>NC_140583.1:847271752-848710918 GCF_964204655.1 Triturus cristatus | reverse complement strand
GAGAGAGAAGGGATCCCGTCAACCCGGGATGAACTGAGAACCCGAGTGTTGCGTTCCTTCAATGCGTGGGATTCATCATCGAACTTTTGGACATTACTGGCCAAGAGAGTGACTGATGCCCCTCACTTCTGCTTGACACCGATGAGATCTGTACGTGACATTCTGGCGACTTGTCTAGTTGCTGTCCCCGCCTCACTGGAGACTTTAGTTCATATTTTTAACGTTTCGAAGGCTCGTCCGAATATTCTCCTGGGTGATTTTGCTACCCATGTATATTGCCCTTTGTGCACTGAACTACCGAATGAGCGACTCCCCATCCAGTCCCAAATAATTACGTATAATATCACACGAGGTGACCTATGCTTCTTTCTTACATGTAATCCTAATGCAATCTCTGAATGCCTACGCCTAAAGTTAAAAGGCGCCACTTCATTTACAACTCATGAACGGACTTTGTGTTTTCAGAGGACACCGACCACATGTGTTTCAGTTCAGAACAATATGACTTGCAATAGTTTGGTAGTTACCCCCAGTCACTATCGTGCGATGTTACTACCTGCCGGATGGCTTTTCTCATGTGGTAATACTTCCTGGCCATATGTCCCTGCAAACATTTCCGGAGGCCCGTGTGCCATTACCAGACTAAGTTTACTGATGTTCTCGTCACATCCGAATGCCAACTCTCGTGTGCTTCGAGATACTATGATGTTACAGGAGGATTGTGACTCATCTTTGCATTTATATTCCAAGTCTGAATATCTCAGCCTAGCTGTTTCAATTATTGGTGTTCCTGCTTTGGCGGTTTATAATGCCAAATCCATTGGGAAAATGGCTTGCTGGATGGTGAAATCTATTAATCATACTTCTACAGTCTTGTCTGACTTGCTATTAGACGCCCAGGGTGAACGCAGGGCCATTTTGCAAAATAGAGCAGCCATTGATTATCTTTTGCTTAAACATGGACATGATTGCTCGGACTTTGAAGGCCTCTGCTGTTTTAACTTATCTGATCATACACAATCCATTCGTGCACATATTGACAAGTTGCATGACTTAACGGAAGAAGTTAGAAAACACATTGATCAGGGCTGGTTTGACTGGCTCTTTAATTGGTTACCGGATATACACATGTTACGCCACACATTAGGTGGCATTCTGATTGCTATCGCTGTTTTGATTTCTATCTGTTGCTTTATTCAGTGTATTCCTTCACTACTTCAATTCTGCACACTTGGTACTAGACATAGATCAGTTAGTTTTGTTTCATATTATTCTTCCACCGATGTTAGTTCTGTTTAATGAATGTATAATAGACTGAAGTCAAGGGTGAAATGTACTGCTCGATTTTTCCGGCCTTATTGTGTTGTAGAGCGATTAATATGACTTCAGTCTCTTTCCATCCAAGTCTAAGGATTAGAGTAGTGAATAGAGCCTATTTATTAGACACTTTGACACGATCCTGTGCTCCTCCCCATAGATCAGGGCTTACACACATAGCCTAGGGGATAGATTCGTTAGTATTAAGGATAGCCTGTCCTATAGTGAGGGTATTTCATGGAGTCGTGCTGAATTTAGGCCTGGTAGGCCTCAGACAGGAGAGACTCCATCTTTCTTTCTGCTCCGGCAGCTTGGGACGTTTCTAGGTGAAGGGTGATGTTTTAGTTATGAGGTGTTATTCGCTCGGAGAGAACCGGTTCAGGCCGGCCCTTATCGAAGGATTGTATTTTTCTCCGTGCCGAAGACACTACATCAGGCCGGCCGGCTGGGAACGTGTCCTTGGCACGGGGAGGTACAGGAATTTGGTGGGCGGCAGGTTTCGGGCTGGAATTTTCCATGAGAGAATGCACCTCCATATTAGTGAAAGTCTGAGTCAGATACTGGCACTTGCTTCTAGTCCGTAGGCGGCACCTGACCGTTAGCAGAAAAGCTACTACTTATTTCAGGGAAGACAGATGACGAATTTGAAGGAGAAGAAAACCTAAGATTCTAAAGAGGAGAGAGTAGCCGATGAGGAAGAGGTCCCAGTGACTCGGAGAGGGAGAAGGGAGTAGATCCGCGACTGCGGAGGTGTGACTTCCAGGCGAAGCCGAGGCACAGACGAGAAGGGAACCTAGATGACCATTGAGTGCAGGCTACATACGACTAAGGTGATGTCGACCCCTTTTTATTAGAGTGTACAACTTAACCTTTCACTTTCCTTGCAGGTTATATATATGATGTATTCTGTGAGCGTGTATGTAGTAACTAAATAAAGTATTTAGCTTGTAATGAGTCAACATGTGCTGTGTATTCTTGTATAGGAGGGTAGCCTATTCTTCTAGTCAGATGTGACTTAACATGAACAGATGCTAATCCTGATCAGGTAAGTGGTAACTGAATGAGGGAGGAAGGAGCCCCTCGAACTGAAGAACAGGTTGTGCTCAACTAGTAGTCTTTGTGTGATCTGATACATGGTAACCCTGATTCCCCTGTCGTGTATTATGGTAATAATAGGATGAGCTCGTGCTAAGGCTGCCGTCTGGGCAGGAAGTCCTGGGTCTGTTTGAGACCGCGAGGCTAAGGCTGCCGACTGGGTAGGAAGTCCTGGGTCTGTCTGAGACCGCGAGGCTGAGGCTGCCGTCTGGGTAGGAAGTCCTGGGTCTGTTTGAGACCGCGAGGCTAAGGCTGCCGACTGGGTAGGAAGTCCTGGGTCTGTCTGAGACCGCGAGGCTGAGGCTGCCGTCTGGGTAGGAAGTCCTGGGTCTGTTTGAGACCGCGAGGCTAAGGCTGCCGACTGGGCAGGAAGTCCTGTGTCTGTCTGAGACCGCGAAGCTGAGGCTGCCGTCTAGGCAGGAAGTCCTGGGTCTGTTTGAGACCGCGAGGCTGAGGCTGCCGTCTGGGCAGGAAGTCCTGGGTCTGTTTGAGACCGCGAGGCTAAGGCTGCCGACTGGGTAGGAAGTCCTGGGTCTGTCTGAGACCGCGAGGCTGAGGCTGCCGTCTGGGTAGGAAGTCCTGGGTCTGTCTGAGACCGCGAGGCTGAGGCTGCCGTCTGGGTAGGAAGTCCTGGGTCTGTTTGAGACCGCGAGGCTGAGGCTGCCGACTGGGCAGGAAGTCCTGGGTCTGTCTGAGACCGCGAGGCTGAGGCTGCCGTCTAGGCAGGAAGTCCTGGGTCTGTTTGAGACCGCGAGGCTGGGGCTGCCGTCTGGGTAGGAAGTCCTGGGTCTGTTTGAGACCGCGAGGCTGGGGCTGCCGTCTAGGCAGGAAGTCCTGGGTCTGTTTGAGACCGCGAGGCTGCTATATATATATATATATATATATATCCATATAATAGGAATTCCCTGTCCTTAGGTGGTACATGTATATATGTGGTTATTTAGGTATAAATAGGCCCTAGGGAGGGGGTAACGTTCTGATTTGGGTTAGAGAGGCTCTGTTGAGCGGGTTCTATCTGATCCGAAAACCCAAGCAGAACACCTCATTATCCCTGAAAGTATAATAAATCATCACAAAACATGGTCTATCTTACTAATGTCATCATCAGTGCTGTCCTCGGTATCACAAGACTGACAGTTATAGTGTTCAACTTTCTGGCCAGGCTGGAAACATTTTTGGCCTGACCTCCGTAATGTCTTATCTACTGCCTGCCACAAATGTTCCCATTAATATAACAAAAAAATATGAGTAGTGCACATTACTCACTTTGGTTAATCTTGTATTTGTAACTCCACTCCCCCTCCTCTAGACGTCACAGCCGCTAGCCTCACGCACTGTTTCTATATAGAGGTGCCAATCAATTATTAGGTCTACTGTAGAGCAACGTGAATTAATTTTAGGTCTCGCCTAGGCAGCGCTTGCGCTGTCTCTTCGAGAAATGCTGTATTTGGGATAAAGGGCAAACAAAAACAGGAGTAAACCCGTATACCCAATTGAGACCGGGTAATATATGGCAACAATAAACAATGTCTCAACAGGTAAATCACGTAGGGGGACTGTTCAACAAGCGATCAATCATATAGCACAAGGAAGAACAAGGGAGACCAAGGAGGATGGAAGGTTGTTATTTTTGCATATAGAAGCCAGGAATACAACTAAATTGCAGTAACCATAACAACCGAGGTGCACTGGAAGTGAAGTGTAAAAGAGAATACACGGCGCAGTGACAGCTGTGATGATGAACAACGAAAAGCGGCGCAAACAATACGAAAGATGGTGAAGGTCAACAAAATTATTTTACATTCACAAACATAATTTCATAATTTATGATTGACCATTGGGTATGCCGTAACGAACTACTCCTACCCAGCTGTCTGGATTGACGGCGACGCTCGTATTCAGTATGATTTGATCTATTTTGGATTCAACCCTACCCCGCGAACCTGCTTTCTCTCCCCGAGCGCTGCCTCCCTCCCCTACGCACGCTCATCCCCCCGGAAGTTGGACCTCTAATTGGCCATCGCCTCGCAAACCTGACCAGCCCTCGGCTATCTGTACTGTCTCATCCACCTCTAACGCCCCCTTTCCCTTACCTTCATTGATTGACACCAGAGCACTCTTAATGAGTTATGTAACCGTCGTCCTGATGATGACCTCAAGTTAGAGAGGTCGAAACGCCGTCGACCCCACAATGCCAAGTGCAGCATACCCAATGGTCAATCATAAATGATGAAATTATGTTTGTGAATGTAAAATAATTTTGTTGACCTTCATCTTTCGTATTGTTTGCGCCGCTTTTCGTTGTTCTTCACCACAGCTGTCACTGCGCCGTTTATTCACTTTTACACTTCCAGTGCACCTTGGTTGTTATGGTTACTGCAATTTAGTTGTATTTGTGATATAGACATAAAGCTCTGCCCCCTTTCCACCCATCTTTTACATTGGCTCCTGTCCCTGTCCTTTGTTAATGGTCACTTTTCATTGGTCAATAGGCTTAGTAGTCCCTCTTTTGTACCGCCTTGTCTCTTCTTGTATCCTCCCATGAGGACACCTCCTGTTACATGTGTTGTTACTCCCTAGGTTTTAGTTCCAGCCTCAAATAACTATTTTCTTAAAGGGCTTCAGGCAGGACACACGCTTGGTTCTAAGTAAGGCTGGCAGTGGTTACTTTACTCACTAGGACATCTCACATTTATATGAGACCTATACATTTCCCTTCATCAGCTCCACAGAGTACAACCCAATTCGGAATTAATATAATAATTCTTTTGTCACATTTCAAAGCTACTAATTGTAAATATAGACATAGCTATTTGAATGTACTCGTGGTACTGTCTTGTGTGCAATGCATTATGGGTAAGGTGGATTTACCAAATCTTCTGCAGGGTGCAGTACCACATGTGGTACTGCACCCTGCAACTTGGCTAGGAAAAAACATTGCCATTCATAATGCCAATATTCAAACTGCAACAAATGTGAGACTGATTGCATTCCCAATGGAATAGTTCTCGCATTTGATAAAGTTAGAGCTGTTGGTGTTGAAAATGACAATGTTTTTAACTTTTGCTTTTTTATATCATTGGCAATAGTGCTATGCCAATATAATACCTCCACTGCAAATAAAAAAACAAAAGTAAAAAACATTGTTATTTCCAACGCCAACGGCCCTAACTTTAACAAAAGCGAGACCTATTGCATTCCAAATGCTTGTTTAGTATCTCTTTCCCTCCGTCTGTTTAAACTGCACATGCGACTTTGTGGGTAAATGTGGTATTACACCACAGTCGGCAATACTGCCAGTTTACACTGGGGGGGGGGGGGTAATCTTGGGAAACCATAAATCAGCTTCCTTAAAGATTGGCAAAATTGGACTTCAGTATTTAATTCCTGCAGAACTGATATTTAATTCCAAAGTACAGTGTGTTTGCAACTCTGCAAAACAGATGGTTTTGAAAACACTGACAATATAAACTGCTTGTAGAGAGGTTGGATGAAGAAAAAGAGGAGTCTCCAATAAACTTTATAAGCAAGATTATTAATCTAAATTCAGGAGCCGAAGAGCCGCATGTGAGCCCACGTTCAGCATGCCCTGACTTCAGGGAATCGAAGGTGTATATGGTTTAACTGCAGCTGGATATCATGGAGAAGGAATGCAGAGCGTGAGGCAGCATGAAAATCAACACATACAAACAAGCGAGCGTGCTTGCACGCTGAACAGATGTAAACTGTAATGTAATGGTCACAAAGAAAGGGCAAAGTGTTACACTACACTGCTGCTACGTATACAAAACAAAGCCTGGCTTTTGATTTGACAGACTGTAGATGGTGCCTTCAGTAAAGGCTCGGAAGTATTCAGAGAACCCTACCGTGCACAGAGAACACTAATGCGCATGCAACAACTAGAATTCAGCACTGCCTACATGTAAAAACAGCATGCGCCCAAGGTACATTCGTAGAAAACGTAGGACCTAATGATTTGTGGCAGTTGTCTCAAAAAACTACTTGTACTGTTGAATTCGCAATTACCCAAAATTAAGCCTTAACAATTCTCCAATCACTGCGCCCCCTACTGGCTGATAGTGTGAGTTACACAATGAGCTGCAGCCTAACCGCACACAACTACTACACTATTAGAGGAGGGTGAGACAACAAATTAACAGGGAGAGCAGAGGATCGGATTGGGCACAAATAGCACATGCATGAGCACAGCCTTGAAAATGTTTGGCAGGAAAACTGTCCAACAAACACCCTTTAAACATAGGATCTTTAAAATTAACAAGCATTGAAAATGCAATAGGTCTCGCCTTTGATTAAGTTAAAGCCATTTGCTTTGCTAATGGTTTTGTATAGCAAAACAAATGGCTTTAACTTAATAAAAGGCGAGTCCTATTGCATTTTCAATGCTTGCTTATTTTGTAATAAGTAATTCTTTTGTGCATTGTCCCCACGTCTTCCATGTCCACCACCTGCCCTGGGACACCCAGCAGCAGCCCTCCTGTGTGTTCCCTGCACCCCGAAGGGATCAGAGGCCAGGTCCTCCCCCCACATGCCCCACGCAGCCCTCCTGTGTGTTCCCTGCACCCCTAAAGGACAAGAGGCCAGGTCCTCCCCCACATGCCCCACGCACTGCGAACAGCAGACACATTGACTCTCCGATGGGGCAGTCGCTGTAAAATGCTAATGGCACCTGCTTAGGACTTAAGAGGCCTAAACAAGCGCCTTGTCACCTGTTGTCGGGCACACACAAGGGAGTTGGCGCCGGGGCCCCTTTGAAGAGCTCATTACTTGCCCTAATGAGCCTCCTCACTCTGGGCCCCGATGACTGGGACTTTCTGGAGACATCTACACCTGAATGAGCGACCCTCGCGGGGGGGGGGGGGGGGGGGGGGGGGGAGCGCACCTGAATGGGTCTTGGCCTCTCGGCTGAGACAGTGAGGTCTGCTGGTTGGGGATATTTTCAGTTCCCTGCTGGGAGGCTGACTGGAGCATGGACTTGGACCCTGGGAGGCGGGCGCCTCGTGGTCCTGGTTGGGGGTGGAAACCCCTGGCTCGGCGGCCTTGGGCTGAGTTAGGCCCCGTGAGAACGCACAGCTAGAGCCGCCGGGAAGTAACAAGCCTTGGAAACTGGAGGTGAGAGAACCCCCAGTGATCGATACCAGCCCACTGAAGGGAACACGATTACTGGTACTGTGAGCCAAGGCTCCCTCATTAATAAAACGAACTACGGTGACACCAGGTTGCAGACACTTTTTATTTTTATTTATGGTGAAATGAAGTGATCTGCGCACAATCACAGGATGTTGAGCCTCCTGTGGAGACTCGCACTGTACCCCGCTTCAAAGTCGGCCGCTGTCTCTGTTCTGGCACATCCTCTTTCCTTGCATGCATCAATAACCCCAGCCCCTCCTGCCTCGGAGTAGTACTACAGGCTGCCCTTGGGCTAGTTTTGGTAGCGTCCGGGCTTGGCTACCATGCAGCAGCGGTCCCTGGTTGTAAAGGAAGCGGGAGCAGAGTTCTACTGAGGCCAAATGAGAAGAATACCATGCTGCTGCACCTAAGTGTGTTCACACGGATCGGGCTGTGAGGGGAAAAATAACAAGCATTAAGTTTAAAGCTGAGCGTGGAGCCGCTTCGCCGGACACTGCGCTCGGTTTCTTTATATATTTCTTAACTTTAACACTGAGCGCGGTGTCCTTGAAGCGGGCGCTGCGCTGTTTCAAAGTTAAAAAATAAAAATAAAAAACACAGAGTGCGTGCACTGTCATTAGTACCGCGCTGAAAATGAAAATAAAATAGTGCTTACTGAGTTATAAAGGGGGACGTTTGACGGGATTGCAACATGTTATGATGAAACTGTGTTATATATTAAAGTTTCTTCGCCTCGAACTTGGTGGGCAAACTGTATCTTCCATGAGCGAACTGTATAGCTGGACGGATTACATTTTTGATAAATGTTGCATCTGTAATGCTTTTGTCGCACTCTGAGAAAATTTCGATAATTTTTTTTAAATAAATGGGGACATGTAATTCCGCCAGTAAACGATCCAGTCCTGGTGGGCGGGGCCAAAAGTGGACAGGGTGGTAACTAGGAGGGACTAAGAAGCCTCCTTTACAATAGAAAGCTAGCGTTTAGCCTGAAATATGACGCTAGCCAATGGGAAGAGGGAGCTGGACTGCAAGTTCCCTTCTTCAACCGTATTGATTTCAAGAAGCTCTCGAATGCCGAGAGCAGCGCATGCGCACTGCTATCGCCAGCTGAGACCTAAAAAAGGGACTTTCTTTAACAGGCAGAGGCGTTTCAACTTAGTGCATCAGATTATATCACTGCATTGAGAGACATTTATTAAAAGTGACCGTTTTTAAACATGACCATAACAATATCGGTGCCCACCCTACTCGCGCCATGCTGTTAGTCATGTACGTTCTGTATGTGGCCTAGATTCTTAAACGAAGAAACATTATAGTCTATTTAAGTCAGACACTTGAAGTGCACGCACTCTGCGTTCACGTATTTTAAAGTGCTTTTAAATTAAGCACAGTGAAATAAAATATTTGGCTAGGATCACATAGTTTGGTCAAGCGGGAAAGCCGGGGAAAGTCCTAGGTTTTCTGATTTCACACTGTGCCATCCAACCACTAGATGGGTATCTATTCCCCTCTCCTGTTTTACATAAAAAGTTTATTTTTTTCTTCTAATTTTTGCCGCATTTAGTGGGGTCAGGCAGAAACCACATTAAAGCTCGTTTCGTTTTGGGCTCCCGGGTCAAAGAGGACCTCGAACTGTGTCAGAGCCAGGCATCTGGCTCGAGATGTCAGTGGCTCGCCCACTTCCCTAGTTTCCAGGAAAAATGCGTCTATTATTAGATCAGCCACGGAGAGGGAGTAAACAAATGAATTGAAAACAAATGCGGGCACAATTGTGCTTTAATGGAAAAATTGTCATTTTAGAAGCTAAGAAACTAAAAATAGATATTTTTGTGCAGTGAAAGTAAAGTTCAGTATTATGAGTCAAGTGATAGAAAACAGTTACCAGATGGTAAATTTAAGGTGGGAAGCCTGTAGCTCCATGGCAAATTAGGCCCTGATGTGAAGGTGACCGATGGCCGAATCCTGCTCATTATTTATTGCTGTATTTATCAACCCTTATGAGACTGGGGTATTCAAGACTACATTGTAGACTGTGTGTATGTTATATTTGAAACATTCATCCAGTATTGCTTTATAATAGGTGAGATACTTTAGAATCCCTAATAAGGCATGCTCTTAATTTCTTATTACATGCGACTTATAAGGTCACATCTTGTTTGCAATAAGAAGAAAACGTCACTGGACATATGGTTAAAAGATGAAACTGCAAATACTGGACACATGGTCACCCTGGTATAAATGTTCATCTCAAAATCCGGTATTTAAGGGCTCATGCATTCACCAAAAAAAGCTAACGAGGATACCCCATAGTTCCATAACCTTATTGGAACTACACCTGCAGCATAATTACTTTCTATCGTCATCAAATAGTGTACTTTGCGCGCATCTGAATGTATGGCTTATGCCATGGTGTTCTTTTAGTATACTATCACTCTGGAGATGTATTTTCCAACATGAGGGAAGTCAGCCTGAGGAAATTAGGCTGACAAAACTATTACGTGAAAAAGCCGTACATCAAGAGAAAGGTAAGGGGAGAGGGTGTATAGGGTGGAGGAAAAAGTAGATTAGGTGGGGAATTAATGCAAGTAAAATTAAAAAAAGGGGTAAAGTAGGATGGTAGATGACATATGGGTATTAAAGAAGGGGAGTGGGAGGTAAACAAATAGAAGGGAGTTAAAGGGGAAAGGTAACAGGGGGAGCCTAAAGAGGATGGGAAAAACATAAATGAGGTGGTGGGGGGAGTAGTAAAAGTTTTAAAAAGCTGTAAAACGTGCGGGTAAAAGACATATATTGGTATTAAAGAAAGGAAAGGGGCGAAAGGGGAACTCACAAAAAAAAAAGGAAGTGTTGACACCCCCTCGAAACAAAGTTTAAGTTTAGTTTTACAGAGCGCGCAAATGACCAGAGGTTGTTGACTCTTGGTAGGTGTTCCGCTAGGAGATAAAGTTGTAGTGAATGGCCCACCTCCAGATGTCTTGGCTAAGTGGGACAGTTGGAGAGTGTGTCCCCCCCCCTTCCCTGTTTTTGTATGTAAAATATGGCTGTCATGTTTTCTGTACGAATTAGGACAGCTTTGCCCTCTAGGTGAGTTTGAAACGCCTTGAGTGCTAAGAATATTGCAAGCAGCTCTAGGTGATTGATGTTGAGCAACTTTTGTTGTTGGCTCCACAAGTCTTGCCCTTCAGCTTCCTTAAAGATTGGCAAAATTGGACTTCAGTATTTAATTCCTGCAGAACTGATATTTAATTCCAAAGTACAGTGTGTTTGCAACTCTGCAAAACAGATGGTTTTGAAAACACTGACAATATAAACTGCTTGTAGAGAGGTTGGATGAAGAAAAAGAGGAGTCTCCAATAAACTTTATAAGCAAGATTATTAATCTAAATTCAGGAGCCGAAGAGCCGCATGTGAGCCCACGTTCAGCATGCCCTGACTTCAGGGAATCGAAGGTGTATATGGTTTAACTGCAGCTGGATATCATGGAGAAGGAATGCAGAGCGTGAGGCAGCATGAAAATCAACACATACAAACAAGCGAGCGTGCTTGCACGCTGAACAGATGTAAACTGTAATGTAATGGTCACAAAGAAAGGGCAAAGTGTTACACTACACTGCTGCTACGTATACAAAACAAAGCCTGGCTTTTGATTTGACAGACTGTAGATGGTGCCTTCAGTAAAGGCTCGGAAGTATTCAGAGAACCCTACCGTGCACAGAGAACACTAATGCGCATGCAACAACTAGAATTCAGCACTGCCTACATGTAAAAACAGCATGCGCCCAAGGTACATTCGTAGAAAACGTAGGACCTAATGATTTGTGGCAGTTGTCTCAAAAAACTACTTGTACTGTTGAATTCGCAATTACCCAAAATTAAGCCTTAACAATTCTCCAATCACTGCGCCCCCTACTGGCTGATAGTGTGAGTTACACAATGAGCTGCAGCCTAACCGCACACAACTACTACACTATTAGAGGAGGGTGAGACAACAAATTAACAGGGAGAGCAGAGGATCGGATTGGGCACAAATAGCACATGCATGAGCACAGCCTTGAAAATGTTTGGCAGGAAAACTGTCCAACAAACACCCTTTAAACATAGGATCTTTAAAATTAACAAGCATTGAAAATGCAATAGGTCTCGCCTTTGATTAAGTTAAAGCCATTTGCTTTGCTAATGGTTTTGTATAGCAAAACAAATGGCTTTAACTTAATAAAAGGCGAGTCCTATTGCATTTTCAATGCTTGCTTATTTTGTAATAAGTAATTCTTTTGTGCATTGTCCCCACGTCTTCCATGTCCACCACCTGCCCTGGGACACCCAGCAGCAGCCCTCCTGTGTGTTCCCTGCACCCCGAAGGGATCAGAGGCCAGGTCCTCCCCCCACATGCCCCACGCAGCCCTCCTGTGTGTTCCCTGCACCCCTAAAGGACAAGAGGCCAGGTCCTCCCCCACATGCCCCACGCACTGCGAACAGCAGACACATTGACTCTCCGATGGGGCAGTCGCTGTAAAATGCTAATGGCACCTGCTTAGGACTTAAGAGGCCTAAACAAGCGCCTTGTCACCTGTTGTCGGGCACACACAAGGGAGTTGGCGCCGGGGCCCCTTTGAAGAGCTCATTACTTGCCCTAATGAGCCTCCTCACTCTGGGCCCCGATGACTGGGACTTTCTGGAGACATCTACACCTGAATGAGCGACCCTCGCGGGGGGGGGGGGGGGGGGGGGAGCGCACCTGAATGGGTCTTGGCCTCTCGGCTGAGACAGTGAGGTCTGCTGGTTGGGGATATTTTCAGTTCCCTGCTGGGAGGCTGACTGGAGCATGGACTTGGACCCTGGGAGGCGGGCGCCTCGTGGTCCTGGTTGGGGGTGGAAATCCCTGGGCTCGGCGGCCTTGGGCTGAGTTAGGCCCCGTGAGAACGCACAGCTAGAGCCGCCGGGAAGTAACAAGCCTTGGAAACTGGAGGTGAGAGAACCCCCAGTGATCGATACCAGCCCACTGAAGGGAACACGATTTCTGGTACTGTGAGCCAAGGCTCCCTCATTAATAAAACTAACTACGGTGACACCAGGTTGCAGACACTTTTTATTTTTATTTATGGTGAAATGAAGTGATCTGCGCACAATCACAGGATGTTGAGCCTCCCGTGGAGACTCGCACTGTACCCCGCTTCAAAGTCGGCCGCTGTCTCTGTTCTGGCACATCCTCTTTCCTTGCATGCATCAATAACCCCAGCCCCTCCTGCCTCGGAGTAGTACTACAGGCTGCCCTTGGGCTAGTTTTGGTAGCGTCCGGGCTTGGCTACCATGCAGCAGCGGTCCCTGGTTGTAAAGGAAGCGGGAGCAGAGTTCTACTGAGGCCGAGTGAGGAGAATACCGTGCTGCTGCACCAGAGTGTGTGCACACGGATCGGGCTGTGAGGGGAAAAAGAACAAGCATTAAGTTTAAAGCTGAGCGTGGAGCAGCTTCGCCGGACACTGCGCTCGGTTTCTTTATATATTTCTTAACTTTAAACACTGAGCGCGGTGTCCTTGAAGCGGCTGCTGAACTCCGTGTTAAAGTTAAGAAATATATAAATAATCCGAGCGCGGTGTCTGTGAAGCGGCACTGTGCTCAGTTTCAAAGTTAAATAAAAAAAAATTCAAAAACATTGCGCGCATTAAGTTAAAAGCTGAGCGTGGCGCCGCTTCACGGACACCACGCTCGGTTTCTTTATATATTTCTTAACTTTAACACTGAGCGCGGTGTCCTTGAAGCAGGCGCTGCGCTTAGTGTTAAAGTTAAGAAATGTATCAATAATCCAAGCGCGGTGTCTGTGAAGCAGCGCCGCGTTGTTTCAAAGTTAAAAAATAAAAAACAGAGTGTGTGCACTGTCATTAGTACCGCGCTGAAAATGAAAATAAAATAGTGCTTACTGAGTTATAAAGGGACGTTTGACGGGATTGCAACATGTTATGATGAAACTGTGTTATATATTAAAGTTTCTTCGCCTCGAACTTGGTGGGCAAACTGTATCTTCCATGAGCGAACTGTATAGCTGGACGGATGACATTTTCGATAAATGTTGCATCTGTAATGCTTTTGTCGCACTCTGAGAAAATTTCGATATTTTTTTTTTAAATAAATGGGGACATGTAACTCCGCCAGTAAACGATCCAGTCCTGGTGGGCGGGGCCAAAAGTGGAATGGGTGGTAACTAGGAGGGACTAAGAAGCCTCCTTTACAATAGAAAGCTAGCGTTTAGCCTGAAATATGACGCTAGCCAATGGGAAGAGGGAGCTGGACTTCAAGTTCCCTTCTTCAACCGTACTGATTTCAAGAAGCTCTCGAATGCCGAGAGCAGCGCATGCGCACTGCTATCGCTAGCTGAGACCTAAAAAAGGGACTTTCTTTAACAGGCAGAGGCGTTTCAACTTAGTGCATCAGATTATATCACTGCATTGAGAGACATTTATTAAAAGTGACCGTTTTTAAACATGACCTTAACAATATCGGTGCCCACCCTACTCGCGCCATGCTGTTAGTCATGTACGTTCTGTATGTGGCCTAGATTCTTAAACGAAGAAACATTATAGTCTATTTAAGTCAGACACTTGAAGTGCACACACTCTGCGTTCACGTATTTTAAAGTGCTTTTAAATTAAGCACAGTGAAATAAAATATTTGGCTAGGATCACATAGTTTGGTCAAGCGGGAAAGCCGGGGAAAGTCCTAGGTTTTCTGATTTCACACTGTGCCATCCAACCACTAGATGGGTATCTATTCCCCTCTCCTGTTTTACATAAAAAGTTTTTTTTCTTCTAATTTTTGCCGCATTTAGTGGGGTCAGGCAGAAACCACATTAAAGCTCGTTTCGTTTTGGGCTCCCGGGTCAAAGAGGACCTCGAACTGTGTCAGAGCCAGGCATTTGGCTCGAGATGTCAGTGGCTCGCCCACTTCCATAGTTTCCAGGAAAAATGTGTCTATTATTAGATCAGCCACGGAGAGGGAGTAAACAAATGAATTGAAAACAAATGCGGGCACAATTGTGCTTTAATGGAAAAATTGTCATTTTAGAAGCTAAGAAACTAAAAATAGATATTTTTGTGCAGTGAAAGTAAAGTTCAGTATTATGAGTCAAGTGATAGAAAACAGTTACCAGATGGTAAATTTAAGGTGGGAAGCCTGTAGCTCCATGGCAAATTAGGCCCTGATGTGAGGGTGACCGATGGCCGAATCCTGCTCATTATTTATTGCTGTATTTATCAACCCTTATGAGACTGGGGTATTCAAGACTACATTGTAGACTGTGTGTATGTTATATTTGAAACATTCATCCAGTATTGCTTTATAGTATGTGAGATACTTTAGAATCCCTAATAAGGCATGCTCTTAATTTCTTATTACATGCGACTTATAAGGTCACATCTTGTTTGCAATAAGAAGAAAACGTCACTGGACATATGGTTAAAAGATGAAACTGCAAATACTGGACACATGGTCACCCTGGTATAAATGTTCATCTCAAAATCCGGTATTTAAGGGCTCATGCATTCACCCATAGTTCCATAACCTTATTGGAACTCCACCTGCAGCATAATTACTTTCTATCGTCATCAAATAGTGTACTCTGCGCGCATCTGAATGTATGGCTTATGCCATGGTGTTCTTTCAGTATACTATCACTCTGGAGATGTATTTTCCAACATGAGGGAAGTCAGCCTGAGGAAATTAGGCTGACAAAACTATTACGTGAAAAAGCCGTACATCAAGAGAAAGGTAAGGGGAGAGGGTGTATAGGGTGGAGGAAAAAGTAGATTAGGTGGGGAATTAATGCAAGTAAAATTAAAAAAAGGGGTAAAGTAGGATGGTAAATGACATATGGGTATTGACGAAGGGGAATGGGAGGGAAACAAATAGAAGGGAGTTAAAGGGGAAAGGTAACAGGGGGAGCCTAAAGAGGATGGGAAAAACATAAATGAGGCGGTGGGGGGAGTAGTAAAAGTTTTAAAAAGCTGTAAAACGTGCGGGTAAAAGTCATATTGGTATTAAAGAAAGGAAAGGGGCGAAAGGGGAACTCACTAAAAAAAAAAAGGAAGTGTTGACACCCCCTCGAAACAAAGTTTAAGTTTAGTTTTACAGAGCGCGCAAATGACCAGCGGTTGTTGACTCTTGGTAGGGGTTCCGCTAGGAGATAAAGTTGTAGTGAATGGCCCACCTCCAGATGTCTTGGCTAAGTGGGACAGTTGGAGAGAGTGTGTCCCCCCCCTCCCGTGTTTTTGTATGTAAAATATGGCTGTCATGTTGTCTGTACGAATTAGGACAGCTTTGCCCTCTAGGTGAGTTTGAAACACCTTGAGTGCTAAGAATATTGCAAGCAGCTGTAGGTGATTGATGTTGAGCAACTTTTGTTGTTGGCTCCACAAGTCTTGCCCTGTGTGCTGTTGTAGATGAGCTCACCAACCAGTGAGGGAACCGTCCGCTGTCAGTAGTATCTGTGGAACCGGGTCTATGAATGGCCGTCCTTTTGATAAATTTTGTGTGTTCCACCACTGCAGAGAGCGATGAGTAAGGCCGCTTACCAACACTAGATCAGTCAATAGACCTTGTGACAGGCATTAAAGTGGCTTGCAAGCTTTCTTGACCAACACACTCAAATGATCAATCTGGGGCCCTTTTGTTCTCAGACCTTTATGCTTACTAAGGGGTGCCCCAGGGTTCTTGCCTTAGCCCCACCCTGTTTAATGTGTATGTGGCCCCCCCTTGCCAAGATTAGAGAATATGGATTCACTCCATATTCCTACGCAGACGAAACCCATCTTCTTATCCAAACATCGTTTTGCTGAGGGCATGCAAGCCAAATCCGGTTGGATGACAGAGAATTTCCTCCAGCTGAATGCTCAAATGATTTGGTCCCCAAATTGGTGGCCTGCTACGTTAGGCCCTGCCCCAGCCCCTACCCCGAAACCCATGGCTAAAAACTTGGGGGTCCGACTAGACAACTCTCTTTCTATGAGAGACTAAGTCATGGCCACCTCAGGTGCCTGCTACCACACCTCAGTCTTCTGTGTCGAGTGTTCCAGTGGCTGCCCTCATTAGTTCGTAGAACTCAAATTCAAGCTCTGGTCATTAGCTGGCTTGATTATTGTAACGCTCACTTACTATCAGCCAATGAATCCCTCTTGAGTAGATGCAGATAGTCCAGAATGTTGCCACGCATCTGGCCCTCAAGATACCTCCTCAAACCTCTTCCTGGCCTTTGCTGAGGCAGCATCATGGCTTCCAATCCGCCAGAGAATTAAGATTAAACTTTGCTGCCTAGCCCATAAGGGTCTTTATGGTGTGAGTGCGAGCTACCTGGCAGGACAACTTAAGTTTTACCTCCCGAGCAGACTGCTTCGATCAGAGGGCAAAGGGCTGCTTGTGAAACCCTTTTATAGGAAACTACGAACAGGAGGCAGAACTTTTGCCTATCTAGCTCCGAATTAATGGAATTCTCTGCCCGTGGAATTGCGTAAATGCTCCAATCTTCTCCGGTTCAGAAAACTCCTGAAGACTGAACTATTCCATTACTGATTTCTCTGACCTGTCTTTCACCTTTTCTCAGCGCGGAGATACTCCTTTGGGGGTGATTCCGGCGCTTTATAAATCCCATACAAATAGACCTTGTGACTGGTTCCACCGACTGGCTAAGCATTCTTGAAGTGGACACATGTGCAGTCTGGCATGGGGAACGATCATGATGCAGGATGACATCATTCCCAGTAGCTGCATGCAAGATCGAGCTGGAATCCAACTGCTGGATTGAAAGCGAAGTACTAAATCCTGAATATTTCGAATTCTGGCTGAGCTGGGAAAAGCGAGAGTTTAGAGTATCTATTGTGGCTCTTAGGTAGTCCTTTGTATTGGTTTGGTTGGAGATGTGATGTAATCATACTGCTCTGTCTGGTTCGGAAGCAAATATGCAAAATGAAATGTTAAATCAAAATAATGTGTAGAACTTTTCGAATAACAAGCCTTGATAAAGCCCTGGCCCAACTTTGAGCCGCTGGGTGAAACACGTGTCGGCTGTTCACTTTTTTGTTAAGCGTGAAGAAAGAAACATTAAAGCTGTTTATTCTGCTATAAACGTGAAGAAAGAAATAATAAAATACATAAAAAATACAGGAAGAAACGGAACCTTCTTGAATAAACCAAATAAAAATCTGTACTTATCCAAGTACTCAGACTACTTTTATTAAGGAGGAGTTTTTAACTTACATCTTTACGTATGTACTCTGTCTGAGACCATCGAGGTCCAGTGTCTCGAGTCAATCTCCGCAAGCAACAAGCTACACACATAATGGGCAATCTTCTCTGGAACCGGGATCCCTGGACCTTAGCAACCTTGCATCTGAACTGGTATATGAAAGTAGGCGTCTTTTAGATCTAGAGTAGATAGAATTTTTGTAGTAGAGGAAGTACCTGTTGAAGTGTCACCATGTGGAAATGGTCTGACTGAAAGTACCTTACGTAGTGGGTCGCGACATTATCCAGAATCCTTTGGGGTTATTTGCAGCATGACGAGCAGTGTCGCGACCCATTTACGTAAATGACTGAAAGTACCGGTTGGGTCCTCGGAGATCTAAAATTGGTCTGAGAGAACATTCTTTTTAGAGAATTAGGAAATAAAAAGAGTATACGCCCGACCCGTGATGTTGGGGTGGCACAGGCTCTATAGCCCCTTTTAGAAGTAGAAACTGAACCTCTTGTTTGAGGAGGTATAGATGGTCTGGTGATAGTTTGTGGGGCTTTGGTGGAATATTTGGAGGCGTGTTGATAAATTCCAGGCAGTAACGAGAACGGATAATTTGGAGTACCCAATTGTCTGTTTTTATTGATTGCCAGATTGGTAGGAAATCTGACAGTCTTCCCCCGATAGGTGTTAAGTGGTGGGGGGGGGGGGGGGGGGGAGGTTGGGGAGTGGAGGCAAGTCAATGCTTTGTGTTGGCGGGGGAGGTGCTCGTGTTTGAACCCCGGCCCCTGCCCTTACTGTGGTTACTCGTGCAACCTCCCCTGAAATAACCCCTAGATGAAGAGGGTTGGTTATTGCCCTTCTAGGTGGAGGTGGTTTCTGAGGAGGTATTTTTGGAACCTCCTCGGTAAAAGGAGCGTCGAAAGGAAGCACGACCCTGTGTGGACTGAAGGGCTCCCATAGATTTGGCTACCTCAGTGTCTTTCTTCATTTCTTCAAGTGAAGAATCTACTACTGGGCCAAATAGATGTTCCTTATCAAATGGGGTATTTAAAATGGAGGTTTGAACATCTGGTTTAAAACCAGATATGCCTTCTTAGAAGGACACTAGTGTTTATAGATATAGCAGCAGTGTCTGCAGCATCTAGAGAGCATCTTATTTGATTGTTAGCAATAAGATGACCTTCATGAACCAGATCTTGTGCTTTTGAGTTGCGCTATGGGGGAAAATATTGTATTAGTTGTTCCATTTCATCCCAGTTTGCACGGTCGTATCGCGCTAACCGTGCCTGAGTGTTGGAGATGCGCAAGAAATTGGCTGCTTGAGAGGCTACTCTTTGCCCAGAAGCGTCAATACGTTTTGATTCCTTATCAGGAGGTGGAGCCTCTCCTGTTGTCTGGGAGTTGGCTCTTTTTTCTTGCATTGGACACAACCAGGGAGTCTATTGGCAATTGTCCCCTTATATATACTGGATCCGATGGTGCTGGTTTGTACTTCTTGTCCACTCTAGGGGTAAGAATGCGAGCTCTAACTAGGTCATTAAAAAGGTCATCTACATGTCTGACCATCCCTTTAAGCATGGGTAGTGTATGTGATGACTTCTGTGTGGTACTGAGGGTTTCAAAGAGAAAATCCTCTTCTAATGACTCCTTATGTAGCTGCACCCCATGGTAGTTGGCGGCATTACCCAGTAACTCAATGTAGCCTACACTATCATCTGGTGGAGAACAGTTTGGTAGGGTACTGGTCGGGATCATTGCCCATGGGCGAATTGGTTTTATAATCATCCCATGGTTTTGAAATGGCTGATCATCATCCCTATCCTGATCGTCATCCCCATCATCCTGGTTGTCAGGTGTATGTGGTAGTGAATGTTCAGGTGAAATTGGTTGGAAGCTGAGGGGAAGATGGTGATGGAGGAAGAATAGGTGGAGGAAGAGGAGGAAGGGAAGGGTTAGTTCCAACAGATATCTTCTTTAAAGGGACGTGATATTCTTCTTCTGCATCAGCCCTTCTTTTTAGAGTCACTTTAGTGGTGATATGGCCAGCCTGTGGATGGATATACATAAGCTTTTATTTTTGATCCGCTTTTTCAATTGGGGCATTGAAACTGGACTTTGCAGTTGTTTTCTTCATTTCTGTCTGTTTCTGCGCCAAACTTTTCAGTGCCGAAGTTGAAACCGCTGATGTCATTGGTTCCGATGATTTTTTCAGGGCCAAATGGTGGATGTCGGCGCCGGACTTGTGTTTCGATTCCGACAGTCTGGGCTCCGAATTCGGTTAGGAGGGAGTCTTTTCGGAGCCGGAAGTCTTTTTGGTAGGCTTCAGTGCCGCGCCAGAGGGTGGGGCATCAAGCGTGGTCTTGGTGCTGACCGGGGCCCGAGGGCGCGGGTTGGACTGGAGCCTTCTTTTCAATTGGAATTGTCTCTTGAGACGAGGGGGGAGCTGTACTCGCGGTACGTTGATCATGTGGGATGTCCTCCTCTTGGTGGGAGTCAAATTCTGCTCCTCCTCGGTTCCCATGGTCTCGCCGGCCTCTTCGTCGGATTGTTGACCGAAGATGTCCGGAATGGAGCTTGTGTGCTGGCTCTACATGTCGCGACATCGAGCCTGACGGTCGTGATGTGTTTTCTTGGAGCAGAAAGCCTGGCACACGTCGCAGTCTTGTTCTCTGTGTTCGGGGGACAAACACAGATTACACACTTCGTGTGAGCCGGTGCATGGGTTTTTCGCGTGACACAGACGGCAGAATTTGAAGGGAGTTTGTTCCACCGACAGCAGGTCGACCCAACGCGGGTAGACCCAACAGCCTTCCACAAACTTTCCGTTTGAAAGATTATTTTAAGTACTTACGATACACGATGGAAAGGGAGACGCGATCGAAAACAATACCGTCGAGGACGCGTATCTTGCGCACCGAGGGAGACCGAAGGAATGGTGTCAAACCGGAGCGCAACAATAGACGTCCGAACCCGATGGCGGAAAAAAACAATCTAACAATGGAGTCGATGCCCATGCGCACTATCACCGAAAGGAGGAGTCACCTACCTCGTAACTGGAAAGACTTCTTAGAAGAAAAACAAAGTGCACTTCTAGATGGCGATCTATGCACAGCATATGATCTACAGCTCATATGCCTCGAACATATTATTTAGGAGTGTGGTAAGTATGCAGAAGTTTAGGCGGGCAGGGATCATGACACCCAGATTTAGTGACTTCAATTAGCTTAAAAATAAATAAAAAATGAAGAGACAAATATTTCTTCAAAAGTTTTGACTAGAAATGTTTGATTTGTCAGAACCATTTTAAGTATGTAATTCCTCAGCAACACAGCAATCATTCTATCATCCACATTAGTTGTAAACTGAATTAGTTAGAAGTTGAATCATTGTACTATCTCATAAAGACCCATAGTGCGGAGCAGCAATGATCTAGATCCTGACCCACAACATGCAGTTCTAGTATTGCACAAAAAAAGGGATTTGGCCTTATCACTGTATTGATAGCTTTCTAAATATGCATTTATTACCACAATAGTGAAGCCAGAACACACCCCAGTTTTAAGCCTTTGTGTATATTTTATTGGTGGTACCAATACTTGGACCAAGCTTAATTTTACTCATGTTTATGAGTAAAAAGTGACAATGGCCCTCAGAGAGATACAATGGGCATGCCCCAAATGCGTAATCTGGATCACAGTGTACCTCGATGGACACTGTGCAAAAGCAGTTTTATAGTTGATAAATACTGCTTAAAGTAGTCTCCCTGTTGCACGGGTTGTGAGATTCATCAAAACTGACGAAGTAGGTAAGCTGTCTTGTCTTCAATGCCACAACCCCACTGTAAGCCAGTTGAATCGAAAGGTAATAATTTGTTTTTATTGACCCAGGTTTAAGTGCATATAGAATAAATTGAGCAAAACACAAAGCAACGCTATAAGATGTTAACTGAGGGTGGGTGGGAAAAAGACTGTCCCTTTTTAGGGACGAGCCTGTGAGTGCATGCGCTAGTGCATGTGTCTCGCTTGCAAGACTATTTTTTTTTTTTACAAAAAAGGGCTTGGAGCCCGCCTGTTGCTTACCATTTGTTGGCATCAGTGCCCCTCTTCTTTGCAGCCTTCTAATTGACCAGCGTACTACAAACATCACACCCATTCCTTACAGGGGAGAAGGGACCAAGCACAGATTGATTCAACTTAATCTGTGGCCGTCCACTGCTCCCGACATGGTTGAGGTACTATGCCCTCCCCCCCACACCTCCTGCCTGCTGCTCACGCCATTGTGCTTTTATTCTGGTTTCCTTTCTTGTTTGTCCGTCCTTCCTCCCCTGCCATCCTCCTTTCTTAGGAATGATAGAAGTGCATGCTCCCTTTCACCAGGTTGCAGGCTATTTAATTGCACTTCGCGCCTCTCCTCTGAAGCAGGCTCGTGTTCGGAGTTCTTTTTTCACAATCGGTAGCCTGATTAAGCTGCGGAGTCCAGATCCTAAATTTAACTCTAGCAAGATTATGGATGCCAGCTTGCTGAGCTGGATAGAATGGTCCCCGGGTTCCCAGCTAATATCTGTAGGCTGTGGATTCAGATGCTTTGAGTTCACCGTGTACGTTGACATCATTGTCTACGTCTGGAACTCACTGCAATGCTTGTCGCAGGTGAGGCATCAGGGGTGCAGGATAATTTATTTTACGTCCCAGAAAGTCTGTGCTGGTGTAGCCATCTTAGCTGCCTCACTCAGAGGTACATCCTCGTCAAAAGGGGCAGATTTATGAGCTACTTAGAATGTAACTTCATTGATGACCTGTATGCATGTTTAGGGGTTGGAGGCACAACCTCAGCATCACTCAGGACCAACGCAGCAACTCAGCACCAATGCAGCACCACTTCATCATCAGCACAGCAACACCCAGCACCAGTGCAGCTTAGCACTTGCACAGCACCAACTCAGCATCACCTGAGCACCAGCACAGCACCACCCGAGACCAGCGCAGCACCACCACCTCTGCCAGACTCAGCACCACCACAATATCACTCTGTACCACCTGAGCACCAACTCCGCACCAGCACACTACCACTTCAGCCCCACCTCAGCACCAGCACAGCACCAGCACAGCATCCGCGCAACACCACTTCAGTGCAGCACCACCACAGCACCAGATGAGCATCAGAACAGCATCACCTCAGCAACATCTATGCATCAGCACCACCCCCACATCAGCGCACCACCATCAGTAGAACCCTACCACAGCATCAGCGAAGAACCACCTAAGTACCTGTGCAGAGCCACCTCGGCACCTATGCAGCAATACTTCAGCATCAGAGCAGCACCACCTCAGCACCAGCACATCACCTCAACGCTAGGGCAGCACCACCTGAGCACCAGCACAGCACCCCCTGAGCACTGGAGCAGCACCACCTGAAAACTAGCACAGCACCGCCACCACAGCATCACCACAGCACCACCTCAGTATCACTCAGCACCACCTGAGCACTGCCTCTGCACCAGCTCACCACCACCTCAGCACTACTTGAGCACAGCACCACCTTGGCACCACGTCTGCATCAGCGAGAACCACTTGGGTACCACCTGAGCAATCAACACCACATCTGCACCACCTCAGCACCACTTCTGCACCACATCAGCACCAACTTGGCACCAGTGCAGCCCCATTTCAGCACCGCTCAGCAATATCACAGCACCACCTCAACACCAGTGTAGCACCACCTCAGCACCAGTGTGGCACCAGCACAGCACCATCTCGGCTCCTGTGGAGCTTCAGCTGTAAAGTTCACCTGCACCGTTTCGTAGTCTCAAAGACTGGCAGACTATGGATGGCAGTCTTTAGTGGAATGCAGCAGACTTGGCAATTTAGGGCTAGGCGCCCAGTTAGTTATTTTGACGTGTGCAGCGGGGCAATGGTGTTGTTAGAACTAGTGAGTTGAAGAACCTTTTTGTTTCTTTACTTTGAGACAAGTCATATGTCAGGTTTCATACTTTTTAGGTTTTGCCTGAGATAGCTCATGCAATGTCACTTGCAAGACATTTTGCTAGCTTACAGTGGGCTTAGAGACCATCCAATGCTTCCCATGGATTGCTCTCATTTGGTTGAGCCTCTTTGGTCAGGGCATGCCAGCTGCACTTCCCATTGTGTTGGCCCTCCCCTGGAACATGGCCCAAGTACTTGTGTCCTTCCACTGATTGCGATTTCTGGGCTACCTTTTCTTTTTCTTGAAGGCTGAATCCGTTTGCAAGTTGTCTCCCTAATGTGCTTCTCTCCCCTCTCAGTGTCGCTCTCTCTTCACCGTGTCCTCCCTCCCACCAACTCTTGCATATGTGCTTTAGTGCCCCCTGCGGCACTCTCACCAGTGTCCTTGTGGCCCCCACCTGTGCTAATTTTAACCTCTTGTGCATGTACCTCTGTGCTCTTGTTGCTGCCTTTCCCCTCCACATCCCAGACCATGTTTGTGGTAATTTAATTTTTGTAAGTAGGCATGCATGCATATTTAAAGCATTTACGTGGCTACAAAATGATGCGGCCTGCAACTGCGTTGTACTTTTAATATTTTTATTCTTTTTTTTAATCTTTCCTTTATGATATACAGCACCTGCTTCGATGTTGTCCAGCACCAAGAAAAAACATCAGCACCAATAAGTTCCTAAGGTGAGAACTATTGACTTTGCCAATGCTTGCTGTGAATCAGAAATAAGATGGAACCCTTCCAGCTGTCTGGAATACTATTAGTTTCTAGGTAGTGCACAAATAAAGGGTTTAAGATATCACATCAAAAATAATGTTGATTTTAAATGTGAAGCCTGACAGAATATTGGGGCCTGGCACATCATCACTGCTAAAGCACTTCAAGGATTTCTTGAACTCAAATTTGGTAATGGAAGTCAACCTGGGTTGACACTGTTTTGGGTATCTCAACCAAGGCGATTTCATTGGTTACCCATCTGTTTCCTTTGGTGCCAAATTTATTGAGATGCATCCAGAACTTGTGTGGGTCTTTGCTTCACAGAACTTAAAAAGTTGCAACAATGTTATTTACCTAGCCTTTTCTTTCACCTGCCAGATACATTTCCTATAGGCTGCTACTAGCTCTCTTACCTCTTTAAGAAGGGATATTTCACTATTAGCTGATTTAGCTTTTTTAATGTCTTGTTTAATTAGTTCTTAAGCACTCTTAGCGAATTGGTGTTACTAAAGCTTCTTGCAGCTCCCTGCTAGGGTTCAGGGGAAGGCAAAATGTAAAGTAGAAGGGATTGCAGTTATAACACATTTACAGATAAACATTCTCTGTCACATATGTCTGACATAAAAATATAAAAGTGTCAATTTCACTCATTATGGGCGGGGTCTTCATCAGGACAAAGGTGAGGGTGGGGAGGGGTTTTGGCACTCAGACTTCTTAAAGATGATCGAGGTATTCAAAGGTAAGGGCCCAGGTTGATGAGTAACCTGTGGCTCCCGGCTGCTGGCAAGAACGGTGATCAGCTGATGTCAGACAAATGTATTATGACTTGACATTTAGTGATTGGACAGTAACACTGTCGGGATAGTTTACAATTATCTTATTGATGTACATATGTATGCACCACTGTCCTTTTTCACAATCCTTCCTATACACCTATCACCTCACTTCTCTGTGCACCTGTTTTTAAAGAATATATCCATTTAGGATTTGT
Source organism: Triturus cristatus (assembly GCF_964204655.1). Lineage (NCBI taxonomy): Eukaryota > Metazoa > Chordata > Amphibia > Caudata > Salamandridae > Triturus > Triturus cristatus. The sequence continues at coordinate 848,685,461 of NC_140583.1, read as the reverse complement.
TTTCCATTGTATGTATTGATTTATTCAAATATTATGATTCAATTAAAGCAGACCCATTGTTGGAAGGAATAAATGGCGGTGTTTGACTTTGATCAGATGCTATTGATTAATACGCTTTATCGGTCTTTTGTTTCATTTGATTTCCACTGGGACAATCTTTTTGTACCATTATCTACCCAGGCCCTGTGGCTTTTGGGTCGCTCCACTGTTATAACTCTTAGTTGTGTCAATGCAGTTCTGGGCTAAAAGGATTAAACTAAGATCATGGGGATATTGATAAATCTGACCATTCATTATTGATATGCCACAATTTACAAAGTGAGTTTGATTCTCTAAGATGAACTCAGTTACAGGGTAGCTAGCCAGTCAATTCCATAGAATCCCTCATTTGCCCTTTTCTTAGGCGTTTGAAAGCAACTGAAGTAAAGTCCTTGCTGTGTACGTGACTCCAATTAAGTAGGGTTTTGAAGGGTTCTACAAATTGCCCCTATTAAACAAGTCACTGCTGCTGGATGCGTATTCTGGTTATAAATATAGTGTGTTATTACTGCAAATGCCATTAACCCCTTCAGCGCGGCGCGGATTTCCGCGCCACGCTGAAGATTCCGTGCGCGGGCGGGGCCATGACGGAACGGTTCCGTCATAAGCACAGCCCAACCGACGTGCATGACGGAACCGTTCCGTCAAGCGCGTCGAAGGGGTTAAGGAGCTGTGTTTACACAGTGTTTACATCAGATTCATGGAATCAGGCTTCAGGAGTCTCATTGTCCAACTGAGTGCCATGTACTGTCTTGCAAATTTCCTGGTTGTGCCCGGTGTGAAAGAAAACAGACACTCTGGAAAGGTGATGGAAGTCTAACACATTTAAGGCAAAAATGAAGCTAGCCACAAAAATATTTTAAGTTTGATTTGGAAAGTGAACGGACCAGCATTTCGCCATCTGATCAACGGAAGCATCCATTGCTACGTTCAGTAGGTTTTACTCTACTTTTATACATTTTCTTCAATGGAGTAAGCAGAGGAAATAACCCACGATTAAGCCAAAACTCAATCTATAGAAATATGAGCAGGTGCCCAGTTCTTTTTGTTGAAGAATGCATGAAGATCTGGGGAAGAAGATACAGTACATTATGGTAGAGAGTGGACATCACCAAATCTGCGGTTCTTGCTTGGCTATGCCAACTTCAAAACGAGGCTAAGCTTACTTAACAGTGAAACACAAAATGGCTGCACGTGTAAAATGTGGGTTAATGTGCAATAATTCAATGGCTTTGGTAATACTTTAACCCCTTCAGTGCCCGCCCCTTTCCCCGCCCAGTGCCGGCCGTTGCATTAGCGGGCGGGGTCTATGACGAGCTGGACTCGTCATGGGCACAGCGCCACCGCGGCCCATGACGAGTCCAGCTCGTCATGGGCACTGAAGGGGTTAAGCAGGTGTAAAAACAATTTCACATGCTATAAATATGTTCTCACCAGCGAGGGTGGAGAGAAATTTCAGGCGTGGAAATGGTGATCAGCCACCACCAGTTGGCAGCGGGGGTATATTGGTGTAACGCTCGTGGTGGAAAGGTCTTGCTTTCGGGTCAAGGTGATGCGATTCTTCTACATTCCCCTATTTGTATTCCATAGGCCTGGCCATTGTGCCCTTATTCTTTGCAAACCAGTCAGCTACTAGACTGGTATGCATGTTTTGTCAGCTGCCAGCTGGGTTTCTGTGTTCAGCAAAAGCTTGGGGAGGCCTTCATCAGTCGTGTCTTGTGTATGTGTTCGCATGTCTGGACAGGAGTGGAGACATTGCTATGCAAGTGTAAAAGCCCCTGCTCATTGATATGTTTAGAGAGGTTGAGTCAACAGTGGGGTTTCTTGCAAGAATATCCTTTAAAACAGGTGTCGTCAACAGTATCGATCATATTCACAGATGGTGCCGGCTTGTCCAATGCCAGTGTTATTTCCCTCAGAGGGAAAAGAGACAAAGTCCCTTGTATTGCGCTAATTCTGGCCTGTGACGAGTGTCGGATATTCAATTCTTTCCAAGGCTTCTTGTGTTATGATGGTAACAGTAACTCACATCATTTCTGGGAGCATGAAGAGTGTGTTGCGTTTTGAGCAACATGACCAATTGTTTCTGGTGTTTTTTTACCTCTCATTTCCCCCCCAATTCAATAGATAAGGACTTGTCCCAGTTTCATGTCAATTGCCATTATGCATGTTGATAGTGTCTACAAAATGTCCACTTGCATCTCTAGTTTATCGGTGTGTAACGAGACAGCATTTACTAGTACACCAAGAGAATTATTCAGAGAGTTATATCCTTAGGGGAGCTGTTGACTTGACCTATTTGCTGAGAGAATATGTCACAAGATCTAAGGTCTCACTCCTGAGACAGTGGGGTCTGCGGTTATTGAGATCGATTCAAAAAGCTTTGTGACTGCATTTGGACATGGGAGGGTTCTCAGAGTTTGCCAAAAACAAGTCAGGCTCTTGAGGGTTTATGATTAAAACTACTCGGGAAACATGGACATTAGGAGTTACAGAAAATGAGTGGGCTAATTTTACAGGCTCTTCGCCTCAGTCAATAGTAGTAATAGCTGGAGATGGGTATGAAAGAGGAAACTCTTCTTTTTTATGAAGAGGCAGGGGCTTGTTTTTCCCACAGAGGTCCACTTGGATGTGACAAGACTGAGGCCTGGTCAAGCCCCCTATCTTTGTGATGTGTGCAATAATGGGTTGCATGTGGCCATGTGTATGTTGGCCACAGCCAAGTCCACACACTTACCCAGCATTTGCCTAAGCACCTCAAAGTGCCTGGCATGAATTCCAGTCAACTAAGATGCAGTCCAAACTTCGTTGTGAGGCTAAAAAATGTAGCTCAGTGCCTCACTATCTTCAGAGAGGGCAGATCGGCGCATGTCAAACTTATCGCTTTACTGATGCAACAATCCGGTTCACCGTCACACTCCCCCCTGAGTCTAGCACACCTTGAAGGTAGGTACTACACTTAGTGGCAAGCAGAGCAAACATAGAGAAGGGCAGTTGTAGGTCTGCTGCAAGTCTGCCGGAGTTACAGATCAGTTTTCAGAATCCAACAGCATTCAATCTTTGTGAAGAGATAATACATTTTTTGGTTGGCGCAAGTGAGGTGAATGCCAGGAGCACCTTGGAAGGAGAACTTCATGCTGCAGAAATAAAAAAAAAAGCAAGCTGAAGCAGATATGAAACTGATGAGTGTGAGGGTTACTTGGGTTGCAAACCAACTTTATACAGCAAGCAGTTTGGTTAGCCACACTGTTAGACCTGGCACCATTGGCGTGAGTCTCCCTTCCTTTTTTTCCGCTGTGTCTCCTCTGTTTTTGCTGGTTATAGATGCTCTGGGCGCTGTGCCACTGCCATTCAGTGCCACAGCGCGAATGCTCCCTTTGTAAAGATGTACATAGACTAGGACCTAGTGAGCACTACCGGGGGTACTCAATCATGAGTGTTCACAAATTATCAATACAATGATCTGGACTGTGAAAAACCAAATTTACATTTAAGAACATGAATCCAAGATTACAATCTGTTACGTAAAGAAAGTAATGTATATTAAGGACGTCGGTCGGCGAGAATCTCCAATCCTTCTTTATTCAGAGGAAAATTCATGCAATATCGGAGAGATCTCAATTTAGATGATTTCAATTGGTTGACAATCAAAGAAAATCCATTCCCAATGCATTTCGGGTGTGCAGAGCACCCTTCTTCAGGGGAAATCTACAATGAATATATACAAGTATACATAAATGTGATTGCATCAATAAATGCATAGTAATAATATAGCCTTATATTTGTTGGGAGGAAAACGTTCAATTAATCAAAAAACTTGATCATTAAGAAGGTAAAAACAACATTCGCAAGGAGCAACCCGATGGGATAACCAGAAACACCACACGACTTCAGTATGTTAGTATTGTCGACCATGTGTTGGTTAGAATACAAGTAGAATAGGATGTGTGGGGTCCCAAAAAGAAAAGGATTCAAGTGGCTGCCGTTACCGGGAAAGGAACGTGATGAGAAAGAATGTTGAAGGTAGATAACCCGTGAATTGAAAGTCTTTGCGGTCGATGTGTTTACGCTACCTTGAAAAGGCTTTCCTAGAAATTTGCCCGTGTATAACTACAATGCAGGTCAATGAACACCGTGTTGTAATCAGCTGTCTCGCGTTGATGATATTGCCTGGTACAAAGTCACTGTGAATAGCCATGAAAAATACAAAAATGCCCTTAGTGACTTGAATTATAAACGATGTCTTATCTCTCGTGTATTCGAGAGACCTCTCTCACCTCTGTGTGCGTGCCTCGCCGGGTGTTTACTTGCAACGTACCGCTGTACCGAATACAAATCTGTGTCAAAAAAATATACAAAAGAAGTTCTAGGTGAAGTAACTAATCTAAAAATGCGTAGTGTAGCAGATCACTCTGTGCCTAAAGTTGCACTTACATGTGAAAAGCCATAAACCTCTGGTGTCGGTAGCCTCTTCAAACGCGCTTACGGAGTGAACCGTCCTAGTTTCATTGAGATGTGATGCCGCGTAGAGTGTATTAAGGGCTCCGATTGGACGCGTAGCGTGATGAACATGGAGAAAGGACTCCTAGTTCGTCACTAAGACAATTATGCGGCCATCTTAATGTGGTGCCGGAAATATGGTATACGTAAAGATGTGTGCTACAACACCCATGTGCACTGTGAGGGACAGCAGAACATGTGCATACATTGCATTTACAATTCAAAATAGTGAACAGGCGAAAATATGTATGTAACAATGCAACTCCTGAGAAACCAGTGTGTTTTCGATAATGGTGCTGGTTGTCCAGTGCCAACTCTGCCGTTATTAATAAACGTTCACATTCTGATTCATTTGGGTCATGATACGCGTAAGTGAAAAATCGTGTGCAAAAAGTTATATGGGAACTTAACTGGAAAATACTTCATAATAGACACGTGACACATGTGGCTGCATTAGCAAAAGTACATCATAGCTTACAATCGTGACATCTCATCACTAAATCACGGTGTCTGATCTGTATAAATGTCAATTATACATGTGAAAAGAAACTGCGAAACCTTGAAAAAAACAACTTGTAATTGTAAATTAACCTGTCACTAACTTTAGTCACGATATAAGTGCCAAAACAAAATGGGACCCAATCGGTAACAAGAATTAATCTGCCTGTTAATACACTTGCTGTCACCTCCAATAAAAATTGTAAATGTGTGAGTGAAATGTCCAATTAAAAGGTGGTGCCTGGATGCCCGTCTGGAGTATATCGTGTCAAGAGTCAATAGGTTTTTTGGGTCAATATACAAGGCTGACCCTAGAGGAAGCACAAAAGTTCTAATTTATCATTGAGACCCATTGTGTCCAGGTACCTGACCCAAAAGGTTTCCCTTTGCGTCATGTACCTGGACGGGTCTCTGTCAGTATAAGTGGTAATCGTCTCTAGAACGGAGAATCTGAGTTGTGCTATCGAATGATGTGCTGATACTCAATGACTGGTTAATGGTGAATTAAGAGATTTCGTTCGTATTCTACTCTTATGTTCCGTAATGCGTGTCCTCAATGTCCTATCGGTTTTGCCTACATAGTATAGAGAACATGGGCAACGGATCACATAAATGACATTCTGTGTATTGCAATTGGCTGTAAATTTTAGCTGTATTGATCTACCAGACCACAGATGTGGTATATAGTCCCCTACTAGGACATTATTACAGTGAGAGCAGTTGTAACATTTTTGCATGCCTCTGTGTGATTCAACATCAACAGCTGGTTTACTAGATAAAAGTTCTTAGGTTTTTAGATCTTTTGTAAGCAAAAATGGGGGGATCCTGAAAGAGATTGTGAAAGTCAGGTTCAGATTGCAGTAGATCCCATCTACGTAAGATTATTTTCTTAATGGACACTGATTGGATAGAAAATGTGGATACTAACACCTCTCTTTGGCATGGAGATTTCTCCATTTTGTCAAGTAATACCTCTCTGGAAATATCACTTGCTCGTCTTGCTGATGCCTCAACTACAGAGTTGGGGTACCCTCGGTTTAAGAAGTCTTTTTTGGAAGCCATCATGGCTGATGTGTATAAATCTTGATTGGAAGAAATGCGCTTAATGCGCAAAAATTGAGAATATGGGAGATGTCGCTTTAATGTGTCTGGGTGAAAGCTGCTGTATAAAAGTGTGTTATTGCGATCTGTGGTTTTTTTGAAGACCGAAGTAACAATGTTGGTGCCTTGCAGTTCAATGTTAACATCCAGGTAGGAGATTCTCTGTGTGTCTAGAGTGTAAGTGAATTGAATTCTGGGGTTTATACCATTCAATTCACCAAGTTTAGTTACCAGTAAACTTTCTGTGCCCTGCCATATGATGAAAATGTCATTGATGTATCGACGATACATAATAAGATGATCTGTCCATCGAAGTTCATGTATCGAGTTGTAAGCTGACACAATGGGTCTAAAGGGAGGATCAGTGATGTTCTTATGTATTTTGGGCAACATGTAAATGACCAAAATACATAAGAACATCACTGAGACAGTATCTCGACACATTCCTGCAACCGTTTGTGCAGTCTGGTGCTACGCACGTTCAGGACACCACTCACTTCCTGAAATTACTTAAAGATTTGGTACTACCACCGTCCAAAGAAATCTGGTTGGGCACCATTGATGTAGTGTCACTGTGCACCTCGATACCCCATTCTGAAGGCATCGAGGCTATAGAGTGGGCACTACTACAACAGGATAACATTCAGGCTGACAACATTTTTCTGTTGGAAGTACTACAATTCAGTTTATTCAACAGCTATTTCAAATGGAAGGACTGATTATTTTTACAAACCAATGGTACATCCTTGGGTTTTTCTGGGGCACCTAGCTATGCCAACACATTTATGATGAAATTCGAGCAGGAAAACATACTCAATGACCCTCGATGGACAGATCATCTTATTATGTATCGTCGATACATCGATGACATTTTCATCATATGGCAGGGCACAAAAAGTTTACTGGTAACTAAACTTGGTGAATTGAATGGTATAAACCCCAGAATTCAATTCACTTATACTCTAGACACACCAAGAATCTCCTACCTGGATGTTAACATTGAACTGCAAGGCACCACCATTGTTGCTTCGGTCTTCAAAAAAAACACAGATCGCAATAACACACTTTTATACAGCAGCTTTCACCCAGACACATTAAAGCGACAACTCCCATATTCTCAATTTTTGCGCATTAGGCGCATTTCTTCCAATCAAGATTTATACACATCAGCCATGATGGCTTCCAAAAAAGACTTCTTAAACCGAGGGTACCCCAACTCTGTAGTTGAGGCATCCGCAAGACGAGCAAGTGATATTTCCAGAGAGGTATTACTTGACAAAATGGAGAAATCTCCATGCCAAAGAGAGGTGTTCGTATCCACATTTTCTACCCAATCAGTGTCCATTAAGAAAATAATCTTACGTAGATGGGATCTACTGCAATCTGAACCTGACTTTCACAATCTCTTTCAGGATCCCCCCATTTTTGCTTACAAAAGATCTAAAAACCTAAGAGAACTTTTATCTAGTTAACCCTCTTGATGTTGAATCACACAGAGGCATGTAAAAATGTTACAACTGCTCTCACTGTAATAATGTCCTAGTAGGGGACTCTATACCACATCCGTGGTCTGGTAGATCAATACAGCTAAAATTTACAGCCAATTGCAATACACAGAATGTCATTTATGTGATCCGTTCCCCATGTTCTCTATACTATGTAGGCAAAACCGAAAGGACATTGAGGACACGCATTACGGAAAATAAGAGTAGAATAAGAACGAAATCTCTTAATTCACCGTTAGCCAGTCATTGGGTATCAGCACATCATTCGATAGCACAACTCAGATTCTCCGTTCTAGAGACGATTACCACTTATACTGACAGAGACCCGTCCAGGTACATGACGCAAAGGGAAACCTTTTGGATCAGGTACCTGGACACAATGGCTCCCAAAGGTCTCAATGATAAATTAGAACTTTCGTGCTTCCTCTAGGGTCAGCCTTGTATATTGACCCAAAAAACCTATTGACTCTTGACACAATATACTCCAGACGGGCATCCAGGCACCACCTTTTAACTGGCCATTTCACTCACACATTTACAATTTTTATTGGAGGTGACAGCAAGTGTATTAACAGGCAGATTAATTCTTGTTACCGATTGGGTTCCATTTTGTTTTGGCACTTATATCGTGACTAAAGTTAGTGACCGGTTAATTTACAATTACAAGTTGTTTTTTTCAAGGTTTCGCAGTTTCTTTTCACATGTATAATTGACATTTATACAGATCAGACACCGTGATTTAGTGATGAGATGTTACGATTGTAAGCTATGATGTACTTTTGCTAATGCAGCCACATGTGTCACGTGTCTATTATGAAGTATTTTCCAGTTGAGTTCCCATATAACTTTTTGCACACGATTTTTCACTTACGCGTATCATGACCCAAATGATTCAGAAAGTGAACGTTTATTAATAACGGCAGAGTTGGCACTGGACAACCAGCACCATTATCTAAACACACTGGTTTCTCAGGAGTTGCATTGTTACATACATATTTTCGCCTGTTCACTATTTTGAATTGTAAATGCAATGTATGCACATGTTCTGCTGTCCCTCACAGTGCACGTGGGTGTTGTAGCACACATCTTTACGTATACCATATTTCCGGCACCACATTAAGATGGCCGCATAATTGTCTTAGTGACAACTAGGAGTCCTTTCTCCATGTTCATCACGCTACGTGTCCAATTGGAGCCCTTAATACACTCGACGCGGCAACACATCTCAATGAAACTAGGACGGTTCACTCCGTAAGCGCGTTTGAAGAGGCTACCGACACCAGAGGTTTATGACTTTTCACATGTAAGTGCAACTTTAGGCACAGAGTGATTCTGGTACACTATGCATTTTTAGATTAGTTACTTCACCTAGAACTTCTTTTGTATTTTTTTTTACACAGATTTGTATTCGGTACAGCAGTACGTTGCAAGTAAACACCCGGCGAGGCACGCACACACAGGTGAGAGAGGTCTCTCGAATACACGAGAGATAAGACATCGTTTATAATTCAAGTCACTAAGGGCCTTTTTGTATTTTTCATGGCTATTCACAGTGACTTTGTACCAGGCAATATCATCAACACGAGACAGCTGATTACAACACAGTGTTCATTGACCTGCATTGTAGTTATACACGGGCAAATTTCTAGGAATGCCTTTTCAAGGTAGCGTAAACACATCGACCGCAAAGACTTTCAATTCACGGGTTATCTACCTTCAACATTCTTTCTCATCACGTTCCTTTCCCGGTAACGGCAGCCACTTGAATTCTTTTCTTTTTGGGACCCCACACATGTTATTCTACTTGTAATCTAACCAACACATTGTCGACAATACTAACATACTGAAGTCGTGTGGTGTTTCTGGTTATCCCATCTGGTTGCTCCTTGCGAATGTTGTTTTTACCTTCTTAATGAGCAAGTTCTTTCATTAATTGAACGTTTTCCTCCCAACAAATATAAGGCTATATTATTACTATGCATTTATTGATGCAATCACATTTATGTGTACTTGTATATATTCATTGTAGATTTCCCCTGAAGAAGGGTGCTCTGCACACCCGAAATGCATTGGGAATGGATTTTCTTTGATTGTCAACCTATTGAAATCATCTAAATTGAGATCTCTCCGATATTGCATGAATTTTCCTCTGAATAAAGAAGGATTGGAGATTCTCGCCAACCGACGTCCTTAATATACATTACTTTCTTTACGTAACAGATTGTAATCTTGGATTCATGTTCTTAAATGTAAATTTGGTTTTTCACAGTCCAGATCATTGTATTGATAATTTGTGAACACTCATGATTGAGTACCCCCGGTAGTGCTCACTTTGTCCAGAACTACTAGGTCCTGGTCTATGTACTTCTTTTTGAATGGGTAGTCGGGTGGAAACACCTCAAAGCGAGCACACCAAGTCTGAATGTTACAACTTTAGTTTAATTGATAACTTGAATACATTTGTGTGCACTACAGCTGTCATTATATAATTTGTGACCCTTTGTAAAGATGACATGTGAATTGGTACATCCACGATTGGTTTATTTGGTTTACCTGTTAGTCCCTAGTACCGTGGCCTGTGTGTGCCCAGGGCTGGTAAACCGAATGCTGCTGGTGGGCCTGCAGCACTGGTTTGTGCCACCCACAGAAGCAGCTTGTAAAGTGTGTCTCAGACCTACCACTGCAGTGTCTGCGTGCAGTCCAGAACTGCCATCTTGGCTGTGAAGTGCACCCACTTCCCAGCCCCTGAACCTTCCCTTGGCATCCTGTAAGCCACCCTTATGATAGGGTGCATTGTATGTGTAAGGTAGGACATGCTCTAATGTGTGTAGCATGTCCTAGTAGTGAATTACACCCAATTTCGTTTTTCACTACTGTAAGGCTACCTGTTCTCCATAGGCCAGAATGGGAGGTTTTGGCTATTACATTCTATAGTCCTAACTGACCCACAGAACATGGTAGAAAAACGAATTTAGTATGCCTGAGCTCAGAATATTAAAATGCATCTTTTAGTGAAGGTTATTTTTATATTCTGTGTTGAAACTACCACTTTTAGAGTATAGGTACTTTCTTGCCTAAGCCTTCCAGTGTGCTCTGCTATTATGTGTATTGGCTGTCTGGTTTTGGAGGGACAGGGCAGGCTGAGTCAGACCTAGGTTGAATAGAGAGATCTGCCTTGGAGTGAGGGGAGGGGTAGCTCCTGCACTTGAATAGGGCTGTGCCTGGCAAGGTGAATGCTGGCTCCACCTCCCACTGTACGTCTGAAGACAGACCCCCCCTCTCTCTGAAAGGAAGGATGCAGCCTGGTAAACAAAGTGCTCCAGGGCTGGGTAGAACTGGTTCTGGCTGGGTTCAGAGACTTGTGACTCCTAAGAACAAAGACTGTGGGGGTATAAATATTTGTGCCCAAACCCCTACAATTTGTATTGCTCCTGGACAACAAGAAGAACCTCTATCCGTGTAACTACAGGAATCTGCAGGAGAAGGACTGTCCTTGTGCTTGTGTGCTGTTTCTGGGACTGGCCTGCAGTGGTTACTACTGGACTTGGAAGAAGAGGAAAAGGACTTTGAAGGAACTTTTATTTTTGGCTACAGCAATCACCCAAGGGCTAGATGAGAGCTAGCCTCCTGCAGGAGTCTTAGGCACATCCGACTCCACCACCAGCCTCCAGTTTCCTCCCAGCGAGGATTTCTATCTGCAGGTGAGGCTCCTGTGAGTTCCAGGGCCTCTAGTTCTACTGTTGAGAAAAGAGTGCTGAAAATCGTCGCTAACCCCCATTAGCGAGCCGCTGCAGCTAGAAAGCGTGAGGAAAATAGTCGCTCTGCTGCCGCCGAGCGCTCGATACCGGAGATAGTCGCATCACCTGTCGGCAGGCCTGAAAACGCTCGCTAACCCCGAAGATTATCACATTACCTGTCAGCGGGCCCCAAAACGCCCGCTAACCCAAGTGCATCGCATCATCTCTCTGCGGGCCTAAGAGTGCTCGCTATCCCGAAGATTACCGCATTGCCTGTCAGCGGGTTCCAAAACGCTCGCTAACCCAAGTTATTGTATTGCCAGACTGCGGGCCTGAAAACGCTTACTAACCCGAAGATTGTCGCATTGTTTGTTAGCGTGCCCCAAAACGCTCGTTAACCAAAAATCATCGCACCAAGTTCATCGCAGCGCGGACGCCGTGCGTTCGCCATTTTCCCCGCATCGCATCAGGATCGTTGCCCCCTCGCGGAGCGCCATTTTCTTTTATCTTAGCAAGATCGCACACGCCACAGGCTCGGCGCATCTTCCTCCCTTAGCAGCAAGGATTTTATCGCATCGCCGGCTTAGCATGCAGAATTTGTCGCTTTGTCCTGCCCGCAACCCAGCGCATCATCCTCCCTTGCGGTAAGGATTCAATGCATCGCTGGTTAGCGTGAGGAGATTTATCGCTACAACTCCTTAGCGACATTTTTGTTGCTTTGCTACAGAATCCAGATACCTTGTGAGTAAAAGGGTCGCAGAGACCACTGCATTGAACTGAACATCATTTTATGCACCTTGAACTATTTTTGCAGAATTTTTAAAGGAACCCTATGGTCTTAGTATTGTGGATTCTTACTGTTATTGGTCTTGTGTTAAGTCTATATAAATATACTTATTTTTTATAATTACTTGAGTGGTGTCCATTTGTAGTGTTCCACATTGTGTTACTGTGTATGGTCATAAATGCTTCACACACTGCCTCTGAGATAAGCCTAGCTGCTCGTGCTACGTTACCACAGGGTTGAGCAGGGGTTATCAAAGGGTGTAGGCTGCTTACTCTGACTTAGGAAGAAGGGTCCCTACTTGGACAGTGGCCAGCCATTGCCAGCTAGAGACCCCCATTTCTAACACACACTGTTTGGGTATTGTAGGCAAAGCTGTTAAGAGTCAATTGAATAAAAGCTACACACTGGGTTCACAGCCCCCATGACTCACCACACTTAACCTTCTTGATGGCCACAGAAGTATAGGTTGATTGGCTGGCACAAGGGGAGGCTCAGTGGTTCGGCTGGAGTGCTGGCTGTGAGACTGGCCGGCAGGACAATGGAGTTCGGCTGGCAGGCACAAACATGGGGCCACCTTCCACAAAACTCTTGTCGGTTCTATTTTGCCTTGTGTACAGTATGGTATCAAAGAATAGTGCAACCATGGAGCTATTGATTGTGCTGTGTTTGATAGCAGCAAAATACTCAAATGTGGGGCCACAAGCTGCACCCCTTGCCCCTGTTGCAAAGGCTTGGGTGGCCCAACGTCTACACAACAACCTGGTGCTCTGCAGGTGGATGGGAGAGTCTGGTTGCAAGGGGACTACCAGAAAGAGGCAAGAACGTGCATGCAGGCCTTCAAGGGCACGAGCGGGAGAGGCGGATTCCATGGTGCTAAGCAGGGACTGGAGTAGCCGGTTTAGCTGACAGTCACTGTAGTAATAATACTTTTCTTCTTTTTCACCAGTCACAGTTTTACTTACTGTATGGCATAAATGCAATTACAAATGTGGTAGAGCTAGACACTACAGTGAGAGCAACAGCACAACAATATGAAGAGAAATATGATAGTAAATACAACTAAACGTGATCATGTAAGGCACAAAATATGTCATTACCACTTCAAGCTGAAAGCTACCATCTGAACAGATAGAGAAATGCAGGTGTGCATCTACTTTTTACCGTTTCCTCTGTTTCCAGCTGATTTCAGCTTTGGCATTCCTCCTTGAAATAGTCCTCCTAAACCAGGACCTCCACCACCGCCAAAACCAGGGCCAGGGCCACCGCCGCCGCCACTGCCACCACCACCAAGGCTTCCACCACCACCACCACCTCCGCCTCCTCCACCAACTGGTCCTTTAGGTTCTGTCAAGATAAAAAAACATAATCCGCTGGAATTACACCAAGTATATACATAATGATGCATTTTGTCTTGAAAATAATTGATGAAAATTAGTGTTACAGTATACAATCTATGAAATCAAATCTATGAAACCATCTGATCTGCAGTAAGGTGGCTGAGCAAACCTAACTACAACACCCTCATGAACTGACAATGCCCCATAGACAAACTAGTTAATGGCAATTTATGACCTCACTGATTGCTGCTGGTACAACCAACAGCATACTCAGGCACTGCTCATCTAATTGCAATACTGAGACATTAGATCACAGTTGTCTACCTTGGTTTAACATGAGTACTCAGCTTACATTTTTTCACAATACTTAAAGGGACGTATAATGAAAGTGTCATTGGGATACCGCTAAAGGTGCAGTGCTGCACAAGTAACTGTTGCTCCAGCATCTCTACTTTGCAACACTGCATTAGTCATCAGCTTTGTGTCTCTCCCACTCATAGTTTGCTTCTGCTGCACTATTCAGATCAACCAATATGTATTATACCTTCACTCCACAACCTTAGAGATGATAAACAACCGTTAATATTTTTTGCACTGCTCTGCCCCTTGCTCATCCACTTGTACTCTGCGCTAACTTGTCGCTACTGTAGTCTTTGGCTCATTTGTTCATGAAGCCTTTCTTTTTTTAATTAACAAGACCCAAGTAGTTGTCTGAAATTGCTTGTTTAGCATTATCAACATATAAGCATTGCTAAGATTGGGCTTCTTATTAGCCAAACGCGATACTGCAAAGCATTGGTTCCTCAGACAATCCCGCCTGTGCGAGATGGCTCCAGGGGATGGCTAGATGCGCTATTATGGAAGATCCATATACACGGCGAGCGGCTGTCTGCAGAAACATGCAAACATCTGATGTCCTTGGACATTCGGCTTTGGGTCAGGTATAAGAGCACCATATTCAAATACGATCGCTATGTACATTGCCAAAAACGTATTCACTTATTCAGCTGCTCTCTTGAGACTGGTAAACGTGCCTTGCATACCATTGTGTCAGTGTTATATTGTTAATATGAAAAAACAATACAAAGAGAAAAAAATATACAACGTTGGTCTCCAATCAGTCTTTGTCATATCCCTCATGTTGCATGGCTTCAGTTCTGTTATCACTATAGAGAGATTGGTCAGATTAGATTAGAACAAGGACCCCCTGTTATAACTTAGCACTTCTTTCCAATATTACTGGATCACCGGGCACAACCACCAGATGAGTAATTAATTCCCCTTCAACCAGCATTCATGTCAACATATCCTTTTAGCAGAAAACCTCCCCCGCGAAATTTTTCAAATTGCCAAATCTCTTTTTATTCCCCCCTCACCCACCAGTGCTGATAAGGATACCCCCCAACGTTGTAATTTAATTGCTAAAAAAAAATTACAAAAAATTTCAAGCCATTTATCAATCGTTCCCTGTGGTCTCGGAACCCCAGATAACGCCCGCTACACGTCTTGCTACGAACCAGCTAGAGCTTATTCCCCCTATAAATCTGACCACTCTCCAGAATATTTTTAATCAAGTTAAATCTGGAGCCCCTTCAGATGTAGCCCCTCCTGCTATCCCAAGACAAGTCTCTGAAATAGTTGCGCCGATAATTCTCAAAGTAATTAATGCGTCCTTTGAAGCAGGATTTGTGCCTTTTCTGTGGAAGCAGGCTATGGTGAGAGCCTTATTGAAGAAACCCAACTTAGATTCTGACACTCTATCGCCCCATTTCATTACTGTCTGGTATGGGGAAATTGGCAGAGAAACAGGTCAACACCACAATTTCAACTTTTTTAGAAAACCATAACTGCCTCCACCCTACTCAGACTGGATTCAGAGTTCAACAGAGCACGGAAACCGCTCTGTTAGTTGTGGTGGAAAGTTTAAGAAAAATCACGGATAATGGGGGCTGCGCGGCATTGATTTTACTTGATCTCAGTGCAGCCTTCGATACCGTGAATCACCAGCTCTTGATCCAGAGGCTTAAGGGCGTCGGAATTTCTGGTATGGCATTAAAGTGGCTGCAGTCCTTTCTTGAGGACCGATCATTTGTCGTCTTCGATGAAAATTTCTCATCGGAACCATTACCTCTTGGGTGTGGGGTGCCTCAGGGCTCTTCCCTGAGCCCCACCCTTTTCAATGTGTATATGAGTCCTTTGGTGGCACTTGTAACCCCTCATGGCATCCAGATCGTTACATACGCAGACGACACCCAGTTAGTAGTTTCATTTAGTCAAGAAGATAAGTCTGCTCCTAACCTGGCGTTGTGACTGCAAGAAGTATCAAGGTGGATGGATAACTCCTATTTGAAGCTTAACGGTGACAAAACTGAACTTCTGTTCCTGGGAAACTGTCCCCAGTGCACCATAGCTCCCTCCTGGCCTAAATGTCTTGGCCCCCCTCCAACCCCAAAAGCAGAAATCAAGAGTTTGGATAGACCATAATCTGAATTTTAAAAAGCAAACAAGCAAGGTGGCCGCTGGATGCTACGGATTGCTCAGAATGCTCAGGACGATCCTCCATCTACATCCACTCACTATCAAGAACAGTGGTCCAGGCACTTATTCTTTCACGCCTGGACTATGCTAATGTCCTTTATCTGGGCGCCCCTTTGGTAGCCACCAATAGGTTCCAGGTCATCCAGAACTGCGCAGCACGATTACTCACCAACTCTACTAGACGTATGTCTGCTAGACCTTCTCTCGCAACATTGCATTGGCTGCCGGTTATGCAAAGGATCCATTTTAAAGCACTATGTATTGCTCATAAGGCCCTTTCTAATAAGGGCCCTCCTGTTGTTAGATATCTCATCCAGCCATACTGTCCATCCAGATCACTTAGATCAGAAAAAAAGCATCTTGTCCTAGTTCCTACTATAAAGAGGATGCGCAGTGGAGGACGTTGTTATAGGTATAGTGCTGCAAAACTTTGGAACAGTTTGCCATTGTTGATTCGGTCCGAATCTAATCATCTTCTGTTCCGTAAACGTGTAAAAAGACTCATCTGTTCCCTTAAATCTTTTACTTGCTCAAGGACTTGCTATAGCGCTGGGACGCTCTAGGGTATCAATGCGCTCTATAAATGCCCTTTCAATTCAATTCAATTCATATGCCATCTACATTGCCATGCATCTGTCAACATATGCCATCTACATTGCCATGCATCTGTTTTAGCTTATTAGGTGTCATATACAAATTGAACATCAATTTATACATCGTCTGAATGGTTTTGAATATTTTGATGATGCCGTTCTCTTGGTTTCAACCCTGGAGAGTCTGTAGGTCCTTATAATTCCTTTTATGGTTTTATGGAAAGCATATATTTAAAGATAAATCCAGGGAAATCTTTTACAATGTCATGTCAAAGCAACGAAGGAGAAGCATATCCCTTCTTTTGAAAAGAAAACAAGATTGCAAGCATGAAGCAATGTTGCTACTCAGGCTTGAGGTTCTCAGCTAATGGGGGCTGGAATGTGCACAGGGCAGTGAGTGAGGATGAGAAGTCCAGGAACATTGAGGGGATATTTAAATTTGCCGCCAAACTAGGAAACAAACCTATACCAGAAATGTTAACTCTATACAGTGCTACGATGGTAACTGCTGCAACATATGGAGTGGGAATCTGCGGGCTTAGTGACAACAATATCCTGCACAGACTAGAGGACACATTTCTGAGATGGTTGTTAGCAGTACCAAAATCAATGCCCGGATCTATTGTACATATGGAGTTTCCAGTCTATTTTGGATATTATAGCGGCCAAACCTTTGCTATTATGGCACTAAGTTTGGACAAAACCAGAGGCTCAACTTACCCAAGAAATACATAGGGATTGAATGGCCCTATGGATCAGGCACACAAAATACCGTGGTTGTCCCCTGTTTATAAGAGCTTGCAACTGATAGAAGTAAAGGATACGAACCTGCGGGAGAAGCCAGAAATTCTCACATTTCCCTAAAACCGTATTAAAATAGTATGACAGGGATAAGTGCTTGAGAACAACCAAATTTAAGGAGGTGTCTATAAGTACTGTGATGGCAAATACATCATACCTTAGCAATCAAGGCTTACAGAGTTATTGTCACAAGATGGAAAACATGTACCACAGATTTCTTATGTCAAGATTCCATTTCTCTACAATACATCATCTGGTAGCTTTCCCGATGGGAACAAAATGGACCCATAACAACGTTAAATGCCCATGTGACAATTCTTCGACACAATCCACCACGCATGTAATCCTCTTTTGTAAAGGTTATCTTGAATGTACATAAAAGTATGTAAACCTCAGTTTTTTTTAATGAAGGTTTGTATAATTATCAAAAAGCATACCAAATTTTAATAGACATGTTTGATATCAAGGTCAGTTATGTTTTAGCAAAATATTTTATAAATGTTATAAGAATAAGGAAATGACTGCTGGAAAACGTATAGCACTTTATTATTGATAGATGCAGTCCATTTTTTCTTCACCAATGTGCACTTTAGATCTTCAAAGACTAAATTAATTGTTAAGATTGTGACCGATATTTTCTCACTTGTTTGCACTTTAACCAGAAATTCCATTTGAGAATTGGGAATCAGCACAGTGCACTTTAGATTTCTAAAGATTAAATTAATTGCTAAGACTGTGACCAAAGTTTACTCATTGCTTTTATTTTAGAAATTCTATCTAAGAAAATGGGAATGGAGTACTGCCTTTTTTAATTTTATTACCTGTATTTTGATGGATTTTTTTAAAGATGTTTTGCTTTTATGGTTTAATAATGCTATAAACTACATAAAGTTTATTTGATTCATTGAATATTTTTCAAATACCCTTCCATAGTTATTGCCACAGGGCTGCTCTACCTTATTCACCTGATATGTACAGCACCTGGCTACCCGACAACGGGCTTCCCCACACTTTCAACAGGGGCGGTTCCTGCATGAGGGCGTAAGGGGCAGGAGCCCACCAATCTTGGAGGAAGGCGAAGGAAATTGAAAGATTGGTCTGAGGCACATATACTGCCTGTGAGAAGTTGGCCTGGCATATGCTGGTCACTAGTTATAGTGGCCAACTTGCACTAGTCCAATTCGACTCTTATGGTAGATAGGTTTAAGACAACCTTTTAAAGAAAGCTATCCTAGTGGTAGCTGTGGAGAGCAGCCTACAGGCTAAGTCTCTGAGGAATGTAAAGCAGCTTGTTTTACCTTATAATCTCTTGAATTACCAAATGAAAAGGACACCACACAGGTATATCTATCAAATATATATGTATTTATTTCTAGATACACTCTACTAATCTCTTTATGAGATTAGAACCCAGATACACATTCAAATGTCAACAGTTCTCAATAAATTAAGCACAAATATGGCTGTAGCCCTAGGGGCGTACCAGACCATATACTAAGAAAATGGTTTAACAAAGTCGACTTGCAAAATGACAAAGCCTAGGGCCTTGGGAATCGCTGGGGCTTCACTACTGCAGTGTTAGCAGGTAAGTAACAAGCCCACGGGAGACGTGTGCAGTGTCTAAACACAGCCATGGGTTTCCTATGGGTTACAATGGAGCAAGTCGCGGTTTGTATTTTAAAGTTTAGGGCACTTCGAAGAAGTCAAAAAGCAAGCCACTTACAGGGTAAGTATTTCGAGGGCCAACACACACTTGGGCACCGGAGTGCACGAGTTACCTCACCCAGGGAAGCCGGGTGCATAGGTGTCTTTTGGTGTCGGGTCGCGATGCTGTTTTCAATGGAGACCAATGAAGACTTGCTGCTTGAGACGACTGGAGAGGTGTCCGCTGGAATCCGAAGGTGGATTGAAGATGAAGAGGACCTGAAAATTGAGGGGACAGTGTTCAAAGTCACTTGCCAGTGACCGGTGGCCAGCAGGATGGATGACCACAGATGTCGCGTCGTTTCAGGTCGTCGATGGTGACTTGTCTCTTCGCTCACGAGGTCCAGGAGGGATCGACGATGACCAGCAGCTGGATTCGGAGTGTCCCACGACGTCTGCAGCTGATGACTGTGTCGGCAACCGGATTGGAGCCAACAAGCCTTGGCAGCTGCAAGTCTTGTGTGAACTGAAGATAGTCGGTGATGCAGACCAGCAAGGTCTGATGGACTTACCCAGTGAGGGCAGGCCCGGAGCAACCAGGAGAGCCCTTGAAGTCGGTTAGAAAGTCTTCGGCTGAGTCACTAGCCAACGGGCAAGTAACCGCGAAGACGCCTTTGCAGGAAAAGTTCCACAGGAGCCCACGGTCACTCGGGACGGGGTAGGCTGCTGATTTTCGGAACAAGACCTGCTAGGGATTTGGACTACAGATGGTCCAAAGCACAAGTTCGTAGAACGTTGTTTAGGGTTTGCACTCGAAATCAGTGCACGGTTCCCTTGTATTGCTGTTCCTCGTCACTCGTGGGGTCCAGATGCCACAGCTTCGCTGGGGACTCAAAATGGCCGTCGAGAGGTCAGGAAATCCGCTTCAGGGGACGCAGGGACTTCGGACTCCGGAGCGGTGAAGTTTGCAACCGTCGATTCAAGTTACAGGTGCCTGCCAAGCAGGGTAGTCACTCCTTGACTCCAAGGGAGATTCTTCAGTCTTCCAGAGATAGTGGAACGTCGAAGGGCCAGGATTCTTCTTTGTAGAGCGTCGTCCAGGGTAATCTGGATTGCATTGGCAATGCTTGCTATCTTATAGTGAAGATAGGGGAGGGACTAGCTCTATGACCACTCCTCTAGGAGGGTTAGGGTAGTGGGTGGTTACACCCACTTCCCTTTGTCCAGTTTCGCGCCAGAGCAGGGGCAGGTAGCCCCTGAACCGGTTTGAGCTGGCATATGCACAGAGGAGCCTACTGCTCCCCCAGTGCAGGACTTCAAAGCACTCTAAGAGTGCACCCACCCAACTCCAATCCACTAAATCCTGTCTGGGAGGTGGTGACACCGCCCTGTGACAGGATGCCTTTTGTTGGGCTTCCTCCACTGCGAGTTTCGGTCAGCAGCAGGAGGGCAGCCCAGTGTCTGTGCTGGTGGCAACCATTTTGTGATGCCAGGGCTCTAGAAGATTTCTACCGTTTAGTACAGTGGGTACATGTCATCCCCTCTAGAAGGGTGGGATCATACTCCCACACCAGTTACTGGTGTGGGGGTATGATTCCAAGTTGTTTAACACCAAACACGACATGTTTTGATGCAGTCATTCCAAAGTTAGCATTTACCGCGAGGTTATAATGCACTTAAGAGTATATGGTTTAACCACATCCACAAACAGCAGCTGAGAATAGACTGCCAGCTGCAGAGGGGTCCTGCTCATGCAGAAGCACCCCCTCACATAGTAAACCAAGCACCCTGCCCTCAGGATTGTTAGGGCCTGCAATAGGGGTGGCTGATAGGTTTGTGTGTGTGTGTATGGTGAGATATAGGAACCTATACCTCAGTGAGGAGTGCTAACACTACCTCACACAGGCTGCAGTAGCAGGCCTGTGGTGTCAGATTGTGAATGCTTCCCAGGGGTGGCATAATACATGCTGCAGCCCCTGGTAGGCCTGTGAAGTACCAATGCCCTAGGTACCTAAGGTACCATATACTAGGGGCTCATAAGGTACCACAGTATCCAATCACTAGTGCATCTAATATGCATACCAATCATTTATGGGAGTAAGCAGATAGGCTGGGGTCCTGGATAGCAGGATCCCAGCCAGACTAGTCAAACACCATTCAAACACCAGGAAAAAAAGTGGGGGCAACCATATAATCAGATTCCACCTTCCTACACTGCCAGTCTAGAATTGGCAGTGCAGCACAGCCGTGTACAAACACGCTGCGCATGCAAGGTGGATGACGTCAATATCGCCCAAATGGGGTAAGGGCAATCAGGCACTGCCTAAAGCAGGAGATTGGCCAGGGCTTCGGTCGAGCACTCGGCTCGCCCGGATCTGTTAGGTAGTTAAGAACATCATTCTAGGATCCTGCCTCTTCTCCGACTGGCGCACCCTTGATAGTCTGTGAGCCTATTAGAACAGAAGGCCGGATTTTCATGTTCCACTTCCTAATCGTTCCTGGAGGCTTTCGCTTCATGTACTTACTTGGATCTTGACTCGATCCTCTGCAGCGTAACACCAGTTGAATAGAATTCTAGCAAAGGTAACAAATGAGCGCATTTAAAATGTCTATTACTAACTTGGGAATGGAACTTGTATACCTGTGATTTGTGAGGATTTAATGAGGGCGCTGCCGCTGGCTTAAGTAAAATATCAGTTGCACACTGTAATGATAAACATAGGGCGTGAAGACTGTTTTATCTGTGACTCAGAAAGGGAAACAGGTGTTTCTGTGCTTTGTGAGGTCAGTATGAGAGGCTTGCTGAAGTGTTCCAAAAGTAGGGTGACCGCTGAACACAAAGTGCAGCAAAATCAAAAGACAGAAAAAGAGCCCGTAGCCAATTTAAGCTGTTTAAGTGTCCCTGCACTTTGTCGAGCTTATTTTTAGCTCACTAAAAAGCTCGATTAAATACAATGCCGGTTGTAAGTGATGTGCGATGTAATAAACGTAACTAAGTTTGTTGCGCATCTTTGAAATCGACCTCCCTCATTAATAGAGGCTGACGTAATAGTAAACAAAAAGGCGGAATAATCTTTGCCGTCAGTGCGACTTTGATTTAGAGAATCTCTCGAAAAATGCAAACAAATACATCAATGCAGTGAAAGCTCAACGCTGCAAAAAGATATCATGAAAATGGCTTGCATGGCAGGCTTATAAATTGGAAAAAGTGTGTACTTTGTGAACGCTGTGCAGTTGTATCCGTGTCACGCATGGACATATTACAAACCGCGGGCCGAAGCGCATGCTGCAGAGCTGCACTCTGTCACCGGGTGAGCTGCTACAAACTGAGAATTAATCTTCATACAGCTGAGTAGAATCGGTGCCATCGCGAGAGATATTACAAACCGAGGACCAGCGTGCATGTTGTAAAGTTGATCAGTGCCACGGGGTGAGACATTACAAAGGAAAGATCAGTGTTTATGCTGTTGAGTGGCATCAGGAGAGATACTGAAGACCAGTATGCATGGGGCTATCCTGGAAGTGTACAGTGAGGGACATTCTAGAATGAATTCTAGTATGATCACAAGTGTACAAGCTCTGGCCGTATATAACGAGGTATGAGATTCGAAAAATTATAGACTGCTATGCATGCTGTAGGGCTGAATCATAAGGTGAGATTTCTGAAAAATGAGGACCTGTGTGCATAGTGCTGCCCAGGCAGCATATGAGGGGAAAATCCTAGAATGAGTATAAGTGTGCATACTCTGGATGTCTATAACTAGGTGAGTTATTCTGTGAAATGTACACTGGTGTGCATAATCTGGGGTGTGAATAACTTAATGAGTGAGGGGTGAGTTGTGTGAATGCACTGGGTGAGTGGTGTGCCTTTGAGTGCAGGAGGAGTGGTATGCCTTGGTGACTGTAGGGTGAGCGAAGCAGTGTGCATCTCTGAGTGCAGAGTAAGCAGAGCAAAGGGAGAGTGATGTGTCTGTGTGAGTTCCGGGTGAGTGATGTTTCTGTGTGAGTGCAGCTTGAGTGTAGTGTCTGTGTGAGAGCAGCTTGAATGGTGTGTCTGTGAGTTCCGGGTGAGTGGTCTGTCTGTGAGTTCTAGGTGAGTGGTGTGTCTGAGCTCCGGGTGAGTGGTGCGTCTGTGAGTTCAGAGTGAGTGGTGTGTGAGTGCAGGGAGAGGGGTGTTTCGATTCGAGCTCGCTCACAGTTAATATTTACCACAAAGCTTTCTGCCTCACCACTTTTAAGATGCACGAGCCGCCACTGACTTTCAACAACTGCTGGAGGGTAGTTAAAAATGAATAAGATTAGGGTAACTGGTACGTTTTTAGTTTCTTTCTAAAACCCATAAAAGTTTGTCTTTTTTCAAGCTAATCGGCAGAGAGTTCCAGAGTTTGGGTGCCAGAAAGGAGCGACCTCTACTTCCAGGTCTCTGAACTAAGGGAACAACAAGAAGCTCAAGATTGCTGGTGCTGAGAGCCCTGTTGGTCCGATGGGAGGTGACCAGTTTTTGGAGAACACGAGGGCCCATTTTATATTTTGCCCTATGTGTGATGCATAGTGCCTTGAATTGTACCTTACATTTTATCGAAAGCCAGTGTAGATTTTTCAGCGCTGCACAGGCTGACACTGTTTTAGAGATACGTAACAGAATTCGATCTGCAGCGTTTTGGATAGCTTGAAGTTTGTTGCTAACCGACAGAGAACTGCCCAAGTACAGCGAGTTGCCGCAGTTGAGGCACAAGAGAATCTTTCCTTGGATCACAATTCTCTGCAACTCCATCGGGAGCCATTTCAGAGTTTTCCTAAAGGCTCTCAAAAGACCAAAGCAGCTGCCAGCCAGAACCTAACAACTACACCGGTTTGCTGATAAGGAACACAAAGACCTCACATTCATTTTGGAAGAGGGCCGAAGATACAGAAGGAAAAATGCACAGCAACAATCGTAATATCCTTGGGATCTCTTCAGAGGTAGAAAACCTAAGCCCTGAGCAGTTCCTTGAAAACTGGATCTGTACCTGGATCCTAAAATACAGCCCGTCAACTTGCTTTATAATGGAGCAAAAAAACACAACCCTAGTCTTGTGACCCTGTCCTATCTGGAATGCCCACATGACCAGTCATTGATAGACTGCTCAACCACAGAGAGATGAAGAAGCAGCCTTGAACAGATTATGTTTGTATCATCTATCTAAGGTTGTGGTCTTTCTGGACTAGACCCACTTTGTTCAGCTGCAACAGAGGTCACATGAAGATATAAAGAAGAAATCAAGAGCCATGCACTTGGAGTATTGATTCAGGGATATGTCAGAATTCAGATAGTACTTGTCTTTTATGAAGCTTTCTCAGACTGGCCTTCGGAGCCCTAGGGGCCTGATGGCTAGAACCAGTGGAGGTCGATACAAGTCCCCACTGATGCACCACAAGGAGACAAACCAAAGGAGAAAGGACAAAACGGGCACATCACCATAGTGTGATCAGTGAGTGGCTTGGTAAAGAAATGCAGGTGGAGCTGGATTGGAGAAAGCAGCTGAAGATTCTAGGCCATAAAGAGGACTCCAGCGGACTCTTTGTATGACTTTTCCCTTGGGATGGGTCCACTGAACCTCATGCTTGAAAGACACGTCTGTCTTAGTAGCTGGCTACATGGAGGATGCTTTAGCTTATGCTAATTAATTAGGTGTACAGGAGCCTGTCCCAGCCCGCACTGAGATTCACCTTCAATTTGATTGGGAGTGCTGTTGAGGGACAACATTTCTGTTTGAGCTGGTGAGTAACAATGACAGCTTAATTGTTGCCTCCCCATGCCAGGTAAAATGGTGCTGTGAGCTCCAATAGTTTGAGTTTAGGTTATATGAAGCTGAACAAGGGAGACAGATGCTTCTGAGGCTGATGTGTTTGGTGGGGAGGTAGTGGGAGGGTTCTTCAGGAGGGAGATAGGCTTTTGAGGTAGTGTAGGGTGGGGTTGCAGTGAGGGGGATCTTCAGGGAGCGGGTGTGGGCTGTGGAGTTGCAATTTCTTTTTCTTTCTGGTTCTATTCAAGCATGACACAGGGCTCGGTGAAAAAATCTCAGCGATAGTGCATGACCAATGCTGACACCATGGTTGAATACCACGAATAATAGGTCTCCCTCTGGACCTCTATTTCTTTACCTTCTAGAGTAAATCAATGGGTTACATATCCATTTTGTGAAACATACCGAAAACAATCACATTTACATTATTCAAAAATTGTATTTATTCATTTTGATAATCTCAAACTTTGACAAAATATATATATTCTTTCCTTTAAAAAAATCCGTGTTTATAGAACAATTTTTCATCACACGTTTTTTCTTTTATATACCGTTTTTTTCTTTTTTGAAGAAACAATTTTATGTCTTTTAAAAAAACCATGGTTGCGGCACTCTGGGCCGTTTGTATGCACCCCAGTCCTTCTGTGGTCCATGCAGTTTCAGACCCTTAACCTCCACTGCACTGGTCTTTTTATAGGGGGGGACAACAAAAAAAAACACCTCCAAATCCATGGCCTGGTGTAATCATTGGACCATATATCGATATTTACGACCATCATGGGGCATTATCTTGGGGCCCTAACCTGACCACTTCAAAATGTCCCCCCAGATTTCTTCTGAATGTCGTGGATTGCATTTAATATCTATATTACATGTTCATTTAACTACACTTAACCAGGCTGTGGGGTGTGGAGGAAGGGGGTCCAACCAGTGTTTACAGATCTCCCGCCTGGCCAAGAGCAGTAAGTAAAATACTAAGCCCCATTGTTTACTATTTAACAAGTGTTGTGAGACGCTGTCCACCCCAAAAAGCACCAAAGTTTCCGTCAAAACTATATACTCTGCTAGAATATCCCTTATGGTGGCTTCCACAGTCTTCCAGAATTGTTTTATCACTGGAAATGTGAAAAATACATGAACATCATTAGCCCTTAAATGATTGCACCTCTTACAGCTGGGGACCAGCTGTAACACAAACTTGGCCAATCTTTGCGGGGTCAAATACAACCTGTGGATGACAAAGAAATGATGACCTTTAAGGTTGGCAGGTGTAACTGTAGCATATCGTAATTTCAGGGAGTCTTTCCACAGAGATTGTATGTTGCCTTCCTGCAGTGTGTCCACCCAGATCTCAGAAGAGGCCTTCAGTTTCTCTTCCTCTGCCTCCAGGAATTGTCCATGCCATTTTGCCACTTCTTTAGCTCGCGGGTTGGCGTCCTGGAGTGAGGCCTCAAGATCCTATGTGCCCCCTACTTCCTCTGTGACAGTTTAAAACCATGAATTGAGCTGCAAGTACTTAAACCTGAAGAGTCTGTTACCCGTCCTGACGTTCAATACCTCCCATGGAATTGCTCCTCCTGTTGTTATCAAGTCTCCCCATTTAGTTATCCCCGCCTGCTTTAAAGGCAAACTTAAAGCGTCTTTCAAACACTCCGGCATCCCCGGGGATTCCAGGATTGGGGCAAATTCCAAGAAATAATCGATCTTTAATGATAGTCTTACTGCAAGCCAAAGTCTCAATGCAGATTTTAAAACTTTTAGCCTTACCTTTTTAAAGAATTTTTGAGCTCGAATTTGTATATAAAAGCTTCTGAGCCCACCTCTTTGGTAATTTCTCCCAGTATTAAACCCCATGTAGAACTAATGAGCTCCCCTACCAACATGCAAATATTTTTAAATTGAAAGGCCATGCAATAGAGCCTGAGATCGGCAATGCTAACCAGCCCTTCTTAAGGCTGCTTCTTAGTTTCTTCCAAGAGAGATGAACCCCCCAGGAGGCCCAAATAAAACTCGATATTTTCCCCTGTATTTTATTAATTTAATCTTTCAGGGAAGTTAAGTGAAATACAGTTGAAGAGGTATGTTAGCTTCGGGAGAACAGACATTTTTACCAAGTTAACCCTCCCATAGATAGTCAGAGGTAAGTTCTTCCACCTTACTAGTTGGCTATCTACCTCCTTTACCACTCTCTTCAGGTTACGAGTAGGAATCTCATCAATTTTATCTGCAATAACTATCCCCAAATATTTCATGTGTGTGCACACTCTACCACCCCACTCTTCCATATTACAACACATTACTTCTGTCTTTGATAAATTTACTAGGTACCCCGAAAACACCCCATATTCAGTTGTCGGTTGTTCCATCCTAGTTAATATTTGAGCCAGGTCAGAAGTATAAATTATCAGATCATCGGCGTATAAAGCAATTTTACTGCGTGAAGGAAGCTGGTGTATAGGGATAATCTGATTGTCAGTTCTTAGAATATGCACCAGGGGTTCGATATATAAATATCGAAAAGGAGAGACAAGGGACAACCCTGTCTCGTCCCTCTATGAATATTAAAACTCCTTGTCAGGGAGCCATTTAGGAGGATTTTGGCCGTAGGGTACTCGTATAGTTTTTGCATTGCCCTAATAAAGTCAGTACTGAACCCCTTTGTGCTAAACACAGCCCAAAGGAATGCCCAACTGACACGATCAAAAGCCTTGGCGGCGTCTATGGTAATCACCGCCAATGGAATCGATCGAGCGACTGCTAGGTCTATAGTTCCTATGAATGACAGCGTAAGTTCTTGCATTTGTCTCTTCGGGACAAAGCCTTTCTGGTCGCTATGTATCAGTTGGGGGGGGGGGGCACCTTTGCCAGTCTCCCTGCCAAAATACCCGTATCAATTTTATGGTCTACATTTAAGCAGGGATGATTGGCCTATATGAATCAGCCCTCCTCGGGTCCTTGGCTGGTTTTAAAATCAAGGTAATTATGGCCTCTCTCCAGGAATTCGGGGTCAGCCCTCCCTCCTTATAAACTGAATTAAAGAGGGCCTTCATTTCCGGCACTATCTCATCAGCTATTAGCTTATAAACCTCGGCTGGTACGGAGTCTGGGCCTGCTGCCTTTCCGTTCTTCATATGCTGAAGCTGCTCTCTTATTTCCCCCTCTGTAATAGGAGCGTCAACCCTGTTCCTACCCTCTATCGCTAGGGCCGGGAGGCCTACGTTATTTAGCCAACACTTTAAGGTTTCCTCATCTGGCCTCTCTGCTTCTGCATATAGTTCCGAAAAAAGTGAAACCATACTTGCCTGTATTTCCTCCTCCATGTTCGTATTATCACCCTTGGGATTAATAACCAACTCCCCAATGTGATTTCGCACCCGTTCAGCCCTCAAATTCCAGGATAATAGTGCTCCAGCTTTTCTTCAGTTTTGAAAGTGTTGCATACCTCCCGTAGCCCACCTTTCTCTGCATTTTGTGTATAACTTAATTTAATTTTAAGTCTTTATGTACACAATCAAATAATACTCATCATTGGTCCCCTATAACAAAAACCATCCAATCTCATCTTATAGTCAAAATCATATTCACAATCAATCATACCAATCAAACTGGCAAACAACCCAAAAACACTACATAAACAACCTGGTCAGAAGGGGATACAGATATTATAATTCTCCAAGACCAAGTCGTGGGCAGAATGCACACAGTATGGTCTGGTATCATGTGATGAAAAATTGTTATATAAACACAGATGTTTTTAAAGTAAAGAATATATATATTTTTTCAAAGTTTGAGATTATCAAAATGAATAAATAACATTTTTGAATAAAGTAAATGTGATTGTTTTCGATATGTTTCGCAAAATGGATATGTAACCCATTGATTTAATCTAGAAGGTAAAGAAATAGAGGTCCAGAGGGAGACATATTATTCTTGGTGTTCTTTGTATTTCCCCCTTTTCTCCCTGACCTATAGTTTTTCTAGAGGGGGGTCCCTTTTCTAGAAGGACACCATGAGAGAATCACACACGTTTTGAGTGTTAATATGGAACATTAATGGACTGGGTGACTAGATTAAATGGGGTACCATATTGCAATACATGAAGAGGAGGTTTACACCTGAAGTGGCTACGCCACAGCAGACTCCTCTCCTTGGCACCAAGTGCCATTTCTTGGGTATATATGGCACTGTGAGTGTCACGCAATAGTCCCGACTAACGGCATGATGAGTGTGGCCATACTTGTTGAGAAATTACTCTCCTTTGAGGTCACAAACACCATCTTTCTTAGTTAGGGTAAATACCCCGTAGTATTGGAGGTCCTTCAGTGACACCTCTGGACATGAATGCCTTCCCACCTTTAGTGAACACAACCCTGCGGTTACTTATTTGGCTGCTCCCACCCCTCGTCACGTCATTCTTCTGTGAGAGTTGGGTCACTTTAATGAGATAAAAGATCACAGTCTGGGCTGTCAAACCTCAAGGGCGAGTAAGGCATCTAGGGGCCTTGTGTTGCAATACTGGGCTGTGGCCTAGTGCCTTGGAGATACATAGTGCTTCTGGTATCCTAGGGAGGGGCATATATGTTTTACTCTTTAGCCCACAACTACCATTCTAGATGTGACTACTCCTTAAAATTCGCATCTGAGCCGCACTGTGCGTCAGGAGTCCAGATTCTAGCACAGAGCATCTCTGACCATGCTTAGTTGAGCTGGCCATTGAGCATCAAAATGGGGGCCGAGAAGATTTAGACAGATGACTGCACTGAAGGTCAAGGAAGATACATTTCCTGAACTCCTGCAAAATACTACTTTCATCAAAATAAAGGTTTGGTCCAGTTCTAATGTGTTCTTTGAGAATCCTTTAAGGCAGTGATCCAAGGTAAGGTGAAGATAGGGAGGCAGCCACAGTTGTGTTGAAAGAGGCCCTATTAGACCCTGGAAAGAGCGTGTGAACACTGGGTAGGAACAGAGACTCTGCCAGATGAGATTAAGCGTTCATTGCTGAAACAGACAGCCAAGTGCTGCTAAAATGAGGTTGGCCACTCACAACAGGAGATAATAATTAGGAGACAAAGAAAGAAAGATGCTATATTATCTGTCTGCAAGTAAAAAGGCATACAGACTGGTTACGGAGATAAAAAATTATCAATAATTAATGGACTCTAGGATCCTGCAAATAACCCAGGCAGTATACTATTGGTTGTTGTACTTCACAATTTGCTATAAACTGGTAAACAAATATGTGCTGCAAGCCAACCGGCCAGAAGTAATTGGGTGTGCTTGTCAAGAGTGACCCTGAAGTGCCATGGGACTCTATAGCTCCTATTCAGGAGGCTCTTAGAGAGGATCTGTGGGGCTAGAACATGATATCAGTATCTCATACAGACTGTCAGACAGACATCTGAGGTCCCAGAGCAGGTCTTTAGGGCATTGGGAGGACAGGTGTGCTCGTTCCAGTGGAGGTGAAGGTATGAAGGGACGGACTCCACAGGATGAGCCAGATAAATGCTGTCAGTCATGTATGCCAATGACCTGGGGATGACTGATGTCCTATTATACTACTAGGGAAAAAGGGGGTGGTGATGGACAGAGTTTCTGAATGATGCAGAATACTCTTACCAAGTCAAGAGATCATGGTTTTAATCCATCACCGTTTTTTAGCTCACTGCACCATCCCAGCTCAGAACCTGGCTACATGCAAATTAGTCTGTACCTGTCCCAGTGCATGATGGGAACAGGGCAAACCAAACTACCAAGCCAATTCTTATACTGGGAAGGAAACAAGCTTCCGGGGACCGGTTTCTGGCATCACAGCCTTCGTCGGCCCGGCTTGCCTGAATCCTGATGGTGCAATGAGCAAGGGACTCACGTCTGAGCATGCCCTCCCACACGGAGTGTGGATAAAATCGATTTGGGGGAGAATGTCTGCATTGTCAGCATTCCGTCCATCATTTGTTTGTTGTAACGCTTTTCGCCCTAAGTGGGATGGGTATTCCCAGACGTGGGACCCGTGCTCACTACGCCACTGAAGTCAAGCTATCCTGGCTGATGACGGCTGATAGCCAGAAACCGGTCCTAGGATGCTTGATTCCGGTCCAGGGAACACATGGCTTGGCAGTTCGGGCTGAACTGTTCCCATGAGGTACAGGGTCAAGACTGATTTGCATATGGCCATGTCTAAACTGGGGTGGTGTAGTGGGCAAAAGAACGATGGATTTAACCCAGATCTCTTGACTGGGGGAGAATGTCTGCATTGTCAGCATTCCGTCCATCATTTGTTTGTTGTAACGCTTTTCGCCCTAAGTGGGATGGGTATTCCCAGACGTGGGACCCGTGCTCACTACGCCACTGGAGTCAAGCTATCCTGGCTGATGACGGCTGATAGCCAGAAACCGGTCCTAGGATGCTTGATTCCGGTCCAGGGAAGACATGGCTTGGCAGTTCGGGCTGGACTGTTCCCATGAGGTACAGGGTCAAGACTGATTTGCATATGGCCATGTCTAAACTGGGGTGGTGTAGTGGGCAAAAGAACGATGGATTTAACCCAGATCTCTTGACTGGGGGAGAATGTCTGCATTGTCAGCATTCCGTCCATCATTTGTTTGTTGTAACGCTATTATACTACTAGGCTGGCCACACTATCATGGTGAATGACTCATTGTTTGGGGTCAGACAGCCCCCAACATTAGGGTTGTAGATAACCTGTTTAAAGAGGCCAATCTGCTAGGTCTCTTGAGCTGGAGTCCAACACTGGAAGACCTTCCACTGGCCACACAGTGGTGCTCATTTATTACTCCAGCACACTAAAAAGACTTGGGTGGGTTTGTAGCATAGACCAGAAGACCCTACAATGGTTTCATGTTTGGCTGGGAGTGGTGGCGACTTGCTGGTATTCTGTTCCTGAGACTTGATAGCTATGCCAGGTTTGAGAGTATGTCTGAGTGGGCGATCACATAGGATCCTTTGACGACCTGTCCACATATGACCTTCAAAAATCACAGTTCTATATATTCCTGCATCTTACCAAAGCCCTACAGTCTCACTTCCATTGCCCTCTTTAGGCTAAACCCAGTATTGAGAGTCTTAAAATGAAAGTGGTGTCAAGAACGTATAGAACCGTGATCATCAATGCCCCAAATTTCTTTATATCCATCACAGAAAAATGGGAAAAGGACGTGAGAACCCTTACTGATGAGAAGAGTTGACCCGTAGACTACAATCGCTAAGCATGAAATAGCCATGTTAGCAAGGCAATGACATGATCAAATTAAACAAGCATTTGCAATGCAATAGGTCTCGCATTTACGTGCGTTTGAGCCATCGCAATTGTAAATGACAATGTCTTATTTATGTTTTGGGTTTTAAAACACAAATAAAAGGCATCGTCATTTACAATACTAATAGCTTGCATGTACTTCATAGCACTTTCAAATGCATCTGAATACTCTAGCGCACCACTGTGGCACTGAATAGGCACGTGTTACACAACTCAACCATACGGATTGTATTGACATTTATACTTTATGGCCACTTTATTCACTATTAACCTTTTAAAAAGGTTTCTAGTTTTTTTTTTTTTTTAAATAGAGAAATGAATCTGAGGCCAAGTATGATGTTTAGTTTCACTCCATTCTTTTCGCGTGGTTTGAGTATTTGAGTGTTGCGAGGCTTGGAGCACTTCTGACCAACAACCACCCCCCCCCCCCACCTCACCCCCCCACCCACACCCAGGATTACTGGAGCACCCCATGAAATACCAACACTTTGGAGACCGGATGATACGCTTTCCAATAAATACATACACTCTCTGAAATTATTTTTTGTTAATTGTCGCGCGCAAGTTTCTTCCACTTGAAAGCATTTTGATGAAAATATAACTTATTTTAAGTGCCCAATCTCGACCCATTATGGTAGATGTTTTTCATGTCCCATTCCCGACAGAATCGAGCAGTTTAATGTGGCGCATCCCCTCCCCCAGAACTGACACTTCATGGCCATGAACACTAATAGCCCAACCAACTAAACGTCACATATTATGATAAAAAAGGTTGTCAGATGCAGAAAGGGCCTTTAAGCCCCAAAGGAACAAATCACTTCCTTCCATGTAAATTCCACAAGTTTCTAGGAAAAAAACGTACATTCAAGTTTATATTTTAAAACCCCCAAAAAGTTGCCCACAAAAATAAAACCGTTTGTATTAGTGTAAAACAGACTAACAAACAGAAAGGCTGTTACAATCTTAAAGAAACGTTTGGTTTCCAAAACTATCTATTTAACAAGCAACAACAACCAAACAATATAATAAACGTGGGGAAATCAAACGTTAATGAACTCGATCGCAAACTACAAAGAGAATTCAAACTGCAATACATTCTATCGCAAGTTACAAATAGAAAGAAAAAAAAATCCTTACATTTGAGGCAACCACAATGTTAAACCAGCTCTCACATTGTAAATAATAAAACAAAAAAGTGCTTACCCAGTAAATTTAAGAAGACCATCTAACGACGCAAGTAAACGACTAGTGTCCGTAGCATGTGCCTTTTTGGTAGTCTATGTGGAGCCTTGAGCGGGACTTCTTCAGCGAGGGTATCCCAGAGGCTATGAGTGAACTTTACGTCTGCACCCCTCCATCGAGGGCTCTGTGCTGTCCTTGCCATGGCAGGGTCTGCCTACCCTCTGTCCATAACTGCCTGGTGCCAGGCAGGGCGCTGCACCCAGCCTCTGTGTGCAGGCTCAGGGAGTCCTAAGTTCCCATAGTCACTGGGATCAGACCACTGGCCGGCTCATGGAGTGCCCCCTGGACACTCCGGGTGGGGGAAGCAGATGGGATGTGTGTGAAAGAATGTTCATCTGATGGGGAGGGGCGGGCACACTCCCTCATACAAATATATAACGGCTATAAAGTGGAGAGCCGCGGCGAAAGTGAAAGCAGATATTCTTTGTGTAAGCAATGAGCTGCATGGAATGTGAGGGGTTTACTTTGCATAGAGGGTCGTGCAGGCTTTTTGTTTGTGCATTGTACAACGCGTGATTATCAGCGTTACCTATAGCAGTTGGCATCACACAACTGCAAACATTATAGCAAGACGGCTTAAAATTTCACACGTCACGTTCTCGTGTTGATTAATAGCGCTCCAAATGTTGTCTTCCCGGGTATTTTCAGTGCTGAGGATGTCTTGTGGGTGCCCCCCTAACCCATCCGCCCCAACCGTGTATAGATGTGCGAAAGCTTCTCTGTATACTGTTGTGTCTTCAAGCGCTTTGAAGCTTCGCTCAACCACACAAAGTGCTATACCACAATTTGAACTAAAAAATACAATACGCGTGTGGATTCCTTGATGTTCTGGTGTCCGCTGGCCCTTTCACTCCTCTAGTGAGTTAATTATCACGGGTACCACTGTCCCGGCCCGTCACAGAATCTTCACACCTGTATTGGGGTGAATACACAGTTTGCTTACAAACGTTTCACACTATATTAGCTATAGAACGGAGAGCCGCGGCGAAAGTGAAAGCGCACATTCTTTGTGTAAGCAATGAGCTGCATGGCATATTTACCTAGCATAAAGGGTCGTGCAGGCTTTTTGTTTGTGGCATTGTGCAACGCGTGATTATCAGTATCACCTATAACAGTTGGCATCACAAAACTGCAGACATTATAGCAAGATGGCTTAAAATTTCACATGTCACGTTCTTGTGTTGATTAATAGCGCTGCAAATGTTGTCTTCAGGGTGTTTTCAGTGCTGAGGATGTCACATCGGCGTCCCCCTAACCTGCCTTCCCCGTCCGCCCCAACCGCGTACAGATGCACAAACGCCTACCTCTCTGTATACTGTCGTGTCTTCAAGCGCTTTGAAGCTTCGTTCAACCACACGGAGTGCTATACCAGAATTTAAATTAAAAAATACAATACACGTGTGGATTCCTTAATGTTCTGGTGCCTGCTGGCCCCTTCACTCCACTAGTGAGGTAATTATCACCGGCCCGCCCGTCACAGAATCTTCACACCTGTAATGGGGGTGAAAACACATTTCGCTTACAAATGTTTCACACTATATTAGCTATAGAACAGAGAGCCGCGGTGAAAGCGCATTCTTTGTGTAATGTTTCACCCTATAATGGCTATAAAGCGGAGAGCCGCAGCGAAAGTGATAGCGGCATTCTTTGTGTAATGTTTCACACTATAATGGCTATAAAGCGGAGAGCCGCATCGAAAGTGAAAGCGGGCATTCTTTGTGTAATGTTTCACACTATAATGGCTATAGAACAGAGAGCCGTGGCGAAAGTGAAAGGGCGCATTCTTTGTGTAATGTTTCACACTATAATGGCTATAAAGCGGAGAGCCGCAGCGCAAGTGAAAACGGCATTCTTTGTAAGTGAATGCGGGCATTCTTTGTGTAATGTTTCACATTTGTCCACATGGGTTTCCCATCCCGCCGCTCCCGTCAACACAATGTTGCAACAAGTTCGGTTTGTACAGGGCAGTGTAAGTTAGTGACAAGTAAGCATATGTTCGCGGAGCAGCATTGTGCTTTTAAAGTTTTCTCGAGCACGGACACCATGAAAAACTAGCTTGACCCAGGCGGCCCGTGCTCACAATGACAAAGAAAGAGTGCGTCCCAGCTAATGAAGGAGACCGTGTAACGCCGCAAGTGAGAGATCCAATCCTGGTGGGCGGGGCCAAAAGTGTACAGGGCGGTAACAAGGAGGGACTAATAAGCCTCCTTTTCAATCCTGAGCCAGCGTTTAGCATGGAGGATGACCCCAGCAAATTAAAAAGATGGGCGGGGCTTCAAGTCCGCCTCTGAAAGCTTCGGAATCCGTATTGCTTCCAAGAAGCGTTCGCATGGCGAGTGTAGGGCATGCGCGCTGCTAACGCCCGGCGAGACCTATAAAAAGGAATATTTCATTCTGAAGCACCTGAACTACTCGAGGTGTTTTTGCCACATGGGAGATTTTTACCATACAGACTGGAGAAGCCAGGTGATCTGGGGATACTGAGAGGAGAAGGCCAGCATGTCATCTGCAGTCGTAGGTGCCCAACGGACATCAATCCAACGGTGCTCCTCTTAGGTTTTATACATTATTTGGAGCTTGTTATTAACACTAAAATCCTAGTCAATAAAAGCTACCGCCTAGATAAACGAGTCCTACAGCACTGTAGGCGGGAGAACAAGTGAGAGGCATGCATAGATTCTCCTAGCTGGAAGCACCAATATACCAAACGATGGAATGGCCTTGTAAACAAACATAAAATTGGGATGTGTTGGGAATGCTTCATATTGTAGCTTCCCCTGCACCAGATCCTGTTATTACTTTTCTTACGATTGGGATATGATTATCCTATTGCTTATTTGTTCTTCATAATAATTGTTCCCTTGAATGCCTGTATGTGTAAAATATCGGTTGCTGGATTTAACTTCAAATTCATTATTGTAGTGATTGACCTGTAGCATGTATTTTTGCTGCTCTGTTTTTTTTTTTTTACCAATAAAGCTGATTTTTATACAAATTTAGACACCATTACTATTACAATCAGATGAATATAACCTGAGCTATGGATTTTTTTTTTTTTTTTTTTAAAACCTTTATTTCTTTAAGATTCTGGACACAGCTATTCAGCCGACAACCCGGGGGTTCGGCAGCTTCGGTAGAGAAGGACAGAGAAACGTCCACATTGCATTAAAGGAGCAGTGAAAAGATTCCATTTTTAAATAAACACAAACACACAACAAACCCCAGCAAGGCGAAAACACTGAATGCCCATGGTGATAGCCCCCCAGGGGAGGCCGGACCCCAATCATCTAACAGTCACAGTACTGTACTAAGAGGAAGAAGGGGGACAGCAGAGGCCCAAGAAGTCAATTATCCATCACATCTTATAGACTGAGCTGGAAAGAATGTCAAGAGGAAAGCTGTTCCTCGGGGGGATCCAAATCAGGGGCAAGACATATTCCTCCCCTGTATTGATTCCACCGCCCCCAGATGGCGTGCCACTTCCGAGGGCGGCCTCTAGCGCAATATACTGTCTTTTCCCTGAGCATACTCCAGTCCATATTTTCTTTCCACGCGGTCAATGTGGGGGGCCCCACGGAGCCCCACAATCGCGCGATATCTCTCTTAGCGACCATGTTACCCAGAGTCACCCACTGGGTCTGTGCCTCGTCGTGATCAGTGGGCCCCCAGACATTCAGGAGACAGCACCGCGCTTCCGGCTGCATAGCAATGCCCGTCACCTCCCCCATCACTGCATGGACTCTCCTCCAGAATTTCGAGATGACACCACATTCCCAAATGATATGCAGGAAAGTACCCACCATACCACATCCCCTCCTACATAGGCCTTCCTCAGAGAATCCCATATGAACCAGCCTTGGCCCTGTCACATACACTCGATGCAGTATTTTAAGCTGCACCAGCCGCAGACGCGACGGGATCGCAACCTCCTTGGGAGAGGAAACAGCAGACTGCCAATCCTCATCATCCAACTCGAGTCCATCCCTAGTCCACTGGTCCCGCAGCCCCAGAAGCATATCCGCCCGAACATTTATTAATTTCTTGTAGATAAGCGAGATCGTACTCTCAGGCATATGGCCATCAAGGATCCGGTCCTCCAAAGGAGAGGACTCAGGCACCTTCTCACCCTCCACAAGGACTGACCGAAGGGCATGCCGCACCTGAACATAGCGGAAAAACTCGGATGTCCCCAACTCATACTCCTTCTGCAACTCTTCAAAGGACTTCACCCTCCCCTTAATCAGCACATCTCCAACCCTGGAGATGCCGATCAAGTCCCATTTATCGAAACCTTTTGTATGCCAAAGCCTACCCAATTTTTCGGATTCAAACAGCGGGGTAGCAAGGGTGAGCCTATCCTTCCAGCCCAGCGAGTCAGTTGCCATCTTCCACACACGCACCGCCACCCCAGTGGGCCCCGTGAGGGACGAGTCCAGGGACCGCGAGTACAACGCCCTGTGATAGTTACCACCGCGCAGCAACCACCTGTCCATGGCATACCCAGGGCTGAGGGCAGGGCCATAGAAACCATGATTAATCGCGCTCAACTGGGTGGCCCAATAGTAGCGTCGGATGTCTGGAAGCGCAATACCCCCATCATACCATGGAAGCGTCAACTTAGCAATCGCTATTCGCGGCCGCCCATCCCACAACAACGTTCGTTGGAGGCTTTCGACCTCCCGAAAGTAATTGGCCGGCACCCAGTCTAGAGTATTCTGCAATGCGTAGAGGAACCGGGGAAGAGACATCATTTTGAACAAGGCAGCGCGCCCAACGAGGGAGAGCGGCAGCCTCCGCCAGCCCTCTACATCCCGCCGCAGGCGCGCTAGGGGGGGGAGCAGGTTCCTCTCATACCGCAAAGCGGAGTCCGTGGACATAAAGATCCCCAGATACACGAAGCCCTGCTGAGCGATCTGGATCGAACAAGTTCGCGGGATCGGTGGAACCTCGCCACTCAGAACATATAAATACGATTTACTCCAGTTGATGACGAGACCCGAGTTCCTACCGAAAGATGTAAGCACGTCACAGACCACTATAAGTGAGTTCTTGGGCGAGGCAAGATACAACAGGATGTCATCAGCATATAGCGAAATTCGGTCCTCATGTTCGGGCGACCATCTAAGTCCCCGTATATCCGGGTGCCAGCGTATCCACGCTGCCAGCGGCTCGAGGGCGAGGGCGAACAACAGTGGTGACAGGGGGCAGCCTTGCCGAGTGCCACTCCCAAGCTGAAACGGAGTCGATGCCCGGCCATTTACCACCACACTCGCAAGGGGGCCCTCGTACAGCAACCTCACCCAGCTCACAAAACCATGGCCAAAGCCGAACTTGGCCAGCACCGCCCACAAATATGCCCATTCCACCGTATCAAAGGCCATTGTGGCATCGAGAGACGCCACAACAGCTGGTTCACACAGCGTGCCCGCCCTGGC
This sequence comes from Triturus cristatus, assembly GCF_964204655.1. Taxonomy (NCBI): domain Eukaryota; kingdom Metazoa; phylum Chordata; class Amphibia; order Caudata; family Salamandridae; genus Triturus; species Triturus cristatus. The sequence continues at coordinate 848,646,645 of NC_140583.1, read as the reverse complement.
GATTACACCATGAAGGCGCCGAAGGTTTAACGCAGTGTTACGATGCGGAATAAAACCGGATTGATCCGGGTGGATCAGGTCTCCGAGTACCCTGACCAATCGGGCCACCAGGATTTTAGCCAGAATCTTCGGCTCGGCGTTAAGGAGTGAGATAGGCCTATATGAGGCACACTTATCTCGGGGTTTACCATCTTTGTGTATAACAACAATTGTCGCCAGTCGCTGATCCAACGGGAGGGCCCCACCCGCCCGCGCCTCCACGAACATGGCCCGCAGGTGAGGGGCGACCCTATCCGGAAACAGCTTATACAGGTCAACCGGCAAGCCGTTCGGGCCCGAGGCCTTGCCCGAGCTCAGCGCGCGGATAGCTCCCGCCACCTCATCGACAGTTATGTCACCATCAAGATCATCCCTATCTACGTCAGAGAGGCAGGGCAAAGCGATATCACGCAAGAGATCACGCGAGTCCTCGGGCGGCCTATCCGACACTGAGGCATAAACCATACTGAAATAGTCCGAGAAACACTGTACAATCCTCTCAGGTTCCACAATCACCTCTCCCCCCTCTCCCGTCAACTCCGGCACTACTCTATTAACCCGTTCTTTTTTGTCCAGCCAAGCTAGGAGTTTCCCGGCCTTGTCACAAACATCATACAGGCGGCCCTGTTGTTCCCTACTGAGGGTCTTAGCGGCATTCGTCACCAGGTCCTTATACTCGGCTTGCTTCAAGAGCAGCTCATGCAGTGAGGCCTCTGTGACCTCCTCCTCTAGCGCTCCCTCCAAAGCCACGATCTCCTCCTCAACCTGCATAACCTCGCCATCTCTCCGACGCTTGGCCGCCACTACAAGGGAGAGAGCCTCCCCTCGCAGCACGGTCTTAAATGCTTCCCACAGCGACACTGCCGAGTCCACGGATCCCTGATTGTCCTTGAAAAAATTATCCACTGTCTTCACCAGTGCTCTGCGCATCTTGGGGTCTCGAAAGTACCAAGGGTTAATAGGAGCCACCCTTCCCCCTCCCTCACGGCCGACATCCAGCCTGACCCACACTGGCGAATGGTCCGATATACCACGCGCCATGTGCCTGGCCTCGGACACCAATGAGGCGTGTGCAGCCAGAGTGAGCAGGTAGTCAATCCTAGAGAGGCTACCATGCGCCCCGGAGTGGAAGGTGTATTGGCTCTGTGTGGGGTGCCGGAGTCTCCAGCAGTCTATCAGGCCGAGTGTGTCTAGAAAGTCTGGAAGCCACTTCTGAGCCCCCCCTGTGTCTCTGGGCGGGTATCTGTCCAGCAGCCCAGAGCCGACAGCATTGAAATCACCCCCCACAACAAGCATACCCCCCGGGAGATCCAGCAAGGCCCTACCCAGATCTGTGAACGTGGAGGCCTGCAGGGCCGGAGAGACATAAACCGAAACTAAAACCAAAGTTCTTCCTTCCCACCTCCCCGCCACCGCCACAAACCTCCCCCTATCGTCAACAATGGTGGAGTCCACCTCAAATGGTAGCGAGGCTCTGATTAGGATGCCCACCCCCCTGGACCCAGAGGAGAATCCCGAATGAGCTATGAATTTATAACCCTTCCTATTGAGAGCATAGCACGTGTTACCTATAAGGTGTGTCTCCTGCAGTAGGGCGACATCCGGCAATGACCGTTTCAAGAATTGCAAAACAATCCCGCGCTTAATGCGATCCCCCAAGCCATTAACATTCCAGCTAATAACACTTAAACCCCTACCCCCCATCCCCAAACGTGAAGAGGCCCACCCCACACCCGAAGAGCCACCATGGAACAGTCCTGAAAACAATCACTACGCCTTGCAAAAACGAACCCCCCCAACAACAAACCCAAAATCCCAACTATCCCCCCCACCCTGCACCCCTGCTGCAGCTTACAAAGCCCCCCCAACCTGCAGTGTGCCTGTCGCCCTACCAAACCCAAAATCTACAAAAAGTACCCTAAGGGAGGAAAGAGCTCCCATCGTCCTCCCACAACCCCCCGTATTTACTGCACTCTGTTCAAGTCATTAGCTGGAGTCAAATCGAGTCAGTCCGGCTCCGAAGACATCAACCTTGTCCATCCCGGCCACTGTCCCCGTCTGCGGCAGTGTCCTCTCCCGTCCGTCGTCGGGGCAGAGCGTCCAGCCATTCATCGGCCATGACAGGCGAGTCAAAGAAGAATGTTCGGTCTTCGTACACCACACGTAGTCTGGCAGGGAAGAGCATGGCATACTTCAGTTCCCTCTCCCGAAGCCGCCTCTTCACCCCCAGGAAGCCCTGCCTCTGCCTCTGCACCTGCTGGGTGAAGTCAGGATAGAAATTCACCGACGCATTCTGGAAGGGGACCGGGCCCGTCACCCTCGTTGCTTGCCGGATAGCGTCCCGATCTCGAAAATGAAAGAGCTGGGCAACAATCGGCCTCGGTGTGGCTCCCACCTTGGGCCTCCCACCCGGCACTCTATGGGCCCTTTCAACTGCAAAAAACTTTCCAAGACCCTTAGGCTGCAGATAGTTAAGCACCAAGTCCTCCACGAGCAGGTCTACAGAAGTCTCGTCCGAGGACTCCGGGACCCCGATAACGCGCACGTTGTTGCGCCTGGCCCAGCTCTCAAAGTCCTCCAGCCGTCGGGCGGCGAGATCGCTCTCGGTCCGCAACTTACGAACCTCGGTCTGTAGTTCCGAGACATCATCAGCGAGGCCCGTGGTCTTGAGGTCCAGGGTTTTGACTCGTTCATTTGTTTTGCCCAAATCCGCTCGGATCAGATTGACGTCCACCAAGATGGTATCCACTTTGTGCGCCAGGGCATCAAACTGTCTCCCAATCGAAGTCTGCAGCCCTTCGAGCGCGCCCATGACATCCTGCAGCGAGAGCTCCGGGGCCAAGGGTGAGGCAGTCTTCTGTGTATCCGGCGACTGGCTCGGTCCACCCGGTGACCCCTTCTGGTGGGCATATCGGTCCATATTGTTGGCTTGAGTATAGGCTCCCCGCCTGGTGGCCTTAGGCTTCAGCTGATCCACCTCTGCTTTGCCCGACATGGTTGGCTCAAGCAGGTCAGTTCAAACAGGACGGCCCTCTCTCAGCGAAAGGAATCAGGAGTGCTCAGTCCTGCGATGGGCCGCCAGAGTAGCTTGCAGAGCGTCCAAAGGATAATAAAGCAGCCGAGAGCGCTCCCCGGCCAGGGCAAACAAGGGGCGAGAAAGTGAAAGTGAAAGGATGGGGACCTCCGTCCGGTAGTTCACACCTCGCCTGGCCGCTGTTGTTCAATTAGAGGTCGGGCATCCTGCCAACTCCAGCCCCTGGCATCCCTCGGAGATAGGCCTCAATCTTCCGCCATTCATAACTCCGGCTCCCGGTGGGCGATCCGAGCTCGGGTAGCATCAATCGCCTCCCTGACAAGTCATCTGCACGATGCCATGCATACAGACAGGATTAGAGACAGGATAGTCGACGGAGGGCACGAGGGTCTCGGGAGCTCAAAGCTCACGCGGCCATCTTGGTCAGGCGCTAGGCTCCTCCCTGCTGCTCTGTTTTTAATTACAAATGCCTATAAAACTCTTGAAGAAAAGAAGATTGGGTGCATCATTGATACAGTCCTGCAAATATGCTACATGCTGATTAATGTACAAAGTAAACCGAGACGGGGTCAAGACAGCCAAGATACTCCACTGATGTGCATCTTGGATAACATGGAGAGGCTATTTTATTTATCTGCCAGGTCCTCTTCTTATTTTGGCACAGCGGCAGTCGTGTAGATGCGTTAGAACATTAAGCAAATGAGATATGGTTTCAGTGCTTTCCAAAGAAGATGCTTTGAGACCTTATCAAATGTCGACATAAGTTCAACTAACATTAAATAAATGTCCTTTTCTTTGTCTACTGAATATTGTCAGACACTGAGAAATGCATTACATTCTGTGGCCCAGTGTCTGTTCTCGAAATAATTAGTTTACCAAAGATTTTCACTGGGTGTTAATTTGCTGGATCATTCCTGCAGCCTTTCTTATAAACAGGTATTGCCCTCAAATCATGATAAAGGAATGGGGACACCTTTCATTATGGCATTGGCAGCTGTAGTATATGCGGGGTCAATAGTTCTGCTTCAGACATATGAATGAGAAGGTATTCCGTCAAAACCTCTCGCCTGGCGCTTGACGCAGTATACACCTTGCCTAGCAAGGCTGGGCTAAAAGCCTACCTGAGCACTCAATGAATTAATATCCTTTCCATCAGGTGTTGTAATTTGACTCCTTTGTTGACATAGACACAAAAGAAGTACAAACACAATTTTTCACCATGATGCGTAGCTGTGGTTTGACATCCGTTTCCCTGCAACAATATATGAAAAGGTAACATAAAGCATGTGGATCATGGCTTTAAACCAGCGAAACCTGTTTGTTAACATATTCAATGATTTATGCTTAAATTGATTGGCGGTTCAAGGAAAGGTAAAGTCACCTTGTAGACATAGGTTAAAGGGTACATCTTTGCGTAGAGTCCCATTTCTATCTTCTTCTTATCAGTTATGGTCACTATCCTTTTAAGGCATTGCAGGAAGAATGGTGCAACATTTAAGAGTGCAACCACATCCTTTGAAATTTAAACAGTTCCGTCCTCCAGCGTAGAACAACTAGGACTTTATCTGATCAGTTTAGCATGCAAGATGAAAACATCCCCATTGGCTTTGAAGGATTGGCCAAGCTACTTCAGATACAGACAAACCACAGCCTTTCCACCACTGACTGGAACAACTGCATGAGGTTAAATATCACCTCTTCTTCTGCATCATATTAGTAGACATATCTCAAGCAATATCCCCAGATGGAAGGTATATATAGAACCTGAAAATGGATGCAGGGGTCCTAAACAGCATGGCCAGGCCAGTTGCATAGTTGAGGTGTTCTGGTCAAATCTACCTCGAGTCAATGTATTTATAGTCTGGTATATAGTCAAAATTCTACGGTAGGCCAAGAAGATGTCTGGCCAATCATGAGCTGTAGGTTGTACAGGAACATCAAAATGACGCTGTAAGAGTGCAGGCTGAAAAAGAAACAGGTAATATGTAGGTGAGAGTGCATGGAAGTATGCACGGATGGAGAGGCTTTTTTGCAGGTTTAAGATGGCGGAACATTTTTGAGGAGGTTATTGGAGGTCAGTGTCAAATCCTGATAGTTCCAGAGATAGTTGAAAGTCTCTCCTCTATTCCCAGGCTCCTTCGGACAGACAGACTGCATTCCCCACACAGAGGGAGGTTGTAGCAGGAATGAAGTGGATCGATCACACAAGATGCGGCTGGTCGTGCATTTGGGCTCACATATTTGTTTTATAGCAAGTACGCATATCATTCCTGTGGAGGAAAATCTATGCAAGCCATATAAAGTAGAAGGGCCAGGAACCTGTCATGGTTTTATTCTAAAGAGCAGCATATTCTAGAGCCCTATTAATGAGCGGGAGGAAATATAACTTCTTAGGATGGAACATGCAATTAAAAAATGCAGTCATTTAGGACTGCACATTCTTTGGAACAATTTTGAACCAAACAATTAACTCTTCACTTCTGCCAAAAAAGTGTTTTCCGGGATAGACTAAGGTGAATGCAAAAGACTTTAATTTATAAATGCAGCATAAAGCACATAATATAATCTGCAAAAAGATCATAAACACGTACTAAATTAAGCACCACAAAGTAAAGGACAGGTTACTGACCTTCAGTAACACCATATCCTGTAGAGACAGGATCTAGATGCAGACTCCTTATCTTAAAATGCTCACCCAGGAACCAGGCTGGATCCGGACATTTTCCCAGCAGTAACTCTGGGCGTCGGTATAGGGCGTTGAGCAACGTCGTCTCTCGAATGTGGCGTCAGCCGAGTCCATAGAAGCCCTCCCCTGATGCAATGATGTCAGTGTCTTTTGTGACTATTTCTGCGCCAACAACGTGGAGCCACTCAGAAAAACAATCTCTGGAAACTGTGTGCCAAAAAAGGGTCAGAATCTTGTATCGACGAGTATAGATTGAAAGAATTGTAGAAGTATGCAAAGAGGAGATCTAGGAGAAAACAGGGCCCTTAGTTCGCAGAGTGGGGAGGATGGGTGGGCCAATAAGGAATCTGCAGCTAAATCCTGTCTCGGGCAGATAAGGCATTATTGAAGGTAAGTAACTTGTCCATCTGATAGAGACATCTAGCTGCAGATTCCTCATCTTAGAATCAGATACCCAAGCAATACCATTCTTGGAAGATGGTCTGCGAACCAACCTCACCAAAGATCCACAAGAAGGAGAAGTTGGTCCAAAGATGGAAGAGACCAGACTATCCGAAAAATGATAGGTGAAGCAAGATGTGCACCGAAGGACTGATGTCCAAGAATTATATTATTATAAGAATCTTATATAGCGCACAGCTACCCCCAACGGCACAAAGAAGGACAAAGGAAAGCCAGTAGGGAGTAGAAAGCAAAAAGCCTGAAAGAAACACGCAAAGAACCAGTAAAAGAGGCAGTCCCAAAAAGGGGAACAACGGGACCAAGGACAATTGACTATAGAGTTGAGGCTCAAAAACCAATGGAAGTAGCATATACAGCGAGCTCAGCTGACGCTCTTTATTCATTCAATGAATAAAGAGTGCCCACCGATCGTCCAGGAAACTATCCTGAGAACAGAGTATGAAAAAAGGGACCTCCAATCATAGAATGACGGGAAAAAGAAAGAGAGAGAGCAAGGAATGCCAAAGAGCATCGCTAGAAAAATAAGAATGGTAAAAGAAACCGCTCTTACACTGAGAACCTTGATAGATATAGAAGGCAACATCCGAAATAATGGAACTAAGATACGCATTGAGAGAAGGAAGGATCAAGCAAGTGCAACCAAAAAAGTTGAACCAGGTCACCAAGAAGAATGTAGATAAGATGCAAAAATGGACACCGTACAGAAGGCCAGACTACCATATGTGCAAAAACACACATTGAATCCAAGAACATCTACAAGAGATCCATTCAAGAGCTAGGTATATACATGCAGAGGCCTCCAAAGATAACTGTGTATAAGGATAAATATGCATAGAAAAAACATAGAAATCCCCATAGACACACAAGTCATACAGGGTACAGCAAAAGTATATCCAAAGGTAACCCATGTCCTCTGCCAGTGAGCGGGAGGACAAGAAGTGGAGGAACGAAGGATACTCCAAGAACAGAGGTAACCAAAAGGTAAAATAGGAATTTACGACAGTAACTGAGGTGGAGACAGAGAGACAAAGTTGGGAGACCGCAACACAATGTTGAATAGGAAGAGGAAGGCAGTGCCCACTATACGAAGCAAGGGCAACCGCCCAGGGACTAATGTCATTGACAGAGGAAGGATGCCCGCAGGCGGTAGCAGGAGTAGCAAAGAATAAACAGCATGCGGAAAGCCCACCATAAAGAAGAAGCAAACCGCAGGGGTGAAACGAAGGGCTGGCGGAAACGAAGGACAAGTTGGTTATGACAATCACACAAAGACCAACTTATGGAAGCAGGAGAAACAGGTAAGAAACCTGCCCAATGCTTAATGGAAACTTTAGAAAAGTTAGGACATGCCCAAGAAAAGTAATGAACCCCCCTCCCACCAATGAAAAGGGGGATGGGGACGCTATTAAAGGCGGGAGTGAAGGAGAAGAGGTAGGGAAACCGAGCATCTTCTGAAATAAAGATACCAGACAAGTTTCGAAACAATCAAGGGGACCAGTGTCCCAGGTAAGAGAAAAGGAAAGAACAGCAAGAACAGCATAAACAACAGCTACCCCACAGTGTGATGGCAGAGATGTATAAAACAGACTCAAGAATACCAAACCGATAAAGAAAATCAGTCTCAGGGGCACGATAAGGCTGGAGTGGTGAAACCCATGCCTGAACTAATAGGAACACAACATGAGCAAACCATGCGCTCCAGAGAATAAAACAAAACAAGAAAAAGGCTTCACCGAAGAGGGTCGAAGATGGGAATGAAAGCAAATCGGGTCAAAGAGGTTGCCAGCCTGTGGCACCAGCATAGCCCGTATGGACATACGGGCAGAGGAAAGAGGAATACGAAGTCCCTATGAGGGTACTAAGTGCATAGGTAGCTCTCAAAAATGCCTCCAAGGCATACAAAATACAGCTCCCAAGTTCAGGGAACAAGGCCACAGTACATCCGTACAACATAAACAGAATAACTGCCACAGAGTAAATACTCAAGTAGGAATATTCAAGCAGCAAACAGAAGCCATAGAACAGACTTCCAGAAGAACGCAAAGAAAGATATGTTCCAGATGGCTGGAAACTAAACCTGTCATGGACAGCATAAATGAGATGAAAACTTCATACAGAAAGCAGGAATACCACACTGGGTGTATCCCTGGAGGGGAGAGAAGCACTCCAACCTATGAAGTTGGAAAAGGGTCATAACAAGGGGAAACAAACTGTCCCCAATTACATTAGTACAACAACAGAGTTAAGACAGGTTACCACCCAGGGGCGGCTGCTCCGCTATGGTGGAGGACCGTTGCCTCACTGCTCATGCAGCAGGCAGAGAAAAAATAAAATGACAATAAAACTATTTTATTGTCATTTTAATTTTGACTGCCAATCCGTGATTCTAGGGCAGGGTGGGGCGGGCCATGTCGCAGCAGCGGGGAGGGGAGTAGTTGTAGGCACTTAAAGTGCGCATGTCAGTTTGGTACATATCCAGGCTGTTCTATGGAGAAATCTCCAGTGCTCAGGGCACAGGCTCCCACTCCCTCTTGGAGCTTGAGTCCGGCCTGCTCCAACCTATCTCAGCGCTGCGCTCATGCTGGGAGTAACAGTATGAGAGCAGCGTTGGGATTGCATGGGAAGTCTGTGACCCTGTGCTCCAGGGTATTGGAGTGTCGGGAGCAGAGTACCAGTGAGGGACAGTGCGGGAGTAGATCGCATCGGCCTGGCAGCGACAGGTAGGTGGGTTTTTTGTTTTGTTTTTTTCTCCCCGCTGCCCGCCCGCCCTCCCTCCCCCCCGCCCCCGGTCGGCTTGGCAGCAGCCGCCGTTGGTACCACCATGACTATCCCTGAACCAGCATAAAGCCAAGTCAGCATGTGCACCAAAAAGGGAGGTGCCATCAAAGGGCATGTCAATCAAAGTAGTTTGCACGACCTCCGAAAAACTGGAAATACGCAACCATGCGGGCCGATGTATCGCAATAGAAGAGGCCATAGCCCAGCCAACAGTATAGGTAGTATCCATACTACAGCGGATGCTAAGTATGGCAGCTTGTTGCTCAACTTGTACCAGGGGAACAAGAGCATTCTGGGATTCCTCCAGAAGGGAGGATAAGAGGCATTCCACTGAGTCCCACAAGGCTTGAGAAAAGGGAGTAGGTCCATGAGAAGTTGCAGAGCAGCACTATACTAAGAGAAAATATGCCTGCCAAAAGTGTTACATTTCCTGGCCTCTCTTTCCGAAGGGACAGGGGGAAGAAAATCAATATTTTGTGTGGCTAAAGCGGCCTGAATCACAAAGCTTTTAGTAGAGGGATATCGAAGGAGACAGGAGAGATCCTCCGGGGCCAGGAGATGCCTGTGAGAAATACAGCAAAACACAGGGAGCCCCGTTTCAGGTTTAGCCCAAGCACCCAACAGGATATCGAAAAGACAGTCACTATAGTAAGTACAGGCTCAACATTAGACTACGCAAACAAATGATGGACGGAATGCTGAATAAATCATACATTCACCACCAGTCAAGAGATCTCGGTTAAATCCATCGTTCTTTTGCTCACCATGCCACCCCAGTTTTGACCCAGCCATATGCAAATTAGTCTTGACCCTGTGCCTCATGGGAACAGTCCAGACCGAACTGCAAGCCAGGTCCTCCCTGGACCGGAAACAAGCATCCTTGGACCGGTTTCTGGGTATTACCCTTCATCAGCCAAGCTAGCTTGAATCCAGTGGCACAGTACGCAAGGGACCCACGTCTGGGCATACCCACCCCACTTAGGGTGAAAAGTGCTACGCAAACAAATGGACAGATATGCCCAGACATGGGTCCCGTGCTCTCCATACCACTGGAGTCAAGCTATCCTGGCTGATGAGGGCTGAAAGCCCGAAACCGGTCCGAGGATGCTTGTTTCCAGTCCAGGGAGGACCTGGCCTGGCAGTTCGGACTGGACTGTTCCCATTGGGCGTAGGGTCAAGACTGATTTGCATATGGGTGGGTCCAAACTGGAATGGCATGGTGAGCAAAAAAAACGATGGATTCAGGCCCAGATCTCTGTACTGGGGTGAATGTATAACATTGTTCTGCATTCTGTCCATTAATTGTTCTTTTTGCAACATTAGACTGGGCAGGGTGTGGAACACCAATTATGGTGTCTGTTGACAATTCCACCAAAGGAAGATGTAATCCAGGGCAACCGAAACTCGATTGATCATGTCCGGCAGTGCGGAACTTGCCTCCATGGCCTAACCATGGGGAGACAGGAGGCTGGCGAAGATTCTAAGCCACTGGCGTCACCCAAATCAAGTAACCAGCTAGATAGCATGTGGGTGGAACGGTTTACAGAATTGGAGGGAGACACCACACCGTCTGTAGTACTCTCACAACCATGGTCCTCAGAAGGAAAAACCAGAGGGGAAAAGGACGGGATGGTCGGCTCCATTGGGGTTGCATCCAACACCGTAACTGATGCCAGGAGATGCCTCGACATCCAAAGAAGCATCAATGGCACCACCACGGGAGCCGGCAGACAAGAGCCTGACACGGATATTGGAGTCAGCAGACAAGAAGCAGGAGTCGAAGGTCGGAGCAGTGATGGGCTGTTCATCGGCGCCGCTAGGGTGGCAGACACAAGACACCTGATCTGAAGCCAAGGGAGAACCACCGGTAGAGTCACAGGCACGGCCTCAGGCACGACCTCATGCACCTCTGTGGGGCCCAAGGGCGCTCCAGAGGGAGGTGACGATGCTAGAACAGAAAGAAGAGATTGAGAATATTGTCTCATCCTGTTCAAGAGGCCCCGGCCCCAGGACAGGTGAGGAGACGAGGGGCAGGCTCACGTCTCAGCACTTCAATAGAAGAGCGAGGATCAGCGGTAGGTGACTAAGGTGGAAGGCGCCGCGACTTCGACTGCCGGCACCGAAACGTACCTCAGATGTCGAAGGAGAATGACAACTGTGGGAATGTCCCCTAGAGTGGACGTGTGGTCGGCCCTTAGAGCGCGTAGGATGACTGTGAAATCCGTGCTGCCAGGAGAGCCATGCAACGTTCCCTGGGGGCTTTTGTTCAGAGTTGTCGACAAGAGTTGCACTTGTTGAAGTCGTGGTGCTCAACCAGACACCACATGCAAACCGAGTGAGGATCTGTGGCGGACATTTGTCGTCCACAGGACTCACAAGGCTTGAGCCCAGAGGACATTGAATAGGAAAGAAAAGAGGGCACAGTGCCCCGATGAAAAAACTTCAAATAGGGAAAAAACAGCCAGAGGAACTGGAGAGCCGATCCGTACTGTTAGCGTAGAAAAGAAGGAACTGACATCAGCGTGTCGGGGGAGGGCTTATATGGACTCCACTGAAGTCACAGTCGAGAAGAAATCGCTGCAGAGTAACTCGACACCCTCTAATGACGCACAGAGGAACAGCTGGAAAGCTTTCTAAATACAGCCTAGCGTCTGTGTTGTTTTTATCACAGTCTGCACTAGTCCCAAACAGACATCTAAGTTATATCGCATTGTATTGCAAACTGCATGCATTTTTTATGATCCAGAACATGTCCATGAAAGAAGCATTTAACACAAATGCCTTCACTGCGTTCAAAACGCTTAATGATAGTAGGAACACAAATACAGAAACCTGGAAACAATGGTAAACATCTAACATTCTGACTAACTCAATATGGCGGAGCCTGCTGAAGGTATTACAGAAAAGGCTATCTTCTAACGTAAACTAACTTTATAGAAATTAGACCTTTATTTTGATTAACAAACCCAGTTAGGTTTTCCAGGTTATTCAAACCTTCTTTTCTCCACCTTACAATACGGAAAGCTAGGGGTGTCACAAAATCACGACTTTAGCAGATTTGGGAAGGGGGGAGAACTGGGTGGTTCTGAGCAACAACACATTGAACGCTTTGTTTATAGCTCCTTTTTCTTTAATTGGAGAGAACAGGTTCCCAAACAGAAGCTCAAACACAAGTGTAGGAGGATAGTATGGTGGACCTGTGGGGTGGGGAAACAAATGAAACAAGAGAACATGAAGGGAAGAAAATATGCGAGAAAGATGGATGGGTGAAACAATGGATTGAATGAGGGATGGATAGATGTGACATAAATGACGAAGTGGATGGATGGAAGCAGTGATGGACGGAGAGAAGGTAGGATGGGTGGGTGGGTAGAATGGATGGGGAGGAGAGTGGATAGATGTAGAGAAGGATGAATGGATGAAGCAGAGGATAGATGGATGATTTAAAGAAAGAATAATAGAAAGATGGATGAATGAGTGGAAAGAAGGAAGAACAGAAGGATGAAGTAGGTATGGATGGAGAAAGGAAAAAAGCAAAAAGACAAAGGCATGGTAGAAGGACAGCTGGATGAAAGAAGTATGATGATAATGAAGAATGGGTGGAAGGGTGGAGAATGGGCAGAAAAAAGATGAGAGAAGGAATGAAAGGAAATAAGGAAGAAAGACTGAAGAAGACTAGGGGGCAGCCAGAATGCTTGTTGGACTCACTCAATGCACTCGCTCACTTATTGCCATTTGTGATATTGTTCGGAATGAGGGTTATTTTATTTTTCTGGCTTCTCTCTTGCATGAAGGGTTCCCTTACCTCAAGAGCTGTCTGAGGCTTTTAATTTCATTTTACCTAAAAAATCAGTCCACGAAATCTCCACAAGCTTGCATCCTAACTTAGACTTCAGCTGAGCATTGCATTCCACCGGTCTCTACCCTTTTCAGCCCATTGATATGTGCCTGCAAACTCGCCTGTTACCCCGAGAACTCTAAACATTCTGGCTGGTAAACAACAGGTTTAAGCAGAGGCTCCGCCTTTATACGGCCGACCAATCCTTCCGCCATATTGGACACAGTGTGCTGGACTAACCTGGCACTCCAGAGCTAAACCACCCAGTGACTGGAGCCCTGGCGAACGCTAAAGAAAAATATGACCATGCCGCTGAGAATTCTTTCGGGGTTTCGACTTGCAACGTTTGCAGCACGTCAATGTCACCAAAGTGTGCCTTTTACTTATCCTTGCGGAAGGGGAACCAGTGTCGCACCTCGGACAGACCCTGCATAATGGCCTTCACAATCTTGCCACTAGCCTGTACGCCTTGAAACAACGCTGAGAATATCTTGTAATACATATCCAACAGCAACCTGTCTGCGCCTGCGACCGAGGGACAGTCATACAGACAGCACCGTGAAGGCGCAGTGGGGACACTCTGCTCTCCAGGCCCAACTCTAACCTGAGGAAAGCCCTTCTGCCTGAGATTCAACGCTTTCCCATTCCCATGACATCCAGGAAAGCTGGAAAATTGCTAACGCTCCTATAAACAGCCTTCAGTCTGTCCAGAAACAGCTATTCTGTGCAACTAGGTGCGACTTAGGTTGCCTATATGTTTATTATAAACCCGCAGCACAGAAATAAGTGGTAACATTGGAATCGCACTGCAATAAATTCCAATAGGCCATCTGCGTAGCTATGTATTTCCTATTTATCACCCTTTCCTCTTTATGCAGAACCCAAACGCTTACCCGATCGATACAATGCGAAGCTTATATTAATGCATTTTATAGACTTTTTCAAAGATGAGATCCTAGTGCGTCACCAAGTGTGGAGCATCAACGAGAACACCGGTCGCTCCAAATGTTATAAAATTAAAAACAAAGGGTAAGACCCTCCTCCAGTAATTTATACAGACCCCCCTGGGTACGACTTAAAAACAGATAACTAGTTCTGAAGTTCGCACATTTACTTTAAACCTCTTTGAGGATATTGGTCACTAACTTCCACCAAAAACTTTTCAGGTCAAAAATTTGAAGGAAATGTCAAATGCTCTAAATCTATATGTAAAATTGTATTTTGCTAGCTCTTTTATTAGGTGAACTATTTTTTAATATTATGATGTAAGTATGTATTCTAATAAACAACCAGCAGGGGTCATCAGCTAAACACAAGTTTGCTAAATCTATTTTTAAACCCCAAAGCCCGAAACAAACAGCCACGCAGACGGAAAACCTAACTGGTATATACTTGAATATAATTCTCTTCTTAAAACATAAAGTCGCCCTTTTTATCATCCCCATAGTTCTGAACAGATGGTGCATTTCGTTTGCATTTACCAGTCATCAACTAAAGACCCTGACCAGACGCCGATACTCACTGAGGGGTAGCTGGGTTAATTAAGATGGCACCTAGTTGACAGCCCTTGGCAGGGTAGGATCCGTCCCAAAACACAACCATCATTTTCACGGGCAGCTCTTTGCTAATGCGGAGAAGCGCCGCTGCACTGTTCTTTGAGCAGAGGAAAAAAGGAAAAATAAACTGATAATAGCACAGTGGTATTACCATTTAATTTTTCCGTACTGAAGCTTATGGGGCGGGGCTAGGCTGCCGTCACAGGCAGCAGGGCAGGAGGGGTTGAGGCATTTAAGTACGCATGAGGGTTTGGCCGACCGTCTTGGGCCGGCCAAACCGTCATGCACACTTAACATTTTCTCCACCCAGCTGTATTGCACAGCCTGGGTGGAGAACATGCACAAGCTGCCACTCCCTGTCTGAGCACTGAACCACGGTGCTCAAACCAATCACAACGCTGCTGCCATGCTGATGACAGCAGTGTCGTGATTGGTTTAGGTGAGCTTGTGTGTGCTTCCTGCTTCCGTCAGGAACAGAAAAGGATGGCGGCGAGGCGGTTCGACAGCAAGGAAAGTCACTTTTATTTATTTTTCTACTTCCCCGCCCCATCCGTACTTCTTGTGGCAGCCGCCACTGATCATTTTCCGTACAACTCAAATACACCACGGCCAGGACTGCTAATGCTATGTTATCGTCCCCAAGAGACAAAATCCTGGATCATAGCACTTCATCGAAGTGACATCACTCATGCACGTACTGCGCCTCCTGTGCCCCTCGATGCTAGGACTGGAGACAAGGTGGCTTTTTTTTTGCATGCATGGAGAGCCAACCAGCAGATCCCCGGTGGAAGAGGTGACTTGGTGCATTGCTGCCTACCTCGTGTGCGGGGATGTCTGGAAAGGGTTCGGCTTTCTTTTGGCAAGGTTTGCGCTATAGAAATACCATATGCATGCTTACATTCCGTAGCAGGAGACGGAGGCATTCCAGTCCTCAAGCAGTGCTGGCACAGCCACCGTAGCCATGGATTTATTCACTCTTGTGTGGTAAATAATTTAATTACCGGGACTTAATTTGATACAGAAACATAATAAAAATAGCTCAGTAAATAAGAGGCAGAATCCGTGGTATTAGAGGTTCGGAATGGGCTTTATTCCAATGGACGATTCGAATCGGTGACTCCAAGTTCCATCACCACGGAGGTTCAGGAAGTGAAGTACATACTTTATTGATAGGTAATCACTTTTATACAATAGGCATTACAGTGAAGCAAATGCAGGAGGCGTAACAATTCATAGTGAAGAAAAAACATACATGCGTAGCAAAAGTAGGCGTAACTGGGTGTAACTAAAGAACGTCATCAGGTGTGATGTCATAATAGGGTGGTTCCATGAAAGAATTTCGCAATGTCAGCAGAAATACTTGGCAGAAATGCGCGCACAGCAGCATGACGTGTGATTGACGTGCAACTAGGGGGTGAAGGGGACTTGACATTTAGCTCTACATGTGGCGACAGAAGTCTGGAGGGTCAAGTCAACCTAATCCCAAATCATATCTAACATCCTATGTTTAAAGAACTATGTTATCCAAAAGAGAGGTCTCTTAGAGTAGAATCTTATTCTATACTGACTATACTGACTGTTAGTGCGTGTACAAGCGTCTAAGTGTCTACACTAGATGCGAGGGCAGAAGTCTTCCATAATAATAGGGCTATGAATTACTTGCATAAAGACAGAGAAGCCGGGCCTTTGCTCGGTAACTGGAAGAATGTTTACTTAAACTACTAGACAGGAATGCATTGGGCAGGGAGCGGAGCAGATAATTTCGAAGGTGAAATACAGTTTTTGGCAGGCAACAGGCTGATGTCAGGCATCGTGAGCCGCGCAGGGAATGAGACAAAGTTCATGGTCACAGATGCAGGCTCAGACTGGAGCTTTCAGAGGCAGAAGGCAAGAAGAGCTTGATGACAGAATCAGGGCCTACTTGCCTGGACTGTAAAATGGCATAAGTGAACCATATAAAGCCGGTGGCCTTTCATACTTAGGAATGGAATATCCGGCCTATTCATGGCGGATCTGAAAGAGGACATGTTGACGGTGGACGCACATGTGTTTGCGTCTTCATAACTAGAACTGGAGGGAACATACATGTACTTGTGATTCATACATGAAACCGTTGGGGTCCAAGATAGGGGACATAACTGATCGGAAAAATCCATATTTCCACATTCCCTCCTTGTCCCCTACTTGCCCGTTAAGAGATATCAATCTTCATCAATCCGTTGATCTGTTCATATAGCATCATTTGTTCTTCTTTTTTCTTCTGGGATGAATGAAATCTTGGTGGTGGAATACACGATGTGGCACACAGACCACAGATCGCTGGTCCACATTGTAGACATAGACAGCAACTGAATAGTATGAGAAGGCCAATACCTAGGAAGGATAGGACCTTCCATCCAAAGGTAGATAATACACTCCAAAACCAACCGGACCAAGTCCAGGTGCCTGGATTCTGGTGTATCTGGCTTACAATCTTATGAAGGCGAGTTATGGCTTTATATACAGATGGCGAATTTTCTGGTATGAAAATGCAACAACTTGATCCGATGACCCTACAAGCTCCGCCCCTATCGGCCAGGATGACGTCAAGGACAAGACGATTTTGAAGCACAACAATCCGCATAGCAGACTGCTCTTCTGTTAAATTGCCTAAGGCGGAAATAGTTTCGTTCACTACTGCTTCAAGGGTTCTAGTTAATCTACGTATCAGCTTACTATTAGTAACGGTACCTATATAGGGAAAGAGACCTTTATTGAAATCTGTGTATTTTTCCCATGCTGTTTCAGTGTAATCGACTATTGGGAGATCTCTCCTTTCTCTATTGTGTACTAAATGAGTATTTCTGTGATAATCAGGAGGAGCTAGAAAAACAGGTGGCAAAAGGAATCCAATGTAGCAGGTACCATCCCAATCTAGAGGCAAACGTACATATGCCGTCTGACCACATATGAAATAGGAATGGCGGGAAGCTCTAAATGTAGACTTGCCTTGATCACTAAATTCTATTACAGTGGTGCATCTACTATGGCCCATAT
Source organism: Triturus cristatus (assembly GCF_964204655.1). Classification (NCBI taxonomy): domain Eukaryota; kingdom Metazoa; phylum Chordata; class Amphibia; order Caudata; family Salamandridae; genus Triturus; species Triturus cristatus. Next base: position 848,629,216 of record NC_140583.1, on the reverse strand, counting down.
GTATGGAACCATTCTTTCTTACACATAATTCACCTTTTACTGGAAATATTGACATAGCGGGCAAAATTGGAGTAGCTTCGGATTTGACATTTAGGATCATAAGATTAATCGTAAAGTTACCTAATCCATATACTTCATTTTCTAGATCAGTTCCTGTTCTTTTGGGAAGTCCCTCCTTGTTAGGGTAGCAGACTTTAAGTAAAACTAAGTTCAAATTTCCCCATACCCAGTTATCTTGATAAACTGCAGAATTCGAATCTAGGGAATTAATTAAACTAAACCATGCTCCACAGGAGCCGTTGTGTGTGAACGGGTATGGAAAGAGAGGTAGAATTCCTTTATAATTCTGATAGGGAGGGAGTCGACCACATATCCAACAATTTGTAGCATTGCTAACCTGATGGGAATGATGTAACATACTAATAAACGTGTTATTGCGCAGCGCAAATCTATAAGACAACTCATGCGGAGGTAATTCACTAAAAGAATGTTCAGCAGTAACATTATAAACATGTCTAGAAATAGGATAATATATGTGCAACAATATACTTGCAGTAATTATTAAAAGACTTAAGAAAAACAAAATTAATAACGTCACTGTGCAATGACTACGCAGTGATTTACAGTACGCATGTCGTTTCAACATTTTTCGGGTGTTTTCTCTATTCAGGTCTAAGGGATACATGTCAGAGACAAATTCAACCGCTTCACCTTGGAGAGGACTTAAACAATCAAATTGCCTGACTGGTTAGACCTGAGTTTTAGTTTGTATAGTTCGTGATTACTCATTTCAACCAAAGGGAGTTTTGAGTCAATGGGTGAAGACACACGAGGTGTGGTATTTACATCCGATGGTAGTCCATGAAATTTCTTGATATGACTTGAATGCACCCAGCCTTTTCTGCCTTCGATCTTCACGGCTGTCCTTGTGGTGAGCAAGACCAGTTGCGGCGACTTCCACCTAGGATCCAGCTGAGTCTTCCGATCAAAGTTCCTCACTAAGACCAGGTCCCCCGGAACTACGTCATGGGGTTTCACCTCAGTGTTGTCAGGAAAGGCTGCAGCTACCTGTGAACGACAAGATTGTAGTGCAGACATCAAGGAAGCCAAGTAATCTGTCAGCATATTACAGTCAATATCAGTTATTTTGCGTGGTATCGGCGTCCCCCACATATTTGGTGGTCTGCCAAAGATCACCTCATACGGGGATAGCCCTGTTCGAGTGTGTGCTACCATTCTCATGTAAAAGAGTGCAACTGGTAACGCTACTACCCAGTCGACACCTTTCTCTCTGCATATTTTGGACAATCTAATTTTCAGGGTCTGATTATGTCTTTCCACGAGACCTGCTGCCTCGGGGTGTCGGACACAGTGGAATTTCCACTGATAACCTAACAAAAGTGAAACGTGTTTCATTAGTTCGGATGAAAACGGCTGGCCGTTATCTGAGTAGACAACACGTGGTAAACCGTATCGTGGGAAGAATTCTCGAACCAACTGTTTGGCAGTAGTCGGGGCAGTGTAATCTGAAACCGGGTATGCCTCTGTCCAACGGGAAAGAGCACAGACAACTACGAGAACATATTTGAATCCTCGACATCGTTCCATCTGGATATAATCCATCTGGAGGACTTCAAAAGGGTGATCAGGAGGCTGAAATCCACCCTGTTCTACGGGAATGCTTTTTCCTGGGTTAAACTGACAACAGATCATACAGGTACGAACTTTTTGTTTAGCTGCTGCTCGTAAATGTTTGTTGAACCAAATGTGTTGAATGCTGTCTAGCATAGCTTTTTCTCCTAGATGCGCTGGACTATGTATAGTGTTAATAATGACTTGGACCATTGAATCAGGAAGGAACCACACAGATTTTTCCTTCGTCATCCATCCTTGATCCGTTTGGATCCCTCCTAATTCAGTCCATTTCCTTATTTCGTCTGGTGTAGCATGTGTCTGTATGTCAATTACGTCAAGAGTGGGATCTTTAACCGTCATACAATGTGTTGGCGTCGGGACTATTGTCTTTGTCATGTCGGATGTTTGAGTTTGAGCAGTCTGTTTAGCTGTTCTGTCAGCTAGATCATTGCCTTGAGAAATAATATCAGTAACTTTCGTATGAGCTTTACATTTCATAATAGATATTGCAGTGGGTAGATGTATTGCATCTAATAAGGCATGAATGAGGGGTCCGTGCTGAATGTGGGCACCGTGAGAAGTTAAATAACCTCTCTCTCGCCACAGCACGCCGAAGTCATGTACAACTCCGAATGCATAACGTGAATCAGTGTATATGTTGACTTTTTTATTTGTGGCTTGAATACAGGCTTGTGTCAGAGCGATGAGCTCTGCGGCTTGAGCTGACAAGGTATTTATGCAATTTGTTTCAATGATTTCAGTGTCTGTTGTGACTGCGTAAGCGGCCACTAACTCTCCTGTACCTGTTCTCATACATGAACCATCTACATACAACGTCAGGTCTGGGTCTGACAATGGGACATCTGTCAAGTCTTGTCTGGGTTTCGTCGTGATTGTAATAACATCAATACAGTCATGAGCTAGTGGGTCTGTTCCGATTACAGGTAAAAGTGTGGCAGGATTCAATGTGTTACAACGTCTGATTTCTATATGTGGCTGAAACAATGTTAATTCATACCCTGTAAGTCGCGCTATAGTCAAATGTTGTGTTTGCGTTCGATTCACAAGAACCTCTACTGCATGTGGTACTTGAACTGTCAGTGGATGTCCTAACACTATGGCATCGCTTTGTCTGATTGCTAAAGCTGTTGCTGCCACTGATTTTAGGCATGCAGGCAAAGCCTGAGCTACGGGATCTAATGTACTAGAAAAATAAGCACATGGTTTGTGTGATCCTGCTTGTTCCTGTGTGAGTACTGACAAGGCAGTACCTTCGCGCTCTGTAACAAAGAGTGTAAACTGTTTATTGTAACATGGTGTTGCTAAAACAGGTGCTTGGCATAAAGCTTTCTTTAGGCTTTCAAAAGCTTGTGTATGTTCCTGAGTCCAAGGGAGAACAGTCGATGTGGCTGCCTCCTGTGTTGTCAATTGAATGAGTGGTTTTGCTAGAAATGCATACTGAGGGATCCACTGCCTACAATATGAAGTGAGGCCTATGAAAGCCCGCACCTCCTTTTGTGTCTTGGGTATTGGCATGTTAGCTATTAACTGGATGCGATCTGGTGTAAGCTGCCTTCCCTCCTTGGACAGCGAGTGTCCAAGGTAAACAACTCGCTGGACACAGAATTGCAGCTTAGAAGGGGACACCTTGTGCCCCTTTTCGGCTAGAAATTGTAAAACTGTCAGTGATGCTTTCTCACATTCAGGTTCGCTTCTAGCGGTGATCAGCAGATCATCGACATATTGAAGCAGAGCAGTGTTAACTGGCAAGTGGATACTGTCTAGTTCTCTTTTCAGTGCTTGACTATAGATGCTGGGGCTTTCTGTAAATCCTTGAGGTGCGCGTGTGAATTTAAAGCTACGTCCATTTAAACTAAATCCGAACAAGTATTGGCTTTCCGGATCTATTGGGACGCTGAAAAAGGCATTCTTGAGATCAATTACAGTAAAGAATGTTGCTTCGGAATCAATAGCTGTCAGTAATGACGAGATATCTGGGACCACAGGGAATTGTGGCACAATGCATTTGTTCAATTCGCGCAGATCAATAACCAATCGATATACTGGCGGGGCCTTTGGATCTGTTCGTTTAAGAATCGGAATTATCGGGGAATTACATACATTGGAGTCTGTTTCCACAACCACTCCTTGGGCAATGAGTTCGTCAATGATTTGCAGTAAAGCCACTACAGCATCTGGCGGTAACTTGTATTGTCGAATTCGTGGTAGTACCACTCCTGCCTTTAGTGTAACTCGATATGGTGTAATATTCATGCAACCAACATCAGTAGGGCCTTGTGCCCATAAATGTGTAGGTAAAGTCTGCAGTCGGGGATCCATGTCTCGAGACACATAGTGACCTTTGAAATCACGTAAAAACAATCTTACTCCTTCCGGAGAACAACATATTATAGCTCCTAGAGCTTTCAGTGTTTTTATACCTAACAAGTTTTCTGGACATGATTTAGTAAGCAATAAATCTGTAGTTCGGGTCAAAGGTCCTATCGTAAGTGGAAGAGGCTGTGATACTTCATTAACAATAGGTTTTCCTGAAAAACCAAGGGAAATATTCTGTGAGCCTGAGAGGGGTGCCCCTGGAACTTCACTACGTTTTATGGTTGTTCGACTTGCCCCTGTATCAAGTAAAAATTTTCTATCTTGGCCTAATAATTCACTATGTACATAAGGTCCTTCTTGGTCTACTGGGACCTCGATAAGGGGTAAGTCAACTTCCCTCTCTAGGCTGGTTCATGCGTATCGTTGATAATCAGGATAGTCGTACTGTGCGGTCTGGTACAGCTGTCGTGTCGTGGTTTGTGTGGCAGCAACAGGCAGCGCTGGTGCAGCTGGCACAAACTGTATAGACTGTTGTGGAGCTGGCATGGACTGTGCATGCTGCGGGGCTCCTTGTTCATTCTGATCCTGTCTAGGTGGCCGTGGTCTTTCCTGTGTTTTACCTGTGGCAATATTACGCTTCAGGACTGGGCAATCGTGTATGTAATGTCCTGGCTGTTTACAATAGTTGCATGTCCCTTTTACAGGTCCTGCTGAATCACCGGAATGTGTCGTACTCTTTTTATGTCCTTCAGCTGGAACTGTCTGGGAGACTAGCATTTTCATTTTCGTGTCTTTCATGCGTCTTTGTTCATGTTCTTGTTCCTCTCTAATTCTATTGTGATGATACTGTAACATTTGTAACATTTGTGATGGGGTGTTACCTTGCCAGGTACTCTCGAATTTTAATACTCTATTCTTCACTTGGGGCAAGGAATTTTCAACTAATTTTGTCACAAACAGATGTGGGTATGATTCGCTACTTGCTTTTATGCCACTATTTATACCAAAACATTTTTCAAATCGGGCATAGAAATCACTAGTGTCTTCATCTTGCTTTTGTTTACAGGCTGAGATTGTACCCCAGTCTTCCTTTTTCGTAGTTAATAAACGTGGCAGTACCTGTACTAGTAAACCTGGTAGTGCTTTAGTTTTATCCCCAAGCCCTGCTCCTGCAGTTCGGGCCTTTTCTTCTGCTTCTAATGCTGTCCAGTCTATCTTTTGGTCTCCCACCTCCCACTCTTTTTCCTTGAGTTTTTCATAAATGCCAGCAGGCATCAATACCTTTAATATTGTCATAATGTCGGGATAGGTATACTCTCCCATGAGTAACATGTCTTTAATTTCTCGGTGGAAACCCGCTGGGTCTTTGTCATGACTGGGTACCACTTTCTTCATTTGTAACAATTCTATTTTCGATATGGGCGTATATACAAATACACGTTTAAACTCATTGTCCTCGCCTTTTATTGGGTGTACTTCTCGTAAGGGATTCTGTCTGTCCATGTAATACGTCGTTCTTTCCTTGATGGGCAGTGAGACATGTTCTGGGCATACAAAAAGAATATACTGCTTTCTTGATTCTAGTATTACTCTAATTAACTTAGTACCTGAACCTCTCCATCTATTCGTGAGTAATTCAGTCAATATATCAGGTAAGGGACCAGGATCTGAATGTTGGCTTTTATATAGTATAAGGAGTTGTTGAATCATATAAATCCCAGCTAAACGCTGTTCATCTGGGGTGAGGTTCAAAAATGTGTGTGCTACTGTATCATCACCATATTTTCCGGGACTGTCAACCCAATGAACGGCTGACCTGGCTAATTCTTGTTCATCCATAAAATCGAGTAAATGATAACCCCTTCGTTCTCGGAGTAATTTGTCAGCGGCTTGGAACGAATGCTCGGGGGACCTTATATTTATTATAGGTGTTTGGAAATTCCTGTTATTATCTGGACATATCGGACGTATCGGATCAGAAAAACATCTAGTACTATTACAAGATCTTCCTCTACCTACATAGGCTATGGTTTCTGACTGTCCTGTGGGCAGTCCTGATCCTTCTTCCTCCTCGTTTTGTTCAAACTGGTCTACCGCTAATCTCTCTTCGTGTAGGCGTTCTATTTCTTTACGGATCTTTCGGCACATGGCTATTATACAATTTTGCCTATCATGTCTCCCTTCTGATATATTCTGGCTCCATCTGGTAAGAGTTTGCATTGCTTCCGGATCTACCCCCGGTCGGTCTTGATTTCGGATCACACAATTTATGAGGAAACGTAACAGTTCCCCCTGTATCTCCACTTTCTGGTATTCCATAGCTCTGTTAATACATTCAGAATCTCGCCCTGTTTGGACAAAATGGTATATATTATCTAGATGCATAGTCATTCCTGGTAACTTCCCTAAATACACCGCGGCTCGTCTGATACGTAATGATGCCATGATCATTTCGTCCTCTTTGCCGGGCACAGGGTCATATCTACAATCTATAAGAAGTTCCTTAAGCGTGCGGGAATTTATGAGTTTGGGGGTACGTGGATGTGCTGATTCTTGAAAGGTAAGTTTATTCATTCTGGGTGGCGTAGAAAAAATGTTGGTAGCACCTCCGGTAGCCCCATCTGGGGTATCGGGCGTGAAAGGATTCGTTGAACGCGATACAGCAACTATAGGTGTGGACACAGCTATAGAAGTAGCTGTAGGAACAGATGTGGAAACAGATGTGCTTGCCGGAACTTGTGTCAGGATTTGTTGCTGTAGAGATACAGATACAGGATCTTGGCGTTGAACCACCCCGGCAGACGGTCTATGTGGGGCGGGGTTAGCATACTCGGGAGCTGCGTCATCTAAATATGAGGAAAGAAAAACATCTTCTGCTGTTCTAGGATGCCCCTTAGGATGCATTTTTATTGGGAACAATGGGGGTGGCAAGTCTTTTGGTATCTCCGGAGTAGCCTTAGGTAATCCCTCGGCCAGGAGGGGATACATACCATTCATAAGGGCATTTCTTTGTCTGTCTACTTGTTCTGATTTCACTCGTGTACCTTCTTCAATTAATAGATTTTCTCGGACTTTATTTGAATTCTCCTTATTTTTCTCTTCCTGTCGGAGCGCTTTTTCTGTACGTCTATGAGATTCTTTACGCCACAACTCAACGGCGTCTTTCTGTGACTGTCTGACTTTCCTTTTCCATAACTCTTCCTCTACTTTCATGATGCACTCTGCATCCCAGGTCCCAGCTGCGGGCCACCTCTGACTTTCTGGTAATTCCTTGGTGTAGTCTACCCATAAATCAAGAAATAATATAGCGTCTAAGCCGTGTTTATGATACATGAAGTACCCTGGAGTGTCCCTAGGAGGAATAGGAACAGCTTCTTCGAGTGCCCCTTTTCTAGTTGTGATCTGTCTTAATTTCGAAAAGAGCGGCATATTGAGAACTGATCTGATACTTAATCTTGAACAAACTTAATACAATAAACACAATAATAAACAGTCATTCATACCACAATATGCAGGACGTATTAACACATTTAACATTTAAATGAGCAACAATGATGATGACGATCTAAGGAGACTTAATCACTAAACATAATACTCGGCATTAACTGAATTATTCTGAATTTATATACTTGATATACTAGATATACTGCTAAACAGTACAGATACACTGCTAAAACAGTGCAGACCGGATTTGTGTACCCAAACCCGTCTTGACCGGCACAACCTATGTGCACGTCAGAACGCCTCCCCAGTAATGGTACTCACCGGGTAGCTCGGAACGGAAGGCCTCGGAACGGAACTGAACTGGACCGGACTGGACTCGACTCGAAAACTTCGGAAACTTCGGAACATCGGAAACCTCGGAACTTGGTGGGCCTCTGTATACCTCGGATCTTGCTCTCTCAGCTAGGCTCTGGTCGGGATACTTCGCACTTCTCACCGCCTCGTCTGGGTGTTGATCGCAGCCTCAGTCGCCCCCGCTTGACTGGAGGGAGATACAGGAAATCCTGCTGGTACGCGTTGTTGTCCGTCCAGCTGTGGCAGGAGACCGGGCCTGCAACGCACCGCCGGCGCGTGAGATGAGAAAGTGTCCCTGTTCGGGCGCCATTCATGTGGTAAATAATTTAATTACCGGGACTTAATTTGATACAGAAACATAATAAAAATAGCTCAGTAAATAAGAGGCAGAATCCGTGGTATTAGAGGTTCGGAATGGGCTTTATTCCAATGGACGATTCGAATCGGTGACTCCAAGTTCCATCACCACGGAGGTTCAGGAAGTGAAGTACATACTTTATTGATAGGTAATCACTTTTATACAATAGGCATTACAGAGAAGCAAATGCAGGAGGCGTAACAATTCATAGTGAAGAAAAAACATACATGCGTAGCAAAAGTAGGCGTAACTGGGTGTAACTAAAGAACGTCATCAGGTGTGATGTCATAATAGGGTGGTTCCATGAAAGAATTTCGCAATGTCAGCAGAAATACTTGGCAGAAATGCGCGCACAGCAGCATGACGTGTGATTGACGTGCAACTAGGGGGTGAAGGGGACTTGACATTTAGCTCTACATGTGGCGACAGAAGTCTGGAGGGTCAAGTCAACCTAATCCCAAATCATATCTAACATCCTATGTTTAAAGAACTATGTTATCCAAAAGAGAGGTCTCTTAGAGTAGAATCTTATTCTATACTGACTATACTGACTGTTAGTGCGTGTACAAGCGTCTAAGTGTCTACACTAGATGCGAGGGCAGAAGTCTTCCATAATAATAGGGCTATGAATTACTTGCATAAAGACAGAGAAGCCGGGCCTTTGCTCGGTAACTGGAAGAATGTTTACTTAAACTACTAGACAGGAATGCATTGGGCAGGGAGCGGATCAGATAATTTCGAAGGTGAAATACAGTTTTTGGCAGGCAACAGGCTGATGTCAGGCATCGTGAGCCGCGCAGGGAATGAGACAAAGTTCATGGTCACAGATGCAGGCTCAGACTGGAGCTTTCAGAGGCAGAAGGCAAGAAGAGCTTGATGACAGAATCAGGGCCTACTTGCCTGGACTGTAAAATGGCATAAGTGAACCATATAAAGCCGGTGGCCTTTCATACTTAGGAATGGAATATCCGGCCTATTCATGGCGGATCTGAAAGAGGACATGTTGACGGTGGACGCACATGTGTTTGCGTCTTCATAACTAGAACTGGAGGGAACATACATGTACTTGTGATTCATACATGAAACCGTTGGGGTCCAAGATAGGGGACATAACTGATCGGAAAAATCCATATTTCCACACTTGGTGGGTCACCACGTTCAGTCCAAATGAATCCAACAACCTGCGGCTCTGCTGGAATAAAAAGGTGGCCATATATACTGCCATATTAAGCGCTGACAGCAAGGAGCACCTGAAGGGACTCTAGAAGCATTGTGTGGCGGCCTGACACGGGTGACATAATAGAACCTGCTGACAGGGATACTGAAACTTGTACAAAACCAAAAAAAAAAACTGCCTTGTGTCCTATTTCATGCTGCACAAAAACATTAATTGCTTACAATATTTATTTAATTTAATATGGCAAAATCATAGTGAAACACCTACACTCTTGTCCAAACTTGAAGGCAAATTTAACAAATTTAGCTATGAAACGGTCACAAATCATTGTAGGGTGCGAGTCTCCAGCAATCAAAAAGATGCTCTTACAGACGACTTGCAATCTTGTAGACATTTTATCCACGGAAACAAGCACAGGGGAATTCTAGAGATGTGATGGTTCACCATCATGAGGGTGAGAGTCCAGCCATCTGCAGGATCAAGACAGGTGGGTATTGGATGGCTCTTCTCCAAGACAGTGCTGTCACTATGGTTACAGCTTCCTGCATGGTGGTGAATGCATAGAGACTAACAAGTGGCAAGAGTTGGATAATTCCACAAAGGATGGAACCGTTAAAGTGTGAGTTGACACACTGCAAAAGTTACTGTAGGATCTGAGACATATATGTCAGTCATGTTGAAGCCGGTATCGATCTAGAGCCATTCAGAGAACAAGAGACAGAGAAAAATAAAGCAGTTCATAAATCAGTTTTAATTCCCTGAACAAAGAAAACTCCTAATAAGAAATTTCTTCACCAAAATAAGTAGTGCTTTCAATAAGGATTATTATCTTATTGAACCGGTGCAAGAGATTCATGTCAACCTGGTGGAAGTCCCTTTCTTGGTAAATACAGGACACGGTCAATACCCTGGCTGATGAAGAATCCACTCACATGCATACATAGATTCAACTACAGCCAGCAAATACACTGATATACGTTTATGGTTCCAAATGCCTTTCTTTGCAAAGAGCTTATGAATGTCACAATAGTGTGATTGTGACATCAGCGAAAATTAGGGTGACACTGGCTCTTTGCAGAGTTTCGGGTCTGGGCCCAAGATGGGTTCACTGGATGTACTATCATCAGAAGACCTTGCTTAGGGGGAACTGTTCCCAAACGTTTTCCAAAGCATAGGTAAACTGCAATACAGAAAGGTAAGTACTGAAGACTCAAAGGCGGCTCAACATGTTTGCAGCATCCCTTACAGTATCCAACCACAGGTAGGGCAGAATTCAATAGTCTTCTGAAGAAATGAATGGGTGGAAAGGCCCACTTCATTGGTATCTACAAATTGTTTTTGTGCCAAAAGAAAATCAGGAAAACAAATTGTATTTTATTGTATGTATTATTTGTATAGCGTGGCTATCGCTCCAAAGGAGCATACTGGTGGTGGGAAAAGATTTAGATAACGCTCAAAATTGGTGAGGTTTATTGCGAGGGATCAGATGAGCGTGAGACACTAGGAATCCAGGGCTGCGAAAATCCAGGTTTTCAATAATTTCCTAAAGCAAGGTTCTGAATGAATGGATCCGAGATGGCAGGGGAGCAAGTTTCAGGACTTAGCCCCAAGGACAGCCACAGATTTCCCACCTTTTGTCTCACACCTAAAAGGGGGAGGTTTTAGTAGATTGGCTGATGAAGATGTAAGCCAGCGGGCAGGGACATAGGGCGTGAACCTGACCGTTAAATATTTAGGTCCTGTTGCTCTGATAACTCCAAGTGATTACCAAGATCTTAAATAGCACTCTTTTGTGAGTGGGTAACCAGTGGAGAGACTGGAGGGCTGCTGAGGCAGAATAGAGGTGAGGTGATTTTAGCACCAGACGTGCTGCAGCATGTTGCACTGTCCACAGTGCTTTCAGTATTGTCTTATTGGTACCTGCATAGAGGCTGTTGCAGTAGTTCAATCTAGAAGTGATAAGGGCAAGGGCCACTGTCTATCTTGCAGTGCACGGGATCAGGTTGAAGACCTTTTTTAGGGTTTTTATGTACTGGAAGCACTTCCCAGCCGCAGCTAAAACTTGTGGCCGAAAGGATATTGAGGCGTCGAATTTTACTCCTAGATTCTTAATCCCCTCTACCGCGTCATGTAGTGGGGGAGTGTCTTTAGGCCACAATAAACTAGGATTAAATGGATTGAACTTTCCTACTAACATGACCTCAGTTTTTTTAGTATTACATTTAAGATGATTAAAGTTGCATCCAACGGATGACTTATGTAAGACATCTCCATATAGGTGTTGACAAGTACCGGAAGCTGGAAACAATACAAACACAGGGAGAGAGAGACCGTGCTTCCCACACCAGGGATATAATGCTCCAGCTGAATGCTGAACAGTTTTTAGAAAGTTGGAACTTTCCAGATTAGCACATTTGTCACCCTCTGGGGAATGGTCTGGTGCAGAAGTCTGTCAAGAGGAAACAGATGAGATAATCTGAAGAATCCCAAATGTTCTAAACTACAGTGTTGTGTTTCTTTACCTGAAAAAATAAAACAAGAACGTGATGACACAATTTGCAAAGTCTGCAATGCCCTTAATGAGACGGGCCTCACAATTCGGCGATTCTTTCAGTAAGGGGTACGGGAATATCTTCTCGAGCTACCTGAAAATATGTCGGCTCCAGCGCTCGATGATGTATCATCTCTGTGTTCATTCGTGGTTATGGCCAATAGCTGTGCAAGAGAATTTGGCTTCGATATCCCCCTTTTAAGAGGCCTCATCAAACTAGCTGTCGAACACTTAAATCACTATAACCAACTATACCTTGACCCGGCTCTGCACACTGAAGTGTTTTTGAATGACAATCCTTTAGGATTAGGGTGAAACACTAGCTGAGCATGAGGCTGATCCCGATTCCCCTCCATGCTCCACTGCCTATCCTATTTCAGAGTGTAATGAGCTGAAACAATGCCTACTTTCAGGCAGAAAAAGAAATCCCGGTCCTAGGTCCCCCATTGCTGAAAAGTTTATAAGAGACATCATAGAACAGGCTCGCCCTTTTGTGTTGAACAGTAGTGAAATGGTCAGAACATCATAAGAAGACCCCCATGCAAGCCATGTCAGAATGGATCGACTCTCAGCAGCGGCGAGTTCTTTTAACAGTGAAAGCTGCCTACTAAAAGGACAGCTATCATTGTGACATGTCCAGATGGAGCTTGCGCAACACATGACTTGCCTAATCCTCTGAAGTATTTGAGCACTTAGTGCTCAGACATTAAGAAAACAGGTTGTTGAATCAGCCCGGGAAGGCCAAAGCGGCACCGCGCCATCAAGGGACCATTAAGACAGAAGGTGTGGCTTCCATTCCCCCACGAGCAAATCAGAAAGGCGCCAGAGCCTCTCACATCTTTCACAGATTGGAAAAGGAGATGCTGACGTTATCTGAAATCTTGCAAAAAGTGTGGGAAGATGATTCCATATTTTTTTTATACTTCTACCTTCTTGTCATGGGTGATGATTCCTGGAGGTCATGACTGTGCCCTGCACCTCTACATACTAAAGGCAGAAACGGAAATACATCTGCGATGTAGTCTTACTGCTGACAGTAGAATTTCTCTGTCTGACTATCCAAATGGGCAGCAGAAATCTCTTTACATGTAAGCTATGGGTACATGCCCAATTAGTAAGTACTCAATGTGAGCTGGTGGTTGCAGGTGGGGCCCACCGGCACTAATTTTTGTTACCAGCACTTATTTTCCCTTATTAGACTTCCAGCAAGAGAGAGAGAACAACACACAGTAGGGAAAGATTTCGAGAAAACTGAACACAGTGATAAAGGAAAAAAGCAGGGACAATATTGAACCTGAAAGAGTGAAATAAAGAGTAAAGGAGTGCCTGGAGGTGGATTAAAGCGGCACCAGGTGGAATTAAGGCTACGCAGCAAACACTATGTTCTACCTAAATAATACTAAAGTACGCATCAGAACAGCAAATCAGATATGCAAAAGTGTAGGAAATTCACCTTTTCTGTGTGGTTACTCCGTATTTTTTTACTTTTGCTGGACAATATATATTTTTGCTGGCTTAAAACCTCGTGCTCTTAAACCCTGCTAACCAGTGGTAAAGTGCTTGTGCTCCCCTATTAAACATGATTGAATTGGCATATCCCTAAATGGTATTTAACTTACCTATAAGTTCCTAGTGCATCAATTAGTTTACTTATCTAAATGGGGTGCCAAATTGTGAAAATAAATAGCTAAATTAAAAATCAATAATATTTGAAAACAATTGTAGGCTATTGTATGTTTCATCTATGGCACCTGTTGCCAGCAGTTACGCTAGGACCACCACTGCTTGAATCTCATGACCTTCAAAAGGCCACAGACCACTGTGCCAACCCCCATTTCAACTCGTTAAGTAGAGCAAGTGTGCACCGTTCACCCTAAACATTAAATCATTTAGGGTTATTACTGCCCCACCCCCCAAAAAATGCAAAAGCATAGAAAATCTCAAAAGCCTGAGCAACCGACTTTTGACCAATAAAAAGATTTGGACATATTGTACACAGACACCTGAGCCATATAATCACAACTTGTCAAGAAAGTTGTCCTGTAAAGGGGTTCAGATTGAAATACCACCAGCAACATGTGTAATATGACATTTTAAAGGATAATATGACTAAGATACAGAGCGGCATATAATAAATTATAAGTAGGATTATTATGCCATGAGCAAATTTGCTTATCCGAATGCGGTTTCCAGCAGAACATTATGCGACTATGCAAATGCCAATTGACATGACAAGCACCTGACATGATGACATTCACCTGGAAATGCTGGTACACAAAGGAAATGCCCACCATCCCATGGAAGCTTAAAGACCGGTCTAACAGAATGTCATGAACCAATGAATACCATCAAGATTCAGGGTCACAGACGAAGTGCCTCAACCATTTGGATAGCTTCTATGAAGCAGTGTGTGTGCGATTACTTGCGGTCCCGCGAACTGAAAACATACATACATACGGTGGAATAGCAGGGTGCTTTGGTCTGAGGCATTAAGGGAACGCGTCACAAGCCAAGACTGTTGGTCTCCATTTCTTCTGCAAAACCTCGTTGTGAGGTCTTACACATGAACTGATGTTTGAGAAAACACCACAAATGGAGATATATGTCTACATACACGTGGCATAAATTGTGGCGTTTTGCTAAAAGTTCAACGCTGGTTCCTCCTTGTAACTGAATAAAGAGCGATCCCTCTTCATGTAAATCTAATACACAATATTTCTAGGCTGTCAACCCATGCCCCTATCACAGTCTCCCTTCCCCCTTGGCTGCAGCATTGATCCCTTCATGCTACATGGAAGGACACACAGCACTATGGACCGTTCATAAAATATGGACATTAACGTAAATCTGCATAATCTCCTCTGCTGTGTGCTGCCTGAATAAACAATAATAAAAGAGCAACACTGTTTCCTTGTTCCCAGCTGCAAATAATTCCAAAGCTCCACGTATTAAACCCATGATTACCGCTTTCCATATGGCCACAACGCTTTCTATCTGAAATATTTCTAACAGGCCTGAGCAAAGTAAGCGTTGTTGGAATTGTGCAAATTCTTTCAAAATGTTATATGTTAACATCTGCTCCCATTCAGCAGTCAAGGGAATTATACATTAGTAACATAAGAACTGCTTTTACATTTCTGCATGTGAGAGCTTTTGAGCTTGTCAAATGGAGCAGCATCCTTACATTCTAAGGAGAATAGGAGATCCCTCTAAAAAAGAATTTAACAAATAAAAGATTCCTGCAAAAAGAGAAAAGTAAGAATATACCATACTCACTTTCTATGATGGGTGCACTTTTGTCGACTGTAACGGCCTTCTTGAGCTTTCTTCCTTTATGGATGTCCGATAAGAGAGCATTTCTTCCTACTTGCTCAGATCTGTTTAGGGAAGGTTTCTCTAGGTTTGCCTATAATGTGAAAAAAAAGACAGAATTTTACAGAGTACCCATCATAACCTGCAATGGAAGGCGGTGGAAATACCAAATTCAAACAATATTTGTTTATTGTGAGGACTTACTTAAATATACTCTGAATGGTTCAAAATAAAAAAGTGCGATATAAAACTATGAATCATCATGCAATCATATGAAATACAATCATAGTAAAAACATGAGGTTGAAAAGAAGAAATCTTCTACCTGCAACCAGCCCTTATGAAAAGCATGTCCTTGAACAAGCTCAAAATCAAGATGCTACCCACAACAGCAGTCACCTTCAACGAGAACAATCATAAAAAGTGTTTCAAATGAACACTGGTGACTCAAGAGCTCAATCAAGGGTGTGGAACTTTCTAAAATATCTACTTGTCCAAGCGATAGGATGCTTCAGAATCTAGGTGTGTCATCTGATGCATGCACTAAATTGACAGGTT
This sequence comes from Triturus cristatus, assembly GCF_964204655.1. NCBI lineage: Eukaryota > Metazoa > Chordata > Amphibia > Caudata > Salamandridae > Triturus > Triturus cristatus. The sequence goes on along the minus strand of NC_140583.1, from coordinate 848,613,491 downwards.
GTAGCAGCTTTCAGATTATAGCAGGACTCTGATGATAGCATCATCTTTTATTACGTCAGAGTTTGGATTCTAGCAAGTCTCCAAATCGGTCACATTTCTTATTGTGCTGGTCCGTGAACATGCCAAGGCCCTTTTACGGTCAAATCATTGAACAGTCATAGACTTCGTGTATAAATGGACTGCGTTTAGCGTAGCTTTTTGATCACAGTATGGCTCTAAATATGCCAGCACTTTGGCTAAACTGGAGTTAATATTACACAAGAGATCAGGATATGCCACTGTTAGAACTATAACAATGCTTGCTTTCTTACTTTAGATTTGGAGGAAGCATTGTGTGAATTGTGGTGGCAAACTTAACTTTATGCATTTACCGGTTTTCACAAAACTGTACTTTCAAAATAAACCCTGATCATATTTATGATCCAGTGTCCAAGTTGCCATCTGGGTTTAATGAGCCCAATCAAGAGTGTGAAATTTGCTACTTGGCCACACTGAGTAATTCTTGAGCAAATCATTTGATTTCACTTTGACTCAGTTCCATTGTTGCCACATCAATGAGCAAATACCAGGTGCTAAATAAAGGACTTGTTTATATTTTACAACTAGATGAAATCTGCAAGTTTTTGTAGAGTCAAAATGTTTTGGGCCCTGTTGGACCTGGCCCTCTGCAGAGTCACCCTAAACATTTAGTCTTTTACCCTCTATTTTTTGCTGAATTTAGTTTTTGTTGGCCTTAGGACCCAGCGCACTTTACCACTGCTAACCCACTAGTGCTAAAGTGCTTGTACTCTCTCCCCAAAGCATGTTTAAATTGGCTTGTGCCCAACTGGCATATTTACATTACTTGTAAGTCCCTTGTAGAATGGTACACCATATAAGCAGGACCGGTTAATTAAATTCTTCTAGTTCGCCTGCAGCACCTATTGTGCCACTCACTTAAGTAGCACCTTAAACATGTCCTAGACCTGCCACAGCAGCCTGAATGCAGTTGCAGTTTTGAACTGCCATGTCGACTCGCAATTGAAAACCCCTTGCCAAGCCTTAAATTCCCCTTTTATTACATAAAAGCCACCCCTAAGGTACGCCAGAACTAGGCCATAGATCAGGGTGCAGTTAACCAAAAGGTTAGGTATGTACTTTTAAGTTTTGCATGTTCCTTTAGTAAAACAATTCCCAAATTCGTTTTTCACAACTGTGAGGCCTACCCCTCCCATAGGATAACATTGGGGATTACTTGTTACATTCAATAAGCTTGTCATTTCCTAATAGGATCTGGTATTTATATCATGTTTGGTGTCTTTGAGATTTTAATGATAAATACTCTTTAATGGTAAAGTCGGGGTTTTGATTACAACTTTAAAAATGCCACTTTTAGAAAGTTGGCATTTTTCTTCCCTTAGCCCTTTAGTGCATGACTGGGTGCAATTGTCAGACTTTGGGAGTTCCTCTCAGACAGTCACAGAATAGCGGGATTACGTTTGCTTGACGGGCCATCTGCTGGCAGGATGGTCGGGTGCATAGCTGAGCACAGCCACACTCACAACTGAATAGCATGTGCTGTGCCTTCAAACAAAGGGCCTAACATCCCCACATGGTTACTGAAACCAGCTTGGAGCCAGTGCAGGGAAAGCAGGAAAATCTATGCAGTTCAAAGAGACTGTCTAGAAGTTTCTCCCACCTTCAAAAACCAGGACACGAGGGCATAAAAGTAGGACCTCAGACACCAACTCTTCAGTACACTTCTGGACTTGTGGATACTCTGCCAGAAAGGTGGACTGCTTTGCTGCTAGAAGGACTGTCGCTCTGCTGGACTGCTGCTCTACAGGACTACTGACCTGCTGGATTGCTGCCCTGTTTGTCCTGCTGCTCCGTTACCTTCTGTCTAAGAACAAGGACTAGATCTTTAACTGTACCAGGACACAGGACCTCCAGAGGGACTCACAAAGGCTAGTTTGCTGGCCTACTGTTCAGAGCCACAGGGGCACAAAAGGCTTCCTCCATCTTGAACCTGCACCTGAACCCAGCCTGGGTGAGTCCTGAACCTCCAAGTGGTGCCCCTCTAGTTCTAGACCCTTTGAGGTAGTGCTAAAGGTGCTGACATAGCCAAAATCCAAAAGTGGGGACTTAAAACCTTTTTGCCTAAAACCTGCTGAGAATCAGAAGGAGAGGGACCAGCTTGCTCGTCTATCCACCCGAGGTGCACCACCAGTAAGACTAACTTCGCGACTTCTCCTGCTACGTTCTTCCCCACAGCAGCAAATCCATTTAAGCGATCCTTCGCCAAAGGGGTATCCGACCTTGTGGAACTGTCTTCAGCTACAGCCCTCTGCCTCGTCCCGCTGGAGATTTTGACTTTTATTTTAGAGACTAAGTCCAAATGTAGAAATCTTTATCACAGCTTTGACCCAAGGCTATCCGGCGATGACGCTCCCTCTTCGGACACTTCCTGCAGCCTTGCCCCACTGAACTTTACGCAAGTCCGAAGGTAAGCGCTAACCGGGTCCAATCCACGTCTTGTATCCAAACTGCATTCCAGCACGGTCGGACATATTTTCCAACTTTGACCCGGTCTTGTGCGACTAGATGTCCGTGGTTGCCGATTTGATCTTTTTGGCGCACAGTTTACTAAAAACGTAAACAATTCATAACTCCAGTTCTACACATTGGATTTTTGTCATTTTCGTGTCAAATAATTTAATAAAATGTACTATAATTTTTTTAATTGGCTTGGGATTTTTCTTGTGCTGGGTTTTCACTTTATTACGGTTTGTGTGCTGCATAAATACTTTTCATATTGCCTCACAGTTAAGCCCGACTGTTTTTTGTGCCATGCTACCCAGGGTCACTTGCTCACTGGATTCAAGCTAGCCTGGCTGATGAAGGGTAATACCCAGAAACCAGTCCCAGGATGCTTGTTTCCGGTCCAGGGAGGACCTGGCTTGGCCGTTCGGTCTGGACTGTTCCCATGAGGCACAGGGTCAAGACTGATTTGCATATGGTTGGGTCTAAACTGGGGTGGCATGGTGAGCAAAAGAACGATGGATTTAACCCAGATCTCTTGACTGGGGGTGAATGTATGATTTATTCAGCATTCCGTCCATCATTTGTTGGCGGAGCACTTTTCACCCTAAGTGGGATGGGTATGCCCAGACGTGGGTCCCTTGCTCACTGTGCCACTGGATTCAAGCTAGCCTGGCTGATGAAGGGTAATACCTAGAAACCTGTCCCAGGATGCTTGTTTCCGGTCCAGGGAGGACCTGGCTTGGCAGTTCGGTCTGGACTGTTCCCATGAGGCACAGGGTCAAGACTGATTTGCATATGGCTGGGTCTAAACTGGGGTGGCATGGTGAGCAAAAGAACGATAGATTTAACCCAAATCTCTTGACTGGGGGTGAATGTATGATTTATTCAGCATTCCGTCCATCATTTAATTGCGTGGCACGCTACCCAGTTAAGCACAGGTTGATTTAGTGACTTTTTGCAAGGTACTGTGGCTGTTGCTCAACCAGGGTTCACACCTCAGTCAACCAACAAACCCATTTTTAACAGGCCCGATTCTCAAAGCTATCGATGCCTGAATGTTTTGCCTACACATAGAAAAGTTAATTTTGCACTCATAAATGGATTTACGTGTGTTGAAAGTCCCTGCCTGTTTGTGTACACCCACAAACCTACATGCGTAAAGGTATTTGCCAACTCCTTTCCAACTCATTCCCACACGGAAAAAAGTGAGAGATTTACTCCTGTCAGGAGTACACGTAAACATTTTCCAGAATGGGACAGAATATCCCTCTCGAATAAATAGGTACATCTGTAGGAAATGGAGTCTTCCCAAATTGTAAAATATTGTTCCCCTAGATGAAAAAGAAAAAGATACGTTTTAACAAGTGAACTTGTGCTTGCTCAGCAGATTTTCACATAAGCAAATACATTCTTGTACATTTGCTCATAAATCTTCTCTAAGAGTATGGTTTGCAGGTTCTCTTATGTGAACTCATTAGAATTCCTGAAAGTAGTATACCTGCACCAACGCAAGGATTTTCTTTAAGAATGAAGCCCATAATTATTTTTTTTCTTTTTACAATATTGGCGTGCAGTATACACTTTTGTTTTAAAGCAATGATGCTTAAGAGAAATGGTATGTAAAGTTATCCCTAGAATTTGCATAATAGTTCAGCAAAATTGCCCGTCTTTGATCTTTGTTTCAAATTGCAATTATTATTTGGGTAGATTATATTTTGTAAACAATCAATAAACTTGCTCCTGTTCTTCTGCATTTATTCGCCCAGAATCAAGGAACACTCAGGAAAAATCATAAAAATCTACAAATACTTTATATTTTGGAAACATGTTTTTATATTGAAACCACTGGCAGTAATGCACGCTGAGCCTACAGCTTTCAGTATTTTTTATTGCGCATGCCCTTATACTAAAAGCTTTGAATTAACCCCTTCGACGCGCATGACGGAACGGTTCCGTCATGCACGTCTGTTGCGCTGTGCGCATGACGGAACCGTTCCGTCATGGCCCCGCCCGCGCACGGAACCTTCAGCAAGGTGCGGAAATCCGCGCCGCGCTGAAGGGGTTAATGAGCCTTATATACAATATGTAACATCTTGGATGTATATAAGCTGTCCTGTTTTCGGTGTTAATACTTTGTGGATTTCACTGAAGATTTCTCAGCGTTTTCCAAATCTATTGAAATCAATGCTTATAAGTGTTTATTCAGCTGCCTAACCTCCAAAAGAGAGAGACACAAACTGTGTTTTTCCAATGTTTACAGAACATGTTTTTTTGCAGTCATTGTTCTAAAGTACATATTTAATTTAAGGAGATGTAATGCAAGGTATGTATTATCTTCCAATTGGTAGTGTGTCTAACTGACTTTTGTTAGACTATTTTAAGCACAGAAGGTTTGTGTATTGCACTCTCACTCACACCTCAGACTTGCTATTATATATATATATCTGAAGAATAAGTTACTTTTGGGAAACACCTAATCTATTTAACTGAAGATTCACCACCTTGTGAATCTCCCCAGGTGCCGGACTAGGTTATGAACTGCATAAGCTCTTGCAATAGCTCCTGTATGCAGATAGGTGGCAGCCTCAACCTCTGTTAAGACTCTGTCCATCCTCTGGGCAGGATGACACAGAGCTGCAACCTTTTAGCAGGTTTGATGTGGAAAAGTCAACATTTCTAAATTAAGCTTTCATCAATAAACCTGATAGTTTGCTTTAGACATTAACTTGAAACCATATTGTAGAAAATGCACATAGAAAAATGTGCAAACGCACCAAGCAGCCATATTAACTGGTAGGCCGCAGTTAGCTTTCCTTTAATAAACAGAGGTTTACGACATTGTTATACCATGCACAAAATGTACTTGATAGCTTGACCTTACTGTGACCTGCACAGACTGTCATAACTGCAGAACGTTTTAGTTTATAATGAAACATATTTCTTAAGCAACATGTCCTGGTTTGTACTATGCTTGAACTTCCTATGCATCTTTCGTTCATATAATGCTGAATGGAAAATTGTATAATTTAACAATGTCTCTCACATTCAAGAAATACGAAAAGTATTACCTATTCAGAAATCTACAAGTTCACGTTTCTGTCTCTAGATATAGCTCATTGTTACACAGTGAAACATTGAATAAATGGCAGAATAGATTCTGCAGCAAGCTTACCTGGGAACCCAGGTTAACATTTCCAAATGCACAAATGTCTAGTGATATCTGTTACATACTGATAGTAGACTGACGTATTTCGTATGGTTTCCGTGGGAAAAGGAAGAACGAAGACTGCTCACCATCGAAAGATATCATCTCATTGGATGGAGGTGATGTAACCTGCAACTTTGTCATTGTACATGTTCTTGCCTATTATGGGGAGTTCAACAACTTTATTTGAATTTGAACTTTGTGCTCCACTAATCTCACTCTTTCCTCGAATCCTTTATAGGTTCTAATAAATCCTGATTCTGATCCTTAATTTAGAATAGGGATTAATCCCTTTGTGGAATGCACTTGTCGTTTTTGCATTATTATTGATTCTAACCATATTTTCCGGATGTATTTCTGTAGACTGATTTATCTGACTTACTATTTGAATAAAAACCAAAAAGAACTTTACTAATCTCTTTAATGAGAATAAAGTCTTTCAAACCAAATCCAAACTCTCATTATTGACTGAACTTAAGTATTGGTAAAATGTAAGTGTCAATTTAGCTCCCATTCAAAAACGGTGGCAAAGATCTATTGGCTAAGAAGAAGATATTGGCACAGAGCTAAACCCCATTCTTTTAAGTTACAGGTTGAACCAACACTGTTAAATTAAATATGGACTCTTTCCACGCTATCAGATGCATAATCTGCCAAAGACTGAGAGTAAACAGGGGAGGTATGTACAGAAATTAGAGGGCGTAACCAATTTGAATAATTTGTAAAATGTACTGGTCCTGTGAGAAGAAGCGTCAGTATAGCAGACAGTGGTGGGAGTTAGGTTGAGACCTAGGTAGCAAATACTTTGCGAGGCCCATTGAAAGGGAGGAGAGTCTGTAATACTCTATTTGTGAATATGACCACCATGCGGGAAGGTGGCATTGGACCCTGTTTGTCGAAAAATAGCAGCCAGGGATTCGACTACTAAAGGAAATAACCAGGGCGACAGTGTGCACTCTTGTCGAGTGCCTCGCCTTAGGTGGATCGGCTGTGCACGTTGTCCATTAACCCAGATGGTACCGGTAGGAGCTGCATAGGAAGCCATAAAACGGGATATCCTGTTCGGCCATAGACCTATTTTCCCAAGCACAGCTCTGAGAAATAGTCAGCTAACCCTATCGAAAGCCTTCTCCGCGCATCAAGCGAGAGAAGGCAAGCGGGAATGTTAAGGCGATGTGCCTTCTCCACCAGGTGAGCAACTTGCTGGATGTTATCTGTTTCCTGTTGGTTATGAAGGAAGCTGACCTGGTCAGGATCGATTAGGCTAGGAAGATGGGGCTCCAGGCAGTTCACCTGGCAACTCTGTTTGAGAGTGCAATAGGGAGATAGGAAGCACATAAAGTGGGGTCCCTATAAGGGCAATCTCCACCTCTGCCATCGATGGGGTGAGTCTTGTTTCAGACGAGAATGTGTTAAAGAGTTTTAATAAATGGTCCTGGATGGAGGAGAAAAAGGCCCGATAGAAGATCACTGTCAGGCCATTGGGGTTGGGTGCTTCATCAATGGGTAATACTCCGAGCCCGCTGAAGCTCAGCAAGAGTGATAGGGGCCTCGAGCAGTTAGGCATGGGTCGGTTTGCTAGGCTTCCACGGACAGGAGGCCAGGTAGGAATCTAGAAGTGCTTGTGACGTGTTGTTCTCAGTATATAGAGATCGCTAAAAAAAATGTGGAACGCCTGTTTTGACTGCACTGGCCCAGAACTCAGTATCAGATTTAATCTTAGCTATGTGTGTATATGCATATTGTTGGCATAGTCTACCGGCCAACAGTGCTCCCACCTTATCTCCTCCTTCGTAGTAACGCTGTTTTAATGCTTGCATGGATCGCTCTGCTCTATTAGTTCTATGTGTGCGCAGCTGGACTCTCAGCTAAGCCAGCTGCCTCTTATTGCATCAGGAGGGGCAGATTGATCAAGTCACTTGAGAGTCTTGATTTCAAAATGCTAGATTTGTTTCAACCAACCTGGACTCCCTAGCGCGAGCTATTGCAATATAGGAGGTGACTCCCCTGATGGTAGCCTTATAACCATCCCAGAGGGTGTGTCCTGAAGTCTCTGGAAGGTCAGTAAGCTCAAAATAATCGACAATCCCTTTTTGGATTTCTGCTGCATCTACCAGGTCCCTAAGAAGGTGTGGTGGAGAGTGCCAATGCATCACATTCGCCTTGGACTCTCACCTCAATCCCACAAAGCCTCAATGTGTGCGCAATCAGATCTAGAGATATCCGATATGGAAACAGAAATCAACTCTTGAAGCAGAGAGTGGGTGGTGAAGAGATGATCTATTCTGGAATAAGATGTGTGTACATGTGATTAAAATAATAATCCCGGGTGGCAGGCTGTTTATATCTCCAGGCGTCTATCAGTCCCAGGTCAGTAAGCTCTCGTTTGAGTGCTGCCGACATTACCCCCATGCCCTGGAAGGAGGTGGTAGAGCGGTCAAGTTGGGGATCCCATACTAAATTGAAGTCTCCACCCATTATTAAGTCACCACTCACGGCCGCTAGCTGGTACCGCAGTAAGTCCTGAAGGAAGTGATCTTGTGCCTGGTTTGGGGAATAAACATTAAAGAGTGTGAGTAAGCGTAAGCCATGATGCATGGTAACCTTCACATAACTGCAATTAACATCACGTACGATATGCAGTGTCTTAGTGCAAAAGCCCGCTTTGCACACGATAATCACTTCCGCCGTCTTAGTAAAGGCATGTGCACTAAAGCGGTGTGGGTATTTTGGGTGACACGTGGGGTGTCCTCCCGTAAGAGGTGGGTCTCCTAAAGGAGAACAACATCAGGATCCTGTAGCAGGAGATAACGCCATATTTTCTTTCTCTTATTAGGAGAGTTCAGCCCCTTCACATTAAACAGAAGTAACCTGGTGTGTCGTGGTGTGGTCATGGTCAGAGAGAGTACGTAGAATAACAGAACTATCCAGGTTAGACAAAGAACCCAACAGAACAAGATCACCTCCTTGCGTATAGGCCATATACCAGCCCATTGGTATTGGGGACACTGTACCGACGGGTGGAAAGCCCAGTGAATGCCGGGGTTTGCCGCAAATGGTATTAGGAAAGAAATGTGTGTGGGGCATGTTCGTGGACAACAGGACAGGCCTACCCAGCAGTGTGATCAACCTACAATAAAATAAGTTTAGAACATAGCCACAATCATGATGAGACCAACAGGGTCTATCAACTCTATTCAAGTCCTGTCGTGGAAAGCAAGATAAATAGCCGGACACACCGAAGTCACCTTGCAGGGGTATGAATTGAGGGGGGGCCAGCCGCTGATGGCATGGAACTACTCAACAACAGAGAACGCATTCCATTGCCAGACAGGTAGGACAGCATAGCACTGAAGTTCGTTGGAGGTCCCAGATTCCAACAGCCAGCTTAAATCATATCAAGAGAGAGAGATAAATGCAGCGTGTGACAGCGAATTGATCCTAGATGATTTACATCTGGCAGGTTTCGAGCGGGTGAGGCATAGAGTTTAAACAGCAGGGTGGGCCAGTGCAATGTAATGGCTCCATGTCTACACCGCTACGGGAGAGACAGGGACCATACATGAGTCTGAAATGTTCCAGAGAGATGATTCCCGTGGACTATCGCTCACATGGAGATAGGAATAAACTGGGGCTTGCCACGGGCGCCCACAGCTGATGAAGCCAGAGAGGATTGCTTATCCATATCGCGAAGATGTTGAATAATGTCCTTTTTAGGAGCCTGGGAAGTCGTGATCTTGGTTTAGTTATCAGTACGGCACTGCTGTACTAAGGACCAAGTTAGATGCAATGAGTCTCTGGACTGAGTCTGTGGTGGTGAAATAGAGCTTCCTGTGTTTATTTGAAGTTTGAGAAGTTGTTTAGCTTCCGTTACCGTTAGCTTCCAATAGCTCGTTGTTTGCCCTCCCAAGTGAATATGATAGCGAATAGGTGCCCCACTGATAACGAACATTGAGTTCCCACAGTTTGTCTGTGACAGGACGGAAGTCTTTGCAATGACGTAGGGTAACAGGAGAGAGATCTTAGAACAATTGAATCATATGGCTGCGAAAGGTAAAGTCCACCTTGGTTCTCCAGCTTTAAAGCTAGTTTCTCAACAAAAAAATGGACCCACATTAGGATAGGGAAATAGGAGCCACTCAGTGTGCTCTATCTAAAGGTGGTGGTGAGGCGTTGTTGTCCCCTCGAACGGCATGGAGAAGGTCAGCAGTGTAGGGCCATTATGTCATCACCCTCTGCGCCCCTCGTCACTCCACTTATACAGATGTTATTTTGTCAACTTCGATTTTCGAGGTCCTCTTGCTTCATTTGGTGCTCAATATGCTGCTGTTCTCGAGTTGTCACCCTCCACAATAGCATTTTCTGGTCTTCAGCACGGGCATCAATCGTGCGTTCCAGATCGTCCACTCTCTCTCCTATGTCCGTGACCTCTCTGCGGAGATCTTTCACGCAGGATTTACAATCCGTTTTAAGGGAGCCAATTTCAGTAAGGATTTCCCGTAGAAAACAGCTCATGTAGGGCTGCAAGATGGATAGCAAAATTGCGTCTCCGACTGCACCAGTGGGCGAAGGAGCAAGAGAGTCCATGTCTGGTGCTGGGGTTTTATTACACAGCAAGGTGACTGGAATGTCTCTAGAAGATCCCGCTGGTGTGTCCCTTGCTGTTTTGCCCCGAGGAATTATTTCCACCAGCAAGAGGTGCAGGGGCGCCGTGGTCTCTGTAGATTTGGGCAGCACCCACAGATCCGTTGGTAGAGGTTACGTTCCAGGTTATAGCACCACAGCATGCGCCGTGCTCCCCCACGTGTCAGGAACAGTCGAGAAGGGACGCAGGCCCTGTATTCTCTTTACGTTCGACGCCTACTATTCCAGGAGGGTCCCTGGCACCAAAAGCGCAAGTTAAGCAGGTTTGAGGGGTCCCTTAGCACCAAAACGTATGTTCCAAACGCGAGGGCCAGAGTGAGCATATTAAACAGAGAAGAATAAGCAAACCAGGCTGCTACTGTGCATGTCCACTGGATGCGCCCAGACTTGCAGATCAAGGTCGAAGGCTCTTTGCTACCCCTGGCACTGCTCTTGTGACCCCTGGCCTCAATCTCAAAGGCAGTACCAGGGAGAGATGCAAAACAGGGCTAGGAAGAGCCCCGTTTACTTTCTGCTGATGCATACACTCTATCTAAGAAATATTAATTCCTTACAATGTGCATCGCACTTAAAAAAGCATTTATTTTCGTCAATAAAAACATTCTCAAGTGCATATGATGTACACTCTAATGAATACAATGTTATCCTGTTGGTGAACTAACAAATACCATCATTTCAGGGATCTGCCGGCTAACTTGTGTATGCAGTGCAAGGCCTCTCTCTGTCCTGATATAATGCAGAGGGCCCCTACCTGATTTCTTTCTCGAAGGCTCCAATGCCTTCTGCTGAATGTAAATATTTCATTTACAAAGCCATGCAAAAACAACCTTCCTTGTTTATAGCACCAGCTCCTACTGATGTCTAGTGCAAAAAATCAAAAAGCAGTGATAAGGCCAAACGTTCTAGCTTTCAATGCTGATCTTTGGCCTTTATCGTTTCTTGAGTTCATTACAAATAGTTTTTTGTAACCTGTTATACAAGAATAATTACAAAATGGCTGATGAATCATGCACACGTGTTTGGACAAGTGTAGATTTTCAAATGGTTTTGTAATACAGTTCTAAAGAAACCACTTTGGAATGCATTTGTGATAACATTTTACAGAAACAATTAAAAAAAAAAAAATACAGTTAGCAGAAGACATTGTGCTCTAGATAAAGAGATTAGGCAGGGGGCTCACTGTATTTCTAAGATGTGACACAATGTAGCAGGACCTACTATCGGCATTTTTCAATGTCAACTCTCCCCCTTGTCCTGGGCAGACATCGGGCCCTATGATTCTCACTTCCTGTGATGTCATTCCGGTCAACGGCTGTGTGACGTCATTCCTGCTACTCCTGGCTTTTTGGAGAATCAACATCAAAGCCCTATGGCAGGGGTCTCCAACCTTTTAAGTAATAAGAGCTACTTATCTTCAACAAAAATCACGGAGAGCTACTCTTATGATTGGTACTGTAATAGGGACTACATCAGGCTGATTACATTAGTGGCCACCATATGCAAGATTACCAGCAGTTATCACCTCAATGCACCAAGAGGGCTGCCAGTAGCAATCTAAAAAAGGCTTTGTCAATTTGGAATACCTGTATGTAGGTAATGCATGCCTGCTACAGCTGCAGTGGCCTGCCACGAAAGCAATCATATTAGAAATAAGTCTCCCCACATAATTTATCACTCAAAAATTGACTTTACATATATTTTGAAATTTAGGCCATTTTTTCTCCAAACATCAGTATACGAGTTCTGTAAATACACACCTTGAATATACACTTTTGGCATACATATGTTAATTTAATCAAGCAAAATGTTCCAATTTAGGAACTGTGATGAACACAGGAGAACTACTGGTAGGTAGCTGAAGAGCTAACTATTAGCTCACAAGCTACTCGTTGGAAAAGCCTGCCCTATACAGTGTAAATGGACTAAATAGAGCTGATAGAACATCTGCCAGTTTATGGCATATGTCATACAACTGCCAAACTCAACATAACTTTATTTATGTGATCTGTTTAATTTGACTGTCCTCCCATCTAGTTTATTCTTATAAATCCAGAGAGTACAATTGATATTTGCTAGCATTCTTATGTTTTTTAGTCTAAATGACAGGGCATTTTAAGTGCCGATATATAAAAACTGATAATGACAACAGAGATCTTCTTGTCGTAGTGCACATAAATCATTCAGATATTTTCGCGCAAAACAAACCTATTAATGGATATAGAGAGGTGAGCAGGTGCTAGAATCGATGCAGTGCTTGAGTAACATTAAATAGAGTTCACCTGCAGACACCCTCCTAAAACAATAGCAGGCTACAGCCTGTTTAGAAGCAACTAAACAGATTAAAATAATGCTTAATGGGGCAATCTCTCCAATGTTTAATCTAGTTATTTAATGTTCTTTGATCCTGGTGAAGTATCAGGTGTGATGCTATCATTATCCTTGCAGTCAGCTAAAAGAGTTGTAAAATCCAGTGAAATCATTCCATTGGAGAAGGTCTGGGAGGGATCCCTAGCATCATTCAAATCTTCCTAAAATGTTCTTTCTTTTAAAATATGCCTATGTCCCTCCTGGCAATTATCATGAAACTATAAAAGCAATCCAAGCAGTCCATCAAGTAAACCAGTGTACAAACAAATATGACAAATACCTTCATAAAACCGAAAAGAAGAATAGGATGAGTTCCAAAAGAACGAAGCAATATTTATGTTCATTTGTAATAAACCATATAGATTGCACCAGAATACTTGCTTAAACAAAAAAAAAACATACAATTTTACCTGTGAAAATGTTGGTGGGGGAGGAGGTGGCGGTGGGGGAGGTGGAACAGGCATTGTCTTCAAATAGGCCTCCTTCTAATTTGCCTTTAAAATCTGAAAAGGGAAAACAAAATCTGAGAAACTGTGTTTGCTTTATACTTCATAAGAAGGAAATTCACTGTACTTAACAGTCAAGCTTCTTAGTAGGTGTGACTTGCAAGGCAATCAAGGGGCATACCTGGGAGCATATTTTAGTCTTTGGGAGAAAACCAACAAATCTACTAAACCACATAAAAGTCATTTATGTTTCTTGATATATTATTTTTGCGTATATCATTTTCACCAGCACAATTTGATTTATGTTCTCAAAACATTAAAACCATGATTAAAATCCAACGTGATAATTTATGGCCCGAGGTTGTCCCCATAACCGTACCAAAATCGGGAAGACGTGGGCCGCGTACAGACACATACCCTTTGAGGTACATACTATGGGGGACCCCTTATTGATGCCCGATGAGGGTACACATGACTGATATGGCTACTAATCCAGGCCACCACACACCCGCATGGGGGACACAGTGCAACTTGAGATGAGGTCACGGACTTAGGCGCAGGCTATGGCTTGGTATGATGCGTTTTTTGTTGTTGCTTATGTTCAAATGTATATCATCCTTGATATCGGATATGTTGTGGAATGCTACTACTGTATGCTTACAATCATGTTTAGCCATATGTCCTTTGTCTTACACTCATACCGTATTGATGTCTATAAAATCAATAAAATAGGTTAACAAAAAACAATTCCAACCCGATATCAATTTCTTAAAGTAATATTTTTGTAATATAAAGCGACATATCTGAATCCGTAACTGTCATTTAACTATTTGAGCACAAAGTATGCAACAGACGGTGAATATCTGAATTTTGACCCAACGCCAGCCAAGTAACCAGTAAAGCAGAACTTGCAAACACTTATATCTTACATGGACATTTGCAACTCAAAACCACACACAACATTCTATGACGATAAAAAAAAAACACTGGTGGGTTGAAGTTAATGGTCATTCGTGGATAGAGACGGGGATGGATGTGATATAAGTATGTTACACAAGTGACATTGTGATGAAAAATGTCTTACAAGGCTTACAAATTAAGATAATAAACAGTAAATTTGATGGTCAGGCAGGTATCTAAGTATTTACAAAGCATTATCATGATTTTTTTCTATTGTCGTACAAAGTTGAATAAAACTGTCTTGTTTAGAAATAGGACCAATCTTTTGATGGTTAAAATATTTTCCTCCAAGGTGGTAGAGGTTCACACTTCTCCCTTAAGGGACCACTGTTTTTTCATTACTAGATACCTAGCTCGGTAAGATAATGATTAAAAAGAAACATCATAAACCAGTCACAGCGAGCATTAAACTTCATCTGTATTGTCAGATGAGAGAAGTGAACAACTTGGTTTTGTATTGTGACCCAGAGAAGGCCATTTTGGTGAATGTTATTGCTGCAGTGCTATCAATTGACAGACCACATGGCTTCGAGCTACGACATCAGGAGCCAGGCCTTATGTTGAGTAATTTGAGGGGCGAGGGGATTGTACAAAGAGGGTGGGTGCGGGGGGAGTTAAGAGTAGCAGAACATTTTTTCTGGCGGTGGGGTCCCACTTATGAGGCTACAGGAGCCTGTCTCCCACCCACAACAGTAGTTCAGTCACATACATGGCTGGGGAAAGGGAGAGATGACGGACCATCGCTGAAATCATGCTGAAAAAGATTGGAATGAGGCTACTATGGAAAGAAAGACCTATAAAAACATCATAATATAATCTAGCAAGCCTTTACCTTTGCCAATGGAAGATGCCTGCTTCTTTTTGGAGTATTGGGTTAGATTATGAAACCACAGGTGCAGAAGATTAATTAGGACTGTGCAAAATTTCCATTACCCTGGCAAAATCTAGCATAATTTGAGACATTCCATTGTGAGAAATGTGTAAAATTGCCAACTGTAAACGGTCGCATGATTTCTGCACAGGGGAGCCTAGTTCAAGTGGAAAATTACATTAAATCAAACCAGACATTTATGCTCAAAGCATTCCCCTGTCAGTTCTCACATTGCTTTGTTATGAGAAGTATGCCTTATGCAATTGCCCCAAAGCCAACTGCATTTCGTGTAATGTTGCCCAATTTTCCAGACAATTACATGTGTTATTACACACAATAAAATGTTGTAGATTTCACGCCCCCCCCCCCCCCCGCAAATTGCAGTCATGGTTTTGGCCCTCATGGAAGGGTATATGATCAAGTGGCTTTACCTTTCGTGATCAACATTCCTGGCTCTTGGCGGATGGATGGCAATTTAAAATGTGTTAACGTTCAGCAACACTAGGTGGATTTTGGCATTCCTGCTGGTTTGGGGAGATTTTGGCAGTAGCACTGCAAAAAGCTACCAGAAATAGCAGAATATTTTCCAAGAAAGAGAGCGTTTCTTCAGCTCCAAGATGCTGATGAAAAGGCATGTCTTCATGAGACCAAAGGCCATTGGCCTTTAAGAGGGATGCTGTGCCCCCTCCAACCAAACTCCAATGTGTCTGGGGTAATCAACGTCTCAAGCACCAAGGCCTTGGATAAACAGTTTTGGACCATTTCCTAAACTGTTTATCCACTAGTTTCCAGTTTCCAGACTAGATCTAGGAAAACGGAATGCAATACGATGATGCCCTTTTTATTTAGTTAAAGTTTTTAGTGCATTGGTTACATTTAAAATCTTCTGCAGATAGGAAGAGGGCTTTGTAAATACATAAAAATGTGAAATCAATGTAAAACAATAAATCGAACACCCAACACTGCTCAACAGGAAGGGAAAAGAAAGGCGCAGGTCATTGCCTTCATTTCTGGTCAGAAGCATCACCCAGAGTCTTGTCTCAGTCTTTGATCTGCGTCTACGGCTTTGTGGAATTCAAGACAATAGTGAATGCAAAGTCACCAGCCATGGACAAAACATGTCCTACTGTCCAACAACCTTGCTATAACCAAGCCAATCAAACACCAGTGAGTGTTTGTTCTTTTCTAGTTACCTCTGAAGCTCCTTGACAGTTGTCCAGCTGCAGAGTTCTGTCAGCATCACCTTTCCTGTTGAGTATCTGGCGTTTGGTTTCTGGGTGCCTCGACATTTGTAATTCTCAGTTCTGATTTCTGGATGAGTGCCTCATCCGCCCCTCACAATATCAGTCAAGCTGACTCTCACTGGCCCGTCAGGAGCAACTCTGGCGATTTATGTGTGGAAAAACTGTCATGTTGGCTAGTTCGAGGAAATGATGAAAGACGGTTGTGAGCCTACAGCAAGAGAACACTAATGAATGTTTGCAGCAAAAGGAATAATGGGTGAAGTAAGAGGGTCTGGGGATGTCTTCAAAAAAGCAGGACAGTGTTTCAGTCAAAATCTATTTGGCAACTTGATTTTTTTTATATTTCCTGGATGTTACGCCTTACCCGAAGAATTTTCAAAATCAAACATCTGGAGCACGGTTGCACAGGGGTTGCAGATGTGTGACAGCAGCGCTACTGGTCTGCAGAGGATGCTTTCATTACTCATGCTTTAAGTTCCTAATACAGGACCCATTAAGGCAACAGTCAGTACTGCATACTCTATGTGCTACTGGGCTAATTCTACCATTACATGCGAGAAGGAGCTAATTATGTTTTCTACTCAAGTTATTTTCGCAGTGAGATGTATTTAGAGCAGAAAAAAGGGGGACTGGCTACTCAATAATTAATATCAATGCCGCAGGTGCTGCCGCATATCTTCCTGGCACTGCATAATTTCGTCCTGGTACACAAAATCCTCACACTAGGAATCTGTGGAAAATTCATACTGTTATGTCACTAGAAATTGAGAACGAGTCCGGTGTCTTAGTGGGTACATAAATGATGGTAAAACAAATTCATTTAACCTTTATGTTGACATGAATACAGTGTAGCTTCCATCCGAGTTAATTGTACTATTGAAACCTGCAAGACACCGCTCTACTTAGCTATCAGACGTTTTTTGTTTTTTTTTGCATAATTTCTTAGCCACATTATGAGTTACGTGTTATTCAGGACAAACAAAACCATAAACAATTGGTTGGAGCCGACATGTGGTTTATCTTCCTGTGATGCTACACACAGTTGTCACTCCAGGACACAGGGACACACTGAACATATCAAAACAAATGTCATCATTGCAGTTAATGCATGCTCTGCTTTCAGCAGGGAGGCAATCAGTGCTGCAACAAGAGCTACTGCTTTGGCAATGTCAATTACAACACCTAGTTTCCTAGAATAATTTAAGAGGCCCATCTACATCAAACCTACTTTGAAGATACCCTTTATATATATATATATATATATATATATATATATATATATATATATATATATATATATATATATATATATATAGCCTTTTGCAACCACCTGGTAGTGAAACATAATAAAGTGTTACAAGATCTTCAAGAAGAGACTCTGCACCTTGCCAGGTTTTGAACCCTTGTGTGTCCTATCATGCCCTGATTTTCTGAAACTTCTACAAAGGATTCTGCAACTGCACTCGAAGCAAAGATCAGTCACTCACTGGTACTCGTTTGCCTGTTTCAAGAGGAGGATCTTGAAAAAGATCCATGCAGTCACATTAGGACTAGTAAGGGCATACTCTCTGCATTTACTTTCGAGGAAGTGAAGCAGGCGGGGAGAAGGTCCCAAAGCATTGCCATGAGAGGGCAGTGGTAAATCCTAGACAGATGGCTTTGATGATTACAGTAATCTATGTTGATTAGCATACTCCATATTTTTTGACCGTAAAGGACTTAATGAAGATCAGTTTCTACACATAATATGAAATTAAATTAATTAAAATGAGGATTAATAATAATATGCCATAATTACTCTAAAAAATGTTTGGGAACTAGAACAATTTTATTGTGAGTGCCCACAAGTTCCCTCATACAGGTGGATAGTACAGCTAATGAGCAGATGTCCAAGCAGAGATACCTGCTGGATTTTCAAAGGTCGACAATACCAGACAGTACTTTTGACACAATTTTGATGTTGATATTTGATGAGCCCTGATGAAGTCAGTGATGTTAATGCATCGACCCGACGAAATAAGTGTTGGCTTAAAGGGACTACCGATGAAACGAGGACCATAAGAATAAATCTGTCTGGAACACAAGAAGAATTGAATGGACTTGATTTATTGTATTTGACTATTACTGGAGTGGTTTGCTCGGGACTATTATTGAATAGCCCACAAGTTGATATAGATCACTGCAGGATTCCTTCCAATCAAATTTATAGCGATAACTGCACTTGTTCCACACCTTATGGTTGAGGACACCTGGCCTGAAGAAGAACTCAGCATCAAGTCATCAGCAGGGTCGAAATGCATCAACAAAATTCTCTCAGGCATATGTACGAATTGTCAGGAAAAAAAAGATATTACTTGCGTCCATTGTCGGAGATTAATATCTGCACCTGAAGCTTAACCTGATCTTGTAAAGGTTTGATGTTAAGACATCCACACACATTGCTTGCTAATGTCACATTTCTAGTGTGCAATAAATTGGTTACATTTTTAGTTTAATATTGTACAACAAAAGGAGATGACCCCAACCCTGGTAAGATGTGGGGTCCCCGCTCATCAGTTACAGTCTGTGATGTAACTTTTTAAGATGTTATAAACACAACAAAGGAGGGAACTGAACACATTTTATTTTTCATAATTGTTTGAAGGCAATTGCGGTCTGTCCTCAATTTAAACATTTGTTTTTTAGCCCAAATACGCCTGTGGTACTCATTGCGCTTCGCAAGTAACAAAATTAAAAAAGTAAAACAACATTATTCTGAGTCAACTCCTATTAAATGACACACTTTACACAAATATTGTTGGTCTATCCTTTTTGTTTGCATTTTAAAAAACCATGACAGTGTGAAGAGTGGTGTCACCACATGACCTCTTCCGCTTCTACAGCCAGCTCTAAGACATTTGCTGTTAAAGAGGAACGTGCATCAGCACGTTTCAGACGTAGAATTAAAAAATACAGAATCACAACTATAGCAAAGAATTGTGGTGTGAACTCCCTACCACCCCCTATTCAGATTCCCTTCTGTTGGGAAGGAGGTGAAAGACGAGCATGCAAGCATACCTGCAATTCCCAGCACATTTTTCAAGGAACTGAACACATTTTACCTTTTGCCATTATAAGTTTGAGTAGCAAAATGTTTTTCAGAAGTATCCGAGGGCGCCATAGGAGGAATCTAACCAAAGGCTTCAGTACAAGAGCCATTTCACAAGCTCGCCGCCTGCCAGCGATCAACATGAATGCCGAAGAGCTTTAGCTCCTAACTGACAACCCACTGAGGCCATATTAATCCATTGAACAACCACTTGGAAGCCATGCTTTTTGCACATGACAAATCAGCCATGCCTCTACCTGTACATTAGTCAACTGAGCCCCTTTGCGTGTAGTAAACTCAACGTTCCTATTGTTCAATCTACTGAAACAGAGGCCCACTTTAATGCATCACTATAACATTAATGTCTCACCAGATTTGGATGAGCTAACCGGCTAGTAACATTTTCAATTCACGTGTCAAGAGCACAACAATATTAAGTCTGGAATAAGACAACTACCCACAGAAAAGACCTCTGCTCCATCCGATCATTAAATATTCAATAGATCAGCATCCCATGCTCTTCCAATTGACCAGCGACGTTGCTATGGGAGGCGGGACACATCTCTGTTGCCCATCCCGGTTTGCTGATGCCTCTTGATCCCATTCTCTTTTACTCCATTTTCCATGGAGGCCATTTCTGAATGTAACCTAGTTTTTTTTTTTCCGTACAGCTCCTTAAGTTTTAAAAAAGTATGCAGCAATCATGTGTGCAAGAGGCGTCAGGGTGGCTAACTCTTGTGTTGAACCTATTGTGTGTATAAGAGAAGCTTGAACATTTGCTGCTCATGCTTCATATGTTCTCTGTGTGAGAAACGTTTGCCTATGCTGGATGTGTTCTTTGTGTATGGGAAGCTTGCAGAGCTGCACAGGTTGCACATGTTTCTGTCAGGACAGCGTGTACTGATCTGCATGTCGACATGTACAGCCTGTGCGAGGGAAGCTTGCACAGCTACTGCCTGTGCTGCTGTTCTATGGGTTGGAAACTAGCCTTGTCCCTGCCCTGTGTGTGGCTGAAATCCGTCTGTGGATGTTCAGGGTCCTGACTAATGGGGATCGGGCCTGGCAGTTGGGGGGTATTGGAAAGGGGACTCTTCCAAATGGAACAGGTCCACATATGATGTACATGTAAGTGGCACAGTGGGCAAAATAATGGACTGGAATATGGCCTTGTTACATTACCTGGGGCAGAGGTTGTTTCAAGCACTCCACGCATCATTGCTTTGTTTCTCTCTGTGTGTGAGAGAAGCTTGGTCTGTGGTTACCCACGCTTTGGGTGTTTTTGTATTCTCTGTGTGTGAGAGAAGCTTGCTCTGCAGCTACCCATGTTTATGGTACACGTTCTATGGGTTTTGCATGTGAAATATTGTTTTCACTATGAAAAAGCCAAGCCAAAAGGACTGACTTTATGAACTGCTTGATTATTTCACTACTCAGGGTAAACGCAGTCTCAGCATTCTGAAGGGTGTCTGCCTTTTGGTTTGGGTAAAATAGAAAGTGGGTGGGGTGATTTATGGGCCCGTTTATATACAATTTCAGTAAATAGGCACTTTGTGAGTGCCAAAAAGAACCATAAACGTACCAGCCTGCAATTGCACAAAAGCTTTCATGAAAAGCACATTGACCATCTGCACAGCATACTTTGATGAGTTGTTCCTTTTTCAGAATATGTTTTTGTTGTTTGTCAAAGCAGCATGTAGCAGTCATTCAAGAACAAATTCGAGCCTCAGCGAGACACGGCACATTCATAGGTAACAGACAACCACGTGCTGCTGCCCTGACTGTAGCGGTCCTAGTGAGGTGAGTAGAAAGCTCAAATATATGTGTGGCTACTTACACATTTTAATTTTTGAGAAAAACACGCAAACAACGTGTACTTTCTCTAACAAGGCAGCTTCCTGCCCCTCTCTCAAAACCCGAACATGTATTTATTTTTTGTCGGAACTCCGCAAGAGTCATTCAAAAACCGTGACTGTCTGGGTTAATCCAGGACATCTGGTCACCCTGACGCGCTCCTGTTTTGAACCTTTGTCTTGGAATCTTCTTGTCTTGAAAAGTCTTTCTAACATTTCTTGTTAAAGCCACATCTTCACTCCTTTGTGGATCCTCCCTTCCGAATTGATTGACGCCCCATCTACAGGGATCTCTGGACCTACCACCATCTACGACTTGGGCTACCCTCTGGTCTTATATATAAGAGGAGCTTGTGATCCTCTGGTGATGGCAGCTTTGGCACATGTGTGTGACCGTGAGAGTTTGTGTTCTTATGTTGTTGGTGGGCATTGGTCTGTTTTCATGTACATCAGATCAGCTGTTATCTGCAAAATAATAGCAGATTTCCGAAGCTGCTTAGAAACACATTTTTTGCTCCATTAATTAATTTGTATTTAAATTATATTGGGCGGTTAGATAGTCTCTCTGGCTGAGCATGTATGTCAGTACACACAAATGTGAACATTCAAGAACAAGAGGCTAAGCCATGCTGCCTCTTGTCCACCATTACATGATCCCGACAGCAAATGGACTATTTATCGCTCATTGAGGAGGCTGAAGAAGGGAAATACGTGAGATGGCTCCGGACTGCTGCACGGTGTACAGAACCCGCCTCCTGTCGCATAAACGTTACGCTAAGGGGGATGCGGTGGTGCCCAATATTTGAATCAAGCAACGTACAGCACGCCAGACTGCATCAAGGAAATTGTAAATGCCACAGGAATTTAGATAAAGAAACAATTATCACTGGTAATATACTCAATAAGGGAACTGCTCAGCAAAAATAAATAAAACTAAGAAAATAAGAATCCCCTTCAAACAGGTCACGTAAAGCTCCGAGCAGCCATGCTCTCCTCATTTACATATCTAGCTTTTTTGGAGATTAAATGAACTCTGGCAGACCGCGAGGGTGTAAAGCCAGACTTCAAAAAAGGTCTATAAGTTTGTTTTTCAAAGGATTTATCAAGGATTTAAGACAGGGATGTTTTAGCACTTCTAATGCGACTTTGGCATTGTATTCTTGCAAACTGAAGCTTTCCAATTGGGGCTTGCGATTGGCATCCTCGCCTTCCAAGGGCCTCTCTTTCTTCATCAGTATCCTTCCAAGGGGCCTCTCTTTCTTCATCAGTATCTTTCCAAGGGGCCTCTCTTTCTTCATCAGTATCCTTCCAAGGCCCTCTATTTCTTCCTCAGTATCCTTCCAAGGGCCTCTCTTTCTCCATCAGTATCCTTCCAAGGCCCTCTATTTCTTCTTCAGTATCCTTCCAAGGGCCTCTCTTTCTTCCTCAGTATCCTTCCAAGGCGCCTCTATTTCTTCCTCAGTATCCTTCCAAGGGGCCTCTCTTTCTTCATCAGTATCTTTCCAAGGGGCCTCTCTGTCTTCATCAGTATCCTTCCAAGGCCCTCTATTTCTTCCTCAGTATCCTTCCAAGGGGCCTCTCTTTCTTCATCAGTATCTTTCCAAGGGGCCTCTCTTTCTTCATCAGTATCCTTCCAAGGCCCTCTATTTCTTCCTCAGTATCCTTCCAAGGGGCCTCTCTTTCTTCATCAGTATCCTTTCAAGGGCCTCTCTTTCTTCATCAGTATCCTTTCAAGGGCCTCTCTTTCTTCATCAGTATCCTTCCAAGGGCCTCTCTTTCTTCATCAGTATCCTTCCAAGGGCCTCTCTTTCATCATCAGTATCCTTCCAAGGGGCCTCTCTTTCTTCATCAGTATCCACCCAAGGGGCCTCTCTTTCTTCATCAGTATCCTTCCAAGGGCCTCTCTTTCTCCATCAGTATCAGCTGGGTTTGCTTTATGAATACTTGGAACACTTCAGTGGCTTTACCATTTAGATCATGTTATTGCCCAGGTGCCTAGAAAACAATAAGGTTGCTGGTGTGTCGTTGTCACTGCAAAGCTCACCCTTATGCAGGTTCGACCAATTATAGGGTTTCGCGGATTAGGGGCCCCTGTCATTTTTGTGTTTACGGTGCTCCTCCTCTGTACACTACTGTGGACACTTTCGTGGCTGGCTTCACTTCTGCTCTTTGTAGCCTCTTTATGGCTCGTCATTCACTGGTATATTGCAAGACTGTCTACAAGACATTGTGCTTTATAATAAATTAATTCTAAACTCTTTCTAAACGAGAAAGGAAACCAGCAGAGGTCTCCAAAAAAAAACCAAAGCAAATATGAATTGAACAAAACGGAAGGCTGCCAATATTATGAGTTTGCTTCTGATTAAACAGAATTCGAGAAGGTTTAAGATCGGTCCGGTTTCAGTGCCAAGCATAACTTTTTACAAAGAGTGGAGTCCCTAAATCTAAACCCTCCTGGAAGAGAGAGACTGGGACAGATGCAGCTTTGTTCTGTCACTTCCTGTCAAAGCAGTCAACAGGAAGATGAATGCGCAGAGCCAACCCGCAGCCATCCTGTTTCAGATGCACTCTTTTCACAGCTGCAGTGACCCACTGGGCCCAGGCGCATAGGAGGCTCAACACATACAGACCTGCGAGCATCCTTCCGGCACGGAAGGAAAACGCCGCAACTTGGTATAATGTAGTGCTCGTGCCAAATAATTATAGTTTCCTTCATTACAAAATTAAGAAACGAAAAGAGGCCTATTTCTCCTTTAGGTGATTTTAATCAGAAGTCACCTGCAATGGCAAATGAAAGAGCCAGCGTAAATGCTATTCTTATCTCATCAAAGAACAACCAAGCCACAGTACTATGTGACACCCCCCCCATGTTATTGGGACACCTAATGTCAGGGCATTTTGGGAACTAAAGTCTTGGTTCATTTCAACCTAAGCAATTCATGTCCAGGACTGGAAAGGTTGTGTTTTGTCAACATGGAACCATCTGATATCACCTTATATCATATGCAAAACACGCGCTTCTCATTGACTCTAATCTATACCAATGTAGCTATGGTGATTTTCGATAATCACACTTTAAATTGACAGGTTGTGCAATTAACATGGAAAGATGCTATTTTCTGTTGCACACAGAGTTGGACATTAGATGGGCTAGTTCAATTGAAGTGACACATTCATCATCTGGTCCCTTGTGTTTTGTGGAATAGTCTCTATACACTCGTATCTGCTGTGTCTTTGATAGCAACCCCTGTCGCAGCTACTGACCCACTGCCTTGGTCCCTGCTCCAAATATGGAACTGATGCCCATACTCTAAATGATGACAGGCCTGCCCCTTATCGGCTCAGCCTTGTGTAAGTGATTGGTCAATGTGCAGTTATAGACTTGCGTGCACAGCCCCACACCGAGTAGTTTATAGTCCTGACTCTTCAATCTATAGGAGAGTCTTAGAAGCTATGAGTCTCACCGTCTCTCTCTCTCTCTCTCTAGCTGTGAACTCTGGATAAACCTTTGTAGATGGTGGCCATCTTTAAATCAGGCAATGAGAGTGTGTCTGGCCATAAAGGCAGCCGGAGAACATCAGCTGAATTAACCTCAGCAGAGCATAATTCCCCAATGAGGGACCCTTACTCCACTTTGCCACGACTGCGTACTGGTTTGCGGAGAGGGTTCAGCGGTAGTGCAGCCTGATCGAGGGTGAGAACGAGTGGGAACAGAGTAGAGCAGCACCTTGGCATGCAAAGAAATTGCTGGCTGTTTTGGGTGGTGTGCAGGAATAGTGCTGCCCAGGGCACAGGCAATGTAACTTGCATGGCAGTTGGTGGACGTGGTTCTAGTGTAAGAAGGGCAGAAATGGTATATATTTTCAGCCCAGGGTCGATACTTCTTTTTTGAAATAGTTAGGACTGATATTTTCTCGTGTTTAGAAATATTGCTCGACATTGCAACTTGCATTCAAACACAAATACCCGTGTGTCCTCAGTACAGAGACTTTAGCTGCAAAGGTTACTCAAGGAAGAAAAGAAGCAAACATAACAAGCAAACCCAACATGTTACAGATCTGTGAAACCCGAAATGAGAAAGTGCTGGTTGAAACGATGGGCCTAAATTGAGCCCTGTAACTACACTCGGTAAAAATGTAATCTCAGTTATTCCTGGGCCTGTACCCTTCTGACAGTTTTACACGCCTGTCCCAATATCAATTTTAGTTCAAAAAGCATGCATATCATTACATGGCCTGAAACCAGGCCCATTGCACATGAAAAATGGGTTCTTTATAAATATGAAAGTGTATTTAAGCTATATTGACTTCTTTATGGTTTTTGACAAGGGAAATGGGTTTTAATTGAGCCCTTCTGGTAGATAATTTTCAACAGACTGAAACCATTTTCAAACAGTTCACAGTAAGCATTCTCTATACGATCTATAATACATATGAAGAGGGAGAGTGAAAGAGATTGTGACGGATAGAGATTTATTGGCTACAACACTTTTCTCAGGTTGAAAAACTCTCAGAGACCTGTACAACAGGGAGCATTTGAGCATGTACAGTTAATGCTGACAACTGAGGGACAGAGAAAACTGTGATTTCTAATTTTTTAGAACTAAGGGCCCGGTTAGGATAACGGTATGACTGCGACCGACAGCCCATCGGTGGCGGTCCCACTGGCATATGACCCATCACATCCGCCAGCCATATTTCACTGGCGAGGGGGGATGTGTGGCAGTCAGAAAGACCGACCGCCACGCATCCGACTGGCACCTTGAGCCCGCAGGTGCGGCAAAGGGGCTCGTAGTCCTTACAATGGTGGCGACGTCTACCAGGCACCGCCATAAGGATTACGATGTCCCTTTCTGTGCGCCTGTTCATGGCGGTTAACCAGCCATGAACAGGCAGGTGGAAAGGGACTTTGGGGGCCTATTGCAGACCCTCCTTTCCCCAAGCTGTGTGCACTGAGGGGCACCTATGGTGCCCCATACATATCCCTGGACCATGTGACAGGCACTGCATGGTGCCTGCCACGTAGTGCAGGGATATGTAAAGTGTCCCATTTTTGCATTGCAATGGGTGCTGCAGCCAGCAAGCAGCACCTGCCGCAATGCAAAAAATAGGCATTGCAACCGCCGTGGTGGCGGTCGCATCATAAAGCCTAGTGTGGGACCGCCGACAGCCTGTCGGGCGGTCCCGTCTACGATAGGGTGGTGGGCAGACAAAAGTCCCCCCCTGCCATCCTAATCAGGCACTAAGTAAGTGGCATGCTTGGTGTGGTAGCAACTTGTCAAACAAAGACGTGTTTCATGTGTTTAGGGAATTAAAACTACCTGCATATGCATGGCAAATAACACCTATAAATTACTATATGGCGGGAAAATGTAAAGCGTGTGATGGGGAGGGATAATTACAGTGTCTCGTGCTGAATGATGTGATCGTCTCTTGTGACAATGAACGGAGTGTTCCGCTGCTCTACTCGGATGCAAGTGAGTTAGGAAGGTTTTTAAATAGTTTAAACAGTTCTAGGCAACAATATCTATGCTTTACCCATCGACCATTTAAACTGAACAAAAATACAGAAATGTAAGAACCCACAAAGCCTATTACGATTGTTACTACAACCATGAATATGAAATCCTGAAATGCACCAATGGTGAACCCAAGCTAATCTAAAGCCTAATCCTCACCCTAGACCGAGACATGATAGTTAGTATAATGCTAACTCTAAACCTAACCCTGGCCCTGTACACGGACCCTAAATGTAATGCTAGACCTAAGCCATGAACCTACTAGCCTAATGCAAACCTTCATTTAGAATCAAAAGACTTAGCATATGCTTTTCTAATATATATATATTTTTTTTCAAAATGAAAGTATTCCAGGTTCTCATGTTCTAGGTTTAACTAGAATGGATGACTGTACACCAATCGAAGCATGCCTTCATGCATAAATTAGCATAACAAATATGGGCAAATGTTTGCCCAGATTACCAACAGAGCTCTTTTCCTTGTCACAGTTTTAAGAGTATAAGGGTTTGTGAGGGCAGCCAGTCACGTTTGTCTGCAGACTTGCACGGATTCTTTTTCTTCAGGTACATATATGTTCTGGCTCTTTAAGCTTAGTACCTGCCACGTCATTAAGTTGACAGAATTGGTTGTTACTTAATATGCCTTTCTTCCTCACACTCCGAGTTGCCCTATGAAATCTGATCTGTTACTGGTCATGCATAAAGCTACCAAGCAATGCTTTCAGATCATATTCTGGACACCACTGATACAAATGGAAGAGCCCTTCTTTAAAATGTGGGTGGGATGTGGTTATTCCTGCACATTCAGTGTCTCTCTTCCCAAATGCCATCAGTGACTACTTATCAGTCATCCGGTTATGAATAATTGGTCAAGGGAATTATGCCTGTGTCCTTGTGATAACATCTCTTTACAGACTACCATCCATGTTATTTTATTCAATAAATTCTATGTAAACGAACAACGTACATGGATTGTACCTCTACTAAAACAGGGTGGATGGAGACAATGCCGCCCTGCTTTTATGTATTTACAGATGTAGAAAAATTGCTATTGCATTGGTGCTATGGTGGGTTTCCTAAAAAGCATATGGAGAGCAAGGAATATCTTAAATGCCTAGACCTCTGAAGGACTGTTTTCAAGATAGTTGCCAAATATTGTTATCATGTATTAGAGACAGTCATAGCAAAATGAATTGATTTATGAATTTGTATACATTTAGAAGTGAGATGAAATTTTATAAGTTGTCCGCTTTTATGATTTTACATGCCTAAAATCGAATAAAGCTTGTTTTGATTTGATTGACTACTTAACTGGCCGCCTTTTAGTTGTACAAAAGCCTTGGGAAACCCAGGGAGTTCAATAAGTGTGGAACACATTGGCCTAAGTGAAACCCCTTGACTCCTACCCAAGTTGTTGATATAATATTCAAGTACAGATTGTACAATAATGGTCGATTTGTCATTTCGATTTAGTTCCATCTAAAGAGACTGAGCCCGCTGGACAATCACGTGCCCTGCATTGATGGCTGCGGAGCGATGTTTTGCCTAATTGCACAGTGAGCGGACACCGACTTACATTTGACTTATTATGACCACGCTCGTATTTTTCCATCTAAAAATGATCTCATATTCATAAGACATCCACTCTAAAAGGAAAGAATCCGGCGTGTGAAATGGACTTGAAGGCACAATAAAACCGCTGTTTGGCCACTGTGATCTCATCTTCCTGTTACAAAATACTTCAGAAAAAGGGGAACTTTATAAATAAATGAACTCTTGGGAATTCTTTCACTTTGCCTCTGGTTTCAGGCTACAGCAAAACAGCCCTGAAGACAACTCGGTTTTTCAGGTCTTTTACGGCTGTTTTTCTTGCACACTGCTCACAAATTAATATAGTTTGAAAGAAGGGTAACTGAACAAGTCAATTCAACTATTGTAGATGCACAACACAGCTAATTGTAAGAAATAGATTTGACTTATTATTAAGGATGAACGCGCCCTGATTACCAAACATTGCCAAGTTTGCTCAAAGACTGAATGGTAAAGTTTTGTGTTGTTATTGTGTAACTATCACAACCACATGAGCGCTCGCGCTCTTTAGGAAGAATAATTCGGAATTCCAAACATATTTGTCGCTAAAAAAAAAAAGTAGCTTGAGGCGCAGAAGGTTTTGGAAATGACTCTGGCCAGCGGAGACGGATTCTGTAGTCTTCCCGTCAATGCAGTAATGATGCAACGTAAAATGTACACAAACATCATCTACACAATGTCTATAAAATCGGCTAATAGAAGGAAGAATGAAAGAAAATGTAATTTACTGAATCATTAACTATGAGCATGCCACTATGTTTCTAGACATAAAACAAAACGAACCAAATTATGTACTTTCAGGCAAGAAAAATAAAAGGTACTTTGCAAGAACCTATACATCACATTTTTTTATTTTTTTTAACATCAGGAGTGCCTTTACTTCGCAGCTTTAAAGTAAGTTTTATATATATATTATATATATATATATATATATTACCTACTGGCGGTCGCCAGTAGGTAGTTATAGTTAGGACCACGTTTCCATAGGAAATCCTCAACATTCTATTTTGAATAACTTTGGCGCCGGTCGACGAAACCTCGCGAATTTTTCAAAATAGGTGGGGCGCTACGCTCCGCTCCTACCCTGAAAGTCTCGGGGGGATTCGTCAAGTGTGGGCTGAGATAAAAGGGGGGTCCCAAAACGCGTTTTTCCCATGCATTTTTCCATAGGACCTTTAGACAGGGCTACAGCCCGAACGGCTGAACAGAATTACTAGAAATTTGGCAGAGAGGTAGTCCTCAGGTCAAGGAAATGCCTTTTGTAGGTTTGGTGTAAATCTGTTCAGTAGATTCTGAGAAAATAGCCTTTAAATCAATATATATATCTGAGCCAGCTTACGGTGCGCTTACGGTACGCTTACCGTACGCGTACGGTGGCGTGCGCGAGCGCGATTCTGATTGGCTCTTAGATCTTAGTAAACATTCGAATCGGCCGAAACCAGGAAGCGGCGGCCGCCATTTTCTCTCTCGCACTGAGAGTTAGGTTGTAAAATAAAGCCAAAAAACATGTAAAGGGGCTGTTTAGACAGCTCCCACACACATAGCCATGTTGAGGGAGTCCCCAAAGACCACCCAAGGCCAAAAATGCAATTTTTATTTTTTCGCTAATTTCGCCGATTCCGCTTACGGTAAAAAATTATAAAAAAAAAACTATCCACACTCTCCCCACCCCGTGTGCAATTGGTGGCCGCATGCCACCAATTGTGCATGGCTTATCACCTATGTGATAAACTAAAATATTTTAAACAAAAATAATAAAAGAAAAAATTATCCACACTCTCTCCACCCCGTGTGCAAATGGTGCCCGAAGGGAACCATTTGTGCATGGCTTAAAAAAATTACGAAAAATTAAAATATTACCTTTCAAAACGAAGTGCATCATATGTCCTCCATGTGCGCACGGTGCGCGAAGCGCATCGTGCGTACATGGCCCATCTAGCGTAACGTGGGCACGCGGTGCGCGTAGCGCACCGCGTGCCCACCGTGCGTGCACGGCACTAACTGCGTAAAGTGGGCGCGCGGTGCGCGAAGCGCACCGCGTGCTTACTGTGCGCGCAAGGTGCGCGAAGCGCACCGTGCGCGCACGGAACGAACTGCGTTAAGTGGGCGGGCACGCCACGAATGGCGTAAAGTAACTTAGCATTTAAAAAACCGTACAAATTCACTGAAAAAACCATAGGTTTCACACACGTTATAGTTAGGAATCAGCATTTAAAAAACCTTGCAAATTCACTGAAAAAACCATAGGTTTCACACATGTTATAGTTAACGGAAATTTTACTGATAAAAAAACCAGTGAAATTCCCCCGTTATAGTTAGTGCAGGCAACTATAACTCACGCGACCGCAATCTTCTGCTGATGACATATGTGTCTTTATGAAAAAAAAATATTTGTAATATATGTATAGCTAAAAATGTATGGAAGAAGACATGGGCAAATAAGTGTCTAAATACAGTATTAGCATCAGCAGAGGATTGCGGTCGCGTGAGTTATAGTTGCCTGCACTAACTATAACGGGGGAATTTCACTGGTTTTTTATCAGTAAAATTTCCGCTAACTATAACATGTGTGAAACCTATGGTTTTTTCAGTGAATATATATATATATATATATATATATACATATACACACACACATCAAAAAGCAAGGTCTAAAGTTAGGGTTGGTTCTAATATCTTACTTGGCTTTGAAAAACACCAGAGATATTCACTGAAGAAAACTAAAGTTTAACGTGACATTAGGGGAAAATGTCAGATAAAATGGTACATTTCAAACTCAAAAAAAATCATTGAAATTCACCAGTTATAGTTAACTAAAAAAAAAACTATAACTCACGCCCTCACCACACAGTGTGTCACCACATAGTGTGTCAATGAGGTCATTTCAGATGTTGCATTAGTGTTATCAATTATGTCATAGAGCATGTCATGAGTGATGTAATATGTGAGGTAATTGACAGTGCACGGTAGATGAACCTTTTTTGGGAAACTTTTGTTAAGATTCATCAAACAGTGCCAAAGTTATTAGCAAACCAACAAAATCAATTTCATATGTACTAACTATAATTACACAGTTGTGAATGTCAATATAATAGATATACATATATCTATATATACATTCTCAAAATTAATGTAAGGAAAAAAAGTTAAACAACTTTATTTAGCATTAGCAACAGACCGTATTGTGAGGAGGACTTTGTTCCAAATTTTTTTTTAAATCTTGGGCATAACCGCCAGGTATGTAAGAAGGTAGCGCTATTCCCACAACCCTTCCAGCATGGCTCAGAACCCACAGACATCTTATGGAGGCGCACTGGCGTTAGGTACCAGCGTTCCAATATTTTGTAAGCATTTCTAAATAGCGTAGGCAAATGGAGGATTATGAAGCCCTCTGCCAGATAGACCCCCAGATTTCCTTGGTGATGTCTATATCCAGTTTCCTTTCCCACTGCGCCACAAAGGCATGTTTCTTGATGGGGGCGAGACCTAAAATATAACGGGACAGCCAAGATATCTCCTCAAGTCGAATATTATTGGTGTATAGGGTTTCTATTGGTGTAGCGTTCCACTGTGATGCTCTACGAGTCAGATCCCTCCCCCTCAAGTGTAGGGCCTGCATAACCATATAGGTGTCCCATCGGGTCAATGCATATTTCTCAGTGAGTTCCTCCCTTGTCCGCAGGTACCCATCATTGAAGAAGTCCTTCAGAGCAGGTGAACAGTCTTGGTCCCAACAAAAAGTGCCGGGGTCCGATTTGCCTGGAGGGAAGTTATGGTACTCTCCTGCTTGGGTCAGGAACTGAAGCAGCACATACCTCAAGACTCAAATTGATTCTCCTTCACACGACCACCAATCTTGATCTGGATTATTACAAATGGATACTGCTCTGGCTGGGCTTAAGCTTAACTGTGGCTAAAAGTGATATTGCATGACAATGAAAAGAGGAAGCTCAGGCTTAGCTGGAAGAGTGAAACAGAGGATTAGACGGGTGCATAAATGAGGAACAACCAGTCCATGATGCTACAGGATGCCCCCCTCCCCCACCCCCCAGAAATATACAGTCCCACACCAGGACCTTAAATAATAAAATCCAAACATATACAGGCCCGGGATTGATTGTGACTCACAACCAGTTCAAAATTTTATATGCAATGGCCAGGGTGGTGAACCAGAAGAATGGAGCGGATGGGGGACTGGGAAGTATAGCACCTTTGTTGCATTGTTGATATATTGTACCTTGTTGCTACAGTCTCAAAAATCAATAAAATGGGTTATAAAAAAACAAATAAGGCCAAAACCAGTCTAGGTAAGTATGCACTCAAGTTCAGTGGGCACATGGCAGAGACATTCTACCTGGCCTGTTCATATAGCAGCAAGACAACGGCTGATGTGCATATGGCCGCTCCGAGTCTGTAGAGGCATAAGCAAAAAACACAATGGATTCAATAAGGCCCACAGTAATTGCCAGAGGCTAAAATAAATTCAAATATTCCCCCATCGGAGGGGGAGGTGTGGGGGGGGGAGGGGCGTGGCCAGCAGTCGGAACAGATGGCCGCACACTAGCGCGGCTCCTATCTGGATCGACCTGTCCCGGCGGCTATCCTGAAGCTTATCCAGCAACTTGAGTCCGCACCGGGCAGAGTGTGTGTCTGGAGTCCCGGGGCCGCCCCTGGTGGAAAATTAAATGCCCTGCGAGTGGAACGAGCGGAGTTGGAGCTGCGGCGCGCTGATGACGTACGGCTGCGGAGTCACCTAACGTGAAGCCCCGCCCAGGGACGACGACGACGACGACGACTGGGTGGCCACCCACCGGGCTCGCGGAGCTGCACCCTGCATGTGCGACCTTGGAGGGTGACTGAGAGGCGCGGGCTGCGGCGGAGCCTCGGCGAAGTCTCCTGCACCCATGGGGAAATAATCGACCTGTGTGCCACCAGATAACCATCTCCCCAGCAGGGTAGGCGGAGCGCCGCACCAGATCAGCGCTGGGACCTCCTAGCCTCCGTGGGAGTTGGAGTGCCGGGGATGGTTGGCTCTGCGGGCGGGGTGGGCCCAGCCCAAATTTCACTCCACTGCTATCTGAGGGGGTCCACAAATTTTGGAACTGCAGCCGACTTGCGAGTATTCCACCGCGGGCCGGTCCAACAATTAGTGGAGGCCCTTGGTGCTAAGTATTACAGAAATCTGGTCGACCTGGACGAGCACTTGAGTGCTCCGTCGTATTGAAGCGTCATGCGCTACTCTGGGGTGGGGCAGCCCCTGTGACCCAAAGGATAAAGACCATCTCTGCAGGACACGCTGGTGCATACCTCTGGCCCTCGCAGTATACACGCCACTACGTGCTCAACAAATTCATAACTTCCCCCCTCCTACTAACCAGGGGCGAACCACAACGGCCACCGAATAATGATTGCATTGGCCTTAGAACAGGTGGTGAGCTTGAAATGCTGGAGCAGAGTTTTCTGATGAAAATCTATTGGGTTTTTAAGCTCTGGTTTGTCTATTTGTCATAATTAAAATTATTAATTATTAATTACTAATTATTTGTTTTGTGTAAATGTTTTAAACTTACCAACACGTACTAATGAGAAGAAACCCGACACGTGGGAATGCTTTCGTTTGCTTATTGATAATGTGCATGTTTTATTAAATAAACGTTGCTGAGTGCTGATTATTTTAAAGCACGAAACGCTTTTGAATTAATGCTTTTCTGTGTTGCAAAGGCTAGATATTTACATACACATAAGGGTATTAGTGGGGTTAACACTGTTTAATCACTATGCTGTGGTAACGTTGTTTTTGTCTCTTTTAATTAAGATGGTCTATTTTGGCCTAGAATAAAATGGCCGCCGTTTGCAGCCTGGCCTCGAGTGAGAGATTTGCGATGAGAGGGCCTTGCTGAATATGGTCGAAGTCATCTGACCACAGTCTTCGCCTGGTTAAAATTTTCCGTGAGGACAGCAGCAGTGCTGGGCAAGTCTCCAAGAAACATCCGAATAGCCTTGGAGGACAAAGGAGCCATAATGAATGAACTCTGAGATCATCATGTTAGTTCCGAGGAAATGTGGATGTCAAAAGATACTTTTTAATTTTTAGTTCCTGTTCTGTCTTTTTATTTTTGTGATTTTTCTGAGCGGAGATTTTCCAAATGTAGCGATGCTACAGCCTTTCCTGCTCGCTTTGCTCAGCGGTTCAGCGGATATCGAAAACATTTTATGTTGCCTTCTATTGTTAAACACATTATAAATATTGTTAGCTTAGAGAGGGTCTTTGCCACTTTGCCACTTCTTCCCAAACCTGCGTTGGTGAGGATCTACGCTGTGAGGACGGCGACTCGGGAGACTTTTATCGAGAGACCTGTCCTGACCCATTCTGACATTTAGCTAGAATAGGTAATTATGAGAACAATGATTTACTTTGATTGATTTTCTTTGACTAATTTTAGATAAAGTACCATAATTTTAAATACGGTGTTGGTGATTATTTCTTGTCAATTATTGAGTACTCTATTTTGATTATTGTTGTATAGATTGTTTAGATTATAACTCAGGACAATTACAATAACTAGGTCTTATCGACCTCAGTGTAGATGTAGGGTGTTTAGGAGTTTTCTTTCCACAGGTTCAGTGCTGGTAGAGTATTTGAGCGTATGTTAGTGAAATGGGCCCTAGTGATGAGGGTATGTGCGTGTAACTGTGAAATTACTCTATCCATGGAAGCAGGGAGATTTTATACACCCCAATCTGCATCAATTTCCTGGTAGCAGAGGATGGTTATTGAGGATTGTCTTGATCTGATTAGATTGTTTGTACATTAGCTTATTGATTATTGATTATTGATTGATGTTGGTATATGTACTAATACTATATGTTGGAGTCGTCGTGTTGAGTTATATGTAGTGCTTCTGGAACTTGGGAGCTAGTAGCAGTTCCGTAGTAGGGCAGAGGGAAGTATATGCTGCTCTCGGGAAAGACGGGATTGTAGGAAAAACGTGTGACAATTGAAGTTGCGCGTCACATTGTCAGGGTTCGGAATCAGTGACATTGTCGTATGTTACTATTAGAAATATTTCTGGTATATTAGGAGTGCGTATGGTAGTGAAGGTTATCTGTGAAACTCTGGTCTTAAGTCCCAGGGATCCGCAAGGTTCACCGTTAAAGCTTATCGCGGGAGAAGTAATAGGTATTCTCTGAGCTTGTTTGAGAAACTGGGCAGAGGTAAGCTGCTTGGTTAACGTGTGATATAATTCTGTAGTGGGACAGATTGTTCGCTGTTCTCGGGAAAAGCAGGATTCTGTGTGTATGTACTATATTTCCTTGTATGAATGTGCGTGAATGCTCATATATTTAGTTGATTGTAATACTCTTTGGAGCAGTCCTAGAGGAAACAGTTGATAAATGCATGTTAGAAGGGCAGAGTAGAGGGATGTGCTACTGTGTCAATGGGATTCTTATGAAATAGATTTTCTTTACTATTCTGTGGTTAGCGAAGCAGACAATGGAGATGTTTATATGTTGTAACTAATAGATTTTGTAGAAATTTGACACGAAGACTACTGAGAAATTTTGTAAAGGAGGGGTAGACGAGTGACAAGAGACAGGAGACAGAAGCGACTGCAGCGACTGCGGACGTCAAACAGACCGCGCTCTGATTGGATATTGGATCAGAATAGTGTTCGCGGTGGGATTGGTGCGTTGGTGTGAGCCGCGCAAGGATTGGAAGAGCTATTCTAGTGACGTAGACGCTCCAGGATTGGTGCGTTAGTGTGAGTCGCGCTGTTATTGGTTGAAAAATCATATTGTGCAGTTGTAATACGGAATGGATTAGAAAGTTTTGGTAAATGTTAAAATGTATTACCAAGAAGAGAAAAAGAAAAAAACATTGTTCGGAAAAATAAAAAAGTGGTTCGACAAGGATAAAGATGTTAAAACAAGAGAGGGTGAATTGTTACCTCCATCGAAAACGCCTGCATCCTTCATGGCTGCGAGATATGGGTATCATACCTGTATATGGTTGGAGAATTGGGTTAGGTATACCAAGGAAGATGGTGTTTTAGCATTTCCAGAACATGGTTCATTTAATCTGGCCGTGTTGAGAAATTTACGGGAAAAGATGTTATGTCTTGACCCAAGACCAAGGCCGACACAGTTTGAGGCTTTAGTGGAATGGGAAGAGGAAGTGCATGAGCGAGAAAAGCAGAGGTCTGGAGGACAGTATAGGTACATGTTTGGGAGGAGACATGATCGTGAAACTCATCATGATCGAATGAAAAGATGGCGAGATGCTAGCATGTCAGAGGGATTATATCCTATGAGAACAGTTGAAGAGGGAACAGAAAGGGTTCCTGAGGCAGAAGTGAGGAGATATGGAGTTAATGAATATGAGGATGAGGTCTTGAATGACATGATTTACAAAAGACCACCTCCATATAGACCAGAACCAGACGAGAGTACACCAGTTGTTTCTCCGATAAGAGATACAGTGCGTATCATTGAGACAGAAAATGTGACACCTGAGCTAAGAAGTGGTAATCCTTTCAGGGAGAGAGAGAATCGATGTGGTGACGAGAATACAAGAGAATTAGCCAGGACTACAACAGAGCTGACTGAAAAGATTAGAGAGCTAACAAAGAATCTGGAAGCTGTTACGGTGCCTGTAACCATAGGTCCGGTTATGCCTGTGTTTGACAAGCAGAGGACAGGTGAAAATGGTTTGGTGATTCCATATGTTGGGAATAAGATAACAAGTTTAGCTGGTCCCTCAGGAGATTCAGGAAGAAGGACAGAAAATAGTGATCTGAGGCAATCCAGACATGACACATGTAGTGAAGGATTAGAGGTACAGTCAAATTCAAGACTGGATGCTAGTGAAGCTAGTTGTTCAGGGATGCCGATTTTAGAACCGCAGAAGAAAGTGGTTCCAGTGAGAAAAACTACTGAAATAACAGCTGAAGATTTGAATGATTGGATGAAAGTTCTTCAAAAGAGGGATAAAGATTCACAAGCAATTGATGTGGCTAGGTTACGTGTAGAATTAGAAGAGCTTGTTGCAGGGACAGTTCCTACAGAAATTCTTAAAAATCATCATGATGGTGAACTGTTGTTTATGTGTAAAAATATCACCTGGAGAGCGAGAAATACACATGACAGGTTAAGAGCAATAGCGAATGAACAGGGAGTTGACATTGATAAGGTGAAAGCTCTGCAAAAGTCTTACAGGATGGATTTCACAGACAAAGATATTGAAAATTTGAATGGTACTGGTAGAACAGGACAGATTAAAGAAATGGTCGCATTATTGCGAAGATGGGGTGATGTTGAGAAGTGGAAGGATAGGTGGTACAAGAAGAGAGAAGAATCAGGGGATAGGACTTATTCAGCATTTCCTGTGAGAGAAAAAGAGAAATCATCCACTGTTGCTTATCCTATGAGAGAAATACCTGGAGGAGGATATGTACATGTTCCATGGACCAGACAGGATATTTTATCATTTACGAATGATTTCCCTCGATTGAGAGAAAAGCCCGTCAAGTGGTATAGGCAGGTAGACAGGTTTGTGAAATTGTCAAAAGTGCTGTGGATTGACCTGAATAGTCTGTTTGATATAATTGTTCCAGCAGACTTGTGGACTGAGTGTAAAATAGTTGTGAGTTGGCCTACTGAGGAATATCCAAGAGATCCAAGAACAGGAGCACCAGATCCAGAGGTAATGAGAAAGTATGATCAGGTGATGGTATACCTGAAAAGCAAAGTACCTGCAAAAGAGACAGACTGGGTTAAAATAGATCGAACACAACAGGAAGCAAAAGAATCAGTTCATGCTTTTTACGAGAGGCTGATACTGGCATTTAAACAATTCAGTGGAGATGAACACCTAGGTGACAAAGATTTGAGTCATTTTGTATACAGATTTGTATATGGCCTGAGACCTGAGATTAGTGAGAGAATTCGTGAGCACACAGTGGACTGGCAGAGTAAGAAAATAGATGAGATTCTGAGACATGCAAAATACTTCAGTGATGAAATTGAAGCAAAACAGAGAAAGCTGAAAGAAAAAGCAATGTGGGCACAAGTGAAAGTTGCGGAAAGACAGGAAGCACAGTTAGTGGAACAGGCGAATAATGCAGGAAATAATGCAGGGAATAGACCTAGGTATGCAGGGAAAGGAAAGGGGAATCTTGAAGAAGCCAAAAAGAAGTTCCCATGTCACAACTGTGGCCAACTGGGACATTGGAGATCTGAGTGTACCAATCCACCATTAGTGAATAATGAAGGTAAAACCTTAAATCAACAGGTGCAGAACGAAGGGAATAATCAACAGCAGCAACAACAGAAAGTTGTGAGACAGCAGAGTCAAGAGCCAAAACCGCCCTTGCCGCAGAATAGAGGATCACAAAAGTATAATCCGGATTCGGGATTCTACAATGATGAGCAGGTAAACAAACCAAGGCGTTCTAACCAGGTACAACAGTACTTGTTAAAGAATGAAGGGAGTGAGTCTGAAGGTGATGAAGAGAGGAGGAAGAGTGCGTACTTGGTGCAACTCTAGAAATAGACCATGCAGGACCATTTGTGGATGGGAAAATAAATGAAGAAAGTGTTACTTTTTTAGTAGACACAGGTGCGACAAGATCAACTGTCAGGTCAACAGATATTAGAAATCTTCCTCTCTCGGATGAAGCAATCCAAGTAGTTGGTGTAGCCAATACACAAATCAAGACACGTCTTACTGAACCAGTAAGAGTACAAATAGGGAAATTTTCAGACATGCACAGATTTATTGTCTGTGACACTAGTCCAGTGAACTTGTTAGGTAGGGATCTACTTTGTAAGATGAATTGTACAATTTTTTGTACACCGGATGGAATAGCTTTTGAAACACCAGATGAGGATGTTTTGTACCGAATGACTCTAGAAAATAGAGAGAGTGAGTTAATTGGTGCATATGCTGTGTTTGATCCGGAGGATTTGCCTCAAGAGCTGAGAGACACAGTGAAAAGGACAGTTTGGGATTTTACTGGAGAGGATGTGGGATTGATGAATAATGTAGATCCTGTGAAAATTTCAGTGAAAGAGGGAATTACTTATCCTAACATTCCTCAGTACAAAATGACACCAGAAATAATTGAGGGAATAACTCCTATAATTGAGAAAATGATTCAGCAAGGAGTTTTGAGAGAATTATTGAGTAGTCCGTGTAATTCACCGATAATGGGGCTAAAGAAGCCTAATGGGAAGTTCAGGATTGTACAAGATTTGAGAAAAGTTAACCAAATTGTGGTGGCATGTTGTCCTATTGTGCCAAATCCATCAGTGATTTTGTATCAGATTCCACATGATGCTGAGTGGTATACAGTGATTGATTTGTGTCATGCTTTCTTTTCAATTCCATTGCATCATGACAGCCAGCCGATTTTTGCATTTAGGTTTGGCCAGCGTATTTTAGCATGGTGTCGTATCCCACAGGGGTATACAGAGAGTCCTTCGATTTTCAATCAGTTATTGAAAAAGTCATTGGAGAGCTTGATTATGCCCGAAAACTCAGTACTAGTGCAGTATATTGATGACCTACTTGTGGCATCAAAGACACGTGAAGCTTGTGAAGTAGATACTATAGCTTTACTGAATCATCTGGCAGATGGAGGGTTAAAAGTATCACCAGCCAAATTGCAATTCTGTAAGAAAGAGGTGCATTATCTTGGACACAATATTGAAAAAGGTCTGAGAAAAGTGACTGATGACAGGATCAAAATCATCAGGGGAATGAAGGCCCCAAAGACCCAGAGGGAAGTGAGAATGTTCCTGGGTATGGTGGGTTATTGTCGTCAGTGGATAATTAATTTTTCTTTGATAGCAAAGCCACTGATTAAGCTGACAAAAAGTGAGATGACAGACCCATTGGAACTAGATGGAGAACAAATGGCAGCATTTGAAGAGCTGAAAAGCAGAATGTGTGAAGCCCCTGCTTTGGGTATGCCAGACTATGAAAAGGAGTTTGAGTTGTACTGCAGTGAGAGGAATGGATGTGCACTTTCAGTGTTAATTCAGAAGCATGGACAGCTGAGGAGGCCTATTGCGTACTTCTCATCGACACTTGACCCTGTAGCTGTAGGTTTACCAGGTTGTTTGAAATCTGTGGCTGCAACATGCAGAAGCCTGGAACAGAGTGAGGGAATCATAATGGGATATCCTGTAAGGGTATTTGTACCTCATAATGTGGCAATTCTTTTGACAAGAAGCAGAACTCAATACATGTCACATAGTCGGCTGACTAAATATGAGAAAGTCATTCTGGGAGCATCAAATGTGACTTTGGAGAGATGTGTGAATGTGAATCCAGCAACATTGTTGCCGGATATTGAAAATGTGGGTGTGAAAACAGAAGATGATCACAATTGTTTGGATGTGCTTGATTACTGTACAAAACCGAGACCAGACATAAGGGATCTTCCCTTGCATGAGAGTGATCATGTGTTGTTTGTGGATGGATCATGCCTGAGGAATGATGAGGGTGTGCTATGTGCAGCATATGCAGTGTGCAAGGTTTCAGAGGTTATGGAAGCATCACCATTGAAAGGAGTGAAATCTGCACAAGTTGCTGAATTGGTGGCATTGACAAAAGCTTGTGAAATTGGGAAAGATTTGAGAACGACTGTGATGACTGATAGTCAGTATGGATTTGGAGTTGTGCATGATTTTGGCCAACTTTGGCTGCAAAGAGGTTTCTTGACGTCGAGTGGGACTCCAATAAAGAATGCTGAAGTGATTGGAAAATTACTTGAGGCGATACAGCTGCCTAAAGAATTAGCAGTTGTGAAATGTGCTGCTCATGGACAAGGAGATGATTTTGTGACAGTTGGCAATCGATACGCAAATGACATTGCTCAATGTTGCGCTAAAAATAATCAGTCAATTAATCGGGAACGAGAAGGTGAAAGGTCTTTTTGTTCTGTGATGTTTACTAATGTCTTAGACGTGGGATGAAGTGAAACAGTTGCAGGATGAGGCAGGAAAGGAAGAAAAGAAAGACTAGATCAAGGCAGGTTGTGCCCCAAGAGAGACAGACCATGTTTGGGTCTATAGAGATGGCAGACCAGTAATGCCGAACTCCATACTGTCGACAATGGCAAGGATGTATCATGGACAGGGACATTTGGGAAGGGATGCGATGATCAGGTCTTTTAAGCAAACCTGGTACAATGCAAAGTTCAGGACAATTGCAGAAAGCATCTGTCAAAGATGTTTGATTTGCCAGCAATTTAACACTGGGAAAAAGACAGTGGTGAGTCTGGGAACAATAGGCAGAGAAGGAGGTCCTTTTACAAGAATGCAGATTGATTTAATTGAAATGCCCCAAGTGAACAGACTAAGGTATGTACTAGTGGTAGTCTGTTTGTTTTCAAGATGGGTGGAGGCCTATCCGACTAGGAGAAATGATGGAGTAACAGTGGCAAAGTTACTGTTAAGAGAGTTGATTCCTAGGTACGGGTTTCCGGTAACGATTGAGTCTGATAGAGGTGGACACTTCTATAATGAACTCATGAGTTTGATTTGTGAAGCATTAAGCATACAGCAGAAGCTACATTGTGCATACAGACCAGAGGCTTCTGGTGTTGTTGAGCAGATAAACGGCACAATCAAGAACAGGATTGGTAAGATGTGTTTAGCCACTGGTATGAAATGGCCCGATGTCTTGCCTCTAGTGCTAATGACTATTAGATCTACTCCAGATAGAACTACTGGTTTAAGTCCGCACGAAATAATAATGGGACGTGCAATGCGACATGCATATGTACCTGTCAATAAGTTGATGACAATAACTGATGACATGATTTTGGATTACTGTAAAGGCCTGGCTGACGCAGTTCATTCTGTGTTTCACCAGGTTGGAGAAGAAGCTACCACACTTGAGAAGAAGCAAGCTCATGATCTGAGTCCAGGGGACTGGGTGAGGATTAAAGTACACAGAAGAAGAAATTGCTTGGTTCCAAGGTGGGGAAGACCAAGACAAGTCATTCTAACTACGACAACTGCAGTAAAGTGTGCTGGTGTGAAAAACTGGGTACATGCGAGTCATACTCTGAGAGTTCCAAACCCAAAAGATGGGACTGGTAGAGAGTATTTTGAAGAGTCAGATTCCAGTGATGATGAAGATACAGAACAAGTGAGAAAAGAAGCAGAAAAGGCTTCAGGAGAACCATTGAGAGTCTCAGAAAGGAGATCAGATTCTGTAAGAGAGCCTGAAGTTCCAAAAAGCAGTGGAGGAAAAAGAAGAGAAAAGATCAATTCCACAGAGACTACTCCTGAAGAAGAGGAGGAGATTGAAGAACCACTTGAGATTATATCTGAAGAAGTAGGGTCAGAAGAAGATAGTGAGGGACAGATTGCGGAAGACCCCCGAGGAGGTGTAGGGAACATTCTTGACAAGCTAGGTGAAGGGACAAGTAGACAGCAAGAAGATTGCGTGTCGGAGACCCGAGGAGGGACAGAAGTAAGGAAGTCTCAAATAGTGGTGAAAAAGACTGTGGAGCGAAAGAAAACTGCTGAAGAACAAGAGGCATTTGAAACAGAATCGGATGAAAGTGAGAATGAAAAATCAGAAGGTCGAGTTCTGAGAAAGAGAACTTGGATTGGAGAAAAAAATAATACAGAAACGAGACCGAAAAAGGTTGTAAGAGGAGATTTTTGGCCTAACAACAGAGTAAAGAGGCTGAGATACAGACTGATAAGAGCAAATACTTCGAAAGCTGAACAAGTGAATGAGGTGTCGAGTCAAAATGAAGTAAAAAGAAAGGAGCAAAAGGAGTCAAGAGAACCTGAGGAGATAAAGAGAATTAGGAAACCCAACCAAAAGTACAGATCACCGGAATGGTCTTATGTGGCACTGTCTGAAGAAGGAGAAGAAGAAACAGTGAATCGGGACAATCCGGAGGGGATCTTGAGAAAAGTGGTTGAGGAAAAGGAAAAATCTGTTGGAATCTTAAAAGTTATCCTGACTGACATTGGAGAAGAGTCGGATGCACAGGATGTTGTTGATGATCTGATACAATTTGATGTTGCTGAAGAAGAAGGAGTGAAAAATGATGAATATCCAAATTGAGTGAACTGAAGAAATCACTTGGAGAAAAGTGAAAAGGAGAAAGTCTGAAATTCAGCTGTCTGAAGTAATCCAAAGTTCAAGAAATTTCAGTAGTGGAGTAGTAGAGGCTAAGTCAAAAGACAAGGTCAAAGTAGTAAAATGGCTAACATAGAGAATAACCAAAGTAGATGTGCCTTCTTAAGAAGATGGTGTAGAATGTGCTGTTGCTGTACGGGATTATTAATGCTACTATGGGGTGTTTTAGCTTTATTAGTTACATTTAGAGTTACAATAGGTACATTTGAGATGCATACAGAGAACGTGACAAATGCAGAGAAGAGTTCGCAAAAAGTGGTTCCAACTAGAATTAGTAATACTTACATACATA
Source organism: Triturus cristatus (assembly GCF_964204655.1). Classification (NCBI taxonomy): domain Eukaryota; kingdom Metazoa; phylum Chordata; class Amphibia; order Caudata; family Salamandridae; genus Triturus; species Triturus cristatus. Next base: position 848,569,722 of record NC_140583.1, on the reverse strand, counting down.
AAGATAGGTCAATTAATGATTTTTCTAGTAATGTTTTTTCAAAATTATTGTATGAATATGTGAAGACAATGGAAGTAAGGGATTGCTATGTTTGTATGCAATTACCTGCATCCGTTTCAGAGGGTGTTACTTATCACCATTTACCAGCTACGTATGGAATTTCTTGTAGTGTGTTAAGTAGTGTTTTTTATTTGCTAGGGAAAATAGATTATGAGATGTCTAACAAAGATAATATTTTTGGGCAATTGCCAATGAATAAAGAGCTGAATCCAGCTAAAGAAGCTAACATTTTTGGTGAGATTTTTATTGAGAAAGAAGAATTAACATTAGATTACATTTTTAAGAATAATTTAACTTGCAGTTTGAAAGAAGAGGAGAAAGCTTTCCTAAACATGGTGGAGGAAAGGAGATTGAGCATGCATGAAAAGGCAGGGAAATATAAAGTGAGTGAGACAATTTGGGACATTGAGATGGGAAAAGAATTAAGAAATGGGGCTAGTCCAACTTTAGCTCTAGATGCACCACAGAAGGGTAAGCTGTGCATTACAAGAAGGAAATCCCAATATGATACATATTTTGTTGGGACTAGTGAATGTCATGATACATACTTCATTGCAACAGGATGGGGTTTCAGAGGTGGAGAAGATACCATTTTTCCAGGAGTGTACTATGTTTGTGGGAACAAGGCTTATTACAGGTTGCCTGACCATTGGTATGGCACGTGTTATGTGGGCCTGGTCTTTCCAAAGATCTTTCATATAGATAGAATAGAAGATGTAGAACATATTAATTTACTAATGCGCTTCAAGAGAGAAACTTGGTCTGAAATAGTGGGTGACATTTTTGGAGCTTTAATTCCAGCAGTGGGAATTTCTTTGAATGCTTATGGGATTCAGAAACTGTCAACAGTGGTGGATCGCTTATCGACAAATACCGCTGGAGGGTTTCTTTTGGTGAATACGGAACTAATTGCCGTACGTGCCATGTCTATGCAAAATAGACTTGCTCTTGATATTCTATTAGCTAAGGAGGGTGGAGTTTGTGGAATGCTGAAAGTTCAACATTGTTGCACTTACATTCCAGACGAAAGCAAAGACCTGAAGGTCTATATAAAAAATATTACTGATTTGCATGAAGAATTAGTACCACTTGAAGCTGAAAGTATTTGGACTAAAATAGCTAATAAAATAGTTGTTGTTAAGAGTTTTATTGCAAAAATAGGTAGTACTATTATAGGTAAGATATTGTTTCCTTTGACTTGTATAATTGTTGCTCTATTGATACTAAGATTGGTGTGTTTGTGTTGTAAAAACAGGGGAGGGAAAAAGAAATTAATTAAAAGAAACAATGAAAAGAGAAATAAAAGGTTGAAAAGAGAACCACAAGAAATTGAATTAGAAGAATTGAGTGATAGTGTCTACTTAGAAACAAAGAGGGATGATGAAAGAGTGTCTGGTGTGTAGTGTTGTGTAAGGAGAAAAAGACATTTCCAATTTCTCCTAAAATGGGACTAAATTTCACTAATTTTTTTTTTTTGGGGTTGTTTATTTGGTGATTATATCACCAAAGGGGGGATTGCTGGAGCAGAGTTTTCTGATGAAAATCTATTGGGTTTTTAAGCTCTGGTTTGTCTATTTGTCATAATTAAAATTATTAATTATTAATTACTAATTATTTGTTTTGTGTAAATGTTTTAAACTTACCAACACGTACTAATGAGAAGACAACCGACACGTGGGAATGCTTTCGTTTGCTTATTGATAATGTGCATGTTTTATTAAATAAACGTTGCTGAGTGCTGTTTATTTTAAAGCACGAAACGCTTTTGAATTAATGCTTTTCTGTGTTGCAAAGGCTAGATATTTACATACACATAAGGGTATTAGTGGGGTTAACACTGTTTAATCACTATGCTGTGGTAACGTTGTTTTTGTCTCTTTTAATTAAGATGGTCTATTTTGGCCTAGAATAAAATGGCCGCCGTTTGCAGCCTGGCCTCGAGTGAGAGATTTGTGATGAGAGGGCCTTGCTGAATATGGTCGAAGTCATCTGACCACAGTCTTCGCCTGGTTAAAATTTTCCGTGAGGACAGCAGCAGTGCTGGGCAAGTCTCCAAGAAACATCCAAATAGCCTTGGAGGACAAAGGAGCCATAATGAATGAACTCTGAGATCATCATGTTAGTTCCGAGGAAATGTGGATGTCAAAAGATACTTTTTAATTTTTAGTTCCTGTTCTGTCTTTTTATTTTTGTGATTTTTCTGAGCGGAGATTTTCCAAATGTAGCGATGCTACATCCTTTCCTGCTCGCTTTGCTCAGCGGTTCAGCGGATATCGAAAACATTTTATGTTGCCTTCTATTGTTAAACACATTATAAATATTGTTAGCTTAGAGAGGGTCTTTGCCACTTTGCCACTTCTTCCCAAACCTGCGTTGGTGAGGATCTACGCTGTGAGGACGGCGACTCGGGAGACTTTTATCGAGAGACCTGTCCTGACCCATTCTGACATTTAGCTAGAATAGGTAATTATGAGAATAATGATTTACTTTGATTGATTTTCTTTGACTAATTTTAGATAAAGTACCATAATTTTAAATACGGTGTTGGTGATTATTTCTTGTCAATTATTGAGTACTCTATTTTGATTATTGTTGTATAGATTGTTTAGATTATGACTCAGGACAATTACAATAACTAGGTCTTATCGACCTCAGTGTAGATGTAGGGTGTTTAGGAGTTTTCTTTCCACAGGTTCAGTGCTGGTAGAGTATTTGAGCGTATGTTAGTGAAATGGGCCCTAGTGTATGATGAGTGTATGTGCGTGTAACTGTGAAATTACTCTATCCATGGAAGCAGGGAGATTTTATACACCCCAATCTGCATCAGAAACACCGCAATAAAATTCCACCACCCACCCATTTCCTCTTGCAACAGGTGGGCCCTTCATGCCAGCAATCATTGCAGATAGTCAAGTCAATTGGGACCTGGCAACGGGCGAAAGCAGACACCCCACATGAGCGCTTACACGGTGGGCGGCGGTGAGTACCCGCATATATTAAATTACCAGCTCAGATCATACAATGGCTCCAGGACGTTATGAAGGCAATACACGGTGTCCGCACTTCCTTAGAGGGGATTATAGACTCCGTCTCTACAGATATCTCTCATCAGGGATGATCTGAGGAAAATGGACACCAGGGTCAAAGACGTGGAGGACTCCACCCAAAGTTTGGACACAGACACAGCAGCTCTGAAGAAGCAAGTAGCGGAGTTACAAAAGCACACCACATCACTAACCACGCAACTTGACGACTATGAAGGCCGATCTTGGCATAATAACGTCCGTATTTTGGCAGTACCGGAACGAGCGGAGGGACTAGCGGCGGATTGCTTTGTCGAGGAACTGGTGACTCTGCACCTGCAGCCCAGGAATTTATCCAACTATTTATCCATCGAAAGGGCACTCCGCATACCGGGGGGTAGGCCTCAACCTGGGGCACACCCCCGACCTATCCTGGCAAGGGTGTTAAATTTTTTAGAGATCTGGAGGTCATCCTCCAAACGGCTCGCAGTGCTGCACCACTCAAATATGAGAACAGTACTATATCCTTTTTCCATGATTTCACGGTTAACGTGCAGAAGCAAAGACGCTCCTTCCTGGAGGTTAAAAAGATTCTAAGAGCGCAAGATATTAAGTAAAACCTGGTTCTTTACGGACCCAGAAGAAGCACGAGATTGGCTGGATGGCTGGCGGAGAGTGGGAGCCAAAGGGATCCCAAACCGACATGAAAGGCGAACCAGGACGCAGCAAAAGAAGTAAGATTCCACACAGGGAAATGGAGACCAACACGGCGCAGGAAGATCCTGAACTCTACCGTTGCGACTTTCTTAAAGAGGAAGTGGCGAAACCAACTGGAGTAAAAGATAAAGACACTGATATTCACAAGGGGGATCAAGAACTAAGAAACAGCCAAAACGTCTGAACTTTACACACAAGGAAGATTGGGGTGAAGTAGTAAAGAAATTAACTACCGAAGAAATAACACTCTGCAAGGAGTACCAAGGAAAGTGATGAGTATAACTAATAAGTTTCTAATAACTCAAGTAACAGAATGTCCGATTAAGGGGGGGGAGGCGGGAGGGCAATGTTGAGCCACGGCTCCTTAGTATAGGGTGGGGAGGGCGACAGGCACTCTGCACAGTTGGGGTAGCGGTCTGTAGGACACCGTAATGCAGGGAGGCACGGAGGGGGGTAGAGGGAAAGTTGGGGGGAGGAACAGTAAAATGGTTAATTTTTATTGTTTACCACTGCAATAAAGCGTGCCACAGGCAGTACAGACGTACTGTTTACTAGGTTTTCATTGTTTAATGTGTTGTATAATGCTATCAGAACATTCAATAAAGAGCTCCCATGTGACCTATATTTCTTTCATAAGAATGAAATTCAATTCAATATGGGCTAAGCAGCAGTATCATATTAGCCAAGATAGATTAATTTTAACCTGTTTATTTAGCTTCTTTTTTGACATTGAAAGCATATATTCCAACAATTCCATTACTTTGTCTCATATTTTATATAAAACTACATACACATGTGATAGAGTGATTTTTTCTCCTTTTTTATAAAAACTTTTTGGGGATACAAACAAATATATACAAAACTGCTACATAAAACTCTATACAATGTAAAGTGCACTATTGAACTTATGCCCCCGAATGTAGACAAATAATCATCAAAATGTTCATACATACTCAACCAAAACCATCCAGATTCATACAGCATTCACGCAGGCATATATATCTGGGTAAGGGGGAGACAGAGTTACAGGGTCTCCACGACCATTTCAGATTGATGTGTTCAGCAAAATCTGAACAAACCAGGTCGGCGCGCGTTTCGGTGGGGTACAAGGGGTAGTTAGACCTCCTTCCTCAGGAAATTTCCAGATACCACAAGATTACAGAACACACGGGGGATACCTAAAAGGTATAAACAGTATATATTGTAAGCCCATACAAAATCTTTTTTAGAAAAGCAATAGATTGGACATTAGTATATGGCAAGCGTTTAATTTAACATCAATCACCAACAGGGAGACCATAACCAAGAACACCACAGCACGTGACGCTCACACATTGAAAGTATGTTGCCTTGGATGTGAGGTGCACATAAGTCCCCATACTTACTGTGGGGTGTGTTGTGCCAAAGTCAAAGACAGTTGCTAAAAGAAAGACCAACAACCCATATCAAAGTGTAGGGCTAGAGGTGCCTCATGAGAAAGAAAAGCTAAAGAAAAACCGCGGTGGGATTACTGATTATAAATTAGTCTGTGGCATTTGTCGGTGTATAAGCTACCCTGGGGAACAAGAAATACTTATAAGATCAAGCGGGGAATAGTCCTTCAATGTACAAAATCAAAGGGAGAGCTAGGGAGAAAGTACAGGGGTACGTCCCTTCCCCAAATCAATACAAGACTTATACAATGTGGACGGACCCACTATGTGGATGCAATTAAATCACTGTGAGTAGTAAGAACATGGACCCATTAGGTGTTCTTAAAAGACCCCTCACACACCAATCTGGTTGGTGTCATGCTTCATCATTGGGGTTCCAACTGGGCGGCCGAGTGCCTCCCGGTTGTGCCACGATGCCGGATTTCAGCGGAGCTGGTGCTGTGCATAAACATGATGCGAGGTGAAATTTTTACAGTTAAAAATATCTCTGAGGGTCCTTGCCTATAACTTTAATAATGGCGGCTCAGGATGCTTTATGTGTGGCGGACCGCCACACAAAGCAACTTACGGTAAATAAATCCAGATTAGTTGCACCACACATACTGTTTTTTAACCGTATCCTGAGCCGCCATTATTAAAGTTATAGGCAAGGATCCTCAGAGATATTTTTAACTGTAAATATTTCACCTCACATCACATTTATGCACAACACCAGCTCCGCTGTAATCAGGCGTCGCAGCACAACCGGGAGGCACTCGGCCGCCCGGTTGGGACCCCAATGATGAAGCATGACACCAACCAGGTTGGTGTGTGTGGGGTCTTTTAAGAACACCTAATGGGTCCATGTTCTTACTACTTACAGTGATTTATTGCATGCACATAGTGGGTCCGTCCACATTATTTAAGTCTAATAGTCCTTCAATACCTTAAGAGACAGGCGCCGGACCTGGCCTTTCTGCAAGAAACCCACCTGATTGGTAACACTTGTAAGGCACTGGGTAGATGGGGTTATCAACTGATAGCACATGCTGGGTTCACTTCGGGTTCCCGTGGGACAGGGATGCGCCTCTGGAAAAACTGCCCCTACATAATTAAGAAAATCTGGACAGACAGTCATGGCAGATTTGCTGCGGTGTCTGGTTCCTGGGAAGGCAGAACTATTAATGTACTCTGGGTTTATGTTCCCCCTGCTATGCAACACTCCACACTGCAAGATCTTAGTAAGCTTATCCTTGACCTCCCACTCGGCACGTTGGTAATTGGAGGAGATTTTAACCTTACAATAGATGGCCCGGTGGACCGTCTACCCCCGCGTAGAGACCCCGCTTCTGGTTCAACACTTGCTGCATTTCTATCGGCTCTTGGCCTTGCAGACATTTGGCGACAACTTGACCCCACTAACACACAATTCACATTTCATTCTGGGGCCCACAATAGCCAGTCACAAGTAGTTTACATGATTACACACACTCAAGACCTCTCAGAATTTAGCGAGGCCCGCTGCCTGGTGTGGGGAATTTCGTATCACTCACCTATTCTCGTCACGATTACAGTGAGGCCACCAACTAGATGAACCACCCTGACCATAAATCCATGGGCGCTCAAACTACCACACATCAGAGAGGATTTAATTAAGGATTCTGAACTATACTTTAAAGAAAATGTTGGCTCAGTCACTTCAGCCCAAATCTTATGGGGTGCGTTCGGGGCAGTGATTAAGGGAAGGGCCCTCTCCCTAATAGTGGGACATAAAAGAGAACTCACTAAACGAACTGACCAACTCGGAGGAGGAGATCCTACAGGGGGAAATGGAACTGGCGCGGTCCCCTGACCATGAAGCGCAGTGATTGCTGGCAGTCAAGACATTGGACTACAAGCAGCTTCTGACAGAAGTAGCTCAGGCAAAACAGAAATCGGCTTGCCATAAAATATATGAACACAGGGAGAGAACAGGTAAGCTTCTAGCCTGGCTGTAAAAAAGGGAGCAAGCGTCAAGGTGGGTGCATCAACTGTTAGGGCCTGAAAGGGTAGAAATCACTGACCCCCAGCAGATTGCAGAGACAACAGCTACCCATCTCGAATCGGTATATAGATCTACCGTTAAGTCACGCGTAATGTGGCAGGGGAACTACTCTCGACTATTAAGGTACCCTGTCTGTCAATAGAAGACAGATACCCTTGAGGGTGAACCCACAGAGGAGGAAATTCAAATAACCATCTGAGATATTACTTCCAAATTGACGCCTCACCTTCGCCAGATGTATTTAGAAAGTTACGAAACCGGAATGTTGCCGGAAAATATCAGACTGGCCTCGATTGTGGTCATCCACAAACAGGGCAAGCCAGCCAACGATTGCAAGGCGTACAGGCCTATTTCTTTGCTTACAGCTGAAGCCAAAATACTGGAAAAACTACTTGCAAATAGGCTTTTCCCACTGATTGCTGGGCTGGTACATCCAGATCAATCAGGCTTCATGCCAGGCCGGAACACTGCCCTGAACCTACGGCGCCTATACAGGGTGATGGGTAGACGACATACAGTTGGGGGAAGTCGTAGCTCTATTGCCACTCGATGCCAAAATGGCTTTTGACACCGTCGAGTGGAATTACATGTTTGCTGTCTTGAAAAGAATGGGATTCGGGCCCAACTTTATCAAATGGATTAAACTACTATATACCAGCCCGATGGCCCTAGTAGTTGTGAATCGGCATACTTCCAGACAGTTTCAATTGGAAAGGGGAACCCGACAGGGATGCCCCCTGTCGCCCTAATATTTGCCCTGGAGCCCCTGGTGACCTGGGTAAGAGGAGACCCTTTAATCCGTGGTCTTAAATGGACAGAGGACCATGAAGACAGAATCTCATTATACGCGGACGATATTTTGTTATACATGGCCTCTCAGACCTCTTCCCTCCACCGTATCCTTCACATTTTCCGAATATTCAGCAACTACTCAAGATGCACGATTAACTGGCCGAAATCACAAATATTTTCGCTCTAGGGCCCTCCACCGCGTACACCACAGGAATACGATATCCCTGTAGCATCGACGGGTTCTTTAGAACTACGGACTCAGCTCGCTTTTATGAAGAAAACCTACTTAGGCCCCTGACACGCTTTCGAACGGACGTCAAACACTGGCACTCTCTTCCCCTGACTCTACTGGGTCGGGCGGCCCTGTTTAAGATGTTGGCGCTGCCGCGTTCTCTACGTGTTGCAAAATACCCCAGATAGAATTCCTGATGCTTATTTCTACAGTACTGATTGTGCCGTACGCATGTTGCTGTGAGACGGTAGGGCAACTCGAATCGCAAAACAAAAGCTTTTGGTGTGTTGGTACGATAGAGGGATTGCACTACCCAACATCAGGTCATATTACCATGCATCTCAACTGGTTGCGATCAACCACTGGGCACACGGGGAGCGGGAAGACCCGGGTTCCGCAGTAACTGGTGGATCATAGGATGAGGAGGATATAATAGAGCGCTATATATTAACCCCAAAAAATTAGGTCCCACTGGACCGACAGCACGCACGATAGAAGTCTGGCATAAGGTCAACAAACAGATGGGTTGGAATAATAGGGTCACTAGTGCAACCCCACTCTGGGAACCCGAGGTTCTGGGTAGATTGAGCACTTGCACTGGGTTTGATAAATGGGAACTGATTGGTATTTCAACGGTGGGGGACATGTGGAGTTCAAAGGGACTGGCCACATTTGCTGACCTCCAGAGGGAGTACGACCTCACACAGGCCAAAACATTTCGATATCTGCAGATTAGTCATGCGCTCAAAACAGTACTACCAGAGGGTGGCACACTTCCTGAGGCCTCCCCACTCAAGGATAGGCTGCTATTAGACCCCATGCATAAAAAGGCCATATCCCTTACTTATAAAAAACTGATCAATAACCGTCCAGACTTCTTAACACGCCTGCGGCAACACTGGGAGACAGATCTAGGCGAGCTGGAGGAGGAAGATTGGCGAGATGCCTTGGCCTCCCCTAGAGAGGTGGCTATCCCCATGAGACTGCGGTTGGTCCAGCTCAAAGTCCTGCACCGGGTCTACCTGACAACAGGAATATTGGTCAACATGGGCAGGCATGTTGATCCCCTTTACCTCCGGCAATGTCAACAAGAAGGAACTTTCTTCCACATAATCTGGACATGTCCAGCCATTCAGCCCTACTGGAACGGCATAGCCAAGCACCTAGCGAGTGCTGGGGGGAAGAAATTAACAGTCACCCCACAACTGTGCCTGCTAAATATATGGGACGCCACTGACTTTACTCAAACTGAGAAAACATGGGTATCACTGGGGTGGGCCATCGCCAAATGCAACATTGCACAGAAATGGGGGTCAGGGAAGTGCCACGTACTAGAAATTGGAAGGTTAACATTGATAGAGCCATGATAGCTGAAAAAGACGTATTCAAGTACAGAAGATGCCCAATAAAATGGGATGGTAAGTGGGCAGCATGGAATACATATAGAGGGGAGATTTGCCTGTCTTCAACAGTGGAGTTGGCCCGTAGAGAGGTTGAAATGCATGAAATGTTCACTGCTGCAGAATAAATGTCAGAATAATGAGTCAATGTGTTATTTATACGTGAATTGCCACTTCACACTGATTGTATAACTAAATGTATGCCAAGACTTGAAGGCATTGCTGTGCTGTTTGTGGTGTTTATCAATAAATACAATTTATTAAAAAAAAAAAAAAGTATTCCCTATCACTTTTTTGGTGTTCTCAGCCAATTGTGAGAGGGGGCCCAGACTTGGGTCACTTACTTTATTGTGCTGTATGGTTCAAATTCTATCTTGTTGATGAGGCTGAACAAGTCCTAAACAGGACAGGGATTCTAGGAGTCATGGTGTTCCTGATCAGAGGGAACATGGCCTAACTCTTTAGGCTGGGCTTTTCTTACTAGAGTAACGCCATGGCTGATTTGCTTATGGTTGGCCCCAGTTGCAGTGATACAGTGATCCAAAACATGACGGAGTAAACACAGCTTACTGCAATTATTAGCGACTGAGAATAATTCAAATAATCTACCGATCACTGTTTTCCTGCCCTGGGAGATTAATGGATTGTTACAGTTGCATAAATACAACAGAACTGCATTTTACCATTTGTGGAGCGAAAGCTTATGGCCTCTCCTCAGCTTCTACTAAGCACACACTTCACGTAAGCCCTTCACTCCACATTTACAATGAGACATGTGTTTGGCCGGTGTTCTATGTGAGGTCACCCACATGATTTAATCTTATTTAATATGGCTGATATTAGCCACAAGCCTTCTAAACATCAGAATGATACAAATCCAAAAGTTCGCCAGTGGGGAGAAGTAAAGTCCTACCCTGACCTTATTCCTGAGCTTATCAGCACAACACCCACCCTTACTGGTAATCTCAGTGAGGACCTCGTCTTGTTCAACAACTGGATTCTCAAAATGCCTCAAAATGATCCCAACTTGCCAATTTCAAGACCTGCTGCTCGAAAGTCTCAGCTCCTTGGTTTCCACCTGCTTTAGTTCAGTTAAAACTGAACTGCAAAAACAGTAGAACGTCGAGGGCGTCGAACCTACAAACAACATGATCTTGACCAATATAGGACTGCCCAAAAGACATACCACAAATCCATTTTGGAAGCAAATAAATGCAATTATGGTTTAAAAAATTGAAGAAGCTTGGTCTGATTCAAGGCGATTTTCAACGTGACTAAATTATTTCTTCAACCAAAAGCTCTCATTCAGGAAATTCCTCCCTCTCAGGCTTTTTGCAATCAAATCTCAGTTTTTTTAAGATAACATTTCTATCATTCAGCAGGGGTTTGTTTTGTCCAATTTTAAGTACCACCTTAGCACATGACTTGCCTTTATCTGTCGGTAACACTATCGACTATCCCAAAGGTGGGGCTATCCCAATTTCAGAGGGTCTCCTTAGCACTCACTCGTCAAGCTATCTTGACACGCAAATCACAAAAAAAACGTAAATGACCAGATCGCAAATGTCAATCGTTCATGGCACTTGTACTATTTTTATAGCACAAAATGGGTCCTCTAGTCCAAAATGGACACAAGGACTGATTTCAGACTAAAATATAGTGCTAAATTCCAAATTTCCAATTCGTGTAATGTCACATCATTTTTTTTACATTTCTTTTAATTGCCCAAGAGCAATTTATGCGAATCACGCCCCGCCCACCCGCCTCCCCAGTAATAAGATTAGGTTTGCATTTTAAGTGGAACGTAAAAGGCACAAATATATAAACGTTGCACAGGGGATACTTTTTACAAAGGGCCGTTTTTCCTTAATGTCTGAAATTTGTCAGAGTTAAAACAGAAAGTAAAAAAAATCTGCAACTCGTACGTAAAGTATTCATTCAATGGAAAAGGCAAAGAAACATTTACATTGTAGCACCACTTTATGGTAAAATAATCAAGAAGTTAAAATAGAATAAACAGGCTTCCAACGTTTTACAGCTAATGTCAACTAAGCGGTACGTCAGGGAGTTCAAATTTTCTTTGCTTTTTATCCTATAGATGTGGGCAATGTCCACAAGCCAGACTGAAAAACATTTATCTTGGAAGTTAAAAATCAATCAATAACATTCACAGGGGAATTCATACTGATATAATACATTTTGACACAAGCAATTCCGCGAACTCGTAAGTTTGTACAGAAATCACTTAATAGGAATTAATTTTTATCATGAAGCGCTATTTTATAGGTGAATAGATGACAAGTTCAAGCATTAGTTGAAGTGTTTTCTTCGTTTTCAAACTTTATTAAGATGCTTTCCAGTACAACAGATCTTTCTAAAATGCACAAAACATAAGGATGTGTTTTCAAAACCAATAAAGCAGAAAGAGAATACAGGAAATTGCCCAGCTGAAAACTGCAAAGCAATATGCAGCAGCTAGGCTCACCACACAGCAAAGGCAGAGTGAGTAAAAAATCCCTTCAGCCTGAGATAACCTAGCACAGAGGAGCCACTCTAAAGGGAAAAGTTGGTTTTATTTTATTTGGTTTTTTTTCACGGAAAGGCCTTTTAACTATGAGAAATTCCGTTCCTTAAATCTCAGGTCCGTTCACGTGTGTTTAGTAAATGTGACTAACATTTAGAATGGCACTGACAAAATTAAAAGAGGATCTGCTTAAACAGCAAACGTCATCTTATTACTGAAGGGGGGCGAAATTTGCATAAATTGCCCTGAGGTACTTACCTGGCAGGTAAAGACTGTACCGGTATCAGAAGTTCAACTAGTTTGAGAGAAAGGTATGTCTTGACCCATGTACCGCAGTGAGGAATGTTTTAACTTATAATCAACAACTGCTGTTACAGGTGTGTGCTAGCATAATGCGCTGTAGTTTGGCCAGTCAATTGTGAATGTACAATAAGCAGGAACCCAAAGTGACAAAGTAGGGCATCATGACCAAACATCTGATGGCACTCATTGGCTTCAGATTCCGAACTGTTCAAGCAGCTTTGGCGTGCATACTCTCTCAATTCAGACTGGGAAATTCAGTATGTTCCATCAAGAAAAGAAATGGCCCATGTCAATGATGTTGTTTAAATATACTGCTCTGGCTAACTGCGAACTTGGGGCCCGATTAGGATTTCAATGCAGGCGGGGAGACCACCTCATAAACTGCCTCCAGACCGCCGCCACCGCCAAGATAGGAGCTCACGCGGTGAAGGTGATGTGGACAGCGGCAGTCAATGTTGGCGGTGGTGGCGTAGGCACCGCCGTGGCAATTATGACTTGCCTTTCTGCCGACCTTTTCATGGCAGGGACCCCACCATGCAAAGGTTGACGGAAAGGCAGGTAAAGGGCCACAAAAAAGCCCGCAGGGCGATTTAGCCCATGGGGATTGTGGCCGGGTGCAAATGTTGTGCTCCCTATGCCTGCACTGTCGTGCGCACACATACATATGGTGAGTTTTTTGGGCATCGCGCCCTGCCACATTTTTATGTTGCTGTACGCTACTGGATAGAATGATAGTGTGGATATGATGCTTTTAGCTAGGCAGTTCCATAGCCATGGAAAAAGAAAACTTTATTAGGAGTTTGGATCTTTCTAGGAGTACGAGTAATTCGATTCTAGTACTTTTTCAGCCTCTTCGCTTCATTTTTTTTTATGCAGTCTTCATTCTAGATTTTCTGCACAAACAATATAGAACATCGGCTCAGCCGAGCAACACAATATGGTATCGCAGGCTGGGAAGTTGTCAATAACAGCAGATACCCACAGTAGCAACACACACCGCCAGAGATCTTAGCACTCCTAATCCAGGTATCCAACAGAAAAGGTAGCAAGAGGAGGAGGGAAATGGCCAGGATAGCGTAAGTGGAAAGGTGCAGGGTACGGAAAAAGACCAACGTCCCCGGCATCCCTCCACGCATTTGTAACAACCGTAACAGCGACACCCAAGGCATAGGGCCCTCTTAGGCAACTGGCCCCGGTCACATTACCGTGCATCATTGAGGAATGGGGTCCATACCTGCAGGTAGACGTCCAACTTATCATTGAGCAAATAAATGAGCCGCTCATAGGATGCCATTTTAAACATTTCCGTCAGCCATTTAGCATGCGTAGGGACATGTGAGGAGTGCCAATGCCGCAGGACACACAGATTACCGACGTAAAGGTCATGGCCAGGAACATCAAGCCAAGACAACTGGGGAACAGTGGTAAGGTCATACAAGAACAGGGTGGGGTGGGAGAGTGGAGAGGAAAGAGGAAGCGTAAGACATAGTGTTACCTGTACCACCTCCCATAGCCACCGAAGGCCAGTACAATCAAACAGTATATGCGGAACTTAGCAGCTGGGGAGGGCACAGTGCCATCTTTAGGGTGTCCAAAACCAATCGTCCACTAATTTAGGGAGACAAAACTTAATTCTGGCCTCCCGCACACCGCTGTGGACACCCTCTAGAACAGAGGTCTTCAAAACTTTTTTGCTCTGAGCCCCTCTTAGCAAAAATTTTGAAGTCTTGCCCCTCTCAAAAACTTTACGGCAAGGATTGGGAGAGCGGAGGAACATGGCTGAGTGAAAGGAGCGGGGCTTATGAGATTATTTCAGTAGTTCTTTTTCTGTAGCTCATAAACCAAATTAAACATGAGACTTCTAAAACAGCAAATGCATCAAACAAAAACAAGTATCGACCCAAAAATACTGCTCCCCATAATTGGGGTGTTGGGAGCCTCTCACACTCCTGGACTACAATGCAACTACACCTGCTGCACTAATGATAACTGCAGTGCTTTTTTTCACCCCTTCCCCACTATGCCTGAACATCACTCCAATCTTAAAACAGGCACCATGTCCCTTTCAGAAAAAAGGAGCTCCCATATATTATGGCCCCTCAGTTCTGCTGCATCTGCTTCATTAAAGATAACTACTGCCTTGCAAAGAGGGAAGTCTCCTCTGCCCTTTGATAAAAATATGGACTCCAATCTTGCCATACCCCTACCCTGCCATCTCCCCGAGGCCAAACGTATTAATTTTCCCCTTCGTTGGGCCTTTGCTCCGAGGCCCACTTTAGTACTGGCAAGTGTGCAGTGGGCCCCAACACAAGCAAGGAAGGATAGAAAAACAGACAAAACTGGGGTTTGGTTGGCTTCTCCCAACGCTGGGCCCTGGTGCTACTGTACCTGCAGCACCAATGACCCTCTGTGTTAAAAAGCTCGATGGGTGACCTAGGCTCTAATCGCAGCAAGGAAAATGGGTCCCTAAACTACCTTTTCATGGAAAGACAGCCATAATTGAGCAGCATGGACACTAACACAACTGGCAGGAGTATCTGCAGTACTAATGAATGGCCCTTTTTAATAAAATTCAAAAAGGCCACTTATATTATCCCCTTCCTTGGGGTATCTATCTGGGGAAGATGCCTCTGGCCATTTGTAAACATAACAAGCATTGAAAATGCAATTGGTCTCACATTTGTTGGAGTTGGAGCTATTGTCAATATAAATGCCACTGTTTTTTACCTATACAATACATATACCCCACCTTAATAAAATAAAGAACTCCGTTGTGTTTTTTTATGTAATAAACCTGCAATGGTGCCATAGCACTAGGAGTGAAAATGACAGTTCTGACTCCACAAGCAGTGTTGTGAGGGTGCAGTACCACAGGCTGTCACTAGGTGTCCCTTGGGACCTCTTTTGGCCACATATGGTAATACACCCAGCAACATGACTAGGCAAAGGATATGGCACATCAGTGAGAGCTGCCGACTGATGAGCTGGGGATCCCTGTTCGAGTCTGCTGTCAGGATCAACTTCAGGTGATAATGGGCTGATTACTTAATTTCCCTGCTATATAAACAAAAGCATTTGTAAAGGAACACAAAAATGGGCAGTGGCCTTGGAGGGGTGGTGGGGCCTGCAGGCAGTATTGTGGGAGGGTTGAGGGGGAGGCAGAGGGAGATTAAAGGATATGACACAACTGAAGCAGTGTTGTGGGAGGAGTGAAGAGGAGGCATGGGAGATAAAGCGATGGCAAGCAAATGATGCAACAGCAGTTTCACTGCACAAGTAAACAGAACAGTTAACAAGCAAAGAGACAGGCCAACTAAAAAAGGAGTTCTCTCCAAGTATAAATAACCTGAACAGTAATAGGGTCAGTCCTCATGGGAGGATACAAAAATCCAAAAGGAGGGACTACTGAGTGCATTCACAATGAAAAGCCTGCATTTCTAAAAGACTGCAACAGGAACCAATGAAAAAAGATGGGCGTTTTTTCAAGCATATATTCCCAGATACAGCATGTCTCAAAGAGACTGCTCAAGTGCTGCCTAGGCGAGACCTAAAAATAAGTCCCCACACAGTGCTCCCTATGCTGGGGGATCTCTTTGACAATATCCATGAATCTCACTCCTTTCCTCTTTCTCTTGGACCATTACTCGGGGGTCGAGAGGATCAGGGCTCTCCATTGAATGCAACAATTCTGGCATTCTTCCTACCACCTAATGGACTCTGCTTTCACGGAAAAAAACTACCCCTGAACTCTTAATGCGGACTTTCAGGTATCCCTGCCTGAAAGCGAAGGGTGTGGTCATAGTGCAGAGTTAAAGAAGAAACAAGCCTTCTTACCAGCCATTAATTGATTGAGTTACTTAAAGGCAGGGCCACTGGAATTATGAGTTTCTGCAGCAGCAGCGTTGTCCGCATAATTATGGGTTTACTGCATTTGCTACATGATCCATCATTTGCCACAATCTGTAGATTTTAACAAAAAAGATTTGATTCTAGTTCAAACGGAACAAAAGTTACTTAAAACGTGGCAAAGTGTTTTGGAGCAGTGGATGGTCTTTCACGAAGATCGACTGGTAATCTTGTAATTGCTTATTACTGTATTTGGGTGTTAAACTGGTTCTAGTGAGGTGAAATATTTCCCCTGACCGTGTTACCAGGAGATAAAATGGCAAAGCAGCCTAGCTTAGACTGTGTGAAATACTATTTTAAAATAATGACTACTTATTCACAGTGCTTTCTGCCACAGGCAGGTACCTCATAACACTATAAACAGGGCCACTGGAATTATGCGTCAGAGGCCAGATTATGCAACACGGTTGACTAAAATATGTGGCAAGAAAAGGTAAATTATGTGGCATAATGCAGTTCATTTTGGGATAGTATCACTGTATTATTTTGTCATTTTTACTCTTGTTAACACTGTTCAGGCATATATTGACCTTCAAATGTACCAGTTTAACACCCACATATAGCAGCAACAGAAAGGCGGCCAGTCAACCTTTGTAAAGGGCCTTCCACTGCAGGGCAACACGTTGCTGCATTTTAAGTAACTTTTAAACTATTTGAGCGCGAATTTCATTTGTTAAAATTTGCAAATTATGCAGCAGATGATGGATTATATGGCAAAAATCCATAATTATGCAAAAAATGCTGCACAAATGAGGGTTCAATTATGTGTCACTTAGCTTTTAACACACACACAGACATTTGCAGTGATGATATTTAATAACTGAGATTTCATAACCTAAAAGAGTACATTGATTGCCGGTTAGTTTAACCTGCATTTATTTTTCAATTACAAATTAAGCTGTTAGTACATTATTTTAGAAGCAGTTACCTGACGGTGAAAAAACAAAAACACTTAGGCTATTTTGCTCTTTTATTTTATTTTAGAGACTTCTTTGACCCTCGCCCCAACGGCACTCTGAATACACTTCTCATTCTTTTTAATCCACTTCAAGGGTTCTGTGTAAACGAAGACAGACAGGAAATGCAGCAAATAAACAAGCCCACACTTCCAGGCCATCAACATTTACATGCACTTGCAGGGGCATTTGCACCCCCCTGGGAACCCTTCCACAGCCCCCAGGGGGTTGCGCCCCACAGTTTGAAGACTTCTGTTCTAGAATCTCAGCCCAGCCCTCCTCGTTATACTCCACCTGTAGGAGCGCCTGCCAGGATGCCCTCAGTCAGCTCGGTGCCACAGGGATTTAGGTTAATGTTGTAGCCGCACCACACCCCGAAGTAAGCAACAACGAGGGAGGACCCCAAGTCTCACGGTGGTGCCTTTAGGCAGCTACGGAGAAAATGGCGGAGCTGTAAATACTGCCAGTACTGGCATGTGGGGAGGTGAAACTCATCTTGGAGTGCCGCAAAGGGCTTGAGGGAACCATCAGCAATCAAGTGGGTGAGTGTTTCTATGTCCACCGGCCGCTTTTCAGTCCAGTCGGGGAGGGGGGGGGGGGGGGGAGGGGGGAGGAGCCCAGATATGGAGGCTGGCGTTCTGCCATAGAGGGGCCTCGACATGCAAACAGTGCTCAACTGAGAAGAGGCCATGCGCCCGCTTCCAGGCGACGGCCATCGCCTGAAGCATTGGGTTGGTGAAGCACGCCTTGACAGTGGGATTCAAAACGTATCCTTCAGGTAGATGGTTGAATAGGTATGCAGTGACATGTGTCATACATGTTATTTTGAAAAGCGATTCTTGCATTGGGGACATGTGGTCTGATTTTTTTTTAACCTGCCATGAGTTGGAATGCAGTGGGAAGATTGACCCATAGGGCACCTGACATGGATTTGAGCAAGCCCAACAGCAGTGCATTGACACTGCGGAGAGGACAGACTACGGTCTACATATTGAATCCTCATTTCAATTGAATGATATGGCAAGGTTCTACGAAAAAGGCTTTGTAATGGTGCAAAGAAACAGAAGGAACAATCCTCTTTGAATGAATGCATTTGTTATGAGCATCACGAGGCACGTACGAGGCAAGAGTGGCAGTTTCAAAGGGTGGAAGTACATCCGCACTATGTTATTATTTACCTGCCATTGCAGCATCTGGCACTTTGAGCCCTATTCAAAAAGGAATTAGCGGCTTTAAGAATATCTTATTTACACATGACCGAAATTCACAAACTGGTTCCTCACAGGTATAAATGCATTTACTACTATAGAATTCTCCACCATACGTGTGGAGAAATATGCAGTCGTAAATCCCAATCAAGGGGTGGGAAGTAGTCATACAAAGCATGGTTTGCTTTGCAGGTTTTCGAGGGTTCACAGACTGAAATCCGACCTGTTCCCATCCTTGGACAGTTACTCCAGCCTCAGGCTGCGGCGGATCCTCTTCCAGGACTGGAAGGGCAAAGGCTCCCTCCCAGATATGCGAGCACTTTTTTCCATAGGGAATAGTGTTTTGCCACAGAGAAAATACCGGAAAAGAAATAATGTGCCATTGTACAGTAGGTTACATTCCCCTGTGTGGAAATCTACACTATGTAGATTTCCATTGACATTCCGAAAAGGATGCCTGGAAACATGCGAGATGTCAATTTCTGTCCATTCTTTTACATTTCTTTATGTGAAGTGGTCCTTTGTGTTTCAATTGATTCCCTGGGTAATCTTTCCTGTTTACCCTGACCCAAACCTCACATGTTCTTCATTTTCACCATGCAGTTCATCTCCACCGCTGCTACTGCAGGCTGGTTTAGGCAACCCTCCTCTGACAAGTAGTGTCCGTTCACGGTGCCTCGACTACACCTTTCTAGCACAGCAGCCACATTTGAAATTTGTAACTTTGGCTATAAATCTATAGCAAAACTTAAAAAGATAATGTTCACAATACGTTACCTAAATATGCCACCTACTAATGTAGAGTCACTCATATGTGCTCAAAAGGTGACATATTAGGTGCAAAAAAACCAAAAAATCACGATCACAGGAAGTATTAACCACACCCTCTTCACTGATCCCACTCGAACAAAAACTATCCCAATCTGTGCCTGAACACATGAGACCCAAGCACGAAGGTCCCTGAACCACTCAGCATGGGGAGGTCATACTAAAGGCAACACACAGCTATAAAAAGCTCTTAACATAACACATATAAACACTGAAATAATGAAATAGTAACTAGGTAGCAACATTATGTTTGTCATGTTATCGTCTGGGATTGTTACAATACAAATTTTCACTGTATTTTATTTACAAAAATTATAATGAGTAATGAAAGTGAGGTGTCTGGCAAGCTACAAAGATTATTAAAACTGTTTATTCGGCATGTAGGAATGATTAAGTAGCTAGTTATAGGGGCAGGAATGAGTCTACCATTTATGGCTGGATAAACAGAGATAAAATAACAGAGCCTGCTTACACATCTAATTTTAGCTGACTAGAAAAGAGGACTTAAAGGGACAGCAAAGCAACAGATGAGAAAGCATTTTTGTGTCTTTTGTTTCCCTTTAAACATCAGTACCAAAACATGCATTATCCAACACTTCTAAAGAGTTCCTCAGTTTAAAAGAAGTTTGTTGTGATTGAACCTTCAACAGTATAGCATCATTCCAACACAGAGTACACTAGCTTGTTTACGTTCACAACAACATACATTTTTAGGTCGAGCCTAGAGACAGCGCGCATGCACTGCTCTGCAAGACTTGTTGTAGTGGAGTAGAGAATTGAAGCCCTGCCCACTCTCCGTCCATATTTGCCATTGGCTTGTGTCCTTGTCTGTCCTAAATGCTGGCGTCTGATTCGTAAATTGGCTTGTTAGTCCCTCCATAGTACTGCCTCCTCTTCATCTGTCACTTCCCCTGGCTACTTGCCTCTTTACTTCGGTTGCTACACAGTACATGTCATTTAGTCTTGAAGCATGATTTTCTTTATCCAGTTTCTCTCACTGCAGGTACAATGTGCTTTGGTGCCTTCTTTACAACTCCACCATCGCTCCCGTTGTCCGTGCCTTCTTTACCCCTCTACCCTCCCTCCCGTTGTCCGTGCCTTCTCTCTCCCCCAACCCGTTCTCCCTCCCGTTGTCCGTGATGTCCTACCATTTACAATGCAATAGGTCTCGCATTTACGCGAGTTTGAGCTATTGACATTGCAAATGACAATGCCTTTTATTTATGTTTTGGTTTTTAACACATAAATAAAATGCATTGTCATTTACAATGCCAATAGCTTAAACTCGCGTAAATGAGAGACCTACTGCATTGCAAATGCTTGTATTTAAATGGTGATGCGTATATGTGAGTGAACATGGGCATCTAGAGAATGCATTTTCGACAACGTACAATTAGTGGCTTCTCTTCCTTTCTATTAGGGAACAAGCTGTCAAGTCAATTATAATTAAAAGCACAAAAACGAACACCACGATATCACCACATTTCGAAAGCATCTATTTGTGTGTGTGCTCGTGTGGCCTGTATATCTTGTGTTAATGGGGAGTCGAGAGCAGCCCCTAAGAATTGTGCTATTGAAGGTTCGGTGAAGTCGGCAGATTTTTCCCATATTCATTTTTTCCTGATGGGCAGCTGTTGGTGTGTGGGCCCGAGGAGGGCAGAGCAAAGGGCAGCAGAGCCTTAACCATGCTGCCCGGATATACATGCACTATGCAATTAACAGGTTCCGATGCCAATAAAAGGTTTCTTTAGTTTATCTTGCTGGCATGCTGCAGATCACAGGCTAACACCCTTTAACCATTTCAAGGTCAAATAAATTTGAGGACCTGGGTGTGCAACATTCTCCTCCATACAACGCGCAATCTTGCCTGCTGAGATCTTCTGGACACAAACCCATTGCTGCTGAGGGTGCCCTAACCCACTGAACTAGCTTACCAGGTGATACGCCTAGCCAACAGATATAGCCGCTGTGATACATTGATGGGTAAAATCCTTACTGTGGAAATCAGTCTGTAATTTCAAGAAAACATGTCCAAGTTTGATTTCAGTCAGCTTGGCTTTTAATACTCCTAAATTTCATTAAATGAGTACAACTGGAATGGATAATAACTATTATTCTGAGTTCTCTTAACTGTAGGATTGTACCAAAGTGCAAACGACACACTCCTAAGGCCAAACCTTACTGCATTTGTAAGAGCCTGTTTTTACATCAGTATTTATCATATATGGGTTTTACTCTGATGCTGCACTGGTTTGGTAGGAATATATTCTCACTTAGAAAGAACACCAACAACAGTGACGATGGACTAGGAGGAGCACTGAATATGTGTCAATCAGAGTTTTGCTCTTACTCGTCCTGATCACTCTTCCCCTCTCATCCGGCTTATAATTTTCATGGCACTTTTAAGGTAGAGGAGTTGGCTATGAGAGAAAAAAAAAAAAAGATGTTTTATTCTAGTAGGTTATGGGAAGCTGGGTGCTTGTTCCATAGTGTGGGTACGCCTCATTTAGTAAGGACTAAATGTAGGGCCTGAATCATAGTTTGGCAGAGAGGGCATTCTGTAGCGACTGGGGACCCTCTCCGCCACACTGAAGGTCCGCCCGCATCATTTGTGGCACTTCAGTATGGCCTGGGTGGACACATTGCCAGTTTTCCCTGTCACCACCAGGTAAAACCGGATGGTGAGGGACAGGGAAACTGTAAAGTGTCCCACAAACCAAACCATGGGAGATGGTCAGTGATTTTGTAAAATTTCAAAAAGAAAATTCCGCTTTGGTATTTACTGTTTGAAAATAAAAAATAAAACATTGAAAGTTTGCCACACTGCTCCATCAAATTTTCAATTCATTTCAGTAACCGCCGTGACAGTCGTTCCTATAAATACAATAACTACTTTACACCGTCACCCTGATGTAGTAAATGACCATGTGCCAAAACTCTAGATCAGGCCTTTAGTCTTTTACTCATTTAGTAAGCACATGGAACAGGCACTATCAAAGCCAATAAGTCTGGGGTTGGATAGCATCCTTTTCGCTTTGTCAGTGGTTTTGTTTTATCACAGTGCTAGCAAAACGTCCAATTGGGAACGCTGCTGGGCCTTTGTCAATTTAAAGAAAAAATACTGCCTAAAAGCAAAATTTTCTTTTTTTTGGTCTCAAAAAAGCATAGGTTGCCATAGTAGTCAGTGGCACCTAAAGGAATACTTTGTGTGTTGATGAGCTCCTTGTAAAGGCGCAGAATGTCATCACTCGGAGAGACGCTAGCCAAGGGATGCAGTGTGCTGACCCATTGTCCTAAGCTGCACGCTGTAGTGGCACCAGACGAATGGCTGAAGGGGGCTGCCTGAAAGCCCCAATAAGTGGGTTATCATTTTAACCAACCGTAGAGGTGGGCAAGCCAACAAATGAATAGGGGGAGCTGAGCCAATGGTCTGGCTTGGCTCTAAGAGGCCGTGCATGAAGTGAGCCCCAAAAATATTTGCCATTTAAATCATACAACAAACCTCACGTAAAACATGAAAAGGTCTGTTCTAAATTTAAAAAAAGGGTATTTCTTCAACATGTGGAATCTTTGCTTTCTGCTTTCACTTTGTACAAATCAGCTTCTAAACTATCTATTCGTCTATGCCTGTTACCTTAAATGTTAGTACCTCTGTGCATGCGGACAGGGTGAGGGTGACAGGCAGAAGCCACACGAAAGATCGGCTCGTTATGGGTTCGAGGTTCCAATAGGACCTCGAGCCGAGCCAGACCCGGGCTTAAGGCTCGAGCTCGCAGTGTCTCGCCCACTCTAGCAAAATCAAAAGGTCTCCACTAACACTTGCCCCCATAAAACGTTGCTCTGAGCACAGGGGCCAATGCATAATGATCCAGGAAACCTGGCTACTGGACAAGCACTGTTCTCTGTCAGACGCAGAGATCAGTCAAACATATTCACGAATAAAAGATTGTCAGTTGCCCTGGCACGACGAACAGAGCTGCAGACCATTAGAATACGCATGTAGGGGATTCCAGGTCTGTAAAAGCCCCTTGGTAACAATACAAGTCAGGGCCTTTACATAGAAAGGCCCTGCCCAGGAAACATTCCGGACATGACGCCCACAATGTGCTCTGTGTTTCATATGGTTAATTCAACTCGAAAACAACGCCGTCACGTGGACCCGCTTTTATCGTTGCAGCTGTTCCGGGGTCTACAGCTCAGTTCCCGCTCTCAACTCCTAACGCTACATGAAATCTATTTATCAGATTTTACACCGTAACGAGCGTTCGAGGCAACTGTGTTAATCATTGCATAGCATTACGTAAATGTGTAATACACACGCTCGACGGGGGTATCTCCGGCTGAACAACAGATGTTTGTCACCCAACTGAATGATACATTTTTATCGACCTTAGGAGAATAAAAGGCTGACAATCCGCCAGGATTCTAAACTCTGGCCAAGGGGTCACACGCAGATCTCTATAGTGGGTTTAAGAGTCAAAAGTGCAGTTTGGCAGCAACATCTCTAACTTGAAAGACAAATTCTTCGTAGGGGAGGGGGGTGAAAGGGGAGGAGGGTGCAAGGGAAGGGACTTTCACCATAAAATTACACTGTAAGGGTGTTTTCGAATCTTGGACGAACAAACTACCTAAACAAATTTAAATTTAATTTAGGGCTTTACATAGTTCATGCCCCTAGGCTAAAAGCTAAAATGCTTTACAATGGTCATTGTTGTGCTATCGTCGTATTTCGTTTTACACACAGTATTTCCGCATGCATGTTTTTGTTATTTCACTCTCCTGCACAGCTATTCATCAAAGGTTGCGAACATGGCAGGCTGATGCGACTTGACTTTGTTGATGTTATCGCCAGCTGCCCTCTCTATTGGTACTATAAGAACATCTCGAGGTGGGGTCTGGAGTATAGCCTAGAGACTTTTACTCTGCTCTGCCACTTGTCCCCTAATAATGTCACTTAGTAATGTATGGTAATGAAATGAGTGTCGTATTTTATTTTCAGTTTTATAGTGTGGAGTCGGCTCGATGGCTTTAGGTTGCTTTACATAAGCACCAGAGTACATTACAAAAGGTAAGTCATTTTTTAGGCAGAAGTAATTTGCCCCGGATCACAGGATGTCGAGCCAACACTGGGCTCGAACATGTTCCAAAATCGGCAGGTCTTGCTGTTTGACCTCATCTCCTCCTGTGTTCTCAAGAGTGGAGCCTTCCTTATATGTTCGACAGTTGTTTGGAAAGAGAGGAGGGTTAGCTTGGGCAGTAAGATGTGGGGAGTGGTAAAATAAACAGGCAGACCACTGCTCTGCCGGAGGATGCATGTCAGAGTGCACGGATTTTCAACTGCTTATACAGTATATCCTCCAAAGAACCCAGTGAGAAGAATCCTGTTTGCATTCGAGTGTGAAGGCTGAGGGTGCATTTAAATGCTGAGGGCGCATTAGAATGCCAAAGGTGAGGGCACATTTGAGGGCCAAAAATGAAAACTTCCAAAGCTGCACCACACCACTGTCCTGGCTGGGAGTCAAGCAACTGTGCACCAGTAGGGTGTTGCTCACAATACTGTGTAATTTACGTAGGTAATAAAACCAAACACATTGGGCCGGGAGTATTCATCTATTATAGACAATATAATATATAATATAATTGTCAGTGGTTCAAATGGGCAGAATCGATCAGCACAACATGAATCCCCCCCCCCCCCCCCCCTTTTTGGAACAAAACACAACTGTATCTGAAGGATTAATGCCGACCTCAAGTTTTTTGGTAAACAAGCATTAGCAATGCAAAAGGTCTCGCATTTTCGAAGCTTTAACCTATTGGTATTGTAAACGACAATGCCTTTTATTACTCCAGGTTTTTTAACATAAATAAAAGACAGTCATTTACAAAGCCAATAGCTCAATATCTCGCAATTGCGAGACCTATTGCATTGCAAATGCTTGCTCCAACGGTCATCACAACCGGCAGAGGCACTTGTCCACTGTAAATCCCAAATTACAAAGGAATGTGGGAAACATGCCCTATGGTAGCCGAACCAAAGCAAACTTACAAAAACTAAGTTACAACAAGCCCTGGATGGTTGTTGATGACATTATGAAGATGCAATGACAGTAGCATTCAGAAAAGTTTTGAGAATCTATAAAATAATAATTATAAAACTAAACAATAATTTTATTTAAACAGCCTCCCATCCACCCCTAGCCCTCAAAAACCATTATTTCAAATCATTAAAGAAATAAACGATGACACACAGAGTAATCAGGAAGTCACTGGTGCAACAATTAAACATCATCTTTATAGAAGAAAAAAAATCAATCACTTCCGAGCAGATACTGAAAAGGAGCAATTTTCTATAACCAATACTACTATTGATACAACTGGCCCAACATTCTCTTCCTTTCAACCCATCCCAAATCATGGCCTTTCAGCTAGTCTTAAAACTATACTCAGGAGCTTCATCAGATTCATGTCCTCTAAACAACTGAAGGGTCCAACACTTGAACAACTCAGGACTCTGCTCAACTCATTCCTTTTGGTGAAAGAAAAGGACTGATTTGCATACGGCTGATTCATGTAGAAGGTGGCAAAGTGGACAGAAAAAAAACCCCCAATGGACTGGGATGCTGCCGGAGTAATTACCACTGGCTGAGACTAATTCAAGCATTCTGCCCATCGCGTTTTTGTGTTCTTCAGCGCAACTTCCACTTGAGCCAGGTATTTTGGTAAAACACTACAAGGCAGCAACTGTAATCCATTTTGTTTTTAAACCTGGGGCTAAGTCTATGAATATGAAAGAATTTCAACATATTTCCTTTCTCCAAGTGGCGGCCAAATTCCTGAAAGCCCATATAGTCCAGAAGCTAAGTACTCACATTCAAGCTACGTAGCATATTTTAAGTATGATATAGGTGAGAGGAGGCTAGCAACACAAAGCAGGAACCTGGGCAGCAAGCTCCGTCCAAAATATTTTTATAAATAATACCATGCATAATGGAGTTGGCAGGCTGCAGAGTATCTTCTTGATCCTGCCCACTTGCCTTTCATCATCAGGTGCGGGTATTAGCTATCACTATTAAAAAGTGGCTCCCTTCGTCACACCCAAGCATTAACTAAAAAATAAGCTAATAAAGTTTCTTTTAGGCCTCACGTCAGCCTTTGATCAGGCTAATAAGAGCGTGGCTGAGATGTTGAGGGGACATGGCTTTTATCCCTTTTGGGGCAGGACCAAGACTGATTTGCAGAAGGTTGTCCCTTTTCTGTGATTACCACTAGGTCAGATTACTTCAAGAATTCCACCACCTCACTTTTTAAGGTGTCTGAGCCCCTAATGGGGAGCATAGGTTTTAAGACAGTTAATCTGGACTATCCGAACCATGTTTGGGGCAGCTATGACACAACAATGTTCGTTAAGGGGTGCTGGCATGACACAAGCCACTCTTACAAGAGGCCTATAAATGCCAGGTGGGATTGATAACTCTGTTGCCGGTCTTACCAGGTCTCTGGAGTTACCAAGGAGCTTTCATTTTTTCCGCTATTTTTCGAATGCTAAAAGCAGCTGGAGTCTAAAAAGAAAATGTGTGGGAGATTGAGGAAGTATCAAGGTTTTTGGATATAGATTTACTAATTTCCCCAAGTAATTACACATTCCCAAAGGGATAGTGAAGTTTCATTCATTTCACATCTCGTGATTTAATGGAACTGTTGGAATTGCTAACTCCAGGGGTACAGAATTAACAGCCTACATCCGTACACCACTTCTGGGGTCCATAACATCTAACACTGCCTTCAAGTTCTTTAAGCTGGTGGAGCAGGCGAGTAGCTGGGAGGAAACCACAGCAAGGTCCCTTTTGTGAGCTCTTTTGAGGCCCTACAAAGAGAAAGGCCTTGAATGCACTTTCAGAAGTAAGATCCATGTACAGCTTTCACCAGTGCTCCACTACTGTCACCAATTTCAAGCTGAGCCCCTCAAAATTATTCCTTGATTTCTCACAAACCAACAGACCACTGGATTTACCTGCTATAGAAACCACAACACACACTTCGTCACAATGTGATATTTAATTATCATCCAATTATCAACCTGGGCTGCTGCCAAGGGCAAAGTCTAAAATCAGATGTGTACATGGAAGGTACGGGCAGGAGGCATAAAACATGGAAGCTCAAACTAGCAAGTGGCATGCTAGCACAGAGAAGTCTGGAACCTAATACTCAGATGAGGAATTAACGTAGAAGGAACGCATGTACACAAATGCAAACATTTCATAGACAAGGGGGCAGATAACTGTCAAGGCATGAAGCATTAACACTCTATGCACTTTGGGGTAGTTACTGTACTGCGATAACTAACGTCTTACATAGTGAGTTGTAATGACTAGAACATCTGAAACCGGCATGTGAATGGGAGGTAGAACTTACTAACATAAAAAACACAGTATCAAAGTAGTAGGACTATAAATCGAATATGCTATCAAAAGAGATAATGGGTAGAAAAGATTATGAAGGCTGAAGTCCATAATACATTTTCATTAAAAAATAATATTTCAGACTGTTTTAATACAGAAGAGGGTTTACTGGTGATTTGTAACCATTTTCTACCTTCAACATTTTCTTGGTACAATTGATTTTTAATAATTTTGAGGACGTTACAATTTTAAAAAATTCTGTTTTGTGATATTTTGCATTATGTACTTCATATAGCCTACTTAAGCAGGATGTTTATATATTACCTGCTGGCGGTTGGCAATCGGTATCTATAGTTAGGACCTAGTTTCCATAGGAAGAGCGTTTTTTCATTTGTCATATGATATATATATATATATATATATATCTTCAGCTCCGATAAGCAAAACACGCACTCAGAAAGGTACAGCTCGTGGGCGTTTATTCACAAGGTAACGCTACGCGTTTCAGCACAAAAGTGCCTTGATCACACGTTGATCAAGGCACTTTTGTGCTGAAACGCGTAGCGTTACCTTGTGAATAAACGCCCACGAGCTGTACCTTTCTGAGTGCGTGTTTTGCTTATCGGAGCTGAAAACTTTATTGATTCTTAACTCGGCGGTGGGATTGGCCGAGTGCAACACGCCACCTGACTATGGGAGATGGATCCCGGAAACGAATCCTTTTGTGAAATGATGATATATATATATCTATATATATATATAAACAAAACACTTTCAGGCATATAATGATACATAAATTATGTAAAAAAGAAACCGCAAACTCTGAGTAGTTCTCAAGTTTAGGTGGAAAGCAGCTCCTGTGTAGAACACCCTCAACACCAGCGACACTAGATCTGCTCATCTCAAATGTCTGCTTTTCTATCAAAGTTTTTAAGCATAGGATTAGCACAGTGCCATCCATGCCGAGATAGAAAGGGACAAAGTCTTTTGCCATTTCTACAGTAAAGTCTTTAAGCATCGGACTAACACAGTGCTGTCCTTGCCGAGCTGTAAAATGACAAAAGCCATTTACCACTCCAGACACAATATTACAGCTTTGAATTGGTAAAATACCAAACAAGCCAACCTGAAATGAGTAAAAGCAACCCCTGACACAGTGTTTCACTTTCATTAGAGCTCTTCAGAGAGGTGCTCATGATAACTAAACTGTTCACGCGTGCAGACAAGGAATAGGAGCAATGGCTGCTGGATTTTCTCCATAGATGATGGTCAATACAACTTTAAGTAAAGGTGGATCTAAATGAAGGATTCATGCTGGTGACAGAAACAAATGTCAGGGGCAGTCCATTTCCCAATTATTCTTCCTCTCCATAGACCTTCTCAGTGCAAGCCTCATGTGGTGTTAGTTGCCTGGCAGCATATCGTCATCAGGCCCTATAGTGTATGCTATAAGTAAAATTAACCTACTTTCCATGCAACATAAACCTCCCTCATGAGATTGGAATAAATACCTCCAATCCAGCCTTGTCTTGAATGGCTGGGGGCTTGAATTTTAAAGATGATGTATTGATTGTGATTGGTAGTGGCTGCTGCCCAATGCAGCATCAACATTCATTTTTTTCATTTAATGATGGTTTAGCCTTTGCCGAAGAAGTTGGGATATTAAAACCATGACAAAAGGAAGTAGAAAAAATACATTCAACCAGAGCCTATTTAAATTCGGTAGATAAAACAGGGCCATCCAAGTCTACCACATTGGATGATGTCACCACAAAATTATGGTCTTTTCTCTGGGACAAAATCAATGCCCACGCTCCCGAGGAGACTGTGTGAGTGATTGGTATTTCTACTCTAGGACTAACTTGAAAAAAGGTCACACCTCCTCCAAAATATCACGGAAATTAACTATCTGCCATGCCCGACATCTTGGCCCTCCTAAATAAAAAAATATTGTCTCTGTTTGTGTGTGAAGTATAGCACCTGTATGGTCTCCATCAACCACATTTGCGTACTTTCCCCAACAAAGGTGCCACCACATCTGCAAGACCAGTATGGGGAGGAGGGGGTGGTTTGAGAGGGGAGGGGCTATGCATTATTAAGTGCTGTTCTGAACAGTGAAAATGTAGGGTCAGGCTAGGAGTGTGCTTGGGTGTCATCACGGATGGACAGCTGGAAGAAGATGGAGGAAGGTTATGGAACATAGAGAATAGTGCACAAGCAAGTGCATAACAGAACCACAAGGGCTACGGAGAAGAAATAGAAGGCGCAGACTTAGAATACAAGACTTTGACTGGTACCGAGAAAACACCTAAGAATAATTTGCACAAAGAGAAAAAGAGCATTCAATATTACTTGACACTTAAACAATAGGCACAAGAGAAGACAACAGTTTGCAAAAATGTTACCTGTTGGGTATCACACAGAACACAGGCGAGTAACACAGTACAGAACACTTATAGTACGGAAGTAACTGTAGCAGGCACACAGCTTCACAGACACAGTAGAGTCTGCACTAGATCTGTCACTCATAATAGATACTGTCACTCATAGCAGGACAAATCACTCGGCATTCCCTTTATTGATGGTTGAGGATTACCCAGAGAATGTTCACTGGTTTGGCAAACAATGAACAGGGCTCTGCAGACCTCGCTCTTTAATACTTAAGAAACACAATAAATAATGCGATTTTCATACAACCTTGTGTAATTCTAACAGAATGCCCAGAAATCCTGAAAAAGAAAAGAAAAATGAAACCTACCCTTTATTCATTATTTGAGATACGAGTGAAGTGGGTCAATTTTCCAGTATGGGGGAGGCCTTAATTTCCAAAAAGCAACATTTCACCGTGGGATCACAATAAAATGTAGTTTTACACTAGGTTTTCCTGGCGGGCTTTTAGCACAAAGGCAAGCATGGTTCATTTCTTAATCCTTTGCTTATTCTTTTTGTCCTGAGCCCAGGGTGATAAATATGTGTTTGTGCTACTGCATCATTAACATATTCATTTATTTATTTGTGCAAATTAACTCTCAATACAAAGTGAGGTTTTGCTTGCTTATGTAGGTGTTTTGAATAGTGTTCAGTCACTTCAAATCACTCGGACATACAGGAACATAAAACACAAGAATGCAATCACAAAATACCCAGTCTCAACTCATGATAAGTTAACGCCTTCCAACAAGCCATGTAACAGGAAGGTGTTGACAGAATACAGACATGTAGTGACAACCAGTAAACCTTCAGAATGCAAGCGACTAAGGTCACTTTAACGCAGATAAAGAAATCTGCTTTCCTGTGAAATATAAGGCCTGAAATGGAATCCCAAAACAGACCTTGGTTGTATGATTTCAAAAACGCTTAAAACATGCCAATTCTCCCGGTAGCCATTCAGGTAAATTTCCTATTTCCCGTTTACCAGAAGTTCTAACAGATCAGGGCATGGACAAAGGCAAATGTATTCTCCACCATACCTCTTTCTGTAATTTACAACAAAAAGGAGGTGAGGTCTAGTGGCTAGATGGCTGGCATTCTAAGCTCTGCAACTGGGGCTTCAACCCCAGCTTTGTCATGTGACCAACACCCCATCAGGGGTAACAAGCACTATATAAATGCAAACCTTTTTTCCTCTTCTATCCCTCCACTATCATTCTGAATCAAAATAACTGACTAGCCTATCCACCACTCAAATTACTTTCATATTTCACTATACTAATTCAACACTAATCCTGGGTTCCGGAGTAACGCGCTACTCGCCGAAAAAAGCGCTTCGACGCCTTGTCAGGGGTATAAAGCGCTACATAAATGCAATCACAATTAAACTGTATGAGTCCGGGGAAATTACTTTATCGCAAATTGCGATCCAGGTACGCAAGACAAACTAATTTATGTACAATTCTAGTTTACCATCATTGGTTTCTTCTTTAAATTAATAAAGGCAAATAATATCACCTTCTATGCAAGGTCCCGAGAAAACAAAGTTCTCGGTTAACATTTTCATGTTCATTGTTAAAAACTCAAAGTATTATTCCATAAGAGGCAACTTTTTCTGGCTTAATTTTTTTGTAACTAAATCCAATCAGAATTACACTGTAGCATTCTGAAATGTATTTAGCTTCAGAGGCCACTTACTCTTCCATTACTAACAGACAACAAACACCCAGAAATTGTATCTATCAGCATGAACCTTTATCTATCTATTGGGGAGGGGGAGGAGGAGAGAGAGAGAGAGAACTCACTGTATTTCAACAAACCTCAATTTTAATTTGGATATGTTTTTCAAGTATATGTGTATAAAATAGAGCAGACAAATATTAGTTGTGATAGCAAATGTTCTTGTGTGTAATAGAGAATTTAGCTTGGGAGATTTATGTTTCAATCTCTTCAAGAGCTAGTAATAAAATGTTACAGTTCTTAACAAATGATACAATGACTATGATAGTATACACAAAGTGTGGGAGTGATGGAGCGGATTTCTTTCATCTCGGTTGGCTGAGACAGTGCTAATGGAATTTTCTGACTAAGGTGTCACAAGGCTGTTGAGTGGTGCTGACCAGATGGTCATCGGGTTCCAAGAAATACGTTTTAAGTTTAATTTCATTGCAGAAGAGAGGTAAAACTCAAAAATGGTCATTGCTGGTTTTACTATTGGCTCGAGGACCAATAGCAACGCCTTAGCTTTATACAAGGACGCCATAACTGGGGTGTTGGCCTAAAGATTACCTAGAGGGGTCACTCGAGGAGAAGACACAGGAAGAATGGGACATTTGCAGATGACTTGACTGACTGGAGAGTATTTGTTCCAACCTGACACGAGACTGCCATAAGATCTTAAAATAAATTACTATGCATAGTGCTATTATGTACATAAAAATAACTTAAAAAGGTCACATTACAATACTATACATATTAAAATGAGAAGGTGGAATGTAATAAACAATGATTGAGCTCTTAGGTCTCAAAGTAGTCAGATGATCAACATGGCTATATTACCAAGTTACCAAAAATGTTTTGCATTGCTACTATATGTTCAAAGCAATCACTCAATCAATCAGGGACTTATAGAGCGTATTACTCACCCGTAAGAGTCTCAAGGCGCTGGGGGGAGAGGGTTCGGGAAGGTCCGAGGTCATCTGAAGAGCCAGGCCTTCAGGTCCTTTCTGAAGGCTTGCAGTGTTGGGCTTCGTCGAATGCTGAGGGGGGAAGTTTGTTCCAAGTCTTGGCTGCGATGTAGGAGAAGGACCTGCCTCCCATTCTGGCTCTATGGAAGCGGGGGATTTCGGCCAGGGCTAGGTCAGTGGAGCGGAGGTTTCTCTTGAGGGTGTGGAAGGAGGTTCTATCTTTGAGGTAGTAGGGTCCGGTGTTGTGGAGGGCTTTGTAGGCGTGTGTGAGCAGCTTGAAGGTCACTCTTTTTCGGACGGGGAGCCAGTGGAGGATTCGGAGGTGCTGGGTGATGTGGACTGTTGTGAGAGGCTGAGGACGAGTCTGGTTGCGGTAATCGACGGTCTGGGGTTTGTGAAGGAGAGATTTGTTGATTCCGGCATAGAGAGCGTTCCCGGAATCCAGCCTGCTGGTGATGAGTGCGTGGGTGATGGTCTTCCAGGATTGGGGGGGATCCATTTGAAGGTCTTGTGGAGTATGCGTAGGGTGTTGAAGCATGTGGAGGATACGGCGTTGATCTGTGGGTTCATGGTGAGAGAGGAGTTGAGTATGATGCCGAGGTTGCGGGCGTGGTCCGTGGGGTTGGAGGGTTTCCAAGGGCGGGGGGGGGGGGGGGCCACCAGATGTCATCCCACGCGGTGGGGGTGGATCAGAGGATGAGGACTTCTGTTTTCTCCGGGTTGAGCTTCAGGCAGCTGCTGCTCATCTAGGATGCAACATCCTTCATTCCTTCCTGGAGATTGTGCCTGGTGATGTCCGGTTCTTTGGTGAGGGAGAGGATAAGCTGGGTGTCGTCGGCGTAGGATACTATGCTGAGTCCTATTTTCTGACTATGGTTGCGAGGGGGGCCATGTAGATATTGAAGAGCATGGGGCTGAGGGAGGATTCTTGGGGTACTCCGCAACTGATCTCTGTGGGTTTGGATAGGAAGGGCAGGAGTCTTATCCTTTGTGTTCTGCCGGAGAGGAAAGAGCGGATCCAGTCTAAGGCAGTTCCCTGTATGCCGGCGTCGTAGAGTCTAGCCGCGGCTAGTGTGCGGTGGGAGATGGTGTTGAAGGCTGCTGAAATGCCTAGTAGGATGAGGGCTGCAGTGTGGCCTTGATCGAGTAATGCGCGGATGACGTAAGTGGCGGCTAGGAGGGCGGTCTCGGTGCTGTGGTTGCTGGGGAATCCGGATTGAGATGAGGATGTAGTTGGATTCTATGAAATACGTTAGCTGGGTGTTGATGAATTTCTTGGTGACTTTGGTGGTGAAGGGAGGTAGACAGATGGGCCTTTAGTTCTTGAGATCTGTTGGGTTTGCGGAGGGCTTTTACTTCGGCGCATATCCAGTCATTGGGGAACGTGCCTGTTTCGAGGGTGCAGTTGATTGTCCATCGTAGTTGTGGTGAGATGGCGGAGGCGGCTCTGTGAAAGATGTGTGGCGGGCAAGGGTCAATGGGTGTTCCAGAGTGGATGCTTCTTATAGTCTTTGCAATGTCTTCCGAGGTGACTGGGGTCCAGGTGAGGAGGTTGGGCTGGGTGGTGTTGCTGGTAGATGTTGTTGGGTCGGTACCTTAGTCTTGGTCATCGAAGTTGTCGTAGAGTGTCCTGAGCTTGTGGTGGAAGATGAAGCAGAGTTTGTTGCAGAGGTCCTGGGAGGTAGGGACGTCAGAGGTTTCGCTCTGGGGTCTGTTGAATTCTTGTAGGATGTTAAAGAGTTCCTTGGAGTTGTAGGAGTTGGAGAGGATTCGGTCCTGAATGAAGATTCTCTTCGTAGCTCTGATGAGTTGGTGGTGTGCCATCGTGGCGGCCCTGGTGGTGCGTGCTTCCGGGGTTTTGCTATTTCTCCATGCTTTCTCCAGTTGTCGGCATGAGTGCTTGGTGTAACGCCCTGAACGTCTCAGGATCGTTTAACAGACACGATAATGAGAACGCAACCACTTGTGAAGGTTTAGTTATTTTAATGAAGGCAAAAATAATACAAGGAATAAACAAAGGTTATAGTCACTGGAATCCTCCAGGCTAAGTACGTTACCAGCCCACAGCACGGATGGTCCTAACCGTCCTCTGCATATACGCCGATCCCGGCGTATGCCAACAGAGGGCAGAAATGAAATGGCCGACAATGCCAATCGGTAGGCTGTGAGGGGCACGAAGAGTGTTGGGGAGAATCGAGGAGTCAGGGAAACACCCAGCCGGGGTCTCTACCTGAAGGGAGCAGCCGCTCAACCTCTTCCTCAGACTGCACCGGGACGCGGAGTCACCTCCTGGTGATGAGTCACCGATACCCCAATCACAAGCAAAGAAGACTGAACCGAGAGCAGCCGCTCGATCGATCCCGTGGACTTCCGAGTCTGTAACGCGGCAAACACCTCCTGGTGTGCGTTACAGCTGGCAGTCCCTGTATCTCTGGTCGGGCTGGGAGTTACGACTCCAACCAGCAAAAGCGCCACTGCGCTTTGACTCAGCCGAGTCAAAAAGCGAAGCTCAATGGTTATCCGGTAGAGCTTCCGGGTCCTTCTCAGGTGACGATGGGGCAAGACACGGCCCAGGGAGTAACGACTCGACCTACCTCCGTTC
The DNA here is from genome assembly GCF_964204655.1 of Triturus cristatus. Lineage (NCBI taxonomy): Eukaryota > Metazoa > Chordata > Amphibia > Caudata > Salamandridae > Triturus > Triturus cristatus. The sequence continues at coordinate 848,534,199 of NC_140583.1, read as the reverse complement.
TTGCCTTACTGGAGCACCACTCCGGAACACTGCTCTTCACTAAGCAGGTACGTCGGTGTAAACACAATATCCGACAGCGTTGTACCTCCCGGTTCCTCCCTTTATAGGGCGTGTTTTCCTTGAGTTATGTAACAGCTCTCCTTTTTACATAAGGGCGTGTTTTCCTTGAGTTATGTAACAGCTCTCCTGTTTACATAAGGGCGTGTTTTCCTTGAGTTATGTAACAGCTCTCCTGTTTACATAACCTCTCAACCGCTAAGCATCCTGGGAGATGTAGTCCGTTTTCGCTGGTTACCGTTTTTCCTCCCCTCGCATGACAGGAATTCTTGACAGTACATCCTCCCTCTCAGCGGCTCCCCCCGGGTCCAGCGCTGGCAGGAAAACGCCGATGGAACAAGGAGACCAAGCGCGGAGCATGAACCCCTTCAGCCGGTTCCCATGACTGCTCCTCCGGGCCATAGCCTTTCCACGCAACCAGGTACCACAGCTTCCCCCTGCGCCATTTGGACGCCCGTATGCCCGACACTTCATACTCCACCTCCGACTCCACGCATACCGGCCTAGGTGTCCCAGACGGCTTGGAGGGTGCTGGTTTGAGCAATGATACATGAAAGACAGGGTGTATCCGCAATGACTGGGGCAAGCACACCTTCACGTTCACGGGACCCATACACTTGGTAATTCGATAGGGGCCCATGTACTTGGGATGGAACACACTGTTCTTTCGAAACCTCATGTTTCTTGTGGATATCCAGATGTAGTCTCCAGTGCGGTACAGTGGCCCGGGCCTTCTCTTCCTGTCTGCCGCAGCCTTGTATCTTCTCTTGGCCTCTATTAGGACAGCCCTTGAGCGCATCAACGTGTCTTTTATGTGTGCCACCCTGTCCGCTGTGGCGGGAATCCTGTCCTCTCTGAACGGATGTAGAAATGGCAAGAACCTGGGATGTTGGCCATAGTTGCTATAGAACGGAGATGACTGTGTGGAGCTGTGAGTGGCGTTGTTATAGGCTATCTCTGCAACCCATAGCAAGTCGACCCATTCTTCCCTGCCCTGGTCCACAAAACATCGCAGATACTGTTTGAGCGTTTGGTTCAGACGCTCGGTTTGGCCGTCCGTTTGAGGGTGGTAGCTGGTGGACAGGGCGGTCTTAACATGCAGCGCAGTGCACCAAGTCTTCCAGAATTGCGCAGTAAACTGCGACCCCCGGTCCGACACGATCACCCCAGGTAATCCATGCAGTCGTACCACATTCTTTAGGAGTAGTGACGCCAATTCCCCGGCCGTAGGGACTCTCTTGCAGGGGATGAAGTGCCCCATTTTCGTCAAGTAATCCACCACCACCAGTATTGCCGTCATCCCCTGGTCTACCGGTAGGCCCACCACGAAGTCCAGTGATATGCTATCCCATGGTCTATCCGGGGTCGGAAGTGGATGTAAGAGCCCTTGGGTTCGGCCATGGTCGGCCTTCATGGTAGCACACGTAGGACACTCCTGTCCCCACCTCCTGACATCCACTCTCATGGTTGGCCACCAGAAATGCCGTCCCATGCTAGCCACCGTTTTTTCAAAGCCCAAATGACCTGCGCATGGAGAGTCATGGCACCAGATGAATGCTTGTTTCCTTAGCCTAGGCGTGGGTATCAATAGGCACCTGCCCTTCAGGGGTATCCCGTCCTTCAGCTGCCATTCTCTGTGACTGAGGAGCCACCTCCGTCATGCGAATGACCTGATCCCTCTTTTTATTCCCCTCAGGAAAGTATCCGGTTGGATAACCCCCAATACCATCCTCGGGGAAATGATGGAATGCTCGGTCGCAGGCAATGGTTCCTTAACTGCAGATTGACGGGACAGGGCGTCCGCCTTCCGGTTTTCCGTCCCCGGCCGATATGTGATGCGGAAGTTGAACCCCGCAAAGAAGATCATCCACCGCAGCTGTCTGGGAGAAAGGTGTCTTGTGGCCGTCATGAACTGTAGGTTCCGATGGTCCATGTACACCGATACCACATGTCTTGCCCCCATCAACCAATGCCTCCATTCGGTGAAGGCGTCCTTGATTGCGAGAAGCTCCTTCTCCGCAATATGGTAGTTGCGTTCGGCGTCGTTGAGTTTGCGGGACATGTACGCAACGGGATGAAGCACCCCTGTGTCGTGGTTGCGTTGGGACAAGATAGCCCCCAGCGCCATATCCGATGCGTCCGCTTCCACCACGTAGGGGAGATCCGGATCGGGGTGAGCCAACACCGGCGCCTTACCAAAGGCGCTTTTCAGGGCCTCAAAGGCTTTGTTCGCTTCAGGGGACCAGACAAACTCCTTGGACTTCCTCAGTAGTTGTGTGATTGGGGCCACCAATCCTGAAAATCCATCTATAAACCGCCTGTAAAAGTTGGCGAAGCCAATGAAACTTTGGACGTCCTTCACGCTTTGGGGCACCGGCCATTCTTTCACCGCCTTGATCTTTCGTTCTGCCATCTCCTGTCCCTCTGGACTCAGCATCACTCCGAGGAATTCCACGGATGTGACGTGGAAGTCACACTTGCTGAGTTTACAAAACAGCATGTTTACCCTCAGCTTTTGGAGCACAGCTTTGACGTGGTGTACGTGCTCCTCCACACTGGACGAATAGATGAGGATGTCGTCGATATATACGACCACGTAGATATCCAACTCCTCTCTGAATACCTCATTCAAAAAGTACTGAAAGGCTGCCGGGGCGTTGCACAGACCGAACGGCATGACGAGGTACTCAAAAAGGCAGAACCTGGTCTTAAAGGCGGTCTTCCACTCGTCTCCGTCCCTCATGCGCACCAGATGGTATGCCCCTTTCAAATCCAACTTGGTGTAGATACGAGCTTTCTTGACCTGTTCCAGGAGTACACTGATGAGAGGCAAGGGGTACCGATTCTTTACGGTTATCGCATTCAATGCCCTAAAGTCCACACAGGCTCTCAGCTCCCCATTAGCCTTCGGGATGAAGAAGAGTGGCGAGGCGGTCGGAGACTTGGACGGGCGGATGAATCCTAGCTTGAGGAGTTTATCCAGGTACCCCCGGAGATGCACGTTTTCAGGCTCCGTCAGGGCATACAGCCTGCCGCTGGGAACGCTGGCCCCTGGCACCAGGTCGATCTGGCTGTCAAACTGTCTATGTGGTGGTAGCACTTCCGCTTTCACCTCATCAAATACATCCTCAAAACTGTGATAAGCCTGGGGGAGAGCCACATCTTTTTCTGCCGCTGTAGCCACCGTCTGACTCCCGCTCTCATCTGCGTCAAGGGATTCCGTTCTTATTCCACAATGCAGGATGCAATACGGTGACGTCAGTTCGATGCGATGTGTTGGCCAATCCACAGAGGGGTTGTGTTTCTGTAGCCACGGCAATCCCAATATGACGCCATATTGGGGCGCTCGGATGATGTTAAAATCGATTTGTTCCAAATGGTTCCTCCCACATCTCATCGGAAGGACCCCCGTGTGCTGCCCGATGGGCCCCGTCACCAATCGCCTTCCGTCTACAGCATAGACGTCTTCGGGTACAGCTTTGGGAAGAAGCACTAGCCCTAGCCTGCATGCCTCGTTGTGGTCCATAAACATACCAGTGGCCCCTGAATCCACCATGGCCACAACGGGTATCCACTGGTCATGCACTCCCACGTGCACCGTGAGAAACAGGTGTCGTTGTCCCTTAGTGACCGAGTTGGAAAGTGAAGGGATGGATGAGTGACTCCGAGATGCCCCTTCTTTGGTATGGGAGTCCTCTAGTTTTCCGCCGGTACGTCCACCACGGCTGTTACCGACCGGTTGGCCCGATAACGTGACGTCTTCGGTTTGGCAGGGCATTCACGTACGTAGTGGCCTTTTTTGCCACAATATAGGCACAATCCTTGTTTACGGCGTGACTCTTTCTCCGTGGCTGTGAGGCTCGCTCGTATTGCGCCGATGTCCATGGGTTCTCCCTTGGATGCGGTGGAAGTTTGAGGACTTCCCACTGTCACATAGGATGGAAGGGATTTTCCTTTTCTCCCATGATCCCCCTTTCTTTCACTTAGCCTATGTTCCAGCCGTAATACCAGGTTGATAAGGCCCTCACATGTCTTGGGTTGTGGGTCAATATGAGCCACGGCGTCCTTGAGCTCATCGCACAGCCCGTGATGGAAGAGCGCCGTCTGTTTAGCAACAGGCCACTTGGTTTCCGCAACCAGCCTTCGGAACGCGTTGAGATACTGCACCAGGTCGTTGGATCCCTGTCTCAACTCAAGCATTTCACGGTCCGCCGTGTACGAGTCAGCCCTTCTGTCGAAGACCTTCAGGAATTCCTCGCGAAAAGCACCCCAATCACATAAGATGGGGTCGTCCCTGCTCACCAGAGGTACGGCCCATTGTGCCGCGTTTCCAGCCAAATAGGATATAAGGAAAGCCACACGAGCCTGACTCGTGGGGAACGCCCTTGGTTTGCACGATAAATGTAGCGCCACTTGTGTGAGGAATACCTGCACTGTGTTAGGATCCCCACTGTACCTCTCTGGTGTTGCCAAGGGGACGGCTACCGGCATTTCCACTACTACCGCAGGGGTCTGGTTCGTGAGGGAGGTGCTGGGCGTGAACGGGTCCAATTGGATAGCATCCAGTCTGGCTTTTACATCGGCTGTTTCTTGCCTGGAGGCAGCCAATTCAATTTGCACGGTCGCCAAAGCAGCCAGCACATCATCAAGTGTTGCCATGTCTGTTATCGACCGGGAGACAGTTAGTGTTATTATGGTCGGATATTTTGTAACGCCCTGAACGTCTCAGGATCGTTTAACAGACACGATAATGAGAACGCAACCACTTGTGAAGGTTTAGTTATTTTAATGAAGGCAAAAATAATACAAGGAATAAACAAAGGTTATAGTCACTGGAATCCTCCAGGCTAAGTACGTTACCAGCCCACAGCACGGATGGTCCTAACCGTCCTCTGCATATACGCCGATCCCGGCGTATGCCAACAGAGGGCAGAAATGAAATGGCCGACAATGCCAATCGGTAGGCTGTGAGGGGCACGAAGAGTGTTGGGGAGAATCGAGGAGTCAGGGAAACACCCAGCCGGGGTCTCTACCTGAAGGGAGCAGCCGCTCAACCTCTTCCTCAGACTGCACCGGGACGCGGAGTCACCTCCTGGTGATGCGTCACCGATACCCCAATCACAAGCAAAGAAGACTGAACCGAGAGCAGCCGCTCGATCGATCCCGTGGACTTCCGAGTCTGTAACGCGGCAAACACCTCCTGGTGTGCGTTACAGCTGGCAGTCCCTGTATCTCTGGTCGGGCTGGGAGTTACGACTCCAACCAGCAAAAGCGCCACTGCGCTTTGACTCAGCCGAGTCAAAAAGCGAAGTTCAATGGTTATCCGGTAGAGCTTCCGGGTCCTTCTCAGGTGACGATGGGGCAAGACACGGCCCAGGGAGTAACGACTCGACCTACCTCCGTTCTTGCCTTACTGGAGCACCACTCCGGAACACTGCTCTTCACTAAGCAGGTACGTCGGTGTAAACACAATATCCGACAGCGTTGTACCTCCCGGTTCCTCCCTTTATAGGGCGTGTTTTCCTTGAGTTATGTAACAGCTCTCCTGTTTACATAAGGGCGTGTTTTCCTTGAGTTATGTAACAGCTCTCCTTTTTACATAAGGGCGTGTTTTCCTTGAGTTATGTAACAGCTCTCCTGTTTACATAAGGGCGTGTTTTCCTTGAGTGATGTAACAGCTCTCCTGTTTACATAAGGGCGTGTTTTCCTTGAGTTATGTAACAGCTCTCCTGTTTACATAACCTCTCAACCGCTAGGCATCCTGGGAGATGTAGTCAGTTTTCGCTGGTTACCGTTTTTCCTCCCCTCGCATGACAGGAATTCTTGACACTTGGATTCTTGAAGATCCGTGGTGAACCAGGTGGCTTTTGTGTTGTCGTTTGTCAGGGTTGTGGAGGAGGGTGAGCGTGTTTGTGCAGTCGGCGATCCATTGGTGGAGGTCGCTGGCTGCAGAGTTGGCATCGGTCGTGGTGAAGGAGGAGTGCGGCTGAGGTGAGGTGCTCTTCGGTGATCTTGCTCCAATTTCTGCGTGGGAGGCATGGCGTCTGCTTGTGTGCGGTGGGTTTCGAGAAGGAGAAGTTGACAGTGGTGGCTCGTCCAGAGAGGTTGCGTGGTGTGACTAAAACGAAGGTTGTTTCCTCCGGTAAAGATGGGGTTGAGAGTGTGTCCCGCCATGTGGGTGGGGGTGGTGACGAGTTGCTTCAGTCCGATGTTGGAGAGGTTCTCTAGGAGGGCAGTGAAGTTGGGGTCACTGAGGTTGCCCAGATGTAAATTCAGGTCTCCGAGTAGTACGTAGTCCGTGGAGGCAAGGGCGTGGGGTGCGATGTAGTCTGCGATGGTGTATGTGAACGGGGAGCAGGGTCCGGGAGGTCTGTAGGCGAGAGTTCGCGTAGAGTCATTTTGGCGTTGGGCTGGATCTGAAAATGGAGGAGTTCCATGGGGGGGGAGAGGCGTCGTTCGAGATGGAGGTTGTCAGTCGGAGGGAGTTTTTGTGGACGATGGCGAGGCCTCCTCCAGGGTGGTTGGGGCGGTCTTTCCTCAGGATCTTGTACCCGTCGGGGATGGCGGTTGCGATGTCGGGAACGGAGCTGCTTTGTTCCAGGTCTCTGTGAGGAAGGAGACGTCGGGCGAGAGGGTGTTGAGGTCCCAAATTTCTACTGCGTCTGTGCACGGAGCGTGCATTGAGGAGGATGCAGCTCAGGGGTTTGGGTGCACTGGCATCCGGAGGGTTGGCGGTAGCTATCTGGCTATGGAGGTGGGTGAAGGTGCGGCGGCAGCAGTGTCGGCAGGAGAATGGGCTTGGGCGTTGCTGAGCGTCGAGAGCTGGTAGTTGTTGCATCCAGGGTTGAGTGTGTGGAGAGTGCTGGAGTCGTAGCGGTGGGGGGTGGGAGGACCAGAGTCCCTGGCGCTGGTCGGGATGCAGACGGGTTTGCCTTTGGCGCGGCTACTATTGAGTACAGGTCGGGGAGGAAGAACAGCTGAGCAGCGGGAACACGCAGGAGGGGAGGTGCTGTGGGGCAGCAGCAGTGGGAAAAACTGAGGCAAACAGAGAATAAGGAAAACGGAGAAAAAGATGAAAATAGGCAAACGGACAGAAAAAAGAAAAATAGAAAAGAGAGCAGGCATAAAAAAGGCTGGCAGAGCAGACCAGCAAGGCTCTCCCACTGGCCTTCTAGGGATGAGGCGCAGGCAGGAGCCTACGGGTGGAGGAGGGCCTCCATGTTCATGCTCTTTCAAGTAGTGTGATAAAATATTTTACTATACCGCCCTAGTATGTGTTGTGAAGCCAATGTTGATGCTTTCCTGTTGTCATGTAAATAAAAAGAGGAATACATTTAAAAAAAACTCTACATATGAAATTTCTAACAGACCAAAAGGCTCAGCAATGTCAAATCAGGAAGTAAGTTTTGGTGAAAAGTTCCAAGTGAGGAGCCCAAGCTCCGTTTACAGCTGTTTCTGATTTAATGGCAATAAGGATGTGATTTTTATGAACTCAAAGAACACACCCATGCTGGAGATCTGCACAATACCAAGTTACCTTTCCTTCTCACTCGTAGTATCGTCTTTGATATATACCAGCTTCAAAACATAGGCGCAAGCTTAACTCTATAAAAATCACAAATTAATTATTCCAGTTGACCACATTTACAAACAAATTCAAAGACAAGTGTATGCTCATGAGGAGAAAGGCAAACCACATTTCCAGCTGAGAGTCTGAAAACCCCACAATATGTGCATTCTGTATGAAATACACAATGGCTGATGTATGACTAGTGCAATAAGTATTAATGTACCTTAAAGAACCCATTAGATTTTATGATAAACTGTGTACACTAACCCTCTTTGTTCTGATTGGCTTTGAAGAAGCTTACTAGTACTGATAGTCAGGTCTCTAAAATGTTCCTATATATGCATTTACTAAGGCAAATACGTGTGCTGCTAGTAATACAAGATGCAGCTGAGTCTAATCTGAGGTGGCATGGTGAGCAAAAGAACGATTGGTTGGAACGCTATGCAGAGCGATTGCGAGTGGTTAGACTTATTGCAAGCATCCTCCCATCACCTTTTGAGGGTTTGATGTACAGATGTAAAGTGACCATGGGTAGGCCCGGACGTGGGTCTCTTGTTCACTCTGCCAATGGAACCAAGCTAAACTCAACTAAAGAGCCCCAATCAGGGCGAAACCGGACTTGGGTTGCTTGTGTTCTGGTTCATAGAGGGTCAGGCTTGTAGGTTCGGTTGGACTGTTCGTATTGAAGCATGGTCAAGACTGATTTGCATATAGCTGGGTCTAATCTGAGGTGGCATGATGGGAAAAAGAACAATGGGTTGGAATGCTACACTGAGCGATTGCCAGTGGTTAGAGTTATTGCAAGCCTCCTCCCATCACCTTTTGTTTCTTTGAAGAGTAAGCAATTGTCAGTCACATGCAAGGATCAATTGCGAATGGTCACTCCCTCTCGGGGAGGGGGGTGAAGGTCGATGTATGCATATTTTCAGAACGTGGTTCTCTTTATTTTGAGCAGATTATGTTCCATTCCCGCGAATGAGATAATCACTTAGCTAAAAAGTTGACTCTTTATACCTTCTCAAAAATACTTAAAAATGAAGGCCATATTTTTGGTAACGAGTAGTTGTAGATGAGATTTACTCACAAGAACTCTTACCTCCTCATCCTGAAATCTATCTGATTTCTAAGAGATAGATTAAAAAAACACATATTCCGTTTAAATACATATTCATGTCCCACGGTGATATTTAGAGGCCACCACCCTGACACTCTGGATAGATTCAGACTGCTTGGAAAGGACGATCTGGGAAATATTACTGCAGTAGCAATCTGCTGCTAGAAGAATCCCCTACAGCCTGTGTTGCTTGATCTTAAAACAGAAAATTTGGCATGCAACCCTGGATTGGCAAACTTGGATGGACGAAACAGAGTAAATTACTACTTAAATGCATAAGAGGACGGTAGAGTATGTGGCTGTAGAAATTAATATTGTACTGATGAACATGGACAATACTTCAGGGCTAATGTATTACCAGCCTCTAGCATAGAAAACTGAGCACACAAACTAGCAAGAAATTGCAGAAAATATGAGACAGAAATAGGTCTGTTCTGTTTGGAATCTATTCCAGGAGTGACGTAAATTTGGCGAGAGCATCTAAATATCTGTAATCATCGTCTTATTTTTCAGGTGAACATATTTTTACCACGAGCATTATTCAGAGCTCTGAAACTCATATTTATGTAACTGATAATTGCTTGATACTGTTAGATCATACATTTTAAATGATCATTCTAGGACGATATGGTCATTTTGTTAGCATATGTATGCTAAATATACTAATGACCTTTACACACAAAGATGGTTAAAATGTATTAGGCCTGGCAGGCAAATTACAGAATAAAAGAAGATAACCAATCAGCTTCCTTGGTAGGCAAATTACAGAATAAAAGAAGACAACCAATCAGTTTCATTGGCAGGCAAATTACAGAATAAAATAAGACAACCAATCAGTTTCATTGGCAGGCAAATTACAGAATAAAATAAGACAAACAATCAGCTCCCTGAAAGCTACAGGCACTTTGCCTTACAATCAGACTCCGACTCTACAATCTGCAGACACGTCCTCCCTGTCAATCAAAGATGGAGTGCTGCCCTTCCCTCCGTCCGGCACCCCAGCTACGGACCCCACTTGAGGCCCTGCAGCAAACATCACATTGCCATAGCCCTTCACAAACGTTAAAGCTGATCTTCAGAGATGCAGATAATCAAGCCTATGGGGATGCGGTACCAAAAATTAACTTCAAGAGTCATATTAGTATTAGGCCCGGTCAAAATGTCCATTGTGCAGCCGTAGTCTCGCGTAATTTCGTGTACACATCTTGTCCAAAACCTCGAAAATTACGCACGTATCTGTCACATTGCGTAACTTCATTCTTTTCACAGCAAAAATTTAGCACCGGCTGATGGGACCAACAAACATGACCGGTAGGTAAGCGGCTAGCTACTGTTTGCGAAGCTTCTGTCTGTTTGCACTATTTTTCAGCATACAATGTATCCTCGCATCCAAATGGACATAAGGACGTTTTTCACACAAAAATATAGTGTTCAATGTCAGCAAAAGTTTCTAAACTTTCGAGTACTTTTGCAAAAGTAAATATGGCTAATTTTGCACATCTCTAATTAGAAGACACAGGTAGGTTTCCTTCATACCTTTCTCATGCAAAGGACACATTTTCTAAACGATCTACAATAATATTACATATGTATTTTTCCTGGTAGGGTTTTTAGGGATGTATTATTTTTTCCAAAATACATCTCGAGGGATTCTAGCATCCAGCTATTTCACGAGCTCCCTTTCAAAAGCGTTTTATGCTGCCATACGTTATTTATTTTATAAGAGACCTTATAAAGGGCAGGCCTAGCACCAAGGAATTTTTAGCAGTTTGCAGTGAACACATTTATTGTACCACACTTATCTTAAACATGAAATGCAACAGACAAGAATAATAGGATATGCGTGGTCTGACAAACACCAGATTGCAAAAAACAGACTCCAATTCGGATTGTCGTAGGAAAATGTAATTGGGGAGGTTCTAAAAGGCACGCGGGATAGATTAATAATTTTACATTACACAATTATATATATGTGTGTTACATTAGTCATGTTTAGAACTTCAAGCATAGAAAAGTAAAGGCATTTGCTCAAAACGCTGCTCAAGTGCCTAAGCCTGGATAAGTACACATGTCTCCGTGCAGCAAGTTCTGAAACGGACTCAAAGTTATGTGCAACATAATGACAGTAACTCGTTTCATAAAGCTGCAGACTGATTGTGCCAAGCAAACAGGGGAGGAATGCAGAAGATTTGGCAGGCCCAAAATGGCCACGTCACGTTTCAAATGGAGCTTAGAATGCCCACTGAAGCATAAGCCGACTGAAAGATCATGCTAAGCGACTATGTGCTAGGGTAACCAGATTTTGAGAACCAAAAACCGGGACACGCCGGAAATAAAAGTGATATCTGGCTATATATATATATATATATATATATATATATATATATATATATATATATATATATATATATATGTATATATATATGTATATGTATATATATATATATATATATATATATATATATATATATATAGTAGACTGTTAAACTTGTGCACACACAGCAAACACAAGGTGGACGTGTGCACACATAGCAAACACAAGGAGATGGAGCGCTAAAAGTTTTCTGACACTCACCCCCAGCCACAGATCTGGGTTGAACCAATCATCATTCTTTGGATTACTTCGCCACCTCAGTTTAGATCCAGCTATATACAAATCAGTCTTGACCCTGTTCCTCATGGGAACAGTTCAGCCCGAACTACCAAGCCAGGTCTTCTCTGGACCGGAAACAAGCATCCTGTGACCGGTTTTGGGGTAACACCCCTCATCACTCAGGCTAGCTTGAATCCAGTGGCATAGTGAGCAAGAGACCCATGTCTGGGCATACCCTGGCAATTTAGGGCGATCAAAGCAATTATAAGGAGATGATGAACGGAGCACGGAAACTTTTCAGACACTCACCCTCAGTCAAACATTGCCTCACAATTTTTCTTCCAAGGCCATGTGATTACAAAATGTGTTACGTGTACAAAGCCCCAACTATCCACTTGAACCACCTGACTTCACCCCCTTGACTTTACTCATCAAAAGCCAGAGTGCGGAACATCTAATGTCTAAACTGTACCAGGCTTGCATCACATTATTCCCCACTAGGGATTCTGGAATATGGGAGCGTGAACTGGGACACGCCATATCCGCATTTCAATGGAAGTACTGCTGCACACAAACGTATAAAATCTCAAAGGACCATCGTCACAAGCTGCTCCATTTCAAATATTAATGGCGGGCATACATTACCCCCCACAGGATACACCGTATGGACAATGCTCGATCACATGCATGTCCTAAATGCAAGGCTCCTCACACATTTTCACACATGACTTGCACATGAACCAAAATAGTCAAATTCTGGACAGCCGTACACACTGAACTATCATGCATGATACATCAGACGCTCACACCTGACCCATTACAGGCACTACTAGGGTTTGTGCATAATACCCCCAAACAAGCCGCAGATTTTTTGTGGTAGAATTGTTGCTGGCGAAATGTGAAATTACAATACGCTGGAGCGTCAAACAGCCACCTAGACCGAAGTGCCTGATTACCAGCTTAATATATTGCAGCACCAACAGTGACCTATATTCTAATCTCCAACCAACTACCTCACGCGACGTCTGGCAACCACTACAAACATACCTTCTAGAAACACAAAATGACGCAGATAACATCCCAGACTCTGTGGGATCAATAGGTTTGTACACCGGGCCCACGTTCTATTCATGGCGCACATCGTATGCCTCTGGATCAGGTTCATTCTAGCGAGGAGAATACAAACATTAGAAATTGTGAAATGATAAAATGGCACAACTGTTAGAAGATCATGTAATGCTATTGATGAGATCAGAAATATAGCATGGTATGAGACCTAAAACTGTTACAATCCTATGGTTGTTAACTGTATGGAATAAAAAGGGAAAAAATAAAGTTTTAAAAACAAAACACAGCCTCACAACGTAATGGTGTTCAACCTCTTTCGCTTGTATGGCCGTGCTCTGTTTTTCTGGCATGCTCTAGACAGGTCGCATATTCTACAGATGAAGTAAAATAGAAACCCTGTGAGTGTGTGTTGATGTTTCAGGACTCGGACTACTTTTTGGGGATATCGAGTACTAAAAAATCAAATAGGGAATGGATCACTTGACCTGAATAACCAGGGTTTGGGTACTTAGAGGAAGAGCCAGCACAAGTCGTGCCTCACTGCCACAGAGCAGATACGGCCGCCTAAGTACCCGTTGAAGCCCTCAATCAGGGGTTCAAGGTTCCAATTGGACCAACACCGGGTGGATTAAGAAACTTTCTTTTTTCCCCCCTTCTCACAGGAGACCCCCACAACAAAGGGTCTCCCCTCACTTTCTAGATCCTGAAGAAAGCCCACTTGACCCCTAGGGGCAAACCAAAGGGCTGAAACATGTCGACCTTTTTAAGGACACCATACAGTGCATGAGACCATAATTAGTCTCCTTGTGCACGTCAAAACTTTTTAACCATCTCAAACCCAGTCTGATTAAAAGTACGTTCTGGATATATGAGATTTTTAACTTTTTACAACACTTCACTTCACCTCAACACAGTCACTTATCTCTAGATCACTACTGGAATAACCAGTTGGTCAACTTCCGGTTTGAGGAAGCACATAACTAACCCCATGATGATGCTGTCACGTTGTTAACAACAGAGCGGAGAAACAAGATATACCGCTTTTACCTACCTGTTAACGTGAATGAGGGTTTTTTATCGGTACACTGTACGAATTACGCAAACCCTGGTTATTCAGGTCAAGTGATCCATTCCCTATTTGATATCCAAGTAAAGAAGCTGAGTGGATCACAAATTCTTCTTTCTCCCTCCTACTTGATTATAATTGATATGGAGTACTAAACATTTTCCTTAAATTGCTTGTGGAACAGCTACAATTAGCTAGGAAAGTACAGGGCCAAATTCGACAGGTGTCTACAGACTTTCATAACTGGAACTAGGCAGGAAGTCACTTGGGCTCCAAGCCACTGGGGTCTTTCAACCAGGATCTCTCTTGAAGGTAATCACTGATCCAGGCAATGATTTTTATGCTAAAGCAGAATAATGAGTAACTGTTTGCTTTTCCTCCTCTAATAGTAATGGTTCAGCTACTTTAGAGTAAACCTCAGACCTGGCATAATATAGTGGCAGCTGTCAACCATTTCAATAAAATCTCATCAGTGGCCAGATGCACACAGATAGGTAGTGTCACATAGGAAACTGAGGATTTAGACTCTTTTACAACAGGATCAAGCCTTTTTTTTTTTTTAATAAACCCAATAACAGGAAGAGATTTGAGTGTCAATAGTTCAACAAGCATTCGCAAAGCCAATAGGTCTTGCCCTTAAGATCTATTGCCTCTGTCAGTGCCTTTTGTTCATGCCGCATGATACTGATAAATGTTGATGATTTAGAAAAAAAGCTGGAAAAAGGGGCTATGAGGTAGCCGCGTTATTTTGTACGTGAACACATATGTGAGAAAGTATGCGTGCGTGTGTCATCATGCATATATGCCTTCAAAATTACTCGAGTGCCTTCTCTTTTTTAATTTACTAATTCGAATTGGATTGGTAAATTTGAAAAAAAGAGTACTGCGAAAGCGCCTTTTTTAAGAAGTATGAAAGAAACAAAAAATATGATTTCTAGGTGGACTTACAATGGAGGAAGGGGTGGGGGCAGGAAGAAAAGGGGTGTAGGAGGAAGAACACAAGACTCCTCACGGGAACAGAGAGAACAATTTAGAGCAGAAAGAAAGAGAAGCAACTGAGGAAGAGAACTGATACAACACACTCACTCTTCTGGGGTGTGCATTATATGCTAACAGTATTGGGTATTTAAAAAAATAATCCTTTTAAACATTGGTTTTAATATGACAAATAAAAATGCAATTTACACTAAATCTTGAGGAGGGTACCCATATAATATGCAGCTATTGATTATTATACCTATTTTAATACAGTACTAATTACCCCAACAAAGTTATCGAGTTTGAATTCCATTGGATTACCTACACTACATCTCCCAGAATGCATTATGATTTTAAATAAAAATGCTGAATTAGAGTATGCTGATCTTGGTGACATGGCCCGCTCTGGTAACTTTACTCTCAGGCCTTGCTGTGACCTCAGCCCACTGAAAGGCCTCAGTAAATGTTCTGTAACAGTATGAACTCTCATCACTTTACACATGGTTAGACGCAATACACAAGTGACCAATTCAAACTACAAAACTGCATGGGAGTATTTAAAATGGTTAAATCTGGTGCTCAAACTCCTAACAGGATTTAAATTGGACCAAGTGCAGATGGAGTGCAAGTTCTCCGGCAGCACTGCCACTGTGAGGTCTTTTAAACGTAACACATGTCTGAGTGCAACAAAGACTGCAGGGAATATTGCAAAATACAAAGCACTGCCATGCTCTAGCATCCACAAACTAGTGGCTTGAAGCAACTGAGTTCCTTAAAAAAATAGGCCGTACAGTGCAGAGGAGAACAAAAAAGTTATATTTCCCAGTCCTACATCACCAACAACAGGTTTTCCAGAATGTTCCATAGCGTGATGAGGTCTCCTGGACTATTGAGATCAATTGTGACCTGATTTCGCGGATTGGTTGCCTGGATGTCTCTGGTAGGTCAGTTACCTATGCAAGTCATAAATGTACCTTACTCTTCGCCAGCTTCAGTCAGCTAACCTCAAGTGCCGGAGTGGAGCCCGCCCACCAACCCCCCTCCAACTTTTTCTCAAGGTGTGGGGAACAACCTGCCCTCATGGTAGAGGAGCCAAGGAGGGAGTGATACTGGCTCTGCAGCATGATAAACCAAGTTCAGGTACTGCTGAGTAAACCAGAAAGGACGACTCACAGTTTTTTTGCAGTTATTGTGCATGGAAGTACATGATAGAATTGCGTGTGGTAACCATGAACAGAGTGAGACATGTGATACATTGCAATTGTTTATTTATGGTATTTATAGCGCGCACAGTCGCCTCGGGGGCTACAGAGTGCTTTACGTATTCATTCAAACTGTATTATTGGGGGAAACAGTGTTTCTGGGATCTAGTCGCTAGGAAGGAAAATAATTCAGCAAAAAAGATTGAAAAGTTGCTTTTACAATTGTTCGGAAGTTTAGAATTGTCCTTATGGATTCCGGGATCTTGTTAAGTAGTCTGAGGAGTAGACAGAAACAAAAGACTTGGGTTTCCTGGTCTTCTGATCCTGTAGCGTCAGTCTCTCTTCCTATTGTTAGTTTAGGATTCCCTGAGGTGTGGAGCTTTTCCTGCAGGTATAACCACTGAGTACACCACATATTTGCTTTACGCTACAAGCCCTGATGGAGGGTAGTTGCAAACAGAGCCGCAGACGTGAAACCATCACATTGGTACTCCCAACTCAGAGTAGGGTCTTTTAAGGTACCCATGACTAAGAGGTTGACGGGAGATAGTGTGGGGGGGGGGTCGTTCAGGTGCCTAACACGAAGTGCACAGATGAGGGGTACCTTATGGAAGAAAGATGGAAATCTTGAAGCAGAGCTGAGCAGTACTTATTAGTGAACATTCTGAGCCAGAATGCATCAAGGGAGGCTTTACACAAGGTACACTGGTGCAATGTCATGGTCTAAGATTAGTAGTTTTAAATGTCCAATGTGTGTGTATTTTTCTGGAAGAGAGTCCATGCAGCAAAGTTAATCAGTTTGCCCACAGCGGAAAAGGGAGTATTGAGGCAAACCAACCAGGAGGCTCACGTAATAGTCCATTTAGCCAGTTGCGGCCCGTCCCATGCCAAAGGGTGGGGGTATACAGGTCAGGCCAGAGGAGGAAGGGTCTGGGACAAAATATATATTTACCTTAACGTCTCCCACGCATCGACTCGTCCTGGGGGGAGGGTCCAGGGGATTAAAATAAAACGATAATAAAACTGGTTTAAAACCAGTTTTATTATCGTTTTATTTGGTGGTGGTGGTGGTGGGAAGGGGTGGAGGGGCGCTCCTCGGCTCTAATGTGGCCATTTGCTCATGACCAGGCAGTTGAACAATTCTTTACCAGGAGAATAGATTTTATGTAAATTCAGCATTAAGTATACAAATACCCTTATAATTTTTGACCTCCTCTTCATATATACATTGTGCACTGAACCAGAGCAGGTAAGAAACAAAGCTCCAGTGTGGCTCAATTGCACAGCATCCATGAGGCTTCTTTCCAGAACACAGATTGTACCAAGCTTACAGACGCAGGACCGTGACTCAAAGGATGAAAAACTGTATTAAAGTAACACTTTGTGTGCCCTTTTCTCAAATGTAGCGAACAGCCACCCTCAAAATAACAAACCAGGTATTTGTAAAGCGCACATCCACCCTTGGGTCTCCTGGTACTGAAATAACAGAAGTTTATTGCTACCCAACTCAACGGTACTCATTTTATCAACCTCGGAAGGATGAAAGGCTAGGTGAACCCACCAGGATTCAAGTCTGTGACCAGAAGGTCAAACACAAATTCCTGTAGTGGATGAATGAGCCCACCGAGCCACCAGACTCACGGTTGAAAGCTATAGAGAAGATTGATGCACCTGCTCCAAAGCTGAACCCCCGGCCAAAAGGCTAGTCAATAACTTCAGAATGTATAACTTTATAAGGAGCATCTTTTAATTATATTTAAAAAATGTAAGGCACGCTCCAAACAGTAATGAGAGATGAACGAGGCACAATACTTGTAAATCATTCCTGCCCTATCAGCAGTGTCCCGTCACTGGTGTGACATGACATACTCTATCACCAGTATGTGAAGTGACATCACATGAGGGGGAGCTAGTGGAAGAACAGAAAAAGCATAGCTGGCTTGGGTATGTATGCTCTAATGTGTGTAGGGGCAGCCCTCCTTTTAAATTCCTACCCATTGCCAACGTGAGTACGTCAGACCGGAAGAGGCGTGCACTTATGGACGCTCTGTCGGCTTGGTGTTCACACACTCACTACCGGAGACAGGCCTTCACGCGGCCAGGCAGGCTAAAAGGTGCAAAATCCGAGGGGGCATGATTATTGCAGAAATAACCGGTGGGTTACTGACACTACTCATTTCACTCGATGAAAAATAATTCATGGCAGCATGCTAACTGGTAATAACCGATGAGGCATGAAACCGTTAAATGGCATAGTGCTCGTCCTATGGGATGCAAAATACAGTCATTAAATAACTATCTGGGACATAATTACAGATATAAAGGAGCTTTTTGGTAGTAAGGAGTTATGGCACACACAGATACGGATATTAATTTCTGACAGCACCAAAACTGAAAGCTGAAAAAAAACACGAAATCAGGAGGCTTGTTCACTAATTAGGAACCGAGTTAAAAACAATATCATAGCCATGAGGGCGAAACCGAATTAAATACCTAAAGACTCAGGTGACAGAATTTGGAAACACTTAATTCATACTGTTTGGTTATGAGGAACAATATTTCAGTGTAAACATAGATCAAGGAGGCAGCATTTCATAGCCACCTGCACACATCCCCAGAACACCTGTTTTTTTAAAGCATCTAGGTCAGCAAACGATCTTAAAAAGGGCACAAGGACCAATCACAAAGTACAGCCAGAGCTTTTAGATAAATTGATTTCTTCCCCCCTGCAAGGCACAGACTAGATGCGCACACGTTTTTCTTTTTTTTTTAAACAAGAATTTGAGACCTCATAAGCGATTTTGGAAAAAATAAAGTACACACCTTTAAATTTGACCAAAAAACCCTAAGGGGAGCAGTAAATTATTTTTGAATTGCTCACCCAATGTTACCTTCAATAGGTTTACATAGAAGATCTGCAAAACCCTCCTTAATGCTTTTGAGCAATGCTGCTCTACCCCAGTCAGATCCAGTATTCGGAATTGGGAAATTGCATAAAGCCGTGAGCGGACTTAAAATCAAACTCCAAAGAAAGCATGGGTGGATGCAAATGAACAGCGGAAAAAGTCAGTTTGTGGTTTTAGTAGGTGCTGTAAGGTCTTCCTCAGCAGACCCAAGCAGTGGTGCATTTGCTGAATGCAATTGATACACTGTGGTCTTTAGACTCAAATATAACTGGGAAGGAGGCGCGGTGGAGAGGTGGCGAGCAGCCGCGTCACGTTGTATGGCAACTGACTCCAGCAGGCCCTGCGAGCTACACAACAAAAGCACTAGATCTCAGGTGTTAGTGTTAGTGAGACACACGGAACAAACAAAATCATAATTTCATGACCCCTGAACAGCTAAAGGCTCTCAGATTTAACACAGAAAGTTGTAGAGAAAAAGAACAGAGGGAGAGAGTAGGGAGAAAGAACAGAGAGAGAGAGGGGGAGGAGAGAAGAGCTCCATGCAAGAGGGGCTGAGCAGGACAGGGTGAGTTTGGAAAAGGTCATATTAGAGTGACAAAGAGGACCGGAGAGAGGACAAGCCGAGGTCCATGTGACAACTGAGAGGAATATCGAGAGAAAGGGTGTGAGAGGCCAAGTGAAAGCTGCCCACAAAAACAGAGGCACTTCCAGCACCAGAGCAGAGCACCAAGGTTCAGCATCGACTGAGCGAAGGGCAATGTGAGTGCCAGAATGTTTTGGGGCTTGCAAAAGAGGCAGGGTTGGTCTCATGCAAGATAGTGGGTATAACAACAAGTACACTTTTAAGATCACAAGGGAGGGTGATACTGAGATTTCTGTGTGCAGCTGAAGTCATCTCGGTTCTGGGGCCAATGGAGTTTGAGCTAAGAAGCACAGAGACAGCAGGAGCCAAACCTGGGGCAAGAGGGTGAGAAGGAGTGGGGCAGACTGCTCTGTGTGGTCAAGGGCAGCACACACCCCAACACGTTCATGCACATTCTCTTCTTCCTGCACACAGCTTATCAAAGCAATGCATGTGTAAAACCCAACATAGGAAGAAAATGAAAGAGGCGCTGTCAAGAACAGCATCTGACATTTGATCTCGAAATTTGAATGCACAGCAAATGTGAGGCGATAACAAGAATTACAGCCCTGTTTACAGAAAAGGATTTAGGAGCTCCTAGCAACTGAAAATACTGAGCACTCATCTGCAGTGCTCTTAAACAAAGGAACAAGTAGTCCCTTTTACAGTTGCTATAATGGGACAAGTGGAAGGGTACAAGTACTGGGGCACTACACTGTGAAAGTAAACAAATGACCAAAAGGTGGGACAAATAGGAAAGATTAACCACTCAGAAGCAAGAATTTTAAATGACACAAACAAATGAAAAGCAGTGGGCGGGCTGTAAGCCCACAGTATGAATAAAGCATGTCTCGAAGCGACAGCGCATGCGCTGCCTAGGCTTGACCTAAATATTCCCACTGTTGATGGGTGATCCGCGCAAACAGAGGAGCAGGTAAATACCATGGCCTTGTAGACGCCAACTACTCCACGCATGGAGTAGTTGTAGTAGTATTACACAGTAATATGAAGCCACATAGGTTCTCCGGGAGCACTGTGTGAGCCAAATATGCGTGGACTCAAAAAATGGTCCAATTTTCATACTGGTCATGGGAGGTTGAACTTTAAATTAAGTCTTTGATGTTCACAGGGCATTCTGGGTTAGAATAAGTGCTGGAATCTATGCAATCCACGACACATCAGACTCCTCTGTGCCTCTAGGCTTCAGAAATACCCAGGACTGGTAAGGCTCCCGGTAGCCATCTGACCCAGAGCCCAAATAGTGAAGCCATTTACTAAGGCACACAAGAAGTAATTAAGATTTCATTGAGTACAGCTTTAACATAAGGGTAAGCTGATAGAGAGTAACACCCCCCCCCCCTCCCCATTTTGACTCCCATGGAGACAGAAATACTGTCCGGTGCCTGGTGGTGGGGACTGGCGTCAAGACGGTCCAGCACCCCCATCCTATTCCTTTAAAGGCGACTGCCACGGTGGGTCGCCCACACCCATTTCTTTATTATATATATGAAAATCCCTGGTGTCTTAATGGTCATTGTGCCCCATAAAGGAGGGCCGATTGGGTGGATATTTTCCAATCTATCCCATGTGGATGTAAAAAGACTGTTGGGGCTTTAAGAGTGGCAGTATGGCCAGATGCCTGGGTGCGCTGTCCCCAACCCATTTCTTTTTTATATCGAAATGAAAATCCCTGGTATCTATTGGACTTTCTGCCCACAGGAAGGGCAAAGTTGTTTTTTGTGACATGTTTAAAACAGTAACCCAAACAGAGAAAGACACACACAAACAACAGATTCATATAAGAAGGCACACCACAAAAGCCACCTGATCTTACAAGCTTCTCTTTGGGTTTTCTTTCTGGTCTGCTCATAGAAACTGGGGAGGGTGGTAATAGAGTGTTGGGGGGGGGGGTGGAGGGAGCAGGGGCAGCAGATAAAGGATGGCTACCTTGTTCCCCTTTCCATACTTAATGGGGTGGAGCAAGGGGAGGGCAAGCCATGCTCAGCTGATTCTTGTCCCTGCTCACTCACTTAGAATATAACTGGTGAGAAGAGACGTTAGGCAGGAGTTTCTGCTCTGCTCAGTTTCCTAGGTTACAGAGAACCCCAATCAATACACTTTGTGCTCCAAGCCTGGAACATACAGTAATGCCAAAGCTATTTACTTTGAAATGCTACCACACATTTTAAAAATCCCTCCCTAAAATCTTAAATTCAGCACCAAGCATAGTAAAAAAAAAAAAAAAATTCAACACAGGCAAAACAGAAAAGATAGCCTCTCCACAAGTAAACTTGGTTCTTTAATTTTTTTTGTTTGCTTCAGAAATCTACTTGTCCTGAAAAAGAAAAAAAAACATGTCCTAAGGCGACAAATGATGGCAATGTTGAGCAAGTTACTCGCCTTTGGTAATTCTTTCTGGTGGATACTCAGTCTAACCGCATATTCCCCACCTTTAGACTATCCCCAGGTGCCAGACTGGATCCGTAATTCTTTTTGACAGTGACTGCGAGTCACTAGGTGATGCCGTCCGACTCCGCTTTTGCTTCATTCTGATCACAAGTGACACAGCGTAGCTGCATATAAGCACTACATAAGGAGCACATAAGAAATGTGAGGATGAAGCTAAGGTCCTACTGCAGCATCACAAACGGCTTGGGAGGGAATGTGTATTAGGCGTTTAATAAACCACATAACAACCTGTGATTTAAACAAGGACGAATGGTAGAGCAAACACAAACAATCCGAAAGGGCTGAGAAATAACCAAGGCCAAGCTGGGTTAAAGACAAAACAAAACATCTGACAGTCTGGCTTCTAAGGTCTATGTTGCAAACAGGCATGATGTTATCCACAATCTCAGGTTGTTGATCAAACACAGTTATTTGCTGCTGCTCAATCTCCACATATGGAGGTGCAGATTGCACGGGTTTGGGTGGAGAACCCTGCCCTGCTGCTGTGACAGAAGATCCTCCAGAGGCACTAGCCTGATCCGGTGACAGATGCTCATGCCTAGAAGTACCAGGTACCACACTCTCCTGGCCCAATCCAGAGCTACTAGGAGGACTTGAGCCTAGACATTCCTTATCTTCTTCTGAACTCGGGGCTGGACAAGCAGAAGTGGAAATGCATACAGGAGTCCCGTACTTCACTCTGGCCTTAATGTATCTTCTAGTAAGAGCTTTCTCAGGAACACCAATGCACAAACACTGTGCAGGGGAGAGGACTTGGCCTAACGGCAAGGGCGGTCGGATTCAAATCTGGGGAACCAGGTTCGAGTCTCGGCAAGGACGCGCAACATCCTATGATTCTGGGCAAATCACTTAATCTCCCTGTGCCCAACAAAATTGAATGTGTCCTCATGTAATGCAACTGGTGCTCTGTAAAGCGCTCCAATACCCGATACCTTCAGTTCACGCTATAGAAAACTCCGGGGAAAAAAAAAAACGGTGTCGCTACACATTCTCTGCAGTTGTGGAAAAAAAATACAGGTGGTCTCTGCACTGTTAGAAGATGCCCTGTGCCATCTCGTGATGCAACTGCCATTCATAATCCGTCAAGAGCTACCGGCTGAGCTTGTCTGCACTGGTATTTAAAGATACCGCCAGGTGGTTTAGGATCAGGGAGGTGCCCGGACACTCCAGCGGCTCAGAGTCTCTAGGCAAATGAACCCAGGCCCTACTTACCGTTGCTTGTTGCTGTACCACACAGCAGTGGTGTTGTCTGTGAGACCATGTACTAGCTTCCCTTTGAGTACAGTAGGAAGACATTCAGTTCCAGGTGAGCAGCCACCAGCTCCAACAGACTAATATGGAGCTGGGATTCTGCCGGAGACAGAGCCTGGTCTCCAGCTACCCCTAAAGACCTCTCCAACACAGCAGTGATGCATCCAACACTACCGACAGCTCTGCATGGGACATGGGAGAGGGTTGTGCAGCTGGTCCAATTTTGGTTGAGCAGCTGCCACAGTGGATCTTGTGCATTCTCCTCCGAAAACTGGATGGAATACAAAAGGTTACCTTCGAGCGGGACCTACTGAGATCTCAGATTCCACAGTACAGCCCACATACGCCACGTGTCGCAGACGACAAGCCAGCTGCAGGAGGCTAACAGGACTGCCTCAGAACTGCTTTCACCGGGATCCAGAACCAAGAATGAAACATTAGGATCATAGCCTGAATGTCCTGAACTCATTGTGACAAAAGGAAGGCCCTGCATTGTACCCAAGACAGCTTCTATGAAAGTAAGCCTTTGTGAATTAGTGAAGTGCAACTTTGGAACAATGATCGAGAACCTCAACAATGTCAAGAGGTTTGTCGTCATGTGGAGGTGGTACCCGACTGACTGCCGAGCCCGCCTTCAACATCCAGTCCCCGAGGTAGGAGAAAACTGGTACTCTCAACCTCGGAAGGTAAACGACAAACACCACCACCACCTTATATGATCATTTGAGGGGCACTGGTGAGGCCAAAAGTGGAGCACAGCAAACTGAAAATGCTCCTGGTCTACACTGAGTCGCAGTTAATGTCTGTGGGACTGCAGAATTTATGAAAATACACATCCTGCAGGCCCAAGGCTGCCATCCAGTTAGCCAGATCCAAGGCAGATAAAACTGGGCAAGCACAAGCATTTTAAAGCTGTCCTGAAGCAAGAAGGCATTCCGAGGTCAAAGATCTAAAATAGGATGGAGGACTCCATCCTTCTTCAGCATGAAGAAATAAATAGCTAGAGTAGCAATCCGTTCCTATCTCGGAGGCCAGAGCCCTTTAATAGCCCCCCTAGAAGGTAGATTTCACACCTCCTGCAGCAAGATGGAAAGGTACTCTCCGATAGACACTCAGATGTGGGAAGAAGATGCGAAGGCTCAGAAAGGAGTGGAATGACATAGCATGGCTGAACGATCTAGGGGATGCATTTCCTGGATGTGATGGATTGGCACCGTGGGAGAAGGTGATGAATCCTGCCTCCCACAGGATGGGTGTGCACCTCTAAATAAAATCTAAAGTGGCTTTACATCTAATGCTGCAGGTGAGGGGAACTAGGAATCTCAGTGCCCTTGGGTACCTGCACAGTGCCTACTTGATACCTGTCCCCAGCCACAAAATGACTACAGTGACTGCTGCGGGGACTGAGGAGCCTTGTGCTGCAGAGTACACCAACCCCCTGTGTAGCCTCAGAGATTGAAACTGGTCGGAAAGCTGTCTGGCAGGAATGGAAAAGCCTAAAGAACATGCTGTGACCTGGCTCTCCTTAAAATGTTCTAAGGGCGAATCACCTGTTTCACCAGTTATGCGGGATCTAAGAAAAGTCATATCCAATGACTACCCGTTTCCTGAAAACCCAGTGGACCGCATCCACGCATGGTGAAAGAGCACCATACTTAAATCAACTGCTCACCCCAAGCAGTCAGTCATATCCAGAACAGTAGAAATGACATATTTGGCTGCATCCTGATCATGCTGAATAGTTTGAGCCTGGGAGGTCCTAAATTGTTCCAGAATTACAGAACAGATCTTGCTGGCCATGTCCCAGAGGGCATGCTTATATCGTCCTAGTAGGCAAACTCCAGTGACCGATCTCAATACGAGGCTGGTCAAAAAGAAGGGGCTCATTTCCTGAATGGCTCAATCCTCTTTGACTCCCTGTCTGGGGAGGGAGTCATAGGGAAAGAACTGGGGTTCACCATGTTGGTGGAAGTCTGGGATACCACACTCTCTGTAGTATGCTGTGTCAGGAAATCAGTAACGCCTGGTGCCAGTCTGTGGCATCTGAATACCTGCATGTTTACTGGGGGGCAAGAGCAAGGCTTACATCAGGTGCCATTCAGAGTATCAGTTTGGGCTCTGCTGAACGGAAGTAAAAGCTCAGAGGAAGTAGGCTCAGGCTACAGGAATTTCTCAAGAACATTTGCTTTACCTTCAGCAGAAGGCAGTGGTAGGTCTAAGACCACGGCAGCACATAGAACTAGAACAGCAAAGTAAGCACTCTAATCTGTTGGGGGTACTAAGTAGGGCAGTAACCCTGTATTAGGGGAAGTTTCAAGCCCACTAGCCTCCTGTAGGTCAGTTTATAAATTGTCATCATCTTAATGAAGGAGTAAATCATCCACATCATTTTCACTGTCATCTTTGGGAGGAAACCTCTGGCCCGAATTGGAATCAAAAAGATGATGGAGCCTCTGAGGACCGCTTTGTGGTAGTGATGTCATGTTGTCAGAACTAGGATCTATAGGAACCAGGTACACTGGAGTGGAGTGGGAGCGCAACCTCTATTGTGGGTTGAGATGGATTAGGTTTGGGGGTTGGACACTGAAGTAGAACCCGGATCCCCCTCCAGCACCAGCATCATCAAAATTGGTGTAGATGAAATAGGAACCTGAGGTTCAAGAAGTACAGAGGATGGATCCACTGGCTGGAAGCCCCTGTGTATCCTTGGGGTCCAAAGATGTGCCAGAGGTAGCGGGAATAGAACCAATAATATGTAGCTTGGCCTCCTTAAAGTCGTAAACTTGCTTTAGTACTGTTGACGGCCCGAGGAACTCTGGGCACATCGGGGTCTGTTGTGGAATGGACTCATCAAGCGTGGATCAAGAGCAGCACCAACTTCTCTCTCAACAGAGAATGGGGCCATGGGGTGAAGTGCCACTTTACCTTCTTCGGTTTCCTCTTCTTTCTGGACTTTGACTTATCTGAAGATTTTGATCGCGAAGAAGATCTGTCTCGGGACCAACCTCAAGAGCAGAAGTTCAGCTTAGAGCGGAATTATAGGAGGTCTGTTGCTTCTTTCAATGTACGGCGACGTACAGCTTTGCTTCATGGTCTCCGATCGTGTTCGAGTGCATGAGAACACACATCATGCGACGTGGAGTGTCCTACAATGGTCATCTTATGGATAGTGTTAAAGATAATGTGATACATAATCTCTGAGCTGTAACATTGTTTATGTTATTTGTATTATTTGTCACACCAAGGGTGAGGCCATGAACAATACATTTAGTGTGCAGGTTATAGGTTTATAAACAGAAATGGAATAATACAGGTAGACATCAAACATCATCACATAGATTTCAGTGGTGAAGTTGGCCATTTTACAAATGACTGAAAACAGTAAGAAGATTTCAGTCGTGCAAAGTGTGATAAATTATACTAAGAATATGCTTTACTTTAGAGACAAGAGAAGTTTAATAATACTGTTTCACCCAATAAATCCATTATATAACTTTTCTTTGCTTGTGAAAATCTACACTAACATTTCTCTAATAAGAACTAGCAAAGCTGATTTTCAACAGATCCAGCAACTAGTCCATACAGTCTGAGCCAGATATCAGCATACACTTAATGATTCCATTTTGTTACTGTAACACGTAGACACTTAGACAATATGGCAGGGCAATAATTCAGTTGCTCATCTAGAAGTCCACTAGAATGAAGTTTAGGATGGAGGGCAATAATACAAATCTCCACTGCAATTCACCACATCGAGACAAACCAAAACATATACCAAAGAATCATGGCATAGGTTGAAATGTCTCGAAACAACCTTCTCCCTTAAAAGACACCAAATTTAGCCATTACCCTCAGCCTCGGAACCACAACACCCTCAGTTGTTGAGGGTGGAGGAGGATGGAATGGCACACATCTCGTGGAGATCCTCTATTGGGAATGCCTACTGTGCCATACATATGCAGGCCACATTAAGCCTCTAGAGAATACATAGAAACCTCTGATATACATAAAAACCATGTAACATTCACTCTATAATTTTTGTCAAGAAGAAAAAAAAAAAGTATGTACAGTGTTGTGTTTCTCCCTTGTTTTTTTCATTCGTAAGGAACGCACATACCCATACACGCATACTCAGGATTTAAAATCAGCTGTAGTTCTGTAGTAGAAATTGGATTGCCTGCTGCACCTCAGGATTTTTGTTGAAACATTTTTTATTATTTTCCAAATCAACAATGACTGCTGCACCTCAGGATGTAGCATGGAAGTCTATTCACATTTGTCATGTGTTGTGGTTGTCTCTGGATCAAGACTCTGCAGGGAAAGACTGAGATCAGTTCTGCCATAGTTGTGAATTGATCACCAACTATTCCAGTGTTTCATTGATAATTTCTGTGTACAAAGGTAAAGCACAATGTCAAGCATTCTCAAAATTGCCAGGTGCCTTATGATCCTGGGCCAGGTGCTGCAAAGCATAACGTTCAATTTTATTGTTTTCATTGCTACCAAACACTGTTTTTCAATGATCACATTTTCTGGTTGAGTCTAATTATCCTCTGCTCTAGTAGTACCTGTTGGGCAACCGTATCCCTAATCTTATTCATCTCTGTCCCTCCCTCAGACCGTGGTTGACGGGGACTGACGACAACCCTGTTGTGTGTCTACCGATTGAGTCCACAAGCATCTTTAGGCAGACTGTTTTGGTGACGATGGGGAGCGGGGGGGGGGGGATGGGGAGCGGGGGGGGGAAGGAGGGCGGGGGTGCTTGGCTGGGGGGTGGTGTCAAAAACGAATATATCAACAACAAAATTCTGTGTCCCCTCAGGGACGTTTGCCAGGTTGGATAGCTAATAATTAGGGGTGGCCGGAATTTGCATAGTCGCGCTACGCAAAGCTCTGCGAAATGGAAAAAAATCTCCATGAGCACGCAGAGTTCCACGAACATGCGGACTTGCTTGTTCCGCCCGTTCGCGATGCTCTTTTCCGGTTCACGAACGCTGTTTGCATGCTGGGGGGGGAAATATTTCACGAGCACGCATTTTGAAAGCGCGAAAAAGCAAAAAATTCCGCAAAGCCGTGGATCGCGGAATTTTTGGCTATCCTGCGCACCATGCGGAACACGAAATTACAAAAATTCCGCAAATTCCATGAGCGGAACAGAATATACTGCCCAGGCCTACTAATAATTCCTCTAGCAAACCAGCCAAAAGCAGCCTTCAGATTCCCAGCACACTGGGGGCTTTCTCTATATCCAATACGGACAGTCCTGTCCTGTCCAAGTTTAGTACTTTTCTACCCACCACTGCTCCTCCAAAGCACACAAAGGTCGCTGTGGGGTGCCCAGCTCAGGCTGGGCTTTAGATGGTGCAGATGTGCACTGTTTTTCCAGGGGTGTGTAGAACGTGGCTGATGGGGCATGGAGTAGCCATGGGAATGCAGTGAGTGGCGGCTGAACAAGGTTTTCACATGTCAACGTCGAATAGGAGAGGATGTTGCAAGAGTGGATGAACATGGTATTTTTTTCAGAACAATAACACTGCCAGCCCTTAAAGTGGTCTACGGTAGCCCCATGTCCACTGGCACATCATCCTTCACCAGCCCAAATGCCTGCAATTATAACACCGCAAATATAGAACATTGTATATGCTTTCTTAAAAATAAACAAAAATACATAAGTGGATCTACTAAGATGCAAACGAGTTTGATTATCATATAAGCAGAACACATTTAAAACGAAAGTGTTACAAATCCAACTTCCTCATGCTCTTAAAAACACTTACCAAGCAACATTTAATGTATTGCATATGTAATAAGACAGGAGGCTAGCCAAGTATGACATCACGTCATGGTTCTACAGCAAGAGAGGTTAAAAGACATAAGTACAGCACTTTCCTACAGAACGGCAGTCTGTCAGATACTGGAATACAAGTCATTTTAAGACTTCAAGGACAGCATGCCAAGTATTACCCTGCCCAAGCACACTTAACCATACAAGGCTATGAGAGAGCCGGGAAGGCCTTGTGTGCTGTGATGCTGTGTGAATGCTTGAAATAAGGAAGTCCTGGTGCTTGAAACGTGCCAATAAATGTGAAAAACTCTCAAGGGCTTCCGAAGAAAAGAGGTGACAACATATGTGGTTCCCTACAGCAGCCAGCACTACTTTTAAAGGACTGAAAAAACTGACCAGCTATTAGGAAACCGTTTCCTGTCCAAATTTCAGGTTTTTGTTGCAAAACGGACCAGCACAACCTTTGCTGTAAATGTTTTAATTGACACATGTACTAAACCCCTTATTTCTATTAGCCTCCAACTTATATTTTGAGTTGACGAAAAGGAATCCCGTCCATTAGGGTCGGGTACAGGCAGCTATAGCCGTCCTGATATTCTTATATTATAAAACAATGCTACATAAAACAGGGAACCCGAGTACACAGAGGGGCTTGGGGTCAGCCCTCTTCCGTTCAACTATCATTCCCTTCTTGCTACTGCCCACCGCGGCATGCAGCATGGAGCTATGGATCAGTCCACTTAAGCCATTCACTCTCTTACACTTTGAGTGATGGCATCGCATGTGCACATTCGCCTACAAACAAGTGTACTTCAATGTTGGGGTTAGTAAGTCAATGTATTGACTTTATTTTGATTTTTTCTCTCCATGTTTTATCCTTTTATTTATGTTTTAGTGTAGTGATCCTGGTTTTGCCAATGCTTACTTTTAGTATGCAGACGTTAGCTTGAGAAAGTTAAAGCAAGAACATTACACTATACAACTGTATTATATTGCATTGTATCGCAGTGTTCAAAAGCACTTTAATTAATTGACTAGTCAGAAATGTACTCCTCTACGTTCCCAACTAAATTTGGAATAAACTTCCAACTCTTTGTGAATTCAGAAAGAAGTCTAGTCCAGCATGAAAACTGAGACAAACGTCTTCCAGTGCACCCCTTAGAATTATGTTGTCGTTACCTGTCCACAGTCACCACGGATACATTTACTCTCGCCTTTCCTTTAAGGTGGCCTGCCTCACATTCAAAGCTCTCCATTGTCCCGGCCCCGCGTTCCTCAAATCTTTAATCATCCCTCATCACCCAACACGCAACCTTCGATCTGCTTATCGCCACCTACTTGTCACCCCTAAAATTAAAACAAAGAAATTCGGTGGCCGCCGCTTTTCTCACTTGGCTCCCAGTCTCTGGAACCCTCTTCCTCTCTTCATCAAATCCACTCCTTCCCTCTTGAACTTCAGGAAGTTACTAAAAACTCACCTCTTCACTCTTTGAGTCTAACCTAAGTGACTCTCGCCTTACTCGTCTCTCGCTCTCTCTGTCTTAACAGCGCCAGGAAGCCTTTGGTGTCAGCGCGCTTTACAAGTTGCATTTAAGATAAGATAAGTAAATACCTGATCATGCGCAGTGGGAAAATGGGCAAGGGAACAGTTTGTGAAAATCCAGACATGTTGTAGTTGGTTTATGTCAACTTCACTGGGTACTACAACTCTAAAATGCACCCTTCCACTCCTACTGCCCTTTCCCGCTTCCAAGAAAGCTGACATGTTGCATCTATACAATGTGGCAGCCATCTTGACGGTATAAAACTGAAGCTTCAAGATGGCTGCTCACCGTCATTGGCAAAATCAGAGCCTGCGCCATTGTGCAAGCATTGGGAAAGCCATTAAAAGGGATGTGCATGGTGGAAGAGGCGATGTAGGGGAAAATAGAGATAGAGACACTGATCCACAGCAGTGTGTCAGCAGTAGAGTAATGAGCGAGGCAGAAATATGGAGAAATACAGAGGCAGTGGGGAGCTCGATTGGGGCGGGGAGAAACAAGGCTGACAAGGGAGGCAGTCCCAAATACCACTATATGTTAAACTAGAGGGTATAGTGGTCTCTGCAACTGTAGTTGGGCTGGAAAATTATAAAAAATATATGTATCATCCACTACAGAGATACATAAATCCAAAAAATCAATATGGAACGAGTGACTTGGGATTCTGATCCAGGAAATTTACATATTCCATCAAGTTCTCCTTTGAAGACCTACAATCTATAATAAATCACTGATACAGTGACTATACTCTTCCAAACTTAGGGCTCACAAATAATTCTTCTTATAATATCCTATAAGAGAAACACTAAATACCAAAAGGAGGTATTCATTAACAAGAGAAGCGAGACTGACTCCGGAGGTCCTCAAAACAAAGAAGATAGACTACAAAACAGACCTTTTATTGCCTAGTCCTTACTTCAGAAACTGATCTCTGAATCCATAAGAAATATCCCAAATCCCCTGATCTGGTGTAAGAATGTAAAAAAATGTCTTTCCAAGCTCTTCCAACTATAGTTCTCCCTTCCTATAGCTAGGCCAACTTGCAATAATTGTCATAGTCACAGACCGTTATAGGAAGCGAATTTATAAATGGTCTATTTATTGAAATGTTATATGTAATGCACTTCACTATACAAGGATTGCAGGCTCTCGTGTATTATATAAGGTACAGGAAAGATGTCCAAAGTTTTGAGGAGATTTTCAGTAAGACTAACAATACGGCTCACGATGAACCTACCTTGAGGCATTGTGAATGTTTATGGGTCAAAAGGAATAAATACATTATGTTTATTAAAGGAGAATTATGACATAAAATTATAACATCATGTTTAGTAATGGTTTTATTTTTCATCCAAATGCCCATCGGAGTTCAAAGCTTTTTCTGTAATGCTTGTATATGATTTCCAGGCGGTTTAACAAAAAATACCTACTGTCATTTAACTTTTTCAATCACTCCTGTAAGTAGTGGTTTCTCAAGGGCAAAATAATATCACCTCCTTTTTACAACGGCTTCATTACAATGGAATGAGCCATACTTTTTTTATGAGAGCCTTAACTTCCAATTTAGAGAGATTAGCACAATATTTTGCTTTTGAAATATGGGAGTCTGTAATGCTTTTGCTACATTCATCTAAAACCATCCAGTCAAATACACATATCAATTAATCCTCAATCTGTGGAAAACGTTGTGTTACAAAAGAACTCTACATTTTTTGAGCTATCCCCCATTCCTCAGGAACAATCTTTGAACCCGAGGCAAAACAAGCACTTGCCTCACCCGAATCTAATTAATTAAAAAATGTCAGATAGTAAAACTGTAGTAAATAAATTACTCTTTCAGGATCAACCTTATTATTGTGGTATGCATAATACAAAACTTATCAGAAGGACATATACTTTATCGGACATCTAATAATTGTAAAAAGTCTCCAAGCCTAAGTGGTGCGGTTTAGGAGACTATGTACTGATGACAACTGAGAAATAAATCATATTTTAGAAAGTTTGTGTTCATGCATTTTATTTATTTTTGGTGTTTTATAAAGTGTGAACATGACCCAATAGTTTCGGAACGCTTTATATATGATTGATAAACATAAGCAAAGAGCTGATACATAAGATTATCTAATGAAAATAAACAGGAACTTTAAAAACTGCAGAAAGATAGTGTGTAGAAACAGAGTTATTAATAAACAATCTTCAATCGTTATGAGTCACTGTGATAGGTTCTCCAGGGTGGTTTTTTAGGTCTCGCCTGACCCAGCGCATGCGCTGGTCTGGCGGGACTTATTGAGAGGGCTCCAAAAAGTGCTACCAGGACAGCCTGGAGCTACAGTGCATGTGCGCGGGCGCCACGCTTTACCGTGATTACTTTCACTTTAGCAGCCGCACGGCCGCTTTGATGTTTGATCGCGATCACTTTTACTTTTGCAGCCACATGGCCGCTTCCCATAGCCAATAGGTCTCGCTTTTGGGACCTTATAAGTATTTATTTATGCAACTGTTGCATGGCTAAACACTTATAAGGTCCCAAAGGCGATACCTATTGGCTATGCCAATGCTTGTTACGCTTCTGCTTAGCATTCCATTCCAGGAACCCGGGGGACAATGTTTGTGTAGGTATAACTGGGATTGATGCATCCAGTGGATAGGCTTACAGTGACTTAACGAAAGAAATCTGTCCATTAGGATCTCTTCACCTCTTTTTTTGAAGATATGGGTCGATGGGATAGACCAAACATTGGATGGTAGGGAGTTCCAAATCCTTGGAGCTGATCCAGAAAAAGAGCGCTTGCTGGTTTTTTGTTTTCTGAATCTGGGAGGGTTCTAGCCTGAGAGAGTTTGTGCTTCTGAGTGAGCAACTGCCTCCTGAGATTCGAATCTTTGCTGCCAGGTACCTTAGTTCATTACAATGTAAGGCTTTATGCGTGAGGCAAGTAATTTTCAGTTGAGTTCTGGCCTCGAGAGAGAGACAGTTGAGAGACCGTAATGATGGGGTAATGTGGTCAAAAGCATCTAATGCCTGTTACCAATCTAGCTACTGCTTTGAGTAGAACAGTTCTCGATTTGGGACTTGAAAGGGTTGCAGAACCATATTCTAGTCTTGAGAACAGGAATGGTTCCTCTGCTTGTTTGAAGTCTGGAGGTGGCAGGAATGATTTCACTTTCTTCAGTAGTTTGAGTTGGAATGACACACCGCGCCTTGTTGAACTGATATGAGCTAGCATGTTGAGATTCTTGTCGAGTGGTATTCCAAGGGATTTAGTGGAATCAAAAATGGAAGGTTTCAGTTGAGGGCGCCTAGGTGCATGAGCCAGTCTTGGATGTGGGTGGAGCTGTCATGGGGGAGAAAAGTAGGAATTCTGTTTTCAGTGAATTCAGCTTGAGGTTTTTTTTAGTTAGCCCGGACTGAGTTTTGACAAGAGTGTTATTTAGTTGGATATCCTCAAGGGAAAATATCATTAAGTATAATTTTGTGTCTTGTGCGTACATGTGGTATGCAACGTTCGATTGTTTTAAGATTTCTGCTAGTGGCTCCATGTATAGGTTAAAGAGTGTGGGTGAAATGGTAGACCCATGTGGGACTCCGCATCTCATAAAGGCATTCATTGTGACTGCGAGACTGTGGTGGCCAGATAATATGTTCGCACACTCCACCCCAAAAGTCTAATAAAGTAGTCAAAACAATTCTTAAGGTGCTCTAAACAAAGGGAAGGGTTGCCACACTATTGCCCCTCTACCTCATAAACCAAAATATATTACAACAATCCTTGTGAGCACTCGAAAGAATACACAGAGTTTTCTGATCTTTATCCAGATTCCGATTCCTTTAATTTTTTCTTGAATGCAAACTAGCCAACGCAGGTTTCATCCAGCATCATCGCCTAAACTTCATCAGGGCTACAAAGCACATACATAATAGACTAGCATAAACAAAAAATCTCCAAAACCTCCAAGTCCCAGCACCAATTATATAATCACCCACATGTGTGATACCTGCTAAAACGTAAATACAATCACTATTTCTCACCAATCAGATCCATTACAGAGTCGGAATATCAAGTGAGAACATCCATGCATGCTTAACAGCAAAGGGACATGGCCATAAGCGGTTGAATTCATTTATAACATGTCCATTAAACAAGTTCATGCAATTCTTCATAAAATACCACAAGTAATAAAAAAAATTAAAAAGACAGAAATCCACTAGTATATATGTTTGTGGTTAAAGAAATCATTGAACCTTCCAAGTCCATCATGTCCACTTAAACATACTTAAGAGGTGTTGCATTGGGAGTGGGTAATTCATTTCAATATTAAAGTGAATAGGTGAGTTTTCCCCGAGTGCAAAAAGTGAAACCGACTTTTATATCATTTCTTATAGATGAACCAGCAACTCTTTAATCAGCATGCCCTTGGAAAGTTAATAATCATAGCATGTGACTGAAATTTAAATGTTTTTAAAAAAAATAAAAAATTAGCATTACATCAGTATACCACACATAATAAGTAGTAAAGTTCCATAAACAGCATAAAATCCATGTATGTGTGATTGCATCCCATCAAAAGAGAACATCATCAACAGATACCACACCAAATACCTCAACGATCACCAACTCCTCAACACCACTCAGTCTGGTTTCAGACCCAACCACAGCATGGAAACTGCCCTCATCGCTGCCGCGGCTGACATCCGTATGACTCTGGACAGAGGAGACATGGTGGCCTTCATCCTCCTCATCATTTGACACAGTCTCCCACCCCATCCTCATCCAATGCCATATCACAACATTTGAATCCAAGGACACACACACTGATGGATCTGCTTCTTCATGACTGGAAGGACCCAGTCAGTAAGCCTGGCACCATACCCCTCGGACGCCTGCGACTTCAGCTGCGGTGTTCCACGAGGATCATCCCTGAGCCTAATTCTTTTCAACGCATACATGATGTCTCTAGCCAGCATCATCTGCTCTTGAAATATCAATATCCTCCCCTACACAGATGACACGCAACTCATTCTCTCCCTCATGGGCAAGAATAACAGTACCCGGATCAAGTTCAATGCCTGCATGACTGAAAGAGCCTACTGGATGAAGACCAACTGTCTAAAACCTACATCGACAAGACTGAAATTGTGATCTTTGGGTAGATCACATCACTGTGGGACTCCACCTGGTGGTCAACAGAGCTAGGACCGCCACCCACCCACGCCAAGAACCTGAGGAAAATTATCAGTCGGCTCCTAATCAGCACTGGGAAAACAGCCAAGCATGCCCTGGTCACAGGCAAGCTGATCTACAGGATCAACAGAAAACTCATCAGAAGGGTGCAGACAATTCAGATCTCGGCAGCCAAAATCACTCCACCTCCCACGCTGCATTCACATCACACTACACCTGAAGGAGCTCCACTTGCTCCCCATTCATGAACAAGCACAGTTCAAACTACTCATCCACACTTTCAAAGTACTGCATAACACTGGCCCAGCAAACCTCAACAATCACATCGGCTTTCACAAACCTTCCAGACACCTCCGCTTGTCCGAATCCCTACTTGCATAAATCCCACGCATATGGAATACCAGATCCGACGGCCATGCCTTCTTCTTCATTGTGCTGTAAGCATGGAAAGACCTGCTGCTACACATAAGAGCGTCCTCCTCACTTCGTGAATTTCGCAAGAAGCGAAAGACCTTTTAATCCTTGCACTCCTAGTCTTTCAATTCCACCACTAGGTGCACACCATTAAAAAGACATCCCGCCATTCATCATTAATTACTCCAGTCTTAAAATGTAGCTAAGTGCTCAAGCATTGTTATCAGAGAAGGTCTTAAATACCCTGCTAAGGTTCCGCATAAAAGTCATAACTCACATTATTTTCAATATCCTTATCTACACTTGTCTCAGCAGTGTTAACATAATTATACCTGTCAACCTATTAGAATGCATAAATCACAATACAATTTCACGAGACGCCACTTACCTCATGTCCTCACTTACAACCTCCAACTGGTAAGCTTAATAGATCCACTTACAGCGAGACTTAATAAATCTTCGGTATCTAGTTAGGTATATTTCCACGTGGAAAGGGACGGTCCTGTGATCCAAAGGTATATCCCTCCTCTGAAATCATAGATAAAACCACCATGTGTAAAATCCCCCACAGCCCAATTTGAAGTATTAACCAATTTAATCCTGCAACTATGTATCCCTCACTGAAAAGTTTTCACCTGCCTGTCATTACATCACAGTACTGGTAACACTGGTTCCTGGACTGGTGCCATCAAAAATGTTTCTAATCACAAACAGTGTAATCGTGCAAACTCATCTATCAGAGACCACAATCTTAAGGACCAGTTTCCAGCTTAATACACATAATTACTCCACACAAGTGAAATTCCATGCATATCCTCAAATTTTAACCCAGGTCAAAATATTTATTACCTTATTTAAGATAAAAAATATATGTAGCACATCATAAATTCCAAGTCAAAGAATCATATTTCTACCTAGAGGCATCTGAAACAGTGTAGGTGAACATAGCCTCCTATATGGCTGCCACCTTAAGTGTATCTAATAATAAACCAAAAGAGAGGAGTAGACATAAAGCGCCATCTATAGTAGACACCATCTTAAACTAGACTTTCTCCAAACTTAAGCACATAATTATACCATACGTCCAAAACGAAAAGAATTCCACACATGTACTAATATTTAGATCAAAGTAGCTACAATTATAACCTCACTTGAGATATACAACTGTGTGGTATGCCATCATTATCAAAAGCGAAGAAACATGTTTCTGCTGAGAAGGGTCCATAGCTTTCAATATTTTGAAAACAAATCTCAACATTTCATCCTAAAATCAACAACGAACCACCCCAATATTAAACGACAAACTTAACTCTGTGATGCCAATTAAAACCTGCATCATGGTATTTCTAAAAGGGGATTCAAAGAGTGCGTGTCTATTTTTGGGAAATAAGCAGCCGCGCTGTGATCAGGATAACATACATTATGAAGGCTGTGGAATTGTGAGTCCTGAAGTGCAAACCCATAATTGTTCTGTCATCGTAAGTCTGATAAATTCAGTATAGAAGGATACACATTCCTGAATACCACTCCTCTACTATGACAGTAATAGAGTCTGAAACATATCCTCCCCTTTAATGACTGGTTTACATTGGCATTCTCCTTCATACACACAATATAATTCTTACTGTGCATCAACTCTAATACAATACTCCAGTATCACAACCTATGTATAAGCACACTAGCACACACAATTATTGTTAATATAGGTCAATCACCCTAAAACTTCTGCAGTTTTTGATCAGTATTAATGCTTTATTCAACAGCCCTTAATTTACGTAAAATCAATTTCCTGTTACCATGCCTTGAACGTACGTGTCTGTGCTGAATACCATGGCATTTGATAACGTCTTGTAATTTTACTGAACATGACAGACAGTGTACCGCTAGTGGGGCTCTCAAGCGTTCTAATATTCGTTCTCTCAGTGGCCAGATAGTACGGCCTGTATACATTAATCCACATTTACAAACAATTGTGTATATAACAAACTGTGTGGAACAGGAAACAATGTGCGTACCCGAGGTCATGACGGTGCTACAATCAAAGCTCAGCTTCTTATCAGCATGTCTGCATGCACTGCAATCTCCACACTTAAAAAACCCTTTATTCTTTTTTGTCAACCAGTGCCCTGTATCTTTTCATTGAGGAAAACTGGGGCTTACTATATTCCGTAGTAGAATACCTCTTTTGATGGCCATGCTGGGGTTATTAGTAAGCCATTTGGCTGAGTTATTGTCAATATACTCCAATTTATTTTTCCCAAAATCCTACTAAGTTTCCCAAAAGCACACCCATCTGATGTTATGAGCTGCACAGTGTTAATAGATGATTGACATGCACTTGATCTTTTGTGCTCCTTCAATGTATCCTTTCATTTCAAACATCAAGCCCTATAAGAAGCCTTCACCTTGGATTTCTACCCTCCTTTGAAAACTGTCTGTCATGTCTCTTTAAGTGTGTAAGAAAACATGTTCTTCACTGCAATACAATCTAACCATCATCATCTCACCGTACAGAATAGCTAACAGTTGAGAACTGAGATGAGCGCGGTCAGCATTACATTAGATGAGGTTGCCTTTCTGAAGGGTCTACTTTGTATTTTGCTTCATTTTATGTAAATCTCCACATCAAAAAAACAAATACTCACAGAGCTGTAATTAAATATAAATGTCATGTTATTGGGGTTCTGATCAAGCTATGCCAACAATGGTTTCAGTTGTTCTAGTGAGCCTGTCCATATCATAAGTATGCGGTCAATAATGCGACCCCAGTCAAATATGCAATCAACATACATGGAACAACTTGGTCCCCAGAAATATCAGTCTAATATGTATATGTTTTCTAGCCCTGATGAAGTCCAGGCAATGATGCTTGATTAAACAATCGTTGACAAGTTTGCGTTCAAGAAAAGAATAAAGAAATCAGAACCTGGATAAAGAACAGAAAACTCATTGTGCTTTCTTACATGTGCTCACAAGAAATTTGGGAATAGGTATTCATTGTGCTTCACTATTACCATCCTTCTGAACCACAGTCTGAAACCTGGAGAGTAGATCATTTTGCAGAACTGAATACCTATGAATCGAGCCACCAACTGAGATTAAGACAACTCTTCTAGTCAATGTACACAGTCCTGAAATGTCTATCATACTACCTACCAAACTAATAATTGGGCAAGTTTCAAACTTGACATCAAGATATTTGCTCACATGGTCAAAAATTACTGTTCAGTTTAATAAACTGACCAGTACTTTTTGGATTGTGAGCAGCTACAGGCAGTGTAAAACTAGTCTCCTAAATTAGAATTCTGACATGTATAACAATAGGGTGGAGTATTGGTATTAGTCTTTCATAAACATCATGGGATGTGATATAATAGACATCTGGCACAGACATGCACCTGAGAGGTGCTGCACAAACAAGTTTATAGGTAAATCTGTAAACTTTGGATCAGACCGTTTTACTATTTCTTCTTCTAGTCGGTCTTCAATTTTATAAAAGGGTTTCAACTTGGGGTTCGTGTTAAATGAATATAACCATTGGTACCCCTTGCTCAGGCTACTTACTAAA
The DNA here is from genome assembly GCF_964204655.1 of Triturus cristatus. Classification (NCBI taxonomy): domain Eukaryota; kingdom Metazoa; phylum Chordata; class Amphibia; order Caudata; family Salamandridae; genus Triturus; species Triturus cristatus. Next base: position 848,494,815 of record NC_140583.1, on the reverse strand, counting down.
GTCTCTGAGTAAAGTAGTTTTTTTATCCAGCTCAGAATGCTTTATCGTTTTGCTTGATGGAAGTTTATCAAGTGATAATTGCATTGTATACTTCACCATAAGCTCAGTCTGGCACGCAGAATACAGCCGATTATCCATCAAAAATCAGTAACATACACCATAACAATATTCTTCCACCTTTTATAAGCACTGGTATTCAGTGAAGTAAACAATGACCTACAATACTCCAATTTAATTTTAGCCTTAACCAAAGGAATTTCAAACTAAAATCGGTGTTTTAGCATTAAAAATAATGTATTTTACTGAGCTCACAGGAGAGTTGGAGACATGGGTAGGCACCCTAAATGAGATTGACTGGCAGGTCACTAAGATGGCCTCAACAAAGATAGTGATTTCTGCCAGGGTGAGAATGATACAGCTTAAGTACTTACACATAACTTACCTCACTCACTTTAGGAAAGCAAAGAACATGCATTGGTAGGTACTGGCACTGTGATTGCCAAGAGAGACATAGCCAGATACTGGAAATCTGAAACTGCACCTCCCGTATTGCAAAGATAAGAGAACATGGAAGTGTTGTGAGTAACAACAAACATACACATGTTGCTGCCTCCATCCCTAGACTAAGCTAATAGTGTGTAATCCGAGTTGAGAAGATTACTTGCTGTGTAGGATCAGGGTCCTCTACCACCTTTTCCAGCTTCAGAGAGAGAACAACGACTTTATGTAGGTACTACAACAGTTTTACCATCAAGGCACTTACATAGTTGTAATTTGTCTGTACACTTTAAAACATTAATGCAGAAAACTGTTAATTCATTATTAGTATTAGTCCAAAATGATAGCCTTTTATAGAACGCTGTTAGATTAGACTACATAGAATGCATTCAAAGCAATCCTGAGCTTGCAACCACTTTATTAGAGCCATTGTCTTTCTATCCGTTTAAATGACAGGCTTACTTACAATGGACGTTCAAGCAAACTCGCTAGGGGCAAAGGGGCATATGTATGAAAAGGCCGTTTTGCCAGTCCTTAATAGCAATTTTTAGCGAATCACTATTAGGGACTCGCAAAATGCTATGTATGTAGCATTCGCACTAATAATTGCGATTCCTACATAGTCCTTAATTGCGATTCGCAATTAAGGAATACCTTCCCACTCATTCCTATGGGCCTAGAGTTTTTGCGTGTTTTTGCGAGTACCCATTAGGTACTCGCAAATTGCGAATGCAATTTCAAGGGTGTCAAAAGGGCACCCTTTAGCACCCTGTAAATATGTATGTGTGCACATGTGGCGCCCATACATGCCCTAAGGGCATGTATGTGCGCCACATGGCACTTTGAAAAATGCTAAAAAAAGTGCATTTCTCCAGCGAAAAGCGCACAACTTGGGGGCTTCCTACATTGCATTTAAGAAATCGCAATTTGTGATTCCTTAAATGCAATCGCAAAATAGGGAATCGCAAATTTTGAAATTCCTTATTTTGCGATGGCCTTTTGGGATGATACATCCCAAAAGGTCTTTCCCTGTTCGCAAACGGGCCAATTCTGAGAATCGGCCCGTTTGCAAATGGGAAAAGGGCTTGATACATATGCCCCAAAATGCTTTAGCAGTCTAAGACTTAAGTAATCTTTTAAGGATCTCCAACCCCGCCGCACAGAGACTCGTCATCCAGGCTTTGATCATAACTCGGCTGGATTATGGGAATTCCCTTTACTTAGGCTCCCCATGCTGTGTTAAGAAGAGGCTACACACTATTCAAAAGGCTTCTGCGCATCTTCTCCTTGAAATCCCAAGGGACCACTCCGCAAGGAGGGCCCTGGCCGACTTACATTGGCTACCCATAGAGCAAGCTGTCCAGTTTAAATCCCTGTGCATTGGCTTAAGGGTCCTCAAATTCTTCATGCCCTAGTTAAACCTTACAAACCCGGCAGATCATCAAGATCCTCAACTTCCTTTTTTTTTTTTTTTTTTTTTTTTTTTTAACGACACCGAGAATTTGTAGATCTAGATGGGTGACCATTCCTTCAAACTTCTGGCACCCCGATTCTGGAACTCTCTGCCTCTCTCATTGCACCAGTCTGAATCCGAACCTGCCTTAAAGCATAGCTTTTCTCTAACCTTCCCCTGTTCAGGTCCTAGCTGGGACGAATGTGTTGATCTACTGGTCTAATTCAGGGCTGGGAGGCCCCTGGTAGCCGTGTGCTCTACAAACTGACTAGACTCCATTAGATTGAATTTCTGCAAAAGTATAGAGAGGTGAAAAAACAACATATTGTCTAAAGGAAAAAAAAAAAACATTGTTTGAAGGTTAATGAAAGTAGGGAACCAGAAACCGAAATGCGGTCCATCATCATCCTCAGAAAGATTTATTTGCTTTAAAAACAATCCTAAAAGTACCACAGACATTAAATGCATCATCATCAAAGCAATAAAAATATATTAAACATTTAAAAATCAGGTATCTTAAAAAAGAAGAGACCATTTAGAAACTGCAAGTTTTAAAAAGCTACCAGCGTTGATACAGACCTCGATATTGGGCAATATTCGTAAACAGTAGAGGGCAGCCTTCCATTGTTGAAATCCATGCATATTAAAAATTGGTTTTTAAAATTTCCGGGTGAAAAATGCATAATATTTACAAAAGAAAAAAAAGTGCTCAAGAGATTGCACAACAAGACTCATCCCATGGGCAAACTAGTACAGCATTGGTATAAAACTGAGTCAGGAGAAAACAAAGTAACAATCTAATAGTCCCAGGCGCAACTTGGATAAGAGCGCACGTTCCCAGCAACTTAACACCCAACTCAAATATAGTTAATGAGTTAGGTGAGGTTTGCATGATTACATAGTCCCACAGGAGAGATTTTCGTAACTGCTCATATTCTCTGGAGGCCCGGCTATAAGACACAGAAAGCTATTTTACCTTGGATATCAGTCTTGGTGACAGAGGTCGGAGATAAAAACATACGTGAAAACCGGTAGGCACTTTTGCCTCTAGTAGGGACTGTACTGGATTATTCCCCACTCTCTTGGAAAAGTCAAACAGAATGACTAAAGTGAAGACACTGGTTAGCTATGCAGGGCGACCATGTTGATCTCTGATCATACACAATTCCCAAGTAAGGAAATTTTGTGGCCATTTCAATACGGTTCCTGTTAACAAGAAATGAACCTACTTTCCCAACTCTCTTCCCACACACCATGTACTTGGTTTTATCTATATTAGTGTCCAGATCCAATCTGTCCATAAAAATAACAAAACTGCTGATTAAGACCCTCAAGCAACTGGGGGTACGGGATATTAATACAGCATCGTCTGCGAAAAGCAGCCGGAACAAGCCCTGACTTTATCATGGGCATATCCTTCCCTGAAACTACTAAGGAAGCATTTAAAAGTCAATGTAGTTCAAAAGCATCAGTCCATTCTTTTCCTGGCCAAAATATAACAGAAGTACTGACACCACAATGTAGTGCTTGGAGAAAATTAACTAAAGCCTCATCCAACCCTGAGGTCAAAAGAGCATCACAAATCTTGCAGCAGTTAACCCTGTTGAAAGCACTTGATAAATCCATAAATTAAATGAATAACGAGCCCCCTTTAGGAAATGTGTATTTGTTGACGATTAGATGGAGGTTAAGGTCTTGCTCAGTACTGTGGAATCCTTTCCAAAACCCCCATTGTGCTTGGGAAATTATCTGGTTGGCACTAGAACAGTCCTCAATCCTTCTAAGCACTATACGTCCAATGACCTTAACAGCCAAATCCAGCCAGAAGGAGAATCTGTCTGTAATATTGTGGATAACTTATTATAACTTTTCTTATAAGTTGAGACAATCACCACAGTATACCATGACTTGGGGAAATCACATAGGGGTGCATTATTGATCACTTCTTAAAGCCGGGGCCCAAAATTCCACATTCCCCTTATAGAAGTCCATTGGGACCCCTTTCGGGCCAGTGCTATCTTGGAACGGCTCTCCATGATTCCCTCACAAACCTCTGCTAGTTCAAACTTTATAGATAATGGAAAGAAAGAGGAACGATCGACAGGCCTGCTGCCCCCTGAACCAGTCTTGGGAATAAATGGCCTTAAAATGAGTAACCCATTTGTCAGCACTGATGTTGGTCCCCAAACCGGCCAAAGCAGTTTCCATAAGTTTAGGCCTGTTAATGATTTTCCAAAAGCCCCCCAGAGTCTTTAAGCCGTATGGAATCCACCATGCCATCCCACATCTATTGCTTAACAGCCTGCTTTCCATTCCAAATAGCTGTTCTATATGCAGCTCGACAAAGCCCTACCTTCAACTTGGTCTTAGGGGCTGTTGATAATGCTTTGTGCAGATGCTTGTTAGCGTACCTACACGGTTTATCAAACCAACATCGTGCAGTATCATTACTGGTCTTCAGCTGGCTAAGGAGATTGCCCTTGATCTTAGAATTCAAAGTATCAAAGGCCTCAAGTATAGCAACACTAGTTTGAGTTTCCTCCAGCAGATAATCCATCACTAAAGAAAATAGATTTTACATGCCGGGTAAGAAACTTAGCAAAATCGATGCCCTGCCACATACGATGCAGCCCTTGATCATGCCTACAAACCCCCTGGCCTTTCCTGGGTGAAAAACTGACCCAGTGAAAACCATGGATGCCTCAATAGGGCTGTGATCACTGAAGGCACTAACTTCCACATTAATGAATTCGATAAGTGAGCCCATGGCAGGTGAAACTAAAACATAGTCAAGAAGCGAGCCTTGCCCCCGCCCATTAAAGGTAGGAGTAAGAGTACCGGACACAAGGTTGCCCCTAAGCTTCATTCCATTCTGAAAACCAACCTCAAGTAAGTGCTTTAACAACTCCCCCCCCCCCCCACCCCCACCCCTATGGTCTTTATTCCTGAAAAAGCCTGTGTCTGTGAGCCACCTGAAAGGGCTGAATGACAGTATGGTTAGAACCCAAGTTGGCATTAAAATCCATCCAATTAAAATATAAAAATTGGAGGACACAAGTGAGAACCTTCTCTTCAGGAAATTAATGATCAACAAGAGGACCGCTAAACTACACGAAGAAAACCACAGAGTTAAACAAATTAAATAATCTAGGGATCACCACCCACTAGATATGTATTCCCAGATGGTTAAAGCGGACAGGGCATATCTTGAAGTTACTTGTAGTGCGGGCCAAGACCAACAAACCCCCACTGGCCCTAGCGCTTAGAGACCTCAGGGCAGGTACGCTAAAGCCCAGAACACCTTCCCAAATTGGGTGATCCAGGCACCACGTTTCCTGGAGCAAAATAAGATCAAAGCCAGCTAAATAGTCAAGCCAATCCACATCTGCCATTTTAGAAAATAACCCAGCCACACTCCAGCAGACTAATTTGGACCCAAGTACAGAACTATCCCCAACCGCAGAGGTGAACAAAACTGCACCACAGGACATAATTCATCTTTCGACACCCCCGTGATCAGCCAACATGAACTTACACCACATCCTGGGATACAATATCTGCCAGGGCAGAATGCCTAAAAGGAACCAGAGTAGGAATTAGGCTCCTACGAAGAGGGCTGATAGCAGCTAAACTCAGATGATGCCAGTCCAAACCACTGAGGTCAACCAATGGCCTGTATCTATTAGAATAGGAGATTCTAAGGTGAGACCTCTGTAGAGTGAGTGGGGAGCAAGGCAGAATGGACCCAGCTTGCAGGTGCCTGTAGAAATACCCTAAGGGTAAAACACTGATGTTGCCATTAGCAGGAAAAGATAGTTGTTGAAAGTTGCTCAAGACTCGTCTAGCAAGATAAGGGTACCTAAAATTAATATTAATACAATACGAGAGAGTCTCATCAGAAAAACTAATTCAGTACAACTGCTGAACCATCACATGTTCTGATCTTGCTGTGTAAAACTCGAGTGGCCAGCAAACCAATGGCACACTTTCTACTTAAGCTGGTCATATGACTCTGAAGAGCAGTCCTCAATTTGGAGGACATTCCCCAAGACCACTACAAAGGGACAGATTTCTGGAGGAAGGTTAATATGTGGAATACCATTACTATGGCAGGGCAACCAAATTAGCACCCTGAGAATGGCCATCCCAATCCCAAACCCTTAGAACACCCCATTTAGGGCTGGGAATAACGGGCATCTCTGAGGGGCCTCCAATGACAGCTTGGGTAACATTCGACAATGAACACTGCAAGGCCTTGGCTTTGTTAGCTTCATTAGCAGCCCTGCAGATGCAGGGGGGATTGACAGGGGTATGGCATGGAGCGCCACATGGACCCCGATGTCCAAAGCAATTAGCAAAGAGGCCAGAGATTTTTACCACTTTAGCTTCAATTTTAGCAAGCCTGTCCATCAGAGGCGCCAGGCAAGATTTAGGGAGCTCATTTAGTTGAGAGAAAAAAGGGACCCAAGTTGCCACACACGAGTGCTCTTGTGGGTCATCGCCCAAAACCAGAGGGTCGGTGCTATTGATAGTACCTTTCCTACCTGCATTAACGTTTTTCGGTTCAACAGACAGTGTTAACTCACCGACCACGGAAACCATGAACTCCCCTTGCTTAACTTGATCTGAAATGGGAGCACCCACCAAAGAATGATCCAGAGTGCCCCCCCAAGTCCAAGGAAAGGCACCTCTCAACCAAATCGATTTCATTTGTAATGACCTCTACAACTCTGACCAAAAATGTATCAATAGTCAAAAAGTCACCTGGGGGTTTAGAGGGTATAGCCTTTCTTTTGCAAACTCCTGGATTCAAAATGTAAGCTCTCCATGAGAACAGTTTCATAGGAGACAGGAATAGCTCACTTCCAGTCAAGCGAGGGGTGCAGGGAAGATGACTTCTGGAGAACTAAGGGTGTAGGGCCATCCCAGCCAAGTTTGGCCACGGACGGGCGCAATGGGCCGCTCTTGGCCCGGGTGCATCCCACGCTGCAGGAGAAGCAAATCGCTTTTAAGCGCTGATATGAGCGTGCTCCTCCTCCTCGCTACACACAAGGAATGCTGGGGGATATAGTCTCACCCCAGCCAGCAAGAGAATCAGCTTGAGATCTTGCACTGCGGGAGAAGCAAAGTACTTTTAAGCGCTAGTATGAGCGTGCACCTCCTCCTCCTCGCCACACATAAGGAATGCTGGGGGATATAGTCCCAGCCAGCAACAGTATCAGCTCGAGGTCCCGCGCAGAGGAAGAAGCAAAGTGCTTCTAAGTGCTGGTATGAGTGTGCCCCTCCTCACCACACACAAGGAATTCTGGGGGACATAGTCCCACCCCATCCAGCAAAATCGTCAGCTCTAAGCTCACTAGAGAACACCGTGCTCCTTTATTTTCTAAAAGAAAGTCATGATGATATGCAAGCAAAAGCTTTATATTTAGCAGTATGTTCTGGCCTCATTTAGAGAGAGAACAAGCATATGGATATTTATGAACTGCAGGTGAACTTGCTGGACTACAGGCCAGCAGTGGGTCTTGAAATGAATTGCCATATGTAAGCGCCATGTATGCATTGTGGTACATTACTGGAATGGAAGCTAACAAATATTGAAAGTACTGGGTGAAGGAAAAGGGAACTACAGCCTCTCTAAAGAATTGACTTGCTCCATTGACTAACAGATTGAGATCTTAAAGGAAAGGGGAAATCGCTTCTACCTCAAACATACCACGAAGTATCCAGTAACAATATATATATATATATATATATATATCTGCAGACGCTTCAAAACACAAAGATTCATCTTTGGTTTTTCCACGTTCCACTAGCCCAGGTATGAAGCATTCTGGGAGTTGCAGTGTCTACCATCGTGGCAACTCAGTGGGCGATCACATGGTTGGGGGAGGCGCTTACTCCGTAATGAGGGAGTGCTGCAGAAACATTTAAAAGCTGGGAGCTACGGATTTTCAGTTGGGCAGTGGCATCTGAAGAAGGCATTAGCCGAAATGCATTATGCCTTATCTGCAATCTAATAAAGAACATCGGCTGAAATCCCTGCTTGTGGCTTCTTCCTTCGGCGCTGTTGGAGGTTGTTTTGGATTTGTTCGTGTCAGCCAGAGACACGTTAAGGAGTCCCGTTTCATTAAGTTGGCTTCCTACTTTCCTGGTTCCTGCTCACGCAGATTTTGTTTTTCGCCAAGGTATTGGCGTGCGGCAGTCCACCTCCAGAGTGCAGGATAAGCAAGAGAGGCTGCCGGTTGGCAGTCCGTGACTTCACGGAGGTAGCTGGTGCATTGTAACCAGCCCACGATCCTGCGGATCTGTACCCTGCAGGTTGAAACGTAGTGCGGGGACTCGAGGGGTCCTGAAGATTTTAATTGGACTGAAGAAAGTGCGCCCAGCTCTGCAGACGCTTCAAAACACAAAGATTCATCTTTGGTTTCTCCACATTCCGCTAGCCCAGGTATGAAGCATTCTGGGAGTTGCAGTGTCTACCATCGTGGCAACTCAGTGGGCGATCACATGGTTGGGGGAGGCGCTTACTCCGTAATGAGGGAGTGCTGCAGAAACATTTAAAAGCTGGGAGCTACGGATTTTCAGTTGGGCAGTGGCATCTGAAGAAGGCATTAGCCGAAATGCATTATGCCTTATCTGCAATCTAATAAAGAACCTCGGCTGAAATCCCTGCTTGTGGCTTCTTCCTTCGGCGCTGTTGGAGGTTGTTTTGGATTTGTTCGTGTCAGCCAGAGACACGTTAAGGAGTCCCGTTTCATTAAGTTGGCTGCCTGCTTTCCTGGTTCCTGCTCACGCAGATTTTGTTTTTCGCCAAGGTATTGGCGTGCGGCAGTCCACCTCCAGAGTGCAGGATAAGCAAGAGAGGCTGCCGGTTGGCAGTCCGTGACTTCACGGAGGTAGCTGGTGCATTGTAACCAGCCCACGATCCTGCGGATCTGTACCCTGCAGGTTGAAACGTAGTGCGGGGACTCGAGGGGTCCTGAAGATTTTAATTGGACTGAAGAAAGTACGCCCAGCTCTGCAGACGCTTCAAAACACAAAGATTCATCTTTGGTTTCTCCACATTCCGCTAGCCCAGGTATGAAGCATTCTGGGAGTTGCAGTGTCTACCATCGTGGCAACTCAGTGGGCGATCACATGGTTGGGGGAGGCGCTTACTCCGTAATGAGGGAGTGCTGCAGAAACATTTAAAAGCTGGGAGCTACGGATTTTCAGTTGGGCAGTGGCATCTGAAGAAGGCATTAGCCGAAATGCATTATGCCTTATCTGCAATCTAATAAAGAACCTCGTCTGAAATCCCTGCTTGTGGCTTCTTCCTTCGGCGCTGTTGGAGGTTGTTTTGGAGATATATATATATATATATATATATATATACACACACACGGAACCTTATTGTGTCTCCATAGCCCCTACTGCACATGATTAAGTTCAAAAAGAAGTGTTCGGAACTGGCACTAGAATTTACAGGAAACTGGACTGATGGCAATATGGAAGAGCAGGTCCTTCTAGCCTAGAGAGAACATGTATTGCTTGGACTGCAGTTCCCCAACACTTGCTAAATATTTACTACACTGAAAGTTTCTTCTCTTAAAAACATTTTTCTCATTTTCAGAACTGGAAGCTGGGGAAGGACTCTCTGAGAAGCACATGTTCAGATTCACTCAAGTATTTTCAAGGCAAGCAAGCTATCAGACTCTAGTTGTGGAATTCACTGTTTTCTGGGACTTTACAAACAGTTGCCTGGGTGAACAGGAAATGGAAGGAAGCTCAAAGTAAAATAAAAATCATAGCACTGCACTACAAGGAGAGATGTCACCTCACGCGGATCCTGCCGGTTTGGATGCAAAATCACTGGACGTGGAAGAAATTTTCTCTTCAGTGTGGATCAATAGTTTAGCTACTTTGGGTATTCTTTTTAGTTTCCAACATATGGAAAGGCACATACTGGACGCACGTACTGTACCTCTGTGATTGTGGAGAAATTCTTAGGTTTGAAGCATAAATTTCCTATCATTCCGCTCTAACATCTACCTGTCCAACACTGGCATGAAAAGGCAATCCCCCTTCAAAAAGACGCAACACATTTATTAGTTAAACCAGCATGAACCAAATTTTCTGTTTGGAAGACACCAAAGCAGACATCAATTTTACTGAGGCTTACGATGTCTAAAGTGACCCACGGGCAAGAAAGAATTGTGGCAAAGGTCCCATAGCCACTGATGGCCTCATGGAAACAGAGAAGTTGGTGCACTGAATTGCAAACTAGGATATAGCTCCACATTTTCCTCTCATTCTCATCAATGGGCTGCGACCTCTCAAGACCATGACCCTCCAATTCACAAGTCGCCAATCACCCACGGTGCTGCTACACTGTGACAAAGGTGAAGCACACCACATCTCTACTGAAAGGAAGCATTGTCAGAGCCCCGAAAGCTCCAATACCAATAACAGCGATTTATCTAGTAAGCCATGTTTAAGAAAGACAGAGCAGTTCTATATACTACCAAAATGTAAATGCTTTTTTTTATTGATTCTCGAAAAGGTATGTTTGCAAGTGAACCAATCACAGAAGATGGTGATCTACTGTTGTGTTTACATTTAGCAGTACCGGAACTCAAGGCTCCAAAAAACAATTCAGGTTTTTCTATTGCCATCTCATGTCACATCATGATTACCTCTACCCGGTGTAAAACATGCAAATGTGAAGGTCTCAGGGCACCATTTACAACAAGTCTTATGTCTGTGGCATTGGGGAACATACTGGAAGTTTCAAGATCTTATAAAGGAACTCTGCATTTGATCTGTTTCTTTTATATGGTCATGAAACTCATCAGTAAATTGTATTATACTCCTAATGTATGCCAGGGGTACTTAATTCCATATATAAAACCATACTGGAACTTTGTGCGGAGCACTCCATAAACTGAATGTTCATTTCACCACACTCAATAGGTGTTATTAAAACATAATGATAATCATTGCATCTATCTGAGAATGATCAAAGACAGAGTTCACCCTGGAGGGATCATTCGAGGCAGTCAGTGGCCTGCAGTTCTGCAAGAGTGAGGTAATGTGGCAGGAAGTGTAGAGAAGTTGAAGAAAGACTTATGAGGTGGAAGGAAGACTACGAACACTTGGTATTCATCAACCCAGGCATAAGGCAGCCCCAGCGGCGGTATCCTAAGAAAACTGTTGGGCCTCTGCGCTTACTTTTCTTACAAATGATGTACCGAAATTAACCATGTCTACATCTACTTCACTGTGTCACACCGCACACTTACGTGCACAAAAAGAAAATGTACAGCGTAATATGTTTTATCTAAACGATTTTCAACACAAGCACAGAGTCACATAAAGCTACATGATAAACTGAAACACAGTTAATTGAGATCGTTTTAGAAGTGTTCCCTATGAAAGTAATGAGACCCTTTAGATACACCCACTGGCGAGGGTGGCCTTTCTTACCAGTTGATGGGGTGTCCTCTTACTTGGAAAAACTGCTTCTTCAAACGTGTATTCTGTTACTCATTCGCATTGTCAGTGGCTGAAATAAAAGCGAGTCTGTTAGAAATTGCGACGCATTACGATGGTACGTCGTATCCATAGATGTAACATTTTCATTCAGAACCACACACACAACGTATACACATTGATATTTAAAATGGACAGCACTTCGAATGATGCTTCTCGACTTCCGTGTTCACATTAGCATTGGATTCTGAACGACAACTCGTAGTTCTGCTCTTAACGCCAGCCAAAGAACAAGAAAAACAGATGCCGTCATATCTAGCAGCATCTCTGCAAACAAGAAAATGCCTTCAGCAGCAACGAGTGACTTCCTAGGCAGGCTAAGCTCCGTGCTTGCTTAGAGTTTAACATGCAGCGTTATTTGCTTCTCATAACCTGAATTTATTTTTGCTACTTCCCCTGTCACGGTCTCACCGGAAGTTGCAAGGTTCTGCGAAACGAGAACTTCCCCTCTCACTTGCACCACTTCCACAATGCGCGTTTCTTCGCAGGGAGCTTGGTAGCGCCCGTAAATTGCTGTGTACATTTCCACACAAACAGCTATGCCGTCTGTACAGAGCAGTTATTCTGTGTGCCGCTACAATAATTGGAACCCAATCAAAAACGTGTTCGAAGGCACGTATGAAATGCACGCCCTCCGTATTCACACGGACAGATCTACCCTCTCCTCCTAGTAAAAGAAACTTCTGAAAATCATCTGTTCGAGGGCCACTGTCAGCAACCACAACAAGCATTAGCATAGCCAATAGGTCTCGCTTTTGGGACCTTATAAGTATTTAGTTATGCAGCACAATATCCTTGGTGCAACAACATTAACTGTTGCATGGTTAAACACTTATAAGGTCCCAAAGGAGAGACCTATTGGCTGTGCCAATGCTTGTTGTATTCTTCGTGGGGTAATAGGTCACAGCTCGACCTTAAATTGTCTACAATTAAAATAAATAAAACCTGTGTGCGATTAGACTGCGGGTCTACAGGAAAGGAACAAGCAGAGAACTGATTTTGTTTTGAACTAGATATAAAAATGTAGGGCACAGATTAAAAATGACAAGTTGTCAGCATCCAGTGATCAGTGCAATGGTCACTCACTGTACGCATGTTCCTAGTGTGGCTGCTTTCGCATTTAGGGGAGAACAGGCGGTTTATTGTTCGAAAGCAGAAGCAGATTAATGTCTCCGAGTGCTGTTCCTCATAGGGGCACATTTGTGTGATAAACATCAGTGACACAAAGACTAAATTGCCCAGTAAGTTTAAAGACAGATTCGAGATAGGGGAGGAATTAAGTTGTCGGTGAATCTAATGTTTTTGCCAAACACTTCGGCCTCATCTTAGATTGTGCTGATGCACGAGGCGGCCATTAGATCTCCCGGACCCAGTACCAATCTTTTGTCACCTTTCTTGCCCCTTTATCAAGCCCTTCAGGAAACAAAACCTCTGAATGCATTCAATCAATAACGAGATCAGTCGATATTATTTGTGAGAGAAACGGGACTTGCAGGCTCTGTTTGGAGAAGGCGGTTTTCTCTAAATGCTGTAGCATGGGCATCTTATCAGTAAGTGAGCGCGGTGCCACGAGAGTGATTGAGCGAGTGTAGATAACGTCACAGTAATTCGGGGCACTGCAGAGACACACGGACCCTGAAGGGCAGAAATCAGCTGGGCAATGCGTGTGGCCCTGCCCAGCCCTTATGGCTTTCAAAACAAACCAAGCATTTGCAATGCACTAGGTCTCGCATTTATGCGAGTTTAAGCTATTGGCATTGTAAAGGACAATGCCTTTTATTTATGTTCTAAAAACAAAAACAATAAAAATAGGCATTGTTATTTGCAACGTTAATAGCTCAAACTCACCTAAATGCGAGACGCATTGTATTGCAAATGCTTGTTCATTTGGGCTTTGGGTCTTAATTTAGAAATAAAAAGTAACAAAACCCAAATTTTTAATATTGTTTCAATTCATTGTTCTCACGTTTTAATTTCGAAATTGCAACCTAGATTTGTGATTTGATGCAGTGTGCGAAATTGAACACTTCATTTTGCTTCCTCATGCCTGTTTCAGGGGTTTTACAAAGGTGTTGGTGGTGGGTAAGAACACATGAGTGCGAGAAACAGCACAATGACATAAGGAACGGGAGGAAAAGCACACGAGGGTGACAACAGACAGCGAGGGAACAGGGGAAAAGTACATGAGACACAGATCACATGGGTTGGGGAGAGCACACGGGGAGAGAAGGAGAAAGCTGAGAAGTTCCCTAAAAGCAGTCCCCGTACTTTTTTTAACGCACTTCGACCGCTGGTTACATAGCAAAGAAACAGACAGGTTGTTATGCTATGCATGATACTACGGGACAGAAAAAAATCCGTTCACAAACACATAGGCTGTGAGGGGGCAAACTAAGGTTAATTTAATTTTGGCTGCATAGTTAAAATATCTATCCACTGTTTCCTGGAGGTACTCTCGTGTTTGTTTTTGGGAGAGTGAGAACAAAACTTTTTAAAATCCTGGCTACTGCTGGGATGTTCCTAGGAACGGGTGTGTGAATATGGGAAAGGAGGAGTGACGAGCATCCTGATACCAGGTCTGGAGTCGGCCTTCCCCTTTAAGTGTTTTTGCCTGCACTCAGGGGAGGGGACAAAGTTGCATTTAGTAACAGAAGACCACAGTTTGGATGGGATCGGTGGTAGCGAGGGGCCGAGAGATAATCGGGGTTGTTTGAAAGGACACAGAGACCTGATACGTAGAAGGAGAGAGGCTCTGCAAAAAGAAATAGAAACCAGTAAAATAAACATGGCTTGGAAGCGCCCCGCTTGCGCAGTGGCATGTCTCGCTGTTGCGGTTTGATTAGCTAGTAATGCACATAAAAGAAAAAAAACACTGCTGGCACTGCAATCATGTTTAAAAGCAATGCGGTGCGTACACAGGGTTTGCCATAGCGTGGAAGAAACGTTTCCAAGGGTTTCCTTACGTTTAAGGCTGAAACTCTTCTGTGCAGTAAGGGAGGGGGAGGAGCGGAGGAGGAAAGCCTGCCCTGCGAAGGAGCGGGTGAGAGAGGGGGAGGAAAGCCTGCCAGCTGTGTGCGTGCACGACATCGCGAACGCAAGCTGGAGGCCTGACAAAAGCCACTAGGTTAGCACTTCCAAAACCCCCTTACTAAAACTCTCGCCAGACCAGCGCTAAAGCGCTAGCTCAGGCGAGACCTAAAAATGACAGTGGAAATAAGCAGAAATGAACACCAGGGAATCTCCCACCTGTCATCATGAGACCAGCAACGCAGGGCCTAGTTCCTCGACAATCAGCAGGGACCAGAGCCTTTCAATCCCCAAAAACAATAAATATACTCAAATACCAAATTATATGCAAGGATAAACCTGGGCAATGTTTGTGCCTAGAAGAGCTGATGCTACCAGGTGAAGAAGCTGGTAGCACGGCAGCTGAACAGCCAGACACTAGGTGAACGGCAGCAGGCCATGGCGCACCCACAGGGCCAGCCTCCAAGAGAGAACACCTCCCCTCATGACTATGTCAAGCCCCAAAACGAGGCTACCTTACTCACAGGAAAGTACTTTAAAATAGCTTAAACTACTACTAACACTTCAATCATTTCAGCGTGTACACCCAAAACCACCAAAAAGGGTACAAGACTGCCCCAACGCCACAAGGGTTACATGGTTTGCACTGCAGCCCCAGTGGTATACACACCTGTTCTTTTAGTAAGCTTTACACATACTCATGCCTCTGCATTCACCCCAAGCATGTGCTGCCTCTGATTAACCAAAGACACCACCGAGAGGTGAAAAAAACCAGCCTTCGAAAAACTGTATAGAGAAAAGTATGAGGATGGCGTGAAATTCCCCTGTGATTCCTACATTTGACCTGTTGAGTCCCGATAGCACTCCACCCACAGTTGTTGGGGATCCCTGCAGTAGTTTCAGTAGATTCACACACAGCGCTGCAAACATCTGACACCCTATTGGCCCACCTTCATGATGCATTCTCTGGATTTGTTACACACATGCACATGAGCTATTTAGAAGGAAGGAGTTCCAAACTGTCTGTGATTCAACCCACATACCTGTGAGCAGGCTTCATCACCGAGTTGGACTGGTGGGATGTTAAGACGACTCATCACATGCACCCCTTACGATCGAACCTGCAGGGAAATCCAAGACTAACCCGGAAATCCATGAATAACCTGAGGTGATTCTTTTCTGGCTGGGGGCTGCATCGTCGGCCGGGCTTAGCTCAGCTGTTTACATTGGCCGGGCTTTGCTCCGCCATACCAGACTACAACCCCCATCATCCTTGCCTGCTGTGAGGTCGCTGTGCACGTCATCCGCAAGCGCCAGGAGGCGCATAAAGGGCTGTTGGTCCTTCGTCCCGCGGGATGCGGGCGGGACAAGCCGGGAGAAGCCCGGGACAAGGGCGGGCCGTCTTAGGCCGTCAGAGGCCGGATGAGGCTGGGCGGGGCACCCCTCTAACAAGGTCAGAAGACTAACTGTGTAAGGCTCGATTTCATACGTTGGCCATTCTTTCAATTGTTGTGTACCATCAAACTTTGATATTGGGTGACCATTAGCTGGGGGTGCTACTGCTCATTACCTGGCCATGGCAAAACGCAGCTTTAAAGTATTTGATGGCAACGCGTGTCATACAATCGATACTTATTTGGTAAAAGCTGTTAGTGCTCTTGCGCAAGAAATCGATCGCACCGAGAGGCGACTGTCCATGGGATCAAGTGTAGTACAGGCAGACCAGGACAATCTTAATAAATAACTAAGCCCAACTACTGAAGCGGTTTCAGCCCCAATCGCACTAGAAGGCTCTAATAATAATGATTTTAATCATTCTCATAACACATCTAGACTGCCTGATATGGAGAGTAGTCCTATTCTATTATCACCCCCCATTCCCAAAACAAAAAATCCACGGAAGAAAATAACAGGGCAAAATCATGCGAAGGTAAAAAGGGATAAAAAAATTATCCCAATAGGGAACATGGTCACTACCCGAACCAGGGCTAAACAAACTCCTGATATACCACTCAGTCTTGAAGCGGTCTTTGGTAAATTAACTGAGCTGATCAGGCCCTTACATGAAAAAGTGGATAATCTGGCTAGGGAGGTCCAAAAATTAAGCAGGAAGTTAGATCAAATTGGATGTCGGCCAAATAAGGAAATAAGAACTAGAACTAGCATAGAGGTAAACAATGAAGAGGAGGGCAATAACGTGGAACAAAATGGAACCCCAATCATGACTGACACTATGGTTTTAAGTCCTAGCAGCGCTGCCTTAGGAAAGTTATCCGACAAACATCATGCATGTATTGATCAGACTGGGCATCCTCGCCCAACCCTGGGTAGAAAAACATAAATTCTTAGAAATCAGGGTTCACAGTTAATTGAGAAACATGCATCCATAGGACAGGTCAGCAAAGAAAGGAAAGATTTAATGACAACTAACACTAGTCAGATTCCGGCCTTCATTAATTTACCTCCGGAATGTAGCGCCTATGTAGCGGTACTTGCAAATGTTCCCAAATTATAGCACGGTCAAGTTGAAAATCATGATATGTTTAAAAACAAAACCCTACATTGGTTGTCCAACAACGGTAATTTTCCAATGCAGGGTGCAGATCAGATCATTTTAACACAAAGGGTGGGATGGGTGGGCCCCCTAAGGAAAAATTTTGAGGGGGACTGCATCATCATAAATTTCAAATCATGCTCATGGGCTCAAAGTACCCATATTAATGCCCCATCACCATCAGCCCGGGAATCAAATACAATCCTATTACCTCTAGGGTATTTTTATAGACATCTAGTGGAACCAGGTCATCATGGTAATTTCAATCATGTTACTAATAACTTGACAATATTGCAAAGGTCTCGTCCTGACTTTGCAATACCGACTTATAATAGATTTCAGGCTTTAGGATCATTAGAGAATAATGATTGACATAATTTGCTAACGGGTATGAATAAGACCAATATTAGCGTAGGGGTAACGAAGGTTGTTCCATTGGATGTATGCAAAGAACAATTGGGACACGATACCCGGCTCCCTTATGTTCCACCTAAAGGCATAACTGGATTGTGTAATCCTAGTGTATTTAATATTTGTGAGGATGATGAAGCCTCTGTAACAAAGAGAGTGGGATTGAAACTACCATTAACTAATTTGAAAACTCAGCATTTGATTCCCCATGTAGAAATACCAACATTTCTCAACAATATTGAACCTGTGGTTGTTAATATGGGCACAATTACTGGATACAGTGTAGTTACTTGGAATATAGCAGGCCTTCATAGAAAATTGGATACACCATTCTGGGGGGGCATCATTAATGCAGGCTACGATATTATCTGCCTTCAGGAAACCTGGTGCAAGGAGCCCATTTTTATAGAGGGCTATACCTCATTGGCTAAATGCCGTTAATTCTTCAGCCGGTAGGGCCAAGGGTGGCCTTTCTTTGTTAATATCAAATAAACTGGCCAACTGTAAAATTAGAAGTTGTACCCCAGTGGATCTTTATAGTCAGGTGCTACGCTTAGAATTTATTAACGGTAAAGATTTAATACTAGTCAATTACTACAACAATGTTTTTAATAACAACAGAGGAAAAATCTTAGCCCCACTTATTGATGAAATAGAAAGGATCCTGGCGTCATCACGTAAGCAGACCATCTAGTATGTGTCCATTAGTTACGAGTAATACATGCGGCTTTAGGAGGGAGACTGGTAAAGACGAAGTGGTTGACCATTTACATTTCCCCCACTGCAGCTATGGTACAGCTTTGAACAGAATGATAGCAAAGTTAGATTTAGAATTACTAAGCTGTTCTAAGAATAAGGACAATATAAACTGCCCAACTTTCACAGGGTGGAACGCCAACACGTATGACGATCATATTCTGATCTCTAGTAACACTGACTACTCGAATTTATGGGTCAATGAGCAAGCGTTAAGTGATCACAATAGTATATCCATTTCGCTATTGTGCTGGGGAAACAAACATATAGCGGAACCGGACTACGTTAATATTGAAGCATTAAGACCAAATGGTATGAGAATTAAATGGGCTGGGATTGATCCACAGAAAATGCATAATGAGGTGGTAAGGAAATGCAGCACAGAGATAGATTAAGGTCTCAGAGAAGAAGTTGATTTTAATACTATTTTTATTAGCTTTCATAGGATAAGTGAAAAAAATAGAAAGCCTATTTACCAAAAGAAGCAGCCGGAAAAAGTCAGTAAGTATAGGCTGGTTTGACAAAAGTTGTACTCGGGCTTTGCATGAATTAAAAATAGCTCTGAGCCCTAAACCCCAGAATAATATTCTTATTAAAACTTTACGTGAGAATTACAAAACAACACTTGCTACCAGGAAAAGAGACCTCCAAGAAGAGGCCTGGAATAAACTTAATTTAGCTGCTGCTACAAATAATTGTAAATTGTATTGGGAGACTATAAAGAGTCCCTTTTTAAAGAATGATAATGTGCCGGAAATAACTTCATTTA
Organism: Triturus cristatus; assembly: GCF_964204655.1. Taxonomy (NCBI): domain Eukaryota; kingdom Metazoa; phylum Chordata; class Amphibia; order Caudata; family Salamandridae; genus Triturus; species Triturus cristatus. The sequence goes on along the minus strand of NC_140583.1, from coordinate 848,475,816 downwards.
TCGATTGCAATTCATGGACCGAACATTTTTTAAATATTTTTAATCCGGAAAGGCTAGGTCTAGATTCAATTTTGAGTATTGACTCCTTATGGCCATCACTAGCACTGCATATAAGCATAGATGAGGTATATAAGGGCTTCAACAGTAAAGGAGGTAAAGCCCCTGGCCCGGATGGGGTTCCATTGGACTTCTACAAAACTGAAATAAATCTCTGGGCACCCATCTTAGCGAGATTTTTTAATGCGACAGCAGAGGGACAGCTTCCTATTTCGTGGGGCCAATCTTTAATTATTCCCCTTCATAAAAAAGGATCCAAATCCGAGGCATGTAACTATCGTTCCATTTACTTACTAGATTCCTCGATTAAAATTATGAGTAGAATTATATTAAAAAGGCTGGAAGCATGGGCTAAAGAGAACGCAATTTTATCTAAGGCACAATATGGGATTAGAAAAGGCATGGGGACTCTGGAGCAGTGTGTCAACCTTGACCTTCTTATTCATAAATATACAACTGCCAGGGAGGGCAACCTGTTCCTTTGCTTCGCGGATTTGAGTAGCGCCTTTGATCTTGTAGATCACACTATTTTATGGCAAATTTTATTTGATCTAGGTGCACCTAAGGAAATCGTACATTTTCTAGCTAGACACTATTCAACGCTGTCATTTAAAGTCCGCTATGGACAGTCTGGTGAATGTACTCCCTCTTTCAAGGTAGCGAGAGGCATCAGACAGGTATGTGTTTTGGCGCTTTTTTTATTTTCATTATTCATTAACCAAGTCAACACTACCTTTAGCGAGATTTCATCGGACGCCCCTCTTATAGATGGGAGAGCAGTCCCAATTTTGTTATATGCAGACGATGCAGTCTTGCTATCTCGCACACAGATCGGATTGCAGCATCTTATTGACAAGTTTGTAAAATTTATAGAGTGTAGGAAACTCGTTATCAATAAATCTAAGACCTTTGCGATGACTTGTGGTAGAAAAGTTAAGTCAGCTAGTACCTTCTACATAGAAAAGGCCAAGATGCAATCTGTCCAAACGTTCTGTTACCTAGGAATAACATTTTCAGGGGATGGGAAGTGGATAAATGAACATGATAATATGAGCCTCAAAATGAGTAGGAATACTAACAGTATTTTTAGATTCTCAGCCAAACTAGGGTACAGAAGAATTAAAGAAATGACGGCCATCTACAATGCGAGGTGTGTCTCATCCGCATTATATGGGGCAGGAGTGTGGGGCCATCAATGCGCCAATAAACTTCAGTATGATGAAAATAAGTTTCTTAAACGTTTATTGTGCGTCCCCCCTCAGCATCAACAATATTAATTCACGAGGAAGTGGGAATTGAATATATTTCCGATCTAGCAGCACTACGCCCTTTGACACTCTGGCGCTCTATTTGGTCCAAAAGTGAAACACAATTTACCCAAACTATTATTAAAGATTGTTTGAGGCTGGATCATTCCCTGCGTATACCATGGCTTAAATATATTTATTATTGGTATAACCTTTTATTTGAATGCAATATTCTCCTTGACTCTGAGTTTGCAGCATCAATTACAAGAAAAGAGTTAAAAACAAGGTTTTTACTATATAAAAGGGAGGTTCGTGAGAGGTCGACCAAGAATCTACCCACCTCTGTTTTTTATTATGACTTAAATCGAAACAAAGGTTTTCAGGCATATTTAAATACAGTGACACACAATTCCCATTGCTTTGTTTTGACACGCTTTAGGCTGGGAATTGTTCATCATTTAGTGTAATTTCCGAACATGTAAATTAGATCCAACTCTGTATGCCCATGTGATAATATTTCCAGACAAAGTTGTTGCCACTTCCTTATGTTTTGTCAATTTTATCAATTTTATAGGAAATTTCATCTGAAACCAATATTTTTAAAACAATGTTCGCTCCACTAAATTGGCAATGAAGCTTTTATCATCTTTAGGAGACACAGATATTTGTTTTTATGTCGCATCGTATATATTGAAATGTATTGTTGTAAGGAAATCAATTATTCTTTCGGCATAACATTTAATTTATTTGCTCAAATTTGCACATCTCTTCCAAAATGTAGTCAGTATATGCACTTTATTAATGCCACGCGTCACTTTTTGCGAAAATTGCACACAATATCTTATCTAGGATTACACATTAATTTTTAGTATCATTGTTGCTGGATTATATGCATTGTTTTGTAGAAGGTTGCATCATATATTACATGTTTTTATTGACGTTTTATTGATTTTAGCTTACAAATCTGTGTAATATCCAATTAATAATTGCTCATTTGCACATTAACATTAAACGAAGTTAGTATATGCATTTTACTAATGCCACGCAATACTTTATGCGAAAATTGCACACTATGCATGATTTAAAACTTATAGAATAACTTTAGTATTTGCCGGAATATATGTAGTTTTGCAGAAGGTAGCATTATATATTATATGTTATTATTGTTATTAGTTTTAAACTTTGTGAAGGATTTGTTTGTTCTGCTTATATGGTTATGTTTAACTAACCGAATAAAGCTTTTGAACTGAACTGAACCTGAGTGAGAAAAGTACATCATCCCTGGCGTGAGCTCTAAAATCACCTGTCGGTCGCCACATCTCTAGGTCCATGGAAAACCTGTGGACTGAGAAGGGTTATATATCGCAGTAGAGTGGTCACTGTGTGAACATTAACGGCAAACAAGAGGGGAGATCGAGACTGTGGTGCTACACGACTTTACAAGTGAAGCTTTCCTCACCTTTGAAACTAGGTTGATCTTAATTCACAGTAGTTTTTATGCGAGTCCGGAAGTTGTAGTGTCGCACTGCTAGCTTAGGTGTGACTCGAGCATGGATTTCTAGGAGCAATAGACAGTCACTCACAGAAACAAGCTTGATAAATCAGCAACTTAGTGAAGTTATGAATATAAGTGTGTCACGACGTCCAAGGGATGTCTTGCATATTTTCTTATTGTTTAACCGTGAAGTCACGCCTTTATTAAGCTTCTGAAAATTCTTATCATGGACACAGAAGACATCAAAACAATGGTACATCATTTTCTACAAAGAAAGATAGTAGGGGCTGACACCACAGTGAGGTTGTAGAGCACTTCACCTTCCGACAAGAGGTCCTGAGGGGAAAATGCAAGAGACGGGGACTGCTTTGGTATACCCGGGGTCTTCACAATGGTGGGAGTCCACTTTTCTTCTTCTAAGCCCGTTGAGAGCCGTCAGAGAATAATCATTTTTAGCGTGTTTGCTTTTGCTGGTGCTTACTTATTGACATTAATCAGGGACCATGACTGGTTGAGTATTGATCTCTGTCCCCAGTATCAATTCCAATAGAAAGATCTAAACATCAAAAAAGAGAAGAGGTCAAAGCTTTGAGTAATACCTCACAGCTGAGACGGAGCATCCTGTTTTTATTATCTGCATGCCACCCTGAAGAAAAGAGCAGAACTGTTCAATGACCGTGTTCAGTTGTCTGGCAACATCACTCTCTAAGGTTTTACAGAAGAAAGAGAAGCCCGTGGAGAGGCAAAGTAGTTAAGTCAGAGAAAACTGCTAGAGATTTGGTGTAGAGGGCTCTCGTCTGACCAATCTTTAACTACCTATGAAATGCAATTTGCTTCTGTGAGGAATGAATTAACTGATGCAAACTTTAATATAAAAGGAGTTTCCAACTAAGTTATATGATCCAGAGAAGTTCCGTTATTCATAGGTACTTTTTATTGCTATTTTTAGGTCTGTTTTTAATTACATTTTCTTTTTCCCATATTTGAGGGGAATTGAGGGAACGTACAATTCAAGTTCTTGGTTCTTGACAGACTTTTTTTTAAGTTTAAAGTTGCAGAAAGATTTCAGTCTTATTTGAATACGTTTTCTACATTTTTCATGGGCAGCACAGAAAAAAAAACACTTAATAAAGATAGAAATGTATAATGTGTATGCGTGCAGTGTGAAGATTTGAGCAATGGTCCTGCGCGGGGTATAAAGTGATGCGCCCAAAACAGTGTAACACAACATATGATGTCGGACCTTCTTTACAAAATCATTCATAGTTGTGCGTGCCGGCTAGGCAGTGCGACAGCTTGGAAGAGCAGTGGCACAACCACTTTTAGAGCTAAGCGTGCAGCTCTGTGGCCCTCCCTGCCAATTAAGCTAATGAGCACGAGGGCCTTCCATAGGACTACAGTCACAGACTGCACAAGCCCAGGGTTCCTCGGTCTCAAGTCTTCTGCCCAGCCACCTTCTACCCTGCTCTATAGTGGCACACTCCGGGCAATCCTTTTTTAGGCCTCCGTGAGCCTTCCACACTAGAGAATTTGACTAACTCAAAGACAGCAATGAGTTCACCATATCAGGAGGCCTACACGTCACCAATGTGGCGTAGAGTCTTTAACCCCTTCGCTGCAGCGCGAATTCCGCCGCAGCGCTGGAAGGTTTGGGGGGGTTGACGGCGCCGCTGTTCTCATGTCGGAACCACGCCATCATGAGTCACGGGTGAGCTGTGCTCATGACGGCGTGGTTCCGTCATGACTCCACCCACTGCGCTAATCGCCCGCACAGGCGGGGAATTAGCGCCGCGTGGGAGGAGCAGCCGCCAACGGCCGCAGCATGACGGAACCACTCCGTCATGAGCACAGCACACCCGTGGCTCATGACGGAGTGGTTCCGTCATGAGCGGGCAACGGGTTAAACCACTGAAATGCAATAGATCTGCCTGTATATCTGGACAGAACTGGATCAGAGAAAGATGCAATTCCCTTTTAGAAACTCCTTGTAAAATGCAATTGGATTATTTTTAGTCTTGAGACGGAACTCTGTTTGCTGCAGATGTAACTAGTGAGAAGGCCTTTCCACAAGGTGGCATCATCTTTGGTGGGTTGGAAAGATAACAGTAGTTCCACAGAGCATGTGTTCCATTGCCCAGTCATGGATCTCCATGGCCATAAACAAAAACATTTGTGTGTGAATAAGAGGGTGCGAGGGTAAGGTTTTATCTTCAAGGGTTTCAGAATTCCCTGGACTCTATAAAAAGAAAAATCACCTCTTTACAAAATGTCATCAGTAACGCCGTGAGGACCAAATATGTTTGTGACTTTCTCTTGTGCGAAAGACATTTTGGCAAAGACGCCTTTGTCAGTACCAACCACAATACCATAGCTTTCCATGCTTCCCTAGAAGCTCTTATTGCATAGCACAGAACTGCAGAACCAGGTAATGTGAAAAATGTATTTCTAAGATATTTATCTAGAGCTTCTACGGAAAACACAGGCTACACTTCCATGCCAGCCAGGAAATGTAAATCAAATAAAGTTGGAGGATAAATTGAGTGGAGAAGTATATTGTTGACTTGCGGTATATACATGTTCGTAGAATCAATTCTGGAAGTTTTTACTAGGAATACTTTGATTAATAAAAATCATTACAATGGTGAACATGCTACCATGATAAAAACGTGTATCAAGAATAGTTATTAAAATATTTACATTTGTACCATCACGACAAGTAAGAATTCATTGTAAAATAATTTAAAATCCTAGAAACCTGTTTTTTTATAATGATCACAAGTATTAACTCGTCTAAATGGTACGACCCTTTTTAAAAAAGAGTGATTAAAGAACAATTAAGGGCCATAATCGTCCATTCTAATTTTATCATCATCTACTGGGGCCGCAGGCAGACCGTTATTAAAAGACAATAATTAATAACACTGTAATATGAGTCCGTGTTTGCGGTAAAGGCCCTAGTGGTGTGAGTCCGTTTATATTGTGAAGTCCCTGCGTACAATGTTTGGAGGTTCCAAGATTACATGGGAAGGCAAGATGGACCGTACGCCGAAGGCCGTGTTCTACTGTTCTTGGGTGTTGCGGACGAGTGTGCAAATCAAGTGAACCAGTGTGGGGCTTAATCTGTCCTTTAATAATTAACCATTAGTGGCTTGCTGACTCTTACTGTGTGTAAATTTTCTTGCTGTTCCTGTGATGAACTTGGTGAACCGGATATTGAGCTGTGGATTATCCGGATTCATTGATGCAAGGATGGCTTGCCGGCACGTACGAATGCCAAGTTTATTCCATTCGCTCTTTAACAAGGTCTTTCGATCGTCTTGGACTGCAGGACATAGACATACCACGTGCTCGATTCTTTCTGGGCTACTCCCACACCCCCTGCACGTTGCATTGGGATTTGCACAACGCCATCCTGGCAGATGGTACAGGAATGGCTATTCACCCATTCTGAGGGACAAAAATCTTTTTTTCCACAGCACGGTACAGGACAGGTGGGGTGCCATAATCCCTGGCTTGAATCCTGATAAAATTGACCAGGCGTGCTTACGTTGCACCAGTTGGGCTCTATCTGAATGAAAGGATCAAAGGCAGACGTTTCTTTTGATGTGAATTTTAAGAGCCTGCTGCGATGGATTAGAGGACCAGATTTCTTCTATGTCGAAGAGTTTTAAAGAATCTTGCAGATAGCGCCGGAATGAACTGCCAGGTTTGCTGGCTGAGATTTCCACCCACAAAAGAGCCTCCAGGGTTCCTTCTCCGGCAGAACGCAACTTATTGCACAGCCTGATATATGCTCCACGCCCTACTGCTTGATGGTCTTGAAGACCAAACTCGAGACGTATTTGGGCGGGGGAATGAGGATCTTGGTAGACCCAGCACCTGTTTGAATGTTCTTGTTATTATTTTATTTACGTGGCTGTTGTCTTTACCCCACATGATCTCCTGGCTATAGGTGAGGAAATTGATGATTTTTACCTTCATGACAGTTATAAGTGGGGTCAGACTAGGGCCAGATAGTTGCCTTGCAAGAGTCTTAAAAGCCACCTGGATTGTCAGGGCTTTGGCTTCTACCTCGTCTCTATGTTTAGAGAATGTTCCCCTTCTGTCCAAGTGAACCCCCAGATACTTGTAAGAAGGGGCTCTGTCAACATTTTTACCGTTATATCGCCACCCGCCACCTTGATATTTCCTTTGCCCAAATTCTGGAAGTTGAATAATGCAATTTTTCGTGCTCGAAGAACAAAGGTTCCAAGCAGTGAACAAAATTGTTGAAGAATGAACAGCCAGCACGTGTTTCGCCCCTTCACGCTGCGCAGGCCAGGGACTTTCTCAAGGCAGCGACGCAATGACTTTGAATTGTGGTCAGAATTGAAAACAAATTTGATAATAGGTCATGAGCAGTGCTAGGCGGCCTTAAGCTGTATGCTTGCAGGAGAGGCAATGACATGCGAAGGAGGTCGAAATACTGAAACAAGAGAAAGGTCACAAACGGTGCTAGGCAGTCTCTCGCGGTGCGTGGTCATCTGCGGTCCCGTGTAAAATGGACCAAGGCGAAGATGAGGTGACCAGAGGTCATAGAGGAACTTTTGCGGAGAAAGGGAGAAGGGGAATAGAGCTGCCGGATCTGGGATACTACCATGATCCCACAGAAGCCTGGAGAGCAATGTACCAAGAAAAAGACGCGGATGCTGAGCATCACTGCACTTTATGTGCCATGAAAAGACCCAGACAGTGGTAATAGCAGAGGGCTGCATCAACTCTAGTCATAACCGTGAAACTATGTTGGAGAGCTGGTCAAGAGGATAAAGAGACAGATTCCCCTAAGATGAATTAAAAGGTTTCTTCCTTTCTGCTACATAAGGAAACGTCAGGGAGGCTGGACAAGAACAATGTTAAGGCTGATCTTTTCTTTTGGTTTTCCAATACAGGCAATTATTCACTTTCTTTCTCCTTGACCGAGTAGAAAATGAAGAGTGCCCGTAGTGGAGGGACACACTTAGCCCCGCTACTGTAGGCAAAGGACAAGATTACACCAGTCAATGGAGTATGGCAGAAGGCAGCCTTTCCATCCTCTGGTATGTACCAACCCTTCCTCTCTGTGCATCTGCAAGAAGACTAAACATCGACCCAGGGAAGACACATCCATAAGACAAGCCACTCGACCTCCCAACAGCAACCTGACCCTCCATCACTGAACTGCTGTCTCTTGAACTCATTTTCTAATAAAGACAGTAATTATAAGACTTGAGGTACCTCCTTTTCTCAACCATTAACTACTCATTGTTATTTTTGCACTTTGTCTGTATCCAGCAAATCTTTTTCTTTCATCCTTTGTTGTGTTTTAATAAAAACAGATTTACCCAATGTCTTAACTTTCTCAGCTTAGACACAAGTGGGTTATTTAGCATTTGCATTTCCAGACTGCACTATTTTATATTATTTCACGAGCTCCCCTACACTTCTAGTGAGCGGAATTCGCAGCTTGGAGACTTTAAAGAAATAGCAATTCTACAGAGGTGTGACCTATCAAAACCTACATTCTCGGAGAAGACCTGGATGTCTTTCTTTCCTTTAGATACCCGAATACACATGTAACATGAGACAAACAAAGAAGCTAAGACCTAAATACAGCTTCACTGTGTCAAAGAGCGAGTCACGACAAGGTTGCTTGGCGATCATTGCCTCTACCTCCTATAGTGAGGAGGGAGCATTGTTTAACATGATCTCACTCTCACACATTCCCTATGTAATGCAAAACTACCCTTGACTCAAGCTCGATTCTGTGTCTGTAAGCATCACAAATCTAGGGTTCAGGGATGGGTAGAGCTTTGGGGTGGGAGGGGTTTTTAGGGGTCAAGAAGGGGTGTAGCTTAGGGGTTAAGAAAGGTTTTTCAGATTCAGGGATGGGTGGAGATCTGGGGTAGTGAGGGGGTTTAGGGTTCAGGGATGGGTGGTGTTTAAAGGTGGAGAGAGATTGCTGGGGTTCAGGTATGGAGTGGTGGTTAGGGTTGTAGAGAGATTGTTAGGATTTAGGGATGGGTGGAGCTTAGGGGATGGGTTCTAAGTGTTCAGCGATGGGTGGAGAGGGCTTGTAAGGTTTCAGGGATTTGTGGAGCTTTGGAGCGGAAAGGGGGTTTTAAATGATCAGGGACGTGAATCAAACGCATCCAAATGAAATGTCTTTTAGTGTAGCACATCCATAGTAACGTCCCCCGTGCACAAAAACAAAAAACCTCTGAATAAAACACCAACGGGAAAAAAAGCATCCGATTTAATGACATACAAGATAGCGGGTTGGCCCATCACTTTGAACCGTAAAATTGTGATATATGGGATAATGAAGGAATGGGCCTGGGGCCAGTAGCACATAATTATTTGTGGAAATGGGCATGGTGGTTGCAAAAAAACATGGTACTGGCGATGTGACCGACAGCCCACCTGAGCAAATGGTTCCGAGGCCTGAACTACTGTGCCAACGCAAGAAACGCTTGGCTATAGGCCCGGGGAAGTCTAAAAACAGTACAAACCCCTCACTCTATCCCTCCACTATCCTTTTCAACCCAAATACCACAGCTCAAATAAATGTCATATTTCCCTAGACTACCTAATCCCTTTTGGGTTCCGCAGGATACTTGCCGAACAGCACTTCGAAGACTTGTCAGGGGTAGTAAGCGCTATATAAATGCAATTACAAGAAAGTCTGGGGTCTATGATGGGCGCACTTCCAGGGGGTCCTCTCAAACTGTATGCCAATCAATATATTTCGGACTTAACGCAATTCAACAGTCAATATTACCTACTAAAATTACGTAATCGTGCCGTCCTGAGCGCTGTATTTATGCTGTTAAAACAATAGAAGAGCTGCCAAAAAGAAGCCCTAACCAGCTATGTTGCCGGTTACTTCTGACATGCCAAGGGAGCATCACGGTTTCTTTCTATTAAACCCGTAATCGATTGGTCTAACTCAGGATGCAGAGAGCTGCGTTCCCATCACCGCGTGCCTGAAGCCATGAACCCGACTCGCAGAGGCTGCCACGTGGGGACAGGATGAGCCCCTCGCGCCACGTCACTGGGGACACAGTTGCCGTTTGCTTGTTGTCACAGGAGAACCGAACACAGTGTAGTATTGGTGTTCTTCTATTAGACTGCTGGGAATAATTAATGCACCCGATACGAGTTATTTGTAGGGGGCAGTTCAGGACCCTAAACAGTGCCCGTGATGACATGGAGGGAACTGCGCCCAGGGCAGGCTCAGCAGCGCTTCTCAAACAACTCCTGCAAGTTCTACAGCGCATCCTCCTCCCCTCCTCTTTTGTTTTTTTGGGGGGCGGGGGAGCACAGCTGCAACTTTTAGACATTTAATTTCAGTTATAGTCTTTGAATAAACATTCAGTTAATCAAACAACCAAAAGCAATAAAACCCACGTGCAAAGGATCGATTCAAGTTTAATTACACCGTTCTTCTCGTCTATGAACACCGCAAGGTGGAGGTGCAAGTCAAATGTTCAACAAAACGCCCTTTCACATATTGTAGTACATTCACGAAAAGAAACTGGTGTGCAATGGTAAAAATATCACGATTAGGAGAAAAATCGTCGATGCAGCAGAATGTAGCTGTAAACAATGCTCAAGTTTCGAGAAGACGGTGAGAGCCTTTCCGCCGCGCCATGGCTGCACCAGCTTATCTAACAACTAGCGGATAAAAAATCGAGATAAAATAAAGAAAACTTTACCAAAACAAAAACCCACCTAAGGTGCGCTGCCTCGAGCAAAGGAGCGCGTGAATCGGGATTAAAGTAGCGTGTTAAAAAGCCACTGACCTGAGTTTTTGAATCTGCCTGGCAGCACCGAGAAGGTTAGTTCCTCTAACCCATCTACAGAAGCTCATTTCCTGTAATGTGCATGTGACATCTCACTTCCTCAATGCACCTCTACAAGGGGTTTTCTTCCTTTTTTTTTTTTCTTTTTTGCTGTAGCACACTCGTCAGCAAATGACTTAACCCTTATAACGTGTAGGCAGCGCCCAATGGCTAAAAGTGGGCGACCCCCCCCTCACACCCCAAACATTAACTTACAGGGTTAATATATTAAGTCATTATCGTTCCTTGCTTATCTGTGCTATTGTATACGTTGTGTTGGGAGGGGAGGGCCTGTTTGCTTACCCCCTACTAAACTTATAGTAAACATTCTCGTAGAAGGGACGTCATGTTTTTTTTTAATCTGCCTCTTTGTCTTCTCTCTTCTCCCCTATAACAAACGAGAAGGTGGAGTAAGGATCACAATGGGAGAATTTTGGGTACAGCGCATATTATTTTGGGGGTAGGTGATTTGTCGGTCTTCAGATATCGAGGGTTGGGTGGAGGTTTTTAAACAGAAAAATAATTAACGTTATTAATTTTTTTTTAAACCAGACTTTATTCAGGACACCAGACACTGGTAAAGAAATAACATCCCACACAAGTTGGCAACATGTATGTACGCATCACAAGTCAGACGCACACAGCTGCTAAGTTTCATAGGTCCATGCGTGATGTGCTGGTTCAGTACAGATAGTAGTCTTGTTTCATAATGAATACACAAGACTACAAGTCCCAGAATTCAAACTAAACACCTGGACCTGGAGCAGAACATCACCCAAGGACCTGAGAAACTTGACAGGATTAGTTGTAGGAAATTTGCCTTTTTGATTTGTCACACTGGATTTTTCACCTTTTCATGGACCCTATATCTTGCAGGCTTTAGATTTCTGTGCATTTTACCGTTGCTAATCAGTTGTTAAATGCCTGTGCCCCCCCTTTGAAACATGGTCGAATTGGCATAGCCCTAACAGGCATATTTAAATTACCCATAAGGTCCTAGTATACGGTGCAAAGTGTACCCTATAAGTTAAATGTCATGGTTGTATGATAGAAGCACGCATGGCTTTACCACAACATTTTGTGGTATAGGCATAAATGGTAAAGGGGTGTGTGGTTAAGGTCGCCACTTTCCCGTCCCCTCACCCCACGCTGTCCCTTAGACTCCCCCAACCCGTTCCACTGCCCTATAACTTACCCCTACCCACCAGCCCTAAAAATTACCCCATCTACCCATTCCCCTCCCACTGCCCTAAGGCCTAAAACCCTGCCCCTTTATGTACACTGCCCCACCACCCCACCCTGCGCTGTCCTTTAAACTAACCCAACCCCTTCCAATGGCCTAAAACCTATTCCGACCCCCCCCAGCCCTAAAAGCTACCCCATCTACCCATTCTCTCCCACTGCTCTAAGGCCTAAAACCCTGCCCCATTATGTACGCTACTTCGACACCCCAACCCTGCGCTGTCCCTTAAACTACCCCAACCCCTTCCACTGCCCTAAAACGTACACTGACCACCCACCCGCCCTAAAACGAACCCAACTACCCATTCCCCTCCCACTGTTCCAAGGCCTAAAACCCTGTCCCGAAAGTTACACTCCCCTGCCTCCCCTGCGCTGTCCCTTAAACTACCCCAAACCCTTGCACTGCCCTAAAAGCTACCCGACCCCCTTCCAGTCCTTAAAATGACCCCGCCCGACTTACCTCACCGAAACATCTTCCTGCTTCCGTCTTCCAGCAGCTAGACCGCGCAATGCCTTAACCCCGCATATATGTGGTAACGGCATATGCATGGTTAAGGCAAGCGCGATCGAGCTTGCGTAGTCGGAACATATGTTGTTCAGACCGTGGTGGTCTGACGGTTTTCCAAATATCACAGATGGACTGCAGCACTCATTGTGCCATCCACTATAGTGACAGTGTAAACAGAACTGCAAGTCTGCCCTCTGTAGTCTGGCTGTACACTTTTAAACTTAAAATTCGACCTGTGAAAATAATCCCTTTTGACAGGCCTAACATTCCGGTGAAATAGAGTGCCTGGAGGCGATTACCACTCCTTATGGTGATGGATTAAATCAATCATTGGACCCACCTTCACAAACCTGAGTAAGATCACTGGTCTAAATTGAAACCTTTTTGGATTTAAATAACATTTGACAGTATTAAGGCCCAGGGAAGTGACTTTACCGCTCATGCTAACAACTTGTAAAATGTTACCGAAAAGAAAAAACATGCAAGGCTCCTCAACAGAGCCTCAACATGTGCATTTGTATGCCCAAGATTCCTGTCTGGTATGACAAAGCAAAGTGGCATAACCAGCGTGTGAAGCTGCCATAACCTTAAAGGACAGGAGTAGGGGGAGTGCATGGGTATTTCCATTTGCTGGTGTTTGCAGCGCCATGCCTAGAGGCATTGCAGTAAACAGGACAATAATCACACTGCACTGGTGCCTCAATCTAGCCATATCCATTGGGGAATTATGAAAGAAACATGATCAATGAAACAACAGCAAGGCACTTTAGTTACGGTGCAATTGGGGCAGCAACCCCCTCACCACATGGTTATGCACACCCAACCCTTCAACTGATCATTTGGATGATATGTGAACCTTGAATCCATGAGTATCTTATGAAATATTTGCCAAATCCTTCATGGAGATCTCAGGGAATCCCTTATCGCCTTTGGTGACGCTCTGCATAAAATACACTAATCTGCATATTATATATATATATACATATATACTCCCCTCACATGTCAAAGACAGTAAAGACTTTCTGATCAAACTTAGTAACATCAAGTGGGAACCTACGGATCTCATGATGACTCTTGACGTCAATTCCTTGTACACCATCATCGACCACACACAAGGCTTACTGGCTTGTAGACACTATCTCAGCAAGAGACCGATAGAATTTCTTGAACATACCAATATGGTGTTAGATATGATGCATTTATGCCTTACTAACAATATCTTCATGTTTGATGGCGTCATCTACAAACAGACACTGGGTACAGCGATGGGGACTTGTTTTGCCCCAAGTTTTGCTAATCTTTTTATGGGGAAATGGGAGGAGGATATCAGAAAAGAACACATACTCCTTCCTTTCTTCAGTAAAGTAAAAATTTGGTTGCGTTATATAGACTACCTCTTTTTAATCTGGACTGATACTGAACAAATGGCTATTGCTTTTATAGAGAAACTGAACATCAATGATCGCAATATTATTCTCACCAGTAACATGAGCCAACACTCAATTGAATTCCTAGACCTACTGATTAAACCCCAAGGAGACAAACTAGAAACTAGTCTGTTTCGCAAAACCACAGCAGGAAACACTCTCCTTCATGCTCTCAGCAGCCACCCAGAGCCCCTCAAATGGAGCATTCCATATGGTGAGCTACTGAGAGCAAGAAGAAACTGCAGTACCGCCAGTGCATTTCAAACCGAAAAGGAAACCATGATCAAGAGATTCATTGACAGGGGTTATCCTAAATGGGTCCTACAGAAAGCCATCTCTAAGGTCAACTCTATTGACCATGCTCAAACCCTACATACTGATGCGGATATCACTGACAACACCTCAGAAGGTAGCAGCAGAGTTATACTCACTTTTAGTGGTAACTCTGGAAAAATACAAAAAATACTGACAGATAACTGGAATATATTGAAAAGTGATCCCATTATTGGTCATACAGTTGAGAGCAGACCGAGAATAACATACAGAAAGGGTCGCAGTCTAAAGGACTTGCTGGTACATAACGACATTACATCTAGAACCAACACAAACACACATAACCTTTCAGGTTTCTATCCTTGCGGTCACTGCAAAGCCTGCCGCAATAGCCACATGACCAAAACGGTGAATATCCCAGGACAAACTATACCTAAAACGATCAATCAATTCCTTACCTGCAGTACCTCCTTTTGTGTGTATGTATTGATGTGTCCATGCAAGTTATGGTATGTTGGGAGTACAACGTGTATGGCAAAGAAAAGAGTATTGGAACATATGCGTGCCATCAACAAAAAAGACAGTAATTATCCCATCGCAAGACATTTCGACCTCTTCCACCTGTCCAACAGCTCTCTGTTGAGCTATTTTGTCCTTGAACAAGTCCACCTGGGACCAAGAGGCGGAAATAGAACCTTATTACTCCGCAAACGCGAGTCCAAATGGATAATTGTACTTGAGACCAAGTTCCCCAAAGGTCACAATCTTGACGAGGAACTTAGTGTACATTTACATGATGACTAAATTTGTGTTCTTTCAGATTTCAAATCTGTATACCTGTGTCTATTAGGCCACTAACTATGGTCCTATATGTTCTTTTTGCTGGTTGAAAAAGTTAAGAATGTTTTTTATCCAATGTGAATACTATGACGGAATAGTAGAACCATGTGTATTTTAATTATGTGATTTTCAACATTTACTATATTACTTTATTTCCTTTTTCTTTTTCTGTGCACAGGAGGAAAGGAAGGGTCGCCATCTTACCGGACCATTTTCATCCGCACCGGTTACCCTACCCTTTTCTTCCCGGTTCCTTGAACACAGATAAGATTTATTTATCCTTCTGTATTTTTTACATATTTTGATATTGGTTTGGGCACTATTTTGAATGAAATGGAAGTCTTAAAAGGATGTTGTTTCTAAACGATTCGCAAGTGGCCTGTGACTTAACACTCCAGTAATTACTGTGTTTACTTATGCTGTTATTTTGGTTCTCCAGAACTGTGGCTTTTACAGGCACTATGCCGACGTCTAATCGATACTACAGGAGTACACGCATATACTTCATGGAACTTATATTTTAACTATGTTCTGGTATTGTGTCCCGCGGCAATTATGCAATTGGAAATTATTGACCATGACAAGTTACATGTCCTATACACTATTTGCATTTATTAGCAATATTCTGACACCTGCATTTGGCAGCTCGTGTATATTCTTTATTTGGTCGCATAATACCGACATCTCACGGGCCTCCCGATAGGAGCACTAGACTGTATAAATATGTAACAATGAGACACTATCAGTACCATGACCATTACTTTGGCCGCCAATGAAGGACACACTATTTGTGTTATATATTCTGTTGTTTTAGATGTGTACCGAACAACTCTGGACCTTATAACCATGAACCATGGCAGTTTTCATATTTTTGCATTGTATTTAGACATTGAGTAATGGCTGCCATGGTTACTGACATCACTTGCCAATTTACTTGTGTCTGTCGTTTGTTTCAACAGTTAGATAAATACTTCCTGTTTCTTGTTGCACTTCGTGTGATCAAGTCAGTTTCACTGACGAAACGCGTTACGAGTGTTAATTAAAACTTCAAGTTTATCCTTCCGAGTGCGAGTCCTTCTATCAGAAGATTCTGTGTTTAAATTGACTGCCGGGAGACCTGCTCGGTATTCACTCGCCACCTGCCTACGGGACACGGATTTCAGGAATCTGGGTCATTTGTGTGATATATATATATATATATATATATATATATATATATATATATATATATATATATATATATATATATATATATATATATATATATATATATATATATATATATATATATATGAAAAAAGTACATTTCAGGGATGTTATAGTTAGGAATTAGCATTTAAAAAAACGTTAGAAATCCACGGAAAAAAACACAGGTTAGAGGGACGTTATAGTTAGTCTGACATTTCACTCGTACAAAACCAGAGAAATTCAGCCGTTATAGTTAGCTGAGCTAACTATAACTTACGCTCCCGCAAAACACTGCTTATACTTATTACATCACTCATGACATGGTAAATGACATCACTGATGACACCTCAAATGACAAACCGATGGCATAATCTAGTGAGTGTTAAGTGTTTCTAGAAATATTTTGAGACTTAAAGATGCATACTAAGCTACTGCATTAGTTACATTACCACTGTGCTGTACTACTGAGGGATACTGTCATCTGAGTGGCTGATTCAGTGTTTGAGTGACTGTCTGAGTGGCTGTATAGGTGTGTGAGTACCTGTATGGGTGAATAAATGGGTGCATGAGTAGCTGTATGGATGAGTGAGCGGCTGTATTGGTGAGTGAGTGGTTATGTGAGTGGCTGTATGGGTGAGTGAATGGGTGCGTGAATGGTGCATCGGTGAGTGGTTGTGTGAGGGACTGTATTGGTGAGTGAGTGGCTGTTTGGATGGATGAGTGGCTGTATGTGTGAGTGGATGGGTGTGTGAGTTGCTGTATGGGTGAGTGAGTGGTTGTGTGAGTAGCTGTATGGGCAAGTGAGTGGATGTGTTGGTGGCTGTATGGGTGGTTGAGTGGCTATGCAAGTCGTTCTATTGGTGGGTGAGTGGGTGTGTGAGTGCCTGTATGGATGACCAAATGGCTGTGTGAATGGATCTATGGGTGGTTGACTGGGTTTGTAAGTGGATGTAAGTGTGAGTGAGTGGCTGTTTGAGTGGGTGTATGGGTAAGTGAGTGCACATTTGAATGCCTGTATTGCACAGTAAGTGCCTGTGTGAGTGGCTGTATAGGTGAGTGGGCATGTAAGTGCTTGTATGGAAATGTGAATGGGTATGCAAGTGGTTGTGTGGGTTAGTGAATGGGTGTCTGTATGGGTAAAGTTTACCCAGATAACATATCTTGTTGTGCAGCTTCAGGACGCGACAATTGCACAAGGAACCAAGGCTGTCGATTCTTAGCGGTACCTCATTTGTGTGTTTTTCCCAAAGCTCTATTTGCCTCTGGGCGTCCCTTGTTTGTGATCTCTTGCTATAAAAACCCATGTAACCATAGTTTGGTGTGCTTCCTCCTTGAGTATCTCTATGGTGCTTGTCGGACGAGGCCCCATTCATGAATGCTAATAAATGACCTATGGTTTGTACTTCGCCCCAGTGTCGATTCCTCCTTACTTGTTAAGAACCCTTGGATGAAGAGGTGACCCAGCACCAGTGGGTTATCAATAATCCGCTTCCACAAATTGGCGCCCAGACGTGGGGCCCCATCAAGGGTTTGCAGTCAGACTGGGGAATGAGATAGTGTCGGTAAGATGAACTTAGGTGAGGGGCGCCCTACCTGAAGAGACTAGTGTTTCTCGTGGTCCAAGGTGATTTTTCAGCTCTCAGGCTCGGATCTTCCTGTCAGCTGCTGGCCTTGACTAGGGCCCTCGGACGGTCATTTCTTTTTTGGATCAGGAAGGATCGACAGGTGGGAGTTGAAGACTACACATAAGGTAGATCTGTATTGAACCGGTTCATTTGGTTGGAATTTGTTTGGTATATGCTTAGAATTTATTTGGAATTTGCTTGGCATTTGTTTGGTATCCGTTCGGAATCTGCTTGGAATTTAGAATCTGTTTTGGAACTTGCTATTTGTTTTGACTTAAAGTTTTCCTTACAGGTAATGGGAGAATATTTTTTATTTCTCTCCGTTTATAAGTTTTTTATATCTTATATAACATGCCTGTATTTAGTACGCTTTGGAAGTTATGTTGCTGCGATAAGCAGAGCATTTTGGAAGCAAGTCAGCCGGCGCCACCAGAAGGTACGCCGAATTTTGAGATGTACTTCAAATATGGTATTTGTCCCATCATGTGTAATGCATTGTGGAACAAATATACAAAAGGGGATCCCCAGTTGCAATGGCCATTAGAGGGAACAATGGACCCTCTCAAACTCGAGTATTTAGAGAAACAATTGTTTTTAAAGAAAGTTAGGCCAGTTTGCGTATGTGGAGGAAGGAAGTAAAAGGAGCGGCAGAGAAGGTACAAAGGAAACAGGAAAGGAAGACAGAGTATCAGATGTATAAGGAATTGAAGGATAAGGAAGTTCAGGAGAAAAAGGAATATTTAGATCGAGAGCATAGATTGCTAATATCTAAGGAATATATAGTCAGACCGACAGTAGAAGCACACATCCACCAAGAAGATGTGGATTCATATATTGATGGATTATTGATTGAACGACCCCTACCCCATATGTACCTTTAACACCTCTTCCCCCTGGACCACCAAATGTCGTTCCCACTGTACTTCCGGCTCCACCTCCTTTGCCCGTGGTTGTCCAGCTCCCTATTTTCCAACCAGTACCAGTACATCCCTTACCCCACCAACCCCCATTCCAGGCCACTGCGCCTCCATCCCAGGCCACTGCACCCGAAATGACTGATGATCCCATACTTTCTGCATCTGTCTTGACCCCTCGAATTCTTCGTTCTACTGTATCTCAATCACGTCAGGATGCGATAAGGTTGATGGTTTTACATTGGTTGAGTGATCTAGAAATGGAGGTAGGAGAAACGATAGATCCGATACAGGAGTTTTCTGAGGGCGAGCTTCGTTGTCTCATAAATAAGCTTTCTCATCAACTTATGGTCCAATGGGAGAGGACTACAGGACAAAATAGTCCTGATGATGTTAGAGCTATTAAATCGACAGTGTCAGATAGGAGCCTTCCCTGTAAGTAGAGTTAACACTGCCATAGCAACGATAATTGGATATCGTAATGAACTTTCTTCCTCTCCTCGAATAAGACCTATGAGGGAAGCCGCGCCTCCATTTATTCCTGAAAGAGGGAATGCAGATAATGATGACCCTAATAGTCCCGATGCTTGAGCCCATTTTTTGTACAATTGGATATATACGCCCTGGAAAAGGACGGTTGTACTCACTTTAAAAGCCTCTTTACCAGACATACGGAAAAACCCTAGAGGATTTTATGATGATGTACAGGCAGCCATTGATTCCTGTGTCATGACCTTAGCTGATATTGATATGTTTTTTGGTATGAACCTGCCACCGGATATGTGGCGACTTACTCGGAAGCAGGATCATACTGTTGACTTGGGTGGAGATTGGGCTGCCATCATAGCAGCCGACAGGGATAGGAAACCTGGTCAGAAACCTAGTCAGCTTTTACTGGATATTCCTGGTAACATACTTACATAAAAACAATGGTTCCAGCCAGGAAAATAGATTGGGCACTTCTCACTGCTTGTAAACAAAAACAGGACGAGGCCGTCCCCGATATCTTTACTCGCTTTGAGGAAGTGTTCCACGATTTTAGTGGGCAAGATACATCTACACCTACAGGTGCACATTTATTTGTAGATCGATTTGTGGGAAATTTACTTCCTGGGATATCTGTTCGTTTAAAGAATTCTGAGAGTACATGGGGTTCAGTAACCCTGAAAGCTATATTAGATATGGCTCAGTATTATCAGAATCAGGTGACCACTGAGCAAGAACGGAAAGAAGGAAAACTAAAAGAATTGAAAACTAAGGTAATGATGATCCAGGCCTATGGACCCCACGGTCGAGGTCATGGTCAAACCTATGGTCAGAACTTCAGACAAACACCTCCAGTAGGACCACCGCGTAGACAAACACCACTAGGACTGGGTCAATGAGCTTATTGTAAGGAGAAAGGACATTGGCGTTCCGAATGTCCTGTTTTAGCTGCTGGTGGGAGAGGAAGGGGACAAGTGAATGGTAGTCGGGGGACTTCATCTCCCCGACAGCAGCCACAGCAGGTTCAAGCTGCAGAGAGAAATAGGTCAGGAAATTATTTTGAACAACAAAATAATCAATATTCTATGGAGGATTGGGAATTAGAGATAGCTGTGGGAACACATTTTGCCTAGGACAGCGTAGGACAAGGAGGACCAGTTGAGATATATGTAGACCAGTCAGGACCCTATATAACAGCCACCATACTTGGGCAGGATCAGAAATTGTTAGGAGATACAGGGGAGACACGTAGTGCGATATCTCAGAAACTGGTCCCTGGGACACCCTTGTCTGGCGAAGTGATTACATCAATAGGATTTGATGGAACACCAACTCCTAGCCCTGTGTCGCAAAAATTGCTTTCGCAGGTTGAGAATTTTGTTGCTTCAGCCCCCTTTTTATCTCCCCCACACGCTCCAGATAATTTGATGGGACTTGATCTTTTAAAAGGTTTCCATGCTACTATACATTGTTCCCCATCTGGAGTACGTGTCATTTTTGGGAAAAAGACATTGCTTAACCAATATAATTTTTCTTTATGTTCAGATCTTGATTCTGTCCCTTCATGTGTTTGGGCTACTGCTGACACAGATGTGGGAAGAATGGACATTTCTCCAGTACACATACAGGTTTCGGAGGATGCTTCCTTACCAAGGGTCCCGCAATATAAGATATCAAAAGGTGAGGCTGCGCTGATATCTATCATTGATGACATGACACGTACAGGAGTTGTTGAGGAAGTTTCCTCTAATGTATGCAATAGACCTATTCTCCCCATCCTAAAACTGGGAGATGGAACAGGGGACAAGATTTACCGATTTGTGATTGATTTAAGAGAAGTCAACAAAATAGTGATTCCTCAATATCCTGTTGTCTCTGATATTACGACCTTGTTGACATTAATCCCACCTACAGCCACTGTATTTTCTGTTATTGACCACAAAAATGCCTTTTTCTCTATTCCTATACATGAGAATAGTAGATATTTATTCAGATTCTCATTATGGGGTCGCTCATTTAGATTTTGTAGGGCTCCACAAGGCTATACAGAAAGTCCCAGCATTTACAGTCAGGCACTTAAACGGCAGTTGGATGAACTTCTTTCGCCACCAGGAGTTACACTTGTGCAATATGTCGATGCCATTTTGCTAGCCGCAGACACATTTGGGCATTGTAGAGGCCACTCTATCCCTAATGCATCATCTTGCTGTCAAGGGACAAAATCTCTAAGAATAAGCTGCAATCACTGTTCCCTAGAACGTGCGCGGGTGTGCTCGCGAGCACTAAAGTCTCCCCGAGCGTGCAGTGTCCCAATTGTGGCGCGCACACACACAACACAGCCCATTCGCGCCGCCAATTTTAAAACGCCTACACTTGCTGCATTTTTTTTCTTAATAGTGCACGCCAGCTGGGCAGTTTGTGGGCCTTTGTGAAAGTATTCTTGTTAATTGCAGCACCGTCATGCGCTGCAATTAACATGAATACTTTCACAAAGACCCACAAACTGCCCCGCTGGTGTGCACTATTAGGAAAAGGAATGTGGTAATCTAAAGCACGACGCGTTTTTGATTCTGAAAGAACACGTTGCGCTTTAGATTACCACATTCCTTTGCTAATAGTTGGCATCTGGGGGGCTAAATGTGGGCCTTTGAAATAGTTTTCATGCTAATTGCAGTGCACATGGGCGCTACAATTAAGAATACTATGTCAAAGGCCCACATTCAGCCCCGCACTATCAGCAAAAGGAATGCAGAGTCATACACAACGTGTGCTTTCAGAATCATCTGAAAGCACACGTCGTATTTGACCCTGCAGTTCTTTAGCTAATAGTGGGCAGCTGCGGGGCTGAATGTGGGCCTTTCAGATCGTATTCTTGTTAATTGCAGCGCCGGTGTGCACTGCAATTAACAAGAATACCATCTCAGAGGCCCACATTCAGTCCCGCATAACTCAAAACGCATTTTGGCCTTGTTCACATACAGACTGCTTTGCAGTAAGACATTCTATATTTTTTCAACAGTGTCACGTATCCCCAAACATAGAAAAAAGACTTTTGCTTTTGCCATTCATATATACGTTTGTTAAAACCAGCAATTTATCAATTTTTTCCACTATTACAATGTCAGCCGACACATTTAAATTAGATGGTTCGTAAATTCCATAATTTTCTGGACATGGATCTCAATTATTCATAAAATATAAGTAAAGAACCGTAAAATACAAGTATGGCCAAGTGATAAAAACATGCTACTGAAAACATATATAACCACAGCAATTTCAGTGACTCAATAGAATATGTCAATGTATAAATATATAAATAAATAAATATATAAATAGAAGTCTAAAACCAATATAAAAGGTCAACCAAGCATAGTTCAGTCATATGACTATTATATCTGCATAAATGCAAGCTCGAGTGCTCAGAATTGTGAGCCATCCTTTAGGCCTTTATTCCAATGGTTTGCAACACTCAAAAGGTTGATAGATAAGGAAACAAAAAGCCAGCCAAATAACCCTTTTGTTAGTAGGGAAAGCTGGGATTTAGGATAAGGCCTCTTGGCGCCTAAAGTTTGCAACCCACCAGTTAGATACAATGGAATGGCTAAAGTCAACCAACAGCTTTCTGCAATGCTCACTGCACAAGATGCGAAAAATTGGAAACGTAGACCAACTGGAAATGTAGGCAATGGTCACATAAGCGGGCAAAGTGCTCCTAATTAAGTGCTCATCTGATGATATTCAAGTAAAGATAATGCAATTATGCCTTAAACCCATGTGACAGAGAATCTGTGAACTGTACCGAAAGTGGACCATACAAGTGGCAAACATGATCTATACAACTGCAAATAACATAGCATTGTAAAATGGAGAATTTTGAAAATGTCTTCAATGAAAATAAATCCACATATTTCAGCAGAAAGTATTAATTAAATAGATGTTTTTTTCTTTTTGTCCAGAAACTCATTGTATTTTATAATTTAGTAAGTGTGCTGGGCACAAAGTACTGGGTGTAATATGGCATTTTCCAGCACAGTATGTCTTTTTACCTCTGAACCCGATGATGTTGCTTGCTGGCAAAGTAATTCTATGATGGAAAACCTCTCCTTCCTAAAATCGGTTTGCTATCCAAGTTAGTGAAAAAATAGGGAAGGGAAGGCAGAATAAACAGCTCAACTAAATCGTTGTCTGGGTCCATCAAATTGAATACTGAGAGTCTTGTTGCTTCTCAATTAGGTTTAATAAAGGGCTGCCGACATCGAGGCACTATCACTGTCCGCATTCACCACGTTTTTTTAATTCATCAGAGTGAAAGGCTTATTTAGAGAGTCAAACGCAGGAACTTGTCTCTTTGTGTAATAACAAGATTATGGTGGCAGCCGGACGCTTTAAATGAGGGTCATGTGGAAGGTACGCTGCAGGGCTACAGAATGAATGTAGTGACAGGGACATCTCCCAAAACAAGAAGTCTCCGCCTGCTTCCCTCCTCCCCCCTCCGCTCCACAACAGACCCTGAGGAATAAAGCTGTTTTATTCGCCAAACCAGAGGGTGCGTATTTAAAGGATGCCCACCCCTGCCACTAGAATTCACAAAATCAAGCGCTTCTCAAAATCTTCTACTCCACATACCGGGTGGGAGGGCTGTAGGGGTCCTTCAATAGGCAACAACCTCCTATGTACCTCACGCACCAGAAAGAAAGTTATAACCTGCTGAAGCAGCGCACGTCATGCCTGCACAAACAGAAACTCCTTAGAGAAAAAGAGTACTCACAAACCTAAGAACACGGTCCCAGTAACAACCGAAGTAAAGGGGCCAGTCACCATAGGAGGGTACAATTGAAGACAAGGCAGTACCAAGGAGGGACTAACAAGCCTACTAAAGAATCAGAAGGCAGCATTTAGGAAAGACAATGACACAAGCTAATGACAGATATCGGCAGAGAGTGGGCGGGGCTTCTCTTTCGTACTCCACAACAAGAAGTCTCGCAGAGCAGCACATGCGCGCTGACTCAGGCTCAACCTAAAAATGGAAGCACAAACCATTTGTCTCCGAGCCATGCAGCTTCTGTCATCAGCACTTCTCCTCCCTTTTTCAACAAGAGCAGTTCAAGCATGAATGGCAAAATATCCTAGTTTTGAAATGTTTTTATACAATTCTGGTTCTTCAATATTTACCGCATAATGTATCATCTGCTGCATAATTTCACAATTTTAGCTCCATGTGTGGTGCTTTTAAGAAGCAAGCAGACTACTTCGAGGATTAATGATTGTCTTGCTATTAGAATGGCTGAGGTAGAGTGCATGAGGTGAATCAACATGATTGGACAGTCACTACAAAATATTTTTTGTGCTTGGAGTCGGAAAAGGAAGGGAATCTGATGGACATAGTGTGTTTGGCAGTGAGGGTAGAAAACCCCGGCAGAGCTGCATTTTCATTCTATTGCTGAAAGGTGTTTAATTCCCTTCTCTGTGCAGCATGCAGTGTTCTAATGAAAGCTCTAATGTTTAATCTTCCTGAATCACGTACACTTGGAATTACCAATCCCATTCCCTTTAAACCTAAATCTTGATCCCTGAAATGATGTGCCCTCAGCAGCAGCTAACGTGTGACAAAGCAGTAAGACTGTGGCACCCCATCCTTGTGGAGAAAGTGGTAGCTGAGGTAAGGGTTGGGTAACGACCTGAATCTCCCAAAGTCCATTTTCCAAGGATTTTTTTGTCTTTTTGAGAGGTAAAGCAAGGTTCATTGACTGTGAGACTAGTTAAATGACGATGATTCGAAAAGTGTGGCAAAGCAGATTATTTCCAAAACAAAGTGTTTTGAAGTATATAAGCGATTATTGCTTTAAACCCAGATCATACAAACAGAATGTCTGTAAATATGGATTATAAGCTTGTTTTTAAAAACGCCTCCTACCTCTTCTGGTCGCACTTAAACACTTGTGTGCCGCTCTGATGACAATCAAGTACCGGGCTCAAGTGACAAGAGCAATACTGTGCCTCCAGTTCACGAAAGTACACATGTTCAGAGGGCACGGCAGGGGCTGAGAAGTTGACGGTTTGTCAACAATTATCCGTCCAGGCTGATGCGGGGGCATAGGAGGGAATTGGCCCAGCAGGCTGTAAAACTATAACATCCTGCGCAAGAGGCTCAGGTAATGTGACTTCTCAGCTGAGGGATGTGGAAAGGAAAAAGAAAGCTACCACCCGCCATTGTGTCCAATCTTCGAAGCATGTGTGTGCTTCTGGTCACCAAAAGGGTGGTGTGATTGTGGGAAAACAGCAGGCAAGACCCGGTCCATGGATCACCCACATAATGGGTGGTGCCCCCAGAGTAGACTTACAGGAAGGATGGTTGGGGCATGGCTAATTGTTCTGTTAAATTCTGGCCTGCCTGCTCAGAGCTGTTCATGAATATTCTATCTCTGACGCACAGCATTTTAAATTTGAAGGCGCAGTTGCATGCTCTCATATGTTAGACAATTTTAGCATGCTGGTGCGGCCTCATTGGCAGTGCGCCTCAATTGCAGTATTGTCAGAGGGGCACTAGAATGCGTGACTAATGCATTTTAATGTGGTGATGCGGACACTAGCATTAAAATGCGTTAGTCGAAAGCCTGATGCGGCGCTACCCTAACGCAGCCCTGAAACTGCGAAAAGTAAAATTATAATAACCTTATTATAATTTTATTTTTCCTGATCAAAGAGAGCATTTGTTAAAGTTTTCATGTTAATCGCAACGCCCATCATGAGCTGAAATTAACATGAAAACTTGAACAAATGAACACAATCAACCACAGCCCAGCTCTATTAAGAAAAGAAATGCAGCAACATAGCTGCCTAGGTTTCAAATTGCTATGTGGGACGGGTTCAAACCTGCCTTAACACCGTTCACGTGGATCTATACGTGAGGAAATGCACCGCCTATTCACTTTTTTAAGCAAACGTTTGGAGTGATATTTGGCACTGCACCCACACGTATGCCTGATTACTGGCACACATAGCCTTGGTTGCAGCGCACATAGACCTTATACTGCCGCACACAGAGGAAAAAAATTAGAGGGAACATTGGCTGCAATATTGTCAGCCTGAGGTCACTTATTTGGGTCATCTCTGGTCTAATGAAGGTCGCACTCTGACTAAAGACAGGATTCAAACTATCCTACAAGTACTCAAAAAGAATTCAGGGCAATTATTGGTATTCCTTCCTACTGTAGACAGTGGATCCCCAACTTCTCACTTATTATCAAACCTTTTTTGTCCCTTGTTACTAAAGACACTCCCTCCCCTCTACCATGGACATCTGAATGTCAGGAAGCAGATCAGCAGCTTTGTGCATCCCTTTGTTCTGCTCCAGTGTTAGGCACTTCAGACTATGCTAAGCCTTTCATATTATATGTACGCGAGAGAGAAGTATGTGCATTGTCAGTTTTGACACAATCGTATGGTAGTAAGCATCATCCATGTGCTTATTTTTTGGCTGTATTAGACCCAGTGGCCAGAGGACTTCCAGCCTGTCTTAGAGCGGTTGCTACCACCGCCATCTCTATACGACAATCTGAGGGGATAGTGTTGAGTAACAAGCTTATAGTTATGGTACCCCATTCTGTAGATACACTCCTGAACCAGACTAAAACACAACACCTGACTAGCGCTAGACTCAGAGGATACGAACTTACGCTCTTGGCACCTCATATTACACTCAAGAGATGTTTGACATTGAACCCAGCTACACCTTTTGACAAACTCATGATTTGCACGACTGTACTTTCCGAACAGACGAACAAACTAAGGGAAGAATAAATCTTAAAGATACACCTTTGTTAGATCCTGAGGGGGAATTATGGGTGGATGGTTCTTGCTTGAAATTACCTGATGGCACCACCTCTACATCCTATGCCATAAACACATTCCAAACTGTGGTATAAACAGCCCGTATTCCGCAAAAATGTGCCCAAGGAGCTGAACTCATTGCGCTTTTGAGGGCTTGCGAACTCAGTTAGGGATTATCAGTAAATATTTATACCGATAGTCAGTACGCATTTGGGGTGGCACACAATTTTGGCAAGCTTTGGAAGGAACGGGGATTCCTAACCTCCCATGGTTCTAAAATACAGCATGGTGAATTGATAAATAGTCTTCTTACTGCCTTGACATTGCCAAAGAGTGTAGCCATTATCAAATGTAGTGCCCACAAGAAAATTATAGATAAAGTGGGACAAGGAAATGCCTTTGCAGACAAAGTTGCAAGGAATACTGCAAGTATACACACAAGTAGGATGTATGTATTAAGATCCCAAGCTGAAAGATGGGAAAATATGTACACAGAGATAAAAGAAATACAGCAGAAATATGGAGCAAGAAAAGGAAGAATGGCAGAAGGAAGGAGAGTTAGATGATGAGGTATGTTGGAGGTCAAAAGATATGTCGAATTGGAAGTTGCCCTATGCCTACTTATTACCTTTTGTGACTATGGCTCATGGACCTGCTCACGTCAGTGCCAAAAACACCATCTCCCAACTAGAACAGGTTTGGGATAATCAGCACATTCGGAAAACAGCTGAGCACTTGGTCAAACATTGCATGATATGTCTACAGCACAATCCTGGGAACGGAGTATCAACCCCTACTGGTGGATTTGCTCTACCCCAGGTTCCCTTCGAAGCACTTCAAATGAAATATATTCAGTTAGAGCGTTGTAATAATTTGAAGTATGTGTTAGTTGTGGTTTGTTCCCTAAGTAAGTGGGTAGAAGCTTATCCCACCAAAGACAACACAGCCTTGACAACAGCTTAAGTTCTGTAAAAGGAGTTCTTCCCCCGTTTTGGGGTTTGTAAAGTCCTGTGGAGTGACAACGGCCCCCCCTTTACTGGACAGATAATAGAGTACCTAATGAAGGGTTATTGGTAAAACAAAAGTTTCATGCTGCTAATTACCCCCAGGCAGCGGGTCTAGTAGAGAGGTACAATGTCACATTGAAGTTGAAACTAGCGAAGATACAGGCAACAAAGGGCCTTAATTGGCCAGATGCTTTACCCCTAGCGTGGTTATCTGTTTGTTCCATCCCACATAGTAAGATTGGACTTTCTCCCTACAAAATAGTTTTTGGCAGGCCTATGAATGTGTGAGGACCCCCAAGGCCAAACATGATAAAATAAATACAGTACCCTGTTTTGAGTGATTACTTGAAAATTTGACTGAAAAGTTGTCTCTGATTTACCAGCAGGTGCATGAAGCTATACCAGACATATCAGAGGGTCTGGCTCATGGTCTCCAACCAGGTGAGTTCGTGTTGGTGAAGAACTTTCAATGCAAAGAATGTGGAGCCTCGTTGGAAGAACGTCGAGAAAGTCTTGCTGGCAACCCGAACTGCTGTCCGTGTCACCAACAGACGCAATTGGATGAATGCTGCACACTGCAAGCGAATCCCAGCAACTGTTCTCCAGCCAGAAGGCAGAAATGATCTGAAAGACATCTTACAGACTCAGAAAAGTGTTGCTCCTCTGAACGAAGACACTTGTTTCCTGATCAAACTACTGATCAAACTACGCCTTCAGCAACAAGGTACGATTTACGACCAAGGAAGGGAAGGAGCAGATAGAGGTACCGGAGGACCAGTTTCAATTAGTGGAATGGTTCGGCTGTGACACAGTAGGATCACAGAATCGGTTGAACTAGGGTCAAAGGGGATTGTGATACGTGTTTAGTGGTGCCTGGATCTCTCTCCGACCAGTGGATGTATCGATACCAAGAAAGAGAAATGCAGAAATTGGGATCTAAGTTGCGAAGCAATGACAAGACTCTGTGTATGGCGACTCCGATTATATTATTGATAATATTGGCAGAAGTTTTTTGGACAATGGAGAAAATGAATCCGGCTCTAAACTTATTACCTACTACTACTCCTGCCCCCACGGAACATTATTACTTTACTCTTCCCCTATCATGAGAAAATACGTTGGATGTCGTTCCTCAATAACACTTTCATCCAAATGCTACGAACTGCTGGATATGTGGAATGATGCCAGCCCATCAGAAGAAGGGACGAACGCCTTTCATTCCCTTGCCATTTTCACATATTGGCTCCTGTAGAGCCTGGTTCGCACTTTTGTGGGCCTCTGCAATTAGTAATATCACTGAAGCGGATGTAGGAAGACTCAATGCCCAGCTCAATAAGGTCTGTTACTCTGATGATGAAGGCCTCCCGCAGGCCAAGGGATCTGTAGGGGAAATGGAGGAGTATCGCAGAGGAAATTCCTCCACAAGATACGTTTTTCCTAACACTCAAACTGCCAAAGGTAATGGACCTCCTGTTATCGCTGTAACCAGAGCCCGAACAGATCTTTGTGTGAGCAGTATTGGCAGCATTCCTGTGGGAAAAAGTGACTGTACTACCGTATTGAATATCACTGGAACGAGCAATAGCAGTTTTTTATCTTCCCATAACACTTACTTCATTTGTGGAAACAAAGGTTATTATCATCTACCAGTCAATTGGTCAGGTGTACGTTATGTGTCCTTTTTGCTTCCTCCCGTGTTCTTAGCACCTGCGTCTTATCAAAAAGACCAAAAACTATTTAATGACATTTCTTTGAATCGATTTAAAAGAACTATAAATAATGATGAAGTAGATCAAACTGACACTGCATTACAACAATATGTTAATTTTAATTTGGGACTATTTTTCTTTGTTGCTGCAGCTTTAAATAGTAGAATAATTCGGCGTTTGACCACTGTAGTAGAGGCTGTAACAAATCAAATATCTTGGTAATATCACAGAAGAGCTCCAAATTACAAAGATTGTAACCCTGCAAAACAGAATGATGCTGGATGTAGTACTCGCCGATCGTGGTGGAGCATGTCGCGTCATCGGTAGTAGCTGTTGTGTGTTCATTCCTGACCACGCCCCTTCTGTCTAGGACGCCATTTCCAAATTACATAAAATAGCTACAGGAATACATCAAGGCCAAGGAACCTGGTCCTGGTCTGAATGGTTACAGGGACTTATTTCCACTTGGGGTTGGAACTTATTAATGGGAATAGTAATTAAAGGAACCATCTTTCTCACTTGCTGTTGCTGCATTCACTATGCCCCTACGATATGTACAGCTAGTATAACCACCTGTAATAATATTAAACCTCCCCCAATTAATGTTCATGAATTGAATCAAGAAATGATGATGCACACTAACATTTCCGAACTTATGAATATTAACATACAAGCTTAAATATATAACCTTTAAAAAATTGATTTAGCATAGGCTGAAAAGGAAGGAATGTTAAAATGTAAAATCTGATTCTCTCATTTTTTGCCTCATCTATTTTTCACCCCTGCCCCCAGCCCTGCTCTATCCTTGACACTGCATCTGTATAAACATGAGTAAAGAATCTAGATTGGGGCACTGTAGGCTGTGTATACATGCAGAGTCAGGGCAAAAGAACAGCTGACGCCTGCTTGGGGTTTTTCAGATAATGGTAAAGCCCCAAGTATAGTTTACCCAGATATTATATCTTGTTGTTCAGCTTCAGGACGCGACAATTGCACAAGGCACCAAGGCTGTTGATTCTTACCGGTACCTCATTTTTGTGTTTTTCCCAAAGCTCTATTTACCTATGGGCGTCCCTTGTTTGTGATCTCTTGCTATAAAAACCCATGTAACCATCGTTCGTTCGGTGTGCTTCCTCCTTGAGTATCTCTATGGTGCTTGTCGGACGAGGCCCCATTCATGAATGCTAATAAATGACCTATGGTTTGTACTTCGCCCCAGTGTCGATTCCTCCATACTTGTTAAGAACCCGTGGACGAAGAGGTGACCCTGCACCAGTGTGTTATCAATAATACGCTTCCACAATAACGTTCCTGTAACCTTTGTTTTTTAAGTGCATTTCTGAGGCTTTTTGAATTCTATTTCCTAACTTTAACCTCCCTGTAACCTTTGGTGTTTTGAATGAATTTCTACAGTTTTTTAATGTTATTTCCAAACTATAACTTCACTGTAACCTCTTTTTTTAATTGTATTTCCTAATTGTAACCAGTATTCTTTGACAGTGAGTGTGTGAGTGAGTGCATGAATTAGGTATGTGTGTGGGTGTGAGAGGGTCTGAGTGGCTCTGTCAGGGAGGGTGTGAGTTCGCCTGGAACTGGCTGCTTAAGTGTCTCACTTGGTGTGTGAGTGGGTATGTGAGTCTCAGAGTGGGTCTGTGAGTGGATGTGTGAGTCTGAGTGGGTCTGTTAGTGGGTGCATGAGTCTCTGAGTTGGTGGGTGTGTGAGTGGGTCTGTGAGTGAGTAAATGAGTGAGTGTGTGAGCATCTGAGTGGGCTTGTGTGTGGGTGTATGAGTGTCTCGGAGGGTATGTGAGTGGATGCATGAGTCTGATTCAGTCTATGAGAGGGTGTAGAGTCTCTGAGTGGTTCAGTGAGTGGGTCTGTCAGTGGGTGCATGAGTCTCTAAATGGGTGTGTGAGTGTCCAAGTGGGTCTGAGTGGGTGCGTGGGTCTGTGAGTGGGTGCATGAGTGCCTGAGTTGGTTACCAGCTGAGCTGTGAAGTATGTGCTTTTTGTAAGAGGCATAACACAGACCCCTTCGCCGAAGGGGCTCCATGGGCCTGTGTTATGCTTACAACTATTCTCCACTGCTCCAACCAGGATTCAATTCCATGGCTCTCTGGATACAGACACAGACCTTTGCAGTAAATTAACTAATAGAGGTTTCATAAAGTATGCTAGTGCATTTCCCACTGATTAACTTAACTTACATTTATTTTACATTTAAGATATGTGCTATTTTTTATGTGCATACTTTAAAGATGGAAGACTGAAAAAAAAGTTCAATTTATTTTGTCACGCCTGTGACACCCGTCCCCATTCTGCACAGCATCACAGTTCCCTTACTTTTTTTTAAATGAACTTCAACATCTGGGACCCAGGGACGGGTGCCATATGGACCCCCTCCCTGGGCGGATTTCGTCCCCAGGGACCCCATCCCCCAGGGCCTAGCTAAACTACATTTATAATGTAAAGGTGAGGGGGCCATGTGGCCCCCCCGGGCCGACTTTGGCCCTTGGCCAGGGCCTGGCCAGAATGTGATGGGGAAGAGGGCCAACGCGGCACCCCTCCCTGAGCCGATTTCGTCCCCGGAACCCCTTCCCTGTGGTCCGGCTAGGTCTCCTGGGTGCCCCCAGAGCACCAAGTGTGTAGTATTTGTATCCGCAGGGGGAGCCTAAGGCCCCTGCGGTCCCAGCCAGCTCCCAGCCTCCTGTTCGAGCCAACACTGCTATTGCACACAGGGAGCTGCTGCAAATGTAGCTCCCTGTGTGCAAAATCAATCATTTCATCTTTTTCCCTGCCCACGTCAGCGGGCAGGGAAAGAGATGCAACATACACTTACCGCAGGCAGAAGTACTTTCACAGCTACTGCCCGCTGGAACCAGAGCGTTTGCTTTTGCTTCTCCTGCCAAGCAAAAGCAAACAGCTATGTCAGGATATAGTTGCAGCTGGCCCTGGGGAGTGGCGTTCCCCAGGGCAATATATGGCTCCAGAAGGATTGGGGGGGGGGGTGGCGCATGCCCCTCTCCCATTCTTTACAAAAAAAACAATTTGGCCCCCGGGGAGGTGGTGGTCCCCAGGGCCCAGGGGGCTGCGGGTCCCCTCATTTTGAGTTATTTAGCTTCGGGGAGAGGGCGGTAGCCAGGGCTCGGGGGTCCGTGTGCCCCCTCCATCAATATTTCTTTATAATTGAGGAGGTGGTGATCCCCAGGGCTTATAGAGCCTCAAGAGAGGAACCCGTGTGCCCCCATGCTCTTATTTTGTGTTCAAATAAAGCCCTTGGAGGTGGTGGTCCCCTTGGATCCAAGAGCCTAAGGAGAGTGGTGCGTGCGCCCCCTCCTTCTTAAAAAAAAAAATTGCGGGACCCGACCCACCTGGGGGCTCTATCACGTTTCCATGGCAAATTCTTTTTTAAAAAAATGCTTTTTTGCCCTGCTGACCAGATCTAAGGGGTCAGAGTATTCCTACCCTGCCCCCTTTTCTTTTTTTGTAAACATTATTTGGTGGGACTTGGCTGAAACAGAGTTCAAAGACGTTTGCCAACACTTCCTGGTTGAAGTGTTGGCAGCCAATCAGATTTGAGCACGGGGACTGTCGGATCCTCGGAGTTCTGCATCCCTATATATACAAATTTTGATTTCTTTTAGTAAGTCAAAAACTACTGAACGGATTTACACAAAATAACAAACAGGATTCTTTCTGGACCATGAGATACCTTTCTGCCACATTTGGTGTAATATCGTTCAGCGGTTTGGGCTGCAGCCATGTTCAAAATCTCTATGGACATTAACATGGGGAAAAAACTTTTTTTTGCCTCCTCCCTCTTTCTCAGCCCTCACTTGACAGATCGCCCCATACTATTCATGCACAAAACTCATGGGTGCACTATTGTTTTTGAAAATTTCTTGAAAATTTGTCAACTGGCGACAAAGATTAAGGCAAGTCAAAAAACGCTTTTCCTATGGAAACATCGTCCTAACTAGAACTACCTACTGGTGACTGCCAGTAGGTAATTAATATATATTAATGTGGATATATTCTGTGTCTTGCAATGATCCGGTCACATCCACCTATAAGGGTCAGTGTGAGATAACAGGTGCAAGTCCAGTTTACAAATTCCAAAGCCTACTGCACCCGCTTAGCAAACACAGAAATTTTGACAAAATAAATTTAGCAAAACGCATCCAGGAGTGCAAGCATTTTGAGCTTGATAAGCAGGCGCATATATCTTTGGATTACATATATATATATTTAGGTTAGCCATAGTTAATGTAGGTTTCCATTTAAGGGATTCATACGAACATGAAAATATACTTTTGGCCGCTGTGTGCCTTCTCTCATTTCCGGAACTAAGTCGCAGTAGTTTGCATTAATTAAAACGCTACAAAATGTCTTGATTTCTGTGGGAAATATTTATCGGTCTGCGTTTCAATGGGAGTGAATAGTGAATTTCACACCAGTGCAGCAGAAAACCTCTGTTGTGTGATGGTTGGAAAGAGGGTTAGGTGGCATCACCGCCCCTATATCATGAAATGTTTGATTATGATGGGGTCCTCTACCTGAGAACCATGGGGAGTGTTGCATCTTGTTGAGAATTTCATGATTTAATTATGCATTGCTGAGCTAGTCAGATTCAGGTACCCCTTTCGATTATCTCAAGACTAGACATTCAGTTTTGCTTCTTCTCAAAGAGTTAGACTCCTGAGCAAATCCATTCTCATTTACTCGACTAAATCTTTATTTGATTCTGCCTTTTAGTGACTTTTCTTGCTGGAACCTTCCTGCTTCATTTCTCTCACATCTTTCCTGATTTATTCTAGTTTAGCATATTAGGGAATCTTCCTTTCAAGGGAAACTGAATTTACTATACTTACCAACACATTTATAAGTTGATCGTTGATTTATGACTAATTTGAATGTAACTTTACTAATCTGTTAATAAACCTTCATAGTTTGCAAATCTATTACAAAGGGTCACCATTGTGTGTCCCTGTAATCCATTTGAATTGAGTTGTTGAATTAAGCCTCAGTACTAGACTAAAAGGTCCATCTGTTCAAGTGCAGCATGTCCCTGAGTTTTCACCACCTTAAAGAAATGAAACCACTTGCTCACTCCATCCCAAAATCCCCAATCCACCTCCATTATACCACAGAATCCCCCCAAAATTCACAATATCAGCAAAGCATTCTTTTTCTCGCCTGGTGGTGCATGTGACCCCAAGTGGGGGGTTATGACGTAGCACAGCGATGAAAGAAAAACAATAACTTCTATGATATTCTCATCTTCAAACACATCCAAAGAACAGTATGTTGTCATTTGCCTAGAGTTCAAGCAGACACAAAACAAGGGGAACCTAATTTGGTGGCACTCTATGCAACCACTAATGATGACTTACAGGTCACAAAACGTTGAGAGATAATAAGGACTGTTATTATAATAACAGGGCGTGTGGCCTACCACATATTTATTGAGGTGCTTGTAGACCTCTTTCTTAAACTTCACCCATAAAAAGGCACCATAATCTGGACAGCTAAACCACATCCATCGTTTTCAAAGATTGCCTAACCAAAGTAAATTATTCATTCAGTGTTTGTCCATTAATCTGGAAAAATAAATAATTAAAGTATTCTACAGCACCATAATATAGTTGTCTCACATTCCCACCAATTGTAATGGATGTAAAAAGTTATGCCGGAAAAGTTGAATCTTCTTTCCATTTTAAATAAAACCGGTAGCAAGTAGCAGCACTGTGAAGGCTTTCTTACTCAAATTGAAATACTTCCTAAGAAGGCTTTATTTTATGAGAAATATGATAGTGAAATAGAAGACAAAACATCTGACACCCTGAGAAGAGTACAAAGCTATCTGCACAAACACAAAAAATATGTTTTCAGTCCTAAATTGTAACAGCTGGTGCCTGCAAAGTACTTACGAAATACCTTGAGTCCTCTGTATCAGAGGAAAATATTTTAAGTCTCAGCTACAAAACTGTAACCAACTATTATGCTTGTTTTTATAATGTATTAAGTTTATTACTTTTTTATTACTCTTAATCACTGATAATGGGGTAGGCGCAACAGACTATGGCTATCACAGTGAGTCAAGTAGTACTGTTTAGCATCATCCTTTACTACAGAGTAGCTCACAACCTGTTGCCGCTTCAAAGTTTGAATAATCCTGAGAGAGCCCCAATTTTACTTGCGCCTCCGGGCTTTGGAGCAGAATTTAAATTAAACATAGCAAAGCTGGAGCCAATCACGCACCAGCGCTGACTGTTCAACTCAAAGTTTTTAAGTAGGTGTGTACAAAGCCTGATGACCGACAGGAAATGGATGCAACTGATATACACTTTTCCCATTTGGATCACCAGAAATAAGGACAACTCCTTCCAGTAGCCACGGTGCTGCCACCCACTAGAATCTACATGCAGGCAACAGGCGTTCTTCAAAAAGGAGCCACCAAAAGGAGGAAAAAGCCAAATGGCAGAACAAAAAGTGAAGAAGTCTATGTTCAGGGTGAATTCAAATAAAAAGGCAAAGAAAGGCAGACACTGGACGGCAATGAGGAGTAGAGTTGGATCTGGAGTCAGGATTCAGGGAGCTGAAGATGAAGTGAAAAAATTATTCCTGAAGGAAAATATCAGGGGCAAAAATAAAAAAATCAATGTGGTGATAAATGCAACAAAAAAACACTATTCCGAATGCGTTAGAATGCACCATCCAAAGATTAAGGCTCCTTTAAATAGGATTTTACCACAAAATGACATCAGTAAGAGGAGAAGTGGTCATCTTTGGCTAGGAACGCCTTACTGGATTCAAAACAGGTGACCTCTTGACTTAGTCAGAAGAAAAGAGAAGCCTTCATCTAGTTTCCTCAAGTTCTGTTTCAGGGCAGAAGAAAGCACACCATGAATTCAAGCAGGAAAAACTAAAGATTCTTACAAATATAATTCCACCAGTCAAGATTCACAAAAGGAGGCTGGCAATATTCCATGTTGAGAGGTTTCACTGACTGACAAAGAGCACAATCCATTTTAGAGGAAGGGTGACACAGAATTCCAGGCGCAAATCGTAGTTTACCACATACCAGCATCTCTGAAGTACCAGTAGTACCTGTAAAAATGACAACTTTTTCCCATGCCTCACAAATTTGGATTGATTAGGAACCACCTTGCTGAATGGTAAACAGTCTGATTTACACATATTGTAATTGTATATTTCAGGTTATATTTGTTGAGGAGATCTCAAGTGACCAAAACCTCTTAACTGTGATAAGTCAATGACACCCATACATGTATAGGCATGGTTATTAGCCTGACATGGGAAACACAATGCTCACTGTGTGTCCTAATCCACCACTAATCCATCACTATGTGTCCTAATCCACCACCTACCACTCCTGAGGCTTGAGCCGGGAGTTGGAGGTGAAGAGCGAGCGCTACACTGCCAGTGAGAGTTACTGCTATTTTATTGTTAAATTAATAGTGATTTTACATGCGCGAGTTAGGTGGGGCTCAAGGGTTGAGGTCACCGACTCCTTCCCGGTTGCCAGGGGTGTACGTCAGGGTTGTGTGCTTGCACCTACCCTGTTCTCGCTCTTTGTGAATGGGGTGGCCGACTTCCTCCTGGAGACCCCCACCGATGCTCCTGTGTTGGCTAACGAACGCATACCTGTTCTCATGTTTGCGGATGATACCCTGATAGTGTCTAAAACCCCTAGCGGCTTACAAAAGGCCCTCAGTAGATTTGAGGCCTTTTGTTTATCTCGTGGTCTCATAATAAATACAGAAAAGACAAAATGTATGACATTTAACGAACACAAGTCTTTTCGGGGCAAGGTTTTTATGAACAACGTACCTCTTGAGAAAGTAGATGCCTTTACTTACCTGGGGGTTATGCTTCAGTCAGATATGAGCTGGTCTAAGCAAATCAATACAGCTACTCTGAAGCATAAGCAACAGGCTGGGATCCTTGCAGCTAACTTTAATACCTCCTTCTCCAAGCCAATTAGCCCATTAATGGAGATTTATGGTCTAAAAGTCCTAAATTCTACCCTTTACGGTGCCGAACTTTGGGGGTTCCAGAATTTATCCACCATAACCGTTGCAGAAAAAACATTCTTGCGAAAGGTTATTGGTGTCCCGCAAAGTACTCCCACGTGTCCATTATTGCTCGATATGGGTAGGAAACCTATAAGGGATTTGGCCAAACTCCGCCCTCTTATATTGGAGAAGATTGTGGTGCACGGCCGAACTCTCACATTATGTAAAAGGTTTAAAAGATGTGATGGATACAGATCACCACCATAGGATTAAATGGCTGGGGGAAATATGGTCACTGCTGGTGAATTTAGGCTTGAGAGACCTTTGGGAGGATCCCCAAAATGCTTCTTTTCCCTCTAAGAAGGTATTGAAGGAGTTGTATTGGGATATGACAATGGCATCAATGCGAGCTAAGGGTGCCTCAAAAGTACTGTCTGGTCGGTTTCTTGAACTGAAGTCAAAGCCTGCCCTAGAAGACTACAGGGACTTCATTGAGAAACCTTTCGACAGGAAGTAATACTTTCAACTGAGGATCGGTACCCTACCAGTTAGATCATTTAATGGTAATTGGGTTGGGGTTAACATGAAAGTTTGCCAAAAATGTTCTGATAAAGATGAAACAATTAGCCATTTATTGTTCTTCTGTCCACTATACAAAAAACCTCGCGCGAAGTGGGTTATTCCTATCTGCAAGATTCTTGGCTTTAGGAAACATGAAGAAGCCTTAAGAATACTCACCACGGACCCATCGCAGCCTATAGCAATAGCCGTGGCTAAGTTCCTAGGTTGGGCTTGGTCCATTAGACTAAGGGCGTTGCCTTAGATTGTTTGATTGTTTTGGCCCCAGTATTGCTGCCAAGCTTCTTTTCGTCGTAATTCGATCAGGATAATTCTGATTGAATATGGGCTTTTAGCAAAAAAGGGAAGGGGAAAGTTTCTTCTTTTTATTTTTATGTGCAATGTATTCGGCAGCTATCATGTTTCATCTGTTTTTAAAGGTTTTAGAATTCAGAATATTTATTGTCTTAAAAATATTGTATGTGTGTATCTGCTTTTATGACAAAATCGTCTAATAAAGCTGTAATGATGATGATGGATTTTACAATTGAAATAATACTTGTGTGTTTTTAATCATTTTATCCTGGGGCCATTAGAAAACGGGGTTATCAGGCTGCTTGTAGGCTGAATTATCGTTTTTAGTCGGTTTTTAGCCTAAACATCAATATTTAAACGCGGAGGTTACCTGCAAACAGCCAGTTTCGGCGCGGCCGCCATTTTGGGTGTAGCGTGGGGAGCAGTCTAGTGTCTGGCTCCCACACGCTATATTTAGAGCGATGGCGCGAACGCGCTCTGTTACCACTCCTGAGGCTTGAGCCGGGAGTTGGAGGTGAAGAGCGAGCGCTACACTGCCAGTGAGAGTTATTGCTATTTTATTGTTAAATTTATAGTGATTTTACAATTGACATAATACTTGTGTGTTTTTTTATCATTTTATCCTGGGGCCATTAGAAAACGGGGTTATCAGGCTGCTTGTATGCTGAATTATCGTTTTTAGTCGTTTTTTAGCCTAAACAGCAATATTTAAACACGGAGGTTACCTGCAAACAGCCAGTTTCGGCGCAGCCGCCATCTTGGGTGTAGCGTGGGGAGCAGTCTAGCGTCTGGCTCCCACACGCTATATTTAGAGCGATGGCGCGAACGCGCGCAGCTGGTGCGCCAGCGGCGCGCCGAAGGCAAGCCCGTCTGCGCCCGTCCGCGCCTGGCCCGTGCCCAGTGCCACATCCCCTGTGTCTCCTGTTGCTTGCAAACTGGTCCGGATTGTCTACTCACAGCGAGAACTATTGAGCATAAGAGGTAGAGGTAGAAATCCTAAGTGCAGGGAGTGGGCATTTAATGCAGAGATGCCTCCACAATCAGGAACTTGTATCATGTGCAAATCTAGATTACCTACACTGCTATGTTTAGCACCCTACAAGGATAAAGTCTTGGAACGTTGTCATTTAAAGGCACAAGCCCCGGCATGTAAGTGTGCACTGTTAAATGCTAGGTGTCTGATTAAACATAGCACGGAATGTGCTCATCTCATTGAGGACGATAACATCCAAGTAACATTCATAACAGAGTCCTGGTCTGATGAGGCCTCAGGCCCGGATCTGCTGAAAGCAACACCGCCAGGTTATGTGTGCTACGTACTAAACAGGGGCGGGGGCAAAAAAGGGGGAGGTCTAGCTATAATTTACCCCAGCTCTTTTAAGGCAAGCTTTCACCCTATAGCCAATGAAGGGTGTGAAGCACTGGCCTTTAAGTTTTACCTAGCAAGCCACCATACTTTTAAAGGCATCTTACTTTATAGACCCCCGAGGAATAA
This sequence comes from Triturus cristatus, assembly GCF_964204655.1. Lineage (NCBI taxonomy): Eukaryota > Metazoa > Chordata > Amphibia > Caudata > Salamandridae > Triturus > Triturus cristatus. The sequence goes on along the minus strand of NC_140583.1, from coordinate 848,435,703 downwards.
GCAGATTTTTGAGTCAGCTATTGGTCACCTACTGGAGGATTGTATCGGTCAGAGTTCCTATAAATCTTGGGATACTAACTATCATCTGTAAATGCGCACAAACCCCGAGACTGCCATTCTTTTAGATATTATGAATAGCGTGGAACTCACACGACAAGTTATGGCTCCTACTCATTTGGCTGGCCACACGCTTGACGGTGTTTTTTCTAACCACCCGGGCCTGCAGGTCTCAGAAGTTAGGCCTTTGATTTGGACTGATCATTCGGCCATCCTGTTTGACCTCACCAGTCAGGGACACACTTTAGGTGATTCTAAGGGAAAGAAGCAGATTGAGGTCCGTCCCTGGAACAGATTGAATACAGGGGAGCTTCAAGATCTCCTCTCGGCCACCCTGTCTCCTGCAAATCTAGAAGCAGAGGAAGGGGCAATATCCTATACAAGCTGGGTTAATACTGCCTGCAACAAACTGGCTCCATCTAGGATTATTAGACCTAAGAGACTTACTCCATCAGCTCCATGGTTCTCAGAAGAACTGAAACAAGGTAAACATACCTGTAAACGATTAGAGCGAGTCTGGAGGAAAGAATACAAGGAAGCCGACAGATGGGCATATAGGAAAGGCTTAGCAAACTACAAACACTTGCTGTTTGCGACTAAACAAAAGTTTTTTATTAATAAAATGAGCTTGCGAAAGACTCCGCGAAAACCCTTTTTAAAACAGTTTTAGACCTGTCACACCCTCATCAGGTCCAACTGCAACCGAGCCCTGAACTCTGTGAAGGGATCGCATCCTTCTTCTTGAACAAAGTGGATGTGATTTTTTCGGCCTTGAATGGTTCCCCATCTGAGGGAAGTGATGAGGTGGGGCGGAGGGTTCATCTTGGCCCCAATGTAGTCCTTGAGAAATTTGAGGCTCTTCCTCTGGAACTAGTTCGCACACTACGGGACACAGCAAGATGCGGATCACCCTATGACCCTTGTCCGGTGTCCATTGCAAAGGCAATTGCTGAACCTCTAAGTAAAGCCCTGACTCTAGTTTTTAACACTATGATAGAGACCGGATGTTTTCCCAGGCTCTGGAAAAGGGCCTCTATCCTACCCCTGCTCAAAAAACCTAACCTAGATGCCCTGGAACCCTCTAATTTTCGCCCCATATCTAGGCTCCCACTACCAGCCAAAATGGTGGAAAAAGCCCTAAACACTCAACTGGACGCCTTTCTTCTTAAATCTCAGACACTAGACGATACACAATATGGCTACACAATATGGCTTCAGAAGCGGCCACAGCACAGAATCAGCACTTCTGAAAACCACGGATGAGATTAGAAGAGCGGTAGATTCTGGAGGAAGGGCAGCCCTGATTTTATTAGATCTCTCCGCGGCCTTCGACACGGTCCACCATCAGCGTTTGTTGGACCGGCTCTGGGCATGCGGGATTCAGGGAAAGGCCTGGAGCCTCATTAAATCATTTCTCACTGACAGATCTCAGGTGGTTTCCATGGGTGAGTTCTGCTCTAATCCATTTGTCCTACCCTGCGGAGTTCCACAGGGCTCATCCTTGAGCCCGACCCTGTTTAATATCTATGTGTCATCATTGGCCCCCATTATTAAGACCCTGGGTTTTGACTTAACATCCTATGCTGATGATACGCAAATTGTGGTATCCGTGCAGCAAGGCCAGGAGGACAGCTTGGCAATCAGATTTCATGATTGCATGATGGCAGTGAGTCTCTGGATGGCGGAAAACTGCCTGAAGCTGAATTCTGATAAAACTGAGGTCATGGTGTTTGGAAACATTCCAACTTTTTGGAATTCTAAATGGTGGCCGGTCAGTATGGGAAATATCCCAGCCCCAGCTCCAAAAGTAAAAAACTGGGAGTAATAGTGGATGACAAGCTGAACTTGGGGACCCAAATCAATTCAGTCTCTTCATCTACATCTTTCGTTCTGCGGACTGTGAGAAAAATCCTGCCTTTCTTGACTACAGGTAGCCAGAAAACAGTGGTCTCTGCCTTGGTGATGTCCAAATTAGACTACTGTAATGGTCTCTATCTTAACATACAGGAGCGTTTTTTGAAGAAATTGCAGAGGCTGCAGAATGCAGCAGCCAGATTATTGTCCGGGATCCCTAATTTTGCACCCATATCGAAGGAAATTCAGAAACTGCACTGGCTTCCAGTCAGGAAAAGGATTCCCTTTAAAACATTATGCACTGCTTTTAAGGCTCTCCATGCCAAATGGTATATACCATCTAGAGATCTCTGGTCTCGGGGAGCGAAACTTGCCTCTATCCCCAAGGTAAAAAAACAATCTTGGGGAGGCAGAAGATTTGTAGTAGGGGCAGCAAAGGCCTGGAATGCCCTTCCGGACCAACTCAGAAACCTGTCAGACCTGCTGTCCTTTAGAAGGGCATTAAAAACATGGTTATTTACCCTCTAAATGCGCGTGCTTCACTCCGCTCGTTGGTAACGTGGCTACTTAAGCTTTGGTAACAGCGCCAGGACACCCTAGGTTAACCGTTGCGCTTTATAAATTATTTAACATTACATAACATAACAATGAAATCGACCACCTGTGTTCTAGACCCTGGAAATGTTAACACTTAATGGAGGTATCAGAAATAGGGATCCTGATTCTGGCTGCTTGTCTCCACCCTCTGGTCAAGCTTTACCTTTGTTCTTGAAAGAGGCCATGGATGCCCTCTCCTGAAGAAGCACGAATGGATAGGTTTAGAGTTTACTCGAGCTGCAATCTCTCGTTTTTAAACAAAAGATAGTTGAAAGAGAGGACTCATCAGAAACAGAGATATTTTTTCATGCCACTGAATTCCTACTTCCACTTGTGCAGTCAGCCTTTAGAGCCTGCCCTGGAACTGAGCTAGCCATAGTTCATGTAACAACCCAACATCTTCTGACAACATGAATGGACTGTATTTTGTCCTTTATGTCTCAATTTGCTGCCGTTCTGATCTGAACACTTTGAGTGTTCCGATAAAGGTATGGCCCCGGTTATAGTGAATGTAATGTGTTTTTTCTGGAAATTAGCCATAAAACAAATACCCTGTTAGTAAACAAATTCATGTTGCTTGAAATAATGAACTAAAGAAGAGCTCAGTTTAGGGGATGCTGGTATGTTTCACCCCTTGCTATTAGAATTACAAGTGGATTACAAGGAGTTCTCCTCTTTTCTTACACATCAGCAATAATGTTTTTATTTTTTAGGTTGAGCCTATGCTGCATCACACACTGTTTGGTTGCCAAAGACCTATTGTGGGCTTACCAAGAAGTTGCATGGGGCTTACAGCCCTCAAATGCTTACCATTGGTTTTGTTTACTTTCAGGCTCACTTGCTTGCTTCTTATTTGATGGCTTTCCATGTCCATCTTGTGTTAGTCCCTTCCCAGAAGCAGAGCCTCTTTACCACCTACTTAATTGGCTTACTTGTGTTCTTACACTGCTAACTTTTAGGGAACAATTTTTTTCCTTTTTGGTTAAGAACTCCATCAGAGTGTATGCCTTTTCCAGATCTCTCTCCCTTGCGTTTCTCCTACCTCCCAAAAAATACCTAACCCCAGTGCTATCTGTCGAGTTTGCTCACTATCTCTCTTGTGTTATTCTCTCCTTCATTCCTCCCCACGATCCATGTTGCTGTCTGCCTTGTGTTCTTCTACCCGCACCAGTTTAAAACTTTTCTTTGTGCTACCTGCCCACTCCTTGTTGCGTTCCCCCACCCTGCTCCTCCGTTGCACAGCCACCTCCACCGTTGTTTTTATGGATACATTTTTTAAGCAGGACCGGGCAGCAAATTACTGCCTCCACAAAAGTGCTTTTGCACGCTTACAACAATTTTATTTACTGACTGATCTTGCCATCTTAGACCGGTCAATATAAAAAAAATTAAAAATAAAATGTTGACCGTGCCATTCAGTAAAAACAACAAGGTGATGGATAGAATTCTTGAATATATCCCAGTCACTGGCAATTGATTGGGCTGCATCCCAATCCATCGTTTTTAGCCCACCATGCTACCGTGGTTTGGACCCAGCCATATGCAAATCAGTTTTGACCCTGCTTCTCGGAACAGTCCAGCCAGAACTGCCAGGCCAGGTTCTCTTTTAAACGGAACACAACCTAGGACCAGTTTGGCCCTTATTAGGGTTCTTCAACCAGGTATAGCTTTGTTCCAGAGGCACAGTGAGCCCGGGACCCACGTCTGGGCACACCTGGAGTACTTAGGGCATCAAATGAAAAAACAAGGTGATGGATGGAATGCTTGAATTACTGTCGGCCACTGACAATCACTCTGTCCGCATCCCAACCCAGAATATAGCTGGGTCGAAACTGAGGAGGCATAATGTGCAAAATAATAATGGAATGGGATGCGGCCCGAGTAATTATCTGTGGCTGAGATTAATTCAAGCATATTACCCATCACTTTTTCTACACTTTAGTATGCCGTCCTAAGTGGAAAAGGTATGCCCACTGTGTCACAGGAACCAAGTTCTACCTGGGCGATGAGCCAATAACAAAGGCAAAACCGTTCCTTGGTTGCTTGTCTTCCGGTTCAGGGAGCACCTGTTTTTTTCAGTTTGGGCTGGACTGCTCCCATCGGAGTAGGGTCAAGACTGATTTGCAGGTATCTGGTTCCAAACTGAGGTGGCATGATGTGTAAAATAACAATGGAATGGGATGCGACCCTAAGTAATTACCAGTGGCTGAGATTCATTCAAGCATTTCATCCATCACTTCTTGTATACTTTAGCATATTATTCTGTAGGCAGGTGCATGCGTAATGATGACACCTGCCTGTGGCTACAGTATGTTTTAACAGCAGCTGCATCATACCTTATTTTTTTTCATTACTATACAGCACTGCCTAAAAGCATTGGTTTTTACCAATGCTGATCAGGATTACCTAAAAGCATTGGCAAAGCTAGTAGGTCCCAAAGGCGAGACCTACTGGCTTGGTCAATGCTTGCTACAATAAAAGTCACATACTGTGGTAGAATGCTCAGACAATCATGTAGAGAACAGGATATTTGGAAAGAAGTAGCAGGAATGGAAAGGTATAATCTCAGATTTGACTCTAAATGAACTGATCACAAGAATGAAACTTACATTGGGTTGTAGTGAATATCTGCACACAATCTTAGCATTCAAAAGGAAATGAAAAGAACCCATAGGAGTTCATCATAAGTGTAATGGCCAAAATGGAATGAATAGATAGGCCTGTTCCAAAACATGTTGGATTGCAACCACATTCAATGAGGTTTCCGAGAAGCGTGCACAAAAGGGGGCTGCATGCACACGCTTGATGTCAATGGTTCTCTTGTTTCTCATTTTAAGAACTCCATACTGTAATGCATGTGCATAAAAGCACAAAGAGAATGAAGTCATATAAGAGATACAAACATGTACTAAAACCTCCAAAAACGTACAAAACGAAATAAGCAAGCTTGACCATGAGGTTCTGTTCTCTGCAACCATAAATGCAGTTTGTCTCTGTTATAGTTTTGTTTTTGGCATAAACTACAACCAAGACTCGCTGGCTAAACAATAAATGAAACAAATCAAACTCAGGAACTAGGCAAACAGCATTAACTTTTTGAGTTTCGAAATATGTTGAGCTGAACATATTGGAAACGAGTTGGATATATCTCCCCAGATGTAGTTCTATTCTTAGAAATAACACTTTAGAGTTGCAACCGTACCAATGGGTGGAACAGAGCTACTGGCTTCCATGGACACATTGGCCAACAAGCATAAAGGCACCCATGCATGCTGTCAACACATATACAGCCAGCCACAAATAGATAACTTATGCACAGACATCCATGCATACAGTTAGTACACATATAGGCAATTCACATATAGACGCACAACACATTAAGAATAAAACACATAAATAGCTGCAACAAGGCCTCAAATCAAGTTTGACATTTCAGACACTGCTCAGTACTTGGCCTACAGTATTTTGCATGCCAATGCCACATTCTGCTGGCCACTGAACCCTAAGTGGTTGAAGGTGTTACACATCACTTGGGTCAACTGCCAGCTCTGCAAATTCACACAAGTGTGGAATATTTTTAAGACATTTGGTCTTTACGATTTTCACAATTTGATATATTTCTTGTACATTTGTCAAGGGATTTAATACGTTTGCTAGGATTTGCAGGTAAAGTATTATCTGCTTTCATGAGGAATTACATTCTGGAAGAAAAGAAGTTCAATAATGAGCAGCATGCTGTTAATGAGAACTCTCAGCAATGAAAAAATGCAATGTATTATTTTAACATGTCATGTACACAGATATCCTTTGTAAAGTCAAAGCCTAATTGGCTGTGAACCCTGGTTTTTGACTGGGAAAAAAAATTTGATTCACTTTTGAAAAAGAAAACCAACCACCCCATCACTGAATTTATTGAAGAAAATTTGGACCGGGGATGTTCTGCTGTGGTAGTATAGCTTGAATTCTCAGCTGCTTTTGATACGGTCTCGCACTCCTACCTTGAAAAATAGAATCGAATTAGCAGGCATGTAGGATCAGGCTTTTACATGGTTAAAATCTTTCATGGAGGACTGATTGCAGAGTATACACTTTCTCCTTTTACATCTGTATCTCCATCCCTGCCTGGGTACATGCCAATACCCACGCCAAACATGGAGCTTAGTATTACACGTCTTTATTCTGCTGCAGGTAACTGAGAACTCAACACTCTAAAACAAGCTTTCACTGCATTTCACTCGGACACCCAAGTCACAGCTCTACCGTGTCCATTAGGAGCCAAAAGAGTGCCATTCTAAAATATCCCAAGACACTACATCTCCCCCCACCCCCCCCCCCCCCCCCCGCCCCCAAGATTTTTTTTTTCTTTTTTTTTTTTTCAAATCATCAAATATTTACATATATAATCAGATTTCTTCAATCAACCTTCTTGGCACTTAAATTAAATACATACAACAGGCAAAGCAGAGTCTCTGGTTGAAGTTTAATTCGAACATAACAGCCCACTGATGAGGACCGGATTAGCACAGCCTCCAGCTTTCAGCTCAAAACAATTCTATCCTACATCATAAAGGCATCATGACACCAGGCAATAGAATGGCCTGAAGTAAAATGCACTACAAACATGACCCCTTTTAAATATAAATACCTATATATATATCATAAGTAATGTCTATATATTCTTCCCCTAAGAAACAAAACTAATTAAAACGTAGCCAAATTTTGAAACAAAAATACTAAAAAACCAAAGTCATAAATAATAAGAGACCTAAAGATTGCTAATCAAATGTGCTTTTCACGTGTGGGTTCGGCTCCCATCCTCATTGCCATTTTAAGTAATACATTTGGTAGACAAAGTTACGTTTCTGATAGAATTTAAATTCAAGCCTAACAGCCCCCTGATGAGGAGTGGAATGGCGCAACCTCCATCTTCCAGCTCAAAACACTGTTACAACATGAACCACATTCTACATTCCATCCTACATCATGAAGGCATCATGAGACCTGGCAACAGAACCGCATGAAATAAAACACGCTACACAACAGCGCTTTAATTACTAAGCCTGAAGTGGTTACTGGAAGCGGGGCACTGTCATTTTCACTGTCAGAAATCTTTGAAGATGGTGAAGTACTAACAGCAGTTGATGGGTTCTTATATTCAGTCTTTCTTTCACCACCAGGATCAGAAGAACGATGAATCAAGTGCCGAAATTGAGAAGATTCTGTAGTAAAAGACTTACCAGGACGCTTGGCAGTCACCATATGTCCCTTGGTGGACACAACATGGAAAGGTGCAGCATCATATGGAGCATCAGGTTTTCTCCTTTGCAGTTGGTGGGCGATCACTAGATCTCCTCAATGTTCTTTGCATGTCGCCCCTTGTCAGCATAGGCTGTCATATTTTCTTTATTAACCAAGCCCTTCATTTAACTTGTATGATCACCTCCTTCTCTTTGGTTGGCCCATTGAGGTAACTTGGTTGTCATTGCTATCCTGAACATCAAAGTCGCAGGACTTTCGCCCATGTTCAAGTGAGGTGTTGAACAATAGGTTCATAGGGTGGAATTCAACACAGTTTGCAAACTGAGGCTTTCAAGAGTTGTAAGCTGTATTGTTTTCTTTAGCATACTCATAAAACGCTCAATGAGACCATTGGCCTGTGGCCACAAAGGTGTTCTCTGATGCATTCCGTTCAGATGCTCTAGAAAATACTTGACTTCTATACTGTTGAAAGGCATGCCATTATCAGACTTCATAACGGCTGGAACGCCCCATGAGCAAAAATGCTGTCAAGTTTCTCAATTACTCTCTCTTGAGTTGCGGATGGGAGAGAGACTATTGTCGAGGGGACCAAAAATTGATGGCTTTTATTCTCTCCCATGCATGCTTAGGGAGTTCTGATATGGTAAGAGGATGTTGAGTAATGTTCGTAGTGAGTCAGATACATAGATGACAAGCCTTGAGATCTTTTTCAACCCTCTCAAAAAAATACAGAAACCAGACTATCTCGGAGAGCTCTCTTGGTGGCAACAATACCACGATGTCCTTCGTGAGCCACTTCAATTATCTTCTGTCTTAAACTCTCCGGAATTAGGATTCTCGACCCTCACAGTAGAACTCCTTCCTGAGTTATAGACAGCTCATCTCTAATGTTTTTGTACTTGTGGTATTCACCATTACTGGTGAGAGGTCGAGCATGTTGGTTGTAGTGCAGCGCAAAAGCTGTCCACTCTATACACGTCACACAATATGATAAATTGACATGAGAAAATGTTCAGAGAGGTGACAAGAATGTGCACCTTGCACACGTTTCTTACTTAATTCAATGCTCCTTGAGATAAGCTACACTCAATTTATTAAAAGAGTGCATTTATTTGGAAAATTAGAGAATATACTTACAAGGGTATGATTAAACATGTTGATTGAGATGTTTTTATGAAGTTTGATTAATTATATTATAACCAACCTCGCTCTATTTTAATGTACTTCCACTAATGAAAAATTTGACTTTCGTAAATGTGTGCTATATTGGTTGAGTAACCCCTAGTAACCTAATTTTAATACATATTCATCTTCATAGGAGTAGAAAGCTACTGAGAGCCAAACGATAGTAGAAATGTAATGTATACATTAATGTTACATGAATGCACATTCAAACGTAGTTCTCAGTCATACTTGCCTTTGCCAAAATCTGATTATATACCGTATGACTTATGCAATATAAACTAAAAAGTATTAATGAGTTTATATCCGTTTATGGTAATTAGTGCACATGCATATTAAATGTGCACCACTGAATGAAATGTTTAACCTAGACTGATTCTAAAAGCCGGTATTCCTACAAGCTGTATCACACAGATTTCTGTGTTCTCAATCTGCCAGTTTGACAATTCTTGCAGATATTCACACTCCTTGTCAGTTTAGAATAGATACATTTTGTACTAGCAATTGATACATGGCCTGAAAAACAGGCCTGGATGATGAGCACATAGGAAACCTGCAACCGAAAAAAGGACTATAATGTTTTAACCTGAGCGTGTGGAGATATTCCCATGTCTAGTGTGGCAATTTGCCTGGATGTTGCAGTCTGCATCGTGTGACTCCACTTGAAAAATTAAACAAATACAATAGACTTCTATTGAAGATGTAACAAAAGGGATGTTGCCTTTTTTCTTTATAGATTATAATTTACAGACAGCCCAAAGTACTAAAGAGAACTGCCTGCAGATTCCATGGAGATTGCTTTGGACTTTGTGCAGAGTTCTTTGTTGATCTGCAGACTTCATGTAGTGCCTTTCTTGGACTCTTACCTAAAATCTTTCATGATTCCCTACAGCCCCTTGAATGGACTTTGAGAGGTTTTACTTCTATGCACTGTTGACTTCATCCCACAGTGTGGCTTAAACTGAAACTTATTCCCAACCTACTGAAGACTAAAGATTGAGCTTCGGCAAAGCAAATGTTTGTTTTACCTTTACTCTTGTGCTTCATCCCTATCTCTTAATTGGAATCTCTTTGATTTTGGAACTCTTTAGATATACGAGCTATTCCTTGGATTTTTCTTGGAAGACATACATTACTGATGTATAGAAAAGACTAATTAAGATGGTTTTCCATCCACCAGGTGCTTCTGCTATTGTTCTGTATTCCAGCAAAGGAGCTGCTTGTTTGTTTAATCCTTGTTTAAGTTCTTCTGGAGGCTTGGCCTTCCTGTTGTAATTCGGTATCTCTGTAGTATGGTCTTAAGAGTGGTCTATTTGAACTTCATTACTAATTTGTAATAAACACCCTTGAACTTAGCTACCGATTTCTGATCCTCCTTGTGGAGCCAAACTGGTTGCACTGTTAATCCCAATTGAGTTAATTGGGCGTGAATAGCTAACTCTCTTTCACCTCAGTGCGACATAGAAAAGATCCACCGGAGGACCAAGATAGAAAGTAAGCAAGATTAAGAAGAAGACAAAAGAGTAGAATGTGGGCCCAGAAATGCTGGATCAGTTCCATGACTGACGTGTAATTATATCTTTCAACTTCAGCATGCCACTATCATGGCTCATGGCAGTGATAATCTGGGCTAATGATATAGCAGCTGGCGTATTTGACTTTACAATGAAATTAATGTATGCTTCAGCCGTTCTTGGGTGGAGAACCTTGTCCATGTATAGGCACGCTGGAAAAGTAGTCAGCAGGGTTTTGATCCTTTCCTGGACTATCTACATTGGTGCAATCCTACTCTTGTAATCGGAGTCCCTACCGTTCAATGCAAGGAGGCATCTTGGCTTTTGGACTGCCTAAGATAGTCAACAAAGATTGATGATCAGTAACCAGCGTGACAGGCTTTCCATACAGGAATACATGAAAATGTTCACATGCCCATACCACAGTCATACTTTCTTTCTCGGGTTAAGAGTAAGCACGTTCTATATGGGACAAACTTCTACTGGCATATGGTACAATCTGTCTTCGAGAATGGGGGTGTCCACTGTGTTGTGCCAGGATAGCGCCTAACCTAACAGGACTAGCATCAATAACAACCTTTGTGTGAAGCTTTGGATTGAAATAGGCCATTTCTATAGCAGTTTCATTGGCTTGTTTGATTTTCTTGAAACTTCTCACATTCCTGTGACCACTTGAATGCAACATTTTTCTTCATCAACTCGTACAAGGGAGCACTTATGGATGCAAAATTTCGCATCTCTCTTGAAGAGTAACTGGCCATGCCAAGAAATTAACATATCATAGAAACATCTTGTGGGGGATCAGCCTTAGACTGCGCTTGTACTTTAGCAGGATTGAGTGTCATGCCCCCATTAGAAAAGATATGGCCAAACAAATCTAATTTAGTCTTGTGGAACTCACACAAAGTCAGGCCTGCATCAGTCAGTAAGCGGCATACTTGAGTGAGAGCTTTATCGTGTTCCTTTTGTGTAGCTCCGAAAATCAGTTTGTCATCACTATAGTTGAATCCACCCACAACTGGCTGTGTGACACGTCGAATTACATCTTGGAAAAGTTCTGCAGTCGATGATACACCAAAACGGAGTCTTTTGTAATGAAACAGACCTACATGTGTAGAAAAGTTTGTGCTATACCTGCACCATTCTTCGAGTTCCAACTGATAACGTTTATTTAAATTAAGGAGAGAGAAAACCTTGGAACCATTTAGTTCCTTTATGTCAGCAATATATGGACCTGGAGTAGTTCTTACTATGTATGTGATCCTGTCTTTGTATACAGTCTGAGAAAACAAAAACCAAAAAAACCAAAAAAAAAACCAGTGAAAAACAAACAACATGTGGCTAGCACCTCCTACTGTCCATTTGCCCTCGGATACAATCATACAGTCTGTTACATTTGCCAAATTAATAATTATACATGTGAGGCATTAGCGGTTTCCCAAATGTCCTTGGGCCACGAAGGGGCCGGCAACTCCTCCATGTAAAGTTGGAGGTTCTTCCAACAGTATACCAAGTCTTCTATCCAGTGTTCTGGCAGCGGAGCAGCCACACCTTCCCATTTCATCGCCACCCTTCTTTTTTGCCAGTAGCAATGCAATTCTGATAAATTTACCAACAGCGCCCTTTAGATGTGGTGTAAAACACAGTAGGCAAACCGGCGGGTTACAGTAGTCATAACTTGAAGTCGGTGTACCACCTCCGCCCAGAACTCGGACACCCGCCTGCATTCCCATGCCAGGTGCCAGAAATCGGCTTCCTGAGCTCACACATCTTTTGCATGCATTACTTTCCCGAAGACAATATTTGTGCAATCTAAGTGGCACATGGTATACTTGGTGATAAGTGAATGATGAGCATATTGCCATTAGATGTGAATGTGCTAGTAAGCAGAGAGCAGTAGTCCCATTCCTTTGCTGAGGATGAAGTCTAGAATTCCAATGAACAAGACTCCTATCTTCAACAGCAACCCTCTCATCCCTTGCCACCCTATATAGTCTAGTAATCAATTCAATTCAATTCAATTATAATCTTTATTCGGTTCTTAAAAAGACACCATAAAAGCGCAAATACAATATATATACACAAATTAAAAACACAGCAAGTGATATTCAGTTTAAAAAGTATAAATGTTAAGATTTTCTGTACTCAGGGAGAGGGCCAGGGGATTTAAAGAGTTTAAATGTTCAAATCACGTTAGGGGCCAATGTCTCTGGTGTTCCTCAGTCTTGTTGCAATTTGAATAAAGTTTATTGTGCAAAACAGGGTATAAGCGTCCTCCGCTAGTCTAGTAATCAATTTGTGTTGTGTAGGGCTAACCAAGAGCATCTGTGAAGTTTGCAGTACCGGTGGCTCGTCAGGAAAGGTGAGATAAAGTGCTTGCATTGCCAACTTAAGCCTATGAAATATAAACAGGAATAGCAGCGACTTGTTGTGTACATATTTCAGCTCCTCTGCCGTGAGAAAACTGCCATTTGGGTATAGATCCTGCATTTTGTCAAGCCCTGCTAATCTCAGAGTGTGCATAGCCCACGCTTCATGCGTGACCGACTGCGCTGTATGATGTGCCAGTGGAAGCGAAGGGGCATATAGCGGAAGCTTCAGAGCCAGTTGACCTATAGACTGCCATGCTGCAATTGTGGCATCTACTGTATTTATTCCTTTTTTGGGGGTACCTCTGTGGGAGTGCGTCAATATATATTTTAATAGAATTGGGTGTGCATCACCATCCTCAACCGCTATATGAGGAAAGAATTCATGATGGCTATACCAGTAATATGTATATTGCGCCTGCGCACAGAGATAGTATAGATGCAAGTCTGGTATGCTAAAGCCACCTTTATTATAATCAAGGGTGTGTCCCAACACACGTGGGGTTGTTTTTCATCCCACACCAACCTCACTAACGCGAGCGTACAGTTCTAAAGAATTGCTGGGTCAGTTTTATTGGTATATTGCTAAACAGGTACAAAACACGAGGTAAAACGATCATTGTAATAAGGGCTATGCGATCAGCCTGTGTGTTCTTGTTTAATTGCCTTGCTTGCTTGGCGGATATTAACGCATATGCGTACAACTCCTTCAGTGTACTTTTTGGGCTCTATCACTATGGGAGAAACCCATGGCATCGGACCAGTTGAACGCTCAATAAGATTATGTTTAAGAACCGATTCTTTTTCAGCTGCTTCTTGTAAATGAAAAGCAATTTGTCTATGTCTCTGAGCAACAGGACGATCATTGCCAGTAATGTGTAACTTTACTTCCATAGTCTTGAGCCTTCCCAAACCATGAAATAATGAAGGAAATTGACTTACTATTTTGTGGCGAGCATTCAGGTAGTATTTCACAGAAATCAGTCCCATATCAGCAGCAGTAAACAAATTGAGCAGACAGGCACTTACCCTGGATCACATAGATGGGTGCTTGCACCTTAGTTTCTTGTGTTTCAATATCGATACAAATTAACATGGACTTTTTATGGGCGTCAATGCAGCCCAAGTATACACTTTGGTTTTCGATGGCGTAAGCTGAGGTAATTGAGATCATTCATGATATTTGTCTTCAGCCATTATATTTATCGATGCACTACTGTCAATGATGAAAGGTATTGAGCAGTCATTAATTTTTTAGGTTATTTTCGGACAATGTCTGTATGACTTTGATGCAATGGCATGTCGACTTTTCTTTGACTTACATTTTTCCTCGCATGCGGCCAGTCCGACATGCGCTCTTGGAGGTAAACACTGACATGGCGTAACCATATTTTTCACTTCCACTGGATGCTGAGGCGGACAAAGTGTTTGATGATGATTTAGATGACCATCAACTTCATTCAGTGTCAATTTGCCTCAATTGATGTCGCCGCTTGGCCTTGTGTGGTTGCTTTGAACTTTGTCTCTAGAATGCTTGGCAGCCAGTTTGTCTTCACGCCGTGATGCGCTTGCTTTTTTCTTCACTTTACAAACTGTCACAAATGGTTCTCTTTCCCACAGCCTTTACATATCTGTCCAATGGCGTGACATTTACCTTCACGTGGAAACGAAAATATATACATCTAAAAATAACTTATTTTTACTTGTAGACAGCACTTAGTGTCCTCCAGTGTTTTTTCTGGCTTACTTTTTATGCTCATGACTGATCCACTTAGGGAACTTCCGGACTCCATGTCAGTGGCTGGTCTTTCAGCACCATCCTCAGCTCTGGCAGCCATCAACGCTCACTGCAGACTAAGTTTCTATCAGCATTCGTCATCTGAATGAATCTGACAAGCATCCATCAATAAATCTAAGTTGCAGAGCTTCCTCATCATTAAATTGATTTAACTTACAGTGTTTGATGAGTATCAACTCGATCACAAATTCATCAATGGTTTCACCGACTTCTTGGCGTTCTTGACTGAAAATATATCTTTTGTAATCAACGTTTAGTGCTGGATTGAACTTTAGATTTAGCGTTTTTTTAATCTGACAAGAAGCAATTTCTTCGTCAGTTCACAGCATTTTCTTTGGGACTTCTTTCACATCATCACCAGCAAGATTTTTTAGATACTTGATAATTTTTTTAGCAGTCTCTTCAAGCGCTTCAGTAAAATCATCAAATGTCTCTATCCACGCAGACCATTTGTCACCAATATTTTCTTTTTGGCGGTATGGAAAGGTGGTGGCAGTTTCAAGAAAGAAGCAGCATGGTATCCAATTATGGGAGCGGCTAACCTTGAGAGTGGAGCTCTTTCTGCTGCTGTTGACTGTCCATTCGTGCGTGCATCATTCGTTTTATTTCTAAGGCCTTGCGATTGACCAGCCTTAGAGACGTCATGGACAATCGGGGAGGCAATGACCTTTTCCTCTGTCTCTATTGGAGACCTTCACTTGCTGGAGACCGCTGAAGTTGATCTGAGCTGTCACCTAGAAGCTTTGGTGGTTGGCCTCCTCAGGTATTGGACAGCTCTTTAAGCACAACCCTTGTACTTCTTCTTGGATCTCCTTGCCAGGTACTGAGGTAATAGCGCTCAGCTTATTGAGGCTCTGGTAAGTGCAATGACAAATATACTTCTTTATTGGTTATTCTGTTATCCTGCACTTCTGCCTACTTCAATATGTAATCACCTTTTGCAGTATCACTGCGTATAATATTCAACTTTATCTTGTGTGGCCGCGTGGTACCTGTATGTATAGGTTGAGCATCAGGTTCCCGACCATCAAAGTGTAAATTCTTAGCAACGCTTCCATTTCTTCATATGCTTTACAGCAGCTGGAGTTGCGCTTTGACTGCACGTGCTTGAAGCATCGATTCCACGTGCTTGAAGCAGCAACACATGTGGCACGTACGATAAGTTTGTTTGGACCACGGCAAACTCTCTGGTAGAGCACTGTCGTTCTTTGGGTTACTTATTCCCTATCTCTTCGCATTTGTAGCATCTTACCAGCCTCTGTACACACCAATGCACATACCACACCAATGTACATGCCAATAACCACACGACACACAGGGCTTAGAATTACACATCTTTATTCTGCTGCGTGTAACTGCAAACAACATTCTAAAACAAGCTTTAATGGTATTTCGCTCCGACACCTACCTCAGAGCTATACAGAGTCCGATAGGAGCCAAAAGGGTTCCATTTTAAAATATCGCAAGACACCACAACGTCCTCTCCCAGGCCACTAGAGTATGGAGTACCCCAGGGCTCAGCCTTGAGCCCCACTCTTTTTAATCTATATTTAGAACCAATGGCTAAGTTGTTTGAATCTTGGGGTGTGCAGGTGGTGTCTTACACGGACGACACCCAAGGTCTTCTGTCTTTTCAGGAACAAAATACAATGCCCTCACTACTTTTAAACAGTGTTTCCAAGGAGTGGCAGGGTGGATATGCTAACTTTCTCACATTAAATTATGATAAAAACCAAAAGACTTTTTTTTTTTTTTGGTCCAGAGTGCCCACCTGCTCCTGGTAAATAATGGCCTGAGGAACTCAAACCTTCTACCATCCCTACTTCCTCTTCTAGAAATTTGAGAAGCTTATTAGATTCAAATTTGTCCTTTTCTTCACAAATCCCACAGGTGTCGGCTGTCTGTTTTGCATAGCTTAAAGCCTTAAAGAAGATGCTACATCTGGTTCTCGAGAATACTTCAAAAACGATTGTTAACACGATGGTAACATCAAGACTGGATTATGCAAACAATCTTTATTTTGACCTCCCTGCTTATCTAACTGACAGACTCCAGATGGTGCAAAATGCAGCAGCAAGACTGATTTTAAGAACACCATATAGTGCAATTACAATACAATATAGTCAGTCTGTCTCCCCTCATTTGAAAAGCCTACACCGGTTGGCAATTGTAAATTGTACTAAATTTAAAGCACTGACCTTGCCTTTTAGACCAGTATCAGGTTTTGGTCCTTTTTACTTAAGAAAAAGACTGCGTTCTTAGCAACAACCTATAATGTTAATCTCAAACAAACTTAGACTGTTGCAGGTCCCTAAAATTTGTAAAGCTAGAAAAGGCGGCAGATCTTTTGCATTTCTGATGACCAAACTATGGAATGTACTTCTTTCTAGTTTTCAGATGTCTCCCTCGGAATTCGTTTTTAAAGAGCAGCTAAGTACAATTTTTTTTTTTAGGAGGTTTAAATTATCTTGTTTTCCCTCACCATCTGGCTATTTAGCACTGGGATGCTTCTTCTGAAGCAGCCGTGTGCTGTACAAGTAAAATTTGATTGACTGATTTCTTTGAGCAGGCAGCCATGTTCTGTGCAAAAAGCAGGTTTCAGCAGTCACTGATCAAAACACGACTACTTGCATTCAACTCTGCAGGCTATCCTGATCCATAAAGGCATAACCTAGGGCAAATACCATAGGTAAAGGGCTTTAATAGTCAGCAGACCTATAGCTTGGCATAAAGCTATTACAACATGATGTCTTAGGAGGGCAACATGTCATACTGAAAATATCTCTCTGGAGACAATGGGAGGTGTAAACAGCCCTGTGGCTCTCAGTGGGTTTCCTACCATCTCCTCCATTTGCTCCCATCATCAATGGAAGAGAGTTGGCTTGCCTTCTGTGCAAGCCAGTGTGTACAGGTCCAACAGAAACTGACATAGCATTGCTACCCTTACCCTTGGAGAAGGTGATCTTCCAAATACTGTACAGGTGACAGAATGAATGACAACTCTTTAGTGGGTAAAGCTGTGGTGGACGTTATTGATTGCACCACTTGGGCTAGCTTACAGGTGATCCAGGTGTCAGCAGAGAATTCACCATACAGGCCACACAAATCTTGAGAAATGTGGATCAGATGTGAATGCATTTCAGTTCTTTACTTCACTTAATGTGGATTGCCATCTTACTCATTTCTTTGAGTCCTGCTCCTGACAAGTCAAAGCAAGATCACGGCCAGTCTCCACAGTTGCACAGGATTCCAACTGCCCATTGAGGGATTAAGGAGGGCTGTCATGTTATCTCAGGACTCGCTGTAATGACTCCCAGTGACCTGGGGAATTTCATTTTGCCACCAAGATCCACTATCTGGAGGCCTCCGTCATTGTATAAAGCTTTAAGATTGCCCTGTAACTCCACCAAGCCTCAGCGATGGCACCTTGTGATGCTTTCACGGCCCCCCCTATGGCCTCCTGCACATTAAACAGGAAAAAGGGCATTCCAATTTGAGACACATGCACCTCATCTAATATCAAGTTCCTACCAGTCTGTCAACTCAGGAGACACTGTCTAAGGAAGCCAAAGACCCAGATTGCTTCATGAACATCTGCATAGTGAGGGTAACCCTCTTCTAGGACAGCTCACTGTTATCCAGCCCCCAACATTTCTCACGTAGGAATGACTTCCGACCAGATGACTCCAGAGTGCCCCAACAGAGCCCTTGGGTTTGTTTCAGTCTCTCATGATATGCTGTATGGGGCCCTTTCCATAGGATATAAGGTCGCCCCTCCTGTGAATTAGATATCCATTAACAGCTTGTGCACTTAACGTCCTGCATGCCCATTGTATTCTTGAGGTCCCCAACAGAGAGAGTTCAGTGTTAGATAACCTGTAGTTTCCTCTCTTTACCTTGATTCAAGGCGCTGTCCAGGTCACAAATAAGTCACCGGACACCCATATGACTGACGACTCTGCGGGCCAATAAGACAATAAATGATCACCCCCTGCTGCACAACATTTTTAAACTACTTAATAGAAGGGTGCAGGCTGAGTGTTCTATGGGAAAAACGGCCACATTTTCTATTGCAGTACTTCAATTCCATGAAACTTAGTGAACAGTAAATTCAGAGATTCAATGCTAGTCAGTTGGCACGAGATGCAGTTTTAGCAATAAGGACACTACCCAATACTTGCGGAGACTACAACAGTAGCTAACCTTAGAGAATCATGTCTGCACAAGTATTTCATAGCAAAAATGGACTTGTACATGGTTTGTAATAACTGTAACCTAGCCTTGCACAAAATAACTTTAGAGACTTAAAGACTGTAGTTGGAAACGAAAATAGAATTCCAGCACTTAGGGCGTTCTCCAAATCTAGACAGAAGATAGGACTGTAAAACTATTGAGGACCAGAATTCTACATACAATCTATAACAGGTTCAAATAGTAAGTTCTTTGAAATATGCTGCAACATCATTACTCAATTCTGTCAGACATTCAACGCTTATCTTTGGCACATGTAAGTTTTGGCGCTACTGCCAGGACTCAATTCCTGTCAGAGGATGCAACAGCAACCCACTTTTAAGTTTCAGGTTAAAAATACACAATTTATATCATTCAAACTACCAACTTCTTATTTCTCATTGCACCCCTAGGAGGCCCTCTCTAAAAGCAGTGGTGGCAGCCTCTATGAGACAGGAGTACATTCACCCAATTAGAGTGCTACTGGTATTAGCAAATTTCCACCAGAGGATGTGATCCAGGTCTTAACATACTCTCCATTACAGAATTAATATTTACATTCTTCAAACCTATATTCAAGTCCTGCCACAGGATGTAAAAGCATCCATTTTATGAGAATCCAATTCCAACACACCTTAGACTCACAAAACCTCATTCTGTAATTCATTGCAACAAACTTGGAGCTCCAGGACTCCTATCATTAAATGATTGATACCCGAATACTACGTACGATACGTTTTTAGTAATTTGCTGAAATTGTACTGCACACAGTTCCTTGGTGATTTCATAATAATCAATGAAAAATAAAAAATATAGCAGCCTACCCTACAGGCATTACCTAACCCCCACAGAATGATGAATGGCAACCCTTCTTTGAGCTGGAGGTATACCAATTATAACAGGACCATTTATTAACACTATTGTAATTACAAAACCTACTAGCATCGTAGATTAATTGGTACACGTAGCATCTGATGGTTTAGGAAACATATGCAAAACTGAACACTGCACCACGGACATAAAAGTGGAGTCGTAGCAGCACACCACAGCGCAACTTGAATGGGACTCAGTTGAAAGCAAGCACTGCTTCTGGAGTACACCAGTGCTTGAAAAGGTGTGTAGTGCTGTAAAAAGACAGGATTGGTGTATTGGGCTAACAGGCTAGTAATGACAAAAGGCGGTGAAGTGTGGCACTAGAGGCATGTCAAAGAGAGATGCCCTTTATGGCTGAGGGGCATCTACTCTGAAGCTGTGGAAGCCAGAAAGTACACAATAGGAAGGGGTCATAGGCACCGGCAGAGGCAGACTGGCACTGCAGGTTCTACTCAAAGGTATTCAAAAACAACAGGAGAGATACCCTACCGTGCGTAGCCTATTTCTGTGTACATCTGCCCAAGGGAATCATCCTATGGTTATAAAAGGGCTCTCACCCACTGGGATTTCAGTGGGATTCAAACAGCAATCCCTGGCAATTGCTGGTACATGTTTCCACATTATAAAATGTCTAAGGAAATTCTTCGACTTGCTTCCCTTTTCAGCCAGGCAAACTGTTGCTGTCACCCTTATCACATCAATGCTGGACTATTGTAACAGCCTATATGCAGGAACCAACAAAGCAGTTATGCACAAGCTCCAGATGGTCCAGCATGCGGCTGCACGGCTGGTACTGAAGTGGCCCAGGAAATCATCTGCCTCTGCGGCATTAAATATCTTGCACTGGCTGCCAATTCACAAACATGTTCTGTTTAAGATCCTTATTACTTTCAGGGCTTTTCATTCACTAGGCCCCCAATACCTTCAAACTGGTTTTAGGTGCTACGTCCCCTCCCGTAGCTTAAGATCATCTAATGCCAATCTGTTGACCATTCCAACCTTCAGATTGGTGTCAAAGGGAGGAAAATCACTTGCAGTCATAGGCTCAAAGGCATGGAATAAACTTCCACCTCAACTTCGCCAGATTGCATCTGAGTCTGTGTTTAGGAAGGCACTTAAAACCTGGATTTTCAGTGCACCAGACATACTTTGCAAAACTCTGATCTAAACGCCCATTTTTCCGTCAGTAGCAGTAAACCAGTTTCATCTCCACCTCTGGTTTTTCCGTATTAGCGCCAAGATGCTCCTTGGAGTGATTGTTGAGCTACATAAAAACGATTTTACATTACATTACATTCCAAGTGGCATGCTTCATCATGGAGTCCTCATCCACATAACTAGTGCATCTGGACGGTCTCAACATTGGTAGCAAAGGAAGCGCTTTGGTCATTGGGTGAGATCCTACACTTCACATCAAAAGTATCAGACTGCGCAAGGAGCATATGATCAAAATTAATTTGAAATCCCACAGGAGATTTTAGAAAAACTAAGAACAGTCCAAGCGGTGCTGTTCAGGTAAAACTTTTCGAAATCTTAACTAGAGAAAACTAGGCCATAGTTTACTTTAAGTGAAATCTAATTACGAGTCAATAAAATTGTAAAATATGTCAAATCCAACTTAATATATTCCTTACTGGTTTCTCTCTCAACATTTGGTCACGTGTCCTAACTTGGTATCCCCGTTTCGATTCAAACAATGATTGGCAAGATGTTCTTAGCAAAAGGGAAGTTCCATCATTTGGAATTTCGAAATGGTTTAAGATTTGTTTGCATAGTTATGGTCTAGATTTAAATAACGTCCTACAGTATTGGCAAGATTTAAGAGAAACTATCCGAAGAACACTAATAGTAAGTTCACAACCTATTTGGTATTTAAATTTGGAACACAAAGGAAAACAGAATATGAGGGAATATATGCTATTCCTACAGAAGTCAGAGCTCCCAAATGCTGAATGAGGATACCATAAAACATAGGGAAGCTGAGATCCTTTTAGGTAAGGGTTGTTTCTTTTTCTTTCTGAATAGGATTATTGGCAGTGTTCATGGTTTTAGAAGTTGCAATTGTTCTGTGTACTGGGTTGTTAAGAGATCAGGAATAGCTCCTAGAATAAGTAGGAGTAATGCAAAAAGAGGAGGATGTTGTCTTGGGCCTTAAAGACATTCACAGAAGCGTTCTGCAAAACAAGATAGTTGTTTAACCGGTACGGATGAAAATGTTCAACTAATTAACAAAATGGTTCACATTGTCAGGCTGACTTAAACTATCCTTACATTCAAAGAAGCGTAATGTTCTTTCTATTTTAATATGCTTTGTTGTGAAAAAGTAAGTAAATCATTATTAAGGTGTTAGAACAATATTTAGAAAAGCTCCTTACAACAAAGTGACTGACATTTTAGACTTAGCTGTCTATAGAAGAATTGCCATGCATGGTACTTGTACTTTGTGACTCTTCGGATTCCCTGTTAATGAAAATTGCTCAAGCCGTTCCCAGAAAAAATAAGTACTGCAATTGGCAAATAGCTTAATGCTTCTCAGGGTAACTTTTTAAAACAAATAATTTCAGATTATGTATTTATATAATTTCAAACGTACATTTTAAACAAACATACAGACAATAAAATCAGTTTAAAGCAATTGGGAAAACTATGAAATCAATATTAAGGTATAAGAACTCTATTTCCAAGACATGACTTGCAATAGTGGTGACCACAATGGGTTCGCCATCTGTATAAGCCTTGTCCTTCCCATTTTTCACTGCTGGGGAAAATGTTCTAGGACTTGTGGTGGTAGCACATGGTGACATACCTGTTTCTCACCATTTGTGTTGGCTGTATTTGAACTTTCCACACGTTTAAAAAACACATAAGAACTAAAAGCATTTTGAGACTAACCGAGAACTTCTCATAAATACAGTAACAACTTTTCTTGGAGGTCTCAGAAAACAAAATGCATTTACCATGAACATTTACAGGAAACAATCAAATCCAAAACAAATGTCCTGTCATTTAATCAGGCTGATACAATTTGTTGTTCTTATTGTTTTGTTCAAATACCAAAGAGATAAGGAAGAGTCTTCTCTAGAAGCTTTTGATTATGTGTGTGTACGAGGAAATGGGCCTCTTTGAGCAATCAAGTCCTGGCTGTATGATGAAAGGGTGGCCAGAATGAATGAGCCCTAATAAAAAAAAAACAGACAGTCCCGAGTACACACGCTCTCTTACCACTGAAGGATGACTAGGATAATGAGACCTAAAGACATCACAAAAGGATGAAAAGGGAGGAAGCTGTTACATAAACAGGGCTCAAATGAGGCATATCCTGCTTAACTGTCAGTGTGCCATTTGACACACTGCCTCCCTGTACCTGCTCCCTTTTCGCTCACCTCTGCAGATCAGTCAATTATTTTCAGAAAGTGATACCTTTCAGTTTTTGTTGTTTCTTTACTTTTACATAAATAAAAGCATTTTTTAAAAAATTATTTTTAAAAAAACAAAAAAAAATTAAAAAGAGTTTTATATAGCGCGAACTAGACCCGAGACATCGGGTATCAGAGCGCTTTACAGAGCACCAGTTTCATTACAGAAAGACACATTCATTTTTTTTGTTAGGCACGGGGAGATTAAGTGATTTGCCCAGAATCATAGGATGTTGTGCGTCGTTGCGGAGGCTCAAACCCGGTTCCCCAGCTTCGAGGTTGACCGCTCTAGCCGTAAGGCTACAACCTTTCCCCAAACATGACCTTGTAATGATGTGGACAAGTACTAATTCAAAATGAATGCACCTAAAAAGCCTTAGCCTGAAATTTAATGTTAAGTAATTTAAGCATGGTTTGAATACATCACAAAGTTTTTTATTTTTGGTTAGCAATAAATGAGAAAAATTCTTAAATATAGAACAGAAGACTGTTGCAGACTTTGGGCAACCAGTCGGTTGGTGAGATGTTCTAGTTTTAATAGCAAAAGGTTGTTTCCTACACAGCACTTGTGAATGGAAGAACTCAATTTGAAACAGAAGGGACGTTGATCGCAATCATTTTCTTTTTTAATTTATAAACAGAAAGATCATCCAAGTAAACAGAGTGTGAATCATTTTCCCATTAAGTTACAAACAGAAAGAGCATCCAAATTGTTCAGAGAGTAGTTAATTGTTTGTTCTTAAGTTTTTATCAACAAGTCTATTCTCTCCAGAGTCCTTTCCAACCACTTCCTGCATCGGATTGTCTTTCAAACAACAAATGGCAAAACAAGATCAAAGTCTATTGGAGTGTTTCAATTTTAAAGTAAATACATATAAGTATTTATTTAATTGTATATAAAGAAAACTTCACCAGAAGGTGCCCAAGCTCTTTACATGAGAAGAGTTGCAATACAACATTTAACTTTGTTACATTACATTGTCTTAAGGACAGGTATCACATTCCAGATAACAATCAGGAAGACTTTTTATGCTGTAGTTTGACTATAAGAATATAGGACCACTTTCAAATCCTCAGTCTTTCTGTGGGAAACCAAACAGGGAGATTATAAAGTTTGAGTGGTGATATTACAAGCAGAAGCTATAGGATGCAGACATATAGTCTGCCCAGTCACCAAGAAGAAGATCCAATACCATGGGCCACCGCGGGCCCGGTATCGAATCATCTATTATCTTTGTTGCCAGAAACAGTGTGGTCTAAGCAAAGGGCCAGTGGAGTCACTTTTTACATAGGTACAGTTCCAGGTCATCTCTTCCAACGTTCTTGAAATGAATTAATTGTATTGATGACAGCATAGAAAGGTGATTAGCCATGTTTACTTCAATATGGCTGCTGCCATTCATACCTTGTTTAATAGAAGCAGAGGGCTGAGAACTAGTTGATGTCACATTATCCATCCTCATCACTGTATCACGTTGAGGAGGTGAGGGGAAAGAAAAAATATGGTGGCATCCACACGGTTTTTTGGCACATAATCACCATGGTTCATCACAATGACCATCTACTCCATGTGACGATGACCACAGCATTGCTGGAGGGCCAATCCCCCCCCCCCCCAACTCGCCATGGCTGCATGCTGCTGAAGTGAAGTTAAGTGGTGTGGTGGTGGATGTGCATGCAAGCACAATGGGTGGCCCAGAGAACCAGATGGCCCAGGGGCCTGTCGGATAATGGAAGTGGAACATGCCATTGATTATACCTTGCGCATATCTAGCCTCAGAGGACACCAGTGGTGTGCTTCTCAAATCTTCCAGTTTTGGGAGGTAAGGCTGAAAGCCTTCATCAGTTGGAGTAGACACAGGAAGCCATCATGGCCCATACTGATGGACCCTGCTGGGCTGGGGAGTTGGGAGTAAAAACACAGTTATAGCAGCCAGATTAAGAGGCGACTAGTAAGTTACAGGTTGTGGGGTGACAGGAGTTCCAGTGGTAAGAGCACCTGAAGGGGGAATACTGACCAAGCTCCTACTTAACTGCTATCTTGGATTTTCATACAGTGGTCGATGTCTAGCTAAGGTATGTCCTCCTCCAACGGCACATTTCTGATGGTAACAGGGGTACACTTCCCTAGCATTGCAAAAAAACTGAAGATAATTTCTTTCCAAAAGGGACGAACTTTCAGACAAGCCCAGACCACATGTTCTCCTGTTCCAAGTCGCCTCTCCAAAAGTTAGCAGATGATACAGACACATGCGACATAACCTTCTCTGTGTCTAGCAGAATCTCCGAAACATTTCATATTGGGCCTCTCTATTTCAAATACCAAGAGATATATACTTTACAGAGTCCCTTACTGCTCTCAAGTTTTGCAACCAATTATATGTCAACAGCCCAGCTAGGATATTGGGAAGAAGTTTCTTATTAAGTGGCTTACTCTTTGATATGGATCATCTGTTTCACAAATACTGGTCATGTCTCCTGGCGTTTCTCATGACTTCAAATTCTTTCTCAACTCAGAAAATAATTGGGGAAATTAGAACAGATTGCTGCTGGGTTTATGGGACACATTTGATGCTGAGTAAGTACAACAGAACCCTCAATAGTATAAATGTTCTCAGATGACTTAAGGCATCTACCTTCCACGCCCTTTCCATTTCTGCATATGCATAGTGCTACCTTTCCAGGCCATGCCAAGATTCCTAAACACCTACCATTAGTGGTCAGAGATGAATAAGCTATTGAGTCAATCCTGGATTTACGGCGCACAGCATTTGTACAACAATCCAATGCCTTAAGATTGACTGGGAAGGTTTGTTTAGTATTGTTTTTAATATATCATAACATTCTACAGTTTGGTTGCTCAACCTGTTGCATGCAATGCCAACTTTACTGACACACTGAGTAGCTATGATACACATGTTCTAAAAAGAGATTCTAGTTATGGCAATTTAAGTCGGCTCATAATCCCCTTGGAGGCAATATGACTCCCTCACAGATTCACCAGAGACTTGGTCACCTACGATTCACTGACATATGCCAGCAAGGTATTAGATTCAGTCTTTAGAGAAGCAGCCAAGGCAGCACAGTAAAGTACATCACTATCCAATTTAAGCTAAAATGGCTAAGCCAGAACAGTCTATGCAAGCCTTAGAATCTCCTCCAAAGTGTTACCTTGGAAGAGTCCAAATTCATTTTTAGGTCAAAAACAAAAAAGGAGGCAGTGTAGAACACCAAAAGGTACATGCAGTTTATCAATATTTTATTTATGATGTCCTAAAATGAAGAGTGGCCTATACACAGAGTGAGATTAAGTAGTTTTCATTTTGGGATCAAGTTTGAAAAAAGCATTGATATGTTTTTTTCAGTTTACAGACAGGCATGCTGTCACCAGTAGCAAAGTGCTTGTCAAGCTTCTAGTGGATTTCTCTTGATTGTCCTAATCTGCTTCTCTAGAAGGCTGAAGAGCTTGTCTAAGTTCAATACACCTCTCTACAGATTCCCAGATATGCACTGGTTATCAATGTGTGGAAATCAGTCCTTGCGACATTCCCAAGGACGTTACTAGAAAGCACCATGGTGAGAAACACAGAGGGACTTTGGTAGCATTTAGTCCCTAGTTTGGTCCTTCACTTCCCTCAGATCTCCAGCTCTCGTTGCCTCCTTGAAGACTCTCTGGTCTAACAATCCTTACCAGGCATGCTTCTTAGGACTGTTTAGAATGATTTCCGTCAGATTAGAACGGGAACATGCCAGGTTTTGGAAGAACCTTTAAACTGGATGGTATTAAATTCATGACAGAGGATCTGCATAAAATGATACAGAGCACATGAAATATAAGCTGACCCAATGGGGTCTTTAACTTTTATCACACTGGTGAATCATAGGGCTGATCTCTGTATCCCGTCTGTATGGCTTAGTTTGCTGTCTTTCTTAAGCAATTCCTCATTTAAAATCGTTCGTTTTCCTTCTGTGCAACTGGAATTTTTGCACATGCACTGGTCTGAGTTCATGGCCAGTTGGTCTATTCTTCTATGACGGTCAAAGGTAGCCGCCAACAGCCTGCATCGAGTGGATAGTCGTGTTGCCACCGCTGGGGATACTACCCCTTCCATCATACCCTGCTCTTTTTCCCCGATTACTTGGTCATAAAAGTGCGCCACGCTCCCGCAGCAGTGTAGCCGCCGACAGCCTGCATCGAGGGGATAGCTGTGTTGCCACCGCTGGAAAGACTACACCTCCCATCATCGACTGCTCTGGCTCCTGATTAATCGCACATAAAAGCGTGCCACGCTCCCGCAGCCGTGTAGCCGCCAACAGCCTGGATCGAGGGGGGATAGCCATGTTGCCACAGCTGGGGAGACTATACCTCCCATCATCCCCTGCTCTGGTTCCTGATTATTCGCACATAAAAGCGTGCCACGCTCCCATGGCGCAGGACGCGTGTGGGGATGCACACGGGCAAAGTGTGGGCCCAACCACATCCGTAGGAGGCCGGGCTCCCCTCTAACGAGGTCACCTCATTAAGGTGGAGCGGAATTGGAAAGAAAAAGGTGATCCACGCAGCTATGGAGGAGGTAACAATCACTTAATTTTTGGCTAAAGCAACAACTGCCCTGGAAAAGGAGATCGTCCTTATGGAAAGGAGGTGGTCTATGGAGGCAAGGGTGTGTGAAAATGGGGTTCCATTGCTATCTGCTCTGAGTGCTATACCTCCATAGTTGATCAGATCATCGTCTGTGAGCCCGCCCACGTGGTTTCGCCCGCATCGTCTTGTTTCATTGCGGGCCAGTCATTCTCCCAGAAAATGGTTTCTGCTGGTAAAAGGAAACCAGGTCCGACTAAACCTCCTCCAGTTAAAATCGCAAAAAAAATCTAGAAAGGTTAATTCCTCCCAGAGCGCAGCACCCAGTCATACCCCCCACTAGAACACTGCAACGTTGACTTTGAACTGGCAAGAATTCTAAGATAACTTTACACAGTTAATACAATCCATTTTTTCATGTTTAGATGCTATTGATCGTACTCTTGCTGATCTGGTAGCTAAAAGATCATTGTCACAAACAGCGGGGGCAATTCTGTAGCTTCTGACAATGGATCTTCCAACAATGGGATTACCACATACAACTTGTGCCAGGGTTGACAAAAAACCTTTGCTGTAGACCTCCCAAGTTTAGATGTGACCAGTACAGTGAATTTGGCGAACCCAGTAAACCTTGCCAGTGACCCCATACCCCACTGGCTTTTCCATAAGCCGCAGTATGCAGCAGGTGGGTCTTGCAAAAAAGTAGCAAGTGAGCATGCAGCTCCAAGTAATAGTGCACATAATTTGCAACAATTCCTCCCTATGAAGAGAAGTAAACCTTTGTCTTTGAACTTACCACCAGCAGCATGTCCATTTGTTATAATTATGGTAAATGTTCCATTACTTAGAGCAGATCATAATGAATCAACTCTCTAATTAACGGCCAAGGCCTGGCACTGGCTGTAACAAGCTGCTAATATAGGTCACTTCATACAAGATCATTTGATCATGGCCAGAAGAATTCCCTGGGTTGGGTCTGATTTAAAATCGATTGAAAACTATTGCATTGTTCTTAACTTTGATAATCGTTGGCAGGTAGAGGATTTGTTACGCCAACTACCTGTAGAACCCTAATCACAGTCTCAGATTTATACCGTCCCATTGGGTCTTTTCTATACGCCACCTTTTAGGTATAAAACCAATATACAAAGCCTGAGACCTTCTGTAAATAGCAATTTAATCTGTACATCTTAGTTGGCCAATAGCAATATACCTATATCAAACATATTTGCCATACTGGAGAATATGGATAGTTGTGACTGACTTATCCCCCCTCATAAGCCCCCGCACTCCCCCAATATATTGGTGAGCAGAGTCTCCAACAGAACAATTGATGTAAATAACCTGGGCGGGCTTTATGGGCCGGATTCTAAAATGCAATGTATACATAACCTGCCAAGTGTAACAACTACTAACCATCAAGGGGAGTATCTGTCCCAGTCAGATCAAGTAGAGAATTCACTTCTTTCATGGAACATAGCAGGTTATAGTAACAAAAAAGGTAGCTTGGTTTGGCAAAGTGACCTGCAGAATTCTGAACTTATTTGTTTCCAGGAATTTTGTTGAAAGGCTATTGCTCCTTTTTCACCCCAGCAGTTCCCTCAAACTCAGGTAGAGCAAAAGGGGGCTTACTAATACTTATTGCTAATATCATCTCACTGGAAAAGGTTGTGTTCTTGAACAGCTCACCTCATTTTCATATTCTAGTAGCGAACGTACGGAAGAGGGTAGACCTACTGTTAATACATTTTTATAACAAAAACTTTGCTAACCCAATAGCAGTGGTTGATGAGTTGGGGAAAACTGTGGAAGAACTGTTTTCTCACCATCCTAGACCACTATTCATTGTCTGGGCTGTAGATTTTAATACACATATTTGTAGGCACATTGATCCGCAGATGTTTGGGGTAATCGACCTAAAAGGCAACCAGAGTTGCCATTTTGACCATCGAAATTATGGTAATGCCCTAAATAGTTTACTGATGACATGCGAGTTGGAAATTGCACATCCAATATGCACTGTTACGGGCCAAATCGTTTCAACCTTCTATCGGACAGGTTCTACCTCCACTATTGATTTCATAATCACCCCTGTCTCCTCCAGTAGTAGGCCCAAGAAATCTGAGATAAAGAGGACTGAATTTTGAGATGACGCTTTAATACATTGTACTCTTCATTGGTGTAACCTTAAAAAAATCTGGAGTCAAATATGCCATAAATCCGTCCATAACCAGGAAAAATGATTACATCTTAAAATGGGAGAACATTAAGCCCAATTTACTATTGAATAAAATTGTGTCTTCCATCTACCGGGAGTTCTGCTTATGCCTAGACCCACTAACCAACGGGAAATCAAGTTGTGGGAGCTCTCAGCAAAATGTTAACATCTATATGAGATCAAATAACTTGCCCAGGTCCTCGCAATAATCCCCTGCCTTGCAGGTGGTTTGAGAAAAACTGCTCTATTGACCTTCATAAAGCTCTTAAAATGCAACCTAGAAATCAAGATCCAATTAGAAACTTTAGGGCTATATATAAATCTGTAAGGCAGGTGAGGAAAAGGCAAAGGCAGCTACTTGCGGAAGCCTAGGAGGCCTGATTATGTAAAGTTAGAAAAGCCTTCTGGAAAGTGGTCAATTCCCTATTTTTACAAGGGGAAAGTGGGCCATCATTGGACCCCCATATATATGCGAGAAGTTGGTTGAATTAATTCCAGAACATATTCCAAAATCGGGCAGATATTAACGTGGAGGTCCTGGTGCAATCCCCTGGTGTTCCTCCAGCATTGGGGTTTTCTATCAATGAAATAGATCTTGCTTTGTCTCAATCGCCTGCGCTGAAAGCTGCTGGTCCAGATGGGGTTCCATTGGATATCTTTCTTGCCAATAAACCTTTGTGGGCACCGCTGTTGACAATAGCTTTTAACGCCATAGCTGAAGTTGGCCCCTTGCGTTCCTGGAGGTAATCTCTGATAATCCCAATTTACAAGAAGGGGGATGGCGCAGTTTCTGCTAATTATCGCCCAATTTCCTTTTTGGACAGCACTGCTAAACTAATGGATAGATTGTTACTCAAAAGGCTGGAGTACTGGACGATAGAGAACAATGTTCTTGCAGAAGCCCAATACGCTTTTTTTTGGAGGGGAGGGGGACAACCTAGCCTTAGTTGCAGCCAAATACGCCACTGCAAAGAAAGGTCATTTATATAGAGGCTTGATGCATTTATCCGCGGTCTTTGACTGCGTGTCCCACAGTAAATTGTGGGCCATTATTGAAACAATGGGCGAGGATCCTTCCATAAGTTTTTCATAAGAGAACTTTATAGAGAAGCAGAGGCAGCAATTCGGTATGGGAAACAGGGGGAATGCTCAAAACCTTTTAGGATTTAAAAGGGGGTCAGACAGGGCTGTGTCATTGCACCATTTCTTTTCTCACTATATACAAACAAATTAAATGAGGTGTTGAGCGAAAAATGTAGGGACATCCCGGCGATAGGCTTACTACCTTTGTCCGTCATGCTTTATGCAGATGACACAGTCTTATTGGCCAGAACTCCAATGGCCTTACAGCTTTCCATAGAGATATACTCTGACTATACAGCAGAGTTACGCCGATATGTTAATTTATCTTAAGACTTTTGTGATGGCTGTGGGCAGGGATAGGAAAAAAATTAATGAGGCTCCATATAGATGGCAGAAACTTAGAGCGGAGAATTTTACGTATTTGGGGATTCTTTTCGATGCCTATCTAAACTGGTCTGAGTTGGTGAGAACCAGAGTGAATCAGATGACCAAAAGTATAGCTGCCCTCTGGAAGTTTGCTAGAAATCTAGGAAATGGACCGATTAAAGAAATGTTAGAAATGTACCCGGCCAAAACGCTATCTATAGCTGCCTGTGGTGCAGCAATTTGGAGCACAGCACAAGCTGATTCTCTCCAGGTTATAGAGGAAAAATTCATAAAAAGATTACTGACTATCCCTGAATCGTGGCCTATTATTGTCCATAAAGACTTGGGCCTCGCTTTTATAATCAATACCATTTAAATGGCCCTGTTACTAGCATCGTTATCGCTATGGAATAGGAACACGGTCTAACTAATTCAAACTGTGTTAATTTTTTTTTTTTTTTTTAAACATGTTTTTTATTGCAACATTTTCAGCAACATAACCATCGGGGCAACCGGCACCCCCTACAGTCTCCGATCATATTCTTCGGTTCAGTAATGCACACAGCCATTCAGCCCACATCCCGGGGGCCGGGCGGCATATATAGACAGTTAAGCAATGTAACACAACTATCGCCTCACAGCGGTGCCTGGATCATGCCCCATGGGAGCCTCTGCTTTTCTGTCCCAACAGCTACATTCCTCATCCAACTCAATATAGCATTACCCTCCCACCTCAGGGAACTCCCCCCCCCTCCCATCCCACCCCCCAACTGCTGCTGTTGTGGGCCCCTCCAGTGGTCCCTAACTCTAAGTCGTGCCATCCATCAGGGGTACATCTATTGTCCTCAGCCTCAAGGACCTCCGTTCTCCTCGCGCTCCCGTTCCGCCCGCTCGAGCCGGCAATCCTGCAGGGCCTGCTCAATCTGCTCCCATGCCCTTACCCACTCTAACCCCTTTTCATTGTCCGCCTTAATCGCTTGGCGCCGTCTGACTTCACTCTCGCATCTAGACCATTTTAATAACTCGGAGATCCACCGCCCGATTGATGGGCCCTCCCGGGACTTCCAGTGCCACGTAATCTCTCTCTGAGCCAGCATAAGCCCCAAGTCAATAAATTTACTTGTCACTTTTGTCTTTGCTGTGTGAGGGAACCAGAGCAGCAGGCACGCCCCCATATCAAACTCGACCTCCCTGTCCGTCGCAGTATTCAAGATCTCTCCCACCTCGGTCCAGTACGACCCGAGCTTCGGGCACCCCCACAGCATATGCTCTAGTTCAGCTCCCAGTGTGAGGCAGCGCGGGCAAGCGGCCTCCTGTACCTTAAAGTGCCGGCTGATCTTTCCCGGGGTCAAATACGCCCTGTGAATGATGAAGAAGTGCACCTGCTGAAAGCGGGCATTCCCGCTACCCTTCCATGTCCTCCGCATGATGTGGCTCCAGATCGTGTCCGGAATGGGTTTGCCCATGCTTTCCTCCCACCGCTCCTTCAATGCCGCAAGCGGCTCCAACCCCTCCTGCAGCAGTCTAGCCTGTAGGCATGTCACTGCCTTAATCGTGCCCGCCGCCATTGCCACGTACTGGCAGGTTAGTGCCACAGAGGGCTCCTCCAGCCCCTTTCTCCAGTGTTTTTGTATCGCCGCGCTCACCGCCGCGTGCAGGAGATAACTCCCATCCGGGAGGCCAAACTGCTCCTGCAAAGCCCCGAAGGGGGCTAGCACCCCATCTATATAGAGGTCCCCCACCATCTGCAACCCCAGCTCCTCCCACTCCGCTAGCGGGGACCAGTCGCCTCCATGCGGCAGCGCAGTCAGCATCCCCAGCGGGATCTCCGGTGCATAAGGTCGTACCGTCTTTGCTCTCCGCATGCCCCTCTGCCAGCATAGCCGGAGAGTCCGCTCCTCGATGGACAAATCTCTCAGGTCTAATTTCTGTTGCATGACTATATAAGACAGGACATGTCTCTGGATGCCCGTCCCTCGTCCCAGCTCCGGGCCCCGGAATACCCTGGCCACGTTCTGTGTCAGCACTTGTAGCTGCGCCGCTAGGTAGTATAATTCAAAATCGGGGACCGCCAGTCCCCCTTCTAGTTTAGGCCGCATCAGAACCGTCAGGGCTACCCGTCGCCGTCCCGTCCCCCATAGGAAGCTGATGATCTGAGACTTCAATTCTTTAAAGATCCGCTGCGGGATCCATATCGGCAGTGTGCGGAAGTAATAGAGCAGTCGGGGCAGAGCAACCATCTTCAGCAACGCGACCCGGCCCAGCACCGAGAGCGGGAGGGCAGCCCAGAAGGCCATGCACCCCCTCAATGCCCTTATGCAGCGCCCTACATTACCGTCCAAGAGATTTTCGACATCGTGGTATATCCGGACTCCCAGGTAAGTAAAGCATTTAGCTTCCCATACTACATCCCGAGTGGGAGGGCAATACGGGACATCTGCCCGCAGCGGGAAAACGCAGGTTTTGGTCCAGTTGACCCTGAGGCCCGAGAGCTCGCCAAAGCGCGAGAGCATCTCCACAGCCCCCTCCAAGGCATCACCGGAGTCCTCCAGGTACAGCAGGAGGTCATCCGCGTACAGGGATATATGATGTTCCTCCTCCCCACAACGAACCCCGCCGTACGCCGCTCCTGTCCGCGCTTGCGCCGCCAAAGGCTCCATCGCCAAGGCGAACAACAGGGGAGATAACGAGCAACCCTGCCGTGTGCCCCTGCGTACTGGATATGCTGCGGACACGACCGCTCCCAGCCGCACCCTGGCAGTAGAAGAGGAGTAAAGGACCCGTGTCCAACGTCCGAACCCCTCCCCCAGGCCGGACTTCTCGAGCACCGCGTCGAGGTATCCCCACTCGAGGCTATCGAAAGCCTTTTCGATGTCCACGGCGAGCACTGCCGGCCGCTGTGCTGGGTCCCAGACGCTGTCCATGATACGGACCAGGCGGCGAATATTCCAGGCTGTGCTCCTGGTGGGGATAAAACCGGCTTGGTCCCCGTGGACCAGTTTGGTCATGTGCGGTAATAATCTAGTGGCTAATATGCGACTCAATATTTTGTAGTCGACCGTCAGCATAGACAAAGGTCTATATGACGTCACATCCGAGGCATCCCTGCCGGGCTTCAACAACGGCACCACCAAGGCCTCCCTCATCGACTGGGGGAGTCTCCCCAGCTCCATGGCCTCAGTGTAGACCAGCAAGAGCCTGGGCGCTAAGGCATCCACAAACTGCGCGTAGAATTCGATCGGCAGGCCATCCACCCCCGGCGTTTTGTTTCTGGCCATCTGCTTAATAGCCACCCGAATCTCCTGCAGCGTAATGGGGCCTCCCAGCACCATCGCAGTTTCCGCATCTACCCGGGGGAGGCAAAGAGTCGCCAGATAATCAGTTCTCGGAGTTCTCCACCCCCAACTGGCTCTCATAGAGGACCGAATAGTATGACCTGAACCGCTGGAGCACCGCCCCCTGCGAGTAAACCATCTCCCCCGTCTCCGTTCTAATACTTAGAACCGGGCAGCCCCGGGGTTCCGGGTTCGCTAGTCTAGCCAGTAGCGTTCCTACCTTGTCCCGTTCCGCATGGACTCTGACGAGATACCGCTTGTAGTCAAAGCCCCGCAGCCGCTCAGTTTCCGTCGCTACCACCTCCTTCGCCTCAAGCAGCCTGTCCTGCAACTCTGGTCGCTCAGGCCTACGCTGCTCCAGCTCCCTCAACACCCCTTCCGCCTTCTCCAGAGCCGTCAGGATAGTAGTCCTCACATTCGCAAATGTTCCCATACAAACGCCTCTGGTCACCACCTTCATGGCATCCCATTCCATCGCCCTCGTGGCCGTTGAACCCTCATTCTCCGTAAAGTACTGCTCTACACCCCGCTTGACCGTATCACTAAACACTGGATCTTCCAATGCCTCTGGCCTCAAGCGCCATGTCGGGACCGCCGATCTCGGCCGCCGCCACTGCAACGTCAACAGCAGCGGGTTGTGGTCCGATATAGTTCTAGTGAGGTACTCCGTGTGGGCCATCACTGGCGCCAAGTCCCTGCTGCACAACATAGCATCTATCCTAACGTGTAGCGCGTGTAACGCGGAGAAGAAGGAATAGTCCCTGTGTCCCGGATGCTGCTTCCTCCACACATCTATCAGCCCCCACCTCTCCTGCCAGTCCGCCCTGTGCGCCGCTAATCGGCGCACCGGCGAGTCAGCCAATGGCGGATGCGACCGGTCCAGTGCCACATCAGTGATCGAGTTGAAGTCCCCTCCTATCAATATGGGGCCCGCCAAAAAGTGCGCCAAGGAACCCGTCAGGCTAACAAAAAAGCGGGCCTGATCCGTGTTGGGGGCATATATACTGCATAAGGCCACATCCTGACCATAGAGCCTCCCCTCCACCACCACAAATCTACCCCCCGGGTCCACCAACTGAGTCGTGGCCTGAAATGGGACTCCTGCCCGCACCCATATCAACACTCCCCTGGCAAACGCTGAGCATGTAGTCCCAAACACCTGGCCACGCCATCTCCTCTGCAGCGCAGTGAGTTCCTGTTGAGTTAAGTGAGTTTCCTGCAGGAGTGCGATTTGTATGCCTCGCCTCACCAGATGGGCATGGACCTTGTGTCGTCTTGACATAGTGCGGAGGCCACGAACATTCCACGTGAGGCATTTCAAATTAGGTAATGTCCCCATTGCAACCCGTACCCCCCCAGCACCCCAACATCCCAGGCCCACCTACAGCAGCGCAACAGAACCCCGCAACCAAAACAACCCCACAACTTCCCCCCCACCCACTCCCCAGAACAGGACCTAATAACACACTATCAGCCCCCATCCAAACCTACAACCCACCAAACCGTCCCTAATCTGTGGTCGTCTCCACAGAAAGCCTTAAGGGCCGCTCGAGGGTGGTCAGAACCGACCTAGGGCAGGCCA
The DNA here is from genome assembly GCF_964204655.1 of Triturus cristatus. Lineage (NCBI taxonomy): Eukaryota > Metazoa > Chordata > Amphibia > Caudata > Salamandridae > Triturus > Triturus cristatus. The sequence goes on along the minus strand of NC_140583.1, from coordinate 848,399,388 downwards.
AGCCCCCCGCCCCGCACCCAGCATCCCCCGAATGTCTCAACACCATACCTGCATGTCCGTCGAGCACCGGGACCCCCAGTCAGAGCCCAGAGTCACAAATGTGGCCCCACCCTCCGCATCACCCGTCAAATAGTCCATCCGCCGTCTGTGGGGTGACCACCGGCCCCCCGGAGCCGTCAACCTCCGACATCTCTCCGCCGGACTGCCCGGCCTCCTCGCCAGAATCCGAGCCCACTGAAGTCTGCTCCCCTTGAGAGCCCGTTATGATCGCCGTCGCTGCCAGCGCCCTCCGCCTGTCATCCGCCATCTGTCCATCCCGCTCCGCTCTCTGAAGTTTGTTGCGCTTGCGGATACGTTGAGATTTCCGCACTTGGACCGGTTTCTGCCTCCCTTTTTCCTCCGTCCTTCCCCGGGCCGTGCCCGCCCGATACGACTCCAGCCATGTCCACGCTTCCTCAGGGGTCTGAAAGAAGTGGGTCGTCCCGCTCAGGATTACCCGCAGTTTCGCTGGGAACAGCAGGGAGTACTGTAGGCCCTCGATCCGTAGTTCCTTTTTTACGGCCAGAAAGGAAGCCCTGTTCTTCTGTACCTCCTGCGTGTAATCTGGGAACACCGTGACCGAGCTGTTGGCCACCTGGAAGGGGCCATTTGCACGCGCCTTCTGGATCAATAGGTCCCTGTCCCTATAATGCAAAAGCCTAACCAACATGGGTCTGGGAGGGCGGCCCTGCGCCGGCGGGCGAGCCGGGACCCTATGCGCCCGCTCCAGGGAGAAGAAGGGGGAGAGGCCCTCCGGGGCCACGGTCTTCCTGAACCAGTCCTCCATATATGCCACGGCGTCATCCCCTTCAACTTTTTCCGGCAGGCCCACCACCCTCACGTTATTTCTCCGATTGCGACCTTCGGCGTCTTCCGCTCGCCTCTCCAGTGTCGCCAAACGGCCCAGGATCTCAGCGATTTTGCGTTCTGCGGTCGCCGCCGCCGGCTTGAGCTCCCGGATCGCCACCTCGTTGTCTTTGACTCTGTCCGCCAGTTTGGCATGATCGGCCCGTAAGAGTCCCAGCCCAGTAGCAACCTGCGCTATGTCCTGATGCAAGGCCTCCTTGGTCGCCGTGATGGCCTCCAGGATCCCATCCAGCCGTTTGTTTAGGCGCCGTTCCTGCGCTGTGTCCCCCGGGTCATCTTGGGGTCCTCCATCTGCGGCCGATTCCGCCGCCCGGTCGTGCCTAGGGGGCACATGCGGCGCGACACCCTTCGTGGCCATCCCGCCCTGCACCAGCTCTAGTTCAGGGCCCCACCAGCAGGCAGGTCTAGTTCGCCGTCCGTCCACTCCGGGAGCGAAGAGCCAGGGCCCGGCACCCGCTCCCCGTTCTCAGTGTGCTCCTCGGGGCGGTCCGCTCCCCCAGGGCCCGGCAGCCCAGCAGCTCAGGGCCCCCCCGCTCGTATCCAGCAGGTCGTCCTCGCGCCAAGGCCACCCGCCACCAGCGCACGGGTCCTCCGCGGCTTCACCCAACGACAGCGCACACAGCGCGGGCTCACCACCTTCCTGCTCCTGCGCCGGGGTCGCTCCCGCTCAGTTCACCCCAATGGGTCAACCTCACCTCCGGGGGGGGGGGCGCCTCCACGCGGTCCTCAGGCCCTCCGCTCCGCAGCTCTCCCGCAGCCCAGCGCTGCTATCTCTTCAGGCCGCCATCACCATCCATCACCACCAACGGGCGCGAGTCGTCCGGCTCCGCCGCCAGCTCCTCCGCAGCTCTCGCTCTCGCCCCCTCCGCAGCCCAGCTGCCGCATTCGCCCGCTGGCAGGCGCCTTGCTCCGGTGTCCAGCGCCGGCTCCGCTGTCCCCTCCGTAGTCTGTGTCGGGTGCCCCGAGGGGGGGAGGGGCCGGCGGGATCCGTCGTCACCGCTACGGCGGAGAGCGCCGCGCCCCAACACCGTGGTCCCGGAGCCCCGGGCAATAGGCGATCAGCCCAGCTCCGCTACACCATCGGCCGGCGGCTCCGCGGTCACCAGCCTCCGTCTGGGGTTGTTTATTCTCCTCCGTCTGGGGCCGCCGCCATCTTGTGCAGCATATGCCGTTCGTCCCGCTCCGTGTCCCGGCTCTAGCACCTCGCCTGGGCCCCCGCCGTCTCGTGCGCGGCGTCCACCGCCGTCCCGGTGCTCAACGCAGCAGGTTCGCGCCAGCTGCGGTGCGTGTTGGCCGGAGTTCAGGATAAATATCGGGGATTAGGCACGGAGCTGCAGGCTCACGCCGCCATCCCGATCGGCTTCCAAACCACGCCCCCCTTCAAACTGTGTTAAAGGATATTTTATCTGTGGATCGAGCTTCCTCTATTCCCTGGTTGGTCTATGTGAAACCGTCTTTTAGCGAGTTGGATTGGGCGATATTGTATGATTCACAGATCAGTGCAAGACCTTCTCTAAATCTAGATTAAAGGAACTCTTTATTGCCAAATGTACTCAAGAAAGATGGTTAGAAAAATAAAAGCTAAATTTCAGTCACTAGTTATCAAGCACTGCCATCTGTGGCATTTGGGCACTCATCTTATCTATCTTTTGTTTCTAACACTATGCACCGTTTTGTACTGGTAAGGTTTAGATTGAACTTTATTCCTCTAATGGTTGGCTATCCTGCACATGCATATTCAGTAAATCAGTTGTCCTAGTGACGGTCTTTCCAACCATTCTACATCTCATATTCTATTCTTTTGCTCATTTTGGAAGGTTGAGAGGAAAATATTTATCATTCCATTGTTGAAGAAATTTAGCTTGCGGTCGCACAAACCAGCTCTTGCAATAATACAACAATTGAAATCGGCATACATATGTTTCATGACCGCGTATTTTTTAATAGCTGCTTTAAAGACTAAAAAGGCGTATTCCTCGAGGGGTCTGCTCTAACTGTTTGTAACTCTTTGTTTATAGCAGTTTATTTAAACTAAGTGAGCCAAAGAGTATTGTTTTTCATTCCTATTTGTGCATTTTGTTTAATATTTATAGATACCAGGTTATTATAACTTTTAACTTTAAATTGGCTGTTTTTATTTTGAATCATTGCCTTTTAATAATATTTGTACTGGTGCTATAAATGGATATTTTAACCATCGAGCTATTGTATATAAATTGATTGGATGTGATGGATTTTTATTAGATGAATACTACTTATGATTTTATGTACTTTTATGCATTTCTTTAAATGCGAAATAAAGTTGATGATGAGGCTGATGATGATGACTGTCAATGTTCTGCATCGGACTGTGGAAATCTGAAATAATTTCAGTTAGCATAAGCTGAAGCCATCTTGGTTGTGGCATCCATTTTGTTAGCTATGAAATTCTTCCGTCTTCACTGTTGCTTGCTCTTCTACTCTGCTTAGGTAATCAGCTTTAGTTAACTCCTTCTGTACTGAGCCAAAGCAATGTATGTGCTGAGAAAAGGCATGTAGCTGCTAAAATGCACCTGGTTAAAGATGTAACTGTCAACTGTTTTCTACTGTTGTAAGCAGTTCTGTTCTCCCTCCCACTTTGCTGACTAACTGATTACCCATCTGCCCATGTCTGGCTGCAACTATTCCTGTGTAGGCTTGTACCTTCTATTTGTAACTACATGCTTACTCTGCAACAAACTCTGTATATACGCACCATGGTCTGTGTATTCAATGTACTACTTCAGGCAGCACTCGAGAGTGGTGTGTGGACGTAGTCCCACTCATGAGTGATTAATAAACTTGCTATTTGAATTCCAGCTTCAGTGTCAATCTCTATTTTGTTGGTCTATGGACCCGTGGACAGAGAAGGGTGACCCCTGCACCGGTGTGCACACTAAAAGGCACATTTCCATAGGACCAGGCTCAAGCTCGCCTTATTGGAAGGGTTAAACTGGGATTAAGGGAACAGAAATTTGATTCAATGCTGCCCCAGCTAGGTTTGTATGGTTTATCGCACAACACATACATGCACCGAACCACAAATTGTTCTGTATGTCCATTTCTATGGAAGGAGGTATAATGCATCTCTGCAGCACCTGGAGATGAGGACACTGTGCGTAAAGTGCTAACTAGTGGTCTCGCTCATGCACATCTCATGCATCACAAATTAATCTACCTCTATGACAAAAGTTCTGCTCAATCATTACGTTTTTCCAAAACTGTAAACGAGGTGGCTACACCAACACCATCACATGTTTTCACAATGCTACAAAGAAAATAGTGGGAATTTATGAACATATTATCCATACCAAAGATGCACATATGAAGACGTCCTCTCAAGTCTCTCTTGTTCTCTTTTGCTGGGATTCGTCCACTTAGTCCATTCTACTTTATACTTCCCAGACAATCTGTGAAGAAAAGAAGAACAGAAAGAAGAACTTAGGTTTCAAATTATGACTTTCTTGTAGATATTAATGTTATACCGGAACTCTTACTCGCGCTGGTTAGGCCTCTGCTGCCATAAAGGTCCTGTAGAGACTGTCAACATGTTACTGTTTAGCAGGAAGAAAACTAACTATGGATGTCACTGGAAGAGAATGACCTTCAATCCTTGTGTACATCTGGGCACACACTGTACGGCCATTCAATTCCAGGTGCTAATTGTGCACCCACTAAAAAGGGACACAGTGGTGTATCATGATTACCTAGATCGCACTGCATTCCAAGTTTCGGAACTTTGTGCCAGGTTTTACCTGGTGAAAATCGTGTGGGTAAACAGTTGTTTTTGGATGCATAATTCGCACAGTATCAGAATCCTGATTTGGGTTCAAACTCCCATTTGGGCTAACTGGGAACTGGTATGGCCCTTGAAATGAGAACCTAAGCAGCCAACTAAATATACCCGTCAGTAAGTTGTACCCCTAAATAGAACAGCCCTCTCCTCAAGATTGGAGAGAGTGCTAGAGGGGTAGTTCCAATTCAAATAAAAACGTTCTTACTTTGGCAATGATGCACTGTTGACTCACAAGCGTCTTACACATTTACTTAACAGATTAAACAATGTTTACGAGCTAAACCATGCACATTTTTAAATACAGCGGTTTACGGCATCTTTAATGTTTATTATAAACTGGGAAAGGTATGCAATGGAACAGTCACTATTTACCTATACACCCTAATTGCAAAAATCATAAACAGCAAATTCCATGCATATGTTCTACGATTGCCCAGTGTCATCAGTATTTTGGAAAAAGGGTTTTAAGATCATGTCAGGCCTCACACAACATTATAATTAAGTACAGGATGTTATAATTACCAAAATGTCTCCACTTGCTACTGTTTGTGGCCGTATAAATAAGGAAACACCAATCACCATGAGATGGAGAGTCTTTCAAGAGAAATTAATGTAACTGTCTATTAAACTAATCTCTATTAAGAGAAAATGAAATGGTGACAGGTACTGGCTCAATATTATCAAATTGTAATATAATCGTGCACTCCTCAGTACAGTTTAATTCTTCACGTTGGATTTGCATACCACTTTTTATTATTTTCTCTGCTACTCCTCCCCTACATTATCATATTACAAACATTCCTGAAAGTTGATTATCCTCTGAACTGACGAAATTCCTTTGGTTCTTGATTTGGATTTGTGCTTTATGAGGAAAAAGGTCAACAAGATATGTATTTACTGATAATTTTATTTATTTCCATTCCGTTTTTATATAGGTGAGCTACTCAAACGCTTAAACTTCTCGCAAGTTTCAAAGTGACCATCCTAATATTGGGTCTAGTGTCTAGCTGGGTGGCTAAACAGCCTGACTTTCAGTCCTGTGGGTTTACTTTCCACCCAGATGGTATTTTACTGACACGCCCAGCAAATGCCAGTAATTGTCAAATCCTAGCAAATAAAGATGCCCACATTTCTTTTAATAAGTGCTCAGAAAAAAGGATGAGGCTATTAAACACCCTCCCTAGACACCTTGTCCCCTTTACAGATACGGATGTTACTGCGACATTTGAACAAGGAAATTAGAATTAGGGGAATGTGGATGGAAATTAATGAACTATAGCATGCAATATCTAAAGAGCCCCTAACTGTTTCCATCTTTAGCAAAATAACTGGAGCCAAGCAGGGTAGCCTCCACCGAGGGACAATTACATGCGGAATCTGACCCTAAAGGGACAATTCGAAATACATCATTCCAACTGAAATGGATTATGTAGCTCATGCCGAAATTTAAGTTTTTAAGCACTACTGCCTCATAAAATGCTATAGGGTATTCTTTGCAATGTCGGGGTTAATGAGCCTCTTAAGTGATGTTGCAACTCTAAGTTGTTTTAAACCGCAGTAAGGAAAGCCCATACTCTATATCAAAATGACATCTCGGACATCGTGACCGATGGTCATGCCCCTTCCAGCGGCTTGCAGAAGATCCCCCCCTCTCGGGGTCCTTCGCCTTTCAGCAGGTGCCCCACCTATCGTTGCTGCCACTATGGGTCATTCTTTGTCAATACCGGAGTCCACCAAGTTGTGATGAATCTGCTCCCTTAACCTGCAGTTCCTCATGTTGCGACAAGTCTTAATCCCACTCCATTGGCCCTACATAAACACCCAGCACTCATGGATTATGGACCAGAAAATGAATTTGACGAGGCATGCGAGAGCAGGATTACAATATGCCCACTGGATCGTTCCTCTATTCCCTTTTCATTAACAACTTACTCCACCACTCCATCTGTTAAGATGACACTGAGGAGAAAGAATGCACAAAATATGGCAGACTCCTAATAAAAAGTTTAAAAACATCTGGGACAATGTAAATTAAAAAACCTCTGGCTGAGGCAGTAAGAAGAGGGTTGAAGACTGAGGTCTCAAAGATCAATCTTCAATCCTCTTCTCTGCTAACTAAACAACACCTCTCCATGTGTCATAATCTCCTCCTTTCAGCTTCTGATTATAAATTGTACTCCGGCACCACCCAAATAATCTTGTCCTTTCCAACTTCTATACCTCATACCCAGTCCCACATCTGCGACTGCCTCTCAGTCATCCATCACGGGATTACTTTACGATTGCTCATGATCAGCCTTTCCAAAATTGTAGACGCAAAGACCTGGGCACACGTAATTTGAGGTGTGATTCACAGTAAGGTATTGTTAGTATACACATCTGAATAGTTCATGATTTATTCAACAAGAGCAAACGACAACCAGCCAACACGTTTCGTCGCTTATGGAAATGTATATATACACACATATATCCACCAGAGTTTTTGGCTTTCCCGAGCCTCTTTGTTACGGCGGGCACACGGCAGGTGTAGCCACCCCCACGTATCTACAAAGAACCACTGTGTCAAACTCCTCGATGCGGCCGAAAAAACAAACAATGGAGCCGTGGCCTCAAATTCAAAATGTGTTTCTTCGTAAACACTAGGTCTGACGCGTTTCGGAATATATCTATCTATCTATCTATCTATAGTCAAAAGGTGGCCCCAGGTAAGGAAAGCCGTCTCAGAGGCATAGCTATCTGCAGCATAGGCCCCAGCAGCTTCAGCTCGCAATTTCTCCTCAGTATGCGGCTCAACGCGTTTCAGGCCACCGCCCTTGCTCATGAGCCTGACAGGACTGGAAATACAGCAACCACAAGATTTTGAACACCTGCTCTTTATTATCAAGAAGTCCTGCCCTAGTGGGCGTGTACTTTCACCTCACGGTGTTTATGCAACTGTAGCATTCTGGTTACAGCAGTCAAAAATCAATGATATCCCCAGTGGGTTGGTGCCAAAATTCCCAGTCCAAACATTAAAATTCCCAGTGGTGAAGGATAAAGGAAAGAATCTCTGCTGGCATCCGTCACCCCACGCTTGCAGAAACCTCCGCTCCTAAATGACATCCGGAATCTGCCAGGCGCCAGGATCCGCTTTGATGCGGCGGGCTTTCCTTGCGGCCGGGCATGGCCACAAATATAAAGTCAAACGGTTGCCCCAGGTAAGGAAAGCCGTCTCAGAGGCATAGCTATCTGCAGCGCAGGCCCCAGCAGCTTCAGCTAGCAATTTCTCCTCAGTATGCGGCTCAACGCGTTTCAAGCCACCGCCCTTGCTCACGAGCCTGACAAGACTGGAAATACAGCAACCACAAGATTTTGAACACCTGCTCTTTATTATCAAGAAGTCCTGCCCTAGTGGGCGTGTACTTTCACCTCACGGCGTTTATGCAACTGGTGCATTCTGGTTACAGCAGTCAAAATCAATGATATCCCCAGTGGGTTGGTGCCAAAATTCCCAGTCCAAACATTAAAATTCCCAGTGATGAAGGATAAATGGGTCGCTGTGAGAATGGGAGAATCCAATCTTGTGGGTCTCGGTAATGGTAGTGGAAGCAGTTTTCCATTTTAATCAACCCACTGGGGACATTAATAACTTTTTATCAACACGAACACGGCAGCACCCACTGTGGACTTACAATGTGGAAACTACCAGTACCATGAGGCAATGCTGCACACGCCCACTGTGGCAGGACTGGGAGTGATTTAAATAAAGGAGTTCCACAATGGCTGCCATGACTTCGTTTGTGCCAGTGAAAAAGGACAGAGTTACTGTCCAAAACGCGTTTGGCTTTTGATGAAAATGTGTCGGTCCACCTGTTTACCTCGGTGGCACGGAAAAAATGGGTGGAACTGACGTCAGCACGCCGACGAGGTCCTCTTATGGCTCCCATGACGTCATACGGTGTCCCGAGCGGAGCCGTGCTATTATGACATCGTCATTGGCGTGGGAGAGCTAGGAAAGATTTTCCGTGGAATGCTGGAGCAGGGGAAATTCACCTAAGTGTTCAGGCTAGGCCTTTGGGAGCAACTGTTTAAACCAGGCCACGCGGACACTTTCACAATACAAAAGCCGGAAATGCACTTTTCGGTAAAAAAAAAAAAAACACATTCCTTCCTCCTAATTTATCAAAAAAACGACTCACTGAAGAACAGGTGCCAGCTTCGATCCATAAACAGCCGTTACAACGAATGTTTTACTTCGCGATACCATTACAATACATGCATTACCACGCATGCGTTGTACATCGCAAAGTCATTACTACGCATTTATTTTTTAGAACGCATGGTCATTTACCACGCATGCCTTTACAACTAATTTTGTTGTAAAGGTTTGTATGGTAAATGAACATGAGTTCTAAAAAAATGTAGACGATCCACGTCGTTATAAGGAAACAGAGGCTGTTCCGTTTCCTCACAACGACGTGCACCGCCCCTCAGAGACGATATGAAGCAGGAACCATGAGGAGAGAGGAACCACGAGGAGTGAGAGGTAAGGGGGATTGGGCATTGGGTGATGGTTACTTTTCTAGGGTTTAGGGTAGTGAAGTGGTGTTTGTGTAGCGTAGGGGTTCATGCTGGGGGCAGTGTTTTAGGGTTTAGGGTAGTGCAGTGATGTTTGTATAGTGTAGGGGGTCGTGCTTGGGGTAGATTTAGGGTTTAGGGTAGTGCAGTGGTGTTTGTGTAGTGTAGGGGGTCGAGATGGGGTAGTGTTTTAGGGTAGTGCAGTGGTGTTTGGGTAGTGTAGGGGGTCGTGCTGGGGTAGTGGTTTAGGGTAGTGCAGTGGTGTTGGTGTAGTGTAGGGGGTTGTGCTGGGGGTAGTGGTTTAGGGTAGTGCAGTGGTGTTTGTGTAGTGTAGGGGTCAATCTGGGGTAGTATTTTAGGGTTTAGGGTAGTGCAGTGGTGTTTGGGTAGTATAGGGGGTTGTGCTGGGGTAGTGGTTTAGGGTAGTACAGTGGTGTTGGTGTAGTGTAGGGGGTCGTGCTGGGGGTAGTGTTTTAGGGTAGTGCAGTGGTGTTTGTATAGTGTAGGGGGTCGTGCTGAGGGTAGATTTAGGGTTTAGGGTAGTGCAGTGGTGTTTGTGTAGTGTAGGGGGTCGAGATGGGGTAGTGTTTTAGGGTAGTGCAGTGGTGTTTGGGTAGTGTAGGGGGTCGTGCTGGGGTAGTGGTTTAGGGTAGTGCAGTGGTGTTGGTGTAGTGTAGGGGGTTGTGCTGGGGGTAGTGGTTTAGGGTAGTGCAGTGGTGTTTGTGTAGTGTAGGGGTCAATCTGGGGGTAGTATTTTAGGGTTTAGGGTAGTGCAGTGGTGTTTGGGTAGTATAGGGGGTTGTGCTGGGGTAGTGGTTTAGGGTAGTACAGTGGTGTTGGTGTAGTGTAGGGGGTCGTGCTGGGGGTAGTGTTTTAGGGTAGTGCAGTGGTGTTTGGGTAGTGTAGGGGTCGTGCTGAGGGTAGATTTAGGGTTTAGGGTAGTAGAGTGGTGTTTGGGCAGTGTAGGGAGTTGTGCTGGGGCTGGTGTTTCAGGGTTTAGGGCAGTGCAGTGGTGTTCGGGCAGTGTTGGGGGATGTGCTGGGGCTGGTGTTTCAGGGTTTAGGGCAGTGCAGTGGTGTTCGGGCAGTGTAGGGAGTTGTGCTGGGGCTGGTGTTTCAGGGTTTAGGGCAGTGCAGTGGTGTTCGGGCAGTGTTGGGGGGACGTGCTGGGGCTGGTGTTTCAGGGTTTAGGGCAGTGCAGTGGTGTTCGGGCAGTGTAGGGAGTTGTGCTGGGGGTAATGTTTCAGGTTTTAGGGCAGTGCAGTGGTGTTCGGGCAGTGTAGGTGGTCGTGCTGGGGCAGGTGTTTCAGGGTTTAGGGCAGTGCAGTGGTGTTCTGGCAGTGTAGGGGGTCATGCAGGGTCTAGTGTTTCAGGGTTTAGGACAGTGCCGTGGTGTTCAGGCAGTGTAGGGGGTCGTGCTGGGGCTAGTGTTTCAGGTTTTCGGGCAGTGCAGTAGTGTCCGGGCAGTGTAGGTGGTCGTGCTGGGGCTGGTGTTTCAGGGTTTAGGGCAGTGCAGTGGTGTACAGGCAGTGTAGGGGTCATGCTGGGGCTAGTGTTTCAGGGTTTAGGGCAGTGCAGTAGTGTTCGGGCAGTGTAGGGGGTCGTGCTGGGGCTGGTGTTTCAGGGTTTAGGGCAGTGCAGTGTTCGGGCAGTGTAGGGGGTCATGCAGGGGGTGGTGTTTCAGGGTTTAGGGCAGTGCAGTGGTGTTCGGGCAGTGTAGGGGTCGTGCTGGGGCTGGTGTTTCAGGGTTTAGGGCAGTGCAGTGGTGTTTGGGCAGTGTAGGGTGTTGTGCTGCGGCTGGTGTTTCAGGGTTTAGGGCAGTGCAGTGGTGTTCGGACAGTGTTGGGGGGCGTGCTGGGGCTGGTGTTTCAGGGTTTAGGGCAGTGCAGTGGTGTTCGGGCAGTGTAGGAGGTCATGCAGGGGATAGTGTTTCAGGGTTTAGGGCAGTGCAGTGGTGTTCAGGCAGTGTAGGGGGTCGTGCTGGGGCTAGTGTTTTAGGGCAGTGCAGTGGTGTTCGGGCAGTGTAGATGGTCGTGCTGGGGCTGGTGTTTCAGGGTTTACGGCAGTGCAGTGGTGTTCGGGCAGTGTAGGAGTCGTGCTGGGGCTAGTGTTTCAGGGTTTAGGGCAGTGCAGTGGTGTTCAGGTAGTGTAGGGGGTCGTGCTGGGGCTGGTGTTTCAGAGTTTAGGGCAGTGTAGTGTTCGGGCAGTGTAGGTGGTCGTGCAGGGGGTGGTGTTTCAGGGTTTAGTGCAGTGGTGTTCCGGCAGTGTAGGGGGTCGTACTGGTGTTTTAGGGTTTAGGGCAGTGACTTGGTGTTCCGGCAGTGTAGGGGGTCTTGCAGGGGGTGGTGTTTCAGGGTTTAGGGCAGTGGTATTCGGGCAGTGTAGGGGGTCTTGCTGGGGTTCTGTTTCAGGGTTTAGGGCAGTGGTGTTCGGGCAGTGCAGGAAGTCTTGCTGGGGGTGGCGTTTCAGGGTTTAGGGCAGTGCAGTGGTGTTCGGGCAGTGTAGGGGTCGTGCTGGGGCTGGTGTTTCAGGGTTTAGGGCAGTGCAGTGGTGTTTGGGCAGTGTAGGGTGTTGTGCTGCGGGTGGTGTTTCAGGGTTTAGGGCAGTGCAGTGGTGTTCGGGCAGTTTAGGGGGTCGTTCTGGGGGTGGTGTTTCAGGGTTTAGGGCAGTGTAGGGGTGGTGTTTCAGGGTTTAGGGCAGTGCAGTGGTGTTCGGGCAGTATAGGGGATCGTGCTGGGGTGGTGTTTCAGGGTTTAGAGCAGTGGTGTTCAAGCAGTGTAGGGGATTCTTTCAGGGGGTGGTGCTTCAGGCTTTACTGCAGTGGTGTTCTGGCAGTGTAGGGGGTCGTGCAGGGGCTGGTGTTTCAGGGTTTAGGGCAGTGCAGTGGTGTTCGGCCAGTGTAGGGGGTCTTGCTGTAGGTGGTATTTCAGGGGTTAGGGCAGTGCAGTAGTGTTCGGGCAGTGTAGGGGGTCGTGCTGGGGGTGGTGTTTCAGGGTTTAGGGCAGTGCAGTGGTGTTCGGGCAGTGTAGGGGGTCGTGTCTCAGGGTTTAGGGCAGTGCAGTGGTGTTCGGGCAGTGTAGGGAGGCATGCTGGGGTAGTGTTTCAGGGTTTAGGGCAGTGCAGTTGTGTTTGTGCAGTGTAGGGGCTCCTGCTGGGGTAGTGTTTTAGGGTTTAGGGCAGTGCAGTTGTGTTTGTGTAGTGTCAGCGCATGCGCTGCGTCGCTAGGCGAGACCTAAAAAGCATTGCAGCAAGATGGCTTCCTGGATTGAAGTGTTGGCAGCTAATTAGAGCCAAGCTCGGGTTTGTGTTAGGTCCCGCCCAGATATAAAAAGATTTTTTTGCTTTAATATCTCAAAAACTACTGAACGGATTTACACCATTTAAAAAAAAAAAAGGTCGCTTTATGAACCAAGGCCTACCTTTTGGCCAAATTTGGAGTAATTCCGTTCAGCAGTTTCAGCTGTAACCGTGTCTAAAGTTTCCTATGGAAAATTGATTTTTTGACCTCTATTTTTTTAATTTCTCAGGAACTACTGAACGGATTTACACCACTTAAAAAAAAAAGGTCTCTTTCTGAACCAAGGGCTACCTTTTGGCAAAATTTGGTGTAATTCTGTTCAGCAGTTCGGGCTGTAGTCGTGTCTAAAGTTTCCTATGGGAAATAACATGGAGAAAAGGCGTTTTGGGACCACCCTTTTTTCTCGGCCCCCGCTTGGTGAATCACCCCGTAACTTTCAGGATAGGAGCTGACCAGAGCGGGACCAACGTTTTGAAAATTTCGCAAAGATTCGTCAACCGGCGCCAAAGTTATTGGGAAAAGAATAAACGCTTTTTGAATAGAAACAAAGTCCTAACTATAACTACCTACTGGAGGGAGGGGGGAAGGGAGAGAGTGTGAGTATATATATATATATATATATATATATATATATATATATATATATATATATATATATATATATATATACACACATACTTTTAAACTGCCATTTAAGTGTGGCAAAGTAAACATTTTGATTTTGTTAGGCCCACACTTTCCCTTTTAAAAAATAGAAGTCACCACTAGGGTAGCCTACAGAGCAGGGTGCGATGTATTTAAAAAGTGGGACGTGTTTTTAAGTTTAACATGTCCTGGTAGTGAAAAATTCTTAAAATAGTTTTTCACTGCTGCAAGCGCTACTCTCTCAGAGGATAACATTGTAGTTACCTTATTACATTTTATAAGTGCAATTCTCAAATGGGAATAGGCAACCCATTCATATTTGGTGTTTTTTTAATCACAATTTAAAATCCTAACTTATGTTGAAGTCAGATTTTAAATTATAATTCTGAAAATAGTACATAAATAGCAAAAGGCGCACCACAACCTCAAATTTAAATTTAACTCAAATTAAATTAGTCCATAAACATCAAGTTTTTTCTTTTCCAAATTGATCTTCTTTATTTTTCATTTGTTAAAATGACATTTAGGAACAGCCAAGGCAGCCGACGCGTTTCGTCCTCTTGGGACTTCTTCAGGGCTGCAAAAGTATATATATAAAACAATGTATAAATACCACGAATACCCACATACAATATATACAAATCCAACAAACATAATCATAAATCTTAAACAAATACAAAGAAGTGCTGATAAAAAGAGGAAGACAGAGGACAATATTAACTGTACATTTGAAGACATAAACAAGTTAAAAACAGGATTCTAAGTCAGTTAATCCTTGCTATTGATTTATGTTCAATAACCTTCGATATGAACAAGTAATCAACTCTCTGACATGTTTCTGGTTAATTAGTAATTCAAAACTGCACAATAGTGAAGTGCAACTGGTTTCTTTAAACCAAATCTCATTCCCCAACCAAGTTTGCATCGACCACAGTTAATTGGGTCAGAAAGGATTGAGAGTTTACTATCAACAGGCTCAATGCGGTTTCACAGGAAGCAGCGAGGAAAGGGGGGAGGTCCAAAGAAGTACCCACCGTAAGAAACAATGCATCTGTTTGTGTAATTCTTTCTTGGAAATTCTGAGATGTCATTCAAAATCACTGAAAAGAGGTCAAAATGGGAGGGCATTACTCAACGCAATGTCCTAGTGTTTGTAAATTACAGGATGTTTAAGGTACATCTTATGTTAATGATAACCTTAAAAAAGTTAAACAGGAAGCGGAGTATAAAGCGAAGCGAAGGAGTCATACATAAAATTTGATAGTACGAGTAAATAAGCATGTAAATTCTTATTCATGTGTCCCAAGTAAGCCCCTAAAAGACGTATAAAACTGTACAAGTAGACAAAGGTGCTAAGAGAGAACAACAAAAAACCCCATAGGGGTATATGTACTTACATAAATGGTATAATGGATAATTTGAATAGGATAATGGTCTGATTACGACAAGTTGCGAATGATCGTCCCGTCTTGTGATTAGGAGTAGAATATCCGATCAAAAGTATATCCAATGATAAGGATAGGAGTCCGAATCTTTAAAATGCCTAAAGTGAAAACACAGTAAACTAATAATCCAAAACAATAGTGCGTGTTGAGTGAATTCGACCAACCCACTCATAGAATTCTATATATGTAAACCCATGATTAAAAACAGAAAGAGTCAGGAAGAAAAGGATTGAGGGGTAACCTAATAAGTCAAAAGGGATATTGTAATCAACCTATTTGAGATTAAGTAAGCTTTACAAAGAAGGGATAATAAACAATTTATTACCAACCGTGATGTTTGGAGAGTAATAATTAAAGGCAAATCCCAGTGTTTAGCCTAAAGAATCTAGTTTATGTCACATTGACATGAGGAAATGCTACCAAGGTGCCACCAACCCTTAGAAACAAGCTCAATAAAAGTGTTTTTAGGTTTGTCAAACGGACTAATGAGTTCGATTATCTCAACGTTCACAAAGTAAGGCAGTATCAAAAGTTCCCACAGCACCTACCCGATTCCGCATCTTTCAAATCCTGGACGGGAACTAATCCTCTGGTTTTCCGTAGCACACGGGACTCATGCTCGTGTGTTTAAATAGTGATTGACCCCATGTAAACTCAAAACACCTGTGTCCCGAGCCTCGTTACCCAGATTCACGTCATAGCGTAGTAACTAAGAATAGTATGTAAACCCAGTGGCCATCTTGGAAGGGTAAACGGTAACGAGCATACCAATGTAGAGAACATATAATAAAAGGTATTACGATTGCTGACATTAAATAAAAGCGTACGACGCACAATTCCATTGCCGTACATCTAGTTGGATAATAATCCATTAAAAACATGAGACTACAGATTAGTCAACACTTCGTATAGGTTTAGGAGCGAGCAAACCAGCAGCCATGTTGGAATGGGCAAAATGTAAGAGTATCTGCTATCTCGGTAAGCTAATCCAATATCTCGCCCCCAATGTGTCTGAAAAATAAGAAAAAAACAAAGGACTGACTAGAACATCGCATCGGAAAAAACAAATCTTTGCTTCCCCGTAGCACGAGCTAAGTGTTTGATAGTCCACTCGAGCTGGCTACCAAATTGAATAGGTAGAATGTTCCTCTTTCAAAAAATGGAACCGATATCGGTGATTATTAGAATAAGAGAAAAATCAAAGATACTAGCGAAAATATTGTGCACCGGAGGCTATGGGTCCAAATCATATAGGTTTATACACAGCACATATCTCACATAAACAACAACGGTCTAACAGTGACACTAAAAAGAGCTAAGATTAAATATACCATGTCTTCTCCCAAACATGAGATCTATTACAAAAAGATAAAAAGGCCGATATATGTATCGGATATGTTCCAAATTATCAACTTATGTACATAATGTTATGAGGGATCGTTCTATAGTGTGAGTGTGTAACAAGTCATATGGACAAGACGATGTTTCTCCAGTTTGTAAATGGGGTCACCCAGTGGTATTCAACAAAATTAGTGACAAGGCCTGTCGTTCCAAGAGGAACCGACATGGTTAATGTGATTGTCATTGGTAAAAGAATAACCGGCAATACCTGTACTGTGAATCAACTTCAAATACAGAGGTCGAAGGTTGAGCAGTTGTAAGTAGGCGGCATGGGCTAGATTGTACCAAAAAAGCATGATAACCATAATAACAATGAATGAAAGCACTTAACGTGGCAGTTGTTAGGATGCCACAGTACAAATTTATATATGGTGACCGATAGATCCAACATGGATGTACGTAATACATAAACATTAGCATTTCCAAAGCAGCACTCAAGAGATAAGGTTTGGCTAGTCAACAAGATTGAGCAGTTGTAAGTAGACAGCATGAACTAGGCTATACCAAAGCAACAAAATAACAGTAATATTAATAACAGCAAATGAAAACACTTAACGTGGTAGTTGTCAAAATACACGTTACAGATTCATACATAATGACCAATAGGTATAGGAGTACATAATAACATGAACATTAGCATTTCCGGAGCAGAAATCAAGAGGTAAGGTTGGGTTAGTCGGCAATAATGTGAAGATGATACAAAAGAGTCATATGCTAAATATCTGGTCATCTGTAGTTAACCCAAGTTGTTCTTAATATAGTGATTTCTACAAGAAATAATGCATTTCAGATTCGGTGTTATGCCCCATTTCCACACATCGGAGCCTACATATCCAACCCGCCTCGTTTCGTCTTAATTCCAGCTCTCTATTCCCTCCTCTAGGGGATGATGGTATATGGTCTATCCCAAAGAACCACAGTTCATTTGGCTTGTGCCCTTTGTCCTGGATATGTGTAGTAAGGGGATACTTGGATTCACCCTTTACTGCCGCTCTTAGGTGTTCCTGTATCCTGGTCTTAAGTTCCCTTTTTGTGCTGCCTACATAGATGATGTCACATGGACAGCCCAGAATGTATGTGACAAAGGTTGATTTACACGTGATGGTATGCTTAATCTTATGTGTTTTGTCAGTGTTGTATCGGAACGTCCGTGTTCTATTTTTTCCCAGTTTACACACATTGCATTTCATGCATGTAAAGAAGCCCCCATTGCCCTCTGTCAGCCAGTTTGGAGGTTTGGGGGACGTTACAAAACTGGGGCATAGAAGGTTCCTCAGGTTTTGACCCCGTCTGTAGGTGACCCTGGGTGTCCTTGGGATTTCATCTTTTAAGCCCGGTATTTCACATAGTAATCTCCAATGTTTTCTCAGGATATTATAGATCCGATTACTATCTTTGTTGTAGGTGGTAACGAGAGCAGTAGTAGCTTGTTTCTTGCGTTCAGTACACGATGTTTTTTTCTCCAGAGTGCTTTCTCTTTTTACCTTGAGGGCCCTCTTCTCGATCTTATTCATGAGGGGCACAGGGTAACCTCTATTGATGAATCTGTTTTTGGTCTCCGTAACATTTCGGATAAAACCCTCCTGAGTGCTACAGATCCTCCTCATTCTTATCATTTCCCCAAAGGGAATGTTGTTAACAACATGTCGGGGATGAGCACTGTCGTAACGCAATACACTATTACAGGCAGTGCTCTTGCGATGTACCGTGCTCTGTATTGTGTTATTCTGTACAAAAAACTGGATATCCAGGAAATCAATCTTCTCCTTACTCCAGTTTATTGTAAATCTTATGTTGTATGGATTATCATTGAGGAAATGGAAGTAACTCATCAATTCAGGGACAGGTCCATTCCAGATGATGATGACATCATCTATGTACCTGCCCCAGAAAAGTATATATTCCATCCATGTGGAGGCATGGCGGCCCCAGGCGTGCACCCGCTCATACCAGCCCATGAACAGGCCGGCATAAGCAGGCGCAAACCTGGAACCCATGGCCGTACCCTGTGTCTGCTGAAACCATTCATTGTCGTGGAGGAAGTAGTTTTTGGACAGGATGATGTCCGTCATCTCCATTAGCATCTCATTATGGGATAAGTGGACAGCAGATCTTTGTCCCAAAAAGAATTCCAAGGCCCTAAAGCCAAATTCTTTTTTAATGCTGGTATAAAGGCTGGACACATCGAGGGTAGTAAAAACTAAGGTGTCCGTCCATTCCAAACCCTCAAGTTTAGATAGGATGTCCTTGCTGTCCTTCACATAAGCAGGTAGGTTTTGGACCAATGGCTGTAAGAAGCCATCCACATATTCCGATAATCTCTCCGTCGGAGAGTTAATACCGGAAATGATCGGTCGACCGGGTGGGAAAGGGGCTCCTTTATGAACTTTGGGCAGAATGTAAATGCACGGGAAAGTGGGTTCTCCGACAGCAAGGTATTCGTATTTCTTGCCATCAATTAGTCCAGTCTCCCGCCATTCAACTAGTTTGCCATTGATGTATTTACATAGAAATTTCATCGGATTGTGAGACAGTTTTATATAGCAATTTTTGTCAGCCAATTGCCTTTCAATCTCCCCCATGTAGTCCATTGTGTTCATCACCACCACGTTACCCCCTTTATCAGCTTCGCGGATGACCAGTGCAGGATTAGATCTCAAGTCCCTTAAAGCGCGATTTTCAGCTGTGGTGAGATTGTGTATTGTGTTGTGGATTCTAGGATGTGCGGCCTGGAGCCTGTATAGATCCTGGCTAACCCTTTCCCAAAAGACATCTATATTCGGGTGTGTGCCTGTCGGTATGAATTTGGATCTTTCCTTTAGACCACTGTTTATGGTGAGGTCCTCATCAATATTCAATTCAAAACGTAAGGAGTCTGTGTCCATTTCTGTTTCAAACTGTATAGACAACATGGATTTGAGAGCGTTAAATTCTGCAACTGTTTGTTCTGAACCCCCATGGTCTTGTTGGTTGTTAGTACACACAGGCCAGACTCGTGAGAAATGTTCTTTCAATTTTATTTGCCGCACAAATTTAAACAGGTCAACAAAAACATCAACATCCTTGCCTGATTGGGTTGGGCAGAATCCTAAGCCTTTGCTAAGAACAGATAATTCGCAGACTGACAGGTCTTTCTGGGACAGATTAACAATCCTCAGTTCCTCCATTGTAGTTTCCTCATTAGGGTTTAGTTCCTGTTCCCTCCCCTCCTGGATCTTGTTGACCTCTCTGAGGTCATATTTGTTGTGTTTTTGTTTTTCTCGCTGTTTCTGCCATCGCCTACCGCCCCTTCTTGTCCTTGGTCCTTTGGAGCTAACCTTCCCCCTACTCTCACCTTCTCCATTTCCAATAAAAAAGAAGAGGGTTGGATAGTCTTAGTCTGTATTGGTGTTACATCTTCAGGTGGTATGGAGCTAACTGAGGAGGAGACCGAAGACACACTACCCGCAAGTGATGAACCCAGTGTGTCTTCACGTTGCCTCTTCCCCTCTCCCACAGCCTTGATGTTATCATACTTGCGGGCAAAGGTATATACCCTACCATCCCTGTAGTCTTTATCATCTCTGCGTATTTTCTTCACCTTTTTATCCTTGAGATAGATTTGATAATCTTCAAGGATTTTGTTAAGGATCTCATAGTTTTTTCTGATTGCCTCCTTAGGTTCCAGTGTGGCTATATCTGCCTCTAAATCACTAATTTCCTGTTGTAGCTTCTTCCCTTTCCCTTCAGCGTTTTTAATGAGTATCCGCATCATCACAAATGAGGCGTCATGCAAGTTCTTCTCCCAGTCCTTGAGGTCATCAGTCTCAAGGTTTTCGAAGGTGGGAAAAATGAGGATTCTCAGTCCTCTGGGGATCTTATCATTTTCCATATATTTCTCAAGGGTTGTTCCGTCCCACCAACGAGCCATTTCGGCTTTTTTTAGTCTTTCCAGTTTTTGAAACTTACTTTTCAGACCCTCAGGGCTGGGGGTTGTTGTAGTTGGACCTCCCGCTTTAGAGCCAGTTGTAAACAAATCCTGTGCTAACTCATGTCTTCTATCCTTAAATTGGGCCATCTTATTCCAGACTCGAATTGGAGTTCACTGTCTTCCAATTCGTACAATTTACAATAAAATTAATTATTGGGGTTAATCCGTGCTAACTGGGGTGCAAATATGAATCAGAAGAAGCAAAGCCAGCGGTAACCCTCTGGGACAGCACCGGATTATCAATTACCCCTTGTATTGGTAGGTGATAAGTTCAAATTCACCCTGTGTGTGCGCTCTCGAATGGTACCCGCTAACACAATACCTCCCCAAATACTGGGGCAAAAATAGTACATAAATAGCAAAAGGCGCACCACAACCTCAAATTTAAATTTAACTCAAATTAAATTAGTCCATAAACATCAAGTTTTTTCTTTTCCAAATTGATCTTCTTTATTTTTCATTTGTTAAAATGACATTTAGGAACAGCCAAGGCAGCCGACGCGTTTCGTCCTCTTGGGACTTCTTCAGGGCTGCAAAAGTATATATATAAAAC
Organism: Triturus cristatus; assembly: GCF_964204655.1. Lineage (NCBI taxonomy): Eukaryota > Metazoa > Chordata > Amphibia > Caudata > Salamandridae > Triturus > Triturus cristatus. The sequence continues at coordinate 848,378,800 of NC_140583.1, read as the reverse complement.
AATGTATAAATACCACGAATACCCACATACAATATATACAAATCCAACAAACATAATCATAAATCTTAAACAAATACAAAGAAGTGCTGATAAAAAGAGGAAGACAGAGGACAATATTAACTGTACATTTGAAGACATAAACAAGTTAAAAACAGGATTCTAAGTCAGTTAATCCTTGCTATTGATTTATGTTCAATAACCTTCGATATGAACAAGTAATCAACTCTCTGACATGTTTCTGGTTAATTAGTAATTCAAAACTGCACAATAGTGAAGTGCAACTGGTTTCTTTAAACCAAATCTCATTCCCCAACCAAGTTTGCATCGACCACAGTTAATTGGGTCAGAAAGGATTGAGAGTTTACTATCAACAGGCTCAATGCGGTTTCACAGGAAGCAGCGAGGAAAGGGGGGAGGTCCAAAGAAGTACCCACCGTAAGAAACAATGCATCTGTTTGTGTAATTCTTTCTTGGAAATTCTGAGATGTCATTCAAAATCACTGAAAAGAGGTCAAAATGGGAGGGCATTACTCAACGCAATGTCCTAGTGTTTGTAAATTACAGGATGTTTAAGGTACATCTTATGTTAATGATAACCTTAAAAAAGTTAAACAGGAAGCGGAGTATAAAGCGAAGCGAAGGAGTCATACATAAAATTTGATAGTACGAGTAAATAAGCATGTAAATTCTTATTCATGTGTCCCAAGTAAGCCCCTAAAAGACGTATAAAACTGTACAAGTAGACAAAGGTGCTAAGAGAGAACAACAAAAAACCCCATAGGGGTATATGTACTTACATAAATGGTATAATGGATAATTTGAATAGGATAATGGTCTGATTACGACAAGTTGCGAATGATCGTCCCGTCTTGTGATTAGGAGTAGAATATCCGATCAAAAGTATATCCAATGATAAGGATAGGAGTCCGAATCTTTAAAATGCCTAAAGTGAAAACACAGTAAACTAATAATCCAAAACAATAGTGCGTGTTGAGTGAATTCGACCAACCCACTCATAGAATTCTATATATGTAAACCCATGATTAAAAACAGAAAGAGTCAGGAAGAAAAGGATTGAGGGGTAACCTAATAAGTCAAAAGGGATATTGTAATCAACCTATTTGAGATTAAGTAAGCTTTACAAAGAAGGGATAATAAACAATTTATTACCAACCGTGATGTTTGGAGAGTAATAATTAAAGGCAAATCCCAGTGTTTAGCCTAAAGAATCTAGTTTATGTCACATTGACATGAGGAAATGCTACCAAGGTGCCACCAACCCTTAGAAACAAGCTCAATAAAAGTGTTTTTAGGTTTGTCAAACGGACTAATGAGTTCGATTATCTCAACGTTCACAAAGTAAGGCAGTATCAAAAGTTCCCACAGCACCTACCCGATTCCGCATCTTTCAAATCCTGGACGGGAACTAATCCTCTGGTTTTCCGTAGCACACGGGACTCATGCTCGTGTGTTTAAATAGTGATTGACCCCATGTAAACTCAAAACACCTGTGTCCCGAGCCTCGTTACCCAGATTCACGTCATAGCGTAGTAACTAAGAATAGTATGTAAACCCAGTGGCCATCTTGGAAGGGTAAACGGTAACGAGCATACCAATGTAGAGAACATATAATAAAAGGTATTACGATTGCTGACATTAAATAAAAGCGTACGACGCACAATTCCATTGCCGTACATCTAGTTGGATAATAATCCATTAAAAACATGAGACTACAGATTAGTCAACACTTCGTATAGGTTTAGGAGCGAGCAAACCAGCAGCCATGTTGGAATGGGCAAAATGTAAGAGTATCTGCTATCTCGGTAAGCTAATCCAATATCTCGCCCCCAATGTGTCTGAAAAATAAGAAAAAAACAAAGGACTGACTAGAACATCGCATCGGAAAAAACAAATCTTTGCTTCCCCGTAGCACGAGCTAAGTGTTTGATAGTCCACTCGAGCTGGCTACCAAATTGAATAGGTAGAATGTTCCTCTTTCAAAAAATGGAACCGATATCGGTGATTATTAGAATAAGAGAAAAATCAAAGATACTAGCGAAAATATTGTGCACCGGAGGCTATGGGTCCAAATCATATAGGTTTATACACAGCACATATCTCACATAAACAACAACGGTCTAACAGTGACACTAAAAAGAGCTAAGATTAAATATACCATGTCTTCTCCCAAACATGAGATCTATTACAAAAAGATAAAAAGGCCGATATATGTATCGGATATGTTCCAAATTATCAACTTATGTACATAATGTTATGAGGGATCGTTCTATAGTGTGAGTGTGTAACAAGTCATATGGACAAGACGATGTTTCTCCAGTTTGTAAATGGGGTCACCCAGTGGTATTCAACAAAATTAGTGACAAGGCCTGTCGTTCCAAGAGGAACCGACATGGTTAATGTGATTGTCATTGGTAAAAGAATAACCGGCAATACCTGTACTGTGAATCAACTTCAAATACAGAGGTCGAAGGTTGAGCAGTTGTAAGTAGGCGGCATGGGCTAGATTGTACCAAAAAAGCATGATAACCATAATAACAATGAATGAAAGCACTTAACGTGGCAGTTGTTAGGATGCCACAGTACAAATTTATATATGGTGACCGATAGATCCAACATGGATGTACGTAATACATAAACATTAGCATTTCCAAAGCAGCACTCAAGAGATAAGGTTTGGCTAGTCAACAAGATTGAGCAGTTGTAAGTAGACAGCATGAACTAGGCTATACCAAAGCAACAAAATAACAGTAATATTAATAACAGCAAATGAAAACACTTAACGTGGTAGTTGTCAAAATACACGTTACAGATTCATACATAATGACCAATAGGTATAGGAGTACATAATAACATGAACATTAGCATTTCCGGAGCAGAAATCAAGAGGTAAGGTTGGGTTAGTCGGCAATAATGTGAAGATGATACAAAAGAGTCATATGCTAAATATCTGGTCATCTGTAGTTAACCCAAGTTGTTCTTAATATAGTGATTTCTACAAGAAATAATGCATTTCAGATTCGGTGTTATGCCCCATTTCCACACATCGGAGCCTACATATCCAACCCGCCTCGTTTCGTCTTAATTCCAGCTCTCTATTCCCTCCTCTAGGGGATGATGGTATATGGTCTATCCCAAAGAACCACAGTTCATTTGGCTTGTGCCCTTTGTCCTGGATATGTGTAGTAAGGGGATACTTGGATTCACCCTTTACTGCCGCTCTTAGGTGTTCCTGTATCCTGGTCTTAAGTTCCCTTTTTGTGCTGCCTACATAGATGATGTCACATGGACAGCCCAGAATGTATGTGACAAAGGTTGATTTACACGTGATGGTATGCTTAATCTTATGTGTTTTGTCAGTGTTGTATCGGAACGTCCGTGTTCTATTTTTTCCCAGTTTACACACATTGCATTTCATGCATGTAAAGAAGCCCCCATTGCCCTCTGTCAGCCAGTTTGGAGGTTTGGGGGACGTTACAAAACTGGGGCATAGAAGGTTCCTCAGGTTTTGACCCCGTCTGTAGGTGACCCTGGGTGTCCTTGGGATTTCATCTTTTAAGCCCGGTATTTCACATAGTAATCTCCAATGTTTTCTCAGGATATTATAGATCCGATTACTATCTTTGTTGTAGGTGGTAACGAGAGCAGTAGTAGCTTGTTTCTTGCGTTCAGTACACGATGTTTTTTTCTCCAGAGTGCTTTCTCTTTTTACCTTGAGGGCCCTCTTCTCGATCTTATTCATGAGGGGCACAGGGTAACCTCTATTGATGAATCTGTTTTTGGTCTCCGTAACATTTCGGATAAAACCCTCCTGAGTGCTACAGATCCTCCTCATTCTTATCATTTCCCCAAAGGGAATGTTGTTAACAACATGTCGGGGATGAGCACTGTCGTAACGCAATACACTACACTGCGTTACAGGCAGTGCTCTTGCGATGTACCGTGCTCTGTATTGTGTTATTCTGTACAAAAAACTGGATATCCAGGAAATCAATCTTCTCCTTACTCCAGTTTATTGTGGATGTGTGGAAATGGGGCATAACACCGAATCTGAAATGCATTATTTCTTGTAGAAATCACTATATTAAGAACAACTTGGGTTAACTACAGATGACCAGATATTTAGCATATGACTCTTTTGTATCATCTTCACATTATTGCCGACTAACCCAACCTTACCTCTTGATTTCTGCTCCGGAAATGCTAATGTTCATGTTATTATGTACTCCTATGTTGGACCTATTGGTCATTATGTATGAATCTGTAACGTGTATTTTGACAACTACCACGTTAAGTGTTTTCATTTGCTGTTATTAATATTACTGTTATTTTGTTGCTTTGGTATAGCCTAGTTCATGCTGTCTACTTACAACTGCTCAATCTTGTTGACTAGCCAAACCTTATCTCTTGAGTGCTGCTTTGGAAATGCTAATGTTTATGTATTACGTACATCCATGTTGGATCTATCGGTCACCATATATAAATTTGTACTGTGGCATCCTAACAACTGCCACGTTAAGTGCTTTCATTCATTGTTATTATGGTTATCATGCTTTTTTGGTACAATCTAGCCCATGCCGCCTACTTACAACTGCTCAACCTTCGACCTCTGTATTTGAAGTTGATTCACAGTACAGGTATTGCCGGTTATTCTTTTACCAATGACAATCACATTAACCATGTCGGTTCCTCTTGGAACGACAGGCCTTGTCACTAATTTTGTTGAATACCACTGGGTGACCCCATTTACAAACTGGAGAAACATAGTCTTGTCCATATGACTTGTTACACACTCACACTATAGAACGATCCCTCATAACATTATGTACATAAGTTGATAATTTGGAACATATCCGATACATATATCGGCCTTTTTATCTTTTTGTAATAGATCTCATGTTTGGGAGAAGACATGGTATATTTAATCTTAGCTCTTTTTAGTGTCACTGTTAGACCGTTGTTGTTTATGTGAGATATGTGCTGTGTATAAACCTATATGATTTGGACCCATAGCCTCCGGTGCACAATATTTTCGCTAGTATCTTTGATTTTTCTCTTATTCTAATAATCACCGATATCGGTTCCATTTTTTGAAAGAGGAACATTCTACCTATTCAATTTGGTAGCCAGCTCGAGTGGACTATCAAACACTTAGCTCGTGCTACGGGGAAGCAAAGATTTGTTTTTTCCGATGCGATGTTCTAGTCAGTCCTTTGTTTTTTTCTTATTTTTCAGACACATTGGGGGCGAGATATTGGATTAGCTTACCGAGATAGCAGATACTCTTACATTTTGCCCATTCCAACATGGCTGCTGGTTTGCTCGCTCCTAAACCTATACGAAGTGTTGACTAATCTGTAGTCTCATGTTTTTAATGGATTATTATCCAACTAGATGTACGGCAATGGAATTGTGCGTCGTACGCTTTTATTTAATGTCAGCAATCGTAATACCTTTTATTATATGTTCTCTACATTGGTATGCTCGTTACCGTTTACCCTTCCAAGATGGCCACTGGGTTTACATACTATTCTTAGTTACTACGCTATGACGTGAATCTGGGTAACGAGGCTCGGGACACAGGTGTTTTGAGTTTACATGGGGTCAATCACTATTTAAACACACGAGCATGAGTCCCGTGTGCTACGGAAAACCAGAGGATTAGTTCCCGTCCAGGATTTGAAAGATGCGGAATCGGGTAGGTGCTGTGGGAACTTTTGATACTGCCTTACTTTGTGAACGTTGAGATAATCGAACTCATTAGTCCGTTTGACAAACCTAAAAACACTTTTATTGAGCTTGTTTCTAAGGGTTGGTGGCACCTTGGTAGCATTTCCTCATGTCAATGTGACATAAACTAGATTCTTTAGGCTAAACACTGGGATTTGCCTTTAATTATTACTCTCCAAACATCACGGTTGGTAATAAATTGTTTATTATCCCTTCTTTGTAAAGCTTACTTAATCTCAAATAGGTTGATTACAATATCCCTTTTGACTTATTAGGTTACCCCTCAATCCTTTTCTTCCTGACTCTTTCTGTTTTTAATCATGGGTTTACATATATAGAATTCTATGAGTGGGTTGGTCGAATTCACTCAACACGCACTATTGTTTTGGATTATTAGTTTACTGTGTTTTCACTTTAGGCATTTTAAAGATTCGGACTCCTATCCTTATCATTGGATATACTTTTGATCGGATATTCTACTCCTAATCACAAGACGGGACGATCATTCGCAACTTGTCGTAATCAGACCATTATCCTATTCAAATTATCCATTATACCATTTATGTAAGTACATATACCCCTATGGGGTTTTTTGTTGTTCTCTCTTAGCACCTTTGTCTACTTGTACAGTTTTATACGTCTTTTAGGGGCTTACTTGGGACACATGAATAAGAATTTACATGCTTATTTACTCGTACTATCAAATTTTATGTATGACTCCTTCGCTTCGCTTTATACTCCGCTTCCTGTTTAACTTTTTTAAGGTTATCATTAACATAAGATGTACCTTAAACATCCTGTAATTTACAAACACTAGGACATTGCGTTGAGTAATGCCCTCCCATTTTGACCTCTTTTCAGTGATTTTGAATGACATCTCAGAATTTCCAAGAAAGAATTACACAAACAGATGCATTGTTTCTTACGGTGGGTACTTCTTTGGACCTCCCCCCTTTCCTCGCTGCTTCCTGTGAAACCGCATTGAGCCTGTTGATAGTAAACTCTCAATCCTTTCTGACCCAATTAACTGTGGTCGATGCAAACTTGGTTGGGGAATGAGATTTGGTTTAAAGAAACCAGTTGCACTTCACTATTGTGCAGTTTTGAATTACTAATTAACCAGAAACATGTCAGAGAGTTGATTACTTGTTCATATCGAAGGTTATTGAACATAAATCAATAGCAAGGATTAACTGACTTAGAATCCTGTTTTTAACTTGTTTATGTCTTCAAATGTACAGTTAATATTGTCCTCTGTCTTCCTCTTTTTATCAGCACTTCTTTGTATTTGTTTAAGATTTATGATTATGTTTGTTGGATTTGTATATATTGTATGTGGGTATTCGTGGTATTTATACATTGTTTTATATATATACTTTTGCAGCCCTGAAGAAGTCCCAAGAGGACGAAACGCGTCGGCTGCCTTGGCTGTTCCTAAATGTCATTTTAACAAATGAAAAATAAAGAAGATCAATTTGGAAAAGAAAAAACTTGATGTTTATGGACTAATTTAATTTGAGTTAAATTTAAATTTGAGGTTGTGGTGCGCCTTTTGCTATTTATGTACTATTTTTGCCCCAGTATTTGGGGAGGTATTGTGTTAGCGGGTACCATTCGAGAGCGCACACACAGGGTGAATTTGAACTTATCACCTACCAATACAAGGGGTAATTGATAATCCGGTGCTGTCCCAGAGGGTTACCGCTGGCTTTGCTTCTTCTGATTTATAATTCTGAAAATACCACGTTTAGAAAGTTGGCCTTTTCCTGACCTAGCCATTTAGTGCCAGTAGCCTGTACCTGGGTCACATGACTGGGTGTAGCAGACAGTTGAGCTTTGTGTAGTTCTCCTATGTAGCCAAACAATAGGGAGCTTAGGTGTGTGCCTTAATAGGCCATCAGTGGCAAGATGGGAGGGAAGAGCTGGGCACAGCCCCACTTCCTCTTAAATAGGCTGTGTCCTGCCTCCACACCAAGGGCTGCATACCCCCTGCAGTTAGTCTGGAGCCACGACAGAGAAGGCAGAATGTCTGGAAAATTCAAAGGGAAACCACTTCAAAGGCACAACTGGCAATAAATACTACACCTCAGACACCAACTCTTGAGTACACAGTCCTGGACCTGTAAATACTCTGCCAGAAAGAAAGACTGCAGTGCAGCTACAAGGACTGCCACTCTGCTGGACTGCTGCTCTAAAGGAACTGTTGCCCTGCTGTGCTGACCTGCTGCCCTCTTAGCTTTAAAGGAAGAACTGGACCTGCAACTTCATATTGAACCCAGGACCCCAGAGCGATGCTAGGGGCTAAGCTGCTGGCATCCTGATCTAAGCCTTAGGCACATTAAAGGCTCCCAATCTTCCTGAACCAGCCCCTTGACCCAGCTGTAGCGAGTTCATGACCCCCAAGTGGTGCCTCTCAGGTCCTGGATCCTTGCTGTATCTCACTGGCACTGAAATCAAGCCTCTGGGCTCCTTGTGCCATGAATGCTTGCACAAAGACCACGCCACTAGTACTGGAAATCAGTGTGAAATACCGCCAGGCTGTCTCTTTAAACGGCATAATCAGCCGCCTGCATGGGACCGCCAAGGTGAAGCGCCTGGCCACATCGACAGTCTCCTGCAACGCTCTCCTTGCTCATCGCGGCCCTCTCCAAGGAGAGCGGGACTGGCATAAAACTTGAGAAGGTAAACCTTCAGCTGGACCAACCTGCGACTGTATCCGACCTGAGGTCCATCACAGTTGGCCTGGACTTTTGAATTTGGCCTGATCCAGCACTACCAGATAGTTGCAGTTGGCACTTTGTGCTTTTAGGTGCTATGTTACACCTTTATTTTTTTTTAATTTTTTTTATTTTAAAAAACCTTTATTGCACATAAAAACTCAATACAAACATGGGCCTACAACCTCAAGGAAGCAATGGGCCCCCTGGGGCTCAGCCGAATTGACAAAGTACTGAGTGCACCTCAGAAGTTATCCGGATACATAAATTTTGAAATACAAACAAAAAAGGAAAAATAAAATAACACCAAAAGACAAGGCGGAAACCATCGAAAAAGAGGCGTCTAACCACGGCTGGGGGACCACACAGTACCAACTCCACCCTCGGGTGGTCAATGAGGATGATCAAGGGGGAGGTGGGGGCGACGGGAGAGCCACAACCATCTACAGTTGAAATGCAATAGTCCGGGAACCTCAGGATCAGGGGGACAAGGCAGCATCAGATGAGTCCACGAGGGGGGGTGTGCAGATGTTCCCACGGTACGCGTTCCACTGGCCCCAAATTCTACCCCACGCCCCCGGCTTACCTCGGGCCACATACACAGTCTTCTCTCTGCACATGCACCAGTCCATGTTCTCCTTCCATACTGACACGGTGGGAGGCCGCCGGGAACCCCAAAGCTGTGCGATGTCCCTCTTAGCAATCATGTTCCCAAGGGCCGCCCACCGAGTCTGAGCCGCATTATAATCGTTAGGCTCCCACACGTTCAGCACACATCGGCAAACCTCAGGCAACAGGGCGACCCCAGTGACACATTCCATGACAGCATGCACCCGGCGCCAATACTCCGCAACCTTACGGCACTCCCAGAGGACATGGAGAAAAGTGGCGCTGAGCCCACAGCCGCGCCTACAGAGCCCGTCTTCAGAGAAACCCATCAGAACTAAACGAGGGCCCGTCAACCTTTATTTTTGTTTTTTTTTTTTTTTTAATTCATAACTCCAGTTCTACGGATTGACTTTTTGTCATTCTGGTCTTGTTTTAATTATTACAGTTTACTCTAATAATTTAACTTGTGTGTGATTCTTTTATGGCGTGCTTTCACTTTTTTACTAATGGAAATGTTGCTCAAATACTTAACACATTTTCTTTAACTCAAGCCTGACTGCTCTGTGCCAAGCTACCAGGGGGTTGAGAACAGGTTATCTGAGGTTTGCTTGTGCCTTAACCTGAGAAAAACTGTAGTTGCTGCTTGACCAGGGCTCACATCCCAGTCAACCAGTAACCCAATTTCTTATACTTTCCATTTTGAAAAGAATGAGCACTCACAAGAGGAGATGGAAAGAAGTGCTTTTGTAAAAGGAACTGTATGCAGTTAAGAAACAAACACACATACAAAGAAATAAGCACCGGATGGCTCTTCAGATTAGCAGGTCAAAGTGGACTGTAGAATCCAAGATGGCTACTGTGGATGTTGCAGGGATTGGATCTTCACAAAGCAGGCTTGTTGTAGCAATTCAGAATGTCTTTCATGCACAGAACAACACTCTGGGAACTATTTCTGTGCACTGGAAGGGACTGAGGTTTGGATTCATGGGGCCCTTGATGTTTTCATGCCATTTCCTTGATAAGAGATAGGTTGGGTACATGCACTCAATTACAGCCCTGTAACTCCACGCCCAGCTATACTAGCTGGTAAATCCAAGTCCCGAAACACTTGGGGCGGTATTACACACGGCTGCGCCGGCGCTAGTTTTCGCTGTGCGCCAGAGTATGCTTGCGTTTTTATGCATTTGCGTCTGTGCGCTAATACAATATGTGCACAGACACAAACGCACATAAACACAAAGCACAAAGTCTGTGCCAACATCACGGCACATTACAAACCGATCCTCTGTAATGCGATTAGGGCCCATACTCTGGCGCACAGCGAAAACTAGCGCCGGCGCAGCCGTGTGTAATACGGCCCCTGGTGTGCTATTGCACCTGATCAATCTGGCTGCACAGTAGCCAAAGAAAACTCATAGTTTTGGGTCCAACACCTGGAATTACCAATTGCGGCATTAACACACCTAGCTACCACAGGACTCGTAGTCAGGTTATCTGTCCTGGTCTGCATAAGATGGCAGAAGACATAAGAGTGGGTTACTACACACCTGTTACAGAGATCAGTATGCAACCAATAGGTTGCTCTTTTAAACAGCTGTGGGTTGACTTAGTCATTCATCCCTTTGAGTTCTAAAACATGGGGAGGGACATTTGATAAAACAAAAAATAACACACTCGCTGATATTCATGGAATAAAAATATTTTTTTATAGTTTTCACCTGCCACAGTCGTAGGTCTTTCTTCCTCCCAATTCCACGAGCCCAGCACCCAAAATTGTACACACATGCCGAAATGTAACCAAACACAAACACTCCAAGTGTACTCTAGCTACGAGGTATCCACCTTTCCTTATCCAGACAGATGTGTGCACAAGTCACACAAATGCACTCTTCGCGCCACTCGTAGGCTGCTTGCATTCCTCAATTATTGCAATCACCAGACATTAATACCAAAACCATGAGTGTGCAAAATTGAAGAAATTACGAAAATGCACTTAAGCACATCTAGGCAAGAGACCCGGTTCATCGAGAAAATATTTCTCATAACACATTTTCTGTTTGAGCCAGCCCTCTGAAATAAACTGCGCTAAATTTTATGTTGGTGTAATTTCTGACAAGTCAAATAATTTGTGCAATGCAAAACTGAGGAAATTACACATGTGTAACAAGTAATTTCACCCAGGCCTAGTAAACGTATGACATGTATTATCCCAAAAAAGTTAGTAAACTGCCAACTATCTTTTCATGCAACTTCTTTTACACTCACCAGAACAATCTCCTAGTAACCGGTCATGTTGTCCCATCTTCCAACCTGAAGTTTAGTAATTCAGATAAAAAGTACTGCACGACGTAGCTTCTGAAATATAGGCATTAAGAGCACTGGTCTAGCTTCAAAGTGAAGAAAGAAGAATGCAAATCAGGTATCACAAAAGAATGATTGAGGACGACATATATAGGAAATTAAGGAAGATAAATAAATGAGGCCCCAAAGCTCATTGATCGGAATAAATTCTGAATGCTTACTAATTGGCTACGTGAGCGGACCTCTTTAAAGATCATTAATAATATATCCTGACCACTTTTCTGCTGATACATCACGCATTTTTATAAGAATAACAGATTCTTGCCCAAGGCCTTAGCAAGATGCACCACTTAATATGACAATAGGAAAAGGAAAGGTAGATTAGCTACACTATGGAATCTCTATGGACCTGGAGAAGGCTAAACAGCATAATTGAAAACATTGCTTATATCTCTGTTCAATTCACTAATAGTCTCAACTCAGATTTGGAATAGAGGCTTTGTCCATAATCCACCCTTTGTATAACAAGTGCGACTCCAGCAAGCCTGTAAACTATGGATTAATAGCCTTGTATACAGAGGGATAGTTACAAGCCAAATTGTTATTGGAGACACTACAACCATCGGTGGAGGGTCTTCTCAACCAAACAGACCAGAAAACATGTGGGTGTTCTCTAATATTATTGAAATCTAATGAGGTATTAACCCCTTGAGTGCCCCGCCATTTCCCCGCCCTGTGCCAGCCCTTTCATTAGCGGGCGGGGTTCATGACGAGATAGTCTCGTCATGGGCACAGCGCAACCGCGGCCCATGATGAGACCATCTCGTCATGGGCACTCAAGAGGTTAAAGGAATGCTTTATTGATTATTCCCAGATCTTTTCACTGTGTATATACACAACAATTATAGAGCAAAATTAGCCTTTAGGGGAATTTAAGCAACTGTACCGAAAGCGATTCTAGCACCTTTTTCTAATACTTGCATATTATGGAGTACTTTGCAGTAAGTCTGTAACATTCAATTCTATGTCAGGACTGGAGGCGAAGATTAGGTCTTCTCACTTCACTTTTATCAACAGCAGTCAATGTAAAACAACAAATGTAAATGTAAATGTAGTTGAGCTTATATAGCGCACAGCTACCCGCTGTGGGTTTCCCGGCGCTTGCTTAGGGAACCCGTCCTGGTATTCCCCTGTGAGATAGCAGGGTATCCACAAGGTGAAAGTCAGGCATCCCGCCGCGAGGGGCCGTTGTGGAGATTAAGCAAGCTATTGCCCAGAGTCGCAGAGTGTGAACCCGTGAGTCGAGGAGGCACCGGGGCGAGAATTATCGAGTCCGTGGAATTTTTAGCCCAAGACCCGCCGAGGCGGGGAATTGAACCCTGGTCCAGGACCGATCTCAGCTTCCGGGTCTGCCGTCTCTAACCCCTGAGCCACACTTCTCCACAGACGACATTTCCCATGAAACCCAGGGAAATCTGTAGTCAAAGAAAAGTGTCCAATTAGGAGTAGTCCTTCATCCTCCAATCAGGTCACTCCACCATCCACATAGTCAGTACTCTGGCTTGGGTGCCCGTTTAGAGGATATTCTCAACGTGGCGGATTGGTCTTCGTACTCTACCTTCAAAAGGTTGTACCTCAAGCCAGTGCTGGACATGGCTCACCTCGTGGTGAGCAAGGCTTTAAACTAGCATATTCCTCGTCTCCAGTCCTGACATAGAATGAAAAATTTCCTAGCCATCGTAACAGAGAGTTTCAATTCTATTAAGGACTCGGAGGCGAGGATTATCCCTCCCTAGGGTTTTTGGATGCAGATTTCCCACCCTGTATTGGAGTAAGTAGCTTCGTTTGACTCTAACCTGTTAATGGTATTCATTTGCTGTCATTTTTTGTAAATATCTGCCTTACTGTTGTGGTTTACAGGCTTGAAGTAACTCAGTTTCACTCTAAACTGTTGAGAGTATTGATTCGTAGTCATTTTGTAAATCTGCCTCACTGTTTTGGTTTACAGGCTTAACGTATACCTATTCGTTGAATGACGATATACCTTTGTCCTCGTAGGTTCGGATGCGAATAAACAGGATGCATGAGGGTAGGTTCGGATGCATGAGGATGTTTTAACGGCTGACTTCGCGCGACGAAAGAGGATGAAGGGCCAGTGAGGACAGACAATGTAGATGGTGGCGTGACCTGATTGGAGGATCCAGGACTGCTCCTAATTGGACACTTATCTTGGACTACAGATTTTTCTAGGGTTCATGGGAAATGTAGGCTTGTCGTTTTAAATTGGCTGCTGTTAATAAAAGTGAAGAGAGAAGGCATAATCCTCGCCTCCGAGTACTAAATAGAATTGAAACTTTCCGTTACGATAGCTAGGAAATTTTTCATTAGATCTCAGGAGGCATACAGTAAGGACTAAAGATCGAAAACAAACTCATTAAAAACAAATCTTGGTATTTGAGAAATGAAATGTTTTACATAGTTGGCACCTGGGTCACATTAATTTAGATGTAATTAGGTCGTGCAACTATTTAGGGGTATCAATGAATGGAAGGAGCACCCATAACACTCAGATGAACAAAACTCAAATAAAATGTGCAAAGTGATGTCTATTTTGGTATTGTCCGACTAAGAGTGGAACCAATTCGGAGGGTTCTTTAAGCTAGTTATCCACTCTTTACTATATGCGGCTTCGGTTTACAGCAGAGGTCAGGGAGCACAGGCAGATGGATGCTATTTTTAGTAAACAGGTACAGAAAGTATTTCACCTTTCAAAATCTAGTCCACAAGCACAAAAATCAATGGAGCTTGGTGTTTAGACGTTATCAATATTTTCTGATGCAGCATAGTTAAAATATGGATTCAAGTCATGTAATGAAAACTGACATGCTAAAAATGTATTAAAGCAAAATATGTATACAAACTAGGAAACAAACAATGGTAAAATTTTCTGTTGACAGGTTAACACAAATTTGCACTATGAGAGTTGGCTTTCAAAATAAACTTACAGAAAGATTATATTGCTATTAAAAAAACTGTAGCGACAGAGATATTTAAGAGGGAGGATCAACATCTAATGCACGAAATGGATCGAAGGGAAATATGTTTTTAAAAACAGATAAAGAATCAGGCTACAAAAATACCTTTGTAGCTCACCGCCCTCATTTACTACACTACATTTTAAGGTTCTGTTTCATGCTTAACCCAATACTAAAGTTTGGGGCACCATGGTGCAATGCAGCCATCAATATTAAGACCTGCATTTTTTGGATCAACATGCTTGAATCATTATAGCATGTTATATATAGTAGGCCTGGGCGAAAATTTCGTTCCGTTTGCGGAAATTGCGATAATTTGACATTTTCGCATTCTGCGGAGAGCGCGAAAATGTCAAAAATTCCGGTTTCCGCAGCTTGGCGATAATTTGTTTCTTGCTCGCGCTGTAAAATAATACATTCTCGCGCGCGCGATCGCCTTACCTGAATCCCTGCGTTCGCCGACAAGTTTTCTTGATCCGGTCGTGTTCTCCATGAGATGTTGTATTGTTTTTAGCCATTTGCGCTGTCTCGCGACAGTTCGCGCCCGCAGTGACGTCATGCGTCGCGCGATCACGTCTTTCTTCTCGCGATCATGTACCGCGAGACAACTCAAAACAAGATGGCCGCGCCCGCAAGCAACCACATGGGTAAGTTGGCGACCCGCAACCATGCAGAAAATCTCGCGAACATGCCGGAAAAAAACTTCCGCATCTTCGCGATATTTCCGCTTGTTTGCGATAATTTTAAACATTTTCGCGATAATTTGCGAAAGTTAATTTCACAAATTCCGCCCACCCCTAATATATAGCTGTCCAAACGTTTCCAATGAAAGGTAGTTTGGGCTGTTTTTACAGCTAATGATATTAAGAAAATGATTAACACTTGGTAGTATCTTTGAATGCAAAAATATTCAGGTATTGAGTCTTGCGAAAAATATAGATTATGTAACAAAATATATGTATTTGTTATAATGCAATTGTGATGGTTAAGTTATTTTAATTGCTTGAACGAAACCTTGTTTTTGATTCTGCATTAAGGAGATTAGTCTATTTTAAATTAGAATGGTGTTGCTCTGCAAATAAAATAGGATATTGACTTGACGTATAATCCATGGTAGACTGTAGTGTAGAACGTAAATTCTTCACAAGACAGGCCCACAGGCAGAACGTACAAGAACAGGCCTTATCTGGCCCCCACCCTTCAAAACTGAACTGTAACCTCACACAGCTCACACCAATATTCCCGGCATTGACATATTCCTTTGCCTCTACTATAGTTCCTCAAACTACACTCTCACCATTCCTTACTCACTGAGCAACAACAAAGAAGTTACTAGCAGGCACATGGCACTCATTCATGCACCATTCACTCTCCCGCTGCAACCCTAGATTCTGGAACCCAGGACAGGCCAACATATATAACCTGTCTCTTAATTAAAAAAAATCCCAGAGGTGGCGCATCTACTAAATCCTAGTCGTTAATAAGCACAGTTCTGTACCTCGCATCTTCAATGAGTGTTACAGGTCACCTTCAGTCCTCAACAGATTCAATTTCCTGGTCAGGCCAAGTGCACATGGACATCCTGGGAGCAGCCAACTAGGCAGCATAAAAAGGCTGAGGTTTGATTACCTACCCTAGGCACACCAGACTTGGTAAATGCCAGCAGCAAGCCTTCAGTGCTCCTACTCAAAACTCAATACCCCTGTCCAGCTGTAGCCTTCAGCATGCAGTAGCCTCTTTGCTAGTACTCTCTACCTTCAGCTTCAGCATTAGGCCCACAAATATAATTCTCTATTAGTGAGAGTCGTCTTCAGTGGTCAAACAGCAGACAGGGTGGGGAGGAGGCAGTATTGTGTCTCTCAGATGCTTTTTCTAGCTTGACCTAATAACTTTCAATATAATACGATTTCTAACATTGCAGTGTTTTGAATCCTCACCCCGTCTTCCCTAGTCCACTATTATCAACCTATTTTTCACTTGTGCTGTAACCTATTCTTTCATTCTTCCCTTACATATTACCTGTCCAGCATCCACTACCTATCCCAGGTCAGACTGCTAAGGCGCTAGGTCTACGATACACTATTGCTTGATCTGGTGAGATGCTGACGCTTTACCGAAGACTACTCCATCCACAAATTATCCTTATTATCTTGATATTGCTCCCTCTTTTCCGCTCTTCTGGTCCCTATTTTCAGCTGTCCCTTCTCAGCACTTTCTGATTACCCTGGGAAAGCGTAAAGCACTCTGCTTAAGGACAAGTCAATAGGACATCCTCAGCCAAATGATTCTGAACACCAACAATGCTGGGATATTGAGCCAGGTCAAAAATCACAAAAAAAAGACCAGGGAATGAGCCTTCTCTGCCTCCCTTTGCAAAAACTCACAAAAAAAAGAGAAGGACTAATAAAACCTGGGCCAGGGATGTTAACCCAATTTGAATTACAAGATTCCTGTCCCCTTCATTATATAAAAATAATTCATAAGCCAGAAGCAGGAGAAGAAGGGAAATTGAAGAATTTCTCAATACTGCCCTCACCCACTATGCAGTGGCATGCTTCATCATAGGGCTGCTGCAAACGTCCAGGCGCAGACCAACGCACTGGACGGAGCGCTGTTTTTTTTAAGTGGTGAGGGAGAAAAAGAACAGAAAGAAAAGGAAATTAGTGACAGGTAAGAATACTCCCTAAAGAAGGGATCTTTAGTGCAGAAAGATAATAAAATAAAACTGTCCAAGGAGATACCTTGGTAATACCTTTATTCTCGGTTCCCCTTGAAAGGATTACAAATAATGCGATCTGGGGATATGCAGGAGGGGTAACTGCCCCTAAATCCCCACTGCAAGCACCAACATGTTTTGGCCTTCCATTCTAGACCCCATGGGTCATCGAGGCCTTCTTCAGGGTGTAGATCCCTTAGATTATATGGTCTTGATCCACAATTTGGTCTTTGCAACGAAAAAGATTTTTTTTGTATTTAAAAATTGTATATGATGCACCTTCTACATTTCCAGTAGGGCATACATTTTCCGAGTTTCCGAGTAATTCTCTGAACCCAGGACCGTCGTGGGAACGCTGTCTTGTTGTCACACTTTCATCAAAGACCGGCGCTCGTCCTCTTTTCCCCCCACTTGGGCCCTACGACAATATTGAGCCAGGTCCCTTTGTTTATCTGAGAGATAACAGATCCAGTTTAAATACCATGTAAAGTTTACTTGCTTGAAAAAAAACACAAAGGTGGCTTAGTATCAGCTCTCTCTTCTATGAGAAGGCATACCGTTTCTTCCAGAAAGCTACTCAAGAAATTGTGTTCAAGCCCTTCTGCTCATGTATCTTGAGGGTGGTAATGCCCTACTCCATGGCTTCCCAGACCTCACACTGGAAACCGTTGGGGGTATTCTACGGGTTCCAGCAAGTCTCATTCAGGGCCTGAAGAAATATGATCACATTACCCCCATCCTGATGGAATATTAGTGGCTCCCCTTGCTGTCCCGCACTATCTTCGAAACAGGTGGAACAACATCCCCATATCCATCCGACCAACCGTGGTCTAATTTAGAAAAGAGTTGAAGACTCGCCTTTTAAAAGAGCCCTCCCTCACAATGCATTAACCGTCCACAACCCAGATTCCTCATCTACTACAAGTTGACCTTATGCCCTCCTTTGACCATGTACAACACTCGTCTGCCTTGTGGCTAGGTTTGCGCTATAGAAATACTGCATATGCATGGGCGTAGGAACTGTGGGGGGTGCAGGGGACATATCCCCTCCCCCCAGATTTTGTAGTGGGGGGACACAGGGAACAAGGGTGGGGGGGGGGGGGGGGGACAAGGGGACAAATTTTCCCTCTCCCTTCTGAAATTGGCATTTGGCTGGCCATTAGCGCGTAAAAGTGTGACCTTATGGCCCTGCACTTGACCTAGCTGTGACCTGCCTCTCCAGTTACTTGTGACCAATCTGATAGTCACAGCATACAGGTGATGTCACAGAGGCCACCCGCTCTCTGTCCTTTTTAACTGTTGCACCGCCGAGGCTCTGGGAATTTTTTCTCACCTTCCATCACAGCTGCCTGTAGTCTGCACTGCACGGATTGCTGTCTGACCTCGGCTCGTTTCTGCTGCGGGCTTGAAGACGGAACCCTAAGGGCAGCAGGACGATTTGAATACCAGAAGGTGAGGCGGTTTGGCAAAGGTGGGGAAAACAGAAAAGCATTTCGCTTTGGGAAAAATCTTTAAAATATTGTGCTATAAAGTACACAATTTTCAGTTTTTAAAAAGATGTTCCCCGTCACCGAGCACTCTAAGGATATCTTTCACTTCTCTCACTTGGTGCTTTAGTTGCATAGCTTCTCATGTTTTCCCCTCCCCCGATGCCCGTGCAGAGAGCCCCTACTGTCTCCTCTCTCCTCCCTCCTTTTCCTGTTTTCCACCTTTGCAAGAAAGTGCAGGCTATCAGTGGGGTCGGTTACCTGGGTGACTTCAGAAGAGGCGAGGGGCCATTGATCAATTAGTCCAAGCTACTCTTGTATTGCCCTTTTTTGTCCTTGCCAAACCTGGAAGTGGGCTACACAGTGGCCACAAAAATACTGCCCTCCCAGTGCTCAATTTATGCCGGTGGTGTACGGTGCTCAGCACCAGCACTTAATTCACAGGGTATACATTTTTTCTCCGGCAAGCTCAGCATCACCCTAGTGCCAGAGGCTGCCTGTGCCCCAGTATTGGCACTTCAGCGAGTTCATTATTCTCCCCCGTGCCAGCAGCTGAATGTGTCCCATTATTGGCTTTCTGTCGGCTGGCGGCTACCAGGAGCAGGTGGGAGATTCCTGCCAGACCTGTACTGGTACCTGCGCCTCAGATGCCTGCTGGAACCGAAAAAGGCTTGGCTGTATGTAAGCTCCAGCGCCTGGACCCCTCATGCGTCCCAGATGTGCCCCTTTCCCCTCCAGCATAGCACTAGACCCCACGCTGGCCGGCTGCCAGTCTGGTTCGTGACACTACTTCCTGCACTGGGCATTTTGCACAGGGCCCAGTTCACCCTGCCAGAGATGTGAGACACCTTATTCCCCCTCCTCCACTGAGCTGTGTAAAGTCATGATTCCTCCCACACAGTACACATAAAATTCTAGCACCGGAACTTAATCTTTTACAAATTAAGCACTGTGCCCACCCAGGGAATAGTGGAAGTAAAAAGGAACAAATTAACCTTATGCCCGAAGGCATCTTATTTTTCTTGATATCTGCTCTTGGTACGAGAGGTTTATTCGAGAATGGTGGTTGGCCTGTCTGGAGAGGGGGTTTCATATATATTTGATTATGAGGTGCTGTTTAAAGCATTGTACCAGAAACAATGCAGAATTGTCTTGGCTGTCTGAGAGTTCGCTTATATAACTTACGGCAATGTTCTGTCAAAAAGAATTGTAAAAAATTTTTTTTTACATTTTAAATGGGCTTCGTGTGCAGCTTAGAAGGGAAGAAAGCTAAGGCCAACAATAAATGCCTCAACTTGCACTCTGCCTTCTACCCAATTCGATGCTTTAGAGCAGTGTTTCCCAAACTGTGGTCTGCAGACCACCAGGGTTCCGTGACACATTCCCAGGGGGTCCGCAGGAGGCAGTTTTAAAAGCCCTGCAAAGTTCCTTGTCTAATTATCAGTTTTCGAGCAACCATAAAAGTGTCAAAACAAAGCCAGTGATTAATGCACCTGCTGGAGAGATGAGAGCCTTGTCCAGTGGCAGCTTTACGTTATCTAATGTAGCCCAGAGGGTTAATATGCCTACTGCAAAGAACATGTACAATGCATTTTGAAAAACAGTATTTTATGTGCATAGGTGAGTGTGTTACTGCTTTTGTCACAGAGATTCTTTTGTTACTGTGCAGTTCATAAGTGACAACCGAAATGTAGCACAGTGACCTATAAACTGTCATCAAAGAGCTGCTTTCAAACTGCATGGTACAAGTTAGTAACTTATGTTTATTCCCAGTCTTTCATTATCCTGATGCTGCTAAAAAGGTTTATTTGGGCGGAAATATATTTTTATTGTTAAAGTCAATGCTAAGGTGATGTTCTGAATCCCAAGTTTGTGCATCTCCAGACCAAGCACTCTTTAAAAAGGCCTACCAGTATGAATGACATGTGAATCCTACACCTTGTAGTACCCTTTGCCTTATGTAACATTTGCTCTACACTGATTTACATGTATTTTTCATTGTCACTATATGTGTGTGATGTAAAGTGCTCTGACATCCTACAATGGTATGAGAGATGCTATAAAACAAATGAAATACATGTGATGGAGAGGCTATGGAGAGAAGAGAGGCACTGTTGAAGGGTGATAATAAGGGAATCATTGAAGAACCGCAACAACGATTGTCATATCCTAGTGCATAGTAAGGTCTTCATTTACTATTCGTTAAAAGCTAATACAATTTATATAAAATGATAAACCTGATTTAGAATGCACCATTGTTTCCTAAATTTCTTAGGGGGGCGGGGGGGGGGGGGAAGAGCCTCTCAAAGCCCCCTTTGTAGTGGTCAGGCTCACTCACTGCACTTGATGTGCACCGTATGGCGAGTGGTTTGAAAACATTTGCCAGGGCTGCTTTGCCAGGGCTGCTTTGGGTTTCCAGTCTGGCCCTGGCAGGAGCTGGAGCCTCGTACTGCGAAATAAAACCAACCAATTAAAAGTTAGTCACGGAGTTGCAGCACCAACCTTCCCATTAAATTGTTTTGTTTTTTGCAAATTCTTTGAATATAAAATACTAAGGGGGATATTTACAACAGAAGTGGCAGTGTGTCGTTAGCCTCCTTGGCTTAACGATAGGCTCCGCCACTTCAGAAACACAGGGCTGCACCATATTTACAAGAATATGGTGCAGCCCTGCGTTTCCCGCAGTGCTGGTGGTCCTCTTAGCAGTGTAGCGCCAACGCAGGCACCCTTGCACTATGGCAAGGGTGTGTGCATGCAGGCGAAGATTCTTTATGCAAAAACCAAAGGAAATGATGGACGGAGTGTTGAACATTGCAAGCACTCGCCCCCAGTCAACTGATCTGGGTTTAATCCATCACCGTTCTTTTGCCCACTCTGCCACCCCAGTTCAGACATGGCCATATGCAAATCAGTCTGACCCTGTGCCTCATGGGAACAGTCCAGCCCGAACTGCCAAGCCATGTCTTCCCTGGACCGGAAACAAGCTTCCTAGGACCAGTTTCTGGCATTTCAGCCGTCTTCAGCCAGGCTTGCTTGAATCCAGTGTCAAAGTGAGCAAGGGACTCACGTCTGAGCATACCCTGCCAACTTAAGGCGAACAAAGCAAAAACCAAAGGAAATGATGGACGGAGTGTTGAACATTGCAAGCACTCACCCCCAGTCATCTGATCTGGGTTTAATCCATCACCGTTCTTTAGCCCACTCTGCCACCCCAGTTTTGCTTTGAAGATTCTTTATGTACAGGAAGGTCCCCCTTCCTGCACATAAACAATCTTGAAATGCCGTTTTGTCACTTCTATGTGTGCTGCTTAATGCAGCACACATGCAAGTTACAAAATGTAATTTTTTAAAAAGATTGTTTATGTGCAGGAAGGGTCACCTTCCTTAACATAAACAATCCAAGGCATTTTGCTTTTCCCATGTGTGCTGTACAAGGCAAGCTACATGGAAAAAAGCAGAAAGAAAGTTAAGACCTGGTTTTCCTTGGTCTTAATTTTGGCGCTGCCTCCTATTTATGCTGCCCTTGTAAATAGGGGGCAGTGTCAAAATCAATGGGTGTTGCGGTGGAACGCCCACTGCAACACCCACTGCCCACCCCTTTCAGGCTAAGCATTGCGTGACAGGGGGCCTTATTTAAAAGGCAGCATTAAGCCAGGTTATGTTGCTTAACGCTGTCTTGTAGATAAGGCAAAGCCTCTATCGCCACGGTAACGTCGCAAAAAGTGTTCACATGTGTGTTTATTTTTGGGGAATTACTGTTTTAGTGTTTGAAATTTAAATCATACAAGTTGCTTGGGGGTCCCCGGCTTCCAGTGGTGACTCAATGGGGGTCCTCAAAGTCAAACGTTTGGGAAACAGTGCTTTAGAGTAAACCGTGACCTCACAGCGCCCTATTTCTGCCATTATTATGGGTGATGTAAAATGTGATGTTGACCCTATAAGACGATAAATAAACAAGAGGGCATGTACAGGCAGAAGGCAGGCGTGTGTAACAACAGAACTTTGGCCCCATGTGGAAGAGGGAAGGGCAGGGCTAAGTAACACTGACGGACACCATTGAGCCCACAATCACTGCCGCGCCGCCGTGACTTAATGCAAATGAAGGGCTGTGCATAAGGAGTGAAGGATGGGGATAATTAACATGGACACGGTGGAAAGTCATTGTGGCGCATTTAGTAAATAAAAGTCCAGGGAAATAGCACAATCACTCTGATTGCAGAGCGGTTACAGCCAGGAAAGGAAAGGCAGCCATCAGCTGAGCGCGAGAGCATTGCCCAAGGTCAGCTGAGCACCAGCACCGCTAGTGTCCTGCCTGGAACGGCTGGTAGAAGAAAGTCCTTTATTTACAGAGGGGTCACAGACAGGCCAGATTGGTTTTATTCACACCCACACACATTAGCGCCACTTTGCAAAGTTTACCAGTAAAGCGCTACTCTCTTTTTATCTTTTTTCTTTGCACAACATTGTTTTCCCAGGTTGGGAAGTGACCATTCCTGGAGGGACTGCAATACCTGGTTGATGGGTGGAGTAGAAAACGTTTAAGGTGATCCTTTTAAGTGTTTTTTCCTTATTTATGCGTATAAACTTTGTACCGCAGCTTTGTGTTCAGGAATGTGGTCTTTTTAACCCAAACTTCTTAGGTTTTGTAAGGATATAAGCAACGCACATTGAAACAGGTCCCTTCCCAGCCTTGTAGTAATGTCACTAACTTTTCAGGAAAAATGACTCACTGATTTCTGAATAATGAGAGTAAAAACGTTAAGGTTACCATGTTCCTGCTTACATTCACATGCTTTACTTAAACTTGCATTCTTATGAGTGTTTGCTTTTTCCAGGATGATGTTACTTTGTTTTTTCAGGCAGCATATTACTCTTGTCTAGTGCAGGATTTGAATTGAGTCACATCCAGGTGTTTATAGCGGGGCACAATTGGGTTGTAGCTGAAGTCAGTGCGTGTTTCTCTCAGTGGGGCAGTATGGTGTTCAGTGGAGAGAGGATGTGGCAGTCTGGCCAGAGCTGCCGAATTTGGAACTGGGAAACCAGGCTCAGCCTTTATGACCGGTCCACTCTCATGAGGGAGTAGATTCCCATGCTACACCTTAGAAGGCCCCAATGGACCTTAGAAGCCCAATGGCCGTATTACAGAAAGTGCCCCGGGGGCACAACAGGCGTTAGTGGAGTGGTGTGGCTCACTGGTTAGAGGCGGCAGACCCGTGAGCAGAAGTCGGCTTCTGCTCACAGGTTCGATTCCCGACGCGGCAGGGTCTTGGGCCAAGGTCAGCGGACTCGACAATTCTCGCCTCGGTGCCTACTCTAACCATGGATCCCACTCAGCAACTCTGGGCAACAGCTTGCTTAATCTCCACTTACGGCCCCATCAGCGCCGGGGATGCTTGTCTTCACCTTGGAGATGCCCAGTAGGGACCATCTCACAGGGAAAGCCAGGATGGGTTCCCCAGCGGTATACAGTGCCGGGACGCCCCGTTGCTCGGGCAGCTGTGCGCTTTACAAGTATACAACATTTACATTTACAGTGCCCACGGGGCACTTTGGTATTACAAAAGGGGCCGCAGACACTTGTAATACCAATAGCGATGGAGCAGTTAAAGAACCAGTGCTACCTCCAGAGAATGTTCCCTCATTTGCATAGGGGTGCTGTCCCATTCAAATGAGGGGATTCCTTTGCCTCTGTGCCAGCGCTGTATTACAGACGTGGGCGCAGAGGCAAAGAAGCTCCCTGGAGGCGCACCTAAAATGTGGCACACGGTCAGTGCGCCTCTTGAGAGCAGCCCTCTGGAGGGGAGAAAACGGGTCCTATGGACTCCCCAGACATCCCCTTTGTTTGCTTGGTGCATGAAGATGCAATGTTCATATACATATTTGTTTCCCATTTGGTCTAATTACTTTGTGAATGTAAATAACAATAAAGCATAATTGCAAACTGTGACTACATGCCTGCCTTTCTTAATATTTCTCTTCATAACTGCGATTGTATACGTTTAACGGGCGTACGGTCTCACATAATGGGCGATTTGTATAGGGTCACTGAAAAGTCCACACGGTTGTCCCTGTCCCCTTCCAGAAATGTAGTGTCTCCTAAGCCCCTGTGCATACATACATAGAAAACCTACTTGTATAAAGTTTGGGAGTATTTAAAAAGAATATTGAGGCTGCCAATATGCAATTGTAAAAGCATCCATTCTTTTCTGAAAGATTTGAAACCATTCACTTGTCAGCATTTAAGGGAACAACAGGCATTCTAGTATATAAAATCCTGGAATTGAGATCTACCCAGCATATAACTTCTCAAGTCAAGGGGATTTTAGATTTCATTAAACTTGATTGACAATAAACATATATGACAGATGCTATCCTAGTGAAACCCCCAACAATTTCCACATAAAATGAACTTCTTGAATTTATAAAGCAACTTTGGAAACTGTGCAAATAGCACATCAATATCTGTAGGTTTATGGAGTCTCCAATATGACCAACTTAAGAAACTTTGCTAATGTTAAAAGAGAATACATAATTTCCCCATCTAGTAGATTAATTTGGGCCATTAGCCAGCGTCACCAAACAGGTGGTGCACACTACGAGAGGAGGCACTTTGGGAATTCTTTGCGATCTGTTAAAGAGACTTTATTTACTCCCAAACATTACTACTGTTGTTTTTGAGGGGTGATTGATTTTTCTCAGTATGTAATGACCCTTGCAGCCTGACAGACGTCTTGTCACAGAACATTAGCAGCAAACATCAGGGGCTGGATCAAGTAAACAGATGTATGCCTCAGGTAGTTTCATACAGGGAATTAAAGGGTGGGACTGGTGGCAGCATTCTAACATGTGGTGTAAAAAGCACTGCACACTTTGCTAATGACAAACTCAAATCAGCCGCTAACTTATACAATTAACACATTCAACCACTGAAGCAACTCAATAAACTGCGTTATACAGCACCACCAGACTCACAACAACAAACTACAGGTTGAGTGTTAAGCTAGCTATCTGGTTTAGTTTCTGCTGTATGGCTCCCTACAAATATGTGCATAAAGGATACATAACGGGTAACATTGCTATCGAGGGGCTCTGCTGACATCATAAAACAAGGCTGAAGGACACGTGTTTTGTAAATGTCAGCAAAACCACGAGATAGCAATAAAACACCATAATGGACAGGTGCTTTGTGTATTTTTATATTTCACATTTATTTTGAGGCAGCTAGCTGAAAAATGTGTTGTTTCATATAGGGAAATATTTATCGAAAAGAGTAAGTGAAATATTGGACTAAGCTCTTTCCGTGTTCTGTTGAAAAAAGTTGAGAAAAATAATTATGTAGTTAAGAATGTAGAATAAACATCCTTTGCTTTTAATAAAAGCAATCTGTAAAAGGGAAAGCTTATTAACACTGCTTTCTGCAAGCTGTAGTTAACAATGGGCACAGAATGGAATGAGTAAAAATAATGGAAATGTTAAAGCTGTGCAGAGTGGTTTGAGGCAGTCAGATGATGAAAGAAATATTTTGCAGGGACCCATGAAATATTTTCCATATTTCACAGGGAATAGTGAAATATCTTCCAAATTTCACGGGTCCCAAGACAGATATAGTGGTAAAGGGAAAGAACACATTAACCCATTGTGTGTTCACATTTGGTGTATGGCTGCCTGTCCACTCCTTGACAGCATAAGTTGTTCTGATGCTTTAGAAGAAACACGAGGCCTTTATCTAAAACCTATTTTGACAGTTGTTCCCACAGCCTACCTTGAGTTCTGAGGCTGTGGCGTGATCAGTAAAATATGTATATCAATTTAACAAGCAGACTCTGCAGAACTGTGGAGGCACATGCGATGGATAAAACAAACCAATTATGCTGAAAGAACAGCACTGCGCATGATCTCAAATGTCTTATAGGATGAAAGGAAAAGTGGCTGCTTTATCCGAAAGGTTAAAAAGCATACAAGATTTTGAGAGATTTGTTATTTGCAATTATACAATTGAACAATTCCTTAAAACAATCTTGAAAGCATTTAGCCATCACTTTGTGGCACTGTACTGTAGCAGTAGATACCCAATTAGTATTCAACAATGCAACTGAAAAGTTACAACAATGGAGACAAAGGAAAGGGACTACTGCAAGCCAAAGAATGTCCTCTCAACTGAATTCAGGTACGGATACAGGAGGGTACAGATGAGGAAATAAATACTGCGGGGTCAAAATCTATAGATTTAAAGATCATGGCACCAACTATATATTGGGTTGCAATGCACCAGAGGTCTTAACATCCAATTGCTAAGATTGTGGCACTCACTATAGGCCCTCATTTTTAAATCTGGTCCAAGACAGCAGTTACGCTGTCGCATGCAAGACATTTTGTTAACTAAAAGGGGTTTCAAACTGATTAAAAAATTTTGGCTTCATTGTCAATCTTACTTGCTGGCTCCTGATTGGTCAGCGCATGCCGGAATCACTTTCTCTTCGTTTGTTTTGTCCTTTATGTGAAGCATGGACCAAGTACTGGTTGCCTCTCTTGATTGCTGTCCTTCCCCTACTCTTGTTGGGATTGGTGCACTATTTTTCTTCTACTCCAGTCTTCATAATTATTGCTTATTTACCGACCCGCACCTCCTGCGTCATTGCTTGCCTTTTTTCACCCTCCCTTGTCATTGCTTGCTTCGTTATTGTTGCTTCGACCTTTCCTGTCTTTTCTTGCCCGTTGTTTGTGCTTGCCCTGTGCCTCCTCCCTCCATTGTTGTTGCTGGCATCTTAATTGCTGGCTAGTCATTCCTTCCCCTATTCTCTCCTTGTGAAACCCACCACCACCCTTCCCACTCATTGCTGCTTGACTTAATCCATTCCACTCCCCCACCTGTTGTTGCTTGACTGTCCGCCCACCCCACTTAAACCACAAAAAGAAGACACTGGCTAAGCCAATTAGCTCTGGCATACATGAGAGCTATTTGGCTTTATAAATGTGTGTTTTAGACCTGTTTTACAGCAGCATGGCTGCTATGCAGCAGGATTAAAATTAGAAGAAAAAAACCAAATAGCAGCATCACGTGGTCAAGGCTGACCGCGTCATAGCACTTTTTAAAATTACTTTCATTCCTGCTGAACAGTAGCCGCGCTGCTACTCAACACAGAAAAAATAACTAT
This sequence comes from Triturus cristatus, assembly GCF_964204655.1. Taxonomy (NCBI): domain Eukaryota; kingdom Metazoa; phylum Chordata; class Amphibia; order Caudata; family Salamandridae; genus Triturus; species Triturus cristatus. The sequence goes on along the minus strand of NC_140583.1, from coordinate 848,351,032 downwards.
CCTGTGGCTTTCATTCACCTAGAGTGGGAATGGTTCTCTTAATCTCGAAGAGTAGCTGTGCACCCAGTAATGTCTGTAAACTGTCCGCTGGAGAATGATCTAGAGCACACTATCTGGAAAGAGGTGGAGCTCATGTCTCTTGTTAGGATTACCTGAGTGGGTGATAATGACCACACGGTCCATGGCAACCCATCACTGGAGTTAGAGGGACCTCCAGCCAGAAACAGTAGCCCAGGTGCCAGCCACGAACAGGAGGTGCAAGGGCTGTGGTGAAACGGCCCCGGACGTTCCCACGGTTTGTGAGGAGACTGATCTTGAGGCAGAGGCCCTGGACCTTATAAGGAAATACATTGCTGCCCTAGGACACTTCCCTGAGCTAGTTGGGTGGCAAGTTGCAGGAGGGCCATCCAAAGCAGAGTTCTGCAAAGAGCAGAGGGAGTGCCCCACTCTTGACGGTCTACAGCGACAGGCCAAGGCACAGGACAATGGCGACAACTCTAGTGAGTTCCAAATTATAGGGAGAATGGTCCTCTGTACAGAGTGCCTAATGTCCCCAAGCATGGGCCAACACTGGGTCTATGTGGTCCCCCAGTGCTATATAGGACATCTCCACTGGAGCTGGCTTATGAGATACCCTTGGCAGGACATCTGTGGCATGCTAAAACCTTTTACCAAATGGTCACCCATTTGTATTTGCCCCAGAAAAGGACAACATCAAAAGCACTCTGTAGGCCCTGTATTGGCTACCATGCCAGGGGTAAGTCCGGTGTAAAGCATAAGGCTCCCCTGCAACATTTCCCTGTGGTGGTAACTACCTTTGAGAGGGTGGGTGTGGATATTGTTGGGCCTCAAGACCCCAAGATTGCCTTAAGGTAACGGGTTTATCCTGGTCTTGGTGGACAATGCCACAAGGTACCCTAAAGCCATACAGCTCAGGACAGTAATTGCGCCCATGGGGGCCAGGGCATCAATGGGGTTCTTTACCAGTGTGGGTTTCCCCAAGGTGGCTGTGTCTGATAGGGGCAACAACTTCAAACCTGCCAACATAAAGATGATGTGGGAAAGAGTATGGGGTACCCTACAAGTTATCTACCACCTCCAAACAAATGGGCTGGTTGAAAGATTCCACAAGACCTTGAAGGACATGATTATCGGTCTGTCAGAGCCCTGAGATGTAAGTGGGACATTTTGTTGCCATGCCTCCTCTTTTCCTGCAGAGAAGAGCCCCAGAAGGCAGTGGGCTTTATTCTCTTGGAGGTCCTGTTTGGCCGCCCTGGTAGAGGACCTCTCAGTATTGTCAAGGAGGGATGTGAGAAAGCTCCCAAGAAACCCCCACAAGATGTAGTGAGCTACATGTAAACCATCAAGGCTCGGATGACATACTTCAGGAAGGAAGCCACTGAGAAGCTTGAGGCAAGCCAGGAGGTGATGAAGCAGTGCTATAACCAGAAGACCACTCTGGTCAAATACAAAGCTGGCCAAAAAGTGTAGGTCATGGAGCCCCAAGCCTTATCGGACTGGTAGACAGGACCCTATGAGGTCAAGGAAAAACACAGTGAGGTTAACTACCTGGTTGACCTGCAGACATCCAAGAACCCCTTTCAATAGCCTCAAGCCACACTTGTAAAGGTCTGAGTTAACAATGCTCATGGTGACAGATGGTGAAGAGGAAGAGAAGAGTGAACCACTCCCCTGGTCTACAGTCTTCCAAGGAGCAGGATGGATCAGGGAAGACAGTCATCCTCTTCTCTTCCTGACAGAATAGCAACAGAAATAATGTTACCTATTATTGGGACAGTTCTCTCTTTTCTCATATACCCAAGGGCTCACAATTTGGCGCACCCATGATATTGATTCAAAGGACAGCAGCATGCCTGTCAAAATTAAATTTACAGGCTGTCTGACAAAGGTAGAGCCAGTATCAAGTATAAAGTTTCCAAGATGCTAGGAGAGCTTGCGCCCTCCTAAAGTCCGTGGTCCAGCCCAGTGATGTTGGTACCAAAGGCTGCCCTCTGGGGCAACACCCCAGAACCTAGGTTCTGAGTAGACTACAGGGGCCTCAATGCAGTCACCAAGGCTGACGGCCAGCCCATTCCCAGAGCTGTGGCGCTCATTGATAGGTAAAGGGCCGCCAAGTTCCTCAGCACCTTTGATTTGACATTACAGTACTGGCAGATTGCCCTAACTGTACGGGCCATGGAGAGGTCACCATTCTTCTCATCAGTGGAGCATTTCCTAATCAGACATATGCCTTTTGGGTTGAACAATTCATCTGTCAACTTCCAGGGGTTGGTGAATCGAGTCCCAGCTGCAATGCAGCTTATCTGGATAGTGTTGCGGTCTTCAATTCTACCTGGGATGGCCACCTATCAAGGCCAGAAGGTACCAAATACAGAAGAACTTTGTGGGGCATTTAGGCCGTCACGTAGGTGTGGGCCATCCACAACCTCTCCAGCCCAAGATACAGACCATTATTGCTTGAGAGCCTCCAAAGACCCAGACCCGGATGAAAGCCTTCTTAGGCCTCACTGGATACAACAGGAAATTTGTAAAGGCATACAGCATCATTGTTGCCACTGAGCTGACTTTTTAAGAAACAAGCAAAGATAGCAAGGTGCATGGTAAGTGGGGGAAGATTTACTTTTGTAATCTATTCAAATCTGCCATTGATGTCATAGGGCACATGAAGTGGATCTGCATTTATGGCACAAATTAACAAGCATTGGCATAGCCAATAGGTCTCGCCTTTGGGACCTTATAAGTATTTAGTTATGCAGCACAATATCCTTGGTGCAACAACATCAACTGTTGCATGGCTAAACACTTATACGGTCCCAAAGGCGAGACCCATTGGCAATGCCATACCCATTAATTACAGCTACCAATCTAGAATGCTATATATTTCAACACAAGTTTATTGTAGGTGTGGTAAACTCCTCTCTTTTTTTATATTTATGTTTTGACAGTGCAACCGTCAGACAGGCTTTTTGCTACACTATACCATTGGCTTTCTTCAACCAGCCTCTTTCAGCTATTGGCTTCAGACTTAATCAGTCATCTCTTGGCTCAGCCCAAAAGAATATATCCCTCACCTATTTCCAGTGGGTTTTTGAGTGAATCCTTCCACCTCTTCCAGAGTGCTTATATTGGTCTGCATGAGGGACTGCTTTGCAACTATAGCATTTTCAGTCTGCTGCTGGCTCCCTCCAGTGGGTCCCATTCTAATGTGCTAAAACTTCATGCGTTATCATATGACTCGGACCTATTGCCTTTGCTAATGTTTGTTAAAATTAAGTGTGTAGCCCTGCATCCAGCAATGATGGCACTGACCAGAAAGTGGCTTGGGGAAGGGAAGAAAATGGTGGAAGGTCAACAGCGGAGTCCAGTACCTGAGATGTTACATGGTCTGGAAGTGGTAGGGATAAAAGCATGCACAGTGGTCAGAACTCAACGTTTCCAAGTTACATGCATGACTGGCTCATCCAGTTCATCTTTACTTTTCATTCTGGGATATGCAGGCCAGGTTTTATAAGGGCAAACACATGACTACAAGTCCCAGAATGCAAAGGAAAAACTTGCAAAGGATGAGGTACGCATGCTTGGACCTGGGAAGCTTGAGAGTTCTGACCAGTGATCAAAGGAAGGCTCTGAGACAAGAACGGCAGCGATTGGTGGAGAGCTCCTGGTTTATCTGTTGAATGGTTTCAAGGCACACGATATTCATCAATATAAGAAAAAGCGTGTATCCACATGCACCAAACATCATACGGCCTACAACAACTATATTTGGCTAGCTAGCGGAGTAGGTTATCCGGTGTTTATTCCGATTAATAGTCTGCACTCAAGAAATAAAAATGAATGCAATATTTGCAGCTCTGATCATCATCAGCGCAGCCCTAACAGCTAACGCTACGCCACACTAACTCTCCCCAGCAATACAGCTCGCCACTTCCCAGAAGAATAGCACCCCAACACCAGACCAGAGATACGGGACGCCGAGATCAGCAGCTCTCGAGTCGAACGCCAACCCCTCTTCCCTCGAGCATTTCTATAAAAAATATAAATAACAGGCTTGCACTTGCGTTTTTAATGAAATACAGAGCACGGCTGTCCCTGTTGCGGAGTGCCTCAATAGTCATGGTGAGTTCTGCGGCAGCGCAGGTGCGTGCAGGGGAGCCAGCTCTCTCCGCAGCAGGATCTCCGCATCCTGGACGGGCCCATCCAAGTCCCCCCTGGTTTCTGGGCTGGGCCCGTTTACCCGGCCGGAGGTGTGGACGCTGCGCTTCCTCGAGGCACAAGGAAGCGTAGCGCCGTCTCCTGAGGTGCACCGGGGCACATGGAAGTAAACACGGTGCTCGTTCACACAAGGAAAGTGTCAGGGTTCACGCGAGTGGCGGCTCCAAGGCGGGTACAGACATGCAAGCGGTCCTGGAAAGAGGTTTTAAGAACCATCCTATGCTTGCAGCAACCAGTCGTGACCCGTCACCCTCTTCAGAAAGATTTACCGGCATAAGAATGATGGAGAGAGGGGAGAATGGGAATGTGTTAAGTGGTTTCACTGAGACTGCAAATAGTGCAATGTAGGGTTGCCACCCAAACAGTATTTCAGCGGACTGGCCAGAAACAATATTTCAGCGGACTGGCCGGTATTTTAATGCCAAGACAAGTTAAACAAGCCACGCCAGAGAAATGAAAGGCGCGTCAGCCATTGTTGAAGCTAAACGCCGTAATAGCCAAAAAAAGTGCTTAGCGGCTAATTAAGAGACACTGTCTCCCGCCGCAAGTAAACGATTCAATTCCGGTGGGCGGGCCCAAAAGCGGACAGGGTGGCAACTAGGAGGGATTAAAATGCCTCCTGTGCAATCATGACACTGTGTTTTGCATAACCCATGATGCAAAACGACGCGCACAAATAGAAATTGCAGGCGGACAAGAGACACGGCTTCTGGAACCGTATTGATTCCAAGAAGCCCTCGCATGGCGAGGGTAGCGCATGCACGCTGCTAACGCCAGGCGAGACCTAAAAAGGACAAGTATTCCTTCTGTGCACACCTTGGATAGGTAAAAGCAAATTAATATTTTAGAGATCTCTGGTTGTGCGTCATAGGACAGAAGAGATAATTAACCCCATTATGCAAAAATTCCTTGGAGAGCATTTAAGGCACTATTCGCTTTGTAATGTAGCAGAAGAGAATACACGCATCATATAGGTGGGGTGATGCCTCACATGTGAGGTCAATGAATTAGTTTACTGAAGCCAGGTGAAGCCCTTAAAAGCATCCAAGTAACAGCTGTAGATGTGCCAGTGAAATCATAACCTTTAGTAGATTGTGCCACTGTTGATGTAAAACAGAAAGGTACACCATTTGTCAATGCACCAGTTATTCGACTAGGACTGGACAATGGTTAGTGGCGCACCTTGGCGTAACCGTTATCTATACGTGCTTTATAAAGATACAAAGAGGTTCAAGACTAAAACAATTACAACACAAATATACACAAACACTCTTATTTAAATGAGGAGGCAAAGTCAGCATCTTTGTAAACCGAGGAGTAAAACCATGACAGAGACAGCAAATACAACGCAATATGACCAGAATAGCATCATGTGTTAAATAATACACAGGTTTATAAAAGGAAATCCGATTGAGTCTTGCACCTGGGCTCATATTTATTCCCACTGGAGGAACACAATCATATGGCGGTTAGTCGGAAAACACTTCTCTTGTCTGCGTCATATGTACTTTTTAAATGTGTGTGTACAACAACAGGCCACAACAAACAAATCCATTTTGCCACAATTTACTAAGCAAAACAATATTTTCAAAACAATGCTTCTAAGACGATAAGCAAATTTGCTGTTGGCAGTTTTCGATCAATAAACTGAAATTTCGCGATTGCAATACCTACCATTGGCGACAGCTTCAGGAATCGAAATTGCAGATAAACATAAAAAAAAAATTCCATGGGAACACCTACCCTCCTCTAGAGGGGTACACTCAGAGGGCGCACTTAGTGGGTGGTACCCCTGTGAGGCACAGTCAAGGCGCCCTCTGACAACCTCTTTTCCTCTGTGCTGGTATCCATAATACAGGGGCACAGAGGCCAATTGTTTTCCTCATTTGCATTGGGCCATGCCAAAATGCAAATGAGTGAAAGCCCCTTTAGGCTAGCACAGTGCTTCATGTGTGCCAGAGCCATCTGTATTACAGAAGGGGTACAAATGTCTGCAGACCCTTTTGTAGCACCGCAGTGCCTTGGGTATAGAAAATAGAAACACACTTCTGTTGAGCCCCCGGGGCACTATTAGTGCATATGCAACCTCAGGTGGACAACCCAAATGCGGATTGGCACACAGCATTTATCCAGCTTTTCTATTCTGAAAAATGGCACAGTGGTCCTCTCCCTTTATTACTCTGCAAACCTAATCCTGCCTTTCATTGATAGCATGAAGTCCCAGATTTGACAGGAAAGTCTTGGCTTATGGATATCTCTCCGAAAGTCACAACATGATCTCCATTATCAACGGGATCAGTAGACCAACATTACACCTAAAATGGTGCTCACATATCTGTCAGACTCTCTATGGTCATATCAGCAGAATTATAAGGGAAGCATTATTATACTACCAGGTGCACTGCCTCACTGTCACTAAAAGACCAGATTTAAAACAAGCTTGACATGACACAGCAAGCAATAGCATGTATGCAACTATCTGCAGGTATACTATAATACAAACCAATCTAGGAAGCAACCAATATATAACAAAAGGAGAGACGTCAGGTCACCTACTCAAGGTTGTTTGCAGAGAGGCAGGATCATGTGTATTTCTATACAGTGTCAGTCTATAGTGTTTGTTAAAGAGAAGAGTGTTCAGGTTCTTTTTGAGCTGCTGAAGGGTTTGAACAGTTCTGATGTCAGTAAAATTGCTTTTCCACATCCCGGGAACGAATACCTAAGAAGTCAAGATTTTAGTTTTCCTTTAAAAAACAAAAAAAACACTTGGAGTCTCCGTCCAGCAGGTCAGGTGTCATGGCATCACTGGTAAACAGATCCACATGGTCCATGTTTATACCACCAAACCTGCTGCCACAATGTTTAATTTATTAATATGTATAGTAGTGGATTATGAAGTGTTAGAAATGGGGTCTCTAGTTGGCAGAGGTATGTACCCTGCTCAAGAAAGGACCACCACTCTAATCAGGATAAGTAAAATACACACTCTAAAATAACCTCTGCTCACCCTCGGGTAGATTGGTTGAGAGCAGGCAGGTTACAGTACAACAGGGAAAACCCCCTACAAAAATAATCCACACCATATTAGAACAATAGAGCATACGTTAAAGATCAAAACAAGACTAAAACAACAAAAATTCAATAAGCAGAACCCGACGTGAATTTTTAAAGAATATCTTGAATTATAGTGCTTAGAAAAATAAAGCAGCAACCAGGGCTATCTGGTCGCGCTGGACCAGGTCAAATGGATACAGAAGCCTTGCAGGCACCGCTAAAAACTGTTCCTTTCTGGAGGATGCATCGACGGTCAAAGTAGTATGCGCCGGTTCGGAGTCAAGCAATTGGGTCCCACGTCATTGTCGAACCCTTTATGATAAAGGCGGTGTGTCGTCGTCAAGCCTCGCAGTCTGGTCCTGTGATGGTGTTGAACTCCTTACGATGGAGGCAATGCATCGTCGTCGAGCAGCACGGTTGATGCTGTGGAATCTCCCAAGCAGCATCTAATCAGTTAGTTCTGACCGGCTTAAAGCAGGCGATGCATGGATTCTTGCAGAACAGCACATGAAAACCAACCTCCAAGGGCCAAGGACTGGATTGCCACCACTTGGCAAGGTAAGACTCACAGTTGGCAGAGTGTAGGTGCTGGTTGGAAGGTTGCAGGCAATCTTTGATGTCCCAGAGACTGCAGAACAGGAGGAAACCAGGCAAACCCTTTGAGTCACTTGGTTCTGGGTATGAACAGATTCAAGCTCAGTCCTCATCACCAGGCAAGGTGCACCAGGGCAGGCACAGCAGAGCAGAAGTCCAGAAAATCCAGCAGAGTGTCCGTGCTTTCAGCAGCACAGCAGTCCTTCTTCCTTGAAATGTTCTCAGGTCCAGAATGTACTGCAGTCGTGGTGTCAGAGATACAGTTCTTATACCCATTTGGGCTTTTGAAGTGGAGGAGACTTCAAAGAGAGGCCTTTGAAGTGCATAAAGTCTGTTTCTTCCCTGCCCTGGCTCCAGACTAACTACAGGGGGTATGCAGCTCTTTGTGCGGGGACAGGCACAGCCCTATTAAGGTGCAAGTGTCAGCTCCTTCTTCCCATCCTACCCAGGATGATCCAACAGGATGTTACTGGCCCATCAGGATGTGAATGGCCCATCAGGCACACCTCAGCTCCCTTTGTGTGGGATGGTCTAGATGGAATGCACAATGCCCTGCTGTCACCCACCCCACATGTGTATTCAGAGACAGGAAGAGGTAGAGAATGGTTTACATAAGACAAAGCCAAGTTTCTAAATGTGACATTTTCAGACTTGCAACTTAAAATCCAACTTCACAAAAAGTTGGTATTTTAAATTGCATGTCCAGAGACACCAAACGTCAAATGTCCATCTTTTCCCAATTGGAATTTGCACTTATAAAATGTAACCAGGTAATCCCAATATTAACCTATGGGAGAGATAGGCCTTGCAGTAGTGAAAAACAAATGTAGTCGTTTTTCACTTCCAGGACATGTAAAGGTTAAAAGTACATATCCAACTTTTTAAATATAGTGCACTTTGCCCTTGGGGCTGTCCAGGGCCTACCCTAGGGGTGGCTTATATGCATTAAAAAGGAAGGTATTGGCCTGGCAAAAGGGTTAACTTACCAGGCCAACATGGCAATTTAAAACTGTACACAAAGGCTCTGTAATGGCAGGCCTGAGACATGTTTAAAAGGCTACTGAAGTGTGTGGCACAATCAGTGCTGCAGGCCCACTGGTAGCCTTTAATTTACATGCCCTGGCCACATGTGGTGCACTTTACTAGGGACTAATAAGTAAATTAAATATGCCAACTGTGGACAATCCAACGTTACCATGTTTTTAAGTAGAGAGCACATGCACTTTAGCATTGGTTAGCAGTGATAAAGTGCCCAGAGTCCTAAAGGCAACATAAACTAGGTCATAAAAAGGAGAGGAGGAAGACAAAACGTTTGGGGGTGAACATGCAGGAAGGGCCAGGTCCACAACCCCCTCCAGCCTAAAGCCAGGATAGACTAATCAATACCTTGATGGAATGCCCTGCAGAGGGCGACAGAACATGGACAATGGCCCACTACTGCAGGGGCACTTGTCAGTTCTACGCCTCACTGAACTCAGTTGGATCTCGCGGTCTACACTCTACTAATACACTGAACTGACCCATGGGGAACCCTTCCCAACATCTGCAGACCCCATCTGTGAAGCATTTAACCTTACTTTGCTCACAGATGTATTCCAGTAGGCAGAGAGTACCACCATGGCCAACCAAGTAATGTGGCCCATTCCACTTCTTGGGTCCGAATTCTGTCCCCAACCCAGGGAAACTTTCATCCACAAGGACAACAACCAACCAAGGCCACTGACAGCTGTCGGTGTCAACACCCAGGCCCCAAGCCAAACCATGGTTTTATGACTTCTGTGGTTTCCCAAAGTGGGTGTGGGGGTGTACTGTAGCCCCAGGTGCCTTGCACCCTTTTTTCACTTCGCACCAGTTCAGGAGTGGTATCCTGAGGCTGCTCACTCAGCCCAGGGTCTGCACGCTGAACATGAGACATGGGTGTGTCTCCCTCACCTTGTTCCTCCCTCTGGGGTTCTGTACCCTCTGCTTGGGAGTGGTACCCCCAGAATACTGAACTGTTAGGGCGCCTGTGGCAGCTGCCTCTCCCAGTTCCCCTGACATCGGGGGCAACTCATTCGCCAGGATTAAGTCTATAGGCATCTGGAGACTAACTATGACCCTCCTCTGGGTCAACTTCCCACCCCACTCTAGGGATACCAGGGCCATAGGAATGAAGAATTCCTGTCCATGGGCCAGAGTTACCCTACCCACCTGGCCGGTGTACTACTCTGGAAAAACTAGCCTTTCCACAACAATGGTCCAGCTATCCCCAGTGTCCATCAGAGCAGTGACTGGGGCCTCATTCACTGTCACCTGGAGGACATGATGACTCCCACTCTCAGGAATCACCAACTCACCCTCTGAGTCCACCTCTCAACTAAGGGAGATCACAGCATGGTCTATAACCTGCCCCTAGGGACTAGTTACCCCTAAAGCTGCATTGGCCACCCCTGTAGAGATACCACCGGTGGGGGGTTTCTTAGGATAGACAGAGTCTCCATGCATGTGTCCCATCTGGGAACACTCAAAGCAGCAGGGTTGGAAATGGGGTGCCCTGGGTCACCGGCCACCAGATCCTGCTCCCAGTTTCTCAGGAGGGGCATGGGAAGCCTTTCCTCCCCCACACCCTGGGACCTGCTGTGTCTCCCTTGATCTCCCACCCTTATTAGTGCCACTCACAGGTACCATGCTTTGGACCCTGGTGCTGCTCCAGGAGTCTGCCTCCTTAGCAAGCTCTCTGGGGTCAGGGGGACTACTGTTAACAGGGTGTTGGTGCAGATCTGGAAAAGAAAGACTGAACATATGCTATTTTACAAACAAGTTATACAGCCCCTGATAATCTTTTACCAAACTGCCTTTCACCCATTCATCCAGAGCATTGCAGAAGAAATTTACACAATCCCCCCAGGTCTGTTGGGAAAGCTTCTGACTATCCCTGAATTTCTGTTTGTATTTCTCTGGGGTCAGACCAAAATTCCTGATTAGAGCCCCCTTCATGAGGGGATACCTCATCCTGTCACCCTCCTCTAGGGCCAATAGGGTGTCCCTCCCCTCACTACGAATGTGCCTCCTCAGAATAGCTCCCCAATCTTCCTCAGGAACCTTGTGCATCTGCAGAGCAATATCTTAGGCCTCAAACCATCTTTCTATGCCATCTCCCACCATAAAATCAGACACCAAATCCTTGGAAATGTGGGCCCTCCTGTCAGAGGACACAGACAAAATGCTGCCACTATCTTGGCTGGACTCAGCCCTCCTGGCTTATATGTCCAGCTCTCTCAGCTCACTTCCTGAGCCAACATCATTTTATTTTCCGCTATAGCCAACCTTGCTTTCTTTTCCTCCTCCAGTTTTGAATTTTTAAAGAATATATTGAATTATTAGTGCATAGAGTTATGAAGTGCCAATTGGGGCTATTTGCTTGCGCTTGACCGGGTCAAAACTGAAATGTCAAGCAGAGCTCGATGGAGCGCGGGTCGGATACAGAAGCGACGCAGGCCATGCTGAAAACAGTACCTTTCCAGAGAATGCGTCGTAGGCGAAAGCACTAAGCATCGGTTCCGAGTCACACAGTTTGTCCCGGGTCGTCAAACCCCTTATGATGAAGGCACTACGTCATCGTTGAGCCTCACAGTTAGGTCCCTGATCGTCGAACCCCTCACGATGAAGGCAATACAACGTAGTCGAGCCGTGCTGTCAACGCTGTGGAGTCCTCCAAGCAGCTCTGCATCAGCGTCAAAGGCAAATGCTTCAGTTCCAGCCAGTGCAAAGCAGGCGATGAGTGGATTCTTGCACAACAGCACAGGAAAACCCATCTCCAAGGTCCAGGAGGGGATTGGCACTACTTGGCAGGGTAGGACTCACAGATGGCAGAGTCCAGGTGCTGGTTGGAAGATTGCATACAGTCTTTGATGTCCCTGAAACAGAAGAAAAGGAGGCAAGCAGGTAAGCTCTTTGAGTCACTTGGTTAGGGGATGTAGAGATCCATGTCCAGTCCTTCTCATCACCAGGAAAGGGGAAGCAGAGTAGGCACAGCAGAGCAGGAGTCCAGCTCCGAGATTTCTCATAGTTCTTCTACTGTGAGTCCTCTAAGTGAAATTGGTTGTGCAATCATATTTTCTTTGCTAGACCCCAGAGGTGTGACTATGGCTGTGGGCGATGCACTATAAGTAGCCCCCGTTGTGATCAGAAAATTGCGCAGAATAGTTTGCAAGTAATTCTCTGCAATGAAACTCTCTGAGAGCTGGTGTGAAATGGATCACAAACTTTGCATTTCACTTTCCCAATGCGAGTTCCACAAAACTGTCTCATATTTGTTATTTTTGAATGAAGTGTTTCAGTGTTCGGTTGATCTATGCTAGTGGGTGTGGTCACTGAAATGCCATTCCTATAGCAGTTGCCAAATTTTTGTACTACTTTTAGGTCTGTGGCCATTCCCAGTTTTTGGTATGGCTTTGTTTTTTTCCACAACCCATTGCTGTGCATCTTCCAATATAAGATTTTTGCTTTTATTTTACATTATGCTTGTTATGGGCTGCCAGGCGCTTTTTATGTGTCTACCAGTTAATAAGAGAACCGTATGCATACTGCCCACATTATGATGCTCAGTAGCTGAAAGCACCTAGGCAATGTGCAAATGGGGCCAATCTTTAAAGCTATAAAACACTTGAAGTGCACCTCTTTACCTCTTAAGTGCACAACAGTGTTACCAATATATTGCACAAGCAAGATAAACATCCCAGCCCTTCGCCACACACTAACTCAACCCAATGTCTCAACCCCTAATGTTGAGAAATCGAACAATCCCAACAGATGCATCAGGATTTCCAGCTAGATCAGTGACAATGGCCACAATAAAGAGTAGGTTCTACTTTCCAAAAGCTCAAGTCCAAGTTCAGCTGAGAATATCATTCATTCACTCACTCTCATGTGAAAAACAAAGCACTGAGGGCCGTACACTAGATATTTGTCACTGTACAACAAAAACATATGTTTAAAGTGCTTCCACACTTACAACCTAACTCAGAAACATGAAAGTCACCACTGTAACCAGGCCAAAGCTAAACACACCCAAGGCTTGAACCCTTTGTGCATCAATTCTAAATTGCCAATAAAATGGAAGAGCTTATATCAGCCACACATTTCCATGTGATCAGTATAATGCTAATGACCTTAGCCGCGTTATATTATGTTGTGTTAAGAGAACGCTTCCGCAAGAAGCTGACTACCTGGCTTTTCAATCAGGGACCCCTCCCCAAACCCCCGCCTTCCCCTGGCGAGGTTAGTGTCAAAACTGTCCAGTGCCTGGATAGCCTCCAGGGTGATAGTGAGCTTTACAAATACGCTTAACATAACGTAACATAATATTTATAATGGCACTGCATTGCCATTAGCAATGTCAGGTGTGTATTTTGTGTCTAAGTACCATCATTAGTCAGTGTGCGTGACGTTGCTATTTCATGCGTATGATTGATTGTGTTTTGGTGTAGTGTGAGTGTGTAGCTGGAAATCCTTACCCATTCGGGTACGTTCCACCTGATGTATTGGTATGTTCACTGCCCTCCTTGCTGGGTACGTATGAGAAAACTGAGACTATGTTTTTTTTTTTTACTGTCCACAATGTGCCTTTATATCAGTCTAGCTGGGTGAGTTGGGTGGGTGCTGGTGAGTATGCTATGTGGTGTCTTTGGGGAGGTACATTATTTTATGAAGAGCGGAGTAATGTTTTGAAGTCAGTGAGGTTCAACTATATGGGGCCTCTGAGATGTGCATGATGCATGTGCGCTGTTGAGGTTGTGATTGTTTACTGTTAGGATTGGTGCTATTGTGAGCTTGATGATAACCAACTATAAGTATTAACTGAGCTTTGTGTTTTTTCCTCTGCATTATGTCTAATGTGTTCTGTTGGATGTTGTCGGCAATCCGATGGAACAGTTGTGTGCAAGGAGTCTTGGATGTACCAGTTGTATGCACACAGCTCGGGACAACTAGGTGGAGCTTCAGACAATGTGCTCGGTTGTGTCTGCTAGTATTTTCTGTACTCTTGCAAGCTAGTGGATACCCACTGCAACAGAACATCTCAGTTGTATTGAAGATACCCACTGCAACAGAATATCTCAGTTGCATTGAAGATACCCACTGCAACAGAATATCTCAGTTGCATTGAAGATACCCACTGCAACAGAATATCTCAGTTGTATTGAACGGGTGTGGAGGGCAGTTTGCAATGTGCTGTGTTGGTGATTTACTGCTCAGAGGTGCGTGTGATTGAGATACCTATTGCGTTCCATTAGCAATCACCAAATTCATTAAAACATGCCAGATACATCATCATCACACTTTAATGTAGCAAGTACAAATCTCAGGCGATACAGATAGCAGCCGCGTAGGCCTACCAGGAGCTATGAAAGTAGCTTGGTAGATTACAATGATCAGCACATCAACTGAGGAAAAGGTTAATACTTCCTCAGCCCAGGAGGCTGCACTCTGTATGTGCATACAAGCCACTGACAATTACTGCAAGCATTCGGATAGGTAATTCTTCTAAGTTTAATGATTCCTTTTTTTTTTCCCACTCTCCTCGTGTCAAAAACAAATAATTGATAAGATATTACATTCTGGGTGTAACCACTTATCATCAGGAGTGTGAATCACAGCTCTCCAGAACAAACTCTCATTCTGTGTGGAACTCACCTCCTACCATGCCAGCGTCCATCGGCTATCATGGCGGATGGATGCGGACATAGCAGGAGCGAGTTCCATGCACTCCAGGGGCTGCTTTTGGAGAACTGGGATTCTCAAATTGCATTTATGATCTGGTGTTCCTGGCCAGCGGTGAGATCATGGAGGAGCTCTGTGGTCTGCCAGTGAAGTTGTGGAGATAGGCTGGCAGCGGGGAATAGTCAAAAACTAGATGTGATGAATTGTGGGCAGAATGCACTGGCAAATGCACAATGCGCCTTCAGACTTTCCTCCAGCTAGTGAGCAGGATCCAACCTTGGTGCTTCCTCACCATGCACTGCCTCATGAAACAACACATGCACAGGCTCGTTTGAGGGGCTACAAAAGCTTTACATTGTGCCTTACAGGTAAAAATAAATAAGTGCCTGGGTCTAAAGTCTGCCACTAAATGACAGGTTTTTACAAATAACAAAACTACTAATCTGGATTCCACCTCATGCTTCCTTCTTATTTTGTTGTTGTTTTCTTATCTTCCTCTTTATTTCTCTGGGTCAAAGTCTTATGATAGAAAATAAAACCCAGTTACAAAAACGAGTGCCCACGCCCATGGAACTACAGACATCAGCGTAAATTAAACAATAGCTTTCTAGGAACGAAGAGTGAGGCCATAAAAAAACCCTTGGTTTCTTTTGCTTCCTTCACCCAGATAATGTGAAAATACAGCACTTTACTTTCTCCTTTCACCAGCGCCCTACACACTGAGAATAAAGACGAAAAGCTGGCACAGGTGGAAGAAGCGCCTTCACCAAATTTGTAAAGCAACTTGATCTAGGTTTATATATCCTCATGAAGTGTGGCGCTGTTACTACTATTTTAACTATTTTTACTTGCTTTTTATCAGACATGCAAATTTCCATTAAATACAACAGATTACCTTGGCCTGGGTAGTCAATTCGGGAACGTTTTGTCTGCTCAAGAGATTGTAAATATAACAAAAAGCGCAAAAGAGCCATGTAAATGGATCCAAACAGGCAAGAAGAGGGTGACGCATTATAGGAAACATGGGATTTGATTGTTGAAGGCAACAAGACAAGTGCATTTGGTGACAAGCAACAGTATGTGAAGAAGTTGCATAGATCAAAGAAAGGGCACAAATAAAGAAAAGAAACTATCAGGCCTAGAAGATGATGTTCGCTCTGGCAATTGATGATCTGTTGAACAGGTCTCGCTGTAGCTTCATAAGCATAAATTACATGATCTGGAAGACAGCATGAGGGAAAATAATATGGCTTTTCTAGGACTGAGTGGGAAGGTAGAAAAAGCCACATGGATTTGTTCAATGAAGGATTATTATAAGAACTGTTCTTCTAGAATAAGTCATTGGAATGTCTACTAGTTGATAAAGCACAGAAACCCCAATGATGGCAAAAAACGATGTCCCTCATTAGCCATGTGCAAAAACAAAGAAACATACATGTACTGAAGGAATGCAGCATTTACTGAAGCTCATACCGTACACATCTGCAAGGTGTCCTCCCACTTCTTCACATTATTTCCAACAGTCGCCTAGGCCTACACAGCCAAACCATTACCTCACCATTTCAAAATAAACAAAGAGAAAGGGAGGGGGAGGTGTGCGGTGGAGGAAGATACCAATAAAATATTTAGAAAATATGAAGGCTTAGGCCTATAGTGGGAAAGGAACTACAGTAAATGTCCTAACTCGCTCCACACTCTCAGCCACAGACTTTACCTCCAAGATTACCACTATCAAATGCAACCTAACTATGTTACTTGTCCCCTCTTATCCCCCATCCTACACTGTTACTATCACTCCACTACTATCTTACACTTCTCTTCTATTTCACCCTTGGAATTCATCCATATTTTGACATCAACAAATGCATCAGGAGCATCACCCTTCACATCAGTCCTCAAAACACGAAACCCTTAGTTCATCCCTCCAAGGTATACTTCCCCACCTAACTTCATCTTCAGTCCATTCTCTTAAGTGGCATCTACTTGCAATGTTTCAAATCAGCTGTGGTACTGAAAAAACCCACTTTAGACCTCTTCTCCCCATCTAAATACAATCCTGTATAACTCCTCAATTTCTTCTACCAGAAATCCTAGTTTCCCAAGCCTTTCTTCAATGGAAACAGCACTCTCCTGCTTGACATGAATGTAATGAAGGCTAAGTGCAGAGTTAATTTATACCAATAGTTTTTTAATTATTTACTAATTTTGGCACATTAGCAATCCCTTTCATTTCTTTACAGCATGCATTTTATTTTTTACTTTTATTCTGTGCAAACTCCTTTCTAGTGCAGGCAAAACTCCTTTTAGAATACACTAAAACGTATGCATTCACTCACTCACTTCCACATGCTTACCACAGTCTCATACATTCCTCTCACCAACAGCTTCACACTTAAAATTTTACTTAAGCAATTCATACAACGAAAGCTTTGTGGTATTAATTTGATCATGCTATCAATTCCTTTCTACACTCTTGATGCTGTTATAGTTTCCTAATGTGGTTTAAACAATGTTCCTCAACGCGCATTTCGAAACACACACCTTCTTCGGGAGTGCCACATTTTACGACCCCATCTGCCTTCAAAGCCTGCAATCATACAAGATATCACTGAGCCACACATTCAGATATACTCCTTAAGATAAGGTACTACATATTTCACTACTGTTAAAAAAATCACATCCTTCGGCTGAACCACCATATGTGTCACTACAAATCCATCCGCGAAAACAAAGTTACAGTGCACACCAAAGTTTTCAAAATTTCTCTTTTTCATGTTCATATTCCATTCAATGCTTTGTGTAGTTTAGCGTGCAACCAGGACGACAGGATCCACCCTGGTATCCCATATTATATATTATTATTAGTGCGATTTATAGAGCGCACGGCTACCCCAAATAGGGGGGTCCCGGCGCTAGAGACAGCCGAGTTGCGACCTAAAAAAGCCCAGGGCCTAAAAGAGCCAAACAAGGTTACATATATATACACACATCAGAAACAAGGAGAGAAGTATCCACTCCAATCCGGTGCACAGCCTATTAAGTCGTTCACCATATTTGTTGACCAAAATATCCATATTTGCCAAAATAATCATTCCAAAGTATTCCAAATGAATTTCATGAGTAGATTTTATTTCGTGTAGACATCATGCGTTGGATGCAGTAGCATTTGAACAGCTTCTTATACTGCAGATATGCCCATCTGGGTCTTTTTCTGAGTACGTGTCGCATACACAATACATCCTTAGTCACAGAACTTCGTGTACCCAATGCATTTCGGGCCAATAGGTGGCCCTTCTTCAGGGGTTGACTATAAGTAAAAAGAACAATGTATTAAATTGCCATCTTATGAAGAACTATATGTGCATATACCTTATTGTATTAATTAACACAGTTCAGCATTCTTCCTCTAACTAAATCATTTACAACAACAAACCTATCTGTACCAGCTCTTATACAAATTGGTAACCCAACCTTGTTTTGCTCTCTTGTCCACAGGTACCGACCCCGACATATAAACCCTCGATATACCTCATGACCGTACCCTCGTGATACACAACACAAGCCTAGGACTTCCCCTTATACCTTAATGATTTTGAACGATGTAATCTGTTTCCTTGTAAGATCTTCTTTGATGAAAGCAGCATTACGAAAACGTTGCTCCCGCTTCACACTCATTAAATTTAAACATCGTGACTCCACCCATCTCTATCCATCACCACAGACACCCAAAAATCAAAACTTAGAAAGATAGAAGCATATGATAGACTTACGGCCCTGTTTGCGGGATTCAATCCGTTTTCCAGTTCAATGCAGAAATAACCCAAGACACAGAGGCATGCTTCAGAAACCAATCATGATGTGACTAAGTACACCAAACCCCCCTTTCTCTGTAGGTGCACAGTCAAAAAAACAAACTTCTGTTGTTAGTATGGAGAGAGCGTATGTTCATTAAGCAAAAACAGGGCTCTTGACGTCAATATGTGAGGCCTTGGGTTGCTCAAAGAGCTGGCTTCCTTAAAAAAAATCAAGGGATGCCATTACTGGTTAGAGCTGAAGGTGCAAGAAGCTGCATATAATGTGTGGAGAAACATGAAGCTACCTTAGAGTACACCAGGGACGGCTCCTCCATTAGGGTGGAGGACCGTCGACCCCACTGCATTCTCGCAGTGCGAGAAGCAGAAACATAAATTGGCATTTTAAATACCATTTTATGTTTCTGCTTCTCGCGCTGCGAGAAAGTAGAGGGCATGGTATGCCTGGTTGGGGGCAGGCGGGTCCGTGAGGAGTGGCTTGCCCAATCTGAGTGCCCCGACTGTTTGGTTGGCCCTCTGGGGCCGGCCAAACCAGTCATGCCCACTCTAAACTTTCTCTATGTAGGCTGCATGCAGCCTACATAGAGAAAATGGCCTCCCTACAGGCGCCCAGCTGGGCACTGTCCGCACCAATCACAACACTGCCATTGCAGCGTTGTGATTGGCTTAGGGGAGGGAGGATGCCTGTACCTGTTAAGAAGGAGGGAACAAAAGGGAAACTACAACAGGATTGGTGAAAGGAACAAGGTCATTTTATATAAGTAGGTATATCAGCACTACCGTATAATTAAACAGTGACCATACTATACAAGTGTGCACTGAACGTGAGCACAGCGTGAACGGCGCAATAGAAAAAATAATAATGTGGTGAATAATACACAATATATACAAGGTCAGTATGTGTCAATTGAGTAAATTAATTTGACCACAACAGCGCCAAAGTTCTAAGCTTGGTAGTCGACGGCGTTTCAACCTGATCAATTTCAGGTCATCATCAGGTCAGAAGGTCACTTGATTTCGAAGTAGTGGTGTATAAGGGAACAGGGAAAGGAAAAGGGTATGGGGAAGGTGAGCAAATGAGTCAAGGAGACTGAGAAAGAGTCCATAGGTAGGATAGTTACCAGAATGCTGAAAGCACGGTGGCCAGGGAGGTCCAGTGGGGGAGGGAACATTAGACGGTCCAGCACGAAGAATCAATCAAGGGTAATTAAACCAATTGGCGGTTCTTTTTATTTTATTTTTATTTATGCAGTTTGGACATACTGTTACAAAACACACAACAACAAAAAAGCAGCATTACAAATTTCCTTTGTATTGACAAACTTAACATTCAAAGAAAAAGCTGAAAGGGCCAAAATAAATAAACAATTCATGATACTATATTCTCTCCCTCTTTCATTCTAGCCTCCCTCCAGTTTGAGATGGGGGACCAAATAGATAAACAGAAATCAGCGGTTTTCTTCCCCTTCTGGGCGTACAAGGATATCTCGATATTATGCATACCCAATAATCTAGACAGCCACATTTGAAATGAAGGAGCATTCAGGTCCTTCCAACCAGAGGAAATTAAGATCCGGAGTACAGCAACAGAGATAAAAACCAAAGCTTCCTCGAATTTCCCAAGATTTAACCTATTATCTATACCCAATATCATCAGGGAAGGAGATAGATCGATCTTTCGTCCTAAAACTACCTCCCAGAATTTCCCCATCTCTCCCTGAATTACTGCTAAAGAGCCACAATTAAAAAACATATGTAACAGATCTGCGTGCCCCATATTACATCTGGGGCATCTATCATCTTCCCTAACCCTCCATGAATAAAGCTTTGCGGGGGCATAATAAAGATCAAACAAAGTTTTGTAATGCTGAGCCCGCAGATTCGTAGAACGAAATAATTTTTTGTTCAGATGCAGGGCCAAATCTAGATCGACATCAGGGTTCCCTAATTTTACTGCCAGAGCATGTTCCGTTTTCTCCAAATCATCTTGAATTTCATCCAGTAGAGACATATAGATGGCTTTTATTTTCTGACCCCCTTTTACCAACATATCAATCATAGAAGATTCTACCGTGAGTGACATCCTTGGTCTTAATGCCTTAAGTGTACATACTACTTGAACATAAGAGAGCCAATGATTTGATGGGATACCAGTGCTACGCTAGAGGACGTTGAACCCGCATATACCATCTTCCCCAGTGTCTTGATTCCCAGATCCTTCCAGACCCGAAGATTTCTATCTAAACCCATCCACCGGAATAGACTCGAATTGCAAAGATGGAGGTATGAATTGATCTTGGGGATTTTACAAAATTTTAAGGTCGCCCTCCAAACACCTCACACCCCTTCCAGAATCTTAAAACGGGCCCTTTTATAATACCTTCGATCAATTTCACACATTAGAAGCCCTAGTGCTTTTCTCCCGACTAACAACTCAAAAATAGAAGGTGGCATCTGAATATCGTTATTTACTTGGCTGTGACATGGCTGTAACTGAAATAGAATAGACATCTGAATTAATAGACATGACCAATGATAGAGCCTCAGGTTTGGTAGAGCCAAACCACCCCTTTCCCTAGGAAGTGACATTAGATTAGTAGAACGTCTAATTTTCCCGTACTGCCATATGAACCTAATAAAAATCGATTCCAAATTTTTGATTTTCTTCTCCTCGACTAAAAGGGGAATGGCACGAAACATATATAATATTTTAGGGAGCATTGACATTTTGAGCACATTAACCCTCCCGATCAATGATAGGTGTAAAACATCGATTCTTTTCAGATCGGCTTCTATAGATTTACCAAGTGGAACAAAATTCTCCGCTACTATATTTTCTATTTAAGCATTAATTCTAATCCCCAAATAACTAGCTGAGTCCACGAATCTAGAGTCTGATTTAACAATATTTTTCGTACATATAATTTGCGTTTTAGATTCATTTAACAAATACCCAGATTGGCTACCATACGTTTTAGCCAATTGTATCAGAGCCGCAAGTGCCTGTTGAGGGTTAGTAGTGATCACAGCCAAATCATCTGAATACGCCATGATCTTACTTTCATAGCTATTACAGACCACAGGACTAATCATAGGGCACTCTAAAATCTTCCGAATAAGTGGATCGATATAGAGAGAGAAGAGGATAGGGGAGCAGGGGCAACCCTGCCGCGTACCTCTATTTATATAGATTTTATCCGAACTCTCCCCCATAACAACAATACGCGCCACTGGATCAACATACATCGCTCTAAGCGCTTTGATAAATTTCTCACCGAATCCTCTTCCCATTAAGATCCCCCAGAGAAAGTTCCAGGCCACTCGATCAAAAGCTTTCTCGGCGTCGAGCAGGATCATGGCCATTCCCCCCCCCCCCCCCAGCAGCCTGAGCGTCAAACAGGGCTATTGCTCTCCTGATATGGTCCGTTGTGCCTCGACCAGGTATAAACCCATGCTGCCACGGGGAGACGAGATCGACAATGATCCTGCCCAGCCTTTTAGCCCATATCTTAGAATATAATTTCGTGTCCGCATTGATTAGCGATATGGGGCGGTAGGATCCCGGTTTCTCGCTGGGCTTGCCTTTCTTGTGACAGACCACTATACTAGTTTCCTTCCATGACTCTGGGACTACTCCTGTGCAGATTATACCATTGAAAAGATCCATAAGGAGCGGAGTGATCTCAGATTCTAAACATTTATAGACCTCCAAAGGAATCCAGTCAGGGCCCGCTGCCTTGCCCGTGGCAAGCTCACGCAAGGCAGCAGTGATCTCACTCTTATTGATATCCATCTCCATCTGTTCCCTTGCTAAATTCCCTACACAAGGGCCATTATCCATAACCTCTTCGCCCTGGATGTCATCTAGTTTTTCCTCAGCATAGAGATTTTGGTAAAACTTCTTGAAAACTTGTAAAATTTCTCTAGCCTCTGTAAATTCTGTCCCATTTTCTTATATCCTGGCAATGAAATTTTTTGCTTTCCCCTGCTTAATTTGTAAAGCTAGAATTCTACCAGCCTGTTCGGCTGTTTCGTAGCGTTTAGCCCTAGAAGATTGATAATCACACGTTGCCCTGTGTGACACCAGCTTCTGTAATTCCGCTCTGGCAACCAGTAATTCCGCTCTGGCAACCAGCAATATCCTATAGCTCTCATTACTATCCCGACCTTGTGCTATATCAAAAATATGCTGTTCTTCCGCCAAGGATAATTTCCTAGTAAGTCTTTCAACCTCACGCCTATCTTCCCTTCTGAGCCTTACTGCACAGCTTATTGATTCGCCCCTAAGAGATGCTTTAAATGTCTCCCAGACCCCGTTTCATGATGTACTATACCTATTGGCATCAAAGAATTCTGCTACCCATTTCCTTAAATGATCAACAAATCGATTATCCGACAATAATCTCCTTTCGAAGGTCCATCTAGTCCGAACCCTTTCTTGCCCTTCCACTTTGTATGTTAGCACCAACGGGTTGTGATCCGAGAGAAACTTCGGAAGTTTGGTGATTTCTACCCTGTTTATTTCAGAGGATGATACAAAAAAATAATCCAACTTTGAGTATTTTTGGGCAGGGTTTGAGAAATATGTATAACCTGATCTTAGGGGTTCCTTGATCCCCCAGACATCTACCATTCCATGTGAGCTGATAAGAGCCTTTACGGCCCTAAAGACTCTCGGCTTACGTCCCAGATATGCAGAGTTACTACACCAATCTGCTGAGATGTTTAGATCCCTGCAGAATATTATGGGGGTTAACCAATTCACCAATTCTATTTCGAGGAGGTCAAAAATCTCGGGATCGTCACTATTTGACCCATAGACTACACAAAGCGTAAAACCTTTTCCCATCTCAACTAAAACCCATCTCCCACTGTTGTCCACTTTAACCCGCTTGGCCCCTCCCAGGGAAGTTCTTGCTAAAACTGCAACCCCTCCATTTGTTGACGATTGTGTTGTGCATGCCACCAGCTCAAAGCCACTCAAAAGCATAAGACTCCTTCTAGCCCAGGGGAGGTGAGTTTCTTGTAGGCAAAGAACGTCACATTTATTATAATTCACGAACTGTGCCCATTTTCTACGTTTCCTCCAGTCATTCATACCACCTATATTGATCGAACAAACTCTAATGCCTGCCATCCCAAGGGTCAACCCGCACATCGATAAACACCAGCACTTTCCACAGATTATCCATTGCTATAATCATAGTCTGACTAAAAAAAATATCCAAAACACTCCATATACTCCGAACTGCATTCTTTTTCCCCTCATTTCCTGACATCCCCACCCTTCCACCCTTTCCAACCCTTGACCCCAGCCCACCCACCCCCACCCCGCCACCCCCGCCCCAACCCCTTCTGTGAAGCGCTCAGACCTAGTCTGTGCGTGTGATGGATGCAAAAGGACACAGTGAGGGCGAAGAATTAGAGAACAAAAAAAACAAAAAAAAATTCGGAGACCATACCACAATTCAGACCAATATAAGAATATGCGACACGATTTCCCTTTCTGGAGAATCTACTAATCTACTGAGCCCTTCTTAACTCAAAGACAAGCTGTAATAATTACTCCCCCTGACAGCTTAACAGACAAGACTATTTGCCTATTTGCCTAAAGAGTCAAAATACTCTTTTGCCTTAATTTCCGAAGCAAAAAATATAGTCCTGCCTTCATTAATTATTTTGAGCTGGGCTGGATTTATCAGGAAGGCTTGAATCTTCTTATCCTGAAAGGGTTTAATCATCTCCCTCAGGCGCCACCTTCGCTCGGCGTTTCAACCTGATCAATTTCAGGTCATCATCAGGTCAGAAGGTCACTTGATTTCGAAGTAGTGGTGTATAAGGGAACAGGGAAAGGAAAAGGGTATGGGGAAGGTGAGCGAATGAGTCAAGGAGACTGAGAAAGAGTCCATAGGTAGGATAGTTACCAGAATGCTGAAAGCATGGTGGCCATGGAGGTCCAGTGGGGGAGGAACGTTAGACGGTCCAGCACGAAGAATCAATCAAGGGTAATGAAACCAATTGGCGGTTCTAACGGGAGACAAATGGCTGTGAGAGCCTGTTGGTCCAGAGTGACCGGAAGGTGAAAGGCATGGCAAGAATGACAGGAGCATATGAGGAGATCCAGTCTCTGGAAGAGTCCACGAGATCCTGGAATTGAAGATCTGTGTGGAGTAAGGTGATAAATTGGGTCAGGTACGAGAGGTCTATGGGAGGCCAAATGCCGGAATATATGGAGTAATTCACACCTGGTAATGGGCAGTTAGCTCCAGGGATCTGGGCCGTAGCCAGCTACGGGCCGGTGTGGTTAGCGATTATGCCGCCGGGCGGAAGAGAGTCAATGCGGGGTGAGTAAATCACGAGAAATGTTGAGACAGCACCTTTGGTCGGACACTTTAAAGAAAACAACCATTCTGAAACAGACTTTGTCCATGCACCCATGTTGGCATATTGCAGTCTAAAAGTAACGGTTTGAAATAGACCAAGGTGCATGCAGGGTGAACTCCACCTTTTGTGGTGCTGCATGGATGGTTAACAACATGGCAGCCAAATTGCATGGGATAAGAGGGTGATGAGAATGGAACGGTCTAATGCTGTAGATCCCCGGAATACAGTAGCATAACATAAAATAGGCCACAAAGTAGGTGCTAATTTGTTGGTGTGCAGGAACGGAGTTGAACTTCACATGACAGGCAAAGTAAATGCTGGGTTTCCTTTGCTCCTCTCACTGTTACATGGAGGGCTAGTACCTGATCAGCAATATTGCAAGGGATAAAATTGTGCAAAAAAACCAATGCATAAAAACAGAAATGTGGGAATAATGCGTAGAAATGCCTGTAAATCAGATACTAGCTTTAAACAGAGGTTCACGGAATTCGGGAATCCAGCTTCTGGGTAGCGCTAGTAATGTCACTGCCTAGCAAATGTCATAGGCCGAAAGGTGACTCTACATTATAAGGTCACTAATGCGGAATACCAGAAGAACTCTATTGTGGAAATAGTAGTATCTAGAAATACTGTAGGCTGTTGAAGTCCCTGCTAGCTATGTTGTAATGTTTTTACTCCAGAACGGAGGGAGGTGGGAAAGTCCTCTATCCATACAGAATTGCGTGAAGTTCAACTCTGCTTCTGCGCATAACAAGTTAGCACCTACTTTGAGGCCTATTTTACATTATGGCTGTGGTGATGAACCACTTGACCATGAACCATTATACATGCCACTACATAGTGGCATGTATAATGGTTCAGCCGTAGGAGGTGATTTTTAACAGTAGTGAATTATGCAGTACCTTATCTTAAGGTGTATATCTGAATGTGTGGCGCAGTGATATCTTATATGATTCCACGCGTTGAAGGCAGAGGAGGTGGTAAAATGTGGCACTCCTGAGGAAGGAGAGTGTACCGAAATGTGAGTTGAGGAACATTGATTAAACCACATTGATTAAACCAACATCAAGAATGTGGAAGGAATTGATAACATAATCAAACTAATACCACAAAGATTTTGATGTAAGAATTGCTTTTTCCATAAAACATAAGTAAAATCTAACAACGATTAGTATTTGAATTTTGATAAAGAAAGCCTATTGTCAACTAGACCCAACATAAGAACTACTGTGACAACAAACTTTTGAAATTTGTGAATCCGTTAGTGAGAGGCATGTATGAGACTGGTAAGATGTGGAAGTGAGTGAGAGAATGCGTGTGTTTTGATGAATTCTAAATGAGTATTTCCTGCACTAGAAAAGAGTTTGCAGAGAAAAAATAATATACATGATATAAAGAAATTAAATAAATTGTTAATTTGCCACAGCTAGTAAAGGAATAAAAACTATTGGTGTAAATTAACTCTGCACTGAGCCCAGCTAAGGCGGAGGAGCGTCGCACCACTGCTATTTGAGAAGCGCAAAAATAAAAATAAAAAGTTAATAACGTTATTATCATTTTATTTTTCAGTGCACAACTGGAGGCAGGTCAGGGCTGAGCATAGTGAGAAGTGGTTTGCACTCCCTAAGTGAGTATGAATGTTTGGTCTGCCCTCTTGATCCGGCCAAACATTAATGCACATTTACCATGTTCTCCACCTGAACGTGTTGCACAGCCCGATGAAGAACATGCCAAGGCTCCCAGGCACTGCCTGAGTGGCCAAACAATAAAAACAGCCGGGCACTTAGGATCATTCCATATGTTCTATCTGCTGCCTGGGCTACACCTTGATATCACGGTGCACCTCTAAGAAATCCATCCTCAAATTGCTTACATACAGGATTGTTTAAGATCACACCCCTAATACGCTTGTGCTATTCATTACCAATTTCCTCTTTAAATAAGGAATTAGCCATAGCAGGCCTACACATTGAGGCACTTGATAATGTGTAGTCAAGTGGGTTTTTACATTGCGAAACAGAAAACCTTTCTCCATCCTATTGTTTCCCTCTGGTCCTCACCTAATCCCTTTATCCTAAATAAAAGAGCATGTAGGTCTGTCTGTATGACTTTCTTGAAGAGAAGTCAGCAAAAGAGATGGGGAAGGAGGAGGAGCCTAGCGCGCATCCAAGATGGTCGCGTGAGCACAGGGCTCCCCGGACCCTCGCTGCTCCTCGGAATTTATCCTGATTTTATCCTGATATGGTTTACAGAATCTGGAAGATGAAGGCTGGCTGAACACGGATCTCCTTTCAGAAATCGAATCGGACCTGGGAATCCTGATTTATCGTGGTCTGAACTTTTGAGACCCACCCGACGGCGGTGCCCGGTGCGAGGGTGACCTGTGGAGCCGGGGCGTAATTGAACAACAGCGGCTTCAGTGCTGTGCCAGTGGCCGCTCCATCACTTTCGGTTTCACTTTTGGATTTCAAAGGGGCTGGACGGCGGAATTGCTTGAAGTGGCTGGGTGTTTCCTTGGCCTCTGCGTGAGGCCTTTGTCTCCGCCTGCTACTAGTGTACCCATTGCCTTTGGTCCCCTCGCACCGCTATATTGCTGACTCTGGTGAGGCGCCCGTCTGCGGTGCCGGTGCCCATTTGACCCTTGATCGGCGGTCCCCTTCGGTGAGCGTGGCCCACATGGGGGGCAAGGGGGGCCCCGAGGGGCGTAAGACTAAAGCCTCCCTCCGCGGGGGTCCGGTCCAGGCGAACAACATGGACCGCTACACACATGGCAGAGGGTCCCCGGGGGCGGCCGGTGCCCCCCCAGACGATGCCGGTGGTGGCACGTCCGCCTCTCCGGAGCTGTCCCTGCAGGACATCATGGGCGCCATTAACGGCATCAGGGAGACCATCGCCACGCAGTACGAGGCCTTGGCCCGTAAAATCGACACGGTGGCTATCGATGTCACATTAATACGGGCGGATCTCTCTAAAACCAACGAGAGGGTACAAGCGCTCGATGTGCGGACTTCCACCCTTGGTACGGATGTGTCGGACCTGCAGACCACTCTTGGCGACATCAAGATGGCCAACGATCAGATGGCCCGGCGGCTGGAGGACTTCGAGGGACGGGCCCAACGCAATAACATCCGTGTCATAGGCGTACCGGAGTCCTCCGACGGCCGCCCGGTTGACCTCCTGGTCGAGGAACTCATCCTCCAACAGCTGGCCCCCGCTGGCCTAAGTAAGTTCTTTGCCGTGGAGCGGGCCCATCGAGTCCCGGGCGGTCGGCCGCGGCCGGGGGCCCCCCCGAGGCCTATTGTAGCCAAACTTTTCCACTACAGAGACCGAGATGCGATTCTGCAGGCCTCACGGGTCCACGGCCCGGTTCGTCATGAGAACTCGTCAATTAACTTTTATCCGGACTTCACCCAACTTGTCCAGAAACAACGGATGGGTTTCCAGGGGGTGAAGCGCCGTCTCCGTGATCTGGGCCTTAAGTACTCTATGCTCTATCCCGCAAAACTCCGAGTGGAACACGAGGATCGGACTGCCTTTTTTGACTCTCCCGCGACTGTGAGTGACTGGCTGGACTCGCTGCCGGACAGGGGTGACCGGCCTGGGCCCTCTGCCGGTACCGGAGGTGACGGGTCCCCTTTGGAGTGACTTTTGGTCCTTGACTTTGCCATTTTGCACTGTTCGGCAGGGTTTTACTTCTTTTGTTCATTTTGTTTCACTATGACCTGTGTGGGGGGCGGGCAGGGACGGGTCCCTTTCCTCCTCCGGGGTCTTTTCGTAGAATGGGGTTTGTAGGGCGACAGGCACACTGCAAGTTGGGGGGGTTTTTTGGCCCGCAGGGGTGCAGGGTGGGGGGAGTTGGATTTGGGGGGGGGGGGGGTTGGGGGGGGGGAGGGGTTGTTTTGATGTGTGTTTTTTGTTTTCAGGGCGAGGTACTGATTTTTGTCCAGTTTTGGGTGCTGTGCTACTGGCTGGGGGACCTTTGCGCTACTGGAAGGGATGGGGGGGACGGGTTGAGATTGATGTCATGGAACGTCAATGGGTTGGGGGACCGTATCAAGCGGGGTGTTGTGCTGCAGTATTTGCGTCGTCTGACTCCTGATGTGGTGTTTTTACAGGAGACGCATCTGGTTGGTAATGTTTGTCATGCAATGAACAGGGGGGGGATACCGCCTCGTGGCCCATTCTGGTTTCACCACTGGTTCTAGAGGGGTGGGCATTCTCCTGCGATCCTCACTTCCGTTAGAGATCACCAGGGTAGTCCCGGATGATAGAGGGCGCTATGTGGCTTTGACTGGGAGGTGGGAGGGGCAGTCACTTTCCTTGGTCTCAGTTTACGTTCCCCCGGGCCTCCAGAACTCCACCTTCTCGGACTTGGGTCGAATGCTGCTTGAACTTCCGGATAGTCTTTTGCTTATGGGCGGAGACTTCAATTCGGTGGTTTCGGGGGACCTGGATCGTCACCTGCCCAGGACCCTCCCCGCTTCCCAGGCATGGCTTGGCGGACTCTTGGAGACCTTTGGTCTGGTAGATAGTTGGAGATTAATGCATCCGACACAATGTCAGTACAC
Source organism: Triturus cristatus (assembly GCF_964204655.1). Taxonomy (NCBI): domain Eukaryota; kingdom Metazoa; phylum Chordata; class Amphibia; order Caudata; family Salamandridae; genus Triturus; species Triturus cristatus. Next base: position 848,321,685 of record NC_140583.1, on the reverse strand, counting down.
CTTTCACTCTGGGGCGCATGGGAGTCTCTCCCGATTAGACTATTTTCTTATGCCCGCGGCCCAGACTGCCCGGATTCGAGAGGTTAGGCACCTGGCGCGGGGTATCTCTGATCATTCCCCGCTGTGGCTGCTCTTTGACACCGGGTCGCGGTCTGCAGGGCGGATCGCTCCCATTAATCCTTGGTACCTGCGAGACCCCACTATTCGCGACAGCTTGGTCAAGTCGATTGACCAATATTTCCTTGAAAACGAGGGGTCGGTGTCGTCCGCAATGTCCCTGTGGGAAGCTTTCAAAACTGTACTCCGCGGACAAGCCCTCTCCCAGATAGTGGTGGCTAAGAAGATCAAGAATGAGGCAGTGGTGAAGCTGGAGACTGACATATCGGGGCTGGAGTCGGCCTTGGAGGCGGGTGTCACTCCGGATGGGCTCCATGCCCTCAGCTTGAAGCAGTTTGAATACAGGTCTCTTGTTACTGACGCTGCCAAAACTATGTATAGGGAGCAGCAGGGTAGATTGTATGACGCCGGGGACAAGGCGGGTAAATTGATTGCTTGGCTGGACAAGAAGGAGAGAGTGAATCGTGTGGTCCCGGAGCTTCGGGTTTCGGATGGAGCGTGTGTGACTGAGCCTGGTGAGATTGTGGAATGTTTCGCTGACCACCTCCGGGCCGTGTACTCCCCGGTGACTGATAGGGATGAGGAAGACTCTCGCCTTCTGCTGCGGGATATTGCTCTGCCCGGCTTGTCCGTCGAGGACCGTGAACAGCTGGACGCCCCCTTGTCTGTTGACGAGATTGCAACTGCGATTCGCTCCCTTCGCTCTGGCAAGGCTATGGGTCCCAACGGCCTGCCTATTGAGTTGTATAAGTTGCGCCCGGATAAAATCGCGCCTTTCCTCCGTCGTATGTTCCAGGAGTCCCTCGCAACGGGTTCCCTTCCCGCCGACCAGCGTCTGGCTACTATAGTCGTGATCCCCAAGGAGGGTAAGCCACGAGACCGCTGTGCCTCCTACAGGCCTATTTCCCTATTAAACGCCGAGCCTAAGATACTGGCTAAAGTCCTCGCCACTCGCTTACTGAGCGTTATCTGTGATCTGATCCATCCGGATCAATGCGGCTTCATCCCTCATCGTAATACCGCTCTTAACCTGCGGCGCCTCCACGGCGCCCTCGCTAGGGCGGAGTACCTCTCCGAACCAGCCGTACTGGTTTCTTTGGATGCCACGATGGCCTTTGATACTATCGAGTGGCCATTCCTCTGGGCTGTCCTGACCAAATTCGGCTTCGGGGAGGGATTTCTTGGCTGGGTGAAGCTTCTTTACGCTGGACCAATGGCTCAGGTGGTCGTCAATGGGCGGGTCTCTCAGCCTTTCGCTCTCGGTAGGGGTACGAGGCAGGGGTGCCCGTTGTCCCCTCTGCTCTTTGCTCTCGCCTTGGAACCGCTCGCCGCCTGGCTCCGCTGGGAGCCCTCGATCAGAGGGATCCGGTGGGCCCCGGGCTTCGAGGACCGGGTCTCGTTGTACGCTGATGATATTCTCTTGTATCTCACCTCGCCGCGGCAGTCGCTTAATGTTCTCTTTGATGTCCTTACTTCCTTTGGGAGAAACTCGGGTCTGACGATTAACTGGTCTAAATCTTGCGTGTATCCTATCTCTGGTGGCCCTCCTCTCTTGACGCCTCGGCTTCCGATCCAACTATCTCTGTCCGGCTTTAAATACCTGGGGGTGTACGTTTCGTTGGACCCGGCGGTTCGCTATGAGCAGAACCTCCTGCTTCCACTTCGGCGTTTGAGGGAGGATACGGCTCGGTGGTGTAAGCTGCCCTTGTCCCCGCTTGGTCGCGCAGCTCTGTTTAAAATGATGTCCCTTCCCAGATTCCTTTATGCGCTTCAAAACTCCTTCGATGTCATTCCGGTTGCCTACTTTCGGGAGGTGGAGAGCCTGCAGAGGAGACTGGTGTGGGACGGGCGGGCGCGTATCGCTCTGGCTAAGCTTACTCTCCCCTGGTACGACGGGGGCATCGCGCTTCCCGACATTAGAAGGTACAATTGGGCCTCCCAGCTATCGGCCATTAACCATGCCACGTATGCGCCTGGCTTGAACCCGGCGTATGAGATGGATAAATTTCTGCTTCCCGGTGGTAACTATAATAGGGCGCTTTACTCCCGCTCGGCTGGAAGGACCCTTACGGGCCCTACTAAGATTGCGGTAAGGATCTGGAGGGCGGCTAATGTAGCCATGGGCTGGAGTGAGCGTTTAACGTGTGCTACTCCTTTATTCGCCTCCGACCGATTGGGAAGCCTCTGGACAACGAAAGGCTTTGAGCACTGGGACACGATCGGTATTAGCAGAGTGGGAGACTTATGGGTTAAGGGCGCGGTTAAAACCTTCGCGGCGCTCCAGAGCGAATACGAGCTTACTGAAAGGGAGTTCTTCCGTTATGCCCAGGTTCGGCATGCCCTGCTCTCGGTCTTTGGGGAAGGGACCAAGGTCCCGGCTTCTTCGCCCCTCGAGGACCGCATACTCGATGGTCACGTGCCCGACAGTACTATCTCTCTAATTTATAAAAAACTGATTAATAATCGGGCCGACCTCTTGGTGCGTCTTCGGGAGGCATGGACGGGAGATGGGGTGGAGTTGGACGACGAGGACTGGCAGTCCGCACTGTCGTCCCCTAAGGGGGTGGCCATCCCGGCCCGTCTCCGTCTGGTCCAGCTTAAGATTCTCCACCGGGTTTACGTGACGGGTCCCCGTTTGGTTTCGATGGGATTCTCTGAGGACGGGCTCTGTGGGCGGGGCTGCGGGCTTAGTGCTACCTTTCTCCACATCCTATGGGAGTGCCACGAGGTGGCGGAATACTGGCGCCGGGTGCATGAGGTTATGAGACAAGTCACCGGGGTTGCTCTGTTGCCGGAGGTGCGTCGCTGTGTTCTGAATGTGTGGGAGCCCAATGATTATAACGCGGCCCAGACTCGGTGGGCGGCCCTGGGGAACATGATTGCCAAGAGAGATATAGCGCAGCTTTGGGGTTCCCAGCGGCCTCCCACCGTGTCTGTATGGAAGGAGAATATGGACTGGTGCATGTTCAGGGAGAAGACTGTGTATGTGGCTCGTGGTAAACCGGGGGAATGGGGTAGAATCTGGGGGCAATGGAATGAGTATCGGGGTAATATCTGTGCTCCCCCCCTGGTGGACACTTCCGATGTTGCCTTGTCCCCCTGACCCTTGATGGTTCCTTGCGTATTTGGAATATCCGAGTGTAGACCTGGCTCTCCCGTGAACCCCCCCTGACCTCTTAGTCATCCTTCCCCTTTACCGCCATCTGGTGGTCGGATGTAAAGTCCCCCTGCTGTAGTCTGACGCCCACTCCATGTCACTACGCCTCGCCTTTTGTTTTTAGTTGTTATTTATGTTAAAGGTATGTATCCTGATTCCCTTATGTGTACCCGGAGCTTTTGTAATGGGCTGGGCCCCATGGGCCGGTTAATGACTTTAACACTGTATGATCCTTTTCGATTCTAGCGGCTGGCCCTGGTGGTTGTAGGCCCATGCTTGTATCCTTTTTTACTGTTTAATAAAAACTTTTTCAAAAAAAAAAAAAAAAAAAAGAGATGGGGAAAATGCAAATCATGTTCGAGAGAGCTGCACCTTTATCAGTTAACAAATAAAAATGGGGTAAAGAGATCAAAACTCAGAGGGTTCATAAAGGCAACTCCGAAGAGGCAAATAGAATTAATTTGCAAAGACGTGCAAATTTCAGGCGTCTTCATTCAGAACGTGATCATTGCATAGTTTGAGAGGGAAAGATTACCTGGACCAGAATGCCCAATTTATGACATGAGAATACTAATAACAAAAAACACATAAGAGACTGTTTTGGAAAGCCTGGGGGAAGGTGTCAGGCCCCTGCCTCAAGGAATGGGTTTAATAGAGACAATAGTCAGTGCTGTGCAGTATGGCATCAATGGGACTAAACAATAAGCGAACATTATTGCTAGAAAGGTGCAGTAGTTTGCACTATGATGATTCAAGGACAGTGCAGACCACTGTTACAGAGGAAAGGACACCAGTAAAAAGTGATACAAAGTTATACGTGGTGAAGGAGCAGCACAAGCTCAAATCTCATGCTGATGCAAAATGAGGTGAAGAGTTCACTAGAAAATAGAGTGCATGACCTGCAAGGTCTTAGTTAAAGGAAAGCCCATGTCTGTTATTTTTAAGGGATTTATGGTCTCAGAAAAAGCACGTATTATGTTACACCAGTACACTGAAAACATGATTGAAGATTAGGAGCAGGAGATTGAATTAGCCAAGAGTACAACAAATCTGAAGAAGTCTTGGGAGCAGAATGGTAAAACACACAAATACACATGCATTGAAAATAAGTAAATAAATGCTATGTTAAGCATTGTTAGATTGACAATAAAGAATGTGTAGGAAATAGTTTAAGAGGTTAGGGACACAGGTGACAAAATGTTTTTTGTAGCCAATATGCAACTCCTAAGTAACTCATTATTTGACCTATTGTAATAAGCATTGCTCGTGTTGCTATACAAGTGGCTGCCTATGAAGCATCAAATTGAAATCAGCTGTTTATCTGTGTGGACACTTTCCCCGAAACGTTTGGTGAGCCAGATAGGAGTCCCTTTTGCTCTCAAGCACCTGCTGCCACCGGAAAATCGCCTACTCCACTGCATAGATCATTGCGCATTTCTGATGAGGTAGTACAAAAGGGGGTGGTGATGGACGGAGCATCAGAACCAATCAAACACTCACACCCAGTCAACAGATCTGGGTTTGATCCATCACCGTTCTTTAGCCCACTCTGCCACCCCAGTTCAGACATGGCCATATGCAAATCAGTCTGACCCTGTGCCTCACTGGAACAGTCCAGCCCGAACTGCCAAGCCATGTCTTCCCTGGACCGGAAACAAGCTTCCTAGGACCGGTTTCTGGCATTTCAGCCGTCTTCAGCCAGGCTTGCTTGAATCCAGTGGCAAAGTGAGCAAGGGACTCAACGTCTGAGCATACCCTGCCAACTTATGGCGAACATTGTTCCCATGATGCACAGGATCAGACTGATTTGCATTTGGCCATGTCTGAACTGGGGTGGCAGAGTGGGCTAAAGAACGGTGATGGATCAAACCCAGATCTGTTACCTGGGTGTGAGTGTTTGATTGGTTCTGATGCTCCGTCCATCATCACCCCCTTTTGTACCGCTTTCTGATGAGGTAAGCAGACATTGTGTTGCCTAAAGTTCTAACTATTCACGGGGCGGGTAGGACTCTTATTGCCGTCTTTAAGGTGAGGAAGATGTGGGCTTCGTTCCATGTTTTGTATATGAATTATCTCTTTGGCAATGGTAAACGCAGATGTAATGTAAATATAAGGTTATCACAGGCAACTTATGGCGAACAAAGTGGTACAAAAGGGGGTGGTGATGGACGGAGCATCAGAACCAATCAAACACTCACATCCAGTTCACAGATCTGGGTTTAATCAATCATCATTCTTTAGCTCACTCCACCACCCCAGTTCAGTTCAGACATGGCCATATGCAAATCAGTCTGACCCTGTGCCTCATTGGAAAAGTCCAGCCCGACCTGCCAAGCCATGTCTTACCTGGACCGGAAACAAGCATCCTGGGACCGGTTTCGGGTTCATAACCCTCATCAGTCAGGCTATCTTGAATCCAGTGGCAAAGTGAGCAAGGGACCCACGTCTGGGCATACCCTGCCAACTCAGGGCGAACAAAGCGATACCAAAGGGGATGACGGACGATGGATTTAGGCCCAGATCTCTGTACTGGGGTGAATGTATGACATTGTTCTGCATTCTGTCCATCAACTGTTTTTTTGCATTTGTAATAGAAATATGGCCATAAAGTGATGTTGTATAATGTTGCATAATGTTATTATGATGTATAATGTTTAACATATAACTGAAAAGAAAAAATTGATGGATTTCTTGTTCGTGAGGATTAATGTAATAAAATGTTGAAGAAAAAATATTGAGTAGATTGGTAAGGTTACATTGTAAATGTTGTTAGAAATAAGGGGGCACTATGGAGACTCCCTTAGGGCATATGCAAAAGACCTTTCCAGGTGACCAGAAAAAATTACATAAATACTGTAGGGAGTGGTTTAAGGCTACTCAGAAGCACACGTAACCCTGGTAAAAGGAAGGGACATTTGATAACAAAATATTAGAGTACATAGTTACACACCTTAAAAGTAAATATGCAGGAGCTAAAATTGCAGGAACTAAGTTACAGAAGCAAGCAGCCACCCTAACTATATGGCGAGTTTTTTGTGAGAAGTCCAAGAACTCCTCAAATGTTGACACCCCTAGTACATCATCCGCTCTCCCACCCCCCTAGGACTCAATGAATACTTCCCCTAGGGTACCTGGTATTTATCCACTGACAGCTACAGGAAGCCACAGTGGGATTTGAGAATCCTGAAGTTGAGACCCCTTCACAATCCCCAAAGGGATCTCTTAATGTTGCCTCACAGATGTCAAAGACAAGACATATACGAGTATTCCCAGACAAGTTGGAGTGGGTGACTCCCAGCTTTCAGGCCAACTAGAAATGCAGTATACACTACATTTAGATTCAGCCTCTACTCAGGAGGGTAAACGTGAAGAGCAAGGTCCAGGAGACAGTGACAAACAGTTGCATGTTTCCTCAGCAACATAGCACTTATTACAGAAGAGGGATGTAACAGGAAGGGTAGTTACGGAGCAGATGAATACCCCACAACAAAGAGAAGAAGTTCATTGCTAGATGGAATGATTATGTAGACAAGGCTGTTAGTATGGCGCAATGGCCAGTATCTCAAGGAAGAGATGAGTAATTTAGGAGATCTGAAGATAATTTACCAACTTGGCAGAAGGAGAACGGGAATGTAATAGTTTCACCTGAAAGCATTCAGGAATGCTGATCACAAAGTGAAGACAGAAGGGATGCGAGAGAAGCAGGGAGAGAAGGACATTATGATAATCTGTCAGGCCAGATTCAGGGAAGTTTTGGGAGAATGGCAAATAGTGCTGAGTCAATGCATAGGCATGTAAACAACATGGGTGAAATACTTCGATCTCCAGAGGCTAAGCGCTCTACTTATGACATTAACATTCAAGAAAAGGCCCCTTATTGATTTTGACCATACAAAGGGAGCGATGCAATTGCCAAATCTCATCACCAGTAGAGGAGGAGGACAGGACATGTTCTCTAGAACCAGGTAACCCCGAGCGACTGAGCTTAAGCAGTTTCTGTTTCAGGGAACACATGGCCAGCCAGATGCCAGGATGGGATCTTGTGAAGCTATGCGAGAACTGACACTATATGATAGACCAATGCAGCAGATTAGTATTCAATCAGTTTGTTTTACACAGCACTGATCTCAACCCTAGTGATATAGTTGCTGAAGGAGAAAACAGTTGATACACAGTGTTGTACTTTATGTGGATAATTTAGCAGGATAGACTGAAGATTTAGCCCCACAGATGAGCCCATGGCCACAGGAAGGGTCCTTTGATCCACGTGATATGGCAAATGCTGAGAATAATAGTCTTTATGATGAGGGAGATCCAGAATGGGATTTACCCTACATGTGGAAATATTTGTGTGCGTGGCAAAAATATGCCAGACAGCATAACCCTAACACTCTGTCATTACCATATATCAGATGCCCCTTGTACGCAAGGGACCTGGGGGACCTCATTATGCTCCCTGGCCACTAATGGATAACGAGAATCTTAAAATGTTGTTATTGCCACTTACAGAGTGAGCAGGAAAATGGATTAGAGCTTTTATAAAATGCGAGTATTATCCTGGTTGTAAGTGGCATATACAGTTTACTTAGCGATCTTATAGGAGATGAAACAGATACTGTTTTTCAGAAGGTTGTAGTGAGAAATGTTATCCTCGCTGAGACTAGGTAAGACAGTTCTCCATTCAATTAAGTTTGGACAGTAGTCTGGGATCAGTTGAGGAAAATGTATACAGACAGGCAAGACATCGGGGTCCTCATCCCTCAATGAATGCAGCCAAATGAGGACCCCCACTCAGTTTCTTAGCAGGATGAAGAAAAATTGGACTCGAGAAGTAGGTCAGGGTTGGGAACTAACAGGGAAATGCTGTGGTGTTTTACAATGTAGTGAAGAAAGGTTTACCCTCTGATGTAACGGATAATATAATGGTATTTGAAGCCAACCCCTGGACAGAGACACAGGCATGTATAATCTATTTTTGTAAAAGTACACAAGAGAAAGAGAGAACCAAGCTGAAGGTGACAGAGAAAGCAGCAGAAAAGTAAGTTCAGCAAAAGTTGACAAAGAATGGAGCTTTGGAAGGAGCTGTAGTAGCAGCCACCAGTCAGGTGACTGTAAAGTCTGTCGAATCAGTCCCAGGGACCACCCAACCGCAGTACCCACAAAAGCAGGATAGTGTAAGGGCACAAGAAAGAAGCATAGGTCAACGAGGAGGAATAGGAAAGGGCAGGATAGGTCTCCAGAGGATGGATCAAACATGTCATTTTTGTCATAGATATGGACATTTTGTTAAAGATTGCAGGACTAAGAGAGGGGATGAACAAAATGGAAGGGCATGAGTTTACAATCAGCCAGGAAATACAGTTGTGCAGCCACTGTCGACCCTCAAATAATATATGTACCTCAGACACCACCACAAAATGTGCAGCAACACGCAATGCCTCAGGTGCAACAAATACCACCACCGCAAAGTTACCAAGCACTCCCAATGGCAACTCCACCTCAAAGTGGACAGGGAGGTGTAATTGTGAGAAGAGGAAATCCTTTCCAAATTCTGTGGAAGGATACATGCAATGAAGGTGCCCACAGAGTAGTTTTATGAGTGCAGTCAGGGCACAAGTCATGGGTACACGCAGGTAAACGGCTTACACCCACTCTTTCCACTGGGTGGACGCCTTCCTCCCTGCAAAGAAGTTGGAACCCACAGAAATATGCTGAAATTGTCTAACTTTCAGACACCGGGACAAGTTTAGAAGTGCCTACACGTTGTCTACTTTCGATTCCCAGAAGCAACATGCAGTTGGGGAGGGGGCTTTTTTTCACCTCCAGCTGGGCCGAAGTTAAGGGGGCATCATGCCTCCTTTTGTTTGATTATCCTGACTGGAGGCAGCCTGGAACCTCACACTTAAATATAAATGCCACAGAGGGGAAACAAAGGCACACATCTTGTTATCTCTTCACAAATACTTGAGAGACAGCTTTTGCCCTTGTTCAATCCCTGTATATAATAAATGCATGAACTGAGAATGTCAGGTGTGTTTGTCTGTCCCAGTATTTACACAAATAACAATTTCAATAGCACTATTTTATCTGTGTTTCTTTAAAAGCGCTATGCAACACAATGCAGGGTGTCAGAGCTCTTTACGTAACATACACATTATACATTGACAATAAATTATGTACATGTGTAAATCAAAGTAAACATTGAGTTACATGAGACAGTGAGGGTTACAAGGTGTAGGAGTCACATATCCTTCATAGCTCACTGCGCTATAATACACGGATTACAATTTATGAACTGCAGGTAACAAAAGGATCTCTGTGTTAAAAGCAGTAACCCACTTTACTATCTACATAAAATAAAAATCTGTCATCTGCATGTTAGATGATGTGCTTTGCAGGAAACCTATTTACCTTCTCCTACTACTCCGATTCAAATCTGGGACTTCGCATTAACCACCAGAGTTATCTCACTATTATCACTATTCCCTGAGATTTACAGAGCACCTTCACAGCAGATGCCTTAAACCAATAAAAAAAATGAAAATGTAGACTTAGCAACCAATTAAGCATAACAGATCTACTACCATGCTTTTACTTGTTGCCAATTTCTTTGTGGCTGGGTTTATAAAAATAAATGAAATAGTTGAAGCCCAGATTTTGCATCGGGATTGCGCCACTTTGGCACAACCCCAAATCTCATTTGTTAAATCTCATAATGTGCTTAAATATACTCATGATATACCTGATAAACATATGTGTGAGGTCCTAATATCTGATGTCACTTCTTGTAATGTCACTTCCAGTGAGGTCACGTCCTGTGATGTCACCTACAATGTCACACGTCATGACATCATGCGCTGTGATGGCACGCATCACGATTTCACTTGCATACTGCCTAACCTGGTTAGTCCCCCCACTTTTTCTTTTAGGACTTGTGCCCAGAGTCCAGTATTGTCAGTAACGCACAGGCCAGATGAGGAACCCACTGTGACGATAGCTATGAATGAAAAGAGGTATGCATTCCTCATATACGGGGGCAACCCGAATATGGAATTAGAGAGCGAGACCTTCCAATTTCTAATACATCAATGTACACACAAGGATTCTCTGGGGTGGTGATGAAGGTTCAATTTACTAAACCAGTGGAGATGGAAATAGGAAGGAGGTACATTGATGGTTGTTTACTGTTCTCTCCAGCTACCCCAGCTAATCTATTGGGGAGAGATCTAATGACCAATTTAAATATAACTAGAATTTTTTCAACACATGAAATTCCTCCTTCCAGGATCATGGTTGTAGCAGTAGATTTGTCTACTGAAGATCATTTACAACAGCAGTGTATACAATAATAGCAGAAACACCAGAGTTACGGGGAAGAGACGCCCAGTTACCTAAAGAGTTTCTTTTCAGGCGACAATGGCAAGATTCTTCGTTAACTGACAAGAAGTTGATTTTACAAATATTGCAAATAGAGGCCTTAGAGATAACACCAACCTATGGCACTCTGGTAGCCAATTATCATAACCATTTCTTGTGGGCATGATTTATATTTATTGTACCACATAAAATGGTTAGGGAAATCTTTAATGATCAACTGTTTTATGATAATTCTAAGAAAACAATTGTAGTCTTTCAGGATGTGAGACAATAGGTCTTTGATTACAGCAGTTTAATAGCGCCTTTGCTAGCTTTTATCAAACAGGCGAAAGACAGAATGATAAGACAATGTGGACACCGGAGATGACGGAGACTTTTCATAAACTGAAGACTGATATAAAAAATTCCCAAGTTTTGTGGATTGACTAAACCAAGGATCTTTTCTCTTTTGTCATTGCAATGGTCAAGTCATGACACCTGTCCTTAAGCAGAAATACCCCTTAGGACACAAACCCATTGCATATTTTAGAGGACAATTGGATTCAGTGATGAGAGGACATTATTCTTGTGAGCTAGCTCTCGCCTCTGCAACCATTGCAGTGCAGAAGAGCGCCCCCATTTTCATGGGGGCACCTTTGCCACTCTATGCAGAACATGAAGTGTTTGCTATCATTCAGAAGGCTAAGACTATTCTAACAACACAGAGTGTGTCAGGATGTGAGGTGATACTGTCACTATCATCTTTGAAAGTTATGAAGCGTCATACAGTGTGCCCTGTGACATTCTTTGCTAATCCTATATTTTACTCTGAGGTTGATGCGCATTACTGAGCAATGTATATTCCTAATGAATCTAGTCAAGCAAAAGAGGATCCTATTCCAGGTAGCATGGTTTATTTTGTTGATGGTTCTTCTACTACTAACCAGAACACAGTTGTAAGACATACAGGTGCAGCAGTGGTCAGGGCACAACAGTATGATTCTTCAGACACACTCCACATAGTAGAGCAGTTAACACTACCAGCACATTATTCTGCACGAGCAACAGAGTTGATAGCAGTCCTTAAGCATGGAACAAGAAAAGTAATCACAATCTATTCAGATTCGGCTCATGTGAATACCACTGTACATTCCAGCATTATGAGATGGAGCAAGAGAGGCTTCCTTAAGTCAGACGGAAGTCCTTTTAATCATAGGAATCTTTCACAGGTTTTAATAGAGGCACTTGCGTTACCACAGGCAGTGGCGAAACGTGTGGCACATACAAATGAGCAGGATTTTGTGTCACACGGTAATGCACTAGCAGACCGGGTCAGCTAAATATGCAGCTGGGTGCACACCCCCACTTGTGCCATCAGGGTCACAACATGTCCCTGTTTCGATGGCCCCGTCAGTCTCGCTATCTGAGTCCGACACTACCACTGATGATGTCATGTCTCATTATGCTGAGACAGCAATTAACATCTTCGAGAGTTGCAGGAAGCTGCTCCATCACACAGGAAACAGTGATGGGAGACTAGAGGATACTCCCAGTCAGGGGATGATTTAGTTTATAAACAAATATCTACAAGTAAACCAGTGAGGTCTCAGGCTTTACTTATGATGGCTCTTGATCAATTGCATTTACCAGCCCATATCTCAAGAGACCCTTGCCTATGCAGATACACAAGACTGGGTTGTTTCCAATTTACATGATGTGCTTGCCAAATACCTTCATAATTGCAGGGTTTGTCAACAATTCTCTCCAATCCCACATTGAAGGTGTTAAACTCTACCATTCCAAGACCACAATGTCCTTTTAAAGCTGTCTATATTGCCCTTGTGGACATGTTAACCAGGTGCAACAACTATTGGTATCTTATAGTTGTATTTTGTCCTTTTCCTCGATGGATTGAAGCAGGACCGTGCGTCCACTGTGATTCTAAGTCAGCTGCTTCTTTTCTGATTGGTGAGGGGATTCCCTGCCTCCCGCCAGCCCCACATCGGAGACGGGACACAGAAGCAGCTAAGCTCTGTATTTGGGTGGGGGCTGATGGAGAGCGAAGTTTGTAGATACGCTCAGGCCTTATAGTCAGACCCTACTGCATTGATGGGGCCACCCAAATAACCACCAAGTTAAATGTATGGCTGGTAAAAAGATTTAATGAGCAGAGTAAAATATCCTTTTGGCCCTGAAGAATGTCTTTAAACTTTATTGAGTTTTTCCTGGCAGAAACATACTGACCACATAAGATAGGGTAGTTTAATTACCCCTGTCCACTCAATTTTTAACTCTATCCAATGGGGGGCCCAGAATAAAGGACAATTTTCACGTACCTTGAGATAGCGACACTATCTTTGTATTCTGCCCCTCACTATAGTACCTCTACATTGCTCATCCTGATTTACAAGACACCTCATCTCCTCCCCTTTCTTCTTTTGGGGAGTGGTAGCCCACGCTGGGTATCTTGCAGTCCCAGTGTGAGGAGGTGACCCAATGATGAAGCATGTCACCTTTGGGTGAGTGAGGGTTCTCGTCCTAACAGCAAAGTTCTCTCTTGCTCTGTCTGATCACTCCTTGTGAGGTCACTATCCTTTCACGCTTGCATCACCCAGACGTACATATTGTGTGTTTGAACTGTGAATGCTTAACAGGCTAGCAAATGTTCTGCTCTGCTTGGTCACATCTCATTTGTTGTTCTGCTCATCCCAGGATCCCTTTTGTGTTCCTCTCTTCTGTTGCTACATTGAAGCTACCATAGCCTATCTGAAAAATCTGGCTGTCGCCAACTTCAAGTGGAAGGAAATGTATGCATTTCCATACTGTCTGAATGGGCGATTGATTTCTGTTAGTAGAAGTGTTTTTCTATACATATCAATACGGTGAACCAGTGTCTCAACCCACAGCAGAACTGGTTTTCTTACCCAGGATTGTCTGTGCCCTTAGACACTAAAGGCACTATTTAACCAGGGTCTCAGTGTTCTTAAGGACTTGGTGATACTTTGAAGTTAATTGTGCACCAACCACCCAGCCCAAAGAGGCTGGAAGCAGGACAAAGGTTCTAGGTATGCGCCGGCGTGCGGGGAGAGTAAAGAAGAGGGAAGACCTACGTAACTCTGAAAGCCCTCTAACCTGCCATTAAGTAACTACAAGACATGTAACTAGGGCACCTGAAAGATGGTGGGTGCAGCTTGGCAGGAGTTTAAAGCTCTGTTGTCCATTAGCTCTCACATTCAGTGGTTGAACATTAGGATTTTAGCTGTGCCGTGGGGCTGACATGAGAGGTGCCCCACCATTGTTGAGTACTTTTACTGCCCTTGATGTCTTCCATTTCAACAAACGTATGACCAAGCGCCTTACCCCACAAACATGGCGGGCTGTGGTGGGGCTAAACCCATCCTGCGTGCCTCACTTAAGAAGAGAATCTACCTACTACTTGGGATCTTTTATGAACAGCGTTGGCTCTGTAGCTAAATGTTGTGGCTTTTCAGTATACTGTAGGGGGTTTATGACTAGGCCTGGGCGAAGCACTACGCTACGCTCGCGTAGTTTGCGAAGTTCGCGCTACGCGAACTGCACGTAGCACAGTGCGAACACGCGTAGCGTAGTGTTGCGTAGTGCTGCGGTCATTTTTTGCTTGCTCGCGGTCCTCAACGTCAAGTTGGCGACCGCGAGCAAGCAAAATGACATCCTGGCGAGACTTTTTCCTTGTTCGCGATCGCGAGCATGGAAAATAAACCTCCCGGCGAGATTCCCAACGCGAGAAGGTCAGGTTTCTCATTGCGAGGGGTCGCGTATGCTCGCGACCGCTCGCGATGAGAAACTACCAGTTCGCGTTGAGAAAGCTGCAGCTCGAGTAAAAATCTACTCGAGCAGCAGAAAACTACAGCTCGCACTGTGCAAGATGCCATTTTCAATGATTGCACAGTGCCGGTTGCTTGTCCGCACTGTGCAATCATTGAAAACAACATCTTGCACAGTGCGAACATGTTACTTCGCAGTTCGCGAAGTGCTACGCGTAGCTCGCGTAGTGCGAACTTCACTTTGCGTAGCTTCGCGAAGTGCTACTTCGCGAACTACGCCCACCCTTATTTATGACCAAGAAGTGCTAACACCACATTTCCTACCCTTACTTGTAATCCAAAAGCAAGCACTAGTCCTCCCACCAATGAAGAGATTTGTCAAAAGGCTAAGCCTTCCTACACTCAGACCAGTGATAGCAGCTTTTGACACACACCAACACTCAATGGATGCCATAGGAGGGAGAGGAGGAGACTGGGCAGGCGTATGGAGGCGCTCTTATAACTGGCAATGTTGTCATACTGTGACACTGTGGAGATGGGTATAGCCATTACAGAAGTACGTGGAAGCTGGCAATATCCGTTACTGACTGTGGGCATGTGGAAGCTGGCAATATCTGTTACTGTGGGCACGTGGAAGCTGGCCTAAGAGCTAGAGCAGTCGACCTCAAAGTTGGGGAAGTGAGTTCGAGTCTCGGCAGGAATGCACAACATCCTGCGATTCTGGGCAGGCTCATGTAAAGCACTCCGACATCTTCAGGTCTAGTTCACGCTACATAAAACTCCCCCCCCCCCCCCCCCCCCACAAAAAAAATAATATATATATGCTCGCTCACTCGTTTATCCTTGCTGGTATAAGGAAAGCACTTACAGGGGGTTTTCTTTCAAATTTCTTTTAATTCATCCGCTCTGAAACATAATGTTTCAGAGCGGATGAATTAAAAGAAATTTGAAAGAAAACCCCCTGTAAGTGCTTTCCTTATACCAGCAAGGATAAAGGAGTGAGCGAGCATTGTTAACGCGGATGCAGTTGGAGCGAATATATATATATATATATATATATATATATATATATATATATATAAATAAAATCAAGACCAGGCTGAAATGCGTCATGACGAACTCTGTGGAATGAAGTATTGGCACTTACATTTGGAGTCTGCGTCTCGGTGTTTTCTTTGATGGTAATGATGCAACGGGATTGGAATAATTATATATATATATATATATATATATATATATATATATATATATATATATATATATCTATATCTCTATCTCCACAATTACCGAATCCGCAGCATTCCATTGGTTGGAAACAGATACGGAACGGACTCCAGTTTTTCTTTTGTGCCATTTTTTTTTGCAGTCTCGAGTAAAACTTTGTTGGTAAATTAAAACCTTACAATATAAAAGCACGCATTGTGTTCTTAAAATGGATACATTTCTTAAAATTGTTGGAATAACGTTTTGGTTAAAACTCTACTTGACTTCTTAACTGCTGTTAAAAGTCTCATGGACCAGGTTCGAATCAACAATTTGTTGACAGCCGACAAGGCGTTGGTGTGTCCAATGATGGAGTTTCCCTCAGCTCTAATAGGATAGGGTTGGTGGCCCTGATAACTTCCAACTGTCTTAATACTTTAGTTACAAATGTTGTTAGCCCGATATTCAGCTTTGGGTTATCCGGGTTGAAAGCTGCTATTATATCTTGGCGGCAAGATCGAATTCCAAGTCTTATCCATTCTTCTCGCAATAATGAGCGTCTAAAAGTGAGCATTGTTGGGCATAAGCAGACTATGTGTTCCAACCCCTCGGTGTGGTAACCGCACAGCCTGCATTGGGTGTGGCTTTCTTTCCGGCGCCATTCTGGAATATTTTTCAAGAAAGGCCATTCACCCAACCTCAGCGCCAGGAACTTTCGTTTCAGGTAAAGTGCGGTGGTGCTTGATAGAGGACGGGTTTCTACTCCTGGGTTAAAGTTAGTGATTACTGCCCAGGCGTGTTTCCTTTTTGACAGTATTGCCCTGTCTGAGTGAAAGGACCACAACCTGGCACATTTCTTGATAACTAGCTTTAATTAATGCAGACTGGTGGGGTGGGGGGGGGGTGTTTTCCCCAAAACTCCTTAATACCAAGTAATTGTAAGCTGTGCTCCAGGTGGAGCCGATATTTGTAGGTGGCATGACTTTTCTGAATTTCTTGCCAGAGTCTGGCCTCCAGTGAGTCTTTCGGGCTTGACGCAGTCTGTTGCAAAACTTTATAAATGCCCCAGCCTCTACGCCGTGGTGGTCAAGTAAGCCAAATTCCAGGCGGACTTGTGCCGGTGATGCTAAATTCAGAAGATGGAATGCACTTTTAAAAATTTTAGTTGTCAATTTATTTAGAAGAATGTTTGTGGTTCCCTTCATGATCTCTTGGCCGTATGTCAGGGAATTAGATGTTTTTGCCTTCATCACTTTTAACAATGGGATAAAGCTGGGACCTTGCCATATAGTTTTATTTAGTTCAGTGCAATTCCGCCATGACGCGATTCAGCCCCCAGAGGCCTTGATCATATATCTATCGTTACTGTGGGTACATGGAAGCTGGCAATGTCTTACTGTGGGCATGTGGAAGCTGGCAATATCTGTTACTGTGGGCACGTGGAAGGTGGCAATGAGTCACGGGTGCCAGTGTAGAATAGTAATACCTGTTAAGAGGTTACCCGTGCAAATAGGTCCTTATTTGGGATCATGTTTCTTTAGAATGGGGTAAATCCATGTTCCTTCATTTGGAGAGTTACCCCCGAAGACTGTTTCATTCGTTACTGCATCTAATATCCATAGTGTATCAAAAAGAGATTTTTAAATTAATGACTGGCAAATCCCTGAAAGCTCATGTGGGGCTATCGGGGTTAACAGGCATAAACATATAAACTCATCACAGCTTTACAAGCGACAGACACTTCATTCCACGAGGTACCCAAAAGCAAGTCCAACATAAACATGGCTGGTTGGTTTGTGTTGTTATTTTTTAAACCACTGGATGCTGCAGATGCCACTAATTTGTAACTTTTTACATTTCAAAATGCAACGCGTCTGCATTTTTCTTGCATGTGTTACCAACACCAATAGGGAGAGGGTTGTCATTACAGACCGTTCTGTCGACTTTCTGCTTTGGCAGTAGTGAGCCTCACCTCACCTCACCTCACGCTAAAACCACTTCCTGCTGACGATCAAGATCACCCCATCCAGCAACTTCCTGCCTCTGACCCTCAAACAGGGGACTCTCCACCCTCACTTTTTATCTTCATCTACACCCATACCTGGCCCTTCTACCAGTTCTGACTTTTAGCTAACTCCATTGGCATTCTGGGTATTGCAATTTAATGAATCCCATTTTTTAAAAGGGCTATTGATTATGGAGGCAGAATGCTTCAGGGAAGGGGGAGTTGTGTGACATAGGGCTGCCTGGCAGTTATGTTACCCTTCTCAGAACTTATCTATTGTGTTGAGCTATTGAGTCATAGGACTTAGATTTCTGATGAAACGGTGATGCAATTAGGTTCAATCGAACATTGAATAAAACGCATTTACAGTTAACACCAGGCTCAAAAGGATCATTCTGTAAGGTGTGGTCTTTAACACGACAGCATGCAAATTCTACATTGAATATAAACCAATATTTGAGCCACCCATATATAGCGGGTACAGGTGGCTCCATGTCACCAGGACATCACTTTTCCATTCCTGGACTTTGCTTTTACATATCATTGTTACCAGGTGTGTTGGCTCAACTAGCTCAGGTAAAGTGAAACAAGACTAAAACTCCCATAATACTGCAAAAATGAAATGCAAAGTCCAGGAGTGGAAATCCTGGGTTCCAGTGTTGCATGGAGCCATGTAGTCACCCCGTCGGAGGGACTGCAAACATGTAGCACAATGCAGTGACTGTCTCGACTACAAACATGCCTAGCAAATCTTGAGGCATGTTACTACATAGCTCTAAAATGGCCAAAGATGGAAGATTTCTAGATTACAATGAGTGAAAGGCAATGAGAACAACCTTGTTGAATGCAGGGCATTACGTTTTCACAGAAAAAGGCCACGTACCATAACTGACACTGTGTCACAAAGTCATGAGAATGACTTTCAATCCCGTTTTTTTCAGCTAACAACAAAAAACATTCTTGGACCGGCAGGCAATGCTGATAGTGCCAAAGGTGAAACCACATCATCCATCCCAGGCTTTTCCAACCAGTAGCTCAGGAGCCAGTAGCTCTCCATCTTCCTGCAAGTAGCTCTCCTGCGTGCAACCCAGCCTATTACATAAGACGTTTGTGCCTAGTTGAAGTATTATATTTATGCCAAAATTGAAAAGCGTGTAATCGGCAAGAAAATGTGTCTATTTTTAGATCTCATAAACTGACTTTTGGAGAAAAGTGGTTGGATTTCCAGAATATTTTTAAAACTGTGTGATAAATCATGTGGCACCGGGTTGACTTATTACTAATAATATAATCTTGGTGCCAGGAGCATTGCAGCTATGGTTATGTATTACACACAGAGGCATTGACAAAGCCTTTCGTACATTAAAGCGCCTTGATACCCTCACGGGATATTGGCTGCGCTCTACAAAGTCACAACACATGACTGCTGGTAACCACACCTGATGCACTGAGATGATCACTGCTGCTAAGGTAAAGCCTGCATTTGGCCACTTATGCAATCTTTTCTAATGTGGTCGCAACACAACTCTAGTGGTTCAGGTTGATTTCCATTTAACATATGTAGCTCTTATTACAGAAGAGGCTGGAAGCCCATGACCCATCTACACCATTGACTACTAGTGGAAGAGAAATGGAACGTACCACGCGACAGGAAACCAGCTGACAGCTCTGGGGTGTGCTGCCCAGATGTAAGAAACGATGGCTACAAGTGATCATTGTCGGACGTTTCTTTTAATATCTTAAAGAATTAAACGTACTAAGATCGCAAGCAGTGTTAAAACGTTGTTTATGAAATAAATGATTCTCGTGCAGCTGTGTTCATTCACAAATCCAGGGGCAGCAGTGAATTCGAATTCAAAGGGCAATTCTTTCGAAGTCTCCTTCCAGACTCAGAGAAAGATTTGTTGCCAGCTGCCCTATCAAAAGAACCTTTAAGTTAACGTGGAACTGGCTGCTTTTACCGTGGACGTGTCGGTTCACCAGCTCACGTGATCAATCTTCCGCTGAACGAGATAGAATTTCTCCTTTGCACCCTTTTTGTTGATATTCAATATGTTGTCACGTATCACGTGCAATGACATCATTGTGTTTGGTTACAGCATCAAAGACAACGCAGAAAAATATGGTGTCACTCGTATCAGATTACTCGGGGTTTTAAGGCAGCCCCTGTGGTGCAGGAGGAACACCACACACACCTTAGGGTCCCATTTCACCCACGGCCAATACATATCTATGCGCTGGGAGACTTTGGGGGCACTCGACACAATTTGGTCGCTGTGGGTAAAGCCACTCTGCAGTATGTCTGGTTCTGGCTTTTTATTTACATTCTTCTACCTGTATTTTTAAGTTTCTCGTTTTAAATTTAGGACTACAAGTCCCAGAATGCAAAGGAAAAACTTGGGACATCTTTTCTGTTTTTGCGATGCAGAGTGCACATACACGCCACTTCCAAAGCACAACTAGGGCCAGTCTGGTTTTAAAATGATGATGTGTCGCTGCTTTCACGTGGACACATAATGTACCAGAGCGGTAAGTTTGCGGTTTTGGAAGGGCAGACGCGCCGAGCAGCTCCCACCCACACACAGTGTAGCCCGTGGTTAAGTTTAAAGGTATTGGTCATGTTTTCCGAATTCAGGCTTATACGCAACGGCCTTTAAACTGCAACTGACTGCAGGATGTGGCCAGCTGCAGGGAAGAATTGTACTTTTGAATTCAACTTTATACTTAAAACTTAGAAGTCGCAAGCGTGACTAGAAATAAATAAATATCTCCGCAACAGACAAAAAAATGCGAAAATAGCTCCTCCCTCAGTTGCGCCAGTAGCGCAGCACATCCGAACGCTCAGACCGAGTCAATCGCTGCCTACGCATTAGCCAATCCTTATCTCGTTAATCAGAATTAAGGCGGATTTTGAGTTTCAGCCGCTCTATCTTTGCCCGCAGATACTGACAACCCGGGGCAGTTTCCGTTGCTCTCTCAAAGCCACACCCATTCCCACACACACACCAAAAAACATCTGCTGAAAGTATTTGTTCGAACCTCTGCAACGTGTGCCGCTGCCCCTGCCCCTGCGGTACGGCACGCTCCTCCGGCAGGGCTCGCTTACCTCATTTGGCGTGTTTTCCCATCCTCCAGGACACGCTGGCTCCTGTTCTCTGAGGGGCAGAGGGGCGCACTTCAAAACCTGAGATTACTTGGGCGAGGGAGCCTGTATTGTTTTGGAAACGCGCGAAGACGAGGGGCTGAAGTTAAAGGCTTCTTTTTCAGCACAAAATAGCCAGCAGAACTTAGCAGCCGCAGTTCAGCACAACCAGCACTTAGACTTCCTGTCTCTTTCTTCTTAAAGAGACAGTCCCCCTTAACTCCTTTCGATTGGGTTTCCTAAAGCAAAGGAAATAGTCTTTAGTTCGATGAAGGGTTTGTGTCTCAAAAAGCACGTTCTGGGCATAATTATTTATCTATTTTGGCTTTTAAGCACATCATGATATTCAAATGCTAAAATAAATATTTTGAGTCCTTAAAAAAATAACAACGTACACTTTCAAAAGTTGTTATTTAAAACGTTAGTACCAACAATAAAAGATGTCGTCTTGCATGGACACAATTTAATTAGTACTTTCCTCTCCACCTGGCGTTGTGCAGGTGTTTTTGCAAGAGATATATACAATGCACTCAACAAAAAATCCAGTTCCATATACAACAATTCCTACAATAAAACTCGAATCTGTTTTGACTGAAGACCCCAAATACATTTTAAAACACGCCTATAGTTTCGGGGTAGCCTGTGTTCACACTATAGGGCCGCCTAGAAGCACATCTTTCCCTTATGAAAGGAACTTGCTGAACTACATTTCAAGTTTCAACTTTTGTAATGTTGGGAATCTCACTAAGAGGCGCTTTATTGTAATCTTCCTTAAGCATGGCATCACCGAAACTAGCAGTCTAGAGTACAGCCTTCCAAATGTTTACATTGCTAAGTGAAGTCTGAGTGTTGCTTTTAGAAGTGTGTGGCCAGTTGGATGATCCTGTCAGCTTTAATATTTTAATGAGTTAAGTCAATGTAGTCAGTTCAGTTCATAGTTTATTGTATGTCATTAAATAAAATCTTTACAAATTTCAAAAAAATAAAAAAGGATAAAAATATATCTTTACATACACAAATAAAAAGCATCCAACAATGTTACCACCTTAAGGTTAGGGAATATGCAATTTTGTAAAAATCCAAACAACATTGATAGTAACCGTGGGTTAATAGCTAAAGTGCAGTGCTGAACCATCGGCATATAATGTTATATTTGCGTTATAAATAAATATTCTAAATACATCTTTTTCGTAGCAAGTACCGTGATATTACTTCAAACCTTACAATCAATATTTTAAAGACAACAAGCTGGAAAATTAGCAGGCCCTGATTGAAATAGCAAGTGCCTGGAAAAGTGCAAAATTATGCAGCAACATTTAAAATATATGATAAAAGCAAGCTTCTGAGGTCCTACTGATTAAATTGTCTCATAATACATTTTACATTAAGTCCATTTGCTACATAGATGAGTGAACTAGACACATGCCGGCATTGTTCATACATTTTTAGTTTCCTCCAAATTAACTTGCCGTAAAAGTTTCCTTACTTCTGCCAGATATTTTACTCCACGGCAAGCCAAGATTATAGAGGACCCTTCCATCCAACGAATCACGGCTTGCCTGCACGTGCGAATATTCAATTAATTAATAATAGGATAGGTCTTTTGAATCGTGCAAGCCCATCCGATAGTCTGAGAAGCTGTTTTTAAACTCTATGCTAAAATGAGCTTCTAAATAAGCTTGAGGCTTTAAAGATATGTAAGAATTGATCACGGTCCACCAGGGCATTCGTTTGGAAATTGCTTTTTTGTCTTCCAGAAAAGATTTCTTCTTTGCTGCGTCGTTGACAGATTTACTAATGCTTGCTCGGTCTGCCGTGTCATCCCATGCAATTTGTGTTTCCAGCTCAGCCAGTGATGTTCTCAAGTGACTTCCCCATGAATTTGGTGTTTCTTGATCCATCTGATGTTTAATTTCTTCCCAGCATAAACTATTCAGTGTGCCGGGATCGGAGGAGCGGAATTTAGCTCATACCCCGGAATTTCTGATTCTGGAGGCCGAATTCCAGCCGGACCTGAGCTGGAGAGGCAGACTTTGGAAGATTGAAAACGGCCTTATAAACCTTCGTCTGAAGATCGTTTAACAAATCATCCTGCTTGCCACACCAAGTGACTAGACCGTATGACAATGTGGACAGGATTTGCGCTGCCATCACTTTTAAGAGGTGGTTATGGTTCGGGCAGCCACATTTCTACTCCGATTCCTGCTTCTTGTTGCAGTCTTGAGCCCTTAGTCAAATTATTTGTAATGCCCCAAAAGTCCCTACTATTTGGAAATTTGCTTGCGCACCGTAGTTTTGTCCAGACTGTTTCTTTATACGCTGCTTTCGCATCCCTCAACATCTTCTTATAGTTGTTCCGTATTTCCTTCAGTTTACCTTTATCTATTTTCCTGCCCATTCTTGCCGCCACTGATTGTAATCGCACCTCTCTTGCGATGCTTCTCTTTTGATCTCGCAATTCAATTTTGAACCATGTTTCCCTCCTGGTGTCTGTTCTTTTTTGACTTCCGTGGATGGCTGTAAATTTTCGGATGAGGACAAGGGCCAACTGTTCCCAACTTTTTATTTGCTCCTCCTCTGTCGGCGGCCCCAGTTGACTCAAGTGTTCCTTGATTGTGTCCAGTGTGGTTTTCATGTCCACTCCCGCCATTTTAATTTTCGCAGGTTAAACTTTTCTGCGTGTCGTATAAGGGAATTTATTTTTTGGACTTGTGCGAGAGTGATGTTAATTCTCGTAATAAGTGGACGGTGATCGCTTTCTATGCGCGGGCTGACTCGGAATGTGTTGATACACGGGACTAAATTACTGCTGGTAATGGTGAAGTCTATTGTTGATCAACATTTTCCACTCAAATGTGTTATTGCCGCTGGTATATCTCCATTTGTGTTACCATTCAAAATTGTCACACCGAGGCTTTCTGACTCACTCGTTATTATTTGGGCTCCCCAGTTCTCCAGCCTCTTTCTTTCATTCCGTTCGTTAGTTATAAGATTACAGTTGAAATCACCTGAGATTAACAAGGGGCATCGCTTGTGGGAACTTTGCATCGCTTTGATCAGGTTCATTAATATTGTGAATTTTTCCTTCTGATTCTTTCTCTCAGGATTGATATAAACATTGACTAATATTAATTGCCAATTTGACTTGTTAAGCAGGAGCTTGCCGGTAAGTTTGATCACTTGCACCCAGGTAACCCCAGCATCTAGTTCTTCAGTTAGCCAGCCATGTTTTTGAGAAGCATATATTGATAGACCTCCTCGCGGGGGACCGAAGATTGAAAATATTTCTGCAAGAATGTGGTGTTCTATATAACCTGCAATTGAAACTGGGTTCATATTCCACATTTCCTGAAGCAGGATGAGGTCTTGTAGTTGGAAAAAAGATAGAGTTTTATGTTCCTGACCCATGTCTTTAAAGCCGTGGACATTCCATGAGCAGATCCTAATCATCCTGTCTTGCCCCCCCGCCCCAAGTCATGGTCTTGCCTTGGGCCTTCCTCTGCTTTCTGCCCGTTGGTCCGGTCTAGCTGACCCCACCTCTTGTCTTCCGTGCTTGACTTAAGCTGTTCGTTAGGTACGCTTGTTACTTAGCGCCTTTGGCACCCAAGACAAGTCCATACTATCAAGTGTTCGGCATTCTGAATTTAGTGGACTCGCTGTTGCATTGGCCCCGTTTACGTTGGGAGGCGTTGCAGGAGTGGTGGATCGGGAGCCGCATACACATGTTTTTTGGCTTTTCCCTGATGTGTCTTCCTTTTTTAGATTTATGGAATTTTTTAGGCGGGGGCAGGGGTACCTTGGACGTTTATGTAGCCTCAGCGTAATTCCCCAAGCTCCAAACCTTGATCTCATTGCATATATCTTGTCCACAAGTTCCTTTGTAGACCATGTTGTCAAAGATTCTTCAATATCTGGAGTTGATGTTGTTTGTTGAAATTCCACGGCTAATAGATCTTGTAAGGATATTCCCTTTAGTTCTGGGATTTCTTTAAACAGCCGTAGCAAGTTTCCACCATTCAAAATGTCTTGCCTTCCTTTGGTTGAATATTCTAGCACAAATGTCAGTTTTGATGCAAACTCCTCGGAGTGGTTTTGAGTACTAGTGGAAGATTGTAAAATTTTGTCTTTTTCCTACTGCGGGTTTTCGAACCGCTGATGTGTCGTTGACAGCATGGGATAATTGATCCGTTAGTTCTATGATGACCTTGTCCTGTGATCTGGCAGGGATACCTGCTTCCTTTTTTTGCTCTACTTTTCCAGGTTTTTTAGGTGTTGGTGTCCCTGTTGGCTCAGATTCTGATTCATTGAGAGAAAGCCTACATATTCGGCCCTTTCTATTTATTATGACTTTTATCGGATTTTGAGTGCTTTGAGCTTTGTTGTTTGTTTTCTCATGCACCTTATTGCCTTTTGTATCTTCCAAGCTCCCTGGTTCGCTCAGTTTTTAGCTCTCCTCATTCCGGTTAGGTATATGCTTTCCTATATCTGGACTTTGACATCTATAGCCCAGGGATGTATTTTTTTCTTGGACTTGAGTTATTTTTTCTCGCCGTTCTCCATTCTCAAATGATTGTTTTCGATCTGGTCGCCTCTTTTCATGTCTATATTTTTGTGTGTCAGGAATCTACGCTCATTGGCAGGTTTCTCATCCTGCATGATCTGCTGTTATGCACAGGACAAGTACATCAACCATGTACGTCTTTCAAAATAGGTTAAACTTATGCATGTCTTAGCCATTGCTCCTGTAAATTATTTATGTTGTCAGTCTCTTGTCACACGATATGTTTTCACCTCCATTATCATTTATTAATCAATTTTTTTTGTGCCATGATGACTTTTGGTGCACGCGCTGGTTTGGTTTGGTGGCAGTGTAACACGTGTTTCATTCAATTAATATTGACACGCCTTGTTAACGCGGCCAACGCCCTGCCTCAGCTATAAATAGACGCGCGTCCATTTCTCCGCGCTTGACTTCATTTGCTTTTAACTAGGATTTGTGCCGTTTCCCAGCAACGGATCAAGACGCCAGCCTGAAGATCTCCGAGCCGGCTCCAACGCGGGACAAGGACGTTTCAAGGAGATAAGTCCTTTTCCTTTCAAGGCTTTTCTTCCATTTATGTTAACAGTTATGGGTAAAGCCTTCAAGACGCTTTCAGGATGCTTTTAAAAGAACTTGGCTAATTCATTTTTTTGAACTGTTAGTGACTGTGAAAAAGAGTCAAGACTTTCATGTGTAAATCTTATGACCTTAAAAAATCCTGATTGTTGAAAGGTTGCTTTTTATTTGGATGCTAGTACAACCATTAGAAGACACCAGTCATTGTAGGAGCAATGCTGATGCATTTTGTTTTAGTTATTTGTTGATGAATACAAGATTTGTGTTAAGTAAGAATATATCTCGAAGAGCAGAAAAGACAATGCCAAGGTGAGATTCAGACTTGTCAATCATATACATATATTTACATTTAGTCACTCTGTCTAAAGGCAAGCTTGTTTATGTGTGAATGTTATTTTCCTTTGGTTTTTGCTTTGTTCGCCATAAGTTGGCAGGGTATGCTCAGACGTGAGTCCCTTGCTCACTTTGCCACTGGATCCAAGCAAGCCTGGCTGAAGACGGCTGAAATGCCAGAAACCGGTCCTAGGAAGCTTGTTTCCGGTCCAGGGAAGACATGGCTTGGCAGTTCGGGCTGGACTGTTCCCATGAGGCACAGGGTCAGACTGATTTGAATATGGCCATGTCTGAACTGGGGTGGCAGAGTGGGCTAAAGAACGGTGATGGATTAAACCCAGATCAGTTGACTGGGGGTGAGTGCTTGCAATGTTCAACACTCCGTCCATCATTTCCTTTGGTTTTTGCTTTGAATGTTATTTGAGTGCAAAATTACTCTATTTCTGAAACAAGAGTAATAAGGCCTACTCAGCATAAAACAGTTGAGAAGTCTTGATACCTCAGGTGATTATGTTTACACCATAGCGATTAAACCTTCTGCATAATTGGTAGAATTATTTATTACAGTTCATTTGTATTTTGGGTTTAGGCAACATAGAAGTAGACGATTCTGCGGTTAAGAACCCGGCTGGTCCTGGTAGCAGAGTCTGCAGTGTCTTTTTATTTCTCGTTGTTTGTCATCCCAAACCCCTTCCATCTTGGAGCATCTGCCAGCATCACGGTTCACTAAAAAGTGAGGCTAAGAGATAGTCTAGGTGGGCTGGAGTACTTTCATCGCTCCTGCTGACTACCTGGATTTCAGGTGAGTGGTAAGACCACCATAACATTGTGCTGCTTCTTTTGCCAGTGGGTGTCTTGCAGCTGTATGGAGATCCTGATTCATCTTCTTTTGAATGATGGGAACAATAGGGATCAAAGATTCTTGCATTGGGTTGGGTTCTATTATACTTTTTGGTTTATCTACGACTGTTATTGGTGCCATAAATGTGGCCTCTTTCAATTATTTGTTTTTTTCCCTTTGCAATGTTTGGGTTGTAAAGATTGAAAAGATATTCTCAGGACCTAAGCTTGGTTGTTTGTTATACTTAAGCCTGGCCTTCCTTGCAAGTTTTCTTTGCCTTTTTGCTGGTTTTACAATAGGCGAGGTCTTAAGGCTGCTCTATATTGCTTCCATTTGGTAATCCGTTATATCGGGTTGATCATCCGTTTCCTCTTGCTCTACTTCTCCCTTATCCTTGCTGCTTGGCTTTCTTATTGATTTATTGCCTTATGATAATTCCTTTATCTCAACCTCATTTTGGGTTCCCATAATTTGTTTGGTATTACATGTTAGTTGAACGGCCCCTAAGATGTCCTTTAGTATTTCGGGCAAAGTTGCCAATTTCTCAATTATGATGCCGCAGCCGCAATTAGGCAGTTGTTTGTCATTGTTTATTTGGGGCTCCAAGTTTCCCTGAGTGTCAGTAGGGGTAGGGACGTGATTAAGTCCAGCTTGGAGTTTATACCTGAGATGTGGCCGGCAATTAAGTTAATGAGGTCAATTTGGACTTCCATTTTATCTGATTGGTAATTCAGTACCCTTATTGCTTGGTCCAGTGTACCTAACAGGGTTTGGCTCCATTGTGCGTTTGGAAAATCTTCAAGGGACTTTCCCGAGGCCCCTGACCCGTGATCAATCCTACGAACGGATGAAATTGTTACTGGGGACGACATGTTTAATTGGTTTACTTTTGTAGAAAAACTACTGCCTTCCTCTGGTGCGGTCTCCTGTGGGTCGTTACTGAGGGGCGGGCGTAATGGAGTGGATACCGCCATTCCCAGTCTGTTCTGTTGTGCTCCCATACGGGTTTCCGGTGACAAGAGTTTCCCTTGAATTTCTTCCTTCTGTGTTTTAATTTCTAAGATTTGTAAAAGGTTGGGGTCGTTGGATAAGGAAAATAAGTTTGACCAAGCTTCTTCCAGGGGGTTTACCCGCTCAGCTGTTTCATTTATCTTTTCCTCCATATATCCCTTTTTGTTTCCCTCAATTGCTACATTTCTGATTGCTTCCTTTTCATTTGTTGTGAACTGATGCACCTGTGCAGTTGCAGTTACCAACCTACTTTCTGGGATTTCTATAATGGATTTCTGTAGGGCTGATTTCCCTATTGGTGCGTCGTTGGTGTTTACCGGTACCTGTGTGGAAGAAGCACTTGTTTTGATGTGAATAGGAGCACAATTTGCTTGTTGGGTGGGTGTTCCTGAATCAAAGTGACCCTTGTTGGTCCTAATGTCTGGGATAATTGGGCTTGGCAGCAGGGCTGCCTCAACTGTTGGTGCGGCCATTGGGTCCTTTAAGAAGAAGAATTTATGAATCCCTGTTTTGCTTCTAGGACTGAGGGATGCTGTTTCTGGAGTCGGCGCTGAGACCAGCCTCTCTCTCAGTCTTGGAGCCTTTCTTTTTTGGCTTGATGGTGAACCTTCATCAATGAGTTTTTTGTTTTTATTTTTGTTTTTGCCTGTTACCACTTGACAAACTTTCCCAGCTCTCATATACCTTTGCGGGGGTATTGAATTGGGTGTTAAATTCTTTGAGTTATTTGGGGTGTCTGAGTTATTCCCTCTTGTGGGCACAGAGAGCAGGGTGCTCCTGTGTGCTCTGGTGTGCCGCTTGCTGTACCCAACTCCACCGACTCTCCGTGCCTCGCTTGGTGGCAGTTGCTGCCGGCTGCCGGGCTCTGTTGCCAGTGCTTGCACTCTGGTGTTGTTACTGCGAAGGCACACAATTGGCTGTGCTTGTGGGGTTCGTGAAGATCGCGTTGACTACAGACAGGTACCGCACATCCCCTTTACTCCTTTTGCCTTTGCTCACCTGGGCACCTCTGAGACTCCGTGACACTGTGCCTCTTCGCCTCTGCTCCTCTGCACTGCGCCTCTATGCCTCTGTGCCTCTATGCTGTAGGTGATGCGGTAGGAGATGCGGTAATGCGGCGGTGAGGTAGAGCGGGTCGGGAGTGGCTGTGGATGGTAGCATGTTGGTAATGCTTGTTGTGCTAATACGGTGTTGTAGTGTTACTGACTTTTTTTTTTTACAGAATTCTACTGCTACTACCGCTACAGTCAAAGCACATCAAGTCTGCTCGCATCTCACGTCTCACCTCAGTTTCCCGCAGTTCCTGAAACTCTCCTCTGCGGTAGGGACCGGAGCCGGCCCCCTGCAGCTCACTGCAGCCCCCCGCAGCTTCGCGCGACTCTACGCGGTTCTGTTGCAGCTCCTGGTGCGACTCCCGAGGTGATTTGCGGTTTCGCGGCTTCTGGCTTCCCGCAGCACCACTCCGCTCCGCAGCAGGTAGCTTCCGCAGCTCCTGATGCGGTTTGCAGGTTCTTGGTTTTGGGTCTATCGACTACCTGCAGCAGCTCCAGGTGCGGCTCTTAGTGCGGCTTGTGGGTTTGCGGATTTGCGGTTTCCTAGCTTTCCGCTGCCGCTGCTGCACACGCGCTCGCTCTGGTTTCTCACAAGACTAAAAATCATCTGGAAGTGAGTTAAGTCAATGCTTTACAAACGTTTTAGGACCACAGCCCACTTTTTAGCTTGACAAACATTCACAACCCATCTAGCTTTAATGGATATGAGGTAGGCGATATTTTTAATGTAACTAAAGCATCGTGTGGCAATGCACTGTCAGTTACCAACAGTAAATTTTTCATTGAAATTGCCACTCAATTTGAGCAGGCATACAGTTTTACTGATAAAACTATACTGTACACAAATGATGTGTAGAAATCGGGGTTCAGTGAATATTTATTATTAGCGTATTACGAAGAAAAGCTGTCTTGGTTTGTTTGATCCTAAGAAAACCTTTGTTTCCATCACACTTCAGAATTACAAAAAAAGTGCTTCATTTTTGCTTTCTAAACTGCTGAATGTGTACAGGTCACTTACAGGTATTTCTATGTTGTTGTGTCTTACAAAAATTTCACCCTACAGCCTTTCATTTCAGACTTTGTACCCCAGCAAGATTGCTACATAATCCACTTCACTTTTCTTACTCCGACTGCAAAGAGAGAGGAGTTTCCAAACACCAATCTTCATGCTAAAAAAACAAGTAGAAATTTGTCAGAAGACTTAGTCTGACATTTGACCTTTATCAAATTTGACAAGATAAATACAGAAGTTAAAGGCATCTTTATTCAGTGCTTGCACTTTAACAAACCACCATAAATTGGCTCGCAAACCACAGTTTGGGAAACGCTAAGTTGTTATTTCTTGGTGGACGAACCTGGGGGTTTTGCTACTGCTCCAGACCCAATAGTCTGGACAGAAACAAACATCCAATTACTTCATTTACTTTGGCCCATACACATTCACCCAAACTGCCTGTTGCGCTGGTGTCAAGTATGCAAATTCCTTACCAATTCATACTCAGTTGTTCAAAAGTTTAGACAGTTTGCATTCTTCACAATAAACCTTTTGTTCAAATTTCCATCTTCTTGGTCAATGGACCAATTAGTTGAAAAATTGAAGGTAACAGTTACTCAGATAATAAACAAACAAAAATAATCATAGACACTTCGGTTGCAAATTGTTCAATTTTATCTAACTCAAATGCCAAAATCTTGGAACTACCTCATGAGAGAGAGTACACTCTAAACACAGCTAGCAAATAATAAATCTAAAAAAAACATACATTGCATGGAGGGGATAGATGAAGAGACATCAGACATATGCATCAATCAATTCTCAATTCGGAACGATAAATGAAGAGACAAAAGTACAAAGATAATAACTTCGAGTTATCAAAAATACCAACCCAAGGAATAAGAACGAGGAAAACCACCACCTAGGCCTAGGTAGTGGCAGGGGACCCCCAAACAGGGTGTCAGGGATCAAAGACTCAAAGAATCAGGACACAGATAGGACTGGAACAGTTAGGCCTCTCTTCAACCCCACAATCAGCAGCACACCCTGTCTCTCTTCACGCCTAAAACAGCAGCCGCAGCTGCCGCCCTCACTTTTCACCCCGCCCCTAAATCACCTATTCTTTATACCCTTACCATACAGTTCCATCCCACCAAAGTTGCTAATGTCACCCAGCCTAGCTACGGAATTGGTTAAAATGAGGGGTGGATAGTCACCCTACCATTAGATCATTCTACTTTGACTATCCCATTATTGAGTTTTCCGTTCCCACATATTCAGTATACATCCCTGCTCTCTCATGAGGATAAAGTAACGAGTTAAGGAAAAATGTTTGTACATTTTACATTTTATGGATTTTCACACTCAGTCACTGGAGTCAGCTGCTTGTCAAGCATCATGTCCTTCACCGTGTCACGCTCTTTCAGCTTGTTCAGCATTCCAGCCACTCAGTCACGTGGTTTATGCTGCAGGTTTCACTCATCACAGTTCGGCTAACTTAACCCAAAATGGAGACTTGTCTATTTACTGAAAGAACAGAAAGTAAATATTTATTAATAATGTGACAATGCAATTTCACTGTTGACCACCCACCTTAACTCTAGTCCATGTTAACAGTTAACCTAGCATAGCATAAGCAGGAAAGCGGCGTTAATTATTATGACAAAGCAACATATGTCATGCTCTTTACTACATATACATGCAATTTGCCATGCAAAACATTCATAACTCGTTCTACACACCATATTATTACATCTTCGGTTATGTACGTAGTGTTAGGATTAATTTGATGCATGTCGCAAAGCAAATTTCCCACATGTTATGTGTGATTACACATTAATAAACTTACTACTTACAATTAGTACGTATTACAGGGGTACTCAATACAAGCGTTTTTTTTTAGCGAATCCCCACTCCATCACTACATTGCTTACATATTTCCTTGGCTACTACAGGTGCTTACTGTCCAGTAAATACGAAAAGCAGTTTGAGGCAGATCTACCACATATGCTGTCCAGAGACCTGCTTCATAGCAGCCATCCAGACTGTTCATCTCTGTTCACTGATGAATCCCCCAAGCCCCGGATAGATAACTACCCACTCATCTTCTCTCTGTCTTACGTCGATGCCCACATAGCTCAGAAACATGTGAAGACACTTCATCTGCAGCTCTGCAACAAATGACCCTGCAATGTCACTCTTACAAATGTATTATCCCCTTGTTCTCTGTCCTTATCACAGTCTTTACAAGTGAGGGTTTACCTTGTGCACAGACCTATTAACCCCTTCGATGCGTGCATCGGCCAACGGCCGTCGCTAGCACTACCTCCGAAGTGCTGCGCACGTCCGTTGGCAGACGCGGCCCCACCCGCACAAGATTTCACCCGCACCGCGACGGATTATACGCCGCGGTTAACGGGTTAACAAGCAGATAGCATGACAAATACATCATAGATCCACTGTCCGCACCAGCTGAAACATCCTTTTTTTCCAAATGTTTTTTATTTTTTCAAAAATATATGTAAAAGAAAAACAAAAAGCTAATACATAGTGGATGATATTTGCACTCTCCAGGGTAAGGTATACAGCACCAGCATACAATTGCGTTGGAAAACAGCATTATAATATACAAAATGCGGTATCTGGGGTGGAGTTAACAATAGTAGGAAGGGTGACTTTGGGGTTACCAGAGGTAGAGATGAGATAGGATCAAGTATGGGTGGGCCATGCAGGAAAACCAACTGGTAGAGGAGAATAAGCCAAAGGCACTCTAATTAGTGACAAAATGAAATACCAGAGTATGCAAAAAAGATAAGATGAAGAGATAGAGAGAGAGAAATAGAGGACAGGGGTGAGAGGAGGAGGTAGGAAAGGGGGACAGTCCCCTGGTGTGTAGTGGAGGCAGGTGGGGTTAGGTGTAGGTAGGTCTGCAAGGCATAAGACGTCTGATTGTGGTATTAGCCCTGATTTACTAGAGTTATGGAGGGTCTACTTTTTGGAGATTAAGGTCGAGGGTGTCCCATAGGCCATGCGAGCGTGAAATGTTGTGAAATATTGTGTACTTTTTTATGCATGATGTTGTCAGCACTTCTGGTGGTACACAGAATGTTCCACCATGTCTTGAAGGGGATTTCTGTGGTGGATTTCCATTCTAGTAGAATTGTTTTAGGACTAGCATGAGATAGAGTAGAAGTGAATCTTGTGAGGATGGGTTGAAGTTAGGGTGGTGTGACGCTAGGTCAAGTGTTGAAGTCAGCAGGGTTGGGGAGAAATGAATTTTAAAGATGTCTTGAATGGTTTATAGTATCTTGAACCATAGTGGAAGGACCATTTTGCATGTGATGAAAATGTGTTCAATCGAGCCAGTGGATTCCTCACAGCCCCAGCATTTGTCTGATTGAAGAATCCCCAGTTTGTGTAGCCTAGGTGGAGTCCAGTAGGATATGTGAATCGACCAAAATCTGGATTGTGCGATTGCCAGTGTGATTTTCTCTAGAAAAGGGGAGTGCCAGATTCTATGCCAGATAGAGTCACAGAAGTGTGAGGTCAGGTTTTTTAGATTATGTGGTGACCATTTCTATTTCAGGTTTTTAATGAGGTATAGTCTTGGAGGTTCTAAAAGTTTATAGATGTGAGATGCAGCATGACCTATTCTTTTGAGTTTCCTTAAAAGGTCGGGAAGGTCTGGTTTGTGCGGTTTCGAGAATCTCCTAATTAATCTTTTAAGTTTTAAGAAATTATAAAATTCGATTGAGGGAAGGTTGTATCGCGAACTCAGTTCAGGAAAGGGGATGAGATTTAGTGTTGAACCTATGTCTCCAATGCAGTTCACACCTCTTTCTGCCCATTGTTTCCAGAATAGGTAGCTTTGAGTACGCGAATAGTTAAGGTGTGTTTTTGCGGAATAGGGGAGAGTAGTTGTGATTCAATTTGCAGCCAAGGGGGTGGGGGGAGTCCGTGGTCCTGTTAAGCCACCAGGTTCTCCGAGCAGATAGGAAAGCCTGTTGGTATCTATGGAAGTCAGGCATGGTTAGGCAACCTCTTGTTTTGTTCAGTTTAAGGATAGTACCAGCAATCCTAGCCCAATTCCCCTTACATATGAAGTTCGAAACATCATTGTCTACTGTGCTAAAGAAGTGGTTAGATAGGTTTATGCGGAGCATGCTTGCGAGAAAGTTGACTAGTGGTGCTGTCATCATTTTCGAAGTGTCCACCCTGCCCCACCAAGTTAAGAGTTTGGGAGACCAGGAAGATAATAGATCATTAATTTTGGAAAGTGCTTTACTCTCATTGATTGAGATGGATGCATGTAGGTCTTTGCCAAACCAGATGCCTAAATATTTGAGCATCTCTGATTGCCATTTCAGGCTGGAGTCGCCCAGAATTGTAGGGGTGCAGTAGATATTCACGGGTTAGATTTCCGTTTTGGATCAGTAAAGAGTGTAGCCAGATACTCTAGAGTAGGTATTAATTTCTGTCATGTCATGAATGAATGAATGAATGAATGAAATTGTATTTGTATAGCGCATGGCTACCCTGAGGCCTCCCAGCACTGTGGACAGAACAGGCAGAAGAGCCGAGACGTTAAAGCCATGTCTTGAAGAGGTGGGTTTTTAAGAGTTTATGGAAGGCCAGCAGATTTTTTCCTTCCGTAAAGTGGAGGGGAGCGTATTCCAGAGTTTTGTTGCATTAAACGAGAAGGAGCGTCCGCCCCATCTAGATCTTCGTATTTTCTTTGGAGTGGCCAGAAAAGAGGAGCTGGAGCGAAGGTTTCTGGAGGGGTGATAAGGAGTGATAAGGGAGTGGGTGATGACCGGGCCAGTCTTCCACATGGCTCTGTGGGCCAGGCACATAGCTTTGAACTGTATCCTGGCCGAAATTGGGAGCCGGTGGAGGCTTCTCAGTGCTGGTTTGGCAGATTGCCACCGGGGAATCTGGAGAAGTTGACGAGCAGCACAATTCTGAATTATTTGCAGTTTATGGATGGTAAATTGGGGAGCTCCCAGGTATAGGGCTTTCCCATAATCAAGGCGGGAGAGTATAAGGGCCTGTACCATAATCCTTCTTGCCTGGAAGGGAAGGAGGGGGATGATTTTCCGCAGCATTCTCATCAGTCTGTAACAGGTGGCTGAGACCTTAGTGGCCTGGTGGTTAAAATTGAGGGAACTGTCGAGCCACATGCCAAGGCTCTTGATCTGTGCCTTTGGAGCTGGGGCAGGGCCAAGACAGACTGGCCACAGGGGAGCAGGGATGGAAAGAATGGAAGGAGGAGGGTTGCCCAGGTCATGATGTGTGGAATGGCTTTGTCTGCGTCTTTAGTGAAGATCAGAATGTCGTCAGCGTAGGCTGCAACTAGTTGCCTACCCGATTGGAAGTGGACACTTTTCATATCATCATTTGCTTTTAGGGAACATACCAAGGGTTTGATAACTCCTAGGAATAGGAGGAGATAGAGGGGGCATCCTTGTCTGGTGTCTTAGGCTAGAGGAAATGAGTTGGATAGTCAGTCGTTTATCCTGAATTTCTCCACTGGAGCAGCATAGAGGGCCATCACCATGCAGGTGAAGTTCTCGCCTATTTGGAATTTGCAGAGTGCCTCATGTAGGAAGGTCCAAGAGACCTTATCAAAGGCTTTTTCCACATCGAGAGCCATTGCCATGGTGGGCGAGGATGATTACCAAGTTTTTTCAAGGGAGTGGCAGAAGAAACGAATGTTGCCTGAGAATAGTCTGCCTTTCAGAAATCCAGTTTGGGGTGGGGCGATGAATTTTTGTAACACTTTCTCTAGTCTTTGTGCCAAAATGTTGGCATATATGTTACAGTCTATATTAATAAGCAATATCGGCCAGTCGTTTTTGATGTCGAGTGCATCCTTCCCTTATTTCAGGATAACAACTATTGTGGCCTCTGAGGCTGATCCAGAGACTCAGCCGGTAGAAATATATGACTGGAACAAGGCAAGAAGGGGTTCTGCTAGGATGGCAGGGAATGTTTTATTGAACCTCAGTGTGTATCCGTCCGGGCCTGGAGCCTTGGCTAGGGTGAGGAATTTAATGGCCGAGTGGATTTCATCAGAGGTAACTGGAGCATTAAACAAGGATTTATCCTCTGCTGAGGCTGATGGGAGCGAGGTGTTCAGGTACGAAACACAGTCTTTTGGGTTGATTGCGTTGTTTGGAGTGTAGAAGTTTGAAATAGAAGTTATGATAGACTTCCAGAATGTCAGTAGGGGAGGTTACTGTGACCCCTAACTTGTTTTAATGGGCAAGGTGATGCTTTTGTTTTTGGAGTACTTTAAATAGTTTGCAAGAGCCTTCCCGGCTTTGTTTCTAGTGGTCGATTTTTCCGCTTTGGCAATATCCACCCTTTTCTGCACTCTAATACTTAGTATTTGGTTGTACTCATATTGTAGTTTGCGCAGCTTAGGAATGTCTTGTGAGCCAGCAGAGTGTCGGTTTGATTCGTTTAGGGACTTGATCTCTGATTCGAAAGAATCGAGAGGTCTGTTGATGGATTAGTTTCTGGAGGCAGCCAGGTTCATTAAGGTACCCATGAGGGTGACTTTCAGGGCGTCCCATCTAATCGAGCCTGAGGTGTCACCTGCTCTGTTTTCTTGCAGGAATTGATGGATTGTTTCACTTATTTTGGATTTGTATAGGTCGTCCTCCAGCAGTGCGTGATTAAAGCGCCAAACGTTTGGGGTGGGTGCATGTCTTTGAGTGAAAGTTCAAGTGATATGCATGCATGCATAGCCGCTAATTACCGCAGCACTCATCCTCCTAGACCTCTCCGCCGCCTTCGACACCGTCTGCCACCGCACACTACGCGCATGCCTCCACGCCGCAGGGATCTGAGACAAGGCTCTGGAATGGACCACCTCCTTCCTCTCCAGCAGAACCCAGAGCGTCCGCCTCCCCCCATTCCGAGATCATCTGCGGCGTACCCCAGGGATCCTCCCTCAGCCTGACACTGTTCAACATTTACATGGCCCCGCTCGCACACGTCGCCCGACAGCACGACCTCAACATAATCTCCTACGCAGACGACACCCAACTGATCCTCTCCCTCACCAAGGACCCCATCACCGCCAAAGCCAACCTCCACGAAGGTATGAAGGCCATCACCGACTGGATGAAGATCAGCCGCCTGAAGCTGAACTCGGACAAGACGGAGGTCTTCATCCTCGGCTCCAACCCCTCAGCCTGTGACGACTCCTGGTGGCCGACGGCACAGGGGGCAGCCCCGACACCCACCGACCACGCACGCAACCTGGGAATCATCCTCAACTCAACGCTCTCAATGACCAAGCAAGTCAACGCCGTCTCCTCCTCCTGCTTCAACACCCTCCGCATGCTCCGCAAGATCTACAGATGGATCCCGACAAATACAAGAAAGACAATCACCCAGGCCCTCGTCAGCAGCAGACTTGACTACGGAAACGCCCTCTACGCGGGAGCCCCGACCAAGCTCATCAAACGACTACAACGCATCCAAAACGTCTCGGCGCGACTGATCCTCGACGTACCACGACACGACCACATCACCCCCCCACTTGAGAAACCTACACTGGCTCCCCGTCAACAAGAGGATATCCTTCAAGCTCCACATCCACGCACACAAAGCACTCCACAAGACCGGCCCAGCCTACCTCAACAGATGGCTCTCCTTCTACATCCCCAACCGCCAGCTCTACACTCCGCCGACCTCTCACTCGCCACCGTCCCGCGCATCCGAAGAACAACAACCGGCAGGAGATCCTTCTCCCACCTCGCCACCAAGACATGGAACACCCTCCCACTGAGCCTACAACAGACCCAAGACCTGCTGACCTTCAGGAGGATACTCAAGACATGGCTGTTCGATCAGTAGCGCCCCCCCCCCCAGCGCCTTGAGACCCTTGCGGGTATGTAGTACACTTTACAAATGTTTGATTGATTGATTGATTGATTGATTGATTGAATTACTATGGGTGCAATCTTTGGGTTTTGTGCTGCGGAGACTAGAGATTTATCTATTAGAATATAATCAATTCTCGTAAAGGTGTGATGTGAGGAGGAGTAAAATATGTAGTCACTACCACTCAGGTAGAATTGTCTCCATTTGTTGACTAGATTGTTGTTCTTGCAGCATAGGTTCAACTGTTTGTGAAACCTACTGCCCAGAAATTTGTGTGCAGATATTCTATCTAGCAAAAACCAAAGGAAATGATGGACGGAGTGCTGAACACCGCAAGCACTCACCCCCAGTCAACTGGTCTGGGTTTAATCCATCACCATTCTTCAGCCCACTCTGCCACCCCAGTTCAGACATGGCCATATGCAAATCAGTCTGACCCTGTGCCTCATGGGAACAGTCCAGCCCGAACTGCCAAGCCATGTCTTCCCTGGACCGGAAACAAGCTTCCTAGGACCGGTTTCTGGCATTTCAGCCGTCTTCAGCCAGGCTTGCTTGAATCCAGTGGCAAAGTGAGCAAGGGACTCACAGCTGAGCATACCCTGCCAACTTATGGCGAACAAAGCAAAAACCAAAGGAAATGATTGACGGAGTGCTGAACACCGCAAGCACTCACCCCCAGTCAACTGATCTGGGTTTAATCCATCACCATTCTTTAGCCCACTCTGCCACCCCAGTTCAGACATGGCCATATGCAAATCAGTCTGACCCATCTGTTGACTGGGTGTGAGTGTTTGATTGGTTCTGATGCTCCGTCCATCACCACCCCCTTTTGTACCGCTTTGTTCGCCATAAGTTGGCAGGGTATGCTCAGACGTGAGTCCCTTGCTCACTTTGCCACTGGATTCAAGCAAGCCTGGCTGAAGACGGCTGAAATGCCAGAAACCGGTCCTAGGTAGCTTGTTTCCGGTCCAGGGAAGGCATGGCTTGGCAGTTCGGGCTGGACTGTTCCCATGAGGCACAGAGTCAGACTGATTTGCATATGGCCATGTCTGAACTGGGGTGGCAGAGTGGGCTAAAGAATGGTGATGGATCAAACCCAGATCTGTTGACTGGGTGTGAGTGTTTGATTGGTTCTGATGCTCCGTCCATCACCACCCCCTTTTGTACCGCTTTGTTCGCCATAAGTTGGCAGGGTATGCTCAGACGTGAGTCCCTTGCTCACTTTGCCACTGGATTCAAGCAAGCCTGGCTGAAGACGGCTGAAATGCCAGAAACCGGTCCTAGGTAGCTTGTTTCCGGTCCAGGGAAGGTATGGCTTGGCAGTTCGGGCTGGACTGTTCCCATGAGGCACAGGGTCAGACTGATTTGCATATGGCCATGTCTGAACTGGGGTGGCAGAGTGGGCTAAAGAACGGTGATAGATCAAACCCAGATCTGTTGACTGGGTGTGAGTGTTTGATTGGTTCTGATGCTCCGTCCATCACCACCCCCTTTTGTACCGCTTTGTTCGCCATAAGTTGGCAGGGTATGCTCAGACGTGAGTCCCTTGCTCACTTTGCCACTGGATTCAAGCAAGCCTGGCTGAAGACGGCTGAAATGCCAGAAACCGGTCCTAGGTAGCTTGTTTCAGGTCCAGGGAAGGCATGGCTTGGCAGTTCGGGCTGGACTGTTCCCATGAGGCACAGGGTCAGACTGATTTGCATATGGCCATGTCTGAACTGGGGTGGCAGAGTGGGCTAAAGAACGGTGATAGATCAAACCCAGATCTGTTGACTGGGTGTGAGTGTTTGATAGGTTCTGATGCTCCGTCCATCACCACCCCCTTTTGTACCGCTTTGTTCGCCATAAGTTGGCAGGGTCTGCTCAGACGTGAGTCCCTTGCTCACTTTGCCACTGGATTCAAGCAAGCCTGGCTGAAGACGGCTGAAATGCCAGAAACCGGTCCTAGGTAGCTTGTTTCCGGTCCAGGGAAGGCATGGCTTGGCAGTTCGGGCTGGACTGTTCCCATGAGGCACAGGGTCAGACTGATTTGCATATGGCCATGTCTAAACTGGGGTGGCAGAGTGGGCTAAAGAACGGTGATGGATCAAACCCAGATCTGTTGACTGGGTGTGAGTGTTTAATTGGTTCTGATGCTCCGTCCATCACCACCCCCCTTTTGTACCGCTTTGTTCACCATAAGTTGGCAGGGTATGCTCAGACGTGAGTCCCTTGCTCACTTTGCCACTGGATTCAAGCAAGCCTGGCTGAAGACGGCTGAAATGCCAGAAACCGGTCCTAGGTAGCTTGTTTCCGGTCCAGGGAAGGCATGGCTTGGCAGTTCGGGCTGGACTGTTCCCATGAGGAACAGGGTCAGACTGATTTGCATATGGCCATGTCTGAACTGGGGTGGCAGAGTGGGCTAAAGAACGGTGATGGATCAAACCCAGATCTGTTGACTGGGTGTGAGTGTTTGATTGGTTCTGATGCTCCGTCCATCACCACCCCCTTTTGTACCGCTTTGTTCGCCATAAGTTGGCAGGGTATGCTCAGACGTGAGTCCCTTGCTCACTTTGCCACTGGATTCAAGCAAGCCTGGCTGAAGACGGCTGAAATGCCAGAAACCGGTCCTAGGTAGCTTGTTTCCGGTCCAGGGAAGGCATGGCTTGGCAGTTCGGGCTGGACTGTTCCCATGAGGCACAGGGTCAGACTGATTTGCATATGGCCATGTCTGAACTGGGGTGGCAGAGTGGGCTAAAGAACGGTGATGGATCAAACCCAGATCTGTTGACTGGGTGTGAGTGTTTGTTTGGTTCTGATGCTCCGTCCATCACCACCCCCTTTTGTACCGCGATATTCTATCTAGGGCACCGTCCATTGGGAGATTGAAGTCCCCCCTCACGATGATGCCATTGTTATCTGGAATTTCTGAGATGCGCTTATCCAGGTCCTGCCAAATGGCGACCGAGATATCGTTAGGAGTGTAGATATTTACTATGGCCATCTGTCTGTTTTTCTATAATACCCATGCGATTAACCATCGTCCATGGGGTCATGTGAGTGGGAAAGCATGGATATCCCGGAATTCTATGCAAATAAGGTAATGACACCATTTTCTTTTTGCTGTGGCTGGGGAAAGTAATATGTCTGTGACCCAGGGGAATTAGAATCTGACATCTTTGACTGACTCAATATGAGTCTCTTGTAGGAGAATAATGTTTCCTTTCAGTTTATTGCAGTAATCGGTATTTTCTTTCCCGTTCTACTGGGTGTGAGAGGCCCTTAGTGTTTAAAGAAAGGATTCTGATGTCAGCCATCGGGTAGTGGTAAAGCTGAGACGTTAGTGAAAAGTTGATGTTGGAGTGCAGATGGCCATGTGGGGCAGCAGGGGGATGCGTGATACGACCGGAGGTTGTGGTGGAGAAACATGCGAGCGAGCAGATCTAGCGCTGGCTTGCAGGGCGCCGCAAAGACTTTGGATCAGAATTTACAGCCGGTGATTGCAGGAGTGAGATCATGGTCCATGGAGGATGGCTTGCAGACCTGTTTGGGGGAGCATACACATCATTAATAATTTCATGGGGGAGGGGTCTCTGGACAGAGGTAAGGGAGAGAGAGAAAGAAGGAGGAGAAGAAAGAGTAAGAGAGAGGAAAATTTAAACCAAATTGAACCCAAAAACCTATCCAGCCCACCACCCCATCCTTGAAATGCGGGTGAACCGCATTTCCCCACCTCTATCTAGAAAAGAAGGGAGGAAGGCCAGGACTAAACATTGCCAGGAGAGCTCCATCCTAATGGTGCAACATCCTAGCGTAGAATGTACAGCTTATTGTAGCACAAAAATTACACCCAAAATGCAATAACAGAGCCATGAAGTGTTCGAACAGGATCAATTTAGAGGACACTGTAGGCAGAGCATCATACGTGATTAAGTAGCCTATTCGTAGTGTCGATTATGTAACAAATCACGTTAGTACTTTAGAGTGAAGGGGGCGAAAACGTGCTCTAAAGTAAGCACAAGAGTGTAAGAGCGCTATAACAATGAGGTGCGTGAACATACACAAAAGCACATGAATAAGAACACTCAAAAAGCACAATGAAGCATAACATCCAGAAAGTGTTATGGGATTAGAACTGAACGTTATGTAACACCCATAAGGTGTTATGGGGTTAGTACTGAACAATATTATTAGACGGTAACTGCCAGTATTAGCCAAACTGGAGTTCTGGTACAGAGAAAACAAGTTATGGCAGAACTATCAGGATCATGACAATTTCCCTTAATGTGAGAGACTCACATTGGCTCAACAATGTATGATAGCGTAGAGGCAAAGGACATACGTAGTTAGGTGTACACAGGCATACAAGAGCGCAATGACATGTACATTGAAAAAAGTGTAGAGAGGACAACCCAGATGTACGGTGAGGGATAGGGTTTAATGAACATATCTGTTTGAGTGGTTGGGTCCAGAAAGGCTTGAAGGTCAGCAGGAGTGCAGAAGACCATTGCTTTGCCTTTGAAGAATATGCGAAACCTTGCTGGGCCGGCGAAGGAGAAGTGAATGTTGCACTCTCTCTGTCCTTGATGCATTGCCAGAAAGCCCCTCCTTGTGGCCACAGTTTCCTTTGAGTAGTCCTGGGCGATCGTGATGCATGATCCATTCCATTCAGCTCGTTAATTTTTCCTCATGTGTGCGAGAATTATTTCGGCGATAACGAATGGTTTAAAGATCATTGCTCTAGGGTGAGTGGAGTGACCAGGTGCGGAGTTGGACAGAGTGCCCGAAGAGATCCTGTGCTCCCATTCGATTTCAAAGTCTTTGTTAAATGTGATGCCCAGCGTGAGTGGGAGCCAAGATTCCAGGAATTCAATGCAGGAGTTGGCGTCTTTTTCAGTGTTCTCAGGTAAGCCAAAATACATGGATTTCCTCTCTGGTTACGGTCTCTGAGTTCTGAGAGTTCTCTCGGCATCAATTATTATTGAGCGATATGAGAGATCCAAACGTTTTACTGTTGAGCTGTTGGAATCTTCCGTGGAACTAATTCTAGACTCTGCCTCGGTAAGTCTGCTGTAGAGACTACTCAGATCATTGTGGAGAGCTTAGATGTCTTGTCTCATGGTGTCAGTGCTCGATTTAGTAGCTTGGGCGAAATCATGGAGAGCACCCAGACGTTGGATGATAATTTCCATGTTAGCAGCCATATCCCCTTTGGTTTTAATTGGAGAATCAGGAAGTGGGGGATCAGGTTTTGGTTGCTTTCGAAGAGCTTTGCTGTCTTTGCGGTCTTTTAAATCTTTTCCTTTATGGTCGACCATCTTGATGAGCGAGGCAGAGTGTGAGCCAGAAAATGGGCCACACAGACTGATGGGGGTTCACCTGTTGCCTGTTTTTGCCTACTGGTTGCTGGTAGTTATCTGTTGGCT
The DNA here is from genome assembly GCF_964204655.1 of Triturus cristatus. Classification (NCBI taxonomy): domain Eukaryota; kingdom Metazoa; phylum Chordata; class Amphibia; order Caudata; family Salamandridae; genus Triturus; species Triturus cristatus. The sequence goes on along the minus strand of NC_140583.1, from coordinate 848,278,254 downwards.
AGATGTTACTCTGGTTAGAAGTTTTCCCAAAGGGTGCTAGATGATTAGAGATGACTGGGGATACCACCTGCTGGTTGCTGTTGCCTACTGGTTGTTGGTCGTTGCCTATTGTTGCCTACCTTTGCCTACTGGCTGCAGGCCCGCTGGCTGTTGTCCTATGTCTGCTGGCAGTAGACCTATGCCTGTTGCCGAATTGCCTGTTGGTATGGTTATCTTGAAGATTATTTGTTAAACAGTTTGGCAACTTCTAGTCAGTTGACCTATTGATTGGCCTTGCTCCAGGTGTTGGTCCTGTTCATCACCCCACAAAGATGCAGATGAAAAATAGGCAAGAGCGGGGGGCCTGAAAGGGTTCTGTGTGTTTCTGATATGTCAACCAAATAGAGCCAAGCAGAGCTAAGAATAAGCACAGGAGACTGTGTCTCAGCTATGATATGGCTGCCATTTTGAGGTCAGGCAATGAGTTGTGCACTCCAGATGAGTCACAAAGAAACATAGTAAAGGACCGATATCCAGAGGTCCAGGGGAATCCATAATGTGGTAATCAGAGCCCTCGTTTGGACTTAGAGGATTGCAGGAGTCGCTCTGCATATGTAAGTATTAGGCCGCTGGGAGTTGCGTAGGCCTTTAATGGCAGCCATGTGGTGGGCTCAATTATGTAAGCTGATGCCATGGTAGCTCTGCTGGTTCTTAAAAATGCGGCCTCCATGTACGTGACATAGTGGCACACAGTCGGGGATGCAGAGCGGCGCTGGAGTGAAGCAGTCAAAAGCAGGTAGGCCATTCACTGCAGTTGCAGCTGAAGCTCCGTTAAGTCTCAGTGAGGCAGCCTCCAGGTGCGCGGCACAATGATACACAGTCGTGATAGCAGGGAAGCAGGGAGGGTTTTAGGCACTGGAGCAAAGTAGGCAAGCTGTTTATGACAGCTGTGGCGGTTGCAGCAATTGGAGGTGCCCGCTACTTATCTGGTACAGAAGGTGTTGTACAGTCGGCGAGGTGCAGCCGCGAGGCGTGGTTGCATCAGTAAAGGGATGCTGTGCCAAAGATAGTGCTGACCCCTGCAGTTGAGATGCCGTATACACACACTGCAGGTATGATCCTGGTCATTGGTCATGAGGCCAGTATGGGGTGAAGGAGCTGTCAGGGATGGTTCTTAGAGGTGGCGGACGCATTTTGAGCAACAATGTCATCAAAGGCCCCGGTGGTTTAAGCAAAGTTTCCAGTGGATCAAATAGCTGGAATCATTCTTCAGTGGCACTGCAGGGATTCTGCATTGTTTGGCTGATGGTGGGGTTACTTCATTTGTCCGGATGGATGGTTAGAGCGTGAGAAGTGAGCGGATGGAGCGCTGAGCCAACAGTCTAGGGAGCCATCGCAAGCATTGCCCTCCAGCTGGAACATCCTTATAACAAGCCTTAACCTACTCCCCATTTCCACATACACCCGTTTCTCTGTGCCCTTAGGGTTCCAAGCTGGTAGGATGGTAGAATTCTGATATTTTTCTCTTATATTTCTACAGTTTCTTCACTTTGTGAAGATATCCGCTGCTCCCTCATTGTGGGAGCTCAGATCAGGCTGGCACAGTTGCTGGAGCATTTGGGTCTTGTCCGTGATGAAGTGCTTCTGCCCTCCAAGCCCCGCTGGTGCTGGACCCCTTTTGATGACCCAGTGGCTCACTCTCCTCTTGGCGCCTCTTTCCATGCTCTGCGTAGTGCAGTGTTGCAGGTGGGTGTCTGCTGAAACATATAGTAGTGCGGTCCTATCATGGAGATGGTGCCTTGCTAGAGGGACATCTCCTTTATAGTTTGCCAGATGACTGCTCTTAGGAAGTACTCTTTTTAAGAGCGCTGCTTCTGCTGTGCCTCCTCTGACAACTGGCAGTCACTTTACCTCAACTGACCCTTTTTGGAAGGCATAGGCTGCAGGCATAATCTTGTGCCTGGTCTTGAAAATGAAGAAACCCTCTCATCTTTGGAAGTTCTCATTGCAGGTGTTTTGCATTTTCCATGGGTTATGGTGGTTGCTTATAAGCACACCTGTTAAGATAGGTGAGTTGGAAATTATTTTCCTCGTTGCTGTTGTACTCTTTTTCTCTATGGTGGGTCTATGTCTAACATTTGCTCCTGCCTTTGTGAGGTGGGGTTCTATTCTCCAATGTACTTTTCCTCACTGACATGTGTCTTTGTTGGCTGCAAAGCTCTACTATCTGCAGTGGGGAATTCTTTGTTTGTTTCTTGTTGCCATTGAGAGCTCATGCTGACTCACTTCCTTACTCATGTCTGTTGTTTTGATTGAATTTGGAACTACGCCCACTGGGTGTTCTTTGGCTGGACTGGAATTTTCATTCACTGAGCTCATGCAGTGTGTCAGGATATGGTCTAAGCATGTCACTCACTCTGCTGACAAGTCAAGGATACATAGGTCTAGACACAGACACTCCAATAGGAAATGTAGAGACAATAGCTCCCAGTCCTCTGCTTCTGTGTCCCCTAGTAGGGACTGCTTTGATCCTTCTTCAGAAGATACACTGTATGGTGCTCATTTTGGGGCCTTGGATCAGCTGTTGGCTCCTGTGACATCTTTACAGCTTCGATCTTTGATTGAAGCAAATTTGCAGGCTGTTCTGGATCAGTGCTTGCCTGTCATGCCTTACCTACTCTGCCTTCTCCTTTATCTAAGGAGCACAATTGGTTAAATAGGTGAGGGGAGAGGTGTTGGCAGAATTGACAGGTTCAGGAGAAATTAGCAAGTATCTGTGCCATCTACATCTGAGGCTTCTATGGAAGAGAAAGACCATGTTTTCAGGTGGTACCAGCAGATCAGTGACCCTGGTCTCCTCTGTTTGTGTAGAACTTATCCCAGTTTAATTTTCAGGCACCAAGACACATTCAGCAGTGCCTGTACGTTGCTTTTGTTCCAAGCAGCAACGTGCAGGCGGGTAGAGGGCATTCATATTTCAGACTTCAGCTTGACCCATAACAAAGGCCGAAGTTAAGGGGACGTCAGGCCTCCTTTTCTTCCACTATCATGTCTGGGAGCTATCAGAAGCCTCACACCTAAATGCGAATGCAAGGGAGGGGAAACAATGGCACACAGCATGTTATCGCTTCACAAGTACTTAAGAGAGGCATGCTTTTTACTTTGTTCAATCCCTGTATATAAGAGATATGCACCCTTAAGAATATCAGATGTGTTGTTCTGTCCCACTATTTACACAAATAACAATTTAAATAACATTATTTTGTTTTATTTCTTTTATAGCACTACTCATCCTAATGCAGGGTGTTGGAGCAATTTACATCACATGTACACTTTATATATTGACAAAAAAATCATATAAATGTGTAAATCAACGTACAGGATGTGTTACATAAGACAGTGAGGGTTACAAGGTGTAGGAGTTATATGTCCTTCATAGCTCACAGTGCTATATTCAAAACGATTACAATTTATGAACTACAAGTAACAAAAGTATCCCCATGTAAAAAGCAGTAACAAACCTACCTAGCTACATAAAATAAAATCTCTTATCTGCATGTTACATGATGTGCTTTACATATTAACCCTCTATGCTACATTGATTCAAAAGTGGGACTAGACAAAACACAGATCTCTCCAGCAAATATGTTGCCCTTCAAAGTTATCCTACTATTATTATTGTTCCCTGGTATTTTCTGGGCTCACAAAGATCTTTGCAGCAGGTGCCTTAACATCATGAGATATTTAAAATGCAGACTTTGCAATCGGATAAGCAGAATACATTTACTGTCATGTTTCTCCTTGTGAACAGCAAAAATTCTAGAGACACGCACTACCTGGGATGTTTCAGTTTGAAACAGTATACCGTGCTACTGGGGATTCACTTTCTAATCCAAAAAGTGTTAAACGTGAAGACGACCAAGTCGCATCTCCCAATTGAGAGATGTCCCCCTGTGCACAACTGTTGGTCCCAACCGATTCACCGATTGACAGTGGCGTAGCAAGGCAGCAATAGGCTTTAATGCAGCAAGTAAATTGGGCCTCCGTCACCTGGTTAGGTAGTTAAAAAAATACCTACTACTTAGGATAAAAAGGGAACCTCATACCACCCAGCCCTGGTGCCATTGCACCTGCTGCACTTAGGATAGCTATAGCCCTGCTGACTGCGGCTATGGGATAAGGTGAGGACTTTGGCTCTTTTCTGCAGGTATGGAGAAGCAACTTCAGCTATCACTAAATTGGCATTGGTGTAGTTGCCCTGAAATGAACAGCTTTGACTGCTGTGTCAGTGGTTGCTGGCTGAATGCTTTACTGGATGAGAGCCTGGAAGGTGGGAACTGCACAGAAATCTTGTCTCCTGAAGCATTTGTTTTTGGGCTGGGGGAATTATATGCTCTTACAACATGGTGCTTTACAATATGGTTTTTACCACACAAAGTAATGTACATCTATGTAACTTACACCTACAAAGTATGTCTTTATAATGCATTTTTTACCATGCATTTTCAAAACAATTTTAGAATAAAAAATGACAAAGTAATAACAAATGTAAAAAGAACGCAAAAAGTATATAAACATTATATTTAATGAATTGTCCCATCAAAGATGAAGCCCCCAATTGCTCACCAAAAGGTTGTGGCACACAATCATAAACAAATATGATTTAGTCATGTGTTGATAGGTTTATAAAATATACATTACAAATCCTAGTTTTAAAAATAATAATGTATACAATTGAAAACACATATATAAGATGCCTGACACTGGAGAAGTGTAATTTTGATCTCACTATGAGATACTGAAGAAGCGCATCATAATTATGAGTGGCCAGCACTCAAACATATTTTGTATGATTAATGTCACTAAGGAAAATGGAATATTGCATATTTAAAGTACTCCACAAGAAGATTTTGTGCATGGAACGTGACTAATAAAGGTTTATGTAACATTTACATATTAATGTGACAGAAGAAGTAATGTTTAAAAAGTGTCTGTCCCATTATGAGGTTAATAAAATAGAATGTGTATGTACTGGGTAATATTTGAACATTTATATGTGTAACAAGAATTATTTCCACGCAGGTCCATTTGGAATGACATCTTCGTAATTCTTTATAATTTATTCATGTATTAAGAAGCTGCATTTATTATATGTGTAGAAATGTGCACGTATTTTGTAACCCTGTGCACTGCTAAGTTGACAAGAGTGGGCCTTGAGAAAACCGTTTAGTTCTAGCTCATGTTAAAGTCTAACATGTAATTCATATTTAACCTTCAACGTAGATTGTATTTGCTTATATTTATGCTTCCCCTGCAGGTGTAAACATAGCCTCATTAGTTAGCATAGAAGGGTTTTGTTTTCATTAGATAGTAAGGTAAAAAAAGATGAAGTTTGGCAAGGTAAAATGTGGTAACAAGCAAGGAGGCGAGTTCCCTTGGAGGAGGAAAAGAATGACCAAGGATGAATGAAGTTGCAACTTATAGATGTGATGCAAGTATCCAGTTGTGCCAGAAATTAAGGGAACGTACTAGCAGGAGTCACAGGGGATTGTCTACCTTGAATACAAAGGATATTTTATGCTGTAACTTAGAGAGGTTCAAGAGAGACATCCGAGGACTTCACGGGGAGCAGATCTATGCATCTGCTTGTGTGGCTTCATGCTACGTGACCCATTGTTGAAGTGCCTTCTACTGAAGACGCTGACACCTTTCTAATTTCACCTTCACTAAATGCTTCTTAGTTTGGAGTTGCCCCTTTAAGCCAGTGTAGGGAGTGATAGTTTCCTCATGCTTACCTTGGAGAATCATTTGATGCAGTTTATTTTTTTAAATTTCTTTTTATTGCAGTGTACTCAGACAAAAGTACATCAAGAAAACAATGTCAACGTATCTTGTACCATACATTGAATTTTAAGTTAAGCATTTAACCAGGTAATGAATGGATAATCAACATAGTGAAGCAACAGTCTCCGCTTATCCCCACTATGCCTCCCTATAGCCCTCTGTAACCCTGCCAGTTCCCCAAAATCTTTTCCCATTTCTTCAGACACCCTCTACTCAAGTATATTGTGTGCTCCACTTGCCAGCACCAGTCAAGATCAATTTTCCAGTCCTCCATTTTCGGCTGGTTGGGAGCCCCCTAGTTCCTTGCAATGTTCTGCTTCGCCACCACTGCGGCTAGAGCCAGGCACAATTTTGTATGCTTAGGCCAAGCCTCATCTGCCAGGATCAGCAATAGGAACCACATCCGCTCCACTGGGACTTCCACCCCCTCAACCTCAGGCATAATCCTCTCAATTGCATTCCAGTATTGCTGTGTTGCCAAACATTTCCACAACAGGTGGTAGAAGGTTCCCTGCCGCACACACCCTCTGTGACAAAAGGCATTCACCATGTGACCTAGTCGGTGCAGTAACATTCAAGGGTAGTATATTCGATGGAAGATTTTTAATTGAATGAGGCGGAATTGCGAACGTATTGCTACCTCCCTCGGGCCCTGTATGGCCTCTGCCCACTCGCTCGTCTTCATCAATTTGGCCCACATCACTCTCCCATGCTGCTCTCAGTGGCCCCAAGCAGTCCAGGGCGTTATTTACTATTTTCTTGTATATTAACAATATTGCTTTCCCCTCTCATGGGTCAGTTAATAGCCGGTCCTCTAAGGGGGATGCTTCTGCCAGATCCTCCCCATCTCAGATATAGCCTCGGAGTGCGTGTCCGAGCTGCATATATCTCAGCCACTCTCCCTTCCCCATATCATACTCCAGCTGAAGGGTGTCGAATGTAACATATGCCTGCCCGCTCCAGCATCACCTAATGTATCCAGTCCGAGAAGTTCCCCTTTACCAAAGCTGCTTAGCCTGCCCACCCTGTTAAGTCGGTCGCTATCCCAAAGTGGGGTCATCACTGTTCGTTTGCCTTCCCAGCCCAGATATTTCGTCGCTGCCCTCCAAGCCCCAATTACCGATCTTGTATGTGTCAGGAGGCCCCTCTCTGCTTTCCTATTGTACAACAAGGGAAGGTAGCCTTTGGCCCTCATGACCAACCTATCAACTCTATGTGTGGTTCCATCCGATCCCCAAAACCCAATTATTCACTGGGACCAACTGGGAGGCCCAGTAATATAGCTTAACATCGGGAATCACTAGTCCCCATTCGTAAACCCCTCTCTGCAACTTATGTAATGCTATGCATAGCGTACCTCCACTCTAAAGGGTCCGTAGTTTGGCCTCTAATTTTTTAAAGAAGAGCGGGGGGACATGATAGGGTGTATTCTGCAAAATATACAGTAGGCACAGCAGCGTCATCATCTTGCAAAGAGCTGCTTGGCCCATTAGTGTGAGTGGCAGTGCCAGCCATCGCTGGACATCCCTTATGAATCTATTTAGTTATGCAGCCAAATTCCGCTCGTAAAACTCTTGTGGATCTCTTGTTACATAGACCCCTAGATATTGAAACCCCTTCAACTCTAGCTGAATGTCACACCTAGATGTCAGGCTCGGGGGCCACCCACCTGCGGTAACAGTAGGGACTTATCCCAATTTATGCAGTACCCTGAGTAGTCCCAGAAGATGCAGAAGATTTTTAATGTCCTTTCAATAGATTGCCTTGGTCTCCTCACATAGAGCAAAATATCATCAGCATTCAAATAGATACGCTCATCCCATCCATCCCCCACTGGAATGCCCTATGTCAGAGGCTCCTGCTGGACCCACACCACCAAAGGCTCCAACGCCTAAGCAAATAATATTGGGGACAAGGGGCATCCCTGTCTCATCACTTTTTCGCAGTGGGAACACCTGGGGACTCAGTCGGATTGACCCTCACTCTGGCCCATGGTTACTCATATAACAGCTTCACCCAACCAATGAAATTCGGCCCAAACCCAAGGCGATGCAGCACAGCCAATAAGTAACACCGTTCCACGCTATCAAAGGCCATCCTGGCATCCAAAGATAGGTGGGCCGCCGGGTCAGCTGAGTCGGTTCCCGTGATGTGCAGGATCCCAAATAATCTACGTATATTCAGTCTGGTCCCCCTACGCGGCTTGAGTCCAGACTGCTCTGGATGAATGAGAGAGGAGACCACCGTACACAGATGCATGGATATAGCCGTTGCTAAATACTTCAGCTCATAATTGAGGAGGGAGATCGGTCTGTATGACCCGCATTCCGCCGGGGACTTGCCCTCCTTTGGTATCACCACTATCCCCACCGTTCTGTGACACCTACTGATTTGGCCTCTTTGAACATCTCCAGGAGGTGTGGCATTGTTTTATCTAGTATGCATTTAAACATTTCCTCTGGCAGGCCATTAGACCTCACCCCTTTCCCGGACTGTAGAGCCCTGGCCACTGAAATAATCTCCTCTACCGCCAAGCTACCTTCCAATCTTTCCCTATAGTCTGCGGTGAGCTGCGGTAGGATTATGTCTCTTAGAAAATAACTGCAATTCAGCTCCTTGTTTCTAGTCTAGGATAAATATAATGTTTCATAGTATGTAGCAAACGCCGCTGCTATCTCTTTCCCAGTTACATGTGGCCGCCCGGCTCTATCTACTATCCCCGGGGCCCAGTTATTCGCTACTGATTTCTTTTCCAGCCACACCAGTAATTTGTTGGCTTTGCCTCCCACTTCATACAATCTGTGTTGAGTAGCTAACACCTGTGACCTGGCGCTGTTTTCAAGTAACTCCCTAGCTCTTTCAGGCATAATCGTAGATGGTGTCACACCTACAAGGATGCCCCCTCTCTCCTTTCCACTTGGACTTCCAGGTTCCATATAGTACTTTCAAGGGAGTGGCAAAGCAACGCCTTCTCCTTTTTCAGTCCCCCATCTGGGCCTGTATCAAAACAACAATGTCTCAACTGGAACTTATTTGAGAAAGGCAATTCAAGATAATTGCATATATCACAAGGGAGGGAACAAAGGAAGACCACAACGGAATTGGTGAAAGGAACAAAGTTTTTTATATATATAAGTAGTTATACCAGCACTACCATATAATTAAATAAACAGTGACCATACCATACAAGTGTGCACTGAACGTGCAAGTGACAGTGGACGGCACAGTGACACTAGGGTGAAGGACACAGCCTGAATGGCGCAATAGGAATAAATCATAATAACTTGGTCAATAATACAAAATATATACAAGATCAGTATTTGTCAAATAGGTATAATAAATTGGCCACAACAGCGCCAAAGTTCTGTGCTGGGTAGTTGACGGCGTTTCAACCTGATCAATTTCAGGTCATCATCAGGACAAAAGGTCACTTGGTTTCAAAGTAGTGCTGTATAAGGGAACAGGGAAAGGAAAAAGGGTAAACAGATGTGGGCCCAATAGAAAATGAAAAAATAGAGAGAGGGTCCAGGTATTGGATAGTTACCAGAGTACTGAAAGAGAGATCATGCGAGGTGGCCAGAGAGGTCGGGTTGGGGAGGGAACAATAGATGGTCCAGCAGGATAAGTCAATCATAGGTTATGAATCAATTGCACTCCTAATGGGAGACAAAGGAGGTGGGGGGAGTAAGCCTAAGGGTCCAGAATGACCGAGAGGTATGATGGAGGCCAAGGAATGACAGGGGCAAGGAAGAATTTACCTGTGTAATTGAGGCAAGGTGCCCGGCGTTAGAATGCAATTGGGCAGGAGGCGATCCAATTACTTGAGAGGTATTCACGAGATCCTGGAAATTGAAGATCTGTGTGGGGGAAGGTGATAAAATGGGGGTCAGATTCGGGAAAGCTATTGGAGGCCGAATGCGGGAGCATACAGACTGAGTCATACCTGTACGGGAGCTGCAAGCTCCAGGAGTCTGGGCTGTAGCCAGCTAGTGGCCGGTGTAGTTAGTGATTGTCTGCTGGGCAGGAAGCCGGGTTGAATCGTGGACGGAGGGAATGAATCATCAGGGTTGTAGGCGGGTGGAGGACGAGTGAAGCATCCGCGTGTGCCAGGCAAAGTGGTGAATGAGCGTGCGGCGCGGGAGGAGATAGCGAGTTCCGTCGATCACGTAGGCATAAAAGGACTACCGCATAGGTTGGAACTAGTCTGGGACCCCGGGGGAACCTGTGATCACTCGCATTACTTGAGAAGGGGCAGGAGACACTGAAAGGTTAGGTGTTCATGACTAGGGTGTGCTTAATTATGACAAAAGCTGGTGACAAATATAACTTGTACATTTAATAAATGGTTCGATGATAGATGTGGGGTAAAAAAGAGAACAGTGGCACAAAACGTACTATGTTTTTTCATGGTGGAGCTAAAGTGTTACAAATGGCTCAACAGTTAGCGCACAGTTATGAGGACTTTATATAGTATGTATTGCATGGTAGAATCGAAGGGTTACAATGGCTCTATTACAAACATAATTAAAACATTCTTATAGAAACTCTGGTTACATCAAAGGAAACCTGTTGCAATTAACAGTATGAGCTGTAGATAACAGCTATGCCATAAGTAGGAAGATGGTGTCAGGGGTGGCTCTTATCGGGTTTAAATAGCTATGATCAGGGATGGTGAGTGTCATAGAAGGATGGCCCCCCGGGGGCAGGATAGCAGATAAAGGAGATGGACCGGTCATGATGGTTAGGGTGCACTGATGACCGTATTCCATTCGTCAAGTGTGTTTAACCCACTGTTGACAGAGTCGCAGCGGGCAATCCATCTACATTCAAATTTGTTCAGCAAAAGTAGATTGCCGCCCCGGATGGGAAGCTCCGGGCGGTCAATCACTAGCCAGACTAAGTCTGTTTCAGAATGGTTGTTTTCTTTAAAGTGTCCGACCAATGGTGCTGTGTCAACCTTACATCTTATATGGCTTTGATGCTGGGAAGTACGTTGCTTGACCATTTGTGTGGTGTGGCCGATGTACAGTAAATTGCAAGGGCAACGTATGGCGTAAATGATGTTGGGAGTGCGGCAGTTGGAAAAATGTTTTAGTTGGTAAGTATGTCCGTAACAAATTCCTTTGCATTGCAGGTAAGGTTACATACAGAGCAAGATTGTCATTTGTAATGGCCAAGGATCGGGGGTAGGCCCCACATGGAGGTCACAGATTGGACCATTTTTTCTTTTTTGGGCCAGGTGATGGCATGAACCAGTTTGTCAGATAGGTTACTTCCTCTCTTGTATGAAAAGGCGGCATGGGTGCGCAATAATAACCATTTTTTTGTTTGTTTTTGATTACCTTACTGACCATGTTGCTGGAGGGGCTGTAAGTAGAAACAAATGGAATGCGTGAGTTGGCTTGTTTGGGGGAAGAGGAGAGGAGTATTTCCCTATGGCAGTACCATGCCCATTTGGAAGCATGGGAAACAATGCGTTTGGGGTAACCCCTGCTTATCAGTTTCTCAGAGAGAATGGCAGCTTCTCTGAAGTAATCCTTATGCCACGTGCAATTTCTCCGGATGTGGAGAAACTGCCCGTAAGGTAGGCCATCTCTAAGACCTCTCGAGTGGTAGCTCAAGTACATTAAGAGAGTGTTACGTTCTGTGGGTTAGCGGTATAGGGTGGTGCCTATGGCTCCTTCCTCAGCATGGAGTCTGAGGTCAAGGAAGGGGAGGTCATTGGTTCTTACATCAGAGGTGAATGTGAGGTGGGACTGGCAATTGTTGAGCCAGGATATGAAGTATGACAAGTCTTCGTGAGTGACATGCCAGAGTAGAAGAATGTCATCAATATAACGGCTCCAATGGTTGATTTTGTCCAAAAAAGGGTTGTGTGCAGATAGAAAGTGAGTCATTTTAAGATGGTGCACATAGAGAATGGCAAAGTTGGGGGGCGAAACAAGCACCCATGGCAACACCTTTGATCTGTAGATAAAAGGTTTCCTTGTATAGAAAGTAGTTGTTGGTGAGTGCAATGCGTAGTAGGTCCATAAGGAATTCAGAGGGGATGTGGGCAGGTCTGAGTCGTGTAGCCAAGAGTTGTTTGATGATAGTCAGTCCTTCAGTGTGGGGTATGTTGGTGTATAGTGATTCAATATCAAGGCCTATCATAAGGTCATTTTCATTATCAATGGGTCTGTCTTCAATGATGTTGATCAGATGTGTACTGTCCCTGACAAAGGTATCGGTCAAGGGGACAAATTCCTTCAAAATAGAGTCAATGTATTTGCCTAGTGGTTCCAGTATTGAACCGCTGCCACATACTATGGGTCCTCCAGGTGGGTCAGTCGGGTTCTTATGTATTTTTAGCTAATACATAAATAACTGGAGTTCTAGGGTGTGGATTGTTTAGAAAGGCATGTTCTTTTTTGGAGATAATCGCTGAATGCAAAGCTTTGGTGGTAACAGCTAGTGTTTGTATCAGGTAATGGGTCTGTGGACAAAGGTGTTGTTGAGTTGGCGTAGGACTTCAGTGTCATATTCAGTGTCATATTTGTCCACATCCATCACTACTATACCGCTGCCCTTGTCTGCGGGCTTGATATTTATGTGTTTGTTATCACGTAGATTATCTAGGGCCTGTGTTTTTTAAGAAAAGAGATATTGTAAGGAACAAATTCCGATGATGTTCTAATTCCTTAACTTCGGGTAGAACTAGTCTTTCAAAAGCCAGGATTTCAGGGGGCATGGTAGAGGCAGGTGGAAGGAAGGTGGAGGCTGGGTGGAACTGTTGCTCATATGGTCTATTGGAGTCAGGTTTTTTGATGAAAAATAGTTTGAGGCGGATGCGCCTGAAGAATAGGAGTAGGTCCTCTTGTAGTTTAAAAAAGTTACTCCGGTCATCTGGGACAAAGGACAAGCCCTTACTGAGTACCGAGATTTAATCTGAAGACAAAATATGTTGAGACAAATTGAAAATGGGAATAGGGGAGACATTGGAGGCATTGGATTCTGTGGGTATAAGATCCACATCGGGGGTTGCGTTAAGCGGTGTTGGTTGTATGATTTGTCTGGAGTGACTCATCATTGTGTGTTGAGCTGAGTGGAATAGTCATTATTGTGGGCCCCATTGATAGAATTTGCAACGTGTTTGTCACTCTCCCACGTACTGATATTGGTAATTTGGTCTTGTTTGGCTGTGGCCCCCTCAGCAGTTTCTCCCTAAAAAAACGGATGGTAGTAATGGTTGTGGATCGAGTCTAGTCTGTGGGCGGTCAGCACTAGGGCCTTCACTAGGGTCTGTGTGCGCGATGGCTGTATTGGATGAGTCTGAGAATGTTATGGCTTGGTTATCCTTGTACCTCCCCAAGTTCCAATTTCTGGGTGGTTGGTAAGGTGTGTTGAAAAATGTATCAAGCAGGTATGAGTAAGTTGTGTCTTTGTTGTAGTTTTTTCTGTCTTTCTGTATTTTGTTTATCTTTTTGTTTTGTTCGAAAGTGTGAAAAGTAGCAATGGTATTGTTGATTATGTCTAGAAGAGCCTTAGCGTCAGTGATGGATGTGTCTGAGAGAATGATTCTTTCCAGTTCAGCTATTTCTTCAAGCTCCTTTCGACTATGCTCTATAGCTGTATCAATGCCTAACACCATCCAGTGCCTGGAGTAAGTGGTGGCAAGATGGCTGAACCCAGTGGGGAATTTTGGGTCTTGGGTAAAGATGGCTGGGACGTTACGTATTTGAAGCCCCAGTGGTATAGTGTCGGATTTAAGATATTCTGTTAGCATTCGTGCATGTAAATCAGTACGAATCTGTTTTTTCTTTAGATTTTCAAGCTTCTCTAGTAAAGCCCTTAAGGTATTGGGGGCTGCATGAAGGGGAGTGGATGAGTGTGAAAGTAAGGAGGGGCCACTCAGGATGCATTGGATGTAGATATCCGTGTAAGCAGGGGTGTCCCTGGAGGACATAGTGTGTAAATCAATAGCACATTATGTAACAACTCGATTTGTAAAGTATAGAAAATACTCTTGCAACCCAGTGGTTGCTCGATATCAAGAAAAAAACTTGGTTCCTTTCACCAATTCTTTTGTGGTCTCCCTGTGTTCCCTCCCTTGTGATATATGCAATTATTCTGAATTGCCTATCTCGAATGATTTCCAGTTGAGACATTTTTGTTTTGATACAAACTTCACCTGGTCTTCCCTGGGTTAACGGGTTTACTTTTGTAATTATTTCCTATCAGGGCCTGGGAAACTCCCCTAATCACCATTTTGAATGCCTCCCAGATCATCGCCATTGAACCCACTGACCCTAAGTTCTGTTCTGTTCTGTTCAGTTCATCTCATATTGTCTTTAAATTTCACATCTTTTAAATGCCATGGGTCAATCTTCAGGGGTAGAACATGGTCCCGCATTGGAGCCCCCAGCAGGGCCTCCACTGGTGAATGGTCGGATATACCCCGTGCACCATGCTTGGCACCCTTAAAGTGTCCCAGTTTGTGGATCAGTGTGATCATGTAGTCCAGTCTGGAGAAGCCTCTGTAGGCTGCCGACATGTGTGTATGTTGTCTAAGACTGGGGTGGTGGTGACGCCAGACATCGCCCAAACCCATTGCCACAGGGAATTCCCTCAGGGTGCCCAACCTTCTCCCGGAGGTCGCCCCACCAAAAACATCCATTTCAAGTGAGACCACATCATTCATATCTCCCGGGAACTCTAGGAGTAACGGGCCCAGCCCATCCAATGTTGCAGCCTGCAGCCAAGCCAAACATATATCAAACAGAAATTGAGCAATTGCCCCTCCCATCAGCTGCTCACCACCACAAACCTCCCCAGTGGATCTGTCCATCTTCCCATTGGAATGAAAGGGAGCGTCGTTTTACACAGTATCCGCAAACCCCCTAGAACCAGTTGTATATCACGCATGCGCTATCAGTGTGCACCCAAACCTATCCAGGGCCTTGCAATGTTTGCCCTGTAAGTGTGTTTCTTGCAATGGAACAAGATATGGGGCATTTTTCTTAATGAACATAATCATCGAGCGCTTAATCTTGCCGTTAAGGCCATTGACATTCCAGGACCACACTTTCAGCGATTGTGCTTGTGGTTCAGGCATAGCGACGGTTACATACTGCAAACCCCAGCGGATTACCTTGATGTTAATCAGGCTTGGTCACAGCCCTTGACGCCCTCTGGCTATGTGATTACCTCACCCCCAGTCGCTGTCTGAGCACTGAATTCTCCAACTATAGATCTTTTATAACCATTCCCTTTTCCCCAATTCTGTTCTCCCACCCACGTTGCTACCCTGGTAAACTGGTTGTGCTTACCCCAACTACCCAACCTGCAGAGCGCCTGTTGAACATTGAATAGCTACAATAGGGGGTGTCTCAGCCACGCCAAGATGACCGGTAACAATTCTGCACATTTTAACCCCTATAAGTAAACAATCACCCTCTATGGTCCCCAAGTGGCCCAGATTGGTGTTATCATAGGTGGAGTGTCTGTCCCTTCATATTCTGTTCCTGACTGTGGGTTCCGGTGTTTCACTGCCACCTGGAGCCTTGCTCTCTCTCAGTGTCTATTTCAGGCCCCATTCACTCTTACCTTTCAGGTGGCCCAGTACATCAGTTCTCTTCACCCTCACCGTTTACCTGTTGGTCATCTGTAGAGATCCTTGCAGCTTGTCCCTCCTGCAACTCCCTGGTCTCTTTACTCTGCTCCGGTCCACTGCAGCCTTGTCTCGGTCCTTTGCTTCCGTTCCAGCCAACTGTGTGCCACCCCTCTAGCTACTCCCAGGCTTTCTCTGGGAATGTGAAGTGCCATGTTTTGCCCTCTGCGATTATCCGAAGTTTTGCAGGGAAGAGCATCATATACTTAATATCTTGTTCTCTCTTCACTGCTTTGAAGCTTCTTTCTTGGCGTTGAACTTGCAATATGAAATCAGGAAAGAAGCAGACTCGGGCGTTTTCGTAATGTATGTCAACCTTTGATCCTGCCACTTGGAGGATCACATTGCAGTCAGGGTAGTTGAAGATTTTTTTAATTAACATACGTCGAGAGGCTCCAAGCTTGAGCTGTGGCATCAGGGCTCTATGCGTCCTCTCTACTGAGGAAAATGTTGACAGACTTTTCGGCTTTAATGTATTCAAAATGAGGTCTTCCACAAAGTGGTTCTGCACTGGGGCCCTCCGCCCCCTCCGGGACCCCCACCACCCTGATGTAATTCTTTCTTGCTCTTCCTTCATGGTTCTCAAGCTTTGCCGCCATGGACGTGGTCTGTTGCGTTAGGGTTTGCACCTGTGCCTCTCATTTGATTCTATTTCCTGATTATTTGCATTGTCATCATAGAGTTAGTTGTCTGTTTTGTATTATATAGGGTGAATCTCTTCAGGAGATTTGGACTCATTTTGCTTGTTCTGTATTTCTATATTATAATGTTAAAGCTGGTCTATATCGATTTGTTTCAAAATTTATAATTAAATCTACTAAACTTAGATTTAGTTGTCCAGTGGATTACTGTATGGCCAAATTGGTTAGACTGTACTGAAATTCAAATGTGATTGTTTTCTCCCTCTTACCCCTCAAGCTGCGAGCAAGACCTTCTGATTGGAGATAAATGTTCAAGTGGGTCCAAGCTCTTGCACCACCATTTTGTGACCACTTGTAAGGTGATCATTACGTTACAGCTGAATGCCGGAAAGACTGAAATCATGCTCTTTGGAGAGGCCCCACTATTGTGGACACCAGACTGGTGGCCTATAGAGATAGGAACAGCACCAGCACCAAAAGCAGCAGCAAAGAACTTAGGGGTGCGTCTTGAACAGACTCTAACCATGAAAGAGCATGTAACACACACTGTTGGCTCATGCTTTCACGTGTTGGGCCTGCTGAGAAGAGTTTTTCCTTATCTCCCCGACTCCTTGCGAAAGACCTTCATCCAAACCCTGGTGCTGAGTAAATTAGATTACTGTAACGCCTTATTGATCGCGGCTAATGAGTCCTCTATGAACCGCCTTCAGGTGGTACAAAACACCGCAGCACATTTAATGCCCCTCACAGATAAACTTCACTCCCTCTTCTGCAACAACTTCACTGGTTACCTGTGCGTAAACGAGTGAAGTTTAAGATTCGCTGTCTGACACACAAGGCAATATGGGGAAATGGACCTACTTATCTGGCGGAGAGGCTCCATCAATATATCCCCCAAAGGGACCTTCCATCTGGCTCAAAATCCTTGCTCCAAATTCCCATGGTCAAGAAAGCATGGACAGGAGGAAAGGCCTTTTCAGATCAGGCGCCCTCCTAATAGAACCAACTTTCCATAGCTTTAAGGCAATGCCCAGACCACTTGAAATTTAGGAAGGCTTTCTTTTGCAAGTCCACGAGCGCTGAGATACCCCTTAGGGGGTGATTCATGCGCTATATAAGCTCACAAACTAAAATAAACTAATTGTGGTGAGAGGATGATGAGTTACTAGAGAGGTGCGCTGCCAAAGTGACAGTGCCATCTACCACTCTTCTCAGGTAAGCACAAGTATAAAAAAACTAGAAACCACAACATACGATAAATGATATACATTAAAAGTACAATTACACAATACACCTAATAATTATACATGTCCTTCCATTAAATGTAGAGTAAATTATACAGAGAAATTGGTTCCCAAACACTGAAGAAAATAATCTCAGCTAGAAAAATCAATAAACAGAGGTAATGTTAATAAATATATTTTCAAAGAATCAATTGCATTACATGGAGGACCCAGGTGTGAGCGAGGAGCCAGGTGTGAGGAGGAGCCAAGTGCGAGCAGCAGCTGCAGGTGCAAGCGGTACTTTGGAGTCACGTGGCCAATGTAGTGCTCGGTGGAATAAGGACAGAGCCCCCGTGGAGCAACGGTTTGGGGCGAGAGATGTATCCAAGACCACCCTCCCCACACACGGCCTACCGTATTCCGGTGTGGATATTCCAGTGTGGAGGGAGCTTTAGGGAGTTAAGCCGCCCCAATTTCAGACTAATGGGCAAATCAAGAAGGTGGGTTCAGAGGAACGAGGAGGGATCTGGCTTAGCACCTTAGCTGTTGTTTTGCTCCTGTCCACTCTGGTATTTATGCTTAACGCTGGACACAGGTTGTTTTGATTAGATGTTGCAGGCCTGCAATCATGCAAACCTGGAGTGAAACCATAATTGAAAATTGACTGACCCTTGGGAGTTGTAAGTCAGCGGTTCTGGATGCGCCCTGGGGTGTCCAGTGCTCTGCTGAGCCTAGTGCCTGAATAAACTTTTATTTTTGTCAAACGTATTTTTATTAAGTTTTCATATCGTCGAATAATAAACATGGTATTATATTGAGTACTTGTACTCGTTTATATCTATTAGTAATCTATTTCCTTGTCCAGATTCTGTTGGATGGTCGTCAATTTCCCTGCCATTGTCTCTTCATGTATTACCTGAAAGTGTGCATTGTATTTAATTATAACATGGGGAATAAAATAAACTTTTATTTTTGAATGCTTCTTTGTTGGTTCTCCTCTGGCTGACATTAGCTGGATAAGAAGTCTGTTTCAAGCAGGCCGGATAAGAAGTCTGTTTCAAGCAGGTGAGCTGACTCTGCTTTATAATCCTGACTAACCTGTAAGGCATGTAAACAATACAAAGAGAACCCTATCTGCCCACGAGAACTAGGGTGAACATAATATTATATGACAATTGTCCCATGGGACTCAGTTTTCAATACACCTCATATGCTTTCGAGGTTTACAATGTAATTCAATCATTAACTTCATACTGAATACTGACAAAAAGTGAGTACAGGACACTTCTCTTTCGTATACACAAATCTGTAATTTGCTTTTTAGGAACAATGTAAAATGTATACAATGTAATAATAGTGCAAACGATTCAGTGTTCAGACAGTGAACACATAAAAACATACAAGACACTGTACAAAGCCGAAGGTTGAAATATTATTTTTAAAAAGTTATGGAACAAGTTAGTATCAGTTCGACTACAAAATTCAAAGCGCCAAACAACCAAGGGAGAGGTTGTCGATGTTTTGACCCATGTCTACTTGTCTGGTCTCCTCAGAATCTGTTATCCTCCTTTGTCTTATCTTATAATGCCTTTAAATATTATTGATAGTTTGTGAAACAATAACCTTATCTGAAATACCAGAGACAGCTGAAGGGCAACCAGGTGTTCATCTAAAGAGGAGCAAATAAGCTTGTGTGTAATTCAGCACACTTTAGCACATTCAGATGGCCGCTTTTCTGAAGCTAGTCACACACATACAATGTGCCTGATAGATTAAGCCTTTCTTCCTGTCGAACACTTCAACCTAATTAGACCATATCAAGTAGTGGATTTCGAGATCCGCGACCAAATAGCAGTGAAAGTTTACCTAATATGTGTTGTAATATTTTGATGTTTTAAATTTTTACTTTTAATTCCATTTATCTAAATAGCAAAAGAGTTACAATGATAAATAATATTTTTTGTGAATTCAAAAAAAGATTACTTAAAACACAACCCCTAAAATCAGCGCATCCACTCTTGGAGGAACCATGGTGAAAGGGAAGCAGCCCAAAGAAAGTTTTGTGACTGACCTCTTGGGGCGAACAGCACCGGGTACGGCAGCGAAATGTGAGAACCCAGCACACAATGCCTGTGAGGTGCCCGCCTCCACTCCCATCACTCAGGAATACCTGGGTATCTTAGTCCAGGAAATCTTCTGTGAGGTCGGCTCCTTAAAAACGGGCTTGAAAACATGTCTCCAGGACCTGGGCAAGGAAATCATGGACCTGGGTGCCAGGATGGACGTTCCCAAGATGTCAGGTCGGAGGAATAGGAGACGTTCTGGCAGCGACCGAGCACCCTGGAGGATGAACAGATTGAACTACAAGTGAAACCGGAAGATTTAACTACATAGAGGTCGCTGCAATAACATATTAATCAGGGTAGTGTCAAAGTGGGTGGAAGGAGACACCATAACTGATTTCACCCTCGACCTACTCCATGCAGTTAGGGTCCAGTCCGAGGTGCCACCCATCTGACTTGTCCAGGCACACACAACTCTCTTCTCAACTCCCCGCTCGGACGGCACCCCCAACAAACTCACATGAGTCCACTTGTTCAAGGAGGAAATCATGTGCAAAGCCAAGGGAAAAGCAAACATAATCTTCAGAGGCTGGACCATCCAAGTTTCTCAAGACTTCGCGCCAATCACCCTTAAAAGACACAACAATTTCGAACCAGTCACTAACCATCTTAGGGAACACAACATCAAATACAAGTAGGGTCACTACTTAAGCTTAAGCTCATGTAGAGAGGGAAAACACCAAAAGTTTGCTCGATCCAGGAAGCCACAAAACTCCTAGAGCTCATGATAACGGAGGGTTCCAAAAACGGTAACTCAGACTCCCCACGCAAACGATCTGACTGTTGTTCTGAATGGCACACAGTCACAGAAGCGCCTGGCCCAGATCCTCCGAAACCTGAAAGGCAGACACCATAGCCCACCTGCAAAACATGAACTTGGACCGCTACCCAGGATCCCTGCAGGTTCAGTTGGACCCCATCATAATAGACCTGTGAGTGATTTGTCCCTGTGACGACTTTGACCACGCAAGTGGGCCACCAAAGAGGCTGAGTTATGGTCACGGACATGCGGACATGATATGTTGCCACTGTGCTTTTTCATCTCCTTCCTTCTCTCTTCTTCATCACACTTTGGGGTCTCCCCCCCACCGTTCGACATCCACATTAAATGGTTGAATCTCCTGTTGGTGGGACAGATCCAGCACCACACAACACACCCGGGATGTTGTCTTTGGCCCAGTTGGACTTGTGGTCTAATATTTTCTGTTAATCGTTCTAGTTCTCCGAACCCAGAGAGGACAACGGGAGGAGGGTCCAGGATATGGAGGGGGAGGGGAAATCACCCATAAGGCTACCTGCACACTCCAGACTCAATAGATAGAAGATCTCTGCTACCTTAAACTCCTCTCCATGGATGTCTGAGGGCTCAACTCTCCCAATAAGTGTACCCAAGTCTGGGTATACCTTACACACCATGGCCCCGATATAATCTTCCTACAGGAGACCCATCTCATCCAGAAAGACCAGTCCCACGTGTTCCAGCGATTTCACTACCTATTCTGGGACTCCACCCCCAGAAAAATGATGGGAGTTGCCATACTTTGCAAAGAACAGACAGAAAAGGGGCAACACTGTTTTCAAAGATAGGGAGGGTCGCTTCCTCAAACTCCATCTAGTGAGAGCGGGCACCCCTTGACACTCCTAAATATGTATGCGCTCCTGACTAAGCACAGGATGTTTTCTTACACACCCTCTTTAGAGACCAAATTAAGGATACTAAGAGGGACATAATAGCCAGTAACGACCTTAATCTGGTCTGGGACGCAGCGCAGGATTTAGGCCTGGTTGACATTTGGCAATATTTATTTTTATTTTATTTATTTTTATTTGCAGAGTTTTATATAGCGCTGGCTAGACCCGGAGGTATCAGAGCGCTTTATATGAGGATCAGCAAGTTACCAATTACAACATTAACATCAGTTACAGGAGTCAAGTATAAACAAAGGAGAAAATCAGTGATTACTTAATAGCATGAGTTATAAGCTCATAGCATAACCAAGGCACATGTCAAATGGGAAATGGAAGGTAGAGGGGAAATGGTAAAAAAGGGGTTAGGAATGCAGATCGTGTCAGGCATACCGGCAAAGTTGAAGTATTTCAGGAGGAACAAACCGGCTGGGGATCAACAATCCTAAATATCCGGTGTGTCGGTGAAAGTATAGGATGGGAGGGGTGTAAGCGACGTAAGGAGGGGGGGAGGAGGTGGGGGAGGGAAGGAAGCACAACAGAGAGACGAGGAAAAATGATGTCCAATGTCCGGCTGGGTAGGTGCCGGCCGATGGGGTG
Organism: Triturus cristatus; assembly: GCF_964204655.1. Classification (NCBI taxonomy): domain Eukaryota; kingdom Metazoa; phylum Chordata; class Amphibia; order Caudata; family Salamandridae; genus Triturus; species Triturus cristatus. The sequence continues at coordinate 848,256,509 of NC_140583.1, read as the reverse complement.
AACCAGAGACAAACTCCTCTATAGCTGCCTAAACAGCTCCACCGGGCACCGGTCATGTTGCTTGGGCTCCGCTGTAAGTAAAACATTCAAGAACATTTCTGCCCGGGGGGCATCGTCACTGTTCCATAGCTGTACCAGTCTTGGTGTTACTGGGAAACGCCGCCCACCACACCCTCTCCTCCAGGCACTAGGAACTATTCCTACTAATCCTACGTCCACAACTAATTCTAATAATAATTCGTATAACCCTCATTCCTGCAACATGTGGTCTCGACAAAGATGTTGGATATCTCCATATCAGACCACGCCCACATGGAACTTTCTTGGTCAAGTGGCCATGGCCCCCCACCGGCCCACATACGCTGTTACCTAAAACCCAATATCCTGCATGACCTGGAAACAGTGGCAACAGCCATCAAAGATTACTTCTCCACAAACACCAACCCCAACATCAACCCACACAGGATATGGGATGCCTTCAAGGCGACAATACAAGGCACCCTCCTCACACTTGAAATTGAAAGGGTTATGGAATTCCACTTGTTCGAAGGCATCCTAAGAGCCAAAATAAATCAGCTGGAATGTCAGGATAGCCATAACCCTACCATGACATCTCCTAGGACACTAGTCCTCCTACACAGCCAACTCAGAGCATACAGGAGGGACCGTGCTGAACAAGGGGCGCAAGGTGGAGACCCTGCTAGCATGAAAACTGGCTTTCAACAGGCTAAAGGCCTGATTACGACTTTGGTTGTGCAGGGCTGGGAGTTTACTCCTCTTTGGTGGGCTTTTTTGGGCATTCCCACAGCAGTGCCTCTAAAAATGGGCACCGCAATGGGATCACCAAAAACAGTTCCTGCATAGCATCGACTGAAAAGCCCATGCCATTAAGGAGCTGGGATGCATGCCCACAGAGGGGCACATGTTGTACCCCCCTGCATGCACCCCAGAACTCTTCCTGCCTTTCCTCCTAGACCACCTTAACCTACTATTCAATTCATTAACCCCTGCCACAAGCCTAATTCCCACAATGTGCGAGGTGGAATTGGTCTCCATCCCGAAACCCGAGAAAGGCCCCACTAAATGAGCCTCTTACCGCCCCACAGCACAGTAAAACACAGATGTGAAGCTCTACACTAAAATCCTCGCTTCCTGCCTGGAACAAATACTTCCCAGCCTAATCTGTCCTGACCAAGTGGGTTTTATCTGCAATCGTCAAGGAGCAGATAACATTCGACGCATGGCCCACCTGGTGGAAAAGGCACACAAATGTAACATTCCCTCCCTGCCCCTATCCCTGGGTGTAGACAAGGCCTTTGACTGGCTCAGCTGGCCCTTCTTGACGGCAGTCTTGCATAAACTCGCAGTGGGGCCTAAAATGATAACCGGATCATGGCAGTTTATTTACTACCTCATCCGCCTACATTCGCTCCAGCGGTCTAAGTTCCTTCTCCTTCAAGGTAGAGCGGGGCACGAGGCAGGGATGCCCACTTCGATTCCTTTTGCCCTTGGGGTGGAGTCGCTGGCTATCCAGATCATAGATATGCCATAAATCTCTGGGATCCCCATCGGATGCAGCACCCTTAAAATAAACATCTTTGCAGTTGACCTCCTCCTTACACAAACTGACCCAGCTGAATCACCACCTGCAGTGGTTCAGGCATTCAATAGCTTTGAGATAGTCTCGGGTTTCAAAATTAACATAGGGAAATCCCAGGCACTTAACTGACCATCCCCACGGACCAACTTCCCCTGTCTCGAGACCCTGGCCCCATTCCATTGGGCTCCCAACTCCATTAACTATCTGGGCCTCACCATGACCTTCATCTTGAGGACTGGACCAACACCAACTTGCCATTCCTGCAATGCAAAATTCTGGAGGATTTTGGGAGATGGAAACCCCTTTATATCTTATTTCTGGTGCATATTAGGATGATCACAATTAAACTGATGCCTAGGGTACTTTACCTATTCCAGTCCCTTCTAAACCCAATTCCTGAGGCAGATATTCAAGCTCTCCAAAACAAACTGCGTACCTTTGAACGGGGGAGCCATGCCATGCATCTCTAACCTGGCCTGCCCTTATATGGTGGAGTATTACTGGGCATTGCATCACTGATATATTTCGGAATGCCACAATAACAGGCACATTCCTGCACATTTGGTGGTCCTGTTCTGTGATTCAAATATAATGGAAAGAAATCCTAGGGCACATTAAAGGGGTCTTGGGCCAACTCCTCACAGTCGACCCCGCCACTCTGGTCCTGGGTGTGAAACCCTACACACTATATAGCATAACACATGCAGATTGAGAATTGACAAGCCACATGACCAGGATGGACAAACAACTCCTCACACTGTACTGGAAGTAGGTGGAACCTTCTCGAATGCTTTCCTGGTTTCACCCACTCTGGCAGATCCTGGTGATGGAACATCCATTTCACAAACTCTCCCAAACTGAGAAAAGCTTCACCTCCCTTTGGAAACCATTGATTGCTTACCTCTCAAAATTGGAATTTCTGTGCTTCCAACCTCTCGACTAATGGCACTGCACCTCTTTGACTAAAACCACCGTACTCCCTTTCCAAGGGATAGACCGGGGAGTGCAGGTGCTATGCCTCCCAGCTGGCATAGAGAATGTCGGCTTGATCCCCAACCCTCCTACCACACAGTGACCTCACTGCACCCCCCACCACACCTGAAACTTTCCAAGTTATGTTCGGTTTCTTAGATGCACAGCACTACACATGGTATTTATCAACCCTAAAACTGAGGTGGGGTTGGTCTCCCCACTCTATTGAAAATCTCACCTCTACCCACCAACATTGATTACTACCTTTGCACTGATGTTTTCTCTACTGTTGTGTTATTCTATGGCTCTACCTACTGCTCATCTTTGTTGATAATATAAAAACCAAGCTTTTGATTAATCTGGTACGATTTTATGATGTACAAGGTTTCCTTCATTCTGAATGGCAAACCATTACCCAAGAATCAGCTACCCCAAGATCATAAAACAAAAGTAAATGGCTGGTTCAATTCAGAATGTCAGAAAATTGGGAATAAGGTAAATTTGACAAAACACACATTTCTCAATGACATGAAGCATCATTGAATGGAGAGGTGGAAAAGTTTGAAAAGGTACTAATGGTATCTTCACCTAAATAAATAGAGTTTTATAATTCATGCTGGATATAGATGGCCTTAGCCATCAATTCGAAATTATAAAACAAAATCTGGTCATTAGTAAATAATGAACCAAAGGTTTCTTCAACAAGCTGGAAAGATCAGTCCCCAAGAACTTTGGTGTAAATATCCTACCACTGTAAATAAAAAAGGGGCAGTATCAGTTTAAGTTTAGACACAAAGGAAATTCCAATCCAGGTCTACTTCGGTTGCAGGGAATCCGCTTCTTGGCCAAAGTGATTGAGAGCTTAAAACATTCTCTGGCTGGGAGCCCAGATTCCCTTCTAACAGTTTTATTTAAAATCAATTTCTTATGGTGAACCTTCCTACTTAGCCCCTTCTTTAGGTTTTTTATAATTCATGGCACCATCCCCAATTCTTAGAAGTTCCGTTCTAACACCATTACTGAAGAAGGGTGATTGTACAGACCCACTTAACGATAGTTTAATATCTTTGCTGCAACACCTCTTCAAAAACCTTTGCCAAATTAGTTTTAAAAGGTCTAGAAATTTGGGTCTTTAGCTTGTATTTAATCTCTAGTAAACACAGTGGGTTTAGACCATTTTATTGAATTATTTCTTTTTTATATTTTGATTTTGATTTTCATAAAAGAAGAAAAAGAGCACATCAGTCCTCTAACAACATAACAATAAACAGAGTGGAAAAGCATAGGCACAACATATTATTGAACTACTGACCGCTACTTTGTTCTGTGGTGTTTCACTAGTAGCATGACTTATACAGTTTGCAATATTTGCTGTTGTTTTACGGATCTATGTACAGTTTATTACCTTGTTGAGTGTGATTTGCTATGGTCGGAACTCCATGACCTGAAGATCTACCCAGGTTGTTTATATATCATTTGTAGTTACATGCCCAAAATTGGGTGCAAGTGGATCCAAATGGCAGCGGAACACTGTCTCTGAAGATCCCGAATGAAAATGGCATGACATATGGGTGCGTATTAGCTCCAGTTCTTTTTAGCTTGTTTTTGTCAGACTTTCTTAATTTTATTTAAAAAAAATATTCTTTCTTGGGCAAAATTGGGAATGAACATATATAGTGTTTAATATATGCCAACCTGATTCCATTGGATTACCCCCTAACAGGCCTACAAAGCAAAATGAATGCCCTAAGTGCATATTGCTCGACCAATACATTTACTATTAATGTATCAAAACACTAAAACCTTTATTTTTGCCAAGAGACCAAAAATGTTCCAATGGTACCTCGATAAAACCCCTTTAGAACAGTTAAGATACCACAAACACCTTGGCTTGTACTTTCTAATAATCTTAGTTGGGATGCTCAGTTATCATTTTTAAATTCCAAGTCTTTAGCTACAGCTAATGTTTTAAATCGTTTTGACCACAATTATCATAAATATGGAAGATATTGATATTCCCTACTTTAAAAGCCTATTCTTGCAAGTCACTTCCCAAGCACTTTATGGCACCGAATTGCCTTCACTAGCCCGCAAGAATAATTGGGAGTGTATTGAAAACAGGTGTCTAAAGAAATAGTTTTTTGTTCCAAGGAGTTCAATGATCCAGCCCTTGAGATTATAAACTGGACTGTCCTCTTGGAATTTGCATGCACTTGCCTATAATTCCAACTTTTGTTGTCATTAAACTGTAGGTTCTCGGATGAAAAGCTGTCCGGTATCATCTGGGGAGCCACTGTCATCTGTTGCGCAGTAGAACATTCTGCATTGGATCTAAATTTATTTTATTTAGCAAAAACTGTCACACTGATCAAGTTTGAACACATTCAATGAGAAAGTCTTACTATTTTGTAAGGTTAATGAGAGTTAGCGTTTCACAAATGAAAGTTCAGTATTGTTTGCGTACTGTATTGTTGCTAACCATGTATTTCTTACTTGAGAGAGATTCTTAATGAAAACACAATAAATCAAATATAGAGAATTATAATTGGGTGTGACAGAACCTGGAAAATTAAGGGTTTTAGAATGAACATTTTAGTGAATGATGGTTGTTGTTTCTGTGGACTAAATGCTGAATATAATATTGTCCACTTCCTGCTGGACTGTCGCCATTTTCCAAAAGAAAGAAAAACATTCTATGCTCATTATTAGTAAAATATGGATGCCGGTTGAGCCTTGAAGGTCTCAATATATTATTGTGCTTATTTTCTTTTGAGTTTGGTGTAACAGTTGGCCGGTATATTAAACTTGTTTAAAAGAGAATTTTTCATTGATATTTTTAATTAACATTTACCAGTATGTTTTTCCTGTACAAATACCAAGATAGTAATTATATGGCTGCATGGTAGATGTATGGCTTAGTAGAGTAATGTACTAGAGAATTCTTTATATTCTAAAATGTTTTTATATCATTTATCGATGAATTGGTGAAAGAAGGTCTTTTCTGAAATTGTCTGTTTATTTTCATTCTTTTCATTTTAGGTAAATATACTGTTTATATTTATTCTTGCTGCCACTTTATTTTTTTATATTGATTTTATGTCAGGACCGGAGGCTCAGATTATGCATTCTTCCTTCGCTTTTATTTTACAGCAGCAAATAATAAAAAAAACTACTACTCTCATGAACACTTGGGAGTAGACCAAACAAAGTCCCAATAGTCCATCAACACTGTCCATTAACTAGCCTCCACTTGTTCCCTCCTAAGTGCTTCCTCTTCCTCTTTCTTCACTGATCAGCAGCAAGATAAGTCATCCTTTTCATTTACTCTCTGCTTGTGGGGAGATTTTATTGATGTTTCTGCATTTTTGGGGGTTTTTAGTGCGTTTTGCCTAATATTCAGTTTTTCTTCACAGATTCCCTGGACCTTACGCGATATTGCCTTATTGCGGTGGAATCCTCAGACCGCGCGGGGGCGCTGTCTTTCTTTCCTTGGCAGCGCGCGCCAGCACTGGCCATAGAGTGCTGACGAGAGCTGCCCGGTGAGGAGGTTTGCAATCCCTGGTCTCCTGAGTGACGCCCTAATTTAGGGTCTTGTAAAGCCATATTACTGCTGTTTAGCCCATGTGGGATCTGTATGTTTGTGCTGGTGACGTTATGCGGGGTTGTACTGGCGGCTGCTGCGCCGCGGGGAGACTTTTCTCGGGAGAAAGTGGGCCATTCACTTCAAAGGGCGTAAGTGTCTCCAGGGCTCTGCCTGCTTTATTGTGAGCCTCTGGTTCACCCACAGCAGTCTGGGCTCCCTCCCAGCTCCAATTTGTTTGCACTTGGTGCGTGGCCCATAACACCAGTGTTCCTGGTATCTTTAGGGACTGCCTGCTGGTCGCAGAGGGCTATTAACTATAATGCAAGCCCAGGACCAGGATCAGTACCGGGGGGATGACTTGTCCTACCTGCCCTGGAATGAAGATTTCTACCAGGCTGTTGACGATTCCATATACAGGGCCGTGAACCAGGCCATGGAACCTCTTGAACAGTGCCTCTCGTCGCAGATTGCGTGGGAGTGCGCCAATTGGATGAAGCCCTCAGTGAACCCTCCGGAAGCCCCTAAGGCTGCGCAAGGGGAGGGTCCCCCACCCGCTAATAAGCAGTGTAGAGAAGGGGTGGAAGCGGATGCATTTGCACCCTTGAAACTGGCCTTTCTAGCGCAGGTTCTGGCCCTGGTAGCCCCCCAGGATGACCCCCAAACCCACTGCACGGCCACTCCCGATCCCCACGATACGGGGGACTCCCCTGGAGATACTGATGATGATGCAGGTCCTTCTAGACCTTGACTTCCCTCCCCGCATCGGGTGGCAGTGCGGATATGCTGCATCCGGACGACATCGTCCACCCTAGGTCTACAGATGGGTCCCGGCTGATAAGGTTGCGAAGTATGTGGCGGGCCGTTTGCGCAAACCAATGGAGAAGGAGGCTCGCAACCGTCTCTGGACGTAGGGTCCTCTCCTTTGACTGGAAAATAAGGTCACCCTCACCCCAGACATTGACCCCAAGATAACAACTTTCCTTGCCAAAATCGTTCAGGACCTTAAAAAGGGTATTGACAGGTCCTGGCGATCTAGCCAGGACAAGCTCCTTGATGCCATTGGGCCAGTCACAAAAATCCTCGATATGGCAGAGGAGGCTAAGGCATCTGGGTCCCTGATTAACCCCGAGGTCCTTTCCGGCTGGGCGCAGCGGGTTATCGTGTTCCTGGGGAACGCCAACTGCACCCTCTCCACGGAGTGACGCCAGTCACTCTTGATTAAGGTGTACCCTAAGTTGGTTGACCTCGCCTCTTGGAGGTGGGCGCAGTCCCAGGGGGGCCTTTTCGGCGACCCCTTTGTGGGAGAATTGGGCAAATTCGTGGCCACCTTCATGTCATTGGATAAGACCCAGTCCAACATTCGCAAGGTTCTCACCCCTCGAGTTTTCCAGGGGGGCGGTCGTGGCAGGGGCCGTTCGACCGGCTGTTCATACTATCACAATCCTGACAGGGGGCAAGGCTCCGGACGTGGTTGATACCAGGATGGTTCCCACTTCAACAGCTTCTACCCCACCAGAGGACAGAAGTTCCGAGGTCATGGAGGTTTCAAGGGACAAGCCAATAATTCTGGCAAAGGTGAGTGTTCTGCCTTCGGCGCATCTGCGAGTGGGTGGTCGTTTGGCACAGTTCCTCCCAGCGTCAGTCTCTCTCACGAGTGACGCTTGGGTGCTGCAGGTGGTTCAGGGCTTCCAAGTGGAGTTCCATGGCCACCCTCGTCAGATATCCCGGCCTCGCCCCATCTCTTTCTCACAGCACGATGTGGAGCTGGAAAACGAAGAGGTCTCAACTCTCCTCCAAAAAGTAGCTATCTGTTGTTCAGGGGAGCACCCCTAAGGGTTTCTCAGCAATCTTTTTCTGGTCGACAAGCCCGACGGGGGCTGCAGACCAGTAATCAATTTGAAAGAATTCAATGAGTGGGTGGTGTATCGCCATTTCAAAATGGAGGGGAACCACCTTCTCAGGGACGAGTTGAGGCCTCACGACTGGATGGTCCGGTTGGATCTGAAGGACGCGTACCTATCTAATCCGATCTTTCCCCCACACCGCCGTTTTCTTCAGTTTGCTTGGGGCGGTCAGGTGTTCTAGTTTAGCACTCTGCCTTTCGGTCTTTCTTCGGCACCCTGGTGCTTCCCCAAGGTCCTTCGACCAGCATTGGAATTCCTCAGAGCTCAGGGCATTCGTATGATCGTCGACCTTGATGACATGCTACTGATGGCCCAGTGCCCCCAAACTCTTTCCAGTCAACTTCAGGTAGCGGTCAACCTGCTACAGGGGCTGGGTTTTGTGATCAACAAGAAGAACTCTCTCCTGTCCCCAGTGCAGAGCACGTCATTCCTGGGTTTCACGGTAGATTCCATCTCGTCGACGCTGAGCCTTCCGGCCAGGAAAATGGCAAAGATGGGGCACGAACTGCGCCAAACATTGGCCAAATCACATAGCTCACTGCGTTAGCTGGCCCGCTTAGTAGGGCTCCTCTCGTCCTTGATCCCGGCCATCTTTCCGGGACCTCTGCATTACCGCGCGTTGCAGCGGCTTAAAGCGCACCATCTTTGGAGGGGTCTAACTTAGTCTGTTCCTCTCTCGGCAGAGGTGAAGGAGAAGATGACTTGGTAGCTCACCCACATGGAGGCGTGGAATGGGCATGCGATCTTTGGGTCCGCCCCAGACATTCTGATAGAATCAGACGCCAGTCGAATAGGTTGGGGGGCCAGATGCAGAGATTTTTCAACCAGTGGTGCCTGTTCAGTACCCGAGCAATCGTTACACATCAATTATCTCAAGCTTCTGGTGGGTTCGTTGGCAGTGCAATGCTGGACCAAGGACAGAGTGCAGTCCTGCGTTCTCCTCAAGATGGACAACGTTTTAGCGGCCCGGTACATCAACCATCTAGGTGGTACCCGATCTTGTGCGCTGTCGAACCTCGCCAAGGATTTTGGGATCTTTTGGCTGGACAATCAGGTGTCAGTCACAGTGGAATATCTTCCGGGCCGGTCGAACGAGGTGGCAGATTGGCACTCACATCACCTGCTGGATGCCAGCATTTGGAAGCAGGACCCCCTGGTGTTCTCCCAATTAGCAGAGAGATGGGGACCTATCATAGTCAATCTCTTTGCATCGTGGCTGGATCATCATTTACCAAGGTTTTTCAGCTGGAGGCCAGACGCGCTAGCGGAAGCGACAAATGCGTTCCTGCAGGACTGGCAACAGGAGCAGGGTTATGCGTTTCCTCCCTTTTCCATGATCACGTGAGTATCCGCTCTTTTGCGTCGCCAGCAGGCGGAGGTGGTGCTAGTCACCCCTCTTGGAGGTCTCAAGTGTGGTTTCCAGTTCTTCTGGAACTTTCCTGGGATTCTCCAATCTGATTCCCCACTTTCATCACATTCTTCTGGATCCGGACCTCAATCCCCACCGCAGGGTGGTGGAGGGGTCGCTACAGCTGATGGGCTAGTAGATCTCAGGCGTCGCTAGTCGCTCCCGGGCCTTTCGGGCATGCTGAGTCCTTGCTCCCCAAGGCATGTGCGGACAGTACAACAAAGAGATACCGCTCCGCCTGGAACAGACGGCGCCGTTGGTGTTTGTGACGGAATGTCGATCCCGTGGGTGCGGATGTAATCCATATTCTCAATTTCTTGGCAGATCTCGCTTAAGAAGGTTTGGCTTACCGCTCTATTAACACCTTCCGCTCAGCGATATCAGCGGGTCACACCCCGTTCAAGGATCCCCGGTGGGGGAACACCCGTTTGTGTGCAGACTTCTGAGAGGCATCCGCCTATCTCTCCCACTGGAGCCGCTTTATTCCGCATTGTGGGATGTGAATTTAGTGTTGAGCCTCTTTCTTTCCTGGCAACCGAATAGGTTCTTGTCACACAAGGAGCTCTAGGCTAAGCAAGCGACTCTCTTATGTTTGATCTCTTACAGACGGGTGTCTGACATACGGGCCCTTGGCGTCTCGGCTAGAGTGTTTCCCCCCGATGGGGTTTCTTTCATGGTCAGTAGAAGGACTAAATGCAATACTAGGGTGATATCTTACCCGGCGTTTCAAGAATCCACAAAATTGTGTGTGGTGCAATGCCTCCGGGCCTATGAAGAGTTGACAGAGGAGGTTTGTCCTCCCGGTGAAAGGCAGTTGCTTATTGGACTCCGCAAGCCATACAAGGCGGTTTCTTCACCAACTATAGCCAGATGGGTGCGTTGGGTGATGCAGGAGGTGGGGATTGATACCAAGCAGTTTGGAGATCACTCAGTGACAGATTCTATGGCCTCTAAAGCATTTGCACTTGGAGCACGGTTGGAAGATCTCAGCCGACTGGTCCTCGGATTCAACCTTTAAGAGGTTCTATTTTAAGCCAGTACTAGACGTGGCTCAACTGGTGGTGGATAAGCTTTGAACTGGCAAAATCTGAGCCTCAGGTCCTGACATAGAATGGGAATTTGCCTAGCTCTAGTACTGGTAAGTTCCGATTCTATTAAGGACACAGAGGCGATGATTATCCCTCCTGGCCTCTGTAGGACACGCGAACCCTCCCAGTTCTGGAGTAAGTACTGCTCTTTGGGATTTACTGAATTGTTGATCATTGTATTGTTGAGGTTATGGTCATTGCATGCGTAAACCCTTTCTGTGGCTCAGCAATGTCTATTCAGTGTTGCCTGATGTTTTGGACTTGGTTCTGATATGGCCTGTTTTTTGCAGGGAAGGATGGGTCCCAGCAGGAGGCGTGACTTTCCATAAGAGGCTGTTCGCGCGAAGAAAGAGGAAGAGGAAGTGGAAGTGGAAGAGGAAGAGGAAGAGGAAGAGGAAGAGGAAGCACTGAGGATGGACCAAGTGGAGGCTGGTTAATGGACAGTGTTGATGGACTATTGTGACTTTGTTTGGTCTACTCCTGAGTGTTCATGGGAGTAGTAGTTTTTTTTTTTTTTTTTAAAAGGTTTTTATTGAACAGAAAAAAGGATACAAGCATGGGCCTACAACCACCAGGGCCGGCCGCTAGAATCAAAAAGGATCACACAGTGTTAAAGTATCAACCGACCCATGGTCCCCAGCCCAGTACAGAGCTCCGGATACTCCTAAGGGAATCAGGATACATACGTTTACATAAATAACAACTAAAAACAAAAGGCGGGGCGTAGTGACATGAAGTGGGCGTCAGACTACAGCAGGGGGACCCTACATCCGACCACCAGATGGCGGTCAAGGGAAAGGAGGACTAAGAGGTCAGGGGGGGGTCACGGGGGAGTAGTAGTTTTTTGATTGTTTTAAAACTTTGCTGCTGTAAAATAAAAGCGAAGGAAGAAGGCATAATCCTCGTCTCCGTGTCCTTAATAGAATTGGAATTTACCTGTAGTAGAGCTAGGCAAATTCCCATTCAAATGGCTGGATGTTATTTAATATCCTCATACAATATCTGGATGTCTTTAAAATGATTTCCTTGAAATTTAACAAATAATTATATTGACGTTTTTACCTTAAACATGTTTTAAAAATGAAAAATTCTTTAACATTTTGAGGAAAGCAAAATAAAACATTCAAAATTATTAATTTTACCTCAAACGTTTAATGAAATAATTCAAAATCTTTTTTCAGATTGAAAAGAAGTTCTGAAAAATCTACTACGTTTGACTAAAATCAAATAACGGAGTAGAAGAGTACACTGAAAACGATAAAAGGTAAGCATAGCAAGGAGAAGAATCAAAGACATTATTATTAAAAATACACACAGTAATTACTAACCAAATAACATCTCACTCGCTAAATAGTTAACTCCTTTTATCTACAAGACAAGTACCTAAAACGTGAGCAGAGCGGAATTTCACGCACAGGCCTAATGCTTTTACACATAACTTTCCAAAATTTAGAGAAGATCCAGCAAAATGACATGATAAAATCCATAAGCTCAGATCTCTTTCTCCAATGTTGTGGACTAATTTAAATATATTATTTGCGATCTTTGTTCTGGGAGATTTGTGGTTGGAGTGTAAGGTGGCTGTTGGATGGCCAGTGCAGGAACCAGCTAGGCTTGGTACTAATGATGCACAGTCGGCAGAACAGTACATACCTATTATGAGAGATTGATGCAGGTGTTTAAAAAACATAGCAGAGTGGAAACTCCGGAGAAAGATGCTGTTGGAGTTTTTGCATCGTCTTTTGTGAATGGGATAAGGTCAGAAATAAGTAATCATATTCAACAGAGTGAGATGTAATGGTTGAAAAATGATATTGATGAGCTTTTGAAACTGGCAAAGAACAGCAGTGATTATCTTGAGAAGAAACAAAAGAAATTGAAGGAAAATGGATGATTGATCAGACAAGCAGTTTGAAAAGGGGTCATTAAATCAGGTGGGTTCAGATGTGAATTTTGTGCAAAATTGTATGAATGGGATGAATCCGTGGATGCAATGAGTTAAAATTAATGGAACAAATGGAAATGTTGAAGAAGAACATGGCATGCCATATTTCTGGCCAGATCGGGCAGTGGAAGAGGGAGTATAGACAGAATCCAGAAAGTGTTCAAGATAATTCAGAAAGGAATAAAATGGTAGAGAGAAATATTATGATGTCAAATATACAGAATTTTGGACGGAATATGCAGAGTGAGAAAACATTTCAATTATCAATGCCAGCTGCCCCAGTAATGCAAGAAAACGTGGGAAATAAATGCCATACAATCCAGGCTATCAGCAAAATGCTATTCTTTTGAGTGATGAAAAGGCAGGAAGCAGCTCACAAAGACGGTGCCAGAGGGAGAAGGAGGACTGCTCATTTGGAGAAATTCTGGAGGTAGACGAAAGTGGCCGATATACTGATGAAAAATGTATTAGCCATCCAATTTAATTTCTGATTGATACGGTGACTAGCTGCTCTGCAGTTCGTTCTGTGGAAGTTCCAAACCTACCCCTCTCAGGAAGAGAAGTAGGGATCAGTAATAAGCAAATTATTAATCAGGTTGCAGCACATGTTCCTGTTAAACTAGGACAAATGGAAAATATACACCAGTTTACTATGATTCAAGCCCAGTAATTTTTCTTGGAAGGCATTTTCTTTGCTTTATTTATTGCACAACAGATGGTATCCCTAGCCCAATTGATATACCAACTCTAGAACTACCCTACACTATCCCTCAGATATGGTTTTGGCAGCTCAATGCTGTCCTGGGGGGTTCCTTTGGAGTTGTGGGGGTGGAGAAGCACGTATTGCCCTTCGAACATGCTTCCAGTCCACATATTGTGGAGGCATTCTCGCTGCTGATGTCTGTTCTTACTATGCTGCCTCCCATCTCCTCATTATCAACGACTTGTGGTAGGCCCGGGACCCGGCGTATGCAGCTGAGAGATGGGCAATGAGCAATGCTTCCCTGCTAGACTACCTGAATAGTGGGAAGAGGGTAGGGCTTCTCCCCCGCAACACAAGTAGATGTGGACACATGGAGACGCTCCCTCCAGCGGTTGGGGTGGGGGGGAGATTGATAGAGTGGATACCTCTTTGGCAGGGCACTGTTCTTCAGCAAGTAGCTCAACTGCGTGGCTCCAAGAAATGAGATATCATAGGAATATCCATGCTAGGAGATGTTTCATGGGGCACTGGGTTGAAATCATTCCACAAGATGAAAAGTGACTATCAGCTACATCGTAGCCAATTCTACCAATATCTGCAGTTTAGCCACGCCATATACCTTTATCCCGGGACCTCCAAGAGCTACCTGAGCTTAGTCCATTAGAGGGCAAGCTCTTACTAGGTGACTTGGGTACCCACAAGATCATGACAAAATATCAGTCCCTGATCACAAACAGCTCCAACACACTACCTGCACTAAGGGCAGCATGGGAGGCCAACATTGACAATTTACATGACAGTAATTGGACGGAGGCTTTGGGGGCTCCCCATGTGGTGGCGATACCAGCCCGTCTCCACTTGATACAAATAAAGTACCTACAAAGTGCCTACTACACGAGACGTTGCTTCTGGTGAATGGATAGGATTGACTTTCCCTTATGCCTCTGCTGTAGGGTGGACGTTGGTACCTTCCTCCACACAGTGTGCAGCTGCATGGTATTGACTCGTTTTTGGCGATAGGTGGCACCCTGCTTTGGGGAGGTCTCTCCTGGGGGATTCCTCTTGACCCTAAGCTAATCCTCCTCCACAGTACAGAGCAGATAGGGGGGAATAGTTATAAAAGGCAGTTGTTATTCCTGGGGCTCACGTTGGCAAAAGGAGACTTAGCTAGAATGTGGAAGCAGAGACACCTCCATCCGTCGGCCCTGGAAAAAGTGGATGGTCTTTAGTATGGGTCTCGAGGCAGCGGAGTGCCAGGCAAGGGGATGCCCCTTCAAAACAAAGCTTGGCAGAGATGGGCCGTCTACAGGGGTATAGTTCTGACTCCAGTTTGCTCTATCGATTCTCAACTTGAAGTTTAGAAACAGAACTATGGTGCCAAGGCACGAGAGACTGAGGTGTGTGGCTAATGTTGAATCCGATTTACTAGCAGCATGTGGTACGTTGGTGAAATGTCTGGTAATGACAGTGTATGTTTCTGTATTGCATTTGTTCATCAGGGTTTTTATTAGAATCCCCTGTATATGTATGTGGGACACTCCAACCTTGATTTATTGCTAAAATCCAATAAACTGTGTCATGAAGTAAAAAAAGCTGATGGCTTATGGGGCAAATCCATAATTATGTGGGAAAATGCAAAAAATGCAAAATCGCATCATTTCAGTGGCCCTGACTAAGAGGCCTGTCAGCGTTCATGTGTACTATATATGTGGGCTAGTTTGTTATTCAACATAGAGCAAAATTATAGTCTACCACATTAAACACAAGAGGTGTTGAGCAGCACACACCCTGACTGTGTGTTTGAATGTACTCTGATATGTGATAATGAACAAAATGGAGGTTGCTGAAATAAAGCATTTGCCTATGATCACACACTGTAGTGAATTATGGAAACCAGGATTGATCCTAGATTTTCCAGTTTCTCACTGTGTATTTGAACCACTACTTGGGTATCTCTTTATGACATTAAATCTTAACGCTTTGTCTTTAATTCATGGAGCATGAGACTAGAGCGTGGGCGACAGGCCGGGCCCACATTGTGTTTTTGGCAGTTTTACATAACACAAACCCCTTGGCCATAGGCATAGGAGCGTTTCCTGCATAGAGATTTATCTGGATGCACAGGATGCTGAGCTGAGGCTGGGATTCACGTTTGCCTCCCCATGATGCATGGTGGGCAGCAGTAGCCACTACGTCACGTGCCTCCTGTGGAAGCTCGGATCATATTGGGCTCAAGGTTCCAAGGTGACACTGCCTCCTGTGAAAGCTTGGCTCTTTTTTGGGCTGAGCAGATCCAGGCCTCTGGCCCAAGTTTTCAATGTATCACCCACCTGTAACACCTTAGAAAAGAGAGTAATGTTAGGAGGGGCAGAATCCATGCAAAAATGTAAAAAAACGTTCAGATAGTGGTAGGGTAGAAGGGAATAGATGGAGGTAAAGGAGAACCGCTGAAACAAAGTAAGAGGTTAGGGGCTAAAAGTGGTAAAGAGCAGTGTATGGGAGCAAGGTGTGGATGTAAGAGGGGCAGAACCAGTAAGAAGAGCCTTAGGGAAAAGGAAGAGGTTGATGTAAAGGGGACAGAACCAGCAAAAAAAGCTGAGGCATGAGAAGGTGAGAGGCTGGGTGGGAAGATGAGAGGAAAGGAGTAGAACATTAAAGGGAAAGATGGATATAAGAGTGGCAGAATAAGAAAGAGAAGGTAAGATGCTTGGGGAGAGATAAGAGGTGAAGAGGAGATATTGCAGGGGTGAAGTGGACATACTACTGAGCAGAGCCAACAGGAGTAGGTAATCGGTTGGGAAGCGATGAGGTGAAATGTGAACCATGATGGTGAGAGGTGGATGCAAATGGGCAGAATGCGCAGAATCAGCAAAAAAACAGTAAGAGTCTGGAGAAGAGGTAAAAATGTCTTTTGACCACAGTGTGCTGCTAAGTCCGTTGAGCCTTCTGCTGAAGTTTGCAATTCCCTATCTCTTTATTTTCTATGTAAAAAAGGTAAATAAATTGTTTTCGTTTTAAGATGCATGTGTCATCCTTCACAAAGGGTTGTGATTTTGAACCATCCTCAAAGGGTCTGCTGAATTTCAGCCTTCTATCTTTGAACTCTAGTACTCCTCTTGCCCTTTCTACTAAATCTCACTCCCGGTGAGACCGGTTCCTGCACATGTCCAGTCCAGAGATCTAGAGATCATAGCTGCTGCCCTGAGCTCCCTTTGCAATATCTTCTTTGCCTCATGATGAGGTCCTACTAATGTAAAAACTTAAAAAGCTGTGGTTGTTTCTCTGCTCAAAAAACCTTCAGCAGGTTCTAAACCTCTGCATCTTCTGACATCTCTTTGCCACCCTTTTCTCGATTGAAAAAAAACAGAAGTATATTGTGAGACATTTTTCTTTGGGTCACGGTCAAAAGATGATTAATTGGCAACATCTGTTAAGGATACTGTTGATTATGATTGTTGTTTCTGAATGGACTATTTTATTTCATTTGGATAAGAGTTATTCTTTTTAGAAACTTGTCCCTTCAACTGTGGCAATAGCGAGCAGTCAAAGCTTACTTTAGGAGGTGATAAAGGTACTGGAACTCAAACACAGCATGTCATATTAATCAGGCCAGATTATCACCTTATTCAACCAGTCTAGCGGTGTCTTTTAAAAGGGACTGATTTAGGGTAGGTGGTTATGGAATGAAATGCTAAAACATTTGTTCTGTGACTAATAGTCCTCCAATACCCAAAACACACCTTACAATATCTCATGGGTGCAAAGTGTCCTGCAAAGTGATAACGGACAGTAGTCCACCGTACAAAACCTAAGTGCTGTGAGGCCCAAGGGAAGGGCTAAATTCAGATAGGAAACGCAGAGAATCCACAGTTGACTGGCGAGCCTACGGTCGAATCTCTGGGTGCAATGATTATTTTTATTACTGTGGATAAACTGGGCTCCTTGCTTGGGCTGGCTTGGTTGATGGTGTGCACAACCCAAAAGGCTGCTTCAGCCTTAAGGTTGGTGTGCACAGAGTTAGTCTGACTGTGGTCGCAGAGCCAGCTGACTCATTGTCACGTGCAGAACATGTTCCAACATTTGTTGCTTCTGCCTGCCAATATATTAGCCACTCCACCTGCGTATGACATTTGTGCTGTTCCCTATTATATTGGGGAGTCTGTGACTTCTGTTGTTGACTGCAGCTCTTGCAGGTTCTCACTCGATCTAGCAGCTATCTTTTGCGTTAATCCCCCATGCCTGCTGAGAACCGAATGCCTTATCTTCAAGTGACTCTCCAGCCCTCCCTTTTTGCTAGTGAAGTTGAAGTCCCTCTATAAAGTTCTGGGACAATCTTACTTGAAATTTTAATCATGCTCTAACCTGAAAACAGTTAGTGAACATCATAGTAATCATATCAGTTTTGGAGAGACATAAGCCTAGCCTTTTCAGCCACATAATTTAGCATTACAATATACATACCTGTACCTGTTCTATTAGGATTATTATTTTTATTAGGATTATTATATACACTTTTAGCCATTTTAGTGATAGCCAAACTAGATAAGTAGTTCCTTGCAAAGCTGCTTCAACAATGCCAGGAAATTAATTTTCAATTAATGTCATATCTTAGCGGGGCCTCGCATGTTCCTATTCTGCCCAGGGCCCCACAAAAACTAGAACCGGCCCTGTATACAATCTGACTCGGTTCATGAAAGTTTTGCATTTGCATCTGTCAAAGAGTTCCCAACGTATATATATTATAGTTTTTGGCCTCTTCTAGACCCATGTATTTGTATATTCGCTATACATGCTGTTTAATAGTACTTAAGTGGGTGACTGATGCAGAGCTATCAAACTAATATCAGGATTACTTGTGGCGTTTTGTTCAGTGTGTCCCTGTAGGCTTTTCCCATTTCTCTTTCGGCTTCCAGGTTTGGCCATTCTCCTCCTTCGTCTGCGTTGGGGAAACCCTCTTTGTGGGCCCAGAGTTTCTTGCGCTTCCTCCGGAGTGCAACCCATACGCAATTTTGAGTATATTTGGTACCACAAAGCAAACGGGAATGTCAACCTATATCCTATCTGTCTCTAACAGAATGCTACGCTTATTCACTGAGATCACAGAGTAATGTGCTTAATCGGGGATGCTAACACAAGTATTACTGCAGAACATCAGAAATATGTTAACATCCTGTAGTGGCCTTCTCTTTGGAGACCAGTTATTTAAAGTACATTGAAGTTTCTTAATAAAGCTCATGTGTCCATGGGTTTATTCATTGGTGGACTACCATCTCAGGGCCACTGGTACTCAGCACTGCCACATAGGCTGGCTTGTAAGGGCCAGGGTGTAGGCTATTTTTTTGGTCCTTTGGGCCCAGTACGTCTGCACCAGAGTGCCTGATAGGGTAGTCCAACACTGAGCTTTTGCATTCTTGGTTCAGGAACTGTGTGGCAGGTTGCCTCCAAATGTATGTAACCGTCAAAACAAGAAATCATTAGAACATTAATTCTATAATCTTGTTTAGCCACAGTGCAGAGTGAGACCAGTGAATAACATAAGCCCATAGTGATGAGCTGTTTTCCTAAAAAATGTTTTATTGGGCCTGAACAGTATTTATCAGTAGTAAAAACTGCCATACCAGAAGTGTATCAGTGAGTTTGAGGGTGGATGCTCTGCCACTGTTATCCAGTATTTCATTTCTTTTGTGGGAGAATCTATATGTTCATATAGGTAACAAGTCTGTAGAAGTTGATATGCGCTTAAATTATTTTGTAAATTTCATGGGGGACTTATAAAACAAAAACATCAGGCTTATTGTTAGATCCATCTGAAGAAACTCATGACTCAGATATAACTCATGCCATAATTAATTGAGTAATTCAGTAATTTAAGGCAACACGTCCTAGTTTCTTAACATAAGTATAACTGTAATTGCTGAATTTCTAAGGTTTTGTATGGGTAAAACATCAGCCTAACTATAACGACCATGTAACCTTTGATTTTATCAGTGAATTTCAATGGTTTTTTTTTCTACTGGAGCCCAAATCCGTGGAGGATCGGTTGATTATTAGTTTTGACTGAAAAACAAATACGCAATTTTGGGCTTACAAGCAATCTCTCAGGGAGCTTTTGGAGGATGTGCAGCTGGAGGACCAGTCGGGTTCTCACAATTGTCGGGATAGGAGCAGGTATGCAGGCAGGGTTCGACCTGTTTTTTAATCCAGACAAATCTGAGTTCCTGGTCTCAGGGGGCCCGCACAATACTCAATTTAGAGGTGTTAAGGGGAGTGAAGAGTAGTAGCCAATGGGCTACTTACACTTGAAGTCACTACACCTCCTAAATGACCACTTCCTGTGAGGATTGGGCATTACCCTGTCCCAGAAGGGGGCGTGGCCAAGCAGGCTACGATGGCAGACGCGCTCTGCTGAGGCTCCGTGATTGGGCAGACCAGTAGACAGTACTACCTCGTCGAATCTGGCACCAAATCGCCTCCACAGGTGCCTGAACTGAAGCTGCACACAGTGTTGTCCATGAAATCCTGAATGCCGCAGTACCCGCTGAGAACACCGCAGTAGTTTCACCCCGGGGCCCGGCAACAAGATGGCATCCACCCGCATCCAGCCCTGACTTCAGAGCGGCTGTGCTCCGATCGCCGGAAAAACTCATCCCTGGACCGGGATTGCCTAGTTACTGTCCCTGATGACAACTGGACAAGACAGCGTCCACTCGACTGTAATCGCCACCACCAGCCGCTGCATACCCAATGAGCTACGGAAGGGACTGGGAGCAGCCGGCGGCAACCCGGTGCTGGTGACAGCGCATCCTCGCCTAAGCGGCAAAAAAACCCAAAACGAACGTCGAAAGCAGCCGCTGGGGCAGACATTACCGACACCAGCGGGCGGACACCGGGAGACGAATCGCTGGTACCTCCTCCCCGGTTCTTCACTCAAGGCCTTCTTCGCGCCAGAGCCTGCCTGACTCCAAAATGGCGCCTGCGAGCTGAGACGCCCTGGACCACTAGACGAACCTCCCCAGGGGATCTGCATACTACGCCACAGGAGGTGAGAGACGGGGACCCGACCCAACTCCTATCTATGCAATTCCCCCCCACCCACCACAACGCCTAAGAGGGGACCGGACATGGTGACCGCCACTGCCTGACCCTAACATGGAGGCCACCAGGGTGGTTTGTACCCAGTGTACACGCTGCCACTTCACCCACAAAAACAGCGGACAGGTGCCTGGACCACCCTTGACACTAGCCTTAACTACCACACCGCCAGCGGCGCGCATAACCGCCAGCAACTGACACTGATGCCTTGGAGGGGCAGGGACCCTCTGAACGCCTCACACAACGGGGGTTACCTTGATGAGAACGCCGCATAGAAGAGACAGGTACTGAAATCAACGCTGGACCCAGATAACACACGTGCAAGGAAGCAGGAAGCAGGCCAGACAGGGCGCGACTGCCGCGAAAGGTACCCACCACGAGCGTGGCTGGCAGCACGGCGGGGCAGGCCCCACTGGGGCAGGAGTGACCTGCTACACCCCATACATCAAGCGGTCAACCAGAGAGTGAGGCCACAAGGAGTCAGCAGACCGACTACACCCCTACTGCCGATAACACAGGGCATGAAGAACTTCACCCCGAACTGTAAAATGGGGAAGCCCAAAGCCACGCAGAAGACAACGGGGCATCAGATCGTCGGTGGGATCTTGGAAGAACCTCCCGCTGGCCCCGATTGGCCGTGTGGCCATAGCTAAGATGATCATTGTTCCCCGGCTGCTGTACTACTTCACGAAGTTACCGGTAATTCCACCCAAAGCTTTTTTTCAGGACCTAGACTCGCTCCTCCACTCACTTATCTTGGGGGCAAACAGACACCGGATAGGCCTCACTAAACTGCAATTGCCCACCACGCAAGGGGGTCTCGGCGCCCCCTCCTTCGAATTGTATTTTCTGGCGGCGCAGTTACAATGGCTATCGTACTGGACGGCGGGTAGGCATACAGGTGAAACGCATACGACTCGGGCCCGGTCCCTACCCCGGAACTCCGTCGCCTGCTGCTCCTAGGTACCAAACCACGACAGACATATCCGTTGCAGGTGTCGGTGGCCCGTCGGTGTATGCAAAGAGAAACGTGTCGGCAGGGACCCCACACTACTCCCCTCGGCTGCCGCTAGTCGGTTGGCCCAAACGGGAGAAACACTTCACAACTACCATGCTCCATATGTGGACGGACCGCGAGATAACTGAGGCTGAATGACTGTTCACAGATGGGCAGCTTCGACACTATGGCCAGCTCATGGAGGAGTACGATCTCCCCCCGGGACAGTTTTTAACCCACCAACAGCTCCTAGAAAATTATTGACCACACTCTGACCTTTCTACAGGTGTGCCAACAACACACCTGGTCATCCACACCATCCTATATATGGGTACAGGCCGGCACCTAGTTACATGGCTGTATAAGTCCATAAGAGAACTTACAAACAAACCACTGCTTGCTCTCCGAGCCAAATGGAAAGACGAACTTGGAGGTAAAGGGACTACGAAAACATCCCATATCCCATATCTATGGAGTGGGCCCTATTATCCCACCAGTTTAAGCAATTACACATGCGTACTGACCCAAGCACTTCTCAATGCAACTCAACAGACCCGGAAGCACGAACCTCACACCGGAGTACACATGACACCACCCCCATCACCCCGACCAACACGTGATGCACAATAACTCCACCGTATACTGCAACTAGCAACGTTGTCCAAATGATAGCCTGTAACCAACGCTGTGGCACACCTACAGACTGTAGCTGACACGGCCGAACAGCAGTACTACTGTCGCTCAAATACGCACAACAAGATGTAATGTGATTTTATTGCAAAACTGTTAATAAAAATATTTCAACAAAAAAAAAACAATAGATAGAAAGAATGATGGAATGTATTTGTAGATCACCCTTAGTTATTTGTTCTCTTGCAAATAATGTATAAGGAGTGATGCTGATCTTTTATCCTGCAGAGAAGGATTGACAATCCCACTTCAGGCCGATTCCCTGGCCAAGTTATCCAGGTATGGGACCTCAGGCTAACCCAAGAGATCGGATAGAGGTACACCCACTCTGCTCTCAGAGTAGGGGTAGTGATAGGTAGAAATATATCAAAATTAGACTGCCATGGTTGGACTGTTTATTCTTTTGACCAGGTTCATCGTGCTAGTTACATTGCTTGGTTTTATCTGCTAATAATCCCAGAGCTTTGTTTCTATACAATACTACAATCGTTTCAATAAATGCATTGAAATCTTTAAAAAAAAAAAAAACCTGTCCCAGAATACATAGCTCCACCAAAATCAAACTGGTGGAACCCTTCTTTCATGGGGCACATCAGGCATTTCATTTTAGGGGGGGTGACTGGCCTGATAATGCACCACACCTCCTAGCATAGCTAATTTCCCACCTGTTTTGGTGCCAGATGGGCCTCGAGACAGGGGGAGGCATCTTTCAGGTCTGGGGGAAGTTGGGGTCGCATATCAAAGGCGGCATGGACTTTGAAGTCCCTAACCTTGGTATGCACATTCACGAGCCCTCCTGCTGGAGGCGGTGTGAACATCTTCCTCCAGAGAAGTCATTGTTTCTGCCCTCGGAGAGCGTGGGCTCTCACCTCCAGGGGTCAGAAACATGTCTGGGGTGGCAGACTGGACGATACCGGCCGAACCCCCTTCAAATCTACCAGCTATTGCAATCGTTTTTACACAATTGTTGCATCTATTCTCTTAAATACTTCATGTTCTTTTTCAGCATTCACCTGAATTGGCACAGGATTTGGAGCAAGATATGTTTGTGCAGATCAGGGTTTCAAATTAAATGCATCAAATACAGGGTGAATCTTTATGTACTGGGGCAACATGAGACACACAGCAATTGGGTTAACAATCTAGGAAATAGACCTATGCATTTGGTTGTAACTTAGAGTATTTTTCAAATGTAAATTCTTAGTGGCCCACCATATATTTAGGTGGAGAGATTTGCGAACAGCATTTAGCACATATCAAGCTTTAGTTTTTAGGTCTCGGCTGCGAAAGGCTGCGCTTGCGCAGTCTCGCTCCGAGATTTAATGAGTTGGAGTGACTTTGAGAAGAGGGGCTTGCACCCGCCCCTCTTCTCTCCTGTTCTCCATTGGCTGGCCTCGTAAATGCTGGCCAGCCACTGGAGAAGAGGTCCAGTCACTCCGATTAGGCCCCGTCCTTTTCGGATCGGGGGGCGTGTTTTTTGCGAGAAGTCTCAGGGAGGAGACAACAGCAAAACACGCCCCCCAATCCGAAAAGGACACTCCCTTTCTCCGAGGCATTTTCTGCTGTGCCTCGGAGAAAGGCGGTGGTGTCCCGGCGTTGCTCCCTCACCTGATCTTCTACTGTACGGCAGGAGCTCTGTGCTTGGCCGCTGAGGTGACGGACCCGCGTCATGGGCAGCGTCTCTGTATGTTTCGAAAAAGTTCTACAGAAAGATTTTTATGTTTTCGTTTGCACCGGAATCTTATGGTTCCGCAAGATGGCTGCCCAGAGTCCGGAGGATGCTGTCTGAGCGCATGTGCAAGCCTCAACCCGAGTGTGATTGCCTGACCCCGGCCACCGTGACCGCACCGCTCCAGGCGCTTACCGTATCCCGAGTCTGCCCCTGACGCTGCCGTCATGAGAACCGGCTTCCCGTGGCACAGCTGAGCGTGCTGTGCTTACAGTCACGAGCACGCCTTTGTGTGCTGACTTGCCCCTAACTTTGTGTTGGTGCAGCATTTCCTGCGAAGACCGCTTTTTGCGCATTGGCAGCTGGTCTTCACGCGCTGAACCTAAAGCCTTACCATGGCACTGACTATGTTTGGTAAGTCTGACGCACAATTCATATTTATCGTATCTGAAGTGACTGATTCAGAGACGGTGACAGTCTGTGTGATACAGTGCTTGTGTCTGCCGCCTGAGACAGTATAACTGTCTGAGGAGAGCTCCTTCCCATTGTTTCCTCGGGCAGAGCCCATGGGCGTGTACTCCTGCTAATTTTAGCTCTGCTACGGCTAGTCCACTGAATCTTGATAAAGATTTAGCTGGAGGAGGAGTGCACGATTTCCAGCCGTTGGCGATTTCATGATGCACAGCTGTTTAACTGTACGAGAATTTACCTGTATTTCACATTCCCAATGCATGCGCGTTTTATACAAGAAAGTCGGTCAGTGGTTAAATCGATCCTTTTAGCCTCCAGCTGTTTTTTCATACACGTGAAAGTCACGTGTCTTAAGTTATTACCCTCTGCCCTTCCACAATCGCAGGCACACCATCTGAAACAATTTTAGTAACCCATGCACTTCAGCTTTCCTCATGTATTTTAACACGTGACGCTGGCCCCTCTGCTCTCTTTTGTCATGCAAGAACATAACATTGTACCTTCTGCCGTCACTGGTCCTCTTATCAATTGACGCATTACTTCCAATTAATCCCACTGTACTCTGTCATTAGACTTTTTTTTATTACGTGGCAAACTATCCATGCCCACATGCATGCTGATAAACGCAGCGACTGTTCACCCTCTTTTTATCTACCATACCAGTAGCCCCCTTCATTTACTGTCCTCCATATTTTTTCTATTTTTGAATCTATGTGTAAGCATCTTGTATTCAAGATCTTTTGCCTATATTACTACAGCATTATTTTTATGTAGCACTTTATATCTTTGTTTTTGCGGAACTCCATTTATCAACCACAGAAGGATGAAAGACTGACGCAGCTCTGTTATGATGTGATATTGACCTACAGGCGATACAAGATGCCAGCAGTTGGAACTTTACACACTTGGTCACGTTGCCAACTCAGCTTACTATGTGCAGGAGGTGTTCCTAACGTAATTCAAATCTGTATTGAATTCATAGAGGTAACAAAATTGTGACAACAAAAGCGTGTACTGGGTTTTTCACTTTCAGGGGTCCGCAGCTTTTAGACACACCTAAAAAAAAATTATGTCTTCAGTTAGACCCTGGTTTAACTTTTCTCCAAACGAGAATTGATCACCATTATTCAGATCATGAAACCCTCTGGCCAGGTGTTGCATGGGTTCAGCTGGCACTCTTCCTGCATATTCTCTTTCTGCTGAAGATCTACGTTTTGTTTCTAGAACACTTCTTTCAGACCAGGTTATGTTCTTTATAGATGGTTGTAACTAACAACTATCCCCTTAGAACACCTCCCGCAATGAAAAAGGGTCCAGTGCCTGTACCCCTTTTTAGGTCTCGGCTAGCGATGGCTGCGCTTGCGCAGTCTCGCTCGCGAGACATAATGACTTGGGAGAAGAGGGGCTTGAACCCGCCCCTCTTCTTCCCTGTTCTCCATTGGCTGGCCTAGTAAATGCTGGCCAGCCATTGGAGAAGAGGTCCCGTCACTCCGATCCTGCCCCGTCCTTTTCGGATCGGGGGGCGTGTTTTTTGCGAGAAGTCTCAGGGAGGAGACAACAGCAAAACACGCCCCCCAATCCGAAAAGGACACTCCCTTTCTCCGAGGCATTTTCTGCTGTGCCTCGGAGAAAGGCGGTGGTGTCCCGGCGTTGCTCCCTCACCTGATCTCCTACTGTACGGCAGGAGCTCTGTGCTTGGCCGCTGAGGTGACGGACCCGCGTCATGGGCAGCGTCCGTGCTCATTCCGTAACCCGGAGTCTCCGCTCCGCTCTAAAACAGCAGGGCGTTAACAGGGAATTAAAGCAGGCGCGCTCCGTTCCCGATATACCCGCAGCACAAAGACATTCGCAGAAAAGCATTCCGACATACCTCCAGCGCATCTCTCATTCCGAGGTATTTCATGGACTTATCAGTTATCTCCATGTTTTGCGCTGGTATAAAATTGGATGCAATAATTTCCAGGGTTTTGACCAATTTTGCTTTATTTCTTAGTATTCAGGTTGTAAATATAGTGCAAATTAAGGTGGTATTCGCACCAAACTGATAGTCATTAGAAAGTATAGAATTCGAGGATGTACCGGGGTTTGCCCAAGCTACTGTCTGTACCCATGTTCCCCCAGGAGCGGGTACCTTCACCCCTTCCTTGCCCTTCCCCTCACACCTCCCCCTCGAAAATGGTTCCTGCTCCAGTGCCCCGTCATTGTGTCACACGCAGATGCGCCACGCCCCTTGCTGCCTCATGGCCTCCCACTTCCACCACCACACCCCCTCCCGCAGTCGACAGGAGATAAAGTCAAGATGAGTAGGGGAAAGCCATGGGAGGCGAGGAGAAGCGCTGCGGGGGGCCCCGGCCCGGGAGCCGGAGCAGCGGGCCTCTCCCCTGTGATGTTTGTTTATCCTCACACCTCTCCAGGCGGGATAGAGGGGACAGGGAGGTATGTGCAGTGAGAACTAGCACTATTTCTGGATGTGGATAGATCAGCGGGATATACCATGTTTCCTGGCTGCGGTGAGTTAAGCCTCAGATCTGCCACCGGTTCAAAGATAGCCTGTAGAACTGTAGGCGCGAAAGGACGGACTCTTTATTTTCTAGCCTCCATTTCTAGGAGGTTTATCTCTGTCTGTAACCAACCCTATGTTCTTTTAACGGCCGTGACACGGGTCATATGCGGTCTCAATGGGCGCTTTTAATAATGTAGGCTAACTCCCTGTCAGAGACTCCCTGACATTGTTGTGGGATTTAGCTTCATATCCATTTCAGAACTCTTACAATTCTGGCTTCTAATACTAGAGCTGTCCGACCCATCAGACTGGATCACCGATGTAATCCCTTGAAAGAGAGGAGGAAATAACTATTCAAACTGCAACCCGAGTTCACGATCAGCTGGTGCTATAGTTCCGCGGGTTAGGCGCCTGCTTCCGTTTTCTGTGTCTAATCTGCTGTAACTCTTGCGCTCCAAACTCGGACTGAGCCTGCCGATGAGATCAGCCTATCACATGCACACCACGTGTTTCAGTACTTCCAGCAGGGTGTTGTAGGTGCCTACTGTACAGATCTCCGTCTTCTATGCTGCTGAACGCCATAGGCTACTCAGTAAGGCAGATCAGTGGGTCGTGTGCCTGCTGCGGAAATCCATGAGACGCTCGCATATTACACATTGCACTACGTGTAGGGTAGCTCAGTGTGTTAGACCCCTTCAGGGAGTTTGTGTACAGTCTAAAAACAAGCATTTACAATGCAACGGTCTCGGCATTGTTAAAGTTAGAGCTATTGGCATTGCTCATGACAATGCCGTTTCTTTAAATGTTTTAAAAACAAAAAACATAAACAAAAATAATGTCATGAGCAATGCCAACAGCTCTAACTTTACCAATGCCGAGACCATTGCATTGTAAATGCTTGTTTTCTTAAGCTTCCTCTGCGGATATTTGAACCCTCTGCAACTCTTTTCAATGTACTTGTACCTAAGGAGCTGATGTAGAAGGGGACTGATATAATGGCATATGCTGGGATGATGTCCATGCATGCAGAGCAATGTGACATCCCAGTAGCTGTATGTTCAGTATTGTTATATGCTAATTATGTCGACTACAATGTCCTTTTGCAACACTTGACACATCTTAAACATTGCTCAACATATTGACTAAATCGTTCAGTCGGCTAGTCTGTCTGGGGGTGACTTTCATGTCTAATACCTTACAAAGTGCAGACGAAAATACTAAGGTGAATTGGGATGGCCTGCCAGTACTCAAGACTTGTGGAATATCATGTTGCTGCATGATGTGCTGTACAAAGATTTTTTTCTAACTTTTTTGAAGTGAGTAATCTTGGTAATAACATATAATGACCCATTTTTGGTAATTGATCTACAGTCATCAACATTACAGTCAAATGTAGACTTTTAGGCAACTCCCTTCATAGAATCCATTAGCAGAGTATGCTGAGGTTTAGGTGGAAGGGGCACTGGTCTCAAGACCTACAGATTTATTATTGGAACTCTTAATCTGAGCACTAATGGAATACATTTTAGCATATTGCTTCATATCTGCAAATAGGATTGGCCATTAAAAATATCTCCTAACAGCTACTATCCTTTTAGGTATTCTGGGATGCCCAGCAGTTTTAGAATCATTACACAGATGCATAGCCTGTGGTCCTAGCTGAACTGATGGCATGGGCATAGCTTTTTCTTGTTACATTAATCCGTTCTTCTGTTTTCTGTCTTCTTGTTCTTTAGTCCTTCTCGATAAACTGTATTTTAGTATATACTTTTGTCAAGAATGATTCCACAATTATTAAAGGCATGTTGTAATTATTTGAAGTTTTCAAGGACAGAATTAATGGTAGATCATTAATAAGTTTATTCTAATTTTCCGGTTGATTCTCATATGGCAAAGCATCTGCTTCAGCATTCTTCTGCCTTTTTCAGTAGTTAATAAAAAAAATCATAATAAGTAAAGAACAAGTTCCATCTGAGTTGTCTGGGAGTCAATGCTCTAGTCAATTTTAAAGAAAAAGATAAATGTCATCAGTATACACCTTTACATTCCTCGAAAGACCAGTTAATATCCAAAAGCCACTTGCCAGTGAGGGGTTTATTTAAATCTGCTGGAGAAAGCATTTGAGAAAAATAGGTTATTGGAGGACCCTGCACAGTATCTGGATTTCTCTGAGGCAAAACACATCCTTACCATGATGGCCACTGAACAATTGCTAGCACTCTGTGCCCATCATTTCAAATCCTGCCGAAGGTGCTCTGTTTTGGATTCTGTGAGTGCATATATTAAACTACATGGTATTGGTGCAAGAGCTCCACGTTCCAAATCCATTTTAAAGTCATAAGACTGGTGTGGAGATAAAATAATTGAGGGCATATCACCAAGGAACGGCGATGAATAACGCAAAGCGCGCTTAGCGCTTTGTTATTTATCGCCGTCTATCTCTGTAATTTATCGCCCTGGTAGCGCGTTATCAACAACGCGTTGCTCCAGGGCGATAAGAATTCCAGAGATAGCGGGGGAAATCGCCGTTTTGCAGGGAACATCGCTGGTTTTACAGCGATGTTCCCTGCAAAAGGGCGATAACGTTGCTGATACGACCCTGTGGTCGTAGCAGCATAATCCACCCCCTATGTTAGGGATGGGTAAGTCAGGATTTTAGCAGATGTTAGTTTTTGGAGAAAATAGCGGTTTTCTCCAAAAACTAACGTGTGCTAAAATGCTGTGGCAGCCTTGTAAATATCGCGATGTGCACATCAGCGATATTTGCAAGGCTGTACTGCCCAGTAACGCCCACTTTGCATCTCATTAGAGATGCAAAGGGAGGGGTCGGGAAAAAGGGTGCTCACATGCGATTATGCATGTTAGCACCCTCTTGTAAATAGGGCCATAGTTTTATCTCCACTTTTTTGGCTTTTAAAGCCAAAAAAGTGGAGATAAAGCCCTTGTTAATATGCCCCTTGCTTTTTTCCTTGCCATGCGCATTAACTGTTGTCCTTTTGTGTGTGCTGTTACCAAGCTTGATTCAAAATGACCTGACCTTCCATACTACATACTTAAGTTTCAGAAGATTAAAAAAATGGTACCATTTTGTAACTTGAATTTACAATACTGATTAAAGTCTCTGGGTTTGTTTTCTCTGGGGTTCTGATAAATTATATTCTAATTGTACCACTAAGCCTACAAGCTCTGCAAATGTGGTAGCAGGATTTACCGCTTGTGCCAGCACATCCTTCAATTGTAGTCCTTGATCAAATATTTATTTTATTTTCTCCTAAGGCCATCCATTCTCAACAACGAAATAATGAAGGGCCTGATTTAGAGTTTGGTGCGAGGGTACTCCACTGTAATGGCAACACCGTACCCTCTCTGCCAAACTGGGGTTCAGATTGCATCATTTAGAGCTGGGAAAACTTAAGTGTGTCAGTAATAGATATTACTCTGTCTCACCGCTGACATACTCCTCCGATGGCCCGATAGAGTACGGGCTGTCAGAGGTTTGACCATATGTCTGCTTGCCCTATTTAGAGTGGGCAGACAAAAAGGCAGTTTTATTTTCACACACTGCTATCCAAAACGTGCCGTTAAGTGAAAGTACAAACATTTTCATAATCCCTACGTCATGGGAGAAAGTTCCCATGCCAAGGGGCGTCATCGCTTTTTTTTATTAAAAAAAAACTGCTTTGGAATTTCAAGATATTGAAAGTGTGCTGGACATCACCGTAATGTTGATGGAGCCGCATGGCACACTTTCAATGCATTTACAGGAACTGCAGAGATGACAGTTCATGTCAATGTAAGAGATGTCCTCTGGGGTGGTAGACATCTTTACACCCGGAGTACAGTTACTCCGTCAGGGCGATGGAGTATTTTATTACATTGCCCTGATGGAGTAATTAACATAATCCCCAATCTAAATCAGTTCCTATATGTGAAACTATAACACAACAAATGTTTATGGCCATGTTTTAAACTTTTCTCACTGTTCAAAAAAAGGCCATGCAGATTTCTATCAAACAATCTCTGCATTTGCTTGCAAAAAGCTGAACAAAATATTTAATAAGTGATCATTTTTCTCCACTACTAGAACACGCCATTTTCCAGTATTTGTATTTAAATATGACAAAAGAAATACTACTTCTGCTTGGTCATCTGGAAATGCCATTGGTTTACATAAACAATAGATTTGCACTGGTTCAGGAATAGCGCAAAATTATTTGAATCCCTTGTAAATCTTTTGGGAGTTGCTAAAAGATTGACAAATGTTGCTAATGCACATGAATGTGAGTAGACCTTAAACTCTGGTTACATGGCACCAGTTTCTTGTTTCACTGCTATTAAATTTGATTGTAAGGCTTTATTTCCAGACCTTACTATACTAACCTCCTGTTATAATTAGGCACTATGTCTAGTGTTTGGGATAGCATTTGAATTCATCAATGTCTACTGGGTCTTGGTGAGTACCTAAAAGTAAGACAGATTTTTTTTAAACCCTATCTCTTTATTGAACACATGCCATAACAAATGATATACCTACACAGATGCCTCAGACTATCTGTGATATTGGTGGAACTCTGTCATTCTTTGACCTGAAAGATATATCTATGTAATTGATATTACTTGGGTTTTGCATAGATCTCACTCCCTTCTCTGGTAAACCAACTACCGACTATGTTCTGTTTAGTGAATTCACACTTTCTGGTTCTGATATACATTTAAGTGATGTTTTCTAAACTGCCATATAAACAACAATAGGGATTATTTAGTTCATAGTGGTACCAACGAATCACTTTGCGAAGCACATGCTATTACCTTAAATACAATATATGCATTGGAAAATATCAATATTCTTTTTAAAGTAATGCAGATTCTTTATGTTCCTGCTTTAGGAATCCCAAATGTGAAACAGAAATTGAAGCTTTATATTCCATCAAGGTTATTTCTGAAACAGTACTTCAATCTAGTTTATGTTTGTTTCCAAAATACAACTTTTTCCTTAGCATCCTTCTATGTATTCAGCTTCAACATCCAATCAGGTTTTTGGAGAAAAACAAGGAATATCCACCAATTTCACAAGGTCTGGTAACTAAGTCTTGGCTGCTACAACAAAGTATCTTGATTGACTAGCAAGGACGCTCTGGACCATGCGACATCTTTAACTCAATATTTTCAAAACGGCAACTGCTAGAGTCCTGCACTTCATGTAAAGCATAATTTCTGAATTTGCGTTCAAGTGTCTATGTGAAGTGCCTCCTAGAGAGAGTCTTTTAACAAGCTGCGTCGACATTCTGCATGCACCGCCTGCCTTTTGTTCACCAGAACGAAGATAACCCTTGTGAATTTGGAGTATTATGCTTGGTGGGCTTGGGGGCACAGTAAGTTGAGTCTGTTCCACAGATCATGACACCATCGCATATCGTCATGTCTAGGTAGTTAAGGTGAATTATTTATTTAACAGTTTTGTCGTCATACATCGTTGCATAATTTGAATATAAAATTTAGTGAAGATTAAAATTACAATTACTTTAATATTTAAATATAAACTTACATAAACAATGAATACAGAATTACTCCTATAAGTTGGCACCTTGTTTATTTTACTATTTTTACTTTGGCAAAGAAATGTGCTGTTTTATAATGAAATACATAAACGAAGCATACTTTTAAAGCTTGGAGTCAACCATCTAAGGCAGCGTGCTTGAGGCTCAGCTTAGTTCTCATCTTTTTGTAATGTATATGTGCCTTGTTGTTTGGATTCTTGATCATGAACTGTTCAGGAGATGCTCAAACCATCCTACAACTGAGGTCTCTTGTGCAGTTTCCATCAAGGCCCAAATTCATTCGTGCTTAATGCTCTGGGATTACTTGATGGCAGAACCTTCCTTAAATTGAATTTTTCACAGGAAGTCAATCTGCTTTTAGTGAACTCAGTTGTAAAAAATTGAGCATATCTGGCCCCAGGCACAGAGGGGTTCCTGCAGGATCCCCACAATCAGCACACACACATCATCAGCACACACATCTCAATTAGGCCTGGGCTAAATTTCCGTTTTGCTCGCGGAAATTGCGATAATTTGACATTTTCGCGTTCCGAGGAGAGCGCGAAAATGTCAAAATTTCTGCATTCCGCAGCTTAGCGATAATTTGTTTCTTGCTCGCGCTGTAAAATAATACATTCTCGCGCGCACGCGATCGCCTTACCTGAATCCCCGTGTTCGCCGACAAGTTTTCCCGATCCGGTCGCGTTCTCCACGAGATGTTGGATTGTTGGTAGCCATTTGCGCTGTCTCGCGACAGTTCGCGCCCGCAGTAATGTCATTGGTCGCGCGATCACGTCTTTCTTCTCGCGATCATGCACCGCGAGAAGAGTGAAAACAAGATGGCCGCGCCCGCGAGCAACCGCATGGGTAAGTTGCCGAGCCACGACCACGCAGAAAATACCCCGCATCTTCGCGATATTTCCGCTTGTTTGCGGAGATTTTTAACATTTTCGCGATAATTTACGAAAGTCACTTTCGCAAATTCCGCCCACCCCTAATCTCAATCCACAGAGAAAAGCCAATGAGCAGCTCCCTTCAGCCATTGGCTTGTTCGGATCAGCCCGTTTCTGCTATGGTGTTTCTTGGCATGGCTTTCACATTTTGTATCTACCCACAGAAGTATTTGCAGTTATACGTATTGCAGTGATTGTTTTTTCTTTGGTGACTCATTTGTATCTAACATGGCCACTGCATCAACACGATGACATTATGCATATTGTAGATAGAAATTGAACCAGCCGTCTTAGATGAAGGTATTCACAGATATTGCACTTGGTTCTGCACTCCCCTTACGAAAGCGAATAGTGGCCCATGTCCTAAATTAATTGCATTACCAAAAATAAAGATTAAAATAAGTGGCCAAATTATCTCTGTTGAGCAAAATAGTGCCACTTTCTGTTAGTGTGACTTTTGTTTTAGTAATGCTTTCTTTACATTTAATGTCTGATACATTGCACTATGTTGGAAAACAATGGAATTAAATGCTATACTTTTTTTTCTATCAATCATTGTACTGTATCCCATGATGCTTTGCACAACTTTGTTATGGTAAAGGTGTGAGAAGGATCCATTCGCATGCTAGCATTTTGGAGACATGTTATTTTGAATGTGCTTTCAAATGCATTGATTTGATTTAGTCTAGCAAGGTTGTTAAAATGTTATTTGTTCAGAAGAGCATTGAAAAAACCTGGAACGCTATTAAGTTAGAAATGCTTATAGATGCCTTGAATTGATTTAGTCGAAGAAGGAGGTATCAGGGCATGTACTAATCACACACTGATAATGAGGTTCGTGTGTTTTGGAGTACCGTTCATACTTCACATTTGTCAAGGAGTAACACAACACTAAGAAATAAACAGTTAGAATAAAATGTGACACTGGCACTACAGAGCAGGATAGCATCACTCTAGTTCTATGATTGTTTTCTTGAACATCCAGTGAACCTCACCATATCAGAAAAGGATGAAAGTAATTGGGATATGATGCTTTGATGTTTTTCAAGCCACCATTACATGGCATCCCATGATGCTTTGGACCACGTAGCCCTGGTGATTTGCATATTAGGTAACACGCATATATATTATCACACTGAAATGTGGGAGAAATGGTAATTATTTAATGTGATTTGAAATAACTGTATTTAGTCCAATATAAATTTATTTACATGAAAAAGTTGAAACACATTAGTCGAAGTTCTATGTGGTCTGCAGAATAAAATGAGTTGAACTTCTCACCCGCTTAGTGCTGTAGTTTCTCATAACCTTCGGGAAGTTCATTTTATTTATTGGAACTGGCTGGTTCTCCCAAAAACTGCAGCAGTGTAAGGAACACACAGTGTGCGGTGAGGTAACAAACACAGTTCAAATGCTCCCCACAAGGTGTAAGTGTGTGAAGTATTCCAAAGGACAATCTTCTGCTGGCTCTCCCATTTACTGCACCCTTTCTTCAGACCTGACAGGGGCCTCCAGTGATGATTTGAGTTAAAGCATCCTTCCTGCTCATTTGAGAGGGACCCTTACTGGGGGGGAAAGCACATCTTCTGTTAACTTTTGAGGGACTTCTAGTAACGACTTGTGGTACTGCATCCTTCGTGCGCTTCTCCACGGGACTTGTTAGGGTGCTAGGCTGACTACTTGTTACCTCGTATAGTCCTGGACAGTGACTGAAAAAATATTAGATTTTGGGCCATTTTTATGCATTAATATTCTCACAAGATGCCAGTTTTATCTAGTTATTTAAAACTACCAAAATAAGGAACTGACATAAGAATGTATTTTATGTTGTTCATATATTAATCCTGTACGTATAATAGAGCAGACAAGATTACCTTGCAGCCAATACGAACTCCTCCTATGCTTCAACCAAAAGCCAAGTCACAAAGTCACACTCTCTCTTACTCTTGTACCGCTGGCAACTGATGAACTTTGAAAACAGGGTTGCATAAAAAGCAGGACCATATTGCAGCTACTAAGTGAGAGTAACGAGCCCCTCCAACCCCAACCTAGGTGAAATGGAGGGGGGGGGGGGTGAATGAGAGAAGTTGCACACACCCCAATGAACGATTCTTAAAATTGGGGATAAACGGTGCCTTTTCTAGGACACTTTTCCAAATAATACAAGCTGTTATGTGAAGGGGAGCCCACACATGTTCATGGGCATCCGCAGAAATTTTTCCAGGGGGGGGGCAAAATGTTAACGTCATCACTATCCTCCAACATGATGTGTGCCAGGTGGGGCACAAGAAACACTGGGGCGCAGAAGGAGCCATGGGGGACAGGAAGCAGGCTGCATATGATCTCATACATCATAGGGTTGTTGTGCCACAGCCATCTCTTTCTTTTGAGGACTTTGGAAGATATCATTCACATCTTCTAGCAGTTGGCAAAGAAAAAAGCATAGCTCAGCTGCCGACAGGAGCGGCTCTTGGCCAAAAGTAAAAAAGCACAGGCATGCAAAGGATTTAGAAACCTGATGCAAAATATTAATGGAAGGATCAAGCTGCTATTGTCTGATTAGCAATTTCTAATCTGTTTTTATGTCACCGCTATTGAATATACCACATTATTCATACACACATGATACCCAAAAAAATACCATCTACACGGTGTTGAAATTCAGCTGGAGCATTACAAAGACCAAATGGCATAAACAAATACTCTGAATGTGCATATCTAGTATTAAGAGCGGTCTTCCATTTGTCTCCTGCTTTATTGGGAACTAAGCTGTGTGCCCCCCTAAAATCATATTTTGCAAACACCTTAGCCATACAAACTTGTTCCAATAGTACAGAAATGTGTGGCAAAGGACATGAAGTATTTACAGTGATGCCATTCAATTCACAATAATCACCATTTGATTTTGAGAAACAAAATATAGGTGCTTTATAAAACCAGGCTGGCTGTATTGAATAAAGTGAGTTGTATATGGCCCCTGGCCCCTTAAAACTCATACATCCCTAAACCCTAAAATTACCACCTGGCACCCCAAAACTCATTACCACCATGAACCCTAAAATTACCCCCTGGCATCCCAAAACTCATTACCACCCTGAACCCTAAAATTACCCCTGGCACACCCAGGAAGGTGGCACGGTGGCACCGGTCGCACCGCCCTAAAGCCGGCCCTGGCGCTCCATGCTTCTTTAAGTTATAAATTGCAAGTAACAAAAGGAGGTTTCTTTTGAAAGCAGTAACCTGCTGATCTGTACATACGCACTCTGTAATCACTTGGTACACGTTCTTTGCAGAAGGCATATTAACCCTCTGCACTAACTTCACATAAGTCAAAACCTCAACTATGCAAAATGCTGATCTCTCTCGGACGATAATTAATCACAGGAGTTATTGTGACATTTATGTGAGCCTGGTAATTGCCGGGGGAAAGAAACGCTGCAGCAGGTGCTTCAAAAGCGTAACGTTCAAGCACGGCGCCCACAGGAAGGTGGCACCAGTCGCACCGCCCTAAAGCCGGCCCTGGCGCTCCATGGTTCTAACAGGTAAGAAAAACACGTGCATTTGCGTTTTAAATGTCCGATCCTGCAGCAACACACTTCCAAGGCCCATACATGACAGTAACCCGATTCAAGGCCCCATTCTCCCGATTTTTTTTTACAGAATCTCCCACTTTGCTCTCCTGAAATGGTGGCATGTATGGGTAAGTAAGTACACCGTGACCCGGCCTCAATAAACACGGCGTCCGAATTCCCCTGGCCTTGCCCTTGCCCACTAGCTGTAAATTTAATTAAAAAATAAACACTCACGTGCTCCGACCTCGAGTGGTCCGAGATGCCGGAATGCTAGTGTTCTTAGCCGAAAGCGGAGACAGGGCGTTGGGCGGCAAAATGCTCCTGGGCTGGCCGCAAACGCGAGGGAAGACGCACTGCCGTGCGAACCTGCGCGAGCGTGCGCGCCTATAAAATAATAAGCCAATCACCCTTCAGCTTCCACCCCAAAGCTGAAATGGTGATTGGCCCGATTTTTTTTGGTCCTGCCGCCCTGGCCTGCGCTGTCATTCAGTGCTTGTAGCCGTAGTAGCGCATGGGCGCTTCAATATAATACGATCCAGTTCGCGGACCCCCTGGGAATGTGTCACGGACCCCTGGGGGTCCGCGGCCCACAGGGCCCAAAGAGGGGCGCTCTAGGGGGGGGCAAGTGCCCCTCCTTGCCCCTCCCCCCCTGCGGACGCCCATGCAGATGTTCCAATAATTCAGGGTCTGCCACGGCCCCCAGGAACATCATTTCTCTATGTCTTCATCAACAAACTAGGTGCTGATAGAAGGTGAGGATGCAGAGTAGGGAAACGCACGTCCTAACACT
Organism: Triturus cristatus; assembly: GCF_964204655.1. Taxonomy (NCBI): domain Eukaryota; kingdom Metazoa; phylum Chordata; class Amphibia; order Caudata; family Salamandridae; genus Triturus; species Triturus cristatus. Next base: position 848,219,032 of record NC_140583.1, on the reverse strand, counting down.
TGCTGTCACTAGCCCACCAGTAGCAAATGCCACTTATAACTCTTATGCCATTAGAGACCCTCGCCTCTTTTAAATACGATGCCAGGACACATAATGAACAACCTGTACCCATGCTCATTAAAATCAATGTGATCTAAGTAAAATTCCATCAGAATCGGCATTTTATGCCAGTATTCGCTGGTCACCCTATGCCAGGTTACGTTTATAGAGTTATGTTTTTAATGTAGCACGTTCCTCACAATATAAACGTACATTACATGGATATTAAGTTTATTCTAAACTATGTCCAGCATTTGTAGCATTTGTCCTACTAGAGGACAGCAGAAGAAACAAAAACCTCTGTCTGTCCGTGTTCTTTTTGTACAAGGGTGTAATCTGAGAGAGAGGATACATCAGTAGACACTCATGCCACACACCTACAAGCACATGAGGTATGTCAGTTCAAATCAGAGGTTCTCCCAAATAACGTTATTCAAAACAAACTGTCCACAGCAATGTTCCCTCTAATTTTTTTCCTCTGTGTGCGGCAGTGTAAGGTCTCTGTGCACTGCAGGCCAGGCTATGTGCGCCGGGAATCAGACCTCGCGTGTGGGTGCAGCGCCAAATATCACTCCAAATTTTTGCTTAAAAAAGTGAAAGGACGGTGCATTTCCACACCTGTAGCACCACATGAAGGGTCTAAAGGCAGGTGTTCAATTTAGATACACACGCCATGACATGAATTGGTTACACAGGCAAGTACACTTCGGGTTTAGAAAAGCATAGGACTCTAACGGTGGCACCATAATAAGATTTTACCAAGGATCCTCAACTCGGGCACTGTTCATAGGGTAGAAAAATGTTGGGAGCCTATACAAGATCACATATATACAATACACATGGATATGGCACTAGATGAATCTGGCTGTGGGCGGCTTGTAGAAGCCTTTAAATACACAAAGTGCAAGCACTGGGTCAAGCCTCACAATGACCCAGAGCCTTATCTTATTTTCCGGCTCCTGAAACTACTGAGCTTAAACACGGAGTTGCATAAAGCCGTGTTCCAATACTGCCCCGTGCATTGGCTTGCAATGCCAAAGGAGTGTGTAGTTATTACAATTAGACTGACCTAGCATCACCCAGCTTGTCATTGAGGTGCCTTACACAGTGTTTGGTTAAAGTTAGAACACTCTTTCAAGCAATAATACAGTAAATTACCTTTGACACAATTCTGTCCCGAGTCACTATCAGGAAAGAGTATTTGTTGCGCTTGATCCCATTAAAATGGAAAAGGTTGAAAGAGTGGCGGATTTCAGAAAGAAAAGAGTCTATTGTGCTTTAATGTCGTTCTCTGCTCATATTAGTTTGTTTTGCTTAATTTTGATTCTTCTTGAATCTATACATTTGTGAGCGATAAAAGGTTCCCACCTTTTAATTGCTGCTAGTACCAGTGTTCACTCATGTTCAAGTGTTAGTAGTTGAACAGTGGTTATTGAAGGTAGATGTGAAGACGTCTTTTTCAAAGAAAATCTAGCAACACATTGTATTGCAAAGGAATTGGTCACTATTTGGTATGCTTGAAGTGTTATGTAGATGCCTTTTTTATTTCAAAACAATTTTATATGTAAAAAGGAAACATCATGAAATGCAATACAAGCTTTGTAAAGTTTACAAAGGGAACACACACTAAAATCAGATGTGAAATCACAAGTTCTACAGTTTCAGGTGCAGTGCGAATCGGGATTAAAGACTATGTTAAGTAATTCACTGTTATATTGGTTTTGGATCAAAATGTTGTTGGGAAGCAAAATATTGAGACTCATCAGACATAAGAATAGAAATGTCACACAAATACAAGGAAAATATGAAAATGTCACATAAGGAAAATTAAACTTAACAGTTATCTTTTGCTGGAAAGAAAGCGTCACTCATAGTTGTTAAAATGTCACTAAAAATTATACTGAAATCATGAAAAGGTCACACAGAGCAATGTGAAACCATGACAGCTATGCATGTAATTTCTATATACGTTTCACTCCTCTTTATGGCTTGATTTTGCTGGCGAGAAAGTGTTACTCACAGCCCTGCCAAGGACCACACATCAGGTGTTAGACCAGGGGTCTCCAACCTTTTCTGTAGTGAGAGCTGCTTCTGATCAGTGAAAATCATCGTGAGCTACTAAAGGCCAAGCACCTCGCGCATTTCTTTTTAGAGACCGCCCCACGCCCAGTTTTATTGACTGTAAGCCTAATTTCTTCGGAGCCCATACTGTGGTTTGAACAAAAGGGCCCCACTCCCTCTTTTGAAGCTACAGACAGCTAAAGGTTGGGCCACCTGAAGCAAAAGCTTGTCTTGCATGGCAGATTTCCTGGAAAGTGTAACGAGCTGCTGCAGGATACAAGCCTATGACCTCCTTTTGTGATTCTTGATCAACTTGTTCACACACTGCAAAAGCTAAACCTCAACATATATTCTTACCAAATGTTATTTATTGAAGTCTAGCTTAGATGTGCAGTCACTAGTTTTCCAAAAAGACACTCATTTTATTATGAATAACCTCAATTATTTCTCCTTCACCACATACTCTTTTTTACAGTTTTAAAATGTCCCATCCTGGTTCAGATTTAAACAATGTTTAACTCATTTGATTAATTATGGGGCTTTATTCTCTACTATGTTTTCTTTGTGGAGGTGAATGGGGATTTTTCTATATGTAGAATACATATTTTTCTACTTAATACATGGCCCAATCAAGTGCAAACTTCACTGAGTTTGTGAAAAAAAATACAATTTCAACAGTCACAGATGCTCTAGTCTCTGGGCCAATGGGAAGGTTTCCAGTTCTTCATGTGGCTATTCTGTCTCGGCAGGTACATACCCTCCCGTAGCTTACTATGCAAATAGGATAACTTCTTAGAGGCTATTTATTTGGAGAAAAATTAGTTTGAAGTGCTGCTTTATTTCAATGATTAAATGTAGTCATTAATAAAGCAGAGTTTCACACAATTTTATTTTTAGACCACTTTCAGTGTGCAAGTAAAATCGGCAACACCGCGTCGCCAATGTAGATACTAGGCCAGGGCAGAGGCTCACAATGATTGCACCTGTAAAACAACTTTGGGATCCAACTATTTATGAAAGTATGTTAAACACCTGTTGTTTTTAACTGCTTTTATTGAATAAAGAGGAAGGCTGGCTATTTTGGAGTCAAAGCACTCTTAACAGATAAGCTCTGTTCCCAAGAGGCAGTCAAACTCAACCTCCAAACTGAGGATTTAACTAGAATACTCCAGATCTGTCCATGATCTGGAACCCAGAGAAACTGCTGTAGTGTTGATTACCACATGCGCAAGGAACAGAGACGGCATGGGCAAAGTGGGCTCTGGCCCAGAGCCCCACCCTTTCAGGGGGCCCTATAGAGCCAAAACTGTTCTGCAGAGAGCATTGCCCAAATAACCTTTAATAATTTTTAAACAGATTGCTTTAAATATCATTTTCCTTTCATTTATTTTGAATGTGGGTAATGCGTGAGAGTGTTACAGACATTTTGCAGAGATATTTTGTGTTAATATTTCATGCAATAGCCACAAAAACGTTTCTTTTAGAACGAAACAGGATATCACAGTAGAAATGGGACGGCGTCACAGCTTATTTGCAGTAATGTTAACAAGCTGCGTTAAATATTGGAAACACACATCACTATCCCTGAATACTGGATATAAACACATTTATAATTTGGACGAGTGTGACCGGGCTCTGTCAGTGACCTGGCCCCAGGTATGAAAGAGTTGACACTGGATCATAAATTCATAGCTGTGCTGAAGAGTGGAACAATTTATGTTCCTTTTAGGAGTACAGACGGGGAGAGCTTTGTTTGTATTGTGCCTTACATAAAGGAAACTGAAACTCACCCTGCTTCTCCTGATTTATAGCCTAGAGCTGTAAAGCGGGAGAAAAAGATATTCCCAGTCTTTCGCGCCCGTGCCATACAAGCGGCTGAGTATAACAAGCATTGGCATAGCCAATAGGTCTCGCCTTTGGGACCTTATAAGTGTTTAGCCATGCAACAGTTGCATAACTAAATACTTATAAGGTCTCAAAAGCGAGACCTATTGGCTATGCCAATGCTTGTTTAAACTCTTCCAAGTGTTTAAAGAAGTAATTGTTCAACGGAGCAGGCAGATTAAGTAATATTCGGCCGCGAATTTTCGGCCGTGAAAGTGAAAGTGATCGCGGTAAAGCGAAGCGCGCGCGCCCGCGCACATGCACTGTACCTCTAGGCTGGCCTGGTAGCACTTTTTGGAGCCCTCTCAATAAGTTTCGCCAGACCAGCGCATGCGCTGGGTCAGGCGAGACCTAAAAAAGTGCACATCACAACTCCAGTCTCAGAGGATTAAGATGTTTACTGGCCAGGCCAGTGCTTACCTATTATCTGCTGCTTAAATATAATGTATAATGCTCCGTCCATCACCACCTCCATTTGTACCGCTTTGTTCGCCATAAGTTGGCAGGGTATGCTCAGACATGAGTCCCTTGCTCACTTTGCCACTGGATTCAAGCAAGCCTGGCTGAAGACGGATGAAATGCCAGAAACCGGTCCTAGGATGCTTGTTTCCGGTCCAGGGAAGGCATGGCTTGGCAGTTCGGGCTGGACTGTTCCCATGAGGCACAGGGTAAGACTGATTTGCATATGGCCATGTCTGAACTGGGGTAGCAGAGTTGGCTAAAGAACGGTGATGGATAAAACTCAGATCTGTTGACTGGGTGTGAGTGTTTGATTGGTTCTGATGCTCCGTCCATCACCACCCCCTTTTGTACCGCTTTGATCGCCATAAGTTGGCAGGGTATGCTCAGACGTGAGTCCCTTGCTCACTTTGCCACTGGATTCAAGCAAGCCTGGCTGAAGACGGCTGAAATGCCAGAAACCGGTCCTAGGATGCTTGTTTCCGGTCCAGGGAAGGCATGGCTTGGCAGTTCGGGCTGGACTGTTCCCATGAGGCACAGGTTCAGACTGATTTGCATATGGCCATGTCTGAACTGGGGTGGCAGAGTGGGCTAAAGAACAGTGATGGATAAAACCCAGATCTGTTGAACTGGGTGTGAGTGTTTGATTGGTTCTGATGCTCCGTCCATCACCATCCCCTTTTGTACCGCTTAAATATAATGTGCCAGGCAGGAAGCACGGGTTCGTAGCAGTTCAATACTGCTTGTGCCACCTCCATGCTAGTAGGCTTTCTGGGACCTGCTGCTCCACTCCGGCCCACCTGCTGCCTGCTCCAGCACACGATCAAGACCTCGGTCTCGGTGCAAGGCTGTGAAAGCCAAGTGATGTGCAGACGCAGTTCAGTAACAGCGTCATCATCTTTGGCCTGCCCTGCCCACGCTAGACTCAGTTAGGCCAATCTGAGCAGCTGGTTTTGGCGAGGGCAGGCAACAGCTATGAAAAAGGCCCAAGAATAGTAAATGAGAATAACGGGCTACAAATTGGAGATGCAAGGCACGAGCTACTCATGGGGGTTCGACGAGCTACCGGTAGCTCGCGATCGACCGGTTGGAGACCCCTGTGTTAGACTAATGTATTTCAGTGTGGTGGTCCGCACTGAAATGCAAATTCACGCTCAATAGGCATAGCACCTGCCTTGGCTGTCAAGCCATAACTCCGCTATGCTGAAACTGGAGTGGTAGCAGGCCTGTGCGAGAACGCTCCTCCCGGTAGGCTTTGCGGGCTGCTGGCTACAATGTATTAGTTAAAATAGGAAGTAATCCTCATGGCTGCGTGCGGCATTACGCAGGACGTGGCAATGCTAGGGCAGTTATTACACCGTAGCATGGTAATATAAGCATAATCATGAATGATCCCTGCCACCGCCAAGACCCAATCCCACGGACCCGTGGCGGCTTCTGGAGTCTAGAGCACGCACTGTGCAACTGCTGAGTCTGAATGCAGTCCGGGTGGCACGTTTGCCGAGGGAGTCATTCGTTGTGGCCAGGAGGACTCTGATTTCTATGATTGGAGAGAGGGCAAAGCTCTGTTAAAATAGGCGCGTCGGTGCTTGTTAGTAAGTGTGTTCGCTTTTAAAATGCATGCTTTTAATGAATATGAATACTTAAGCTCATGGTATTTTGAGAAAAAACATGCCTTCGAGTTGAAAACATTCCTGACTTCGGTCTAATCTATATCTAATCACGAGTGTATGATTTTTATTGATCCAGCTAGCTGTTTAGTGGGGCAATCAGTGTCCCAGTTGTACGCCGACTGAGCCAGAGGACAGGGCCGCCAGTCACTGACTCTGTGCCTCCTCTCGTGGAGAGCGAACAAAGACTTTAACATGTGAGGGGTGCTCCCTGTGACCTTTTGCAGTAACATTCCTGTACCTGAAGCGGAGACAACATTTAACAGTATTTAACATTATTCCTGCACTGGTGAATATTGTATTGTCTTTCTATATCTTGCTCCCCACATCACACTTTCTCCACGAGTGGCGCCAGCACAACCCCACAGGCACCCTCTCCTCTTATGCTGCAGTCTGGCTGTTTTTCGGCTGCCTCCAATGCCGCCTCATTGCAAACACGTCCCCTGGCTGGCAATTACCAGAACCCCTCGGGGTGATCCAGGCAGGCCCTTGTGTTATGACCGATTGCCTGTTTTGACCGCTGCGCAGCCGGTTCTCGCCAGGGGCTCTTCAGCCCCCAGGGCACCCCCGCAAAAAGACACCGCCCTCCACTGGGTCAGCCCTTCTTCACGCAGCCTCCACTTCGGAATCTTCTCCTCAGGGGCCTCCGCACCAGTGGCTTGCTGCAGGCCTCACACAACTTTGTTTCTGCTGTTAGCCCCCTCTTTCGGCTCTCTGTCTTAACCCAGGTGGCAGGGACTGCAGGATTCAGCGTTGGATTAAAAATTACAGTTTTGTATCCAGGAAGAAGCACTTCTTGTCGACATCTTGCCGGCCATGCCTTCCCATGTGTGGGTATTTCAATGCCAAAATGAATGTTTCTACTCAGGGCCGGCTCTAGGGCGGTGCGATCGGTGCCATCGCACCGGGCGCTGACGTGGGGTGAGGGCGCCATGTTTATTGTTTTAGAGGCAGCTGGTGCAGCATTCTTAGTTCCAGCAATAAAAATGTCAAGATAACTCATTATTTGATTAATGTACTTCCTGGAGAGAGACTGGAGCTTTGTCTAAGAAATGTTGACTTGTAGTGCAGAGGCTTAATATGTCTTCTGCAAATAACGTGTCCCCTTCATATCATAAAGTGCATAAAATATAAATTGGTCAATGGGTTACCGCTTTTGTCAGAGAGATCCTGTAGTTACTTGTATAAGTTAAAATCCTAATATATTAATTGTCAGCAAAGAGCTGCATGCAAACTGCAAGGAATGTGTGTTTTTTGCCAGTTTTTTGTTATCCTAATATTGCAAAAAGGGTTCATTTATGTAGAAATCAATTCTTCTTATTTAGGAAAACCCCCAACATTGGTGTACCTTTTTTAAATTCTGAATTTGTATTTTTCAAGACCAAAGACTCAAACTATACTGCCTACCAGAATGGATGACATTTTACTCCTACACCTTGTAGGCCTTGGTCTAATGTAACATTTCCTATACACTCATTTACACATGTATGATTGTGTCTGTGCAATGTGTGTGTTCTGACACCTTAAACTGGTGTGAGTCGTGCTATAAAACGAAATTAATCTAAGAGACAGTGGTTATTGAGACTTAAGGAGCACTGTCAAATGGTGGTAGTCTGTGGCGGAGTTGGTCATTGCGGGGGTGCCACAAAACATTGTCGCACAGGGCGCCACCAGTGCTAAAGCCGGCCCTGTTTCTACTTATGCCTTGTGCATGCGAATGCATCAAGAATGTCGCCTTGCACCTAATTTGTGTTTTGACTCTAAGGGGAAATGAAGGGCAACTTAGTCAAGACCTACGATTTAGTGATTTTGCAAATGTCATGAAAAAGAGTCCACCTCACAGTTTCTACTGGTTGATAGTTTTCACGAACCGTGCAACAACGTACTTGCAATACTACAGCGCCCTTGCTCACTCAACTGCTACCTGGCTGCGTGTGCCCCTCAGCCTCTCTTGCACCCCAATTAATGTCCCTTAGCTGTTTGCCGTGGCGGTTGTTAAACTGTGAATTTTAGTGTGCTGATTTTGCTTGTGAGAAAATGTCACTCATATTACACTGAAACATATGAAAATGTCACACATAGCAATCTGAAATGCAGGGTCAAACGCAGCGTGATTCTGAAAGCACACGTTGTGTTTGACCCTGCATTCGTTTTTCTAATAGTGAGTGGCTGAATGTGGGCCTTTGACATAGTATTCTTGTTAATTGCAGTGCACACCAACGCTGCAATTAACAAGAATACTATCTGAAAGGCCCACATTCAGCCCCGCAGCTGCCCACTATTAGCTAAAGAACTGCAGGGTCAAATACGACGTGTGCTTTCAGACGATTCTAAAAGCACACGTTGTGTATGACTGCATTCCTTTTGCTGATAGTGCGGGGCTGAATGTGGGCCTTTGAGATAGTATTCTTGTTAATTGCAGCGCCCGTGTGCACTGCAATTAGCATGAAAACTATTTCAAAGGCCCACATTCAGCCCCACAGATGCCAACTATTTGCAAAGGAATGTTGTAATCTAAAGCGCGACGTGTTCTTTCAGAATCAAAAACACGTCACGCTTTAGATTACCACATTCCTTTTCCTAATAGTGCATGCCAGCGGGGTAGTTTGTGGGCCTTTGTGAAAGTGTTCATGTTAATTGCAGCACATGACGGCGCTGCAATTAACAAGAATACTTTCACAAAGGCCCACAAACTGCCCAGCTGGCGTGCAGTATTAAGAAAAAAAATGCAGCAAGTGGCGGTGTTTTAAAAGTGGCGGCGCGAACGGGCTGTGTTGTGTGTGCGCGTCACAATTGAGACACCGCGCGCTCGGGGAGACTTTAGTGCGCGCGCGCTCACCCGCGCATGTTCTAGGAAACAGTGGTCCCTAGTAAAGACTGCGATGTTCATCCTGCAGATAGGATGCTGAAAACATCTAAAATGTAGGTAATACGGGGAGAGGCGAGAATTGAATTGCCATAAATTAGGCAATGCAGCCGGCCTCCAGGAGGTTCCCTATCTGCCTGTGCGACTAATAAATGTTAAGTGAAGCATCAGCAGACCTGGTGGATTGTTGCTTTCTGCAGCCGCCATAGAGTGCTGTGCTATGGATTGTGGCATGCAGGGAACCTTCGGGTGCCAAGCGGTGGGCTGCACTCTTTGAACTGGGGTACAAATATTGAAAACCAATTCATGGCTATTAAAGTTTGTGTGTCCATACAACATCATATATTTATAAGAAAATTAGTGGAAGGAGGATACCATGCTTCCAAATTTTACCTCCAGGATCGAACCAGCTGTAAAATTGACTGTTTTCAAAAACAATTCTAAATTGTGGAATGGTTCATTGCTTCTATGCAAGACAAACTTGGACATGGAAATAATCCCCGAATCATGGAAGGGATTGATTTTGCATCCGATAAACAAAAACGGATGCACGAAAAACTGACAAAACAATAGATCTGTTACATCATTGGATAGTGATGGACACATTTTCACTCGTATTACCAACCAGACTAGAGGACTGGGTAATTCAGACAAAAATTCTACACCTGGGGACCAGACGGCCAGTGATAACAACAGAAGACGGAAGATCTACAAAGTATATAGATCCTGATAACAATGGAGCCCAAGAGATGGAAGCTACCAGGCCTCAGAGACATATCTCTGAAAACAGCAATGTTGACACCTCCAGACACCTCAACAGCCACATGGACCCTCCGATTAACTCTGACAACTGTAACATAGATGGCACAATCCCTGTTTTCAACTTATCTACACACACAATGAATAACAATGAACTATCCCTTTTAAGTAAAGGCTTATCATATGTTTTAACGGAAACAACGGATTTCTTCAAACTGCAAACGGAGTTACAAAAAATTCTTTAGGACACTAAGACTTAGAATGTTTTTCAGCAATCAAGAAGAACCACCTCCAACTCCTAGATCCTTTATGAGACCTAGATCTACCTTTATACCAACTAATAGCATGATGCCTCCGGAGATTGTAGCCTTCGAGAAAGGTATCTTAGAGGACATCCTGAAACTGAAAGAACAAAAAATATTCACCCCATACAACATTACTAAACTTGAACGTGAAGCGCTCATTACCCTGAAAAATAATCAAAACATTATTCTAAAACCAGCAGACAAAGGAGGAGGGATCCTCATACAAGAAAGAACTAAGTATGAGGCTGAGATAATGAGACAAGTAAATAACACCCAACACTACAAGAAATTACCTCGTGACCCCCTGGTAGACATCCAGAAGTTGATAGAGGTAACCACAAAGAATGGCCTCAATGAAGGATTCCTGACTAAACAAGAATTTGCCTGCTTAAATAAAGGACATCCAAGGACCCCGGTCCTATATACCTTACCTAAGGTACACAAAGATACCAATAATCCACCAGGTAGACCCATCCTGTCCGGATGTGGGTCGGTATTGGAACCCTTGGGACACTACATCGACAGTTATATTAAAACATATGTCCCTCTCTTACCCACCTACGTCAGAGACAGCACATATATGTTAAATCTGGTTGAAGGTATGGAAGACAATCCCATAGAAGAGATATTAGTGACTATGGATATAGATTCACTATATACGAATATCGCACAAATGGACAGCATAAATGTCATCCAAACCATTTTGAACTGTCGTCCAGCACCATTTCAAGTTCCCACTGAGTTCATAACCAAGCTATCAGAAATAGCGCTCACTAAAAACTATTTCAGATTCAATACCAGCTATTAACAACAATGTTCGGGAACCTCGATGGGAGCTATTTTTGCACCAAACCTAGCGAATCTCTACGTAGGTGACCTTGAAGAGAAATATATACACAACATAACCAACCCATTCTTCACAAGCATTAGATGCTGGAAACGCTACATCGACGACATCTTCTTCATCTGGACCGGCACAGAGGAAAATCTAGAACTGTTCATCATATACCTACATGAATGTCAGTCAGCACTGACCTTCACACACCACAAAGACAAAGAAATGGTCCCATTCTTAGACCTAAAAATTAGATGCTGTGACAACCATCTGAATGTTACATTGTATCAAAAACCGACAGACAGAAACACGCTGGTACAATACAACAGCTTTCATCCTAGGGCACTGAAGGATGGTCTACCATATGGCCAATTCTTAAGGTTGCGACGCAACTGTACTGAGAAAGAAGACTTCTTTAGAGAAGCCAATATACTAAGTAACAGACTACGTGAAAGGGGATATCCCAAAAAATTTGTCAGGATCTCAATGAAGAGGGCCTGGTTTAGCCCACGTGAGGCACTACTCACAAAAACCGAAAAAGACTGTACTAAACGCAATGTGTGCGTCACCACCTTTTGCCCTCTAAGTACCCAGTACAGAAAACCATTAAAAAACACTGGCCTACATTGAATACACTGAACTCATGTCAAGAATTACAGATGTTCTCTTTCAAAAAAGGCAAGAATATCAAGGATCATTTGGTGCACTCAGACACTAGTGTTATCCAAGCCAAAAGCACCATACATGATCTTTGGTCACTTCCCCCATTGACAGGACACTACAAATGTGGAAATTGTGTAGCCTGTAGGTTCGCCTTAGAAACCAAACATTTTATTCATGGCAACACGAAAATTACACTCCGTGATCTAACAAACTGTTCAACACCTACTGTGATCTATTGTATATGGTGCCCCTGTGATCTGATATACATAGGCCAGACCACCCAACCAGTGAAAGCTCGTATTGGCCAACTTCAAAGCCGAATCCGATGCCAGGTAGAGAGTGCTCCCATGGTAGAACACTACAAAGAGAAAGCACATTCTGCGGATGACTTGAAATGGCAAGTGATAGAAAAAGCTACAGTACCTTCTAGAGGTGGAGACATTTCACTCATCTTACAAACTCTGGAGTGTAAATGGATCGATAAATGTGGGTCTATTCGGAAAGGATTAAACAGCCTTGAAGAATGGCGCAGATTCATCAGCTTGCAATAAGACACTGAACAGATCCTATATTTGAGTTAGACAGGGCCCTGTCTACACTCCTTTAGAAACACTGTATATACAATGTATGATATGTAGAGAGACAACATGATTGTAATGTTTTATTCACTGTATATGGAATATCCTTGAAAACGGTTCTTTACAGTAAAAATCCAAGTAATCATGCCACTTAATGGCCGCTGCCTCGTTTTACTGTACAGACTATCCACTGTATATAATTGTCACTCTGTGTTTAATTTGTCTATTTTTTATATGTAATTTTATTTTAAGTGCACATATGCCGTACTGTATGCACACACGTTCATCCCCTGGATCTTAAAACTATCTGAGAAGACACAATGGGGCGCACTAGTCCTCTGGTAAATGACGTGCAGGAGACCGTGCCCATTCTAAGATGGCCGAAGCAGTTACTAGTAGAATACCCCATTACCGCGTGATAGCGTGCCGCGTTTCCGGTCACAAATTTCGATTATTATGCCACTGCTGCAGTTCCGCGTTCATGGAACATCGCTCTATTCAGAGGTCCCCGCGGCGACGCTTTAGTAAGTAGATATAGACAATAGATAATTCTACTGATACACAAGTGTCAAGATGTACACAGTCCGGCCTTATTATCATCCTGGCTGTCACATTATTTTTTGCAGTTCGTCCCGGTACTGCATACAGTGAGCAGCATTGCATCAAGCTTCATCCGAGGGTTTCTACCTTTAACCCACAATTGTCCATGCAATCGACAGAACCTTTAAATAGTGAGTTCCGTTTTACTATTTCACATCTTGGCTGCATTATGTTAGTATATGGTACTATATTGAATCAAACCTTCATGTTACAGGTTCAGCTATTATGCTGTTCTGATCCTTGGTTCCCCACCGTCCAACAGCAATTATCCTCTCTGCTAGGAACCTACATGAAATAGATGCCTTGTGCTGTACTGGTAAGCAATAGTACACACAATCACTTAGCCCTAATCACTACCACCATGCATTCCACCACTGTAATGTAATCTCTTCCCCTCATTTAGTCCCCAGAAACGCTGTCCTGAAGAGACCCCGTATCAAGAGAGGGTCAAAACGCCGTCGACAAAAAACACAGGAGAGCCTAAAATAATTCATTTCCTATTGTATACAGCTCTCCTTTTGATGTTTTACCAATAACCAATTCTCCCACTCTTCACTTGTTTTCACTTAATATTCACTAAGTTAGGTTATGGTCACTCCACTGGGACTCACAAATCACTCACTATGTGCAACTATATGCATAATTCTCACATGCTTTATGTATAATGAAATGCATCTGTGGTACAAATTGTAAATGCAAAAATAAATGTCACTTACTTCGGCTGAAGTAAGTAAAAGTTGACTATCTGCTGTGATGGGCTTCTTTAGACACAATTTAAGGTAAAGTGTTCCGTGACCGACTCTAGAGGTCGTATTTGATATCAATAGTGCGATTCAGATTAAGTCTGAGCAAATCATTTTATTTTGCATATTTAAAATTGTTTGGATAAATGAGTTCCTTGTGAACATTGTTTCTTTAGCAAAACCTTCTACCATAGCATTAAACCGGCTTGAGGAAAGGATCTGAGACCTTAGACAACACCATGACCGTCAATTCAATGGCCCGAAAAGCCATTATTTGTGTAACCTCTATATAAATGCTTGCTACCCAGACTTCAGTGCAGCTCTTGCTAGAGTAGAGTGACACTCTGGAGGGAACTAACACCTTGGAATTTCCAGTTACCCTTTTATCTGCTTTTCGTCTGCTACACACGGATACCTGGATTAGGATAAAAATTGGAAATACTACCTCAGTAAGTAGGAAAATAATCTTGAATCACAGCCTTAGGCAGGGCTGGGGATGGCCCCTCTACTTTTCAGTCTCCATACAGCTGATTTAATAGCGGCCATCACGAAGTTGAGAAAGTTCTCCCCAACACTAAGTACAATTCACAGTCCTGCTCTCCAGTATGCAGCTGATACGGTGCCATTTGATCACACCCCCTTTGGACTGCGACAGTCACTTACAATTTAGCAAGCCTATAATAATAACATTGACCTAAAACTAAATTTGAAAAAAAATAAAGATCCAGCAATTATTTATGGAGGATTGTAGGAGAAAGGATCTCCCAAACAGATTCTTAGCAGTACTTGGAAGTGTGGCAGAACAGCAAAATGGGACAAAGTTACCAACTTCAGGACATTTGAATTCATGCCAGGGATTTGCAGCTCCAGCGAAGGCAACTATACTCTAAATTTAATGCCCCAACAGGCACATCTATTCTTGAGCTATTTAGTTAAATTCCTTCCAGCAATCCGCTACGGTTCTCCCATGTATGAGGTAAAATTACACATTAATCTTGGTAAAATATTTTTGGCTGCTGTCAGCTTTGTTTTTGGGCTTCCAAACTGCTCCCCTACTTGCCAACTAAGACTCGAATTTTGCCTGATAAATCTAGCTGAGATGGCGGATCTCCAGTGTGCCAAATTCTCTGTCAGATTGTAAAACTCAGAGGAAGGGTCTTTAAAAAACGTGTTTTGGGGAGAGCTGTGAGATCAGCATGAAAACACATCCCGCTTAGGGTATTCCGAATTTGTACATAATTCTTAACACTTTGAAGCTGACTGTCGAATGGAACAACAATACGCTGTATAGCGGATTTAAGATCAAGGCCAGAAATATGGCCACTGGGATCTCCTTTAGTAAGAACGTTGAGAAACTAGCCAATATGTCCCGAGGAAAACTGTTACTAACTACATTAACCTCAGCCTTAACTCAGAATTATCAGAGGCCGAATAATTCTAAACAAAATATTTGAACTAAACACATGCAACTGAGATTTTAACTTTTGCCTTTATCTGATTTTAGAGTTGGATGGAAATCGCAAAGTTCTAGGCCATGTAAGTGCTGTAGAGGGTGCGTCTATCATTCATGTCCTCTGTACATGTCCCTACTTATTGGAGCTCCGTAGGAAATATTTGAGGCCTTGCTTTATATGTCTGCAGCTCCGCACTATTATTAACCATGCCACAGCTGCTTGCTAATTGGGCAACAGCAGCACAGCTGGTCTGTAGAGCTGTTAAATAAATGGACCTTGCGTTAAATGAATTAGATACAGGCGACGGTGCACTGCAGGCTGTAGCTTGTCTGGAACAGTAAATAATGTGCTGTGGAGATTCATAAGGTTGCTTTTCGTATTCCTTATATTGCAACGCATAGCACTTTACAAAGCAAATTTAGGACACGTAAACATCGCAGGTTTACCTGATCTACTGTTTAGCTTCGTTTGAGGTTGTTAAAATCAATGAAGAATCTTCATTGCTTTGCACTTTATTATGTATATTCTAGCCCGTTAAAAAGTGTTTGCAGCTTGTCATGTAGGTGCGATCAAAGAAGTGTTTCTAATCTCTTAGCACTTTACGCCACTATATAGCTCTTCCCAGAATGTTTAAGATTGACTTACAGAGCCACAATATTTTAGCACTTTATGATGTTTTAAATTGTTGCACTCTGGAGAACTGTCACACTGTCCGCTCGCTTTTCTACTGCTTAGCACTTATTTGTACGAATTATAGCATCTGAGATTCCAAATATTGTCGCATATTTGTTTTATAGATCAGCATCTCTCGATGATTTTAGAAACTTTCAATGATCTGTAATTGCCAGACATCTTGGGATGTAACATAGCTCCTTTGAGAATTTTAAAACTGCATTCATATGCCCCAGCCCTTTATGTTGTTTTAAGTATTAGCGCTGAAATGTACAGTGGAATTGGTTGTGCAATTGGATTGTAGGGAGAGGGTGGACAATGTGCCTCAGCCCGATATTGTATTTTGCAATGTTTTTTTTTTTTATCTACCAAATAAAGTTTTATGATGATAAAGGCTGCACTCTCCAGAAAGAATGAAGCCGTCGTATTTGATGCCGAAGCTACGAGGACATCTGGTGGTAGGAGTTCTGTATGACAAGGAATATCTTGAATATCTTGTTGAAGGAAGTACCTTTTATTCCTAAAGGGCAAGGGTACTCTCCAACATTTCCTCAGGGGCCACAAACTATGGTGTGTGGTGTGGCCCAGGGCCGCATTAATGGCAGCATGGTGGAAGTGAGGCTTTGTGGGGGGTTACGGTGGGCATAATGGAAGCAAATCACATACATGGTGTGGTCAGTGAGTCCTGTAGTTATTTTAAGGGTTTCTTTCCATACTGCCCTCTAAATTAAGTCCCTAGTCTCTAGATACTGTGTAATTCTGTATCTGAATTGCTATCCCTCTACCGCACCTTAGGGTAAGCCCTTGCTGATTGGTATCACTACCTTAGGAGACACAAGTGTAAAAAAAAAAGAAGCAACTTGATTATTGAATTGAATTGAAACAAAATAGAATTGCACAACATGAAACCAGAAAATCTAGGATCAATCCCGGCTTCCCCACTTGACCTGTTTGATCCTAGTTTCACCTTACCTCCTTTTTCTGCATTATGACATATATGCGCACCTTGAAATACATGAGTTCAGGGTATATGCTCTACAAACCAATTGTGTTTGACTTAATAAACTATAATGTTGTTCATGTATAATAACAACCCTGACCAGCCAGATGGTTCCATGTGGCAAGTGACTTGCTTCTTAGACCACTATTAGCATTGTTGTCAGAGTGTGAGGAGGCATGAATGTTTCTGCACTCATTTTTAAAAACGATTACTTTTCAATAAAATGCTCCTGAACACACTTATCTATTCTGATGTACTAAGGCTTAACTCTTTTGCATGTTAATGAAATACACTTTTGAATTTTGAAGAGACTTTATCTTATTTTTACACATTTGTTGCAAGATGTATTGAAAAATAAACGTGTTTGTAAAGTTAAGTTTTGCAGGGCACCATATTTGCTTCTTTTCTTTTACTTTATTTAGCCTGTGAATAAATGCTTTCCTATTTATTTAACATTTTTTTTAATACTAGTGCTTTCTCAAATAAACAGCAGCCCAGTGCAGTCATTCAGGTGGGGGTCACATGTGAAGGGGGGCCGCCTCAGCCCCCCGGGCTGTACATTGAGTACCACGGCTATACTCATCCTAATGAAAAGATGGCTGTAATGTGCTTACAGGTGACGCTTGGGGCTGTCGGCACCAGTTACTATATAAAGGGATGTTTTGTACATTTCAGCGCGTCACAATAATTTGGGGATTCTGTATTTGTTGTGTGCAACATCATTTGCAATCTAGTCCTCCCGTTGTGTTTGTTTGTGTGCTTGCTTTTTTCTCTCGTATTGTTCGCTTTTGTTTTGAGGTTTTATATCCCTTACTCTTTTTTTCTATCTTGGGTAAAATCTTTACACCTCGGCTCCTTTTCTTTTGAGGTTCCTTTTGGTACCATTGCATCTCTGTTCTGCCCTTTGGTCACTCCGAGGGACACTGCTGCTGCGGTTGGGGAAGGTTGCTTAAATCTTCCTTGCACCAGATTCCAGGGTAAGGTAAGAGAGGGCGATTAACAGGGATTTAATGTGCCATTGAAAAGACAATTCAGGAAATAGCAGAACTGAGGAATGTGGGCGAAGTTAGCCTCAGCTTTTTTACATGTGCTGTAGAGACTTCTTACCTACAATCTGATGAGTAGGACTAGTTTGCAGCAGCACTGCAGATAATGCCTTGGGAGATGGTGCTTGTAAGTGTGTAACATAGTGGGGCCTGCAGACATCATCTCATAAGAATTTTGGGGTCTGGCTGTACTACTGACTGGGTAAACATTGGGGGTAACAAAACAATATTGGTGAGTGTCTGCTATTCCGAAAGCGTAATAAGAAACAGGCACAGTGAGTGGTCAGGCTGTGTCCTTTTCAGGAGTCCTGTGGAGGGCCAGAGGACAGACATGAGCTAATAGGACCCAGTCGTGATGGTTGAGGCCGTTTGCTACTGTTTTTTTTTTTTTTTTTTTAAATTATTTTTATTGCAGGAATTAGTAAATCTTTAGAGGCCGTTTGCTACTGGTGTGTCTTGTTTTGGCTCTGCAAACTCAGCCAAGTACAACCCTTTCATGGGAGGTTTCATACAGATGTGTCTGGGAGGGGGAAGTTAGAGAGGTGAGTCAAAAAAGCTGTGTGTAACTCTCATTGGAATTATTGCTTTTATCACTCCAGATAAAAAATCTCTAAACAGAGTTACACCAAGCCTGGAATTAAACTAGCACTTCACGCATGCCTTTCTTGATTAGATGTAAATCTGTTTAGTAGGTTTTGAGATCTTTAAGTTACATAAAGGTTAAAATGTTACAAAAGGGAGTCAACCAGTCTAGAAAGGTACTTATTTATGTCTTGTTGGTTTATTAGCAAAACATCTGCAGGTCTGGATCTGCAAAGAACTCAAGGATGCAACATTTTGAAATCGAGGGAAAATTTTTCCTTTCATCCAATGCAGGAACATTGGATCCTTGGAGGGTAAGAAGGTCTGGGAAAAATGATTAGCTGGTAGCAGATGGTTTTGATTTCTTGTGGTGGCTGTTAGAGGATGCCAAGCACTAAAGCTGATGTCCTACACAGGAGTACAAGAGGGTAGGTGAAGTATCCCCTGACCCCATCAAGGATGTTGGGGTATTTCAGAGTGGCAGACCGCCCCACCCCCGCAAAGAAATCTGTTTTTGGTCTGGGATTGGGAATTTGCTAGTGAATCCACAATACTTATTAGAAACAATATATTTTTGTGCGAATCCTGAAAAATGTACAAACAATAGGTATTTCAGAATAGAATTATACATGGTCAAAGCCCATTTGCAGTTAGCACTCTAGACCCAAGGAGTGGCGTGGGATCTGACCGTAAGCCAGGCCCTGTGCCAAGAGCCCACTGCAGATGTCAAAGAGCCACAAACAATAGCTTCAGTGGCAAGGGGCCGGTGCAGGAATTGGTCCATGCAGTTGTATGACGTCACAAGGCATGCTTTTACCCCACATGCCGTTACAACGCAATTTTTTACCCTTACTTGCTGTCGGGGGTGCGCTGGAGTTTGGAATAGTATAATTTACTATTCCAACTCCAGTCTGTGCAACAGTAGGGAAGGTGTTGGCATTAAATCCAACACCTTCTACCCCCTACAGCAAGCCATTTTCATTGTAATGGCATGTGGGGTAAACGTATGCGTTGTAATGCATGTGTTGTAACGGTTGCTTCCCGGTCCATGCTGCATTGGCCTCGGGCCTGGCTGTAGAGTTGGCCCTGAGCTGAGCTTTGTGTGACTCAGCCTGATTGTGTGAGTTTGAACCTGCTTTAATTGGATGTTTCTTGATTTCACATGAAATCTATAAGAAACTGGTCAACATTCAGAATAAAAAAGCTTGGTTGGGGCTGAACCTATTAGAGTGGGGTTGTTGTGCACTTCTTGAGTCATATGGCCACAGTAGATTTAAATCTCATATAAAAAATGCAATCTATTCAAAATCATGTCAGTGGGTTGATGTTGTTAGAGTTTGGTTTCTAAGGTTCTATTATGGTTAATAAAAGTGTGACCCATGTCAATACAGGTCGATGGTAGTGCAATCCATTATGTTTGAGCAGACTTATTAGTTTGGGTGCTGGCAAGTGACTGGTCAAGCTGAAGTTCCTTTTCAGATGGTAGGAGCACTAGAGGCGCGACAGTGAGGTCATAGGTATTTATTTATATTAATAATTCTAGTGTAGCTCAGTGGGGTTGTTCCGACTGATCATTGATAAGCAAGCTTTAAGATGTTGTAAAAAAACCATACAGCATACGTTACTGGGGTTAGGTCAGTGCAGAACGTCATTGAAGGGCTGCAGATCAATTCTGTCTGCACTGATAAATTCCATTAGTGTTCATGTGTGCATATTGGATAGATTGATAGATTTCAGTTCCGCCTTTTGCAATCTATCAAATATTCTTTGAGCTGGACAGAGGACCTTCTACTGGACTCTTTGATCAGAACTCATGGTAATTTCAACCTAAGACAGCAGGCCAGTCCTAAGCATGGGCGGTTGCAGCAGTCCAATCTGGATATAATGGAGGCAGACATATGGAGGAATGCTTGCTACCAGGAGTTAATGGTTAATGTGTTTTTTAAGTTCCGTTAGACAGAAAAGCCTTACTCTGTGATTAATATTAGTAGTGCTGACACCTGGGTTTTAAGTGGGATGAAAAAACTGTGGGGTCTCTCAAAAGGGTGTGGCCAATGTAATTAAAGGCGTGGCTAAAAAACACATAAGCTAAAAATCTGTGCTTAGCATAGTGTGCCGCCCGACTTGTATTTTGCTATTTCTGTCATTGCATCCATATATATTATACAAGAAGTAACATCATACCTACAAGTCAGGACTATTGGCTTTGTCAATGGTTGTTAGTTGTATAAGATAAATAAGCAGCAAATATGCGTTGTATATAATAATTAAAAAGCTTCCACTTGAAGCCCTGGTGACACCACCTCAATGCTTCTGCACCTGAGTTTCAAAAAGAGAAGGGAAATCGAGAGAAAATGAATCTCTTTATAGGATTTCCTTTCCGCTACAACACTCACCTGGCATGACGTCATGCCGTAACTTCTCCACTAGTGAGAAGTGAGCAGTGTGAGCAGTGCACATCCATGTGCCTGCTGTCACTGCAGTCCGGAAAAAAACGGCCCGGCTGTGCCAGGGCACAAAACACAGCCCCATAGAGACCCATTTCGAGGCCCCCTTTAAAAAACTGCCGGTGCTCAGCACCGGTGAGACCCAGCCCACTTACAGCCCTGGCTGGCACTGAGATGAGCAGTGATAGCAGCTAGGTTGTGGACCTTAGTGCATTCTGTTTTGATGCGGGGCTTCATTTCAGGGGGCCATGGGGAGGACAGCGTAAAGCTTGGCAGCTTCGTGGGCCTAGATGTGTTAGTACCTCCTTTAGACCACACATTTTCTGTAAATGTACCATAAAACATTTTCATTACTGAAGCCTAATTAATTATCTGAATCCATGGAGAACACAAATGCTGTTGTAAACTTACGTCTATCACTGAATTTAACTTTGTGACCAGGGTCCCATATGTTTTGTCTGGGATAAGTGAAAAGGATAAATCAGTGGATAAAATTCGTGGAACAAAAAATAAGAGTAAAAACCTCGAAATTAACCATAAAACAACTTCAAGGGAAGGCGAAATCCACAAAATAATAGTAAACAACAACTCGTAAAACAATCTGTTTGGAGCCTGATAATAAAAGCAAACACAGTAGACCTATGAACTGCAGATACAGCAAAAACATTTGCAGAACCGTTGCCTGGACATTGCAAGGAGGAGGAGGCACAGATTCACACCTGGGAATTAATTTAATGGAGTGATTAAGGTGGACAGAGTGAAGATACAATCGTATTTAAGCATTATTGAATGCAGCTGTATGAGGATTCCATACCTTCCTATAATACAGAACTACATGATTATTTGAGGTAAGTGGAAAGGCTCAAAACTGATTTGAATCTAGGAAGCAAGAAGCTATCCCTAACAAGATTGCAAGAGGTACAGTGTGATTTTCAAAGGCCAGGGCAACAACAAAGAACTGGGGTCACGTGGTATATGTAATAAGTTGCATAGACGATCTAATTGCAACCATTGGCTCATTACATTCCTTTGTTTCATACACCCATCACCTACCCATCACCTACCCAAGCAGCGCCAAGAAACCAATCCGGTGTACGTGCGCTATATAAGTCAGGTATAACATAACATAACAGACACTCAGGCAATTTTACCATACCTTCCAGACAATCTGGGAACAGTAACGCCATTTATCGCAGCTGAGGAATCGCCTTGCTTTACGACAGATTGCAATGTGCACATGAACATGTTATGAGTAAGGGCACAGTTATGAAAACATATCTTGTATAAATAACTGTAGACTCTGGAAAGGCATTTGACTTGGTCTGCTGTCGGTACGGAAATATGTGACTTTACCGCCCATTTTAACAGGAGTGTGGAGACACTTTGTTATTCACTGCAGATTTCTGAAAAAGTAAATAGCAGCCTGGTCAAAGGCAATAACAACAGAACTCCATCATGGATGCCTCTTGAGCCTTTATTTGGTTGCAATCTAAATCAAGTTATTGGATGAAAATATCTACAGCGTCTCCTGCGCTTTTTCCACCTGTGTCAAAATCCTGGTCCCAATGCATAGATTTATATTCAGCTGATCTGGGCAGATAAGACATTTTAGATCTCATAGTGGATAATAAATATAATATGCTATCAAAGACTCCAAAAAATACATTACTGTCCTCAATTGTTAGTCTTGGTGCAATCAACTATAAAAATCACATTTTAGCAAAGTTCATGCTGAGTTTTCAAAATGTATGTAGAAATCAAAGACACCCCGATGGGCATGTAGTAAACTGTCAAGGACCGAAAGGAGGATAGGAAAGAAGGTGGAAGCTTTCAGCTTTGGGGGAATATTTTGAAGCATGTAATCAAACGCTGTGACTTTTCTTTATTAATGGCACAGAAGTAAGCCTTTGAATTTACTGACTAAGGGCACAGTTCAGAGGTATTTGTATAGTGACCCCCCCCCCTCCCTCTCCTGAAACACACAAAGACCAGTGTTAAGGACAGTGTGTTGAGAATGGTGGAATGGATAGTTAGTCAGAACGTTTAGCCCAAATATACTCCCATCAGGGATAATTGAGCCTAGCAGATTGCTTAGCAAACACGTTTTGCTAAAGTAAAACATGTGGTCTTTATGGAATGGGGTTTGTGTGGGTATTTAACATTCTGAACATGCTGTAAAGTAGCAGAATACCACACTCCAGTGTATGCACCTAACATTATTTGTTTACTAAATAAATTTGGGATGTAAATGTGACAAACATGCTTTTGTGGATAGTGCTGGTAGAGAGTGCTTTACTAGGAATAATATTTCACAATTCTACAGTGACCCCATTAAGAGAAAAGTGAAGGGGAATTGGACGTACAGATGTGAGGTCATGGTGATAAAGTTTAGGAACAAAAATCTCATTCGACAGTTGGGATAAACTGTGTAGTTTGAGATCACGTGTGAAAGAAACTGGGTTATTAGTTGTGAAGGATGTCAGTCCTTCAAAATAAATATTTCTACAACTATCTTCTTGCTGGGAACCAACTACTTTGATGTAGCACTTGACTTTCTCAGAGTAGCAAAGCAGAGCAGTCCAAGGTCTACTCGAGGCATGTGGTGTGGCTAGCAATCCCAATTCGGTGGCATGCAACAACAACACTCAATAAATTATTGTCCAGTCAGTGCCTTTTCTTTTGAATAGTAAAAGTACATTTATTACACACACTACTAAATACTATGCATTAAAATACAAATATATACATTAGGTACCTTAGTGACACTCTTATATCACAATTCTCCGCAAGGCAGTCCTAAATTCCATAATCACAATGCCCCCCACCCTATGCCAGATGCAACATCACAATATAAGGGGGCATCTTTAGACATAAGGCAGGCCTATAGACTTTGTCAAGGGGTCATCTCATCGATATATATGTCAGGCCTATTGGCTATGTCAAGAGGTCATCACAGTAATGAAACAGCCACATATCATAATTCACCATTAAGACCAAACAAGAACAATAGTTAAACTGAAAAACAATAATTTTTATTATTGATTTTCTAAATTTAAAACAAGCAAAAACATACGTGCCCGCATTTCTTTCACTTTCTGGCAATGTGTCCGACGGGGGTTGTGGTTGGAGAGTTTGGAACATAAATAGAAGCCGAGGTAGAATTGTCATTTTGATGGCTGACACTCTGCCTAGCCAAGAAAAGCCATGTTTAAAATCTGTACATAGATCTTTATGGATCTTCTGTATTAAGGACTGGTAATTGATTTCTGACTTGGCCTCTGGAGTGGTGGCTAACTGAACCCTTGGGTATATGATACTTTCGGGGGCCCACAGAATCATGAAGCAGGCTCATAAAATGTGTTGCACGATGGGCAGTGTGATAGACTATCTGGGAATTTTGTAGGTTCAATTTAACCCCTGACATCTTTCTGAATTCATGCATCTAGGCCACTGCACCCTGGAGTGATTAAATGGGGTATGCCAATTAGAGTATCACACTGTCTGCATATAAGTTAATTATATGAGTGTCTCGACCAAAAGGGACACCTTGTATTAATTTATGGGCCCGAATTCTGTGTGATAGTGGCTCCATGTATAAGGCAAACAAAAGAGGGGAGAGGGTATCCATGTTGGTTTCCGCATTAAATATGGAATGGTGCAGAGAGTAGTCCATTTACTCCCTTGTCTATTGGAGGCAATGGAGGTTAAGAGGCCTTTTAGGAGACCACCAAATATAGGTACACTTTTCTAGACATTTGGTTGCCTGTTATAATGCACTTGGAAAGGGATCAGAGGAAATGACACATCTTCCTAGGTGTAGTGGCAATATCATATCCCAAATATCGCCATGACAGAATATATTTACCACAATATGGAGGGACAGTATATTGAAAGGTAAGTTTTATACCTAACTCCACAAGTCCTTCTGATGTATGTCTGTAAGTTACGCAGGTGTGGCGTTAAGATTAGTAAATCTGTACCTCGCTCTGTGCACTTACCCTTCGATATGTTGTCCATCGATATTGTGGTGACAATACTCTGCCCTGTCGATATTTGGGATTATTCGATATTCTCTACTAAAATCCTCCGTCTAGATTGAGGAACTTGTGAATATTTGATTGACAAGATGTATAAAAAGCGTCCTACTTTCTGATGATAGAAACGAGGTTACGATAAGAAATCATTTATTACATTTCACAACAGGGAAGCACTATACTCAGGGTGGGGTCTGGTGTGGTTGTTAGGGAGGGATTGTTCTGTGTCTGTATTTTCTTTTCATATTATCTGCAATAACCGTGTGTGCAATGGAAAGCTGCGGTATGTCACTTTGTAATTATGAAGTTTTCGACTTGACTGTTAATGTACACTACAAAAGCACCTGAGAAAGCAAATGAAAAGTTTTTGAATTTATTTTTAAGAAATATGAAAACTCCTATTTGATGGTTACAAATCATGCTTGCGAACTTGGAAAAATATGCTTGTTTTCCTAGAAGCCAGCTGTGTGCCAGAACTACAAACATTCACAGATTCTTAACATTAATTTGCTACCAAAGCTATATTGTTTATTGCAACTATTACCTACATGTGCATTGATTGCATCATTACCCGACCATGTAAGGGATGGAGCGATTCCGCAATCCCTTGCATGATTCGCCATGCTGTATAGCTAAGATGTCACAATAAACGTGGAAAATGTTCTAATGGTTGTTTCTCAATTTTGGATAAAAAGTCCATGCATTCAGCGAAGTTACCAGAAGTCAAAAGTTAAAACTAGCTATATTTAACATCCTCATTCAGGGTGCTCACATTGTGTATCCCCCATTTTGCAGTACTCATGTATTTCCACTGGGTGGTGCTGCTGTCTACGACAACGAGGAAGGATTTCCTATTTCGCCTTAAGTAAATTCTGTAGCCATACGTTTTTTTTTAAATATAACGTTTGCGAAGTTTATGTTAGAATTCTTTATTTTACACAGGAATACATAACAATATTTTCTGATGCTCCTCGTTAAGAGATTTGAAATTAGTTAAACATGTACGTGAAACAATAACTTTAGAAATGATAGCGAAGTATTTTAACACTCACGTGACCTGAATTCTGAATGTGTGATAAGAACAGTTTTCTTTTAAAAATCGAGAACCTGCACATAGCTTACATGCTAAACCTGATGTGCCAATATACATTTACTGTATTTATAAAATTCAGAAATGGAAAGGGGGGATTTGTATATGGTGACCATAATGCGATAAATGTCTCACAAAGATACACTGTGTTGTTTTCAGAGATTTCGATGTATCTCAGATAAACAGGAGGAACGAGTTGTAGCGCGTTTGTGCACAGAATTTCCGCAGACAAAACAGTTACTTGTGTTAGCTTGTGTCATTTTGGATTTATTTACAGTTCCCAAAAAGCTCCGAAACCGGATAAATCGTCCACACGTGCCACTTGCCACTTGTTAAATCTGGGTTACACAAACTAATTCTGGGTAGAAAATGTGGGACTGCCCTCTAACCTTCCCCCATTCTCAAAAACTCGATACATACAATTCTGTGCAGTAACAGAACATTTCACTGCGTCCAAACCTGTGTCTGCAAATGTTTCAGGACAATCCTAGGGCCACAATCTAACAATCTGACCATAATGTGATGGTGGCGAACAGCCTCCAAATGCACTTCTGCACTGGCTGGACACCGGTGACACCCCTTGGGAAGCAAGAGGCAGATCCCCCCACTGCGGATCGCGGCAGAGGTGTGGTGGGTTTCATCCTTGTTGATTGAGCTCGATGAGACGACCAGCAAACACAGCAAGCGTGCCAATAATACAAACCAACATGAAGATCCCAAGCAGAATATGATCAATCACCATGGCCACGAATTTCCATTCTTCGGCAGCCTATAAAACAGAGACAGTGAGAGAAAGAGAGAGGGAGTTAAGTGCTAAACGTGCAGAATTAGGAAGAACACAATTAACTCAATGAGGTATTCCCTCCTTGAACCAACACTGGTCGATCTTATTGTCTTCCAGTGTCAAGACCCAGAGCCTTTTAATAACAAGCATTGGCAAAGCCAATAGTTATTGCCCATGCAACATCTATTGCCTTTGCCAATGTGCTTTAGCTAGGTTATACACCAGCGTGGATACTGTTCAGCATGGATAAACCTTAGTGGCATAAAGGAGAGTGGAGTGCTGTAGAATATTGTGGAGTGGCGTAGAGTGTTGTGGAGTGGATTGTGATGGAGTGGTGTGGAGTATCATGGCGTGGCACAGAGTGGAGAGTGTAGAGTGTTGTGGAGTATCGTAGAGTGGAAGGGTACAGAGTGGAGGAGAGTGTCATAGAGTGGTGTAGAGTACAGTGGTATAGAATGCCATAGAGTGGAGTGGTTTAGAGCAGAGTGGAGTGGCATAGAGTGGAGTAAAGTAATGTGGAGTGTCATAGAGGCAGTTGTGTAGAGCAGAGTAGAGTGTCGTAGAGTAGAGTTCCATAGAGCAGAGTAGTTTGTCTTAGAGTGGAGTGGCATAGAGTGGTGTAGTGTAGTAGAGTGGAACGGCATAGAGTAGAGTAGTCTAGAGTGCTGTAGAGTGATGTAGAGTGGAGCAGTGTTGAGTGGAGTAGATGACATAAAGTAAAGTAGCATAGAGTGTCGTTGTATGGGAGTGGCGTAGAGTGGATTTGTAGAGTAGAGTGGCATATAGTGACATAGTGGGAGCTGCGTAGAGTATCTTAGAGTGGAATAGAGTGTGGCAGAGTGGCATATAGTGGAGTAGAATGTTGTGGAGGGGCATAGAGTGGCATAAAGTGTGGTAGAGTGGCATAGAGTGCAGTGAAGTATAAGAGTGGAGAGGAGTGGCATGGAATACAGTGGTCTAGTGTAAAGTGTCATAAATTGGAGTGGCGTAGAATGGAGGGCATGGAGTGGCACAGCGTTGAGTGCAGTGATGTGGAGTGGCGTAGAGTGAAGTGGTGCCTAGTGTAGTAGAGTGGAATGGAGTGCAGTGGCGTTGAGTAGTTTGTTTCAGAGTGAGTAGAGTGAAGTGGTGTAGAGTGGAGTGGTGAAGGGTAGAGTGGTGGAGGGTCGAGTGGAGTGTGTAGAGTAGAGTGGCGTAGAGTGCACTGGCATAGAGTGCAGTGGTGCAGAGTAGATTAAAGTGGCATAGAGTGGATTGCCGTATAGTTCAGTGGTGTAGAGTGTAGTGGTGAAGAGTGCATTGGTGTAGAGTGCAATAGAGTGGCATATAGTAGAGTGGTACAGAGTAGAGTGTAATGGTGCAAAGTAGAGTGGCATAGAGTTCAATGGCAGAGAGTACAGAGTTACAGTGTAGAGTGTCGTAGCATGAAGTAGTGTAGAGTTGCGTAGAGTGCATTAGCATAGAATGCAGTGGCATAGAGTAAAGTGACACAGAGTAGTGTAGAGAGCAGCAGTGTAGAGTACAGTGATGCAGAGTAGAATAGAGTGGCATAGAGTGCAATGACATTGAGTTCAATAGTATAGAGCAGAGTGTCATTGAGTTCAGTGGGCGAGAGGGCAGTGTTGCTGAGTAAAGTGTTGCAGAGTGGAGTGGTGAAGAGTAGAATGGTGTAGAGTGCATGTTCGTAGAGTGCAGTGGCATAGAGTACAGTGGTGCAGAGTAGAATAGAGTGCAGGGATGTAGAGTGCATTGGTGTAGAGTAGCCACACTTACTAGAGTATAGTGGTGTAGAGTGCAGTGGTGCTGAGTAGATTGGCGTAGTGTGCAGTGGCGTAGAGTGCATTGATTTTGAGCAAACTGGTGTAGGGTGATGTAGAGTGCAGTGACATAGAGTACAATGGTGTAGAGTAGCGTGGAATAGAGTAGAGTGTTGCAGAGTAGAGTAAGAGTTAAGTGGTCAAGAGTGCAGTGGCCTAGAGTGGTGTGGCGTAGAGTGGAGTGGCATAGAGTGGAGTAGAGTGGTGAAGAGTGCAGTGGCACAGAGTGCAGTGGTGTAGAGTGGGCTGTTTCAGAGCGTAGTGAAGTGGCGTAGAATGGAGTGGTGCAGGTTAGAGTGCAGTGGCATGTCCTATTACTTACCGGTAATCTTCATTACTCCGGGTCCCGTAGTCCTCGACACCTTCATTACAAGTGAGATTTACTATCTCACCGACAGAAAAAAAGAACGAAAGAATGCTGGACCTACCCTCCCCCTCCCACTGGGAGTACATAAGGCGTACTCGTCCCAACATTCCTCCTGAAATACCAAGCCACAATGAAGGTCGGCAGACAGGGAGAGAGGGAGAAAAGTCATGAAGATGTCGAGGACTACGGGACCCGGAGTAATGAAGATTACCGGTAAGTAATAGGACATTACCCCCAGGTGCCTACGTCCTCGACACCTTCATTACAAGTGAGAAATACCAAAGCAGACACCGGCATTCATTCCAGAAAAAACATCAAACCGCCAGGACAGCAAAACAAACCCAGAGATTTATTGGAGACAAAAAAGAAAAAAACATCAGGAGCGAATAGAGCTCAACATCCCCAATGCAAAACTTCCATCATCCCCCAACAGATTGAGGAGCCGATAATGCCTGATGAAAGTATTAGAAGAGGCCCAGGTGGCAGCTCTACAAATCTCAGAGAGAGGAACACCCCGAACCTCCGCCCAAGAGGCAGCCACCCCCCTTGTAGAACGATCCTGAACCCCCAAAAGATGAGGTGACCCAGACAGAGTAGGACAAGGAAATGACTTGCTTCAGCCAACGCCCGATCGACACAGAAGAAGCCATACCCCCACGTGAAGCAGCCCCAAAGGAGACAAAAAGGGAGTCCGACTTGCAAAACACCGCCGTGCGATCAAGATAAACGCGTAAAGCCCAGCACACATCCAACAAGGACCACCGGGGATCACCAGGAGAATCCAAAACAGAGCCCAAGGCAGGCAAGACCAACTCCTGGCACCTGTGAAATTGTGAAGAAACCTTCGGCACAAAAGAAGAATCAAGGCGAAGCACCACCCCACTCTCCGTGAAGGACAAGAAAGGTTCACACGCAATCAAGGCCCCCAACTCCCCAAGACGACGAGCAGAGGTGACGGCCACCAGAAAAACCACTTTGAGAGTAAGAAACTTCAAATCCACCTCAGCTAAAGGCTCAAAAGGAGGACCGATCAAAACCCGAAGAACTAAGGGCAAATCCCACAGGGAAAAGGAAGGGCGAGGCACAGGATGAGAAATAGAAAAACTGCGTAGCAGATGAGAAACCAATTCCTCAACATTCGAAAGATTCCCCCACGGGGAACGAAACGCCCTAACCGCGGCCCACTGGGCACGTAGAGTGGACACAGCCAAACCCTTCTCGAAACCCTCCCACAAAAACTGAAGCACAACCTTCAAGGAACAGTACAAAGGGGACAGGCACAACGCCGAACACCAACGACCGAAATTACCCCAATGCCGATCATAAGATTTGAGGGTAGAAGGCCGCCGGGAACGCTGAAGGGCCACCGCTAAATGTTCCGGGAAACCGCGCCGCCTCCAACCCTGCCTCTCAACCGCCACACCGACAGCCGCAACCGGAGAAGAGACAGGGACGGGAAAGACCTCAGAGGAGACGGGGACAGGGGAAGCAACCAGCGACCCCTCACCGTCAAAAGACGAACTGTCGGAAACCAGGACCTCCGAGGCCAAAACAGCAGGACCACCACTACCTCCCGATCCTCCTGACACAAACGGGCCAGAAATCGGGAAACCAGAGCCAGAGGAGGAAAGGCATAGAGGAGACGGGATGGCCAAGGAATCGACAGGGCGTCCACCCCCCCGCAACCCTCCTGCAGAAACCGGGAGGAGAAGCGAGGAAGCTGTGCATTGTGCCGAAAGGCAAAGAGGTCCAGAAAGGGAAGCCCAAACCTCCCGCACACAAGCCAAAACGCAACCGGGGTGAGAGACAATTCCAGAGAATTCGGAAAGCAACGACTCAGGACATCCGCCACACAGTTGTCCACTCCCCGAATATGAACCGCTGTCAGAGACAGCAGATGGCCCTCCGCCCAACAAAACAGGGGAACAACCACCGCATTCAAAGAGGCCGAACAAACACCCCCTTGATGATTGAGATAAGCCACTGTCAACATATTGTCGGACCGAACCAACACGTTCCGACCGAGCAACGGACCCCGAAAACCCATCACAGCCCGGGACACAGCCGTCAGCTCTCGCCAGTTGGACGACCGGCGGCTCTCCAGGAGGGACCAACGACCCTTAAGGGATCGAGACCCCAAGGTCGCACCCCATCCCAAGTAGCTGGCATCCGTCGTCAAGACTAGAGAAGGAGAAGACTGCAGAGGCAGACCCAGTGACAGATGGCCCCTCACCGACCACCACAGAAGAACCGGGAGGACCACAGGAGACACCGGAATAAGAACTTCCAA
This sequence comes from Triturus cristatus, assembly GCF_964204655.1. Classification (NCBI taxonomy): domain Eukaryota; kingdom Metazoa; phylum Chordata; class Amphibia; order Caudata; family Salamandridae; genus Triturus; species Triturus cristatus. Next base: position 848,187,987 of record NC_140583.1, on the reverse strand, counting down.
ATCGCGGGTTGGGGGATTCCAGAGAGACAGGAGGTACACCCAAAGGAGACGCAGAAGAAAACGCGCCTAGGCCACCGTAAAAACAGTCGCCGCCATCAGACCCATAAGACGCAACCAAAGGCGCACCGAAAAGGCACCCCCCACCCTGAAACGGCGAGCAAGGGACACCAATGTCACAACCCGAGGTTCGGGAAGGAACACCCGGTTCAGATCCGAACGGAAGCGGGCCCCAATGAAAACCATGTCCTGAGATGGCGTCAGCTGACACTTGGGGAAGTTGATCAGGAAACCATGGGCCCGCAACGCCGAACACACCACCTCCCGGGCCTCCAACAACAGGACCCGAGAGGGAGCATGGACCAACCAGTCGTCCAAGTACGGGTACACCATCACCCCTCGGAGATGAAGCCATGCAACCAAAGGAGCCACCACCTTCGTAAAGACTCTCGGCGCCAACCGAAGACCGAAGGGCAACACCATGAACTGATAATGATGCCCCAGAACACAAAACCGCAGAAACCGGCGGGACCGCGGATGGATCGGAACATGGTAATAAGCATCCTGAAGATCCAGGATACACATGAAGTGACCCAGAAGCACCAAAGGAATCACCCTTTGCAAAGTCTCCATGCGAAAAGGAACCCTGGTCACCCACTTGTTCATCACCCTCAGGTCCAAAACCAAGCGGAACCCCCCGTATTTTTGGGAACCAGAAAGATCAGGGAATAAAAGCCCTCCCCATCTCCAAAGTAGGAACCTCCTGAACGGCACCCTTCCGAAGAAGATCCACAATCCCCTGAGAGAGATGTGCCTGCTTCAAACGGCATGAAGGCCAGGGAGTCGGCTGAACCCCGGAATCTGAAGGAGGAACCGAAAACTCCAGAGTATAACCCAGGCGAATGATCTCCAACACCCAGGCGTCGGAACAAGACTGAACCCAGGCCGTCAAGAAGAAGCGCAGCCTCCCTCCAACCAACAACCCGGGAACCACCGCCAAAGAGTCAGGAACGCGGCTTGGCAAGCGGAGGGGACTTAGCCTTACGATCCCGACCCCGGCGGGTTTAGAAGGGACAGGAGCAGAAGAGGAGACCTTAAACGAAGAAGAATGCTTCTTCTCCTTAAACAGTTTATGCAACTTGGCCTCCAATTCCCCCCCAAACAACATAGTACCCTGGAAAGGCAAACGCAAAGCGCACGCCTTCTGTGCAGAGTCAGTCTTCCAGCCTTTAAGGACAAGACTGCGACGAGCCGCCACACAAGCCCCGCCGGACAGTGCAGAAGCATGCACCACGTCAAAGGAGACATCGGACAGGAGCTCCACCTGATCCGCTCAAGGAAACCGGAACAGTCAGTGGCATTGTCCATCGAGTGATAGAATGTCTTCAGGTCAGACAGCAGAGACTGAGAAACATATGTCCCATAGACGCCAGCCCGCAAGGCCAGGTGGGAACCAGAATAAACCTTCCTGAGCGCAACATCCGCCTTCTTATCTACAGGATCCTTCAGCACGGCGTCCTCAGCCAGGGAAGTGCGCCCCACCAAACTAGTCACAAAGGTTCAATAGAGATAGAATCAGGAAGGTCCGTAGCCATATCCTGCAGAGTATAAAGCCGAGCCATGAAACGCGGAATCAAAATGCGATCAGGATCAGCCCACTCACGCTTCAGAACATCTTTAATGAAGGGATGGACAGGAACATCAACCGTGGCAGCACTCTGAAACTGACGTAACAAAGGCCCCCTAGAGGTACTCGGAGCGTCCTCATCACGGAACCCCATGTTCTCCTTAACATGCTTCAGAATACCCGGCAAAGCGTCCTTGTCCACATATTTGCCCTTTAAATCACCGTCCCCCAACCAAGCAAACTCATCGCCAGAAGAGTCGGAAGAAACCGGAGCAGAGCACCTGCGACGGGTCCCAAAATCACCCATCTCAGTCAAAGTCTCACGTAGTAAGCGCTTAATACGCGCATCTCCACCACCATCACGGCGTCGAGACCTGGCAGGGGAAGGAGACCTGGAAGCAGCAGACGAAGAAGAAGAAGAGGAAGACCTCTCCCGATGATGCCTCTTCCTCGAACGTTTCCCCATGGCAGCAGAATACTAGAAGCACAGCCAAAAACAAAGAAACCCCACAGCACAAAACCACTATGCGGTACTCACCCCACCGGCCCGTTTATAACGAGCAGCCCACAGCCGGGAACATCGAGGCGCCTGACTTCCGTCCCGCCGTCAAAACCGGAAGTCAGGCAGGTCGAAAACCGGAAGGGGAAGGAAGCTGCAGTCAATCCCGGAGCAGCAAACCGGCCGCGCCCCCTAGCAAGCCCGGCAGGCCAGGAGGGGCGGCCATCGGGCCAGAGGAAAGCCAACGCGGTATCACCACCGCCGCGTGGCAGAAATAACCAAGGAGAAGCCCGCGCCACTCCCCCCAGGCCCGGCAGGAAGGGAGAGGCCTCTGACGAAGGACCGACCAGCAGCCTCCGCTGAGTAACCAGCAAAAGGCAGGAGCGCCCCCGCTCCTGCCACGACCATACCACTGTCAGTATGACAGAAAAAAAGAACAGGGGGAATGCTGGGACCGGTACACCTTATGTACTACCAGTGGGAGGGGGAGGGTAGGTCCAGCATTCCTTCGTTCTTTTTTTCTGTCGGTGAGATAGTAAATCTCCCTTGTAATGAAGGTGTCGAGGACGTAGGGACATGGGGGTAATAGAGTACAGTGGCACAGAATGAAGTGGTGCAGAGCAGATCAGAGTGGCTTAGAGTGGATTGGCATGGAGTGCATTGATGTGGAATGGTACAGATTTTAGTGCACTGGCGTAGAATGCAGTGGCATAGAGTGCAGTGATGTAGAGTAGCGTAGACTGCATTGGCATAGAGTAGTGTGGTGCAGAGTAGAGAGGTGTAGATTGCAGTGGTATACAGTGGGGTGGTGCAGAGCAGAGTGCAGTGATGCAGCACAGAGTGGCATTGATTGAAGTGGTGTAGAGTAAAGTGCAGTGGAGTGGTGCAGAGTAGAGTGGAGTGGCTTAAAGTGGAGTATGTTTGGTGTGGTAACACACTGTCATTACAGACAACACATTTTGAATTGAATTGACTATTACATTTGCACAGACACACAGATTTACTTATAAAACTATACAGTGCAAACGATAATGTGTGGAAATGACATCACCTAGTGTATTGATTTGTTTTGATCGTATTAAATTATTAGTTTCCAGCGCACTTCAGATTGCCAACAAATTTGCTTCACTTGTGCTTTCCTATTTTGGATATGTTGCAAGATATCTGCACAGTAAATTTAGTGACATTTAAATTTGGTGTGTGCTATAAATAAAAATAACATCACACAGCCTTCCTCCAGCACACCCACAGTGCCCAGCATGACTGTCGTGTAAATCCTTTCACTTTGAAGTCAGAGAAAGAAAAATGAACACCAAGCTCCCTCAGAAGACAGAGCCAGACATTTGACCTCTGTCTCTGAATGCACAGCAAATGTGACAAGATAAGGACATGATTTAAAGGCCTGTTTACAGAAAGGAGAACTGATGGAAAAATTTAAGGGGCCCTTGTAAGCAGGCTATGCTCCACTAAAGGGGCAAACTCAAACGGGACAGCCTAAAACAAATAAAGCCAGCAAATAGAAAGCAAGCAAATGTGAGTTACGAACCACAAAGCCAGGGGCGAAATACATTTCCAGGGAAGCTTTCTGAATGTACCCAAGATGTCTTTAGTAAACCAGACAGCTGTGCTGTATGGTAGGCTTCAACTTTAAAAGCCATGGTGTAGTGAAACCATAGAGCAGAATGTTGTAGCATAGTTTATAAGGCAAAGACTTCTAGCTTACATAGACTCCGATTAAGTTTCTCATCCCAACTGTCTCACAAACACTCTTAATGCTCTCATTCCAGTTCCACCACTACTCATCCACGGCACAACATTCACAATTTGGCTTATCACACGATATCATCAGGACTCTACATCTCCTTCCAAAGAAATAACAGCTCCGAGTCACAAAGCATTTATGAATAACTGCAAGTAGTACTAAAGGGGTACTCTTTTATATACTCTTATATGCTTTTGTGAAGCTGCCTTGAAATGCCCGACACCCTTCTAGTAAAAGTGCAAAGAGGACAGAATACGGTCTATTTGTGATAACTGTGTATTAATTTCCCCTGAATATTCCCGTTGTATATGTTTTGGGGGCAATTCACAAAGAAGTGTAAGAGTATATTAAAAACAAACTGCACGAAAACCTCTTTACGCTCCCTTTGTGAATCGGCCCAATCATCTTAATCTCACAGGAACACATTAATTCCTATCATCCTTCTGTCCTACCTTCCTCTTCCTACTTTAACCCTACAATTCTCCTCAAAAGTTGCTCAGCAGCAAAACTAGGACTCCATAAACTTTCATGACCTTAACTGCAATACGCAATTGTTCATTGATCAGTATCTGCAACTACACCTGAACATTTAGTACAACCAACAAGTTCAACATCCTCAGAACCAAGGCAAAGAAAAAGGAAACACCTCAGTTCCAGTTTACAATCCACCTTTCCAACCTCTTACATCTAGCACACATTCCACACTGCACAACCCACTGTTCCTTACGTTTACTGCATTCTCAGAAATGTTGCCAATTTTTACAAACTCTGAAAACCCCATTTTGTTTCTGCAACTCATTTGTAGCTAATAATTGCAAGTACCCTCTGTTGTTCTTCCGCTTGTTTCCTCAACTACGCTGCCCAGTGAATCAGTCACTTCCTGCCACTCTGGAAACAAAACAGGGGTTGCTCTGTGATTCCTTTATAAATCAGAAGGTGTCTGCCAGAGGCACCCTCTGGTGTAATCTGGTTTGTCTGTTACTGTCCTCAGGCAGCCTTGTCCAATTATGAATCCCTGACCTCAGTCACTTGGATAGAATTCTTTACAATGAATTTAGAACGTTCACCCTGCCCATTCTTTTGTAGATGGTACAAGTTAGACTTGAAGTGCTTCAAGCATTGAAGCACTTCACTAGAAATCAGTTGACGATCAGCTAGCATTTCTAACCACCAAGTTAGTATTAAGAGGTTACCAAAGAAGATCAGTAGTTAAGGTATATAAAGAGCTGGCTCCAATAACTCAGACACTCTACTATAGAAATTCGAAAAAAAGAGGCTCATGATAACATCACCTTTGTAAACACATATTCATTAGTTAAACTCTATTAAGAAATTCATCAGTACATTTTGGAGGATGATGAATAGTGGGAACTTGCCTTCCCTTCACCCGTTACATACTTTCAAATGTGGGGGTAACTTGAGTGATCAATTGGTCCACACAGGAACATTGTATACAGGATTTGTCGCCTCACGGCCTACGTAGTTGTACTTACCCAGAGTAAAAGGCCATTACCTTTCAAAGTGCTTCTAGTATCTGTACAGATAAGAGAACATTGAAACCTCTTGCTTTGGGACCACTCATCTCTTAGGAGTAAGAACTGACCGACTGCAACATGGACTTCGTGGGGACTAAAGCATGTGGGGATAACTACCAGAAAGGTGAAGATTCACATCTTAGAACATAATAGCAACATAAATTGTGCACGCTTAGCCATCAAACGGGAAATTTCAATAGTTCCTCACACGTGTTGAGTTACATGAGGGCTGTGCTTATTGCTTCCAGTTTTGTCAAATCAGGAGGAAAAAAAGTATCATTTTAGCAGTTGCTTTGTTGATGCAATTGACACAGTTTGACCTTTTCTCTTTAAATTATTTAAAAAAGTTCCAATTGTGTGCATTTTTCAAAGTGTCTTGTCTAAAGCCATGATGTACTGAGTGCATTGAAGTTTCAGGTTTCTGCCTATCAAATTCAGGTTGGTAACCACTAATCAGTGCCATCCTTTGGAGACTTTGGTTGTCTACTTATATGTTTTATTTTTTATGTACTGTTTACTTAGGGCATGCTGAGATGAAAGCCTTATAACACATCCTTGGTTTTGTTACTCTTAATGGTCATAAAATGGAATGTATTTAATGAACTCATTCTTGCTATCTATATGTGTCTGAATCAGCTTGGGTGAGGCTGGTACTTTTGCCAGATAATGACTAGTAATGTACCTTGAAAACGGAAGTTTAATCAGAGGATAGTCAGTCAAGTTCTGTGAGGTTGCACTGCTAGGATTGCTAAGGTTTGAGTGGGTGTGAGACTACACTAAGTTCAGCTTGTAGTTTTCTCTTTGTGCAGTACATTTCACTGCATGCATAACATTGGGGGCTTCCAGGTTCACTTTTATTTTTGAGGCATGCTTGTACAGTCTCTTAGTTTAGCTTAGTTTACATAAGTCTGCAGCCTCTTTCCACAGTGACCGATCTCCACAGAAACCTATTGGGCTCCCAAAGCTGTTTTGCACCCTGTACCCGTCAACCCTTGTACCGCTGGTGGTGTTCTGGTGATGCTGCCTTGGATCTTGCCCACCACTCACTGTAACTTAGAGTTTCCTATTTGAATGTCCTGGGCATTGGCCTCTAGGTGCTATGATAATTCAAGAGGTTTGACCAAGAAGAATGCACCCAAACTGAAATGCAGAAAATTGTGGCTTTAGTGCAAGAGCTAGTTGCATGAATTTTACATCAAGTAGTCATAAACCCAAATAATGCATGCCTTATCTTAGATCTCCATGCATGCCAATTCTTTTGGGTCTGCTACCACCAGTTTATGTCCTTTCCAGCGTCACTATTCATACGGATGAGATTGTGACTGCTTGGGAGAATCTCATCCAGAATATTTACCAAATTGTTTGCAAACCATGATTTCCCGAAACCAAGATGTGCAGTAATGTTTGTTGGTTAGATTGTTAGTGTCAGTGTTGTATTCAGAAGACCAACAGGTGTTCATGTGATCAATATTTGTCATTAAGATGGCTTGCATGGAAGGGGTATGAATGGACGAGATTTTATATTTGATTGAATTGTGTTTAAATCTGTGTTACCCAGAAGATCCTCCTAAAGAATTTGGGGGTTTGCATTTTTGTCCTGATTGTGGGAAGCAAGGTTTGACTGGAGGAGAGTTTTGGTCTGGACTGTTCCTATCGGGGCAGGACGAAGAATGATTTGCATATGGCTGGATCTAATATGAGATGGCACTATGGGCTAATGAATTATGGGTTGGAATGCTGCCACACGTGATTGCCAATGGTTAGACAAATTGCAAGCATTTCTCCCATCACCGTTTGTGTGTTTGATATATCACCCTATGGGGACAAGGGTATGCCTAGGCATGCCCCCCATCCTCACTGTGCCCTGGAACCAAGCTGCACTGAACTAGGGCAAAACCAGGCTTGGGTTGCTTCAGTTCTGATTCAGAGAGGACCTGGTTTTGAAATTTGGCCTGGACTGTTCACATTGGAGCGGGTTCAAGACTGACTTGCACATGGCTGGTCTAATCTGAGGTGACAGGCTGGGCGAAAGAAGGATGGATTAGAATGCTACCCCGAGCATATGCCAGTGGTTACACAAATTACAAGCATTCCCCCCATTACCTTTTGTGTGTTTGACGTAAGAGAATTTCCCCTCGTATTGGTGATGTATTATTGGTTGTAGTGTTACTAGCTGCTTGATAGGATAGTTTGCTTCTAATAGTTTGTTTCTACTGATTGGTGGAAGATTTTTGAACAGTGGACACTTTTGAGAAATGTTTGTTCTGCAAGTCATTATCTAGGATTTCCAGGGTTCATGGTTATAAGAGGGGATTTGTCTCTGGTTCAATTGCTCAGCCCTGCCTGTTATTGGTGGTGTGCTGGTGGGTTTCATTGATGTGGGAAGTAGGTTTACCACATTTGTATAGTCATGAAAGTCATTTCTATTGTCCTTATAGCCACACTTTTATTTTTGTGACCTCCTAAGATTGCTATCAAATGTGTTATTAGTCTCTTTGTAGTTTTACTGGGTCATAGAAGGTATTTGACTTTCATGACTAGTTATTTTTGGTGCTATGTGGACTTACCATGGCCTTGTGCCGACCTGGAGATCTTGGCAACATATTACGTTTTCTTAATGTTTGGTATTAGAGAACTCTCCTGTACTTAGTTATCCATATGTGGTCTACCAGTGGTACAATCAAACTACCAGCTCCATCTTCTACTGTGTGGAAAAACACTTAAATTGAAGTGTTCCTGACTGTCTCAGACCCCACACTTATATTCTAAAACAAAATCCCCTCATTCCTCCAACCCTCACGGATAATTTTTTATCCTGTGTGGAATTTTGCTTTATCCGGTATAGCAGCCCATCAGCACAGTCTGTGGTGAAATCAACTCATTTCTTCCTCTGTGCCCAAATGCGCTATAGGTTTATTATTTCATTAGTGTGATACCCCTCTGGCCCTTTGATATTGTTAAATGCTAATCTTAAGATACGCTTGAGTGGCAATAGAGCCTGTCCAATCAGGTAGAAGGATTGAGATGTATCTCTGCTTCTCTGTTTCTCCAACTTAATTCAGTAGGATAGAAACCTTTGCACTTGTACCAAGCTTACTACACTCCTGGACGCCGAGGTTACCTTGTGTATGAGTTATTAGCCCATTAGCTCTTTCAAGAAATTCTCTGTATTTATTTATAGGTTGGAGTTTTATTTAGGGGAAACTAGAAGTGTTGGGTGTAAGAGCGCTACGTATGACTTACAAGGTGCCATAAGGAAACATTACATTTTGTTGAACCGGTTTACAGATTTTAGACTGAGTCCTCCTCTAATTAAGGCTGTTCACATATAAGCTTCCATGCAGTTCCTTCTGTTCTGCTTCTCTAAGGGAAATCAAGAGAGGAGTCATTTCATTGCAGAAAGATAATGCAGGAAGAGAACTGTTGATGGGGGAGTCCAGGTATATAAGGTGAGAAGTGTAAATTCAGGCGGACACACATAGAATATTTTGGACATGAAATTTCAGACACAGGCATAAAACCCAAGGTGAGTTTGGTGGGAGCGATCAAAGGGTTGGTCTCACAACAAAACAAGGAGGAGTTACTCAGATTTTTTTGTAATGGCTGAATATGATTGTAAATTCATTCCTAATTTTTCCATAAAGAGACTAAAAATAAGGGGTTTGTTAAAAAAGGGTGCAGGCTTTGTTTGGGACTGTGATTGTGAAGAGGAATTCAAGTTATAAAACAAGAATTAGCTGCTGCTCCTGATTTGTGTAGGTTTGATCCTAACGTAAAATCCACCTTGATTGCCGACGTGAGTATCAAGGGGTTAAGAGTAGTGTTATTGCAAGGAGAAGGGAGCAGTACCAGGACCATCATGTCTGCTCCATGGAGTTTGAAGGGACAGTAAAGAGCTACTCCGTTATAGAGAGGGAAGCCCTGGCAATTTTTTGGGCTGTGAGAAAGATGTGAACCTTTTTGTGGAGTTGTGAGTTCAAGGTTAAAATGGATCATAAGCCTTTAAAGGATATTTTCCACAGAAAAGGTATTGATGCGGTATCAGGAAGAATTACTAAGTGGGTAGCAGCATTGCATGATCATGATTTCTTGGTGGAATACATAGCATGGGCCAGGAATGTGGTGGCAGATGCTTTATCTTGTTTGGTGGATAACGTAGAAGGGACAGAGTGTGGAGATTATGAGTTCAACGAGAAAGAGGCTGTGTGTGTGATAGAAGGTAATGTATTAGCTGAAGAAGAGTGGAAGAAAGCCACCTGTGACAATGGAGTGTTGCAGGCAGTATTTAAGTTGTTGAAAACAGATTGGCATAGAAAGGAATGCAAGGGTAAAGATTGTCAAAAGTTTTGGAAAATAAGAGAGAAGTTAATGGAGAAGCAGGGACGTTTATTCAGAGGAACAAGGTTGGTTCCACCAGTGTCTTTCAAGAATTCCTTGTTGAAGTTGGTACATGAAGGGCACCAAGGGATTTCAAAGACGAAGGAGTTATTAAGAACAGCTTATTGGTGGCCAGGGACATGGAGACAGAAGGGTTAGTTAGGGAGTGTGCACAGTGCATGACAAGCAATAAAGGTTTGAAAACCAGAGTACAACATATGGTGGTGAGGAAGTTGCCAGATGGTCCATGGGAGGAAGTTGCCTTAGATATTCTTGAACCTATTCACTCAGACAGGATCCACGTATGTGGTTATTTTGATGGACTTATGCTCAAGGTGGCCGGAAGTGACCTTTACACAAGGGGTGGAAACCAGACATGTGGTGGCGTTTCTTATAGAACTTATAAGCAGGGAAGGTATCCCACGTATGTTGCTCACAGATAATGGGGTCCAATTGGTTTCAAGGGAAATGGAAGAATTTCTCACTGAGAGAGGGATTAGTCACAGGAAATGTGCTTTGTACCACCCAGATACTCATGGTGTAGTAGAACGCTTCAATGGAGTGCTGAAAGAGACCATCAGGATGGCCAAGAATAATGCTGTGGAGTGGAGGGAAGAAGAGCAAAGTAAGGTTGTTTTGTATCGTCTTACCCCCCATTTCATCACAGGGAAGTCTCAGTTTGAGCTGTTTTAAAAAAAGAAGACCCTATTGTCTGATGATGAGAGGCATGAAGAACGGAGAGGCCATGATAAGATCGGTGAGAGGGTGGTAAATAGGAAGGAACGTGAAGAGAAGAGGATGGAAGAGAGGAAAAAATGGTTTGATGGGAGGACACGAGTAGAGGTCACCAAAGTGCATGTAGGTGACTGGATAAGAATTAGAATGCCGGGTGGGAGTTGCAAATTTTCTGATCCCATCCATGTAGTGAAACTTTTCATGACTGCTGTAAAGACCTCAGATACCAGAGATACCAGAGTGTGGAATCCCAACAAAGTAGTAGTGGTGAAATATGGCAAAGAAAGAGAGAAGGAGAGTTTGGGAGAGTCTAAGCATTGTGTGAACAAAGAAGCTGAAGAGGAAAGAGAGGATATGGGTGAGAAACCAGCTATAGGAATGAGTAGAAGCAATGATAGAGAGAAAGTGAGTGTGGGTTTATAAAGGAATCAAAGAAAGGTGAAGACTCCTAATTTTTGGGAGAACTATGAGAGAGATGCACCACATGTCATTTTTATTCTATTAGATATTATATTGTTAGTTTATTTTAGTCTTTGTGAGCAATGTTTTAATGTTAGCTTTATTTTGTTATGTTTCATTCTCTTTGTGTAAGTATCTCTGGAGGGAGCTGTGTAGTATCTTGATTGCATATTGATAGGAAGTGGAATGCGAATATGGCACATTCTATTATTCTGAGACATCAGTACACTCTTCGATAGAAAAGTGGTTTCCTGTGGATGGGCAAGTATCTCCACCAGAATGCCACCTAGTCTCTTCCCTTTAACTTTTAGGAGGAGCTGTGCAAGAATTCCAGCCTTTGGGTGATTTGGAAATCAGAACTGTTTAGTTTTATGAGACAGAGAATTCTTCCCATTCTTCTTAACATACCATAGATTCAACAGACTAGCCTTTCTCTTACCCATCATTTTAAAAAAGTCTGTTACATAAATTTTCTTTTTTAAAGACTTAGGGCTACATGTACAAAGCATTTTGGTGGCCGCAAACGGCCTGATTCACAGAAATTGGCCCGTCTGTGACCAGCAAAAATGCTTTTTGGGATGTACTAGGCCCAAATTTCAGCTTGTTACCGAATCGTAATTTGAGTTTTGCGATTCGGTATTAGTAAGGGGCGTCTTGAGGGGGTCTCGTTCTAATACCGAATTGGAACGGTATGTATGAATATTTTGCGACCGAAATGCGGTCGCAAAACATTTGCATTTACTGTCAATTGAAAGTTGGTGGTAACCCATTTGCAGAAGTTGATCTGTCAACCACCAGCATCGTCTTCTCCCTACCCTTCGGCCACCAATCACAATGCAGTAGTAGTAGTGTGCTCCTCCCTCTCAAGGGTATTATTTTGTCCCCCCAACTCCACATCAGAGGGGGTTGAATTCCTCCCAGTGAGTGTCTTCTCCCATACTGGACCCTGTACTAGGTTCTAGGAACTGTCAAAGCGTAAATAAGCAAAGGTGTTCTTGTCCACAATTCATTCTTTAGGAAACGGTATTTACTTTGGTCAGATCAGTTCCTGACCTTTTTATAGACCTGTTGAGGGACAATGGCCATTGGATGGTTGGTGGGTTTTCTCTGTTTCAATAGCCATGTCCACACTGGTTCCCTTTACGCTTTAATGAGGTATTGGGATAGTGGGCCATCTGATTTTCAAGGACCCCTGGTTGAACTAGGCCATTAGACGCTCCTGTAGTTGATTATTTGATTAACATGGACAAACTGGAGAAATGATGGGGCCGAGTCACAAAAGCATTTATGAGTATGAGAAGTAATACTTCAGGAGGACTCTTACATGCATATGTGAACTGGCCCTAAGAATCTAAAATTGGAATAAAATGGGACTATTCAGGGAATATTCATAAACAATTATCACAAATAGAAAGGACTGTACCTCTTTGCACTTTACTAATCAGGGTGGATGTCTTGGGGTTGATTCACAAAGGCGTGTAAGATTAATTAAAAGAGTACTCCTGTAGTACTACTTCCCATACTCATATGATTTTATGAATTCGAAATATTCTATATAAAAAAGATAATTCTATTTAGTGTCATATAGCTCTATGATCCTTCAATGAAAGTAGTAATGTAATTGTGTACTTTAAATACCAGGGTTTTAATATATTCATGAATGTGAAATGTACAGTTGTTTTATATGGAGAAAAGGTGCCCCCCACGCCCCTCATTTTGTTTGTGTTTGGTGTAATTTAAAATATATGTACTGAATTTAAAAGTTACATTGAGCAGTTTTTTGCTGCTATCATTCATTGTTTGTTGAAAGGTGGGAGTTGCTATACATAATGGTTTGAATGCCCTCCTGAAGTGTAGTTATGTTTGTGTATGTTCTCCTCGGTAGGAGGATCTTGCTAACTGCCTCCACCCTTAAAATGAGTATAAATTATTTCTGGACTCTAGAGGCATATTCGCAGAGGTACAAAGTGCTTAATTCCTGCCAGCGGTTGCAGGAGGTGGGCACCGGTGCTCATTTTTGGCAACTGGACCCTATTTTTTTATCAGACTTTGACCTACAGCAAGAAAGAGAAAAACAAAAAGGGAGAAAAAGGATTAAGACAAAGCTGGGAACATAAGGAGAGAAAGCGGGTATGAAAAAGACCTTGGAAGAGTGAGATAAAGAGACTGCAGTTGTATGGTGGTGGAAGCCGGAGGCGTGGAGTGGAATCAAGACTAGGCAGGCTTCCTAGTCTGTGACCCTAGCTCTGGATGGCAGTGGGCTCCTAATGAAAACTCTGGGTCCTTGCACATATCATTTTTTTATTAATTAATCACCAATGTAGATGATTGCACTGTTGATAGAAAGTGATTTTATTCATAGGTTGAGTTGAAGAATTTGAGCGTGATTATTGCATGATCAGTAGCAAGCGGTGCCTGAGCCGGGCTGGTCAGTTTCATGAGTGTCAGCCCCTTGCTGCCAGGCATTCAGAGCCCCGTGGGCAACAGACAGACGTAAAAATCCTAGATATTGCTCCCAAGGCTATCTGAGGGCAGAGCCTCCTTTACTTGTTTAACTCCCTTAGCTGAGCTTACTGGATTAGTCTGACTTCTGAAAATAGCATAGGATCTCTACAAATGCGTGGCATAGAGGGTGAACTGGCAGCCTGATGGGTGACCTCCCGGGTCAAACCCATCCTGGGCCAGAGGGCTCCCGGCAGTCACCACAGCAGCTATTAATAATGTTATGTCATTCGTATTTACATTATATGGCGCACTGCTGTCACTGACAAGAACTCCTTTAAAAAAAAATTGTTTATGCAGTACAGACTCCCAACAAGGTGAGAAAAGAATTAGATTAAAAAACGCAAAGCCATAAATTAAAAGGACAAATGAAATGTTTATTATCTCATGAACCGTGAAGAGCAGCGGGAGAAATGACCAGGGAGACGGATTAACAAAAAAGCTCAAGTTAAAAGCAGGGAACGCGCACACCTTAGATGCCCCCTCCCCCTCGAAGAAGGATCCACTCGCCACTCCCAGGCCATGGGCACCATAGAGGGTAAGATGGTCATGATCCCCCGTCACTAAAACCGAGGGCCACAGACAAGCCCTATGCTGTCCTTATAATGGAGAGGTGTGAAGGGGCGACACGCCAAGGTCCGAGCCAGGACGCAGCCCGAGGAATGGAGGAGCATGGGGCACAGTCCCCGATGGCTGCAGAAAAAGGCACTGCCATGTGTTTAGGTCCACCATCTGTCTGAAAATGGATCATCGTACACTTCCATCATATACTGTCCATAGTATACTTCCTGTATACACTGTTGCCTGTGTATATCATAATAACATGCTATATAATATCATTATGCTATTTCTATATTCTTTGCCCTCACTTCCCGCCAATATTCTTTGTGCTTACATCCCGCTAATACTGGAAGATTACATCTACGCTGTTAGTTCAAATTGCACATCTCTCATACACACCATTGTATCGTTTTCGTTTTTGTATTTAGACGCAGGTATCTGTTTCGTATTTTATATGCAATTTACGTACTCTGAAGTCCTTATGTAATGTAACTGTTTTTTTTGTAAAGCGCTCTGACACCTTCGGGTAAAGTACGCACTATATAAAAATGCATGGATAAAAAAAAAATAAGGCCGATGAGCTATGCACTGGGTGACTGGAAGGTCAGAAACACCTTGATGTATTTTGCCTGGGGTTCCTTCATTTTGTGCTATGTCCCTGGGCGGTTAAATCACTAAATATTTAAAAAGACAAAAAGAGAACGACCCAGTTGACACACTCAGAAATCCATAGATAAGAGCAGCAGAAAGGGGACAAGGATTACACCAAAATAATCCAACCCATCAAAATACTCATGAAAAAATTCAACCTCTTAATCTAGAATTTGTGAGAACTCTCACTAATTCATTAAAATTATCACAACGACCCCATCCATTGCCAGGCCAGAAATTAACCCATAATTAATGGGGGAAATGGTTACATGCAAGTGATGTTACTCAGTCTAGTGACCAAATAAAACAAAACATTTTTGGGTATCCTCTGCCCCATTTGTTTAAAAATAACCTTCCCATCGATCTACCAAATTGATTACAAATTATAGCCATTGTGTAACCCTCAGAGAGCAATGTTTAATTCACAACTCCTGGTGGCCCCCCGCCCTGGGCACCGCACCCAAACCGACAGACCACGCACGCAACCTGGGCTTCATCCTGGACTCCTCCCTCTCCATGACCAGGCAAGTCAACGCCGTCTCCTCGGCGTGCTTCAACATCCTACGCATGCTACGGAAGATCTTCTGGTGGATCCCCACCGAGACCAGGAAGACAGTCACCCAGGCCCTCGTCACCAGCCGACTGGACTACGGCAACGCCCTCTACGCCGGTACCACCGCCAAGCTCCAGAAGAGACTCCAGCGGATCCAGAACGCCTCAGCCAGACTCATCCTCGACATCCCACGAAACAGCCACATCTCCGGACACCTGAGAGACCTGCATTGGCTCCCTGTCAACAAAAGAATCACCTTCCGTCTCCTCACCCACGCACACAAAGCCCTTCCCGACCAAGGCCCGAGCTACCTCAACAACCGAATCAACTTCTACGCTCCCAAACGCCACCTCCGATCAGCCAGCCACGCCCTCGCCGCCGTCCCCCGCATCCGAAGAGCGACAACAGGAGGAAGGTCCTTCTCCTACCTGGCCGCCAAGACCTGGAACTCCCTCCCTCCCGACCTGCGCCTGACCCAAGACCACCTCTCCTTCAGGAAGAAGCTGAAGACCTGGCTGTTCGAGCAGTGACGGCACCCCCCCCCCCCCCAAGCGCCTTGAGACCCTACGGGTGAGTAGTGCGCTCTATAAATGCCTTGATTGATTGTTTCCACAAAGAAAATAAACATTACCTACCAAATGTTGCTCCAAGATCCAGAATCTAAAATGAAATATTCACTAGAGGCTGCAAATGATGTTAAATATCGGTTGACTCCTACAAGCCAAAGCGGCCTGAACCCAATTCTTCTTCCCCTATTGAATGCCAGAAACGTCCCTGCCAACTTTAAGAACAATCTCACTGTGCGAGGAGGAGGCACAGCCTTGAAGGGGTGGGGCCTCATGCCGAGAAGTACCTACAAGGCATTTTTGAACTCAACCCCTCCCCCAAACCTCCTCCTCCCCCCAGAAAAAAGCTTACTGAGACTGGTGCCAATTTCCTGGGGTGTTTTCAAACCCCTTAAAGGACATCAGCAGTTCAAAGTCTCAGAAAACGAGATGGAAAACCACTATTTACAGTAGTTTTCAGCTTGTTTTCCCATCCACCATGTGATATCAGCGGTGCAGAGCAGGAATATCGACGGAGAAATATCGTGAGACATAAATATCACCGCAAAAATAGCATGGGGAAGAAATATCGACAACAAAAACTATAGTTGACAAGAATAGCGACTGACAGGTAAGTAATATCGATTACAAAAATATCGTTGTAATATCGTTTACAAAAATATAGTTGACAAAAATATCGATTTACTAATAATGTTATGTATTTTAGTGTTTTTAATGAGAATAGTTTGTCATTTTATTATATGTTTTAGAATTTTAATTGTTATTAATTTATTTTAAGTTTAATTCTGCTTTTTTAGTTCCGTAGAGGGTGGTGGGTTTATAGGGGAATAGGGTGGGAAGTAATTTAATTATATAGATTTAAATAATAATTTATAGTAGTTAATTTTGTTTTTTTAAATTAGAATTTGCGTTTTTATTTCCGTAGCGAGTTGTGGGTTTATAGGGGAATAGGATGGGAAGTAATTTAATTATATAAAATGTATTGAACAATTAATGTGTTAATTGATTAATTAATAATAGTTTAATAATTAGTTGTTAATTAACTTCAATAAGTCAATTAATAATTAATTATGTTAATTGTTTCATTAATTTTAGGTGTGTGTTGTGGTGTTTACATGTGTAAATGGTGTGAATGGTGGTAAGTAATTAATTTCTTATTGATTAATTAATAAATAAATTAATTTTCATTAATTAATTAGTAATTATTAAATTTAGTTGTGTAATTAATTTTAGGTGTGTGTTTTGGATATTATAGTGTTAAATAATGTGTAATTAATTATTTTTTATTATCTTTGTTAATAATATATTTAAATTTATATATTAATTATGTTATTTTTGTAAATTAAATGTAATAAAAATGTTGATGGTTTTGTTTTTTATTGTTTTGGGATCCAACGTTTTCCCTACTGTTGCGCTCACTGGAGTGGGAATAGTAATTTTTACCCCTCCGCAATCCAACGCTTTCCCTACTGATAAACTCACTGGAATGGGAATAGTAATTTTTACCCCTCCGCTATCCAGCGCTTTTCCTACTATTGCACTCATTGGAGTGGGAATAGTAATTTTTACCCCTACGCTATCCAGCGCTTTCCCTATTGTTGCACTCACTGGAGTGAGAATAGTCATTTTTACCCCCTCGCTATCCAACGTTTTAACTATTAATATTTTTATTTTGTTATTAAATGTATGTATTATTTTTTTTAAATAGTTTAATGTGGTAATTAAATAAAGAATATTTTATTTTATTTAAAATTATTCATATAAGTGTTTATTTTATTTTTATATAATTTAAAAAGTTTATAAATTAAATAAAGATAATAGTTAATAAAATGTATTTAAGTAAATATATGTATATGTACACTTTTTTGTGTTTATATTTATTAAATTAAGTTTATTTGTTATAATTAGTTAAAATATATATTAAATTTAATGTATTTTATTAATATTAATATTACTTAATTCGTTTAAGTTATGTTATATTTTAAAGTCGATATTTTTTACATCTATATTTTTTAAATCAATATTTTTGAGTCGATATTATTGTACATACCTGTTTAAGTATAGGGAGCTGATATTTTTGTAATCGATGTTTTTACATCAATATTTTTTTCATCGATATTTTTCACATTGATATTTAAACATGGAACCGATATCAGCACCTCACAGTGTGACCGTGTGATGGGAGCCAATATCGTGTGTCACACGGTGGTATAGTTTGAGTTGGCAGTTATGCAGAAAGATCCAAAAATGGCAATGCTCCAGCAACCCTTCAAGTGACATGCTAACCCTACCTCATCGCCCAAATGATTACCGTGGTAGACCTGTTTGCAGTTTAGAGATGTCTTGACCACTCACTTGCTCTTAGCTCTTTTACCATCTTAATAGACTTAAACTATATGGACCAGCGGCTAGACAGCAAAAAAGGAGGTTTTTATAAGACTTACTAAATAAATAAATCTATCAAACTGTTGATAAACAACGAAGCGTCTTTTTTCATGATTTTTAAGTTTCTCTGGAATGTTTTCTACTTGGGCATCACAGATACGCCAGTTAGTGCCAACAAACGGTGTGCCATGCTAGAAACTATTCAAATATTTAATCGGCATTGTATGTGCTATAGTGAGCATGGCGTCTGAACAGGTAAGGCTAGAATTACCTGGTAAATTTAAAGGCAATTGAATTTCGTTTTTCAATTTTATCAATTTCCAAATACACTGGGGTTAAAAGTGGTTCTTCTCATGGTTATGTTAGAATGCCTAGCACAGTTTAGAAGATGCCCTTTAAATAAGGCGCTTACTTGTCAAAGTGTGCAAGACTAGCCGGGACTGTATGGTGGGATTAATGAGACAAATCCACGTACCAGTTAAAATTTTAATTTGATCGAAATATGAGAATTTTGCATATATGTTTACCTTAATTTCCTATACATCTGTGATTTATCAAGGACGGTGAGAGCAAAAACCAATATTCTTATTGAACTAGGTCCCCAACAACCCTGAAAAAGTAGTACCAGTTTGTGCACTGCTTGTAGGATCAATTCATTTGAATAATTTCCGAGATTGTAACCGGAGTCTACACAGAGCGGTGAATGGATTAATAAATGAATGCAACAATCGAGCAGCACGTGCATCTTACATTGCTGGACTCCTGGTCCGATTTCATTGTCTCGGCGATGTATTTGACGCCCTCTATGGCACTCTTCACATCTGGATTTTTCGTGAGCGGTGAATCATAGGTCACTGCAGCTGGTCCGGGCTTCCCAGAGATTTCAGAGATGTCAATGTCTTCCGTGAAAATCCTTTTATTGTGCTTGCCTTTGGCCGGGCGTTTCATTGTGGAGAAGAACATCACATTTGGGATGGTCTCAATAAAAATCTGGAAAAAACAGATTTTACGGTGATGTACTAGATTGAATTACATAACACATTTCCATTATAGCATTGATTTTTTCCCCACATTCTGTAATATTTGAGCAAGGATGCATGTCAGGCTGATATTTAATGTCCGTTTCGCAATTTGCGAGTCACAGAAAAAGGCAAATTGCAAGTCGCAAACACTGAGGGTCGTACAGCTGGCCCTCAGCTACTGAAAGGTTTCCAGGTAACTATTGTAAAGGGGTTGCCACTACACAACACCACATGTGATGTTTTATTGTAACTTTTGCTCGGTCTGACCTAGAATCAATATTTTATTTGCAGTGGCGGCTCGCAGAGGTAACGCTGTGGGGCAGTGAGGTGGAGCGGGGGCGGGGCTGGTTGGGGGGTAATGGAGTCCGAAATACGACAGCAAAGGTGAACGTAAATAAATATCTGCCGTCGTATGTCAGACTCCCCCACTCCCCCAGACTCCCCCACCTTGCCCCGCCCCTTCCCGCCTCACCGCCCACAGCTTTACCTCTGCGAGCTGCCACTGTTTATTTGTTGAAATCTGGGATACAGCAACGATGGATTATGTGGAAAGTGCAGTATCTTCTTGAATTATGGGGAAGATGTTGCAGCTGCAGGATTACTTAATCCCAGAGCCCTACTTACACTTGTATGGCCCTCTGCTGAAGTGCAACAGAGAGCCAAGGGGACTATGTATCCTTTATAGGTTCATGGTTCTATGCCGGTGTGTATCTCTGCAAAACTCAAAACTGGGGCCCTGATTTGGAGTGCGAAACAAAGCATCACTCAAAACTACACAAGCATACCAACAAACCATTGAGTGATAGTGTGAGATTTGGAGAAGTGGGAAGTGGCAGGGCAACGGAGTGTTTGAGCACAAGATCCATTGCAAATATTTACATAAGTTTAAAAATGTGCATGCAAAAGTTGTACATTTTCCAACAGTCAATGAGCAATTGAATGTTTACAGTGCCAGTAACGATTAGTAAAACGTGTTGTATTTTTCTTAATTGTATTTTTTATTTGAATCATAGTCTCTGAAAACGGTCAACAAACATCAAATATTGCATATTACTTAGTAAAACACGTAAAAGTGGGCAGCAGTCAGCCCCTGATTCTCCTCTGGCTCTGCCAAACGTTTTCTCTGTTTGGCAGAGCTGAGGGATAGAGAAGCGGGGCAGAATGTACCCCTCCTTCCATTTGAGGCTCCAGCTACACTGAGGGTAATGGGAGGAGGCTACAGGAAAAGCAGTCTGTGTGCCCTTGATCATCTACTTTCTCTGTCTCTCTTATTCCCCTGCACAATCCACATCTCCTGGGTAAGGGAGTGTCAGAAGCTGTGGATTTGGACATTGGAAAGTTGACAGCAGTGGCCCTATGCAAGTGTTTTTATGCTGCTGCTTCTCCATTGTCTTCAGTGGTGCCTTCAACATTTCTAAGTTCTAATAAACATTGATACATCAATAATGCAGTGCCTATTATAGCCTTATAGCCCGCGGGCTATACCGGCTATTAAAGGCCCGCTGCAGCGTTAAAGGCCCGAGCCGAAGGCGAGGGACTTTATCAAAGCTGCGGGACTTTAATTGCCGGTATAGCCCAGCTACGAAGGGCTATAAGGCTATTAGAACATTCTGCCACTAGAGGGCAGAATGTTCTAACAAATTAAACAAAGCCTTCAGGGAGCGCGAGGGGATTGAAATCCGCTCAGGCTCCCTGAAGCCTTTGTTCACAGCCAGAGCTTTGAACAAAGAAACATTGGAATGTTGGAGCCAGCCGGGCTTATACCAGCCATTATAAGCCCGGAACACTCCATTGTTTTCAATGGAGCTTCCAACATTCCAATGTTCTAATAGGTATAGAGCATAGGAATGCTGAGCTCTCCATTGAAGACAATGGAGTGCTCCGGGCTTCTAATGGCTGGTAGAAGCCTGGACCATCAACATTCCAATGTTTGTTCACAGTAACAGCTGTGAACAAAGGCCTCACAGGGCCCAAGGGGATTTAAATCCCCTCCGTGAGCCCTTTGTTTTACAAATTAGAACATTCTGCCATCTAGGGGCAGAATGTTCTAATAGCCTTAGAGTCCACCATAGAGGGCTCTACCAGCCATTAAAGGCCCGCTCCTTTGTTAAAGGCCCTCGCCTTCGGCTTGGGCCTTTAATGCTGGAGAAGGGCCTTTAATGGCTGGTAATGCCCACTATGGCGGTCTCTAAGGCTGTATTATACCTAGTCCTAAAGAGTCAGGAATTCAACATAAATTTGCCTCATTGCAAATGCTGCTGGCCAAAACATACATAGCAATCCTCTGGTACCGCCCCAAGAAGTCCTATAATAAAGTGTAGGAGAAAGATTGACTGGAATTGGCTTTGGCTGAGGAAAAAAGGATGTGCGTAGTCAGGATAGATGAAAAGATCATTGATAATGTAGCCATATGGTTCGACATGATGAAGTCAGTGTCAGGATTAAATGTGGATAGGACCCCACAATAGTACTTTAAGATACAACGTATTAGACACCCCTGTGAAGGTGCTAATATTGGAGCAATTTAAGTGAATCTGATTAGACGTGTCTGAACAAGGCAAAATGATACTAGTTAATATTGAATGTGGTCAAAATACACAAAGATGTCTGGACACTACGGAAGAAGCGCTAGAGAAGCAAGTATATGCATGTTATTATTTCTCTTCACTCTTACTTTTCCTTACATTTAGGATGCAAAGCGACAAAACTAATATAAGGTGAAAACAGTATGTATATGTTATTGTTGAAGTATTGGTAAATGTCGTATATGAAAAATATCCTTAAAGTTGCAAAACAATAAATGAAGATCTTTACATAAAATAAACTTAGGGCGTGAACATTTTCGATGTACCAGTTTTAGCAAAAGACAAAAAATTACAAGTGGCAAATCCTAAACCTTGATACGTTGTAGAGTACTGTGATTGCCTAATGCTCCTATTCCTTACTACTTGGAGTACTAGTGTTCCTCGTCACATTCCTGGCTTTCCTCCCTCCATTCCCTTTTGAGCCACCCCCAGGGTTTAGGGGGTTTGCATTAACTGTTCTACCCGTGGTGCCTTTTCATTGCAGACATGAAGAGGAGGGGAGACTATACCTAGGGACCGAGAAATTGCCTCACCTAGGGGCTGGGGGTGACCTCTTTTTCTTATTTAGGGTTAGGGAAGTTAAATCCTGTCTTTTGAATGAGGCAACTGTTATTTGGCTAGGACTGCAATAAGGATGAAAGACAAGGAGGTAATGCACTTTTGCATTTTGTGGGAAGTGTAATTTATATTTTCAAACATTTATCTGCTTTATTCAGTGCTGCTGCGTTTTTAACGACCAACTTAGATGTGCTCTTATTTCACAATATGATATGTTATGATATGACATGAAATG
Organism: Triturus cristatus; assembly: GCF_964204655.1. Taxonomy (NCBI): domain Eukaryota; kingdom Metazoa; phylum Chordata; class Amphibia; order Caudata; family Salamandridae; genus Triturus; species Triturus cristatus. The sequence continues at coordinate 848,165,378 of NC_140583.1, read as the reverse complement.
GCATGACATCATGATATGATATAATATTAGAGTTCATGTTTAGTATCAAGGGCCATATTATGGAAGTGCCCACTTTACATACCCCCAGGGAACTTTGGTATTACAGAAGGAGCAGCAGACACTTGTGCGTCCCCTTCTGTAATACTTTTAGCGCTATCTTCAGACGGCGTTCCCTCACTTGCATGTGGGCGTGGCCCCATGCAAATGTGGTAATCCTTTTGCCTGCGCTGTATTATAGATGTGGGTGCAGAGGCAAAGAAGCTGTCAAGAGGCGCACTAACAGAGCGCCACCTAAAAGTGGGAGCTCTCTCAGTGCACTCCCTGATGGCAGCTATCTGGAGGGGCTGAAGGGGGGTCCCATGGACCCCCCTAGACACTCCTTGCAGGCAGGTGAAGTCACTCACTGCACCCACCTGCAAAGTGATCTCTAATCCCTCTTAAAAGTGCAGGCGGGTTGCCGCTTGCGCTGTGAAACACAAAGCGGCTTCAAAGCAGCCTCTCTGTTTTTGCACATGAACGTCCTGCCCTGGGGGGCAGCATATTCCATGTAATATAGCGCATTTTCCCTGTTTGCGCCCGGCGCACTTGTTTTAAGGTGTGCCAGGCACAAACAGGGAAAGTGTGCCCTTTACATAATAGGGCCTCAGATGTTAAAGATTTCGCGGAGTTTGCACTTGGTCCAACATGGTGTAGCGTGGCAGTCATGATGTATGTTGTAGTAGATCAAACTTTAAGTCAGATTTCCGTTCTGCCTAGTCTTCCCAACCCATACACGGCGCTGACATGACTGTAGCGGTCTAGTTGTTACCGCGTCACGCTGACGTGACGCGGGCAGGCACGTTGGCGCCGGATGCGCGCGGAGAGCGAGCGCGGAGCGAGGAGAGAGAGAGCGCGCCGCAGCGAGGGACAGAGAGTGTTGGCCGGCGCTCCTCGGAGTAACTGCTCATTCGCATGCAAATAAACATAGCGGAAAGATCACACGTGTCTCGAGTGTTCATTGAGACGACGTTACAGTGGCGACGAGGTCGGGATAGAAACCAGACCGACGGGGAAGCACAGCAGAGGGCAACACTCCACGTGGCCCCCACGAGTTGAAGTAAGACACGCTACCAGGCCATCGGGCCCCAAACAGAACACAGCACAGGCCGCCTGGAGTGGGGGGAGTCACGGGATACGCCCTCGCCAACCGCGTAGGTCGATCTAAGGCACAGAGCAACCGAGGAGCGTGGCAGTGCCACGGTACAGTAACCGAACCACATACAGGCCACAGGGACGACGCCGTCCACAACCGCCAAAAGCACACGAGCCGCCTTCGCACGTAATCAAGCACAGAGAGCGCTGCACTGGCTACCAAAGAGGAGGAAGTGGGGTCCAGTGACAAGAGCCCCCAGAGGATCAAGCACACAAGAAACAACGACAACACCCCAGGCAGCCCCCCGAGCAAAGCCACCGACGAAACAAGCACCAAGGAAGTAAAGATGAGTACCCCGGCAGGGTATGCGATTGCACCGGTGCAATTCCTAACGAAACCTGGTGAACCAATGATGAAATGGGAGGACTGGAAGGAATACATAGACAATTTCATAGGGGTCTTGGAGGACGAGAACGAAGAAAAATTCACTCCTCAGAGAAAAAAACGCATCCTGCTACTAAATCTAGGGCCAGAAGGACTGAGAATATACAAGAGTTTAGTACCCACGAAGAGAGAAGACACAGACGATGATGTGTATGCGCACGCGGTGGAGGACCTAGATGAGCGATACCGCCCCACCGTCTGTGTTTCGGTAGATAGATATAACTTCCAGCAAAGGAAACAAAAGGTGGGGGAATCCATCGAAGAGTATGTAGCAGCACTGAGGAAGCTAGCAGCCCCGTGCAGGTACGCACTGTGGGAAGACGAATTTATAAAAGACCAGGTGATCATGCACACCACCAGTGCAAACGTGCAAGACAAGCTGTGGGCGAGTGGGGACACCACACTCAAAGAAGTAATGGTCATAGTGAAGAGGGCAGAACTCTCAAAGAGGTGCGCCGATGCTACCAGGAAAGAGACGGTCACCCCAACCATGGTGAACAGGATACAGGAGGGAGATCACCGCAGGGACCAGAAAACCAAACCACCCATAGCCAGAGGGACCAGCAGATGGCAAGGGAAACAAGCGGACAGCGAGAACAAGAAAACGTGCTACAGGTGTGGAAGTTGGTCCCACGAAGCCCACGACAGACGTTGCCCGGCCTTCAGAGCCAAATGCATGCACTGCGGTATCATGGGTCACTACGAGAAGGTGTGTCGGAAGAAACAGCAGAAAGGAGTGGTGAAATATATGGACCAAAGCACAGAAGACCAGGAAGAAGCCACGGAGGAAGAGGTGGTCACTGTCTTGTGTATATACGATCAGGTATTGAGCGTGGATGCCAAGAGATCAACCAAACCGGTCCTAGAGATGTCCATGGGCGGCATAACCATCTCAGTCGTGGCAGACACCGGATCCCCATTTACCATCATACAGAGAGCAGTGTGGGTAGAACAATTCCAAACCAAGTTGGGCCCTGGGCTGGAGAAACTAGACATACGACCGGTAACATATAATGGTGATCGCATTCCCATGCTAGGTTTCCGACGTCTACTGTTCGAGTTCAGAGGCCGATCAGCGTGGTGCAAACTGTATGTGGCCGAGAAAGGACCCTCCGTCCTGGGATGGTTGGACCAGGGCGACCTGGGCATAAAACTCGACCCAGGGGGGAAGGAACAGATCCTGCTCACAGACCAGGAGGAATGGCCGGACATGGATAGATGGAAGAAGAACTACCCAAAGGTGTTTGGGGGCACAGTAGGAAAAATGGAGAAATTTCAACACAAAATAGTACTTAAGGAAGGAGCCACACCAGTAGCACATAAAGTGAGGAATGTGCCCATTGCAGTAAGGGAAGCTGTCCAGACAGAACTCCAAGATCTGGAGAAGAAGGGCATCATAGAACCCATAACCTGTGCCGAATGGCTGGCGCCTTTGGTGGTCGTGATGAAACCCAACGGGAAGGTCAGGCTCTGTGTGGACTTGAGAGAACTCAATAAGAACATAGTGGTGGAGAAATTTCCCCTTCCCAAGATAGAGGAGATGCTGGCGAGAACCAGAGGAGTCCAGTGGTACTCCACCATCGACCTTACATCAGCTTACCACCAGGTAGCTCTACACCCGGACAGCAAAAGTCTCACATCGTTCATTACCCCGTTTGGGTGCTACAGATTTTGTCGCATGCCGTTCGGGCTAGCCTCGGCGGCGGCCGTCTTCCAGAAGATGATGCACCAACTGTTCAGAGACTGCAAGGACGTACAGTACTTCCAGGACGATATACTAGTGATGGGCAGAGATAGGAAGGACCATGACCGGACACTAGAAAAGGTATTACGGACACTGGAGGCCAAAGGTCTCACGGCGGAATGGTCGAAATGCCGGTTGGGACTGCAATCGGTGACCTATTTAGGCCACGAAATAGGGCAACAGGGGATCACACCCAAGATGGAGAACGTGAAAGACATCGTTGAAGCACCGTCCCCCAAGAACAAGGAGGAGGTCAGATCATTCCTGGGGATGGCGGAGTACTACAGCAAGTTCGTGGTACAATTCGCATCCAAGACCTACAACTTGAGGAGGCTGACCAGAGAAAGCACGGTGTTCCAATGGACACCGGAAGCCCAAGCGGAATTTGAAGTCTCAAACAAAAAGCAAAGGTGCACCACACTTTAAGGAGGAGGGGAAGATACTAATATAATTCATTCCCGACATCAAGATTATTCAAAAAGGGTCATTTTTTATTCACAAAATTTACAATAGTTCTCAATTAAAACAATATGCTATAAATACAGTCTGTTCTGGACAACACAGCCGACGCGTTTCGTCCTTGAAGCGGACTTCTTCAGGGCTGTTTGGACACAAACATATAAAAATACATAAGCCTTTTGTATAAAAAACAGAATTTACAAAATGTACAAACATACATATACAAGCCACACCTATATGTGCTACAAACTACTTAAATAACACTTTTTAACACTTTTTTGGAGGTGATTTTTCATTTAATTTTTTCATTTTTCTATTTTAATCATATGACCTCATATCACTAGTTCATGAGTTTTTCTAATTACTGAATAAATACATAACATGTGAATCATCCTATCTAATTACAACATATACAGCGCTATATTGTTGTTTTATATAATGGAATAGGATCCAAGTTCTGATTAAATTCAAGTGTGTAAAGGTGATGTTTACACCAAACAAAACAGAGGAGTGAGAAAGGGAAACAATCAATTTACAGAAGCCACATAAAGGTTTATCGGGGGGGGGGGGGGGAGTTACAAACAGGAAGAATAATAAATTCCTGATGCAAAGGTCAGTCATTAATATATTTATAGTATCTCTATCGTTTTCATTCCCAGGTTGGTGGTCCTATGCAGTTTCATATCTGGCTAATAAAAAGAGTATAGTAAAAAAAGTATAGTAAAAAACTTAATAGAGTTCATTGTGGGCCTGGCAGAAAAGACGGATAGGCGTTAATAATAGATGATTAATAATACCCACCATATATTTTAGGCGCACTAGTTGTTCAATTTTAGTCAGCAATAACAGGAGTAGTGGCAGTCCAAATGTAGCAATGATGGGATTCCCCAGATTCTTGTATATGCCGAAACTATCTAAAAGCAAAGAGAGCTATAATCGTCAGCATTCATAAATGCTATGCGCAAAGAATTCGACCTCCAAAGTAAAAATTGCCACTCAAGGTTATATACTTACATATGGGCATAAAAGTCTTATAAAATCGTTTTTTTGATTTTATTATTATAAGGAGAAAGGAGGATGATCATGGTACATCATTCCAAGTTCCTTCAGGTGTACTCTTGTAATATAAGAGAAAGAAAGGTCCTCATAGTCTATAATAAAGAATAAATAGGTTGTAAAGCAGTCCTATGCTGGTATAATACAAAGAATTAAAATCATAATGCACCATGAACAGCACCACCCCAGAGTCCTATTAGTGATATATATAATATGTAATTCCTACTCAGTTTGTGCAAATTTTCATGGTGTGGTAAGGCAGTCAACACCAAGAATAAATATGTAAATCTAAGGTCCTGTGAATAGCTAACGGCCAGGAAACATGTGAATCAAAGCCGCGAGCTGCCGAACTTCCCAACCCTACAAGCCGCCAATTCTATATCAAGTTAAGTATGGGGAAACTTCCCCCCATATCCCGCTATGTATATTCCCTCCAGTTAAGAATCCAAGGTGATTTGGGCACAATTGGGACAGAAAATAGATCGAATTTTTTATTAGAAATGGAGAGACTACGACTGGGGGCAAAAGTAACATCAAAAGATCAAAAACCAGAAGGGGGGGGAGGAGATGGCAGGAATATAAACAGAACCAGCAAAAAAACAAGACAAGAACCAGTGGGCAGGTTGACTCGCTCCAAGAAAACAGGAAACTAGATGATATTGGTGCCTCTGGGTCTAAGGAACTTATGATAGTTAACCTCTCCAAAAAAGTATTGACAGCTGATGACATTTCTGTATTAAGCAAGGGCCTAGGATTCTGCCCCAATCAAACGGGTAATGATGTTGATGTTTTTGTTGATCTTTCGAAATTTGTACGATTACTGAAATTGAAGGACCATTTTTCCCGTAATCCATTTGTATGTACAAAACCATCTGAGGAGTATGTTCCACCCTCACATACTGTAAATGAAATAAATATTTTGCAAGCAATGATGTCTGTCGAGTATGAAACCCCTATTGAACTAGAGTTGATTAGAGATGAGTTGGATATTTCAGAGGATGTGTCATTGGACAGTGGTCTAAAAACTAAATCCAAATACATTCCACATGGTACACACCCTAACATAGACTTGTTTAGAGATAAGGTCACTCAGGGGCTTTACAAAATCTGGGAACATCCGACCCCTGGGAACAAGAGAAAGTACAATCTAACTGCAGGCGAGAATGAGGCACTGAGGGGATTAAAAACTGACACGTCTATAGTCATCCGTGAGGCAGATAAGGGGGGGAATGTCGTGATCATGGAGAAAACAAGCTATATGGGTGAGATTGCACGCCAGCTATCGGACACTTCATGCTATACAAAACTAGCGGGTAATCCAATTAAAACTCTGGGTGTGCATATCAACATGAGATTACTGGAATGGAGGGACAATGGTCTTTTAAGTGAAGATGAGTGCAGATATCTGATGGTACAAAAACCCACCTCCCCGTGTATATATATATTGCCTAAAGTCCACAAGGGAGGTCCATTTCCACCTGGACGCCCCATAATTTCGGGGGTAAACTCACCCACCGAGAGACTCTCTGAATATGTGGACCATTATATTCAACCATTGGTCCAAAATCTCCCAGCGTACATCAAGGACACGAAGGACATATTGGGTAAATTTGAGGGCCTAGTCTGGTCAGAAAACCTTATGTTTGTCACACTGGATGTGACTAGTCTCTATACGTGTATCAAAAAAGACTTTGGAATCCAGGCACTACAACACTTTTTGGGTCAAAGAACAGCGGACCATTGTTTGCATAATGAGGTTCTTCTGGAAATGACGGAGATAATTCTATCAAAAAACTTTTTTCTGCATGATTCAGAGTGGTTCCATCAGATCCAGGGAACGGCCATGGGCTCCAGGTTTGCCCCTGCTTATGCCGGGCTCTTTATGGGCTGGTTTGAGCGGGGGCATGCTTGGGGACGCCACGCGGCGAAATGGATGGAAAATGTCATTTTCTGGGGCAGGTACATCGATGACATTATTATGTTATGGGATGGACCTGCCCCAGACCTTCTGGAATACTATGCTTATCTAAATGAAAATCCATTCAACGTGAAATTCACAATTGAATATAACAGGGAAACCATTGATTTCCTTGATGTTACTTTTTACATCCATGATAATCAAATTCAGAGTCGCACCCACAGAAAAAAGACTGCATGCAACAGTACGTTGCATTTCTCGAGCGCGCACCCTAATCATGTAATAAACAACATCCCCTATGGGGAAATGATCCGGATGCGGCGCAATTGTAGTATGGAAAGTACTTTTCTTCAAAACATTAATGAAACAGAACAGCGTTTCCTTAGTAGAGGCTATCCTAAGGCAGTTTTGGATAAGGCACATAAAAGGGTATTGAAGATGCCTAGGGTTGATACCTTGAAGTCAAAAACTGTACAAAAAGAAGACAAACCCCGAATCTCCTTCAATACACAATTTAACAACAACAGCAGTAGAACTTACAATGTTCTACGAAAGAATTGGCACTTATTGAAGGACATTCCAAGTCTACAAGGAATAATCCCTGAAAAACCTAGAGTAACCTATAGGAGAGGACAGACTTTACGTAACAAACTATGTCCAAGTTATGTTACGACTCCTAAGCCTCAAACTTGGTTACCCCCCATGACAAAGGGTTTCTACACATGTAATGAATGTAATGTGTGTAGATTGGGCAAAAATAAGACCAAAACATTCTGCTTTAACACCAATCGTACATATGAGATCAATCATATGATTAATTGTAAATCGATGTTTGTGACCTATATCTTGGGCTGCCCATGCAATAAGATCTATGTGGGCAGCACCAAGAGGCCACTCAAAATTAGAATACAGGAACATCTAAGAGCACTTCGGAAGGGTGATCTAAGATACCCCTTAACCTATCACATGCAGGAAAACCATGGAAACATGGAAGATCTCTGGTTCATAGGAATAGATCATATCCCCACTCACCCAAGGGGTGGAGATAGGGAACTGACCCTTAGAAAAAATGAAGCTGCATGGATATGTAGACTCAAATGTGTGGAATTGGGTCATAATAGCGATGATGAGATGCATTATTTTCTTTAGTCATTGCATTGGTCCCAGCCAAGGCTATACATTCCCCGTACTCTTTGTTTTTATGAAATTTCTAACTAAAACTCATGAGAATTAGGAAAAAGGTGTATGTTTCTAAGAAATTCAGGCATCCTTAACGAATGCTCTTACGAAATTATTATATGTTGAAAGCTGAATGTGAACTGTCTATTCTAATTTGTCATGGAAATATTTTTTGTTATTGGACGCCTCACTGCAAATGACCAGATGTGACTCTTCTATACTCATTTATCAAGAATATACTCTTGTTATGGAACGCTTATTGAAGATGACTAAATGTGATCTGTATATATTTTAAACCAATGTATACATTGGGAGAGAAAATTAGAACAGTTGTCCGTTTCGAAATGCTCTCTTTAAAGCTGGCTTTAAATCTAATAAATGTCATGCCAGCCTTTCTATATGTACCTCATTGTAAATAATTCCCGGGTTTGGTTTAATATGCACTATCTGGCTATATACTCCATCATAATGTATAATTTTACAATACGCTAATGTCATAATACTTTCGTAATGACATTTCATAATCACCGTAGAATAGAAATGTGCCGCTTTTTTTAATTGTTGACGTCATAAGATATATATGATCCATAGCCTACATTGGCTTAATTCACAATTCTTGTCTATGGCCCGATGATATCTTGACCTGTTTCAAGATGGCGGCCATGTATGATACCTGCTACGGACTTTGGACTGGTACTCCACTTTGACCTCGATCCAATTGGGCATATGGTTAATTTCGTGTGCATATTATGCACACAGTGGGTAGTGCCTGATTGATAGACATAGCACTAACAATAATATCGGATCAAGAATATCACTGACTGTTTATATCTATCCCCGTTCCAAGATGGCTGCCACATATGCGGGATGAGTGACGGGTCCGTATGTTCTATTTTTCACCTAAATCCATAATTCTTAATAGAAATATAACTCATCTCGAGTTTGCTATGTATCTTGCGTGGGCACAATAGGGATCACAAACATAATACTGACAATAGGATCGCGGTGTTTTTTTGATACTCCATAATGGCCGCGCTTTTAGACTACATCCCATTTAAAATTTGGGAGGACACTCAGGAAGCGAAGCATGATTGATTCCAGGTGCTCCCGTAAATGGCTCGTCATCACGTATATTTAAGACATGGACGTGGCTCCTCACCTGGTCTTCACCTTTCCTGTTGCCTGTCAGCCGTTACCAGCGAGACCGCCGGGAGTCCGTCATGTCCGTACTCGGGTAGGTTGAACCATGAAATTCACCTTGGATTCTTAACTGGAGGGAATATACATAGCGGGATATGGGGGGAAGTTTCCCCATACTTAACTTGATATAGAATTGGCGGCTTGTAGGGTTGGGAAGTTCGGCAGCTCGCGGCTTTGATTCACATGTTTCCTGGCCGTTAGCTATTCACAGGACCTTAGATTTACATATTTATTCTTGGTGTTGACTGCCTTACCACACCATGAAAATTTGCACAAACTGAGTAGGAATTACATATTATATATATCACTAATAGGACTCTGGGGTGGTGCTGTTCATGGTGCATTATGATTTTAATTCTTTGTATTATACCAGCATAGGACTGCTTTACAACCTATTTATTCTTTATTATAGACTATGAGGACCTTTCTTTCTCTTATATTACAAGAGTACACCTGAAGGAACTTGGAATGATGTACCATGATCATCCTCCTTTCTCCTTATAATAATAAAATCAAAAAAACGATTTTATAAGACTTTTATGCCCATATGTAAGTATATAACCTTGAGTGGCAATTTTTACTTTGGAGGTCGAATTCTTTGCGCATAGCATTTATGAATGCTGACGATTATAGCTCTCTTTGCTTTTAGATAGTTTCGGCATATACAAGAATCTGGGGAATCCCATCATTGCTACATTTGGACTGCCACTACTCCTGTTATTGCTGACTAAAATTGAACAACTAGTGCGCCTAAAATATATGGTGGGTATTATTAATCATCTATTATTAACGCCTATCCGTCTTTTCTGCCAGGCCCACAATGAACTCTATTAAGTTTTTTACTATACTTTTTTTACTATACTCTTTTTATTAGCCAGATATGAAACTGCATAGGACCACCAACCTGGGAATGAAAACGATAGAGATACTATAAATATATTAATGACTGACCTTTGCATCAGGAATTTATTATTCTTCCTGTTTGTAACTCCCCCCCCCCCCCCCGATAAACCTTTATGTGGCTTCTGTAAATTGATTGTTTCCCTTTCTCACTCCTCTGTTTTGTTTGGTGTAAACATCACCTTTACACACTTGAATTTAATCAGAACTTGGATCCTATTCCATTATATAAAACAACAATATAGCGCTGTATATGTTGTAATTAGATAGGATGATTCACATGTTATGTATTTATTCAGTAATTAGAAAAACTCATGAACTAGTGATATGAGGTCATATGATTAAAATAGAAAAATGAAAAAATTAAATGAAAAATCACCTCCAAAAAAGTGTTAAAAAGTGTTATTTAAGTAGTTTGTAGCACATATAGGTGTGGCTTGTATATGTATGTTTGTACATTTTGTAAATTCTGTTTTTTATACAAAAGGCTTATGTATTTTTATATGTTTGTGTCCAAACAGCCCTGAAGAAGTCCGCTTCAAGGACGAAACGCGTCGGCTGTGTTGTCCAGAACAGACTGTATTTATAGCATATTGTTTTAATTGAGAACTATTGTAAATTTTGTGAATAAAAAATGACCCTTTTTGAATAATCTTGATGTCGGGAATGAATTATATTAGTATCTTCCCCTCCTCCTTAAAGTGTGGTGCACCTTTGCTTTTTGTTTGAAACTGTTAGGTCCTTTTGGACTGGCATTGTGTCAGTGGGTGCGACTCAGTGTGCACACTCACCCTTAGCAACTGTATAGGGAAATGAATATGGAAGGGATAGCAACTTAGGTGCTGGTGTATAGAGGGTTCCACTGATCTGGTATTTCTAATACCTTTCCTTTATGTACGGAATTTGAAGTCATCAAAAAGGGGATCCTAGAAGCAATACCACTCAAGGGGTACGACCCACAAGGCGCCACCATACTCATCACGGACGCCAGCGACAAGGGGTTAGGCGCTGTACTCATGCAAGACCGAGGAAGTGGGGACATGGAGACAATAAGCTTCGCCTCCAGAGCACTGACGGAGACAGAAGGCAAGTACAGCGTCATTGAGAAGGAGATGTTGGCGGTAGTGTGGGCCATGACGAGGTTCCGGCAGTTCCTATGGGGTACCCGATTCCTGCTCAAAACGGACCACAAGCCGTTAGTGAAGGTTTTAACATCGTGCGGACACGCCAGCGCCACACCCAGGATATCGAAGATGTCCCTAAAATTGTTGGAATTCAGATATGACGTGGAGTACATCCCTGGAAACAAGAACCGAGTGGCGGACTACCTGAGTCGAGCGGCGGCCATGGAGCCGGGGGAGGAAGACCCAGCGGACAGAGGAGAGATGGTGGCTCTCATCGGGGACCAAGAGAAGATCATCAGCATACAAGAGTGGACTGAAGCTTATGAAGAAGATGCTGACCTGATGGAGGCAAAAGTGCACATCACCCAAGGGTGGCCTGATAAGAAAAAGGTGAAAACCAACCTCAAACCTTTTTATGAAGTGAGAGAAGAACTGACAGTGGGAGACGAGGGCATATTCATCTACCGAGGAGACAGAGTAATCCCCCCCACGAACCTCATCAACAAATTGCTGGACTTATTACATGAAGGCCACCTTGGCATTGGGAAACTCAAAGCCAGATCGAAACAGAACTACTGGTGGCCAGGCATGGACATGAGAGCAGAGAGACACGTCAGGGAGTGTCCCCAATGCCAAGGGGCTGACAAAACGTTGAGGCCATTACGCCCGGCACTGGGAAAATTCGACACTCCCTCAAACCCATGGGAAGAGTTGTCGATAGACATTTTAGGACCGGTGCTGGATGACCAGAGCGTACAGAAGTATGTGTGTGTCCTCATCGACCGTTATTCCAAATGGCCAGAGATAAAAGTGAGCGAATCCATGGACACGGAGAACATCCTGGAGTTCCTATCGGAGACATTCACCCGGGAGGGAATTCCCAAGTCCATCTTGAGCGACAATGGGCCCCAGTTCACATCAGAAAAATGGAAACAGTTCATGGGGAGAAACGGCATCTCGGTAAAGCACACGGCCATATATCATCCGGCAGGTAACGGTCTAGTGGAACGATTTAACAGGGTGGTGAGGGGGGCCATACAAGCGGCCATCACCTGTAACAAAGACTGGAAGAAAGCGGTGGAGAATATGGTATGGGCCTACAGAATAACACCCACAAGCACGGGGTACAGCCCGTTTCAAATATTGAGAGGACGTGAACCCTTCACGCACGACAACAGAATCTGGAAGGAGAAGGTAGTGACCAGCGAATGGTCTCCGGCGGTCGTAAGAGCAAATCTGGAGAGGGCACAAACCATCTACACCAATAACTACAATAAGAGGAGGAGTGTGAAGGACACTCGGTTAGTGAGGGGAGAATGGGTGAGAGTAAAGTTGGCTACCCTACAAAGGAAAGGAGACAGCAAGTACAGCAAGCCCATGCAGGTCAAGGAAGTGTATGATAGAGCGGCCCTGCTCAGCGATGGGAATGTGTGGTCGCAGGACCGCATGGCCCGGTGCAACAAGATATTGAGATGGGAACAGTGGGAACCGGAAGGTGAAGGCACGGAAGACGTGGATGAAGGGAATAAGGTGAGCGGAAGTGAAGAAAGGGAAGAAGCAGATGTAGGAGAGGAGCAAGTAGGAGAGCAAGGGGGTGAGACCCCAGTGGCAGAGATGGACAGGCCCAGAGGTAATATGAACAGTGGAGGAGCGATGACTGAAGGAACAGAACGTGAGGTAACACAGAGCCAAGTGGCGCGAGGGTACGGTGGTAAGGTGACCAGGAGCGGAAGACAAGTTGTAAGGCCTTCCAGGTTCCAAGACTTTGAACTGGACTGCGAACTGTAAGTGACTGATCTTTGGGTTGGTAAAAGGGGGAGATATGTAGCGGTCTAGTTGTTACCGCGTCACGCTGACGTGACGCGGGCAGGCACGTTGGCGCCGGATGCGCGCGGAGAGCGAGCGCGGAGCGAGGAGAGAGAGAGCGCGCCGCAGCGAGGGACAGAGAGTGTTGGCCGGCGCTCCTCGGAGTAACTGCTCATTCGCATGCAAATAAACATAGCGGAAAGATCACACGTGTCTCGAGTGTTCATTGAGACGACGTTACAATGACTTTTACATGATTTTCTATACAGTTTATTTACATTTTTGCCTGTCGCCGTATTTTGTGTAACAGTTGGCTGGTGTAGCACTGTCGTTATGTTCGTGTTCAATAACATGAACCTTCCTCCCACGTGACGTGCACCATTTTTTGGCCTGTGTGCTACAGTACATTAAGTCTCGTGAGCTGCTGTTCCGACCTTTCAAGCCCAGAATGCATTTTTAATGGCACCCTCGTGATTTATTCCCGCTCTCCCCTCTGCTCTGCTGTGCACATCTTCGTGTTCATCGTTCTGAGGCAGCCCATTCGTCATCGTATACACCATTTCTGTTTTCTATTGCATTTAAAAAAACAAACGTGTAAATACTTAACCACGAGATTTCTAAGAACATAAATTGAGCTTTTTGGCATTTGCAGGCTGGAGCCGTTTCTGAACTTGGATAATACTAATTTTCAGTAAATTATTTTTACGCCATCAAGAAAAATATTGTCTCAGTGTTCACAGAAACGACATTAATGTGTGCACGATTTTGGTCTCGCGAGAAGAGACTCGGAATGTTTGCTTTATTTACTCGGTGAGCAGCTCAACCTGAAATGCTGTACCAACCTTTCCTAAAAGGGTACCTAAGAATTTAGAGGTGGGTGGTAAAAGGAAATCAGCATTTGGTAGAGAGAGTGATGAAAGAGACATTGCAGCACTGGCATCAATTAATATAAATTCGTTTTTCTAGACTCGTGCCTTTGGTGTAGGGTGCAACGAGGAAGCGGGATGGATGACAGTGCAGATGAATCGCTAAGGACTGATTTTCATTGGAATTTGCTTTTATATAACGCTTCATACCCATGACGGGGTGGCACGGTCCTTTCAGTAGATAGCTCCTTACCTTTTGGACCACATGTGAGACTTCAGTGGTATGATCATGGACATCGATTTTTCCAAATAAAATTACTTCCAATCTGTCAGATTTGTTCGATCCAGTTCCCAACACTTTATTTGAGGTAAAGAATACAATATATATTTCTTTTGATACAATAAGAATCTCTAACTAAGCCAACATGTGTTCTGCGACTTATTTATTTTTCACCTTACTTCCTCAGGGCCTTTCGTTACAGTTTTCATTGCAACAGTTTTAATTACAGTTTTTAAAAAAAAACTGAAATACACTAGAAATGTGGAAAAAGACACTGGGAGTTATCTTGTCTCACTATGAAGACCGAAAGTAAAGTCTATCTTGGTGAAAAGAGACCTAAAGCCAGACTAAACGGTTAAAACTGCTGCAACAAAAACTGATTAAAGCCTTGAAGAATTGACGTGAAAAAATATAAGTTGCGAAACAGTGTAAGGCAAGTTAGAGATACTCATTGTATTTAAACAAATAGATATTGTGTTCTTCCCCTCAAATAAAGTGTAGTGTGGTGTTGCCGGACGAAAGACTTCATACATTTGATTATTAAATGAACATCTGCTAAAGCGCAACATTATTATCAAAAGGTTATACTTCTGCAAAAGCAGCTAGTCTCGTGTTTACTAAATGCGACTCGGGTGCACATGTTATCATTAGTTATGCTTCCACACCACCGCTACACTACCGGTGTCCATGACTCGTCTCTTACTTGAAGACTAACAATGCTCTGCTCGCTACACATCTGCTGCTTGGCCACGCCTAACCTCCCACCTATTGTGCACCTTTGTGCTGCCTTACCTACATATTTTCTCAGATACGTGTTCATGCAACGCGGTTCTGTGACCTTTCACTTCTACTGTGCCTTCCCTTCACAGCAGTGAAGTAAAGGAAATGTAAATTGATAATAACTTGTGTTATTATCATTTATGTTTCCTTCCGCTGCAGCTTTGCGTTTGGGGCGGGACTGCCCTGATGACAGCGGAGCATGGGAGGAGTGGTTTGCCCATTCTTAAGTGCACATGACTGTTTGGCTGGCCCCATTCATGCGCACTTTGCATCTTCTCCATGCAGGCTGCATAACAGCCTACATGGAGAACATGACCAGGCCCCCATTCCCTGGCTGAGCTTCGATCCACGGTGCTCAGACCAATCACAATGCAGTGTGATTGGCTATTGGGAGCTGGGTGCTTCCTGCTGCTTCCTTCATCCTGTTGAGTGACCGGAGTCAGAAAGAAGAGGACAGAGGAGAGAGCCCCTCTTCCCCCATCCCCGCCCACCATCCGGGTCCGGTAGCAGCCGCTACTGTCTATTCTACTAAAGCTCTTATCTACTTCCAGCCCCCCCCCCCCCCCCCCCCCCCCGGGTACAGACTTCATCTGTGCTCTTTTTTTATTCTTCTAAAAAAGACACCATGACTTCTATTGGCAATATAGTACAGACTTTAAAAAGCAAGGGCACGTGCAGAAGGAATTCTATTGTAAAAAAGAGCCCCTTTTGTTCCCTCCAACTCTTAGTTTATGAAATTTGATTCTATGCTCTAGTTGGATCTGGGAGACCATGGGTTATTGACCCCTTTCCTAGGGAGCCGGCAACCACATACTGCCTTCTGGATCCAATCCCAACCTTGCTGGAGTTTGCACTGTGCACTGTGAACTCAGAGTTCATGGAGGGCTTGTATCTGTCAATGCTCACTCTACATCCCAGCACCAACGCCTCCAAGGATGTGAACTGTATTGCCAACACGCCCATGCTTCCTCTGGCATTCCCCCAGTACAATTAAGAACGTCATTCTTCATTCAGTGCCAGGGTAATATCTCTGCTTATTATAAAGCAACATATGACCACTAAGCATGCTGACCCAGTTGCGCACCACTGGACAGCAGCTGAGGACATGGTCTGTTATCTGCTATTTGCTGCAGGATCTGCTTGCACCTCCTCCAATTCTTTTTCTCTTGGTTTCACTTTTGTGCTGTAAATCGATCCCTATCATACTACCTGAACTCTTTCAAGTTACAAGGTTTGACATATGGAGTTTTTCTACACACCATAGACTGTGGTTAGGACCACCATCACTAGGTACTGACCCACTCTCATGGGTCTGTACTTTTTCTGCAAGAGAATGTGATATCAGGATCTGTGCCCACCTCACAGTGGTGACAGGCATGTCACATGAAGATTATAGTTTTCAGGTTTGATGTTTATGGTGGCATAGATTTGCTGCGTAAACCCGGGAGAATTTATCTAATTTACAGCTTTAGCACCCGTAAGCCAAACTCAGGTATGCAAGTTTGGTTTACACCAGCAGATCCTGATTCACAGATTGAAGATCTGAGAATATTTACAGACGCAGAAAGAAATTTACACTGTGGAGTTTGGAGATGGCCGGATATATTGCAGTTGCAAATTTGAAAGTTTCCTGGCAAGGGTGAGGGGTGGCTAGGCCTATGGAAATGTGGAGTGCACCCACACAGGCAGAAATGCGTGGGTATTCACAAACATTCTAAATAATTCCCCACCCTAATTGCACATGCAAAGGTGCTGTAAAGAGTTTCACATTTATACCGATTATAAGATGATATATACAAGAGAAAATTTAGCAGAAACAATGACCTGTATTTTAATAGGGGTAATATATGAGGCACAGAGTAAGCTTGTATAGTCAGTACATCAACCATGATAATGAACTAAAAGGACATAGGATGCTGACATACTGTTTTATCTTTCTAAAGGCTGTGCCTTGGTTTACGTGTATTTGCTTAAGATACATCTAATTGAGATTTAAAAAATTGCATCTTTCTAAAAGCAGTGCTTTGGTTTAGATGTATTTTCTTAAGGATACAAAATAAAACAAGTTGAATAACGAGGTGATATCAAGTGTTGAGGTATTTGCCAAGTAAGCACGTTTTCAGGAAATGTTTAAGTAAGTTACAGAAGTTGAGCAGTCTGATTGATACTGGTAGTATGTGCTCCATCTTAGGTGAATACATTGACAAAGACCAGGCAGTGGATGAACTTTTGTTACAGTGTTTGTTCTGAAGGCAAAGGTTAGCGTTTCTCGGAAGCCACCTGAGAAGGTCAGTTTCTGCAAGAGGTGCTTGGGGTTATTCAGGTGTAGTGCCATGTAGATTAAATAGACAATTCAGAGTGTTCACAGAAGGTGTATTCACCCACATCATCAGCTTGTGGGGTTCCAGGGAATTGGTTGTCAATTCTAAACAAACTTCATTTGTATGATTTCGCCTGTTTCTCTTGTTATGAGATGCAGCAAAAAATTATATTCCATGCTGCAAATCAAAAAATAAGCCACCACTTGTTTGAATATTAAGTTTTATCTGCAACTCTAACAGATCTCTAGAGCTAAGACTATTTCTGGCCTAAAGGGCATTTTCATGCAGGAATGTGTGCTTGTAACTCTTTTGCTTGGTCAATAATTTTGCCTGGGAATCAACCATAGAGAGTAAGTGTCAGGCAGCTCCTGTCTTGACAATGAATCAAGTAGAGTCTCCTTTATAGTTTTTCGAGGCAGGTTGCTGTATGCCAGGCTGGAGGAGGCCATTACCCCTGCCACCCTGAGGACTACTGCCTGCCATGGATGTATGATGCGACATCGCAAACGTTTACATCGCATCCCTTTACATCGGTGTCTTCACATCGCATGCACATGTACAACGCAATCTATCACCACGCAAACCATTACTTAGCTTACGCATTCAAACACATGCAAAACACATTTACAACGCACACAAACACCCCGCATGGTTTAACATCGCGTTTTTTTCCCAAATACCAACCTACATAACACACACTCGCCTAAAGCCTAAAGAAGTACCCTAAACTTCCCTAAACCCTAATCCCTAACCCCTAATATACTACGCTAAACACACTGCCCTAAACCCTAAACACTACACTGTCAGCACAATCCCCAGCCACTGCCCTAAACACTAATCTCCAGCCACTGCCCTAAACCCTAAACACTACACTGTCAGTACAATCCCCAGCCACTGCCCTAAACCCTAAACACTAATCTCCAGCCACTGCCCTAAACCCTAAACACTACACTGTCATCACAATCCCCAGCCACTGCCCTAAACCCTAAACACTACAATGTCCGCACAATCTCCAGACACTGCCCTAAACCCTAAACACTAATCTCCAGCCACTGCCCTAAACCCTAAACACCACACTGTCACCACAATCCCCAGCCACTGCCCTAAACCCTAAACACTACAATGTCCGCACAATCTCCAGACACTGCCCTAAACCCTAAACACTAATCTCCAGCTACTGCCCTAAACCCTAAACACTACAATGTCCGCACAATCTCCAGACACTGCCCTAAACCCTAATGTCCAGACACTGCCCTAAACCCTGATCTCCACATACTGCCCTAAACACTAAACTTTAAGCCCCCTTACCTCTTTCTCCTCGCGTCGTCCCGGTGCTCCTCCGCCTCTTCCCCGGTGCTTGTCCATGCCGCCCGCCTCGCGTCCATTACACCACATACGATCTAAAAGCGTATGCGTGGTAAATGCGCATGCGATGTAATGGTGCGCGGCGTAATGGTCTGCGTCCTAACGTCGCTTGCGTTGTTACGCTTGCGGTGTAAACGCATGCGACCTAATGCATGCGTTGTAATGGATGTAACCCCCTGCCATATTTAGAAATCTCCTCTGACCTGAATGAGATCTCTGGTTCTTTAGAGGAGCCACCATGGCAACTTCTACCTAAGCACTAAAAGTTTGGTGAGTGGCCGCTATGTTCCACGCAGCAGCTCAGCAAACGTTTTTGTTTTCCAAAAGCAAACTCCCAAAGCAAGAGTTTTTTTTTTCTAAAACAAAGTACTAACGACACCTGACACCGTGGGAGTTTTTTCTCAGGGGGGGGGTAGGAGTGATTTTTCTTTATTGTTCTTTGAGACCACTAGGCTTTGCCAGCCATAAGTCAGTCAGACCCTTGGAATAAGGTTTCCGATGGCAGAGCCAGTGGGGTAACCCCGGGTAGAAACATGATGATCTGCCCAACTCTAGAGCTAGCGATCGTCAGTTTGGCAGATAAAGTACTCCTCCACATATAAGGCAGAATACCCTGTCCATGAAACTCTAAATCAGGTCCTTATTTTTTACTTCTCACCTAGGCAGCGATTGCACTGTCTCTTCAAGACATGCTGTATTCAGGATGCGGCGGTACAAAAGGGGGTGGTGATGGACGGAGCATCAGAACCAATCAAACACTCACACCCAGTCAACAGATCTGGGTTTGATCCATCACCGTTCTTTAGCCCACTCTGCCACCCCAGTTCAGACATGGCCATATGCAAATCAGTCTGACCCTGTGCCTCGTGGGAACAGTCCAGCCCGAACTGCCAAGCCATGCCGTCCCTGGACCGGAAACAAGCTTCCTAGGACCGGTTTCTGGCATTTCAGCCGTCTTCAGCCAGGCTTGCTTGAATCCAGTGGCAAAGTGAGCAAGGGACTCACGTCTGAGCATACCCTGCCAACTTATGGCGAACAAAGCGGTACAAAAGGGGGTGGTGATGGACGGAGCATCAGAACCAATCAAACACTCACACCCAGTCAACAGATCTGGGTTTGATCCATCACCGTTCTTTAGCCCACTCTGCCACGGCCATGTCTGAACTGGGGTGGCAGAGTGGGCTAAAGAACGGTGATGGATTAAACCCAGATCAGTTGACTGGGGGTGAGTGCTTGCAATGTTCAACACTCCGTCCATCATTTCCTTTGGTTTTTGCTGTATTCAGGATGTGGACATTAAGCTCCGCCTATGTTCTGCCCAAGTTTTTTACCGGCTCCTTTCAGTGTATTTTGGAAATCTTTTTATTTCATTATTTTTTTATGAGTAGTCCCTCCTTGTCCGGCTTTAGTACCTCCCTCTCTTCAGTTGTTACCTCCCATAAAGACAACCCTTCTTACATGTGTTGTTACTCAATTGATTTCATTTACAGTTGGTGAGCACTATTTTGTTAATGCTGTTGCAGACACAACTCCATGGCTGGTGCGTACATGGTATCTGTATGTTTCTTTTACGCAATGCGGCGTGCTGCATGCTTAATCTCTAATTATGGCGTCCCTGTGACTGTCAGTTATTTCGGACGGCTCACAGAG
Source organism: Triturus cristatus (assembly GCF_964204655.1). Taxonomy (NCBI): domain Eukaryota; kingdom Metazoa; phylum Chordata; class Amphibia; order Caudata; family Salamandridae; genus Triturus; species Triturus cristatus. The sequence continues at coordinate 848,145,154 of NC_140583.1, read as the reverse complement.
CTACATTTTAAAAATGCTACATGTTTATTTTAGAAGCGCGGCATGCCACACTTAGTCGTCATCAATGTGTAAGCAGCGCGGCATGCAGTGTGCTTAATATTTACTATTAGCCGCAGTGCGACTTACTTTTATTTTGCGTGGCTCGCACAAATACATTTTGTAAAAAATATATTCTGTACACATGGCGCTTTTTATCTAAATTAACGGCGGTCACACGCCTTTGTTTTCAGTTGCGCAGCGCACCCAAATCTTTTATTTACATTTCAGAAGCAGCGCAGCATGCCATATGCTTCAGCATTAATAATGGTGGGCACACATGACATTCTTTACATACGGTGCTTTTTATTGACATCAATGGCGGCCACGCCTTTGTTTTCAATTGCGTGGCTCACCCAAATCTTTTAATTAATAATGGCTACCACTCGCCTTACTTTTATTTTGCACGGCTCGCCCAACTACATTGTTGGCAAGTGTTTATCAGTTGCAGGGCACGCTGCACATTACCTTTATCAATGGTGGACTTAAATGCACTAAGCAAGTAAAGGCTGCAGTACCACAGGTTATTACCAGGTGTCCCTTAAAGAGTGGCCTTAAAATTCGTTGTATGACATTGCAACGCATGCTTTCACTCCGCTTGCCGTTATCCCGCATTTTTACACTGCAAAAACTTTTACAGTGCAGGGCTTTACAACACAATCTGTTACAACGCATTCCCCATTCCAACGCAACTACTTTTCTGACTCCACGGGGACGTTACTTTAGGGAATGCGTTGTAACAGTTCACGGTGTAAAGCCCAGCGTTGTAAAAGTTTACGCAGTGTAAAAAATGCGGGGTAATGGCATAAGGAGTATTGCATGCGCTGTAATGGTTGTTTCCCTTAAAATTCACATATTGGTGGGGGGCTTGGCCTGGCAGCCAAGATGGCGGACGTGTGCTAGGTGAGCTCCATCCAGCCTAAACATTTATCCTGAATATATCCTATCCTCTGATCCTTTCTCTGTACTCGGATCGTGTCCCTAGTGGGGCGCGAGTGGGGGCTGCGATCTGTGCCTGTTTTAGCCCCGCATCTCAGCGTGGCGAGCTGCGGAGGCGGCGGCCTGGGGTGCAGCCCCGGAGTAGCGGAGCGGTGGCTGGCACACGGAGAGCGACGTATCTGGGGCTCCGGATCGTCTGCTGAGCTGGTCGCTGTGTACATGCGGAAGCGGTTTGTCAGGTGAGGGTGTCGAGCGGCTGCGGCCTCTTGGAATCAGCCGCGGGGGTCTCGAGCGAGGCTGCCCCCCTCACCCCGCTCTGCCGCAGGAGTTGTGAAAGAGCTGTCGGCGGTTGCATCGAATGGGGATGCCGAACTGAGCCGTCGGTGGTCATATCTGGCTGCGGGAGTGGCGCTGAGAGGAAGGGGTGCCGCGGACAGTGCCTGGCGACCGCCTTGCTGCCCTGGGGGACGCCCTCTACCTCGATCTGCATTAGTGACGCTGCGCACTCACTCCGGCGGCCATATCGGGTTGCGCGAGTTGGAGGCGGCTCGTGGGACCGCTGGAGTTCTTGGCGGTCCTGGGTCAAAGCCATGTTTCCCAGAGGTGGGAGGGGATACTACAGGAGGCCCTGGGGAGAGTGTTGGTGACCAGACCTTGAGCCCAGACCAGACCTTGAGCCCAGTTGGAAGCGGCCATAACTGTTGCTGAGATGGTGGGGGGGCCTGCATGCGGTAGGGCGGCCCCTCTACAGTGGGCGGTCGCCCTTGACTCCAGTCTACTGGATTTTGATTGTCCCCTGGGGTCCCCTCAGCTCGCCGCTTCCCCTTCGTGGTCTGCCGGTGTTCCCGTGCTCGGTGGCCAGGTCAGGTCACGCGGGACCCGGATCTACGGCCCCAGGGCCTCCCTCTGCCTTGCTTATGCTTGCACTTGGGGTGTCGTGTCGGCCTGCTAAGTCCACTGGAGTGTGAAGCTCCTTCCTATACGCAGACGTGCGTGTGCTCCTTGATTGCAGCGGCCTGGAGGTCTGGTGCCGGGTGGCCTGGGAATAAGAAGGCTCGGTGGACGCCATGACGAGCGACAAGACGAGTGGGGGCTCGGGCAAACAGAGCACCCTCGACAAATATACAGGCCCTGGGGCCACCGCTGCAGCATCTAAAGGGGCACAGGGGGCTGTGCTGGACATACCGGACAATGCTGAACTCATGGCCGCTATCACACAGTCTAGAGATGTCCTTGATGCTAAATTCGGGGCGGTCGGCTCTGATGCCATGCTCCTCCGACAGGACCTGCGGAACGTGGTGGCGCGCATCACGAAGACTGAAACGTGGATCTCTGGAGTGGAGAACGAGGTTGCCACTCTGCAGAAGCGGGTGGCCACCCTCGAGACAACCCAGCGGGGCCTTGCAACACGTGTGGAGGATGCAGAGGGACGGGCCAGGCGTAACAACCTCCGCTTTGTGGGTTTCCCGAAGGGGTGCGAGGGGGGGAGATATGGAGCAGTTCTTTACTCAGTGGCTGGAGAGGTCGCCGGTCTTCGCAAAGCTCCTAAACTATCATGACCGAGACATCATTCTAAAGCAAGCCAGGGCCAAGGAACCTCTGCTATTTGATAACGCATATTGATCTTTTCGGACTACACAAAACTGGTCCAGCAACGGATACAGTCCTTTTTGGTGGCCAAGGCTCGACTTTGCGATCTTAATCTTCCATACACTCTGCTGTATCCGGCCTGGTTGCGGGTGGTGTATCGATCCCGAACTCATTTCTTTGACTCGCCAGAGGAAGTGTTTCAGTGGACAGATGAGACAGTACGATTGCTTCCCCATACACCGCCTCGGCGGGAATCCTACTCCTCGTCCAGTGTGGTGGCTCGTAAGCAGCCTCAGTCGAAGCCTAAAGATCGCAGACGTTCCAGATCCAGACTTCGATCCCGCTCCTGCAGTGCATCCTCCTAGGTGGGTTCGACCGCCCGGCAGTCTACATCGGCCTCCTAATTGGAGGGGGAGATAGCAGTCCTGTGTAACTTTGACATTGTTGCTTTGATCGGAGGAGCCCAAGTGAGGGCTCAGTTGGACCTTCCCATGGAGAGGGTGCCTACTGATGTTGGGCTGTAAATTAAGGATCCATGGGTCGAGGTGTGCTGGGACTCCCCGTTGGGGTCCACTGGCAGTACCCGCCGCAACAGATGCTTCATCGTTATTGAAGTATAGGGTGGGGGGGTTGTTGGGTTGTTTATGTTTCTGTCAACAAGTCACACTTTGCTACAGTATTGTTAGGCCTTTATGCACACACCACATACTTCCTTTTGCACTAGCGTATCTCATCAGGGTTTCTCATGGCTGACCCACCTAACGGCGCCTGGGTATCTCCTGGGACTCTCAAAATAGTGAGCTGGAATGTCAGGGGGGTATTAGATAAAATCAAGCGAGGCTGGCTCCAGCAGGCTAAGAGGGCCCAAGCCGACATACTCATGCTACAAGAAACACATCTTATGGGCTCGAAGGCGCTCTGCCTCCAGTGTTATGGTTACACTCAGGTGTTCCATTTGGGGTTTGTGCGGGGTCCCGGGGTGTGGCGATTTTGATTCACCGCCGAGTTTTATACACACATGTTAAGAAGTGGGCAGACACCCAGTGGCAATATCTGCTCCTGCAGAGCACGATCTGGGAGGAACCAGTGGTATTGGGCTGCGTCTATGCACCTCCTCTGCTCTCATGGGGCCTTGTGGAGTGGCTTTTGTCATTATGGGCGGATATGCTGGATGGCCTGCCCGTAATTGGGGGCGACTGGAATGATGTGCTGGATGTGTCCTGTGATTGTTGGAGGCCCGGGGAGAGTGTGGCTGCCCGCCAAGTTACGAAACGTTCCTCGTTAGTGTCTGGGCTCGATTGGGTGTACCCTTGGTGCCGGATGCGCGGAAAGACTCAGGGTTACACATATCTCTCCGCGGTCCACAATTCCTACTCTCGCCTCGACTATTTGTTCGTCCCTCGGTCGGTGGCTGGTAGGGTGTTGGCGGCGGATATCCTTCCACAGGGGCTCTCCTATTATTCGCTGATTACTCTTATGGTACAGATGGGCTGGGCAAAACAGCTATTCCGCTGGCCCCTCTTGACGTGAAACCTTCAGATGGCAGACTACAGGGAGTGTCTGGAGAGCGCGCTCGATCAATACTTGACGCTTAATGTGGGATTGGTTTCTGGGGCCGAACCTCTGTGGAAGGCACTAAAGCCCACCATACAGGGCATAGATATCTCTTTTTGCGCGGCAGCCCGCAGGACTCGGAGGGAGGTTCTGCTGCAAGCAGAGGCTAATATTGCAGATCTTGACCATCTCAGTAGAGGTGTCGGGGTCACCAAGCAAGGCGACAGTTGTTGCTGGCGCAACAGAACTATGCTGCTCTTCTTTTGGATGAGGCCTACCTTGCTTGGTTGGCAACGCGCAGTAGAGTCTACCAATGGGGTGATAAATCTAGCAAGATGCTTCATCGGTTGTCAGGGGATGTTCCATTCCCAGCCCCTCCACGATATAGTAGGCCCGGATGGAAGGCCCCTCACAGACTCCCTGGACAATGCTGAAAGCTTCTCTACATATTTTGCGAAGCTGTATGCCCCCAGAGAATGTCTCCACGAAGACGTGATAGGCCGGTTTTTGGGCGACCTCCTGCATCGGGCCCTGTCCGATGAGGCGATTGTGGAGCTTGATCTCCCGCTCACGGAGGAGGAATTGGGTGCAGCCCTGGGAGACCTTAACTCGAGTAAGGCTCCGGGGCCACACGAGTTTCCCTGTGAATTTTTAAAGAAATACTTACTGCAGCTAGGACCCCATTACCTTATAGTGGTGGTGGAGTCCCGTGAGCGGGGGTGTCTTCCTCTGGATTGCCAACATGCGGAGGTTGTGGTGTTCCATAAACCAGGCAGACCCCTGGACCAGAACGCTTCACATCGCCCCATTTCGCTCCTGAATGTAGAAGCTAAAATATTGGCCGAGGCACTGGCCAACCGCTTGCGGTCCCACATTACTACCTTGGTACACCCAGATCAAGCTGGGTTTATGCCCCAGAGAGCGACCCAACATAATATTCGCCGGGTACAGGTAGCTGTTGCGGCCATTCGGGGGCTGGGTGAACAGGTGGCACTTTTGCTGGCAGATATGGACAGGGCATTTGATTCCCTTAGTTGGATATATTTATTTGCGCTGTTACGCAGGTTGAATCTTGGACCGCGCTTTTTGTCCTACCTGTCCCTACTCTACACTGATCTCACCGCGTCGGTACATGTTGCTGGCTCTACCTCCTCCACCTTTTCTCTTAGACGGGGTACCCGGCAAAGCTGCCTGCTGTCTCCATACTTGTTTGCACTGGCGGTTGAACCGTTGGCCACCTGGGGGCGCATGGACGTGCAGGTGACCGGCTTCGAATGGGTACACGGATTGTCGGATCTTATTGCATTATATGCCGATGATGTTCTATTCTTTCTCACTGACGTAAATCGAACGGGGCCGCAGCTGCTTCGCATTATGCAGATTTTTGGGGAATCATCGGGTCTCTACTTGAACCCCAGCAAGTCTACCTTGTGGCTTCTTGGTGACACGCCGGCTCTGGGCGCCTGGGCCTCGTCGGTTCGGGTTGTTACCGGTGGGATGAAGTATCTCGGGGTATTTTTATCGGACTCACCCACTGTGGCTTGGGAAAGGAATTTGGTTCCGGTTTGGGACCGCATCTGGGAGGATCTTAAGACATGGTCTCATATGCCGTTGTCTATATATGGTCGATCGGCCATCTTCAAGATGGTCTCTCTCCCCCGTTTACTGTATCAATTGCAGAATCACCCCTACCCGATTCCTCCTAGATGGTTCAGGCAGATGAATGCAGCTTTGGGTCAATGTCTATGGGCAGGGGGAGCAGTGAGAGTCGCCCTACGGACATGCTTCCTTTCCACGTACTCTGGAGGACTGGCGACCTCTGATATACTATCATATTACATGGCCTCACATTTACTGGTCCTAAATGAGGGGCAGTATGGGGGTAGAGACGACCCTGCCTATGCTGTAGAGAGGCGTTTTATGGGGGATCTCTCCTTACACACGATCCTGTACTCAGCACTGGTGCATAGATCCCTGCCGTCAGCGGCCCAGGTAGTTTTCCAAATTTGGTGACAGGCCTTACGGAGAATGGGGTGGTGGAACACGCTGACACGGGAAACCCCCTTATGGAATAATGGCCGTCTGCCACAACTAGCTACTCTGTCAGGGTTTCGTGGTTGGGACAACATAGGTATTTCTACCCTGGGGGACGTCATGCGGGGGCCGATCCTGATGTCCTTTCAAGACCTACAAAAAGATTTTCAAATGCATAAAACCCAATTTTACAAATATCTCCAGTTTCGACACGCCATCTCCCCTAGTATGGAGGGCTCGGAGTCACTTGCGGAGTTCAGCCCGATAGAAGCGAAGGTATTTATGGGAGACCTTCAGGATCATAAAATATCCAAGATCTATCAGTCCCTAGTGACTCACAGCTCCCCCACACTGCAGAAGCTTAGAGGGGCCTGGGAGGGTGACGTTGGCCCACTCGATGAGGAGGACCGGACAGAGGCCCTGGCCTCCCCGCGGGGGGGGCAGCCATAGCGATACGTCTGCGCCTTGTCCAGTTTAAATATCTTCATCGGGTCTACTTCACGCAGGCCCGGTTATGGAGGGCGGGACTGGTTGCTAGCCCTGTATGTCTTAGATGCGAGCGGGAGGATGGAACCCTGATGCACACGATATGGCACTGTCTCTCCTTGTCACACTTCTGGAGAGGAGTTGTGACCTGCCTCTCTGAAGTGTTGGGCTGGGACCTGCCCCATTCGCCGAAATTAGTACTTTTGCATGTTATGGATGGGATCGGGGGTAATATTTATAAACATCATCTTATGTTGCTAGGGTTTACTCTGGCGAAGAGGGACATTGCTAGAGCATGAAAGGCACTGGTGCCACCCTCAGTGTCGGCTTGGAAGAGGGGACTGGACTTCTGTATGGGCTTGGAACTTCCTATTTTCACCCCAAGAGGGTGCCCGCAGAAGCATTATAAAGTTTGGAAGCGGTGGGCAGACTATCAGGGCTTGCTGTGGAGCCGGTCGATGCAGCAGGGCCCCTCCATCCAGTTTAATATTACCCTGCTGGTTCAAGCTGTAGTTTCTTGCATTTATGTCTATGGTAGCGAGCGGTTGTGGTGCAAAATGCACAGCCAGGCTGTTTCTGAGAGGCAGTTAGTGCGACCGGGGCGAGGGGGTTGTTGGGTGGGGGTTGTTGGGTGGGGGTTTGCATATGGTTTATTTCATCTGTATTGCTTTCTATTTCTCCGTGATCTTATTATTGAAAAGTCAAAGTCATGAAGCTTTATACGTATTGTGCAGATGTCTCTGGGTTACAGAGCCCTGCTTTATATGTGTCATTTGATGAATAAAATCTGTTTTAAAAAAAAAAAAAATCATATATTGGTTACAGTGTACACATTTTTTAATTGTGCCTGTATTGTTATTCCAATCTCAGCTGAGAATTCAGAAGTTTTATGTGGCCTGGTAAACATTATTTATTGACTGACAAATTTACAAGTAGTCCACTTTTTCTGATGCAAAAACGTACCTTTCTCACCCACTGGGGCATGATGTGAGTACTTGGGGAGCGATGGTGAGTGTTGATGACAATGACTGTAATGATGATGGATGTTATGACAAATACCATAGTAAACAGCATGTATTTGCCAATCAAGGGTACTGCGCTGGAAGTAGACGGAATCAACTCCACGATAACCAGTAGGAACACAGTCAAGGACAGCAAGACAGAAATACTGAGAGTCATCTTCTCGCCTACAGCAAAGAAACATATAGTTAGAGAAAAAGAGTGACTGAAATATTTTGTTATCCTGGTAGCACTTACCGTTCATAGTTATGTGGTGTCTGGTGCATGGAGCACCAATATTTAGTGAGAAAATGCTGAACCATAAATTAAGCAAACACTATGGGCCAGATGTATCAAGAATTGCATTTGGGATTCTTAAATAGCAAATTTTAACGATTCACTATTTAAGAAAAGCAAAATGCAATGTATGTAGGATTTGCAAACAAAATTGCGAATTCTACATATTCCTTAATAGAGAATCGCAAATTGTGATTCACTATTAAGGAATACCTTCCCATTCATTCCTATGGGCCGGAAGACATTCGCAATTTGCGAGTACCAAATAGGTTGTAACGCCCTGAACGTCTCGGGATCGTTTAACAGACACGATAATGAGGACGCAACCACTTGTGAAGGGTTAGTTATTTTAATGAAGGCAAAAATAATACAAAGAACAAACAAAAGTTATAGTCACTGGAATCCTCCAGGCTAAGTACGTTACCAGCCCACCGCACGGATGGTCCTAACCGTCCTCTGCATATACGCCGATCCCGGCGTATGCCAACAGAGGGCAGAAATGAAATGGCCGACAATGCCAATCGGTAGGCTGTGAGGGGCACGAAGAGTGTTGGGGAGAATCGAGGAGTCAGGGAAACACCCAGCCGGGGTCTCTACCTGAAGGGAGCAGCCACTCAACCTCTTCCTCAGACTGCACCGGGACGCGGAGTCACCTCCTGGTGATGCGTCACCGATACCCCAATCAAAAAGCAAGAAGACTGAACCGAGAGCAGCCGCTCGATCGATCCTGTGGACTTCCGAGTCTGTAACGCGGCAAACACCTCCTGGTGTGCGTTACAGCTGGCAGTCCCTGTATCTCTGGTCTGGCTGGGAGTTACGACTCCAACCAGCAAAAGCGCCACTGCGCTTTGACTCAGCCGAGTCAAAAAGCAAAGCTCAATGGTTGACCGGTAGAGCTTCCGGGTCCTTCACAGGTGACGATGGGGCAAGACACGGCCCAGGGAGTAACGACTCGACCTACCTCCGTTCTTGCCTTACTGGAGCACCACTCTGGAACACTGCTCTTCACGAAGCAGGTACGTCGGTGTAAACACAATATCCGACAGCGTTGTACCTCCCGGTTCCTCCCTTTATAGGGCGTGTTTTCCTTGAGTTATGTAACAGCTCTCCTGTTTACATAAGGGCGTGTTTTCCTTGAGTTATGTAACAGCTCTCCTGTTTACATAAGGGCGTGTTTTCCTTGAGTTATGTAACAGCTCTCCTGTTTACATAAGGGCGTGTTTTCCTTGAGTTATGTAACAGCTCTCCTGTTTACATAAGGGCGTGTTTTCCTTGAGTTATGTAACAGCTCTCCTGTTTACCTAACCTCTCAACCGCTAAGCATCCTGGGAGATGTAGTCCGTTTTCGCTGGTTACCATTTTCTTCCCCTCGCATGACAGGAATTCTTGACAGTACATCCTCCCTCTCAGCGGCTCCCCACGGGTCCAGCGCTGGCAGGAAAACGCCGATGGAACAAGGAGACCAAGCGCGGAGCATGAACCCCTTCAGCCGGTTCCCATGATTGCTCCTCCGGGCCATAGCCTTTCCACGCAACCAGGTACCACAGCTTCCCCCTGCGCCATTTGGACGCCTGTATGCCCGATACTTCATACTCCACCTCCGACTCCACGCATACCGGCCTAGGTGTCCCAGACGGCTTGGAGGGTGCAGGTTTGAGCAATGATACATGAAAGACAGGGTGTATCCGCAATGACTGGGGCAAGCACACCTTCACGTTCACGGGACCCATACACTTGGCAATTCGATAGGGGCCCATGTACTTGGGATGGAACACACTGTTCTTTCGAAACCTCATGTTTCTTGTGGATATCCAGACGTAGTCTCCAGTGCGGTACAGTGGCCCGGGCCTTCTCTTCCTGTCTGCCGCAGCCTTGTATTTTCTCTTGGCCTCTATTAGGACAGCCCTTGAGCGCATCAACGTGTCTTTTATGTGTGCCACCCTGTCCGCTGTGGCGGGAATCCTGTCCTCTCTGAACGGATGTAGAAATGGCAAGAACCTGGGATGTTGGCCATAGTTGCTATAGAACGGAGATGACTGTGTGGAGCTGTGAGTGGCGTTGTTATAGGCTATCTCTGCAACCCATAGCAAGTCGACCCATTCTTCCCTGCCCTGGTCCACAAAACATCGCAGATACTGTTTGAGCGTTTGGTTCAGGCGCTCGGTTTGGCCGTCCGTTTGAGGGTGGTAGCTGGTGGACAGGGCGGTCTTAACATGCAGCGCAGTGCACCAAGTCTTCCAGAATTGCGCAGTAAACTGCGACCCCCGGTCCGACACGATCACCCCAGGTAATCCATGCAGTCGTACCACATTCTTTAGAAGTAGTGACGCCAATTCCCCGGCCATAGGGACTCTCTTGCAGGGGATGAAGTGCCCCATTTTCGTCAAGTAATCCACCACCACCAGTATTGCCGTCATCCCCTGGTCTACCGGTAGGCCCACCACGAAGTCCAGTGATATGCTATCCCATGGTCTATCCGGGGTCGGAAGTGGATGTAAGAGCCCTTGGGTTCGGCCATGGTCGGCCTTCATGGTAGCACACGTAGGACACTCCTGTCCCCATTTCCTGACATCCACTCTCATGGTTGGCCACCAGAAATGCCGTCCCATGCTAGCCACCGTTTTTTCAAAGCCCAAATGACCTGCGCATGGAGAGTCATGGCACCAGATGAATGCTTGTTTCCTTAGCCTAGGCGTGGGTATCAATAGGCACCTGCCCTTCAGGGGTATCCCGTCCTTCAGCTGCCATTCTCTGTGACTGAGGAGCCACCTCTGCCATGCGAACGACCTGATCCCTCTCTTTATTCCCCTCAGGAAAGTATCCGGTTGGATAACCCCCAATACCATTCTCGGGGAAATGATGGAACGCTCGGTCGCAGGCAATGGTTCCTTAACTGCAGATTGACGGGACAGGGCGTCCGCCTTCCGGTTTTCCGTCCCCGGCCGATATGTGATGCGGAAGTTGAACCCCGCAAAGAAGATCATCCACCGCAGCTGCCTGGGAGAAAGGTGTCTTGTGGCCGTCATGAACTGTAGATTCCGATGGTCCGTGTACACCGATACCACATGTCTTGCCCCCATCAACCAATGCCTCCATTCGGTGAAGGCGTCCTTGATTGCGAGAAGCTCCTTCTCCGCAATATGGTAGTTGCGTTCGGCGTCGTTGAGTTTGCGGGACATGTACGCAACGGGATGAAGCACCCCTGTGTCGTGGTTGCGTTGGGACAAGATAGCCCCCAGCGCCACATCCGAAGCGTCCGCTTCCACCATGTAGGGGAGATCCGGATCGGGGTGAGCCAACACCGGCGCCTTACCAAAGGCGCTTTTCAGGGCCTCAAAGGCTGTGTTCGCTTCAGGGGACCAGACAAACTCCTTGGACTTCCTCAGTAGCTGTGTGATGGGGGCCACCACTCCTGAAAATCCATCTATAAACCGCCTGTAAAAGTTGGCGAAGCCAATGAAACTTTGGACGTCCTTCACGCTTTGGGGCACCGGCCATTCTTTCACAGCCTTGATCTTTCGTTCTGCCATCTCCTGTCCCTCTGGACTCAGCATCACTCCGAGGAATTCCACGGACGTGACGTGGAAGTCACACTTGCTGAGTTTACAAAACAGCTTGTTTTCCCTCAGCTTTTGGAGCACAGCTTTGACGTGGTGTACGTGCTCCTCCACACTGGACGAGTAGATGAGGATGTCGTCGATATATACGACCACGTAGATATCCAACTCCTCTCTGAATACCTCATTCAAAAAGTACTGAAAGGCTGCCGGGGCGTTGCACAGACCGAACGGCATGACGAGGTACTCAAAAAGGCCGAACCTGGTCTTAAAGGCGGTCTTCCACTCGTCTCCGTCCCTCATGCGCACCAGATGGAATGCCCCTTTCAAATCCAACTTGGTGTAGATACGAGCTTTCTTGACCTGTTCCAGAAGTACACTGATGAGAGGCAAGGGGTACCGATTCTTTATGGTTATCGCATTCAATGCCCTAAAGTCCACACAGGCTCTCAGCTCCCCATTAGCTTTCGGGATGAAGAAGAGTGGCGAGGCGGCTGGAGACTTGGACGGGCGGATGAATCCTAGCTTGAGGAGTTTATCCAGGTACCCCCGGAGATGCACGTTTTCAGGCTCCGTCAGGGCATACAGCCTGCCGCTGGGAACGCTGGCCCCTGGCACCAGGTCGATCTGGCAGTCAAACTGTCTATGTGGTGGTAGCACTTCCGCCTTTACCTCATCAAATACATCCTCAAAACTGTGATAAGCCTGGGGGAGAGCCACATCTTTTTCTGCCGCTGTAGCCACCGTCTGACTCCCGCTCTCATCTGCGTCAAGGGATTCCGTTCTTTTTCCACAATGCAGGATGCAATACGGTGACGTCATTTCGACGCGATGTGTTGGCCAATCCACAGAGGGGTTGTGTTTCTGTAGCCACGGCAATCCCAATATGACGCCATATTGGGGCGCTCGGATGATGTTAAAATCGATTTGTTCCAAATGGTTCCTCCCATATCTCATCGGAAGGACCCCCGTGTGCTGCCCGATGGGCCCCGTCACCAATCGCCTTCCGTCTACAGCATAGACGTCTTCGGGTACAGCTTTGGGAAGAAGCACTAGCCCTAGCCTGCATGCCTCGTTGTGGTCCATAAACATGCCAGTGGCCCCTGAATCCGCCATGGCCACAACGGGTATCCACTGGTCATGCACTCCCACGTGCACCGTGAGAAACAGGTGTCGGTGTCCCTTAGTGACCGAGTTGGAAAGTGAAGGGATGGATGAGTGACTCCGAGATGCCCCTTCTTTGGTCTGGGAGTCCTCTAGTTTTCCGCCGGTATGTCCACCACGGCTGTTACCGACCGGTTGGCCCGATAACGTGACGTCTTCGGTTTGGCAGGGCATTCACGTACGTAGTGGCCTTTTTTGCCACAATATAGGCACAATCCTTGTTTACGGCGTGACTCTTTCTCCGTGGCTGTGAGGCTCGCTCGTATTGCGCCGATGTCCATGGGTTCTCCCTTGGATGCGGTGGAAGTTTCAGGACTTCCCACCGTCCCATAGGATGGAAGGGATTTTCCTTTTCTCCCATGATCCCCTTTTCTTTCACTTAGCCTATGTTCCAGCCGTAATACCAGGTTGATAAGACCCTCACATGTCTTGGGTTGAGTGTCAATATGAGCCACGGCGTCTTTGAGCTCATCGCACAGCCCGTGATGGAAGAGCGCCGTCTGTTTAGCAACAGGCCACTTGGTTTCCGCAACCAGCCGTCGGAACGCGTTGAGATACTGCACCAGGTCGTTGGATCCCTGTCTCAACTCAAGCATTTCACGGTCCGCCGTGTACGAGTCAGCCCTTCTGTCGAATACCTTCAGGAATTCCTCGCGAAAAGCACCCCACTCACATAAGATGGGGTCGTCCCTGCTCACCAGAGGTACGGCCCATTGTGCCGCGTTTCCAGCCAAATAGGAAATAAGGAAAGCCACACGAGCCTGACTCGTGGGGAACGCCTTTGGTTTGCACGATAAATGTAGCGCCACTTGTGTGAGGAATACCTGCACTGTGTTAGGATCCCCACTGTACCTCTCTGGTGTGGCCAAAGGGATGGCTACCGGCATTTCCACTACTACAGCAGGGGTCTGGTCCGTGAGGGAGGTGCTGGGCGTGAGCGGGTCCAAGTGGATAGCATCCAGTCTGGCTTTTACATCGGCTGTTTCTTGCCTAGAGGCAGCCAATTCAACTTGCACGGTCGCTAAAGCAGCCAGCACATCATCAAGTGTTGCCATGTCTGTTATCGACCGGGAGACAGTTAGTGTATTAAGGTCGGATATTTTGTAACGCCCTGAACGTCTCGGGATCGTTTAACAGACACGATAATGAGGACGCAACCACTTGTGAAGGGTTAGTTATTTTAATGAAGGCAAAAATAATACAAAGAACAAACAAAAGTTATAGTCACTGGAATCCTCCAGGCTAAGTACATTACCAGCCCACCGCACGGATGGTCCTAACCGTCCTCTGCATATACGCCGATCCCGGCGTATGCCAACAGAGGGCAGAAATGAAATGGCCGACAATGCCAATCGGTAGGCTGTGAGGGGCACGAAGAGTGTTGGGGAGAATCGAGGAGTCAGGGAAACACCCAGCCGGGGTCTCTACCTGAAGGGAGCAGCCGCTCAACCTCTTCCTCAGACTGCACCGGGACGCGGAGTCACCTCCTGGTGATGCGTCACCGATACCCCAATCAAAAAGCAAGAAGACTGAACCGAGAGCAGCCGCTCGATCAATCCTGTGGACTTCCGAGTCTGTAACGCGGCAAACACCTCCTGGTGTGCGTTACAGCTGGCAGTCCCTGTATCTCTGGTCTGGCTGGGAGTTACGACTCCAACCAGCAAAAGCGCCACTGCGCTTTGACTCAGCCGAGTCAAAAAGCAAAGCTCAATGGTTGACCGGTAGAGCTTCCGGGTCCTTCACAGGTGACGATGGGGCAAGACACGGCCCAGGGAGTAACGACTCGACCTACCTCCGTTCTTGCCTTACTGGAGCACCACTCCGGAACACTGCTCTTCACGAAGCAGGTACGTCGGTGTAAACACAATATCCGACAGCGTTGTACCTCCCGGTTCCTCCCTTTATAGGGCGTGTTTTCCTTGAGTTATGTAACAGCTCTCCTGTTTACATAAGGGCGTGTTTTCCTTGAGTTATGTAACAGCTCTCCTGTTTACATAAGGGCGTGTTTTCCTTGAGTTATGTAACAGCTCTCCTGTTTACATAAGGGCGTGTTTTCCTTGAGTTATGTAACAGCTCTCCTGTTTACCTAACCTCTCAACCGCTAAGCATCCTGGGAGATGTAGTCCGTTTTCGCTGGTTACCATTTTCTTCCCCTCGCATGACAGGAATTCTTGACATAGGTACTCGCAAATTGCGAATGCAATTTCAAGGTTGATAGGGGGCCGAAAGGCCACCCTGCTGCACCCCCTAAAAGGTAAGTGTGCACATGTGGCGCACATACATGCCCTGCGGACATCATTGATAGCCTTTTGGGTTATCACCCTAGTCCCATCTGTTTTCAACAGGGCAAGAATAGTGGGAGGAGGCCTTTTCCTTCTCAATAACCCAGCAAGCACCGGCCAGACTTATCACCATGTGCAAAGAGTCTTCGCCTATAGTCTATGTGGCAGAACCTCTCCAGCGCATCACATGTTGTGCATCCAGAATGTTCATGGCTGCACAACTAGTGGTCTGCACACCATTTAAGAGATCCCCCACCTGTTGTAGGTTTTTATTGCAGCTGTCTGCGGATCCCATAAATCATCCACATACAGTCACCTCTTAGAACTACCTTAAGAGCCTTCCACTTAGTACCTCTATGGTCTACCAATTCCCAATTATGTTCCATGTACGTGTCTATAGTGTCTCTAATTTCCAGCCTGAACATGGGATTCCCGAAATGCTTAAGGGCTCGGACGC
Organism: Triturus cristatus; assembly: GCF_964204655.1. NCBI lineage: Eukaryota > Metazoa > Chordata > Amphibia > Caudata > Salamandridae > Triturus > Triturus cristatus. The sequence continues at coordinate 848,129,759 of NC_140583.1, read as the reverse complement.
CACATAGGTAAACTAGTATGGTGTGCTACAGCTTTATATGCTATCTTGTGTGGTGAGTGATCGGATAGGAATCTGCCCAGGTACTATACCTCCTGCACATTCTGCTTGAGTGTATGTGAGATTAGAAACCCATCTAATCAACTTGAGGTATTGTGTACTGTTGAGTGGTATGAAGAGTATTTAGTGTGGAAGCCGATCTCTCCAGACATCCCAACAACCTATGTCAGCCGTTATCTGCCGGAGCATTCCCAGCTTCATACAATCTCTCAGTGGGTGCCTATCCATTACCCCATCCAGTATACGATTAAAATCTCCAGACTACCATATTGGGACATCCACATAGGGTATTATTTGGTCATTGCCCCTACGAACTGAGCCTCAGCCATCAGCATTTGACGCATATGTATCTATTATGCAGCCTTCCGAGCCATGTAGGGTTCCATACAGCACTATCTATTGCCCATCCACATCAGCTACAGGCACCCTGTCGGTACAGCATAATTGTATTTGCTCATTATGTCTAATATGAGGGCATAGTGTATTGGGCCTTCTTTGATTATAGTGCAACCCATAGGGCCATATTATCAAGAAAGGCGCAAACATTATCGCCGCTTTAGCAGCAGGAAACTGCTGCTAAAGCAGCGATAAGAGTCTTGATAATATGCCCTAGAGAATTCCAATAGAAGCCCAGGTTTGATGTCCTTGACACCAGAACCTGGGCTTCTATTGGAATTCTCTAGGGCATATTATCAAGCCCCTTATCGCTGTATTAGCGGCAGTTTCCTGCCACTAAAGCGGCGATAATGTTATTGCCATTCTTGATAATATGGCCCATAGTTTGCTCTCGTCAATCCATGTACTTCAGCTCCATTTCATTATAGTGTCATTCCCCCTGTTTACTCCTTCCATTTCGGCGTTGTGCTTTATCCCGACCTTGTACTCTGGGAACACACCTTCCTAGTCTGTCAGCCAATTAACGGGTCCCCATCTGCCAAAGAGTCTTTGCTTGAGCTAGTGCCCATCTGTGAGTGTTCAAACCCCAGAGTGCCATCATACTGCACCACAACCTTTTAGCGGTGGCACCGTAGTCGGTGGTTGTGTCTGCCTGTTCCCCATCTGCCGATTCGGCTGTGGCGAGTCAGAGTACAAATTGATCTGTACATGCACTCCAGCCAAGTTCACACATCCTCCAGTGTGGTGAAGAAGAATGCGCCTCTTGTGCAATATTTTAAGTTCATGGATCTGAGCTTACTTTACAACACAATAAAATATTTTCTCAAGTCTTGCACCTTTTGAGCATAATCCAAGAACACTCTAATGGTTTGGTCTTTAAATTTCAATTCTCCAGAATTTCCTATCCATTGTAGAAGCATGTTTCTTTCCCTATAATTAAGGAGTCTCTCACTGAGAGCTCTGGGACAAGCTCCCGGTGGTGGGATCAGTACCATGGCAAAGAGCCAGGAAAGACCCTCTGGTTTCACAGCATTTTTAATCCATTGTTCAAAGTACTGTTCCAGGAAACCCACAAACTGGATGTTGTTCCTATGAGATCTGCACTCTTTGTCTTCCATTCTGTACTCCAGGATATGTGTTGCCTCTGATAGCTTAGAGCTCCTTAACATTTGCCTTCATGACTTCCACGGTTTGCTAGGTCTCCTGTGCTCTCTCACTGACCCTATATACATCTGCTCTTAGAAATTTGACCTCAATATGTACAGAATCAATTTTGTGTTCCAGGGTTTGCCTTGATTGGTCTATCACCGTCAAGATCTATGTTTCCGTGGGTTCAGCACATCGGGAAGGGCTTCGCTCCACTTCTTTCTCCACCTTTTTTAGGTCCCTGCAGTTCGGTCAATCTGGGTCTGTTGAGATCCCCTGGGATGTCTGTCCTTTCCCATGTTGATGCATTGCCGACTTAACTGTGTGGAGTATCCTGCTGCAATATAGGAGAACTTAAGGGCCTCACTGCATGACCCTCCATTGTTCTAGCTGGGGCCCTGCTCTCTCCTCCACCATCTAGCGCCTATGTCCACCGTGCTTTTGTCCTCAGAGCGTGCCGGGCCACCTGGTCTCTTCAACTGCTGCCGCCAGCTGCACCCCAATCCAATTTGTGTCCCACGCTGTACACCAGACTTCTTTATCGCTGCGCTCCTTCTCAAGGGTAGCCGATGCCCTGCCCCGCAGAACTCATTATGCAGTGCCAGGCAGGCTCTCAAGATCAAGCCTATGCCCTGTTGCGCTTCTGTCTTCTGAGTTGTGCTGCAGCCACCTGTTCACCCCTCTCCAGTCCCTCGGTTCATGCTCCAGCAATTTTGGGCCTAACTCTGCTACTCTTCGAAGTGTATTCAGTTGGTCTCCGCGGCCCACACCGGCTCAGGATATGTCATGTGCCGGGCTACGTACATAAATAGAGCGGCCACTTTTACAGGACTGCGGCCTCTGCCAATTTAAATCTCTCGCTCAATTTGTGAGCGTGGCTGCATTATTTCATCAGCAGCCTGCCCCCACTGCACCAATTCCAAGTGTGCCTTCACCTACAGGGGTGTATTTATATTTCTCGGGCCCTTTAAGGATATATGGACCCAGGAATCTAGTGGATTTTAGTGGGGTTTGCGGGAGCTCAAGGCTAGCACGTACATGTGACCATCTTGTCGGGCATGCCTCCTGGCTTCTTGATATAAGTAAATTATTTCAGCTATGTGCTATCAGACCCTCAGACGTGGACCGCTTTTTGCACAGTTAAAAAAATACCACAGCATTACACAGTCAATCCATTCCTAAGTGTTATAGTTTGACTGTTTCTCTCTGCTCACTGCGTTTTTTCATATATTAATAGCACCATCATTTTAATGGGGGTGGGAGGCTGACAAAATTTCCTAGACTGCTTTGGGTTCCCAGTCCGGCCATGGTTAGAAAGTGCCATTACCAATACCACTCACATTGGCTATCTCTTGCAATTGCAGCCAGTAAGTAAGGCTTTGGATATCAAAAGAGTAGGGCATACTCAAGCACCATGCAATATACATTAAGGTAACATTTAATTATCTCATATTGCACCTGCTCAGCCGCCATTTTGCAAAGCTTAGAGCATATAAAACAAGCTTAAAGCATATAAAACATGTTCACAGAACTTACTGCACAAGAAGCACATTGTGAAATATGAAAAGAATACTCACCTGAGTCAGTGGGAAGGTAAAATACCAGGCCAGTCAAAAACGAGAAGAGGAGACAAGGAATGATGACATTTACGATGAAATAGAGAGGCAGGCGCTGCATGAGGAAATGATAAGTGATGTCCAAGTAGGGCGTTTCTTGACAACAGGCATAATACACCCAGTGTTTCCAGCCTCGGTAATCTTTAATAACCCATTCGCCGCTCTCCATGAATTTACTCAAATCTGGGCGATCACTCTCCTGAAATTAAATATCATACAGGGGTTTCATTACCTTATCAGAGCAGTAAATTGTAATTGAAATTATATAAGCTTGTATACCAGACAGAAAAGGCTTATGGTGGCACAAGCAAACATTTAAGGAAATACCAATGTAGAAAAAGTGGAACCCATAAAACATGTTTGTATTTTGGACACTAATTTGAGATAAATGCAAGGTTAGAGCCTGGTCCTCTGTGGGCGACTATATATAAGCCAATGGTTTGTCATGGCCATTTTTCCTTATATTTTCTGCATACACTCTTGTGAATTCTAAGACATCCCGAAATAAGGATATACAGAAAGTGGCAGGTCGACTGGCTTATATATTTTTTTATAATTTGCTTATTGATTTGCCAAAACGAGAGAAAAATCTACACATGCGATTTAATAGGACATTTATATTTTTGAAGTATTTGGTACTATGGAATTAGAACACTAATGGAGAAAAAAACATTTCAATTTTATTTACATGTTTCTTTGAAGGGATCACTATGGACGTTGGCAGATTCCTTGGCAGGGCCATATGCCATGAACCTTGTTAGCAGGCCCATATGATTTTGTGGAATCATAGATTCCTGTTCTCCAGAGTGTTTGTTAACCATGAGTTGGAATTGAAAGCATATTTTCCTAGTAAAATTGTGGCACCGGCTATATACATCAGAATCAAAAGATACATGTGATATCATAGGTAAACAACGTTTACCACAAATCTTTTTCCCCGCAGGGAATCACAACGCGGTTGTTACAACGACCGCGTTGTTATTCCGCATACCATTACTCCGCAAGTCGGAACAACGACTTGAGGGGGGGGGAAGGTGTTGGATTTAAAATCCAACACCTTCCCGATTGTCCACACAGACTGGAGTTGGAATTGTAAATTATATTATTCCAACATCCAGCGCCCCCCCCCCTCCGCAAGTCATTGTTCCGACCTGCGGAGTAATGGTGTGCGGAATCACAACGCGGTCGTTGTAACGACCGCGTTGTGATTCCCTGCGGGGAAAGAGAATGCGGGATAACAACACACATTCGATATCATATGAACCTTATACATTTAAAAAATAGTTCGGTGAGATAGTCTCTCTACATGACAGATTTATCAGAGGATGAATATTGGTATTTTAATTCAGTCAATAGCCATTTCCTTGGTTGGCCAGCACTGAATATGGATAGCTACATGCTCACTGTGTTGGGCTAAACCTACATGTTAGTAATTTACCCACAAGGTCTGATGTTTCAAGATCGCTTACGTCAGACTACTAGCTTTCAATCCAGTTGGATGCTACTGTCCTTTTTTGAAGGAAAGTTGTTTTCTTTTGCCAAAGTATGAAGAGGGAAGAGGAGCTTGAGATCTACCAAAAGCAAGCTTATATTAAATTCTATGGCACATATGAATTAGGAGGAAGTGTGATGAGTGAACTTACGTTCCCCGAAACAACAAACACAAGGTATACAAAGGGAAAGGTTAGATTGGAAATTGCACCAATATGATTGCACCTTATAAAAATACAAGCTGAACAAACTGAACCTTGTTCCGGTTTTGGATGAAGAAGGCATTCCTTATTCCAGGCACCAATAACCAAAAATCAGACTACGGCTCTGATGTCTGGCACCGTTGCTTTCTCCTGACTGAACCTAGTAACCAGATATACCAAAGGCAGCCTCTTGATCCACTCCCAGTGACACCTTGCTTGTTAGGGGGCCTTGCATGGCTGCTGTTGTAGCCTCAAGTCCTGACAAAATTGACTTCATTGAACCTAAGAGCCTGCCTGGCTTCCTACAAGAGGAATGAGAGAAACAATGGGACCCATTAGTCTAGTGGTGGCTGAGGCTTGGTCATAAGGTGAGCAACCTAAAAGGTTGTTGCTGATTATCAGGATGTACAATCTGCAAACCAATGTGCTAAAGTCCATGTAACGTCCACAGCGGTAAAGCATAACCACTCAAGAGTTGCAAAAAAGGGATTGTGATGAACAGCAGTCCCTGCCTTAAAATGCAACCTTGCCAGCTCCTGCTAGTGATTCAACCTGCTCATGACCTTTTCATTTCCACAATCCTACTCCACCATCACCTCCTCCCAAACCTGTCTGACACCATGAACACTCCTCGAAGGCAGCACTGACGCACCCACCCCGTAAAGGGGCAAACTCAATATAATCATGATAGTCCAAAGCTAACTTTACTATCTTCGAACATTATCTTACTGTGTGAACTTGTGAGTCAAACTGACTTTTACTCGATCCATGAAAAAGGGCACAGCGTGATTGTTATAGAGTTTACTGACTTTTCATCATTCCCTACAGGATAATGTAGGTTTCCACAGACTTCTACATTAAGAGTTACTCCCGCTTACTTTTATCACATTAAATAGAACTTTTTTCTGTAGTGCTGCCTTGGGTTGAAACCTACATCCCTGTATTCCTTTAATTGCAGTGCTTTTTGAGTTATTGAATGGTTAGCAACAGTAGCATCTCTCTGTGAGTAAATGTTCAGCCAGGTCCATGCAGCCTTAGAATGAGGTATAGAATCCTTGAGATCTGTATCTTGCCACTCTGCAGCCGCTGGCCTGGGAATTGCGAAATGTCAGCTAGTTCAGATATAACTATTAACACATAAAACTCTACAGAATCCCTTCCTTATCATTCCTGTCACTGGGAATTCTTACAAGCCAAGCTCTAGATTACAGTATCACATTTTTTTTTTTTTGGCAGATTTTTATATAGCGCGAACTTGACCCGAATCCGAATCGGGTATCAGAGCGATTTACATAGCACAAGTTACGTTGCATGAGGACACACATTCATTTTTGTTAGGCATGGGGAGATGAAGTGATTTGCCCAGAATCACAGGATGTTTTAGCGTCATTACCGAGACTCGAACCCAGTTCTCCAGGTCCGAGGTCGAGCGCCCTAGCCGTTAGGCCAACTCCTCTCCCCTCCACTTCTAATATATAGTGGCCATTGGGACTTTTGTTTTAATTTTCCAATTACTGCTATGGACAATGTTTTGGGGATTGTACTATTGACTACCGAGGCCAAGAATATCAGTATCATAGACAGATTATGGAAAGGTAAGTGCTTTGAGGGAAGTGTAGATTTATTATTCTTAACTCCACATCTACGTGCCTTGAAAATACATATATCACCAAGGTGCATATATGTGGAGTTAGTTATAGAAAATCTAAACTTGAATACCTTTCAATATTTTAGATTCAATATTTTGTCTTCGAAATTTGCATGCCCTGATTTTCTGTATTTGATATTCATGATGCACAACTGTTTTGGGCAAATGCATACAGTACACATCTCGATTTATCTTCTATTCCAAACTTTTGACCGGCTTCCTGAGACATTTAATAAATCATGTTTTGCATAAGATTGTGTTTCATTTATAATTAGTTTTTAAATATGCCTGAGTGATTAAGCAGAAAACATGTAACTGGAAGTGTAAACATTGTGGGTAGAAAGTATGTGATCATACCTTCTTTCTGTATTTAGTTGGTCAAAAAACACAGAAGGTGGTCTACAGATGGGAGTTGTGAGGGCTGACAATTGGCTTGAAGGAGAAGAGCAGTTTTAGTCTCTTAGATGTAAATACAATAAATACCATTACAGCTATCAATGTGGAGGAGGTGGAGAGGGAGAGGCACCCTTTTCCCATAGTAGGTCTTGAAACACAACAGTTTCTCTTATCAGGTCTTCAGCATTAAGAACTCCAAAATCATATCCTGAAACAATATTGCCATGAATATTTTAAGATTGATAGCGATGGAGGAGTTTCATTTTTAAGTCATAGACCAATATAATACCTTTTTTCCTCCTTGCTAACAGTTATAGAGAATACCCCTCATCCGCTGACCACCACACAGAAAATACAAATTATGCAATTCATTCTTTGACAATAATATTGTGACTTTGTTTCAGCTATGAACAGCATTTTCTTTTTAAAAATCTGCATATTATGCAGCAAGAGAAGTAAAGGCAGAGTTATGCAATAAATGTTGCAGCTCAACATTGCCAAATTCCAGGGACCCTGACCATTGTCCACTGCTTGATCAATAATCTATTCTTGAAAGGTAAGCAAAACATAAACATTTTAATTCTAATCAGTACCATTTGTTAGCTGCACCTTGAACATTTAAATAATCTCTCTCTTCTGTACATGAACTCGCACTGTGTTATCAAAACCATAACTCACGCCTCTACCGTCAAAACCTTAACTCGCCCCTCCGTGGGCTGTTTACGAAATCAGAATATTTATACCAATGAACAAATTAACTTAAAACAAAACTTCATTAATTAATAAAAACATACTGAAACAAACAAAAAAATTCTGTATCCATGTCAAAGTAAAGTGATTTGTAATGTCATCAGTGATGTCACGGATGCCATTTCTGATGGCTTTTGCCACATCATCGGTGAGGTTATGAGCAGAGTGAGTTACAGATTTGATGGTAGGCCGCAAGCTATGGTTTGTGTAGAAGGTTATAACTGGTGAAATTCAGGTTTTTTTACAGTTTTGACTATACTTTTACTGTGTTTCTTCAGTGAATATATGCATATTTACACACACACGCACACACACACACAAGATGGTATGTTTTGAAATGAATTGCACAGATCTGCATTCTATATAGTTATATAGTGCAGATCGTCATACAGCCTACTGCACAGACAGTACAGATATTCTTGAAAAAGAACTGCAGAGGACCAAGAATAACAAAGAGGCTGAGAAGCCTGCGTCTTTATGAAAGAGCGTGGACAGATGAAAATGCTGCAATGCAGGAGGCAGACCTTGGATGCCTTCACTCTCGAGATAAACTTTGAGAATCATGAGGATGGGCATTATTGGGCAATCTACTTGATCCACCTGAGACTTTGTGCATTTTCTTTTAATTTACCCATGCTGAGCCTATGAAAGTAATAAACCACAATTATTACGGCAAATAGAGCTCTATAAATAAACACTGAAGTGGGGACTGACGACTTTTGCACTGTTCTAAAAGTACTTTAATAGCTTGTTGTAAGTGATTTTCACATTTGCTGAGATATAAATAAATGTTTTTGCTGCACCTCCCGTATACCCCTCCCCAACATTTAATCTTCAGCTGCACATCTAACATTTATGCTTCTAAAATTAAACTTTCTCATGCACGCAGTTTTGAGGCATTCACTTTGCCTCAAGGATCACAGGTACTTGCAGCAGCTTGGCAACTCCAAGCCGACAATCATGGGCATCCATTGAAGACAGACATGTTACATCTGATGATTTGATTTTTATTTGGTTTTGATGTAAAAGTCTGCTGGTGCTGATTTCTTAGAGCTACTTGATTCAGACAATTTATTAAAATGCCTTACCGGATTGATAATGACTAATGTACCATCGTATGTCCAAGTGCCCAACTTCATGCTGCAGTTCTGCTGGTCAAAGGGAAAGTGTGTAACAATAATTTCACAGTAGCTTTTGAAGATAGCCGGTGGTGCCCAGGTGATCATCCCGGTGTAGTCCAACAGGACTTTGGTTTCCTGCACAATGGCAAAATCACCGTCAGCACTGAAACCAAAAATAAAAATCCTTTTTAGTATTCACATTTATTGTAGAATACAATTTTAAAATGTTTGCTTCTGAACGCCATAAATAGTATGACGTGTACAAAGATTTTCATTAAGGCACACTTTTGAACACATACATCTCTATACAGTTATTAAAAGGCAAAATCATTTCCAGTTTCGCACTGTTTGCAGATCAGAAACTCAACTGATGACAACAGATACAATAAAAGTGGTATTGTACATGAGAACATTATTAGAGTATCTTCTGAGCTTGTTGCCAGGCACAAACACTATGGGCTTAAGTAACTTTTTGATTATTACACCTATAATATTCACTCAAATTACACTCTCACTACATAATGTTTTTACAGCATCATCCTGAGCAGCCTTGAACATTACATTCATGCACAAAAGAATTAATTGCATTCACCTTTTCGCTGACGTATAAATACTCTATTGCGGTACCTCATAAATATTTCCTACTCACTTGTTGTACAGAACAAGGTCCGGGCGCCAAATATCACCAGAGGGAATGCGAATTTTCTTAATGCCTCCATATTCATCTGGATTCCATGTTAGATTAATATCTCTCCATTTCTGTAGACAATATTCAGTCAATTAAAATATTTACTGATAACACTTCTCAAAATAAAATATTGTATAACTAAACATTAACTATAAATATAATCTCATAACCTAAACCCCGCAAACTCTATGCCTGCCTCGAAGAGCCATAATTTTTCAATGCAAATCCTGGTCTACTAATGTTAGAAGATAGGGATTTGTATAATAATCCATGGGTAATTGAATGGGGTGGGGCCATGTACTAATCATGATATGCCCCCTTGTTGCAAAGTAGTGCAAAATAGTGTAGAGCTACTTTCCAACACAAAACTTGCTTTGCATTGAAAAGTGAATCGCAATATAACACTTTGCACTGGTTTGCATCACTTTTGTGAAACAATCCCAGTGCAAAGTGTTAGCAAATCTGCCCCCATGGTATACCCCCTTGAAACAAAGTCGTTCAAATTAATACTTTGTGTTTTTGTAGGCCTTCTTTACAGTGCAGGTTTTGCATTGGAAAGTAAAGTAACTCCCAATACAACACTTTGCACTGATTTGTGTCACTCTCTCCCCTTGATGCAAAGAAGTGCAAAAAAGCACATAATACAACTTTGTGTTGTTTTAGAGCCACTTTCATGTGCGGGAAATTAAATCCCAATACAACACCATGCGCTGAGTTTACGTCACTTTTGTGATGCAAACCCTTCCAAGTGTTAGTAAATCTGTCAATGTGTCCATATTTTCCTAATGGTGATGTTGGACAAGCCTGAGAAATTAATAAGATACATTTTCTCCTGTATATGTAACTGTGGTGCATTTTGAAAATATTTTGCAACTTCTGTTGTACAGTAGTTTGGATTTGATATCTAAGCAGGTCCGGATAACTTGCAAATACAGGAACAGCAAAGAATGCAAAATCAAGCAGTAAGAATTCGTTTTCATCTCAGTAAATTTGGCTCCCTAAGTGACACATGACCAAGTTTAAGATATTGCACAATATGCACGCATCTGGGGGGGTCAGTGCACTAATTCCACTGCAGAGATCTGTGTTTGATCTTATGGTCAAAGGTTCAGATCCTGGTAGGTTCACTCAGCCTTACATCCTTCTTATCTCAATAGAATGAATACCATTGAGTTGAACAACAAAAAACATTTGTGGTTTCAGTGCTACGATTCTCTTCAGGGTGAATGTGTGCCTAAACATGCCATGGGGTGCACAAATCCCTTCACAATCTAGACCCATCTACCTTCGACCATTAGTTTTACCATCCCTACCAACAAGGAATCTGAGATCAACCAGCACCTCCCAACTCCTTCAATGTATGCCACAATGACTGGAGACAAGCCATTAAAAGTCTTGTGACCACGTATTTGGGGTATCATACCACCCATATTGAGAAATCGAGAGGACTATTTCCAGTTCAGGAAACACTTGAAAACTTCCTGTTAACAGATGTGTTCTTCTCATGCCCCCTCTTCCCCCTGCTGCAAAATCACCAGTTCTAGACTAGTCATCTACTTCTCAAACTTTCCTGTGAGCTAACATAATGAATTATTAGCCCAGTTTTCCTTCCATTTGACAAGATTCCATCCAACCCAGATCCTATCTCTCTGATTTTCCATTCCTTTTCATTTTTTTTTCATAGTGCTCTGAATTGGCCTTTTGGTGACATGTAAATGCTTCACAAAAATAAATAAATAAATACATTTATTGTTAAGGATCTCCTGTATATAAATTCCATTACGCAAACTAAGGTGCCACTGCTGCACTTTGAATGGTGTATATTCAACATGGATATCTCCGGCTGATCACCTGGACCCTGCCAATACCTGGATAGCCTCACGGGTGACAAGACGCCTCTACAAATTGTCTGATTCCACTGATTGATTGATTGATAAATCAGTTCATATGTGATGCATTAGGGCTTTGGGAGTGTTGTATCTTCCCCACAAGCAAGTACATTAATAGGTTTAAAAGGACACTACTTTCATATGAAATACTGAGAATAGAAAATTGTTGTGAATCTGATTTTCTCTTCTGTTAAGGAAAATGGTTTTTAGAGTTTATTTTAACAATTATTATATGGAATGACATAATACTGCAGTATTTTCTGCGTGATTTTAAGGCAGGCTCCAAATAAATATTTTGATCGACTACCTTTAGTCAATTAAGATCTGACTTTATTTATGGTGCAGTTGTTCAATAGATCTTGGTAACAATTGCACAATAAATATGTTGGATAAATACTGACTTAAACATGTGGGGATTAAGAAGGGATGCCTCCCATGGCACAAGCGCGTCTTAATGACCCCCAAAATAATTGCTACTAAGAAACTCTCCACCCTGATTTTTCTGCTCGTCTACAAGTAACATTATTTATGACAAATTATTCAATTTCAGGCGTAAACCACGCCCAGTGCATGAGGAGATGCTTCCCCGTTATTGTCAAATGGTCCGGCCACCTGCGACCCCAGCCATCTAATAAAATGGCTGGATGCTGTGAAAGTGACTGGGCCCAGAATTACTGATTTGTACTTCCAGCTACTATTGTATTTAATATGTATTAGAACATTGGATGGTGAGCGCTTCATTAAAGATATATATTGTTTCTGAGTTTTATATAGCGCAAACTTGACCCGAAGGTATCAGGTATCAGAGCGCTTTACATGAGCACCAGTTACGTTACATTAGGACACATTAATTTTTGTTACACACAGGGAGAGTAAGGGATTTGTCTAGAATCAAAGGATGCTGAGCAGCATTGCCGAGACTCAAACCCAGTTCCCCAGATTTGAGGTCAACCACCCTAGCCGTTAGGCCATATCCTCTCCCTGTACAATGGATTGTTCCAGGCTTCTAATGGCTGGTAGAAGCCCGGAGCATCAACATTCCAATGTTTGCTCATAGCTATTGCTGTGAGCAAAGGCCTCATGGAGCCCGAGGGGATTTCAACCCCCTTGGGCTCTGTGAGGGCTTTGTTTTACAAATTAGAACATTCTGCCGTCTAGGGGCAGAATGCTCTAATAGCCTTAGAGCCCTCTGTAGCAGGCTCTACCAGCCATTAAAGGCCCGCTACCTTGTTAAAGGACATCGTCGAAGGAGCGGGCCTTCAATGAGCTGGGTTTCAGAGCACCATGTTGCTTCAGCGCCTAGCCACACCCCCATATTAGTGAATCTTGATACTGTTATCTGTCAGTAGGGCAACAAGCGGCTCTATGTAACAGTTAAAGATGACGGGGGACTGTATGAAACCAGGTGACTCTACAGGTGATGGGTGGTCTTTTGGGACCAGGAGGTGCCCATGAGAACAAACTGGTGTCAGTTGAAAGGTAATAGGAGAACCTATGAAGGAATTTATCAAGGAATCCGACGAAGATTCTGTGGACGTCCGTGACCATTAATGGCAGACCAAGTGGTTGCAACTTTGACTGATTTTAGCTCACAGTCATCTGCAGACTCAACCGACATTTTGGCACCATTACAAATGCCAAACATATCTTACCTTTAAAATTAATTTAGTGGAGACTTACACTTAATTTATCATAGTGCATCAAACATTTACCTGCCCTCCCCTTTGATTTGTAATTTTCTCTCTTATCTCGATGAAGGACCCGGACAGTATTTACATGACTGGCTAATGCCTAGTTAGAATATTTTTGAAGGCTGAAATGTGTAAACCGATATCTAGACCTCTATTGATGTATCATTATAATGTACAGTTATATAATAGGCAACGTGACTAACTCTCTTTAGGTATGTTATATCGACCATTTCCCGTTCTATCTGCTCATTCATATACAGGATACTTCATGAACACACTAAAACATGATACTTTTTGTCCCCAAATCTGAGCAGATGATGTTATTTGACTAAAACACATTTGTTTTGTCACATCTTCATTATAATTATTACATTACAAAAACGGTATGTTTCACTAATATTTACACCATCAAATAAATGCTATAGAAAACATCAGTCTTTAAGTCTCACTTACTTCCCTTTGGGACGTTTACATACGGCTACCATTACCTTATAAAGGCATGGGAAGGCAAAGGAGATTTTTCTTGACTCTTGTTCATGCATGTTAATTCTGTGTTTGGACCATGGACCACAAAACCAGCACCAGCCCATAGGAGGTTGGGGGCATATTAACAAGGAACAGAGAAAATTAACGCTAAGGGCACTTGGCGTTAACTTTTTTAACGCCCGCTATTGCAGGATAATATCGCCTGGATATCGCGTTATTAACAACGCTGACTGCCTAGGCGATAAAAAATCCAGCTGATAGCGGCATTTTGGAAGGTTATCGCTGGTATTGCAGCGATAAAACTACAAGGATAGGGATATCATTGATGATAGCCCATGGTGGACTTAGCCATGTAATCCACCTCCCATTGGATTACATGGTTAAGTCTGAAAATTAGCAGACGTAAAAAAGCAGAGTTAACTGTGGTTAGCGCTGCTTTTTCTGTCTCTAACAGGGTTAGCGTGAAGCTTGATAATAGGAGAAATGTCTCCTATTATTTTGCTCTGGAACACCCACTTTGCATCTCATTAGAGATGCAAAGGGAAGCGTAGTGAAAAAGGGTGCTAACATGCGATTTTGCATGTTAGCACCCTGTTGTTGATAGGGCGATATTTTTATCAAGCCAAAAAAGCGGAGATAAAGCCCTTGTTAATATGCCCTGTAATTCTTGTTTATGTGCTAAAATCTTCAAAGGCCAAGTTAAATCTAATTCTAAGCTATCTCTCAAGCAAATAACAGGCTCACACCCTTATCCAAAGTGGTTAGTCTCAGCAGCATCCCCCATACAAACCTGCTTCAGCCGCACGTTGGTTGTCACGATCTGGTTCACTTCATCCTGGGGACAGAAACACATACTGTAGTTAGTCACTGCGGTGAGCCAGGTTGAGTGAAGCTGTTCAAAGAGCAGAGGTTTGCACCCACATACCACATTAATGAGTTGAATGAGCTGAAGCCCAACTGTTATCACAACTGCGTCCTTGAAATGCTTCACAGGTCGAACAACTTTGTTGTAATTTTCGAATAAATGTGAAACCAGACGAGTTTCATCTTTGGAACAAAATGCAGGCCCTGTTGAAAAAAAACACAAGTTGGTTCGTTCTTATGCTAACACGTTTACATCTATCAATATTACAAATCAATACCAACATCAGGGAGGGAGAACAGGTACCTAGACTACCGAAGATTCTTTATCACTTAGAACTGTGGGGGCACACTGAAATCACCCAGTGAACCCTGGCAATACATGTAACTCATTTCTCTCACATTCTTCGGGCCAGTAAGTACTTTCAGGAATCTCTTCTGTCCCTGAAAATCCACCAAGAGGAACCCCCATGTTGCTCGGTGGATATTCTTATCCAGGCTTCAGCAACACAAGGCCCTATCTAGCCAATCGAATGTTGTCACGGTATTATTGGAGACCAACTGTGTCTTGGTCGTCCTTGGGAAAAGTAAGACACTTGAAAACTTTGAGGTGCCTAGGCAACATGGCAACATCCTATGCCCATTCCAGTCCTGGCTGAACCTTTTCTTCTTGAATATTTTGATAGAAACAACTACTAGGCCCTGAAAGTAAGCAAAATGAACCTGAGACATTCTCACTAGCACTATATTGCAAGGTAATGAAGTATTATTATTTTTTTGGATTTCATTGGCACTGACGATGCATTATTTCTTGAACTGAGCTGAATGGCGTCTTTCTTTACATCTTGCAGTGTTAAGCTACCAAATATATCAAGGCCACCTCAAAGGGATGTTGGAAAATCACAGCTTACGAATATGTACATATAGGTGCCATGATAGGATACAGCGCAATTTAACACTCATTTTCCCTTCCACATTTGGTGACAGGCTAGGTTGAGTCAACCAGGCTGATAATGCGGCCCCAGCCAGCGATGAGGAGATAAAAGGGTGGAGCTAGAAGGGGAGTCTCTAACCCCACTCTTTGCCTCATGTTGCAGGTGGGGTGAGGCACTAGAATATCACTGACTCCTTTCAGCCCGCAACAAGAAAGGAAGGGCGGGGTCAAAGTCAGTCCCAGTGGTGCCATTGGTTTAGTTATTCTGTCCTGAAGAAATACACCAATGAATTAACTCTAGGCGCAGGCCCGGTGGCAGCTTCAAGACCTTGCAGGAAGCATGCACTGTGTGTGTGATCTCATGTCACACAAAGAGCAGTTCGTTTTACAAGGCCCAGCACCAGATTAATCGCTCATCCCTGCCTGTTGCAGCATTTCTGACCTCATCCTGGTGTGCAGGTACTTGATAAAACAGATGATGCGGGTGGCTGGCAAGCAGATGCATTTTGTTTTTGTGTGTGCACTTATGAATAGGTATTTGTGTATGGTGATATGTCCAATTGTCTGTGGGTGCAGCAGGAGTGTGATGCTATGTGAATGTGTGTGTGAGAGAGATTGAAAGAGAGACGATGTGTCATTGCCTGTCCATGTGTTTATCGAAGGGGCACACCATCTGCAAAAGGTGTTTGAGCATGGTCGGCTGGGCTGTCTACATGGAATGAGGGGGCTCGACGTCCCTGCTCGTACACCTTTTGTGTATCACGAGAGATTGCAGAAAGTCTCTGAGAGCTAGGTAGACTGCAGTCACCAGTTTGGGCATAACAAACCATGCACTCAACTGGTTTGGCTGCTGTCTCTGTGACCAGTCCTTTCCCGTCTCATTATGTTCTTCACTGTCCAGCCCTACTCCAGTGCCTGCTTGGATTCACCAAGGATCGGTTCTGGGTCCTTTACTTTTCTCTCTTTACACTCCATCCCTACTAGGCATCATCTTCTATCACCTACATGCCCAAAACATGCACTTGTTCTTCTCGGTACCAACATTCACCTCTGTGTTCCAGTCCTCAAGACTCACGGCTTTATTTGGGAAAAGTACAAAACCTTGCTAAAAAAAACCTTATACAACCTTCCTAAGCCCCATCCTACCGTCTCCTATTGTCATCAAATCAGCTACTCAACATCAACAAAGGGCGCCATACAAACAGTTTTCAGATACATTCAGGAAATATTCCACTTCATATATTAAAGACATGTGTGTCTGTTCACCTCCTTCCCTCAACTAACCTGAACTTCCTGTCTCCCCTCACCTCGCTCTGCTGCTTCATGATCCCGCTTCTTCGCGCTTCTTGGACCATAGCTCTGGAACTGAATCCCAGCTGAAGCGCACTCCATCTCCTCTCTTCCCGCTGTTCAAATTGCCTTATAGACTCACCTACTTACACCTGAAAGCGGTCAGCACGTATTCTTACCAGCTCGCTCTTGCGGTGCTGTGCCCTCCCATTGCTCCCTAGTGTTGTCTAGCATGTATGCGTCACGTATATGACTAGATTGGAACTACCTGCTCTGCTCATTCGCTCCACATTTTAAATAGATACCTGATGCCACAGGTAGCAGGTTATTCTGTTTTACGATCTTAAAATATCAGAGTTCATCATTCCAGTAGAGATACCAGTTTGAATTAAGGCACAAGGAAAGTATGCTATGTGTGCAAGAGAGCAAGTGTGGAACTTCAGCTTTCGTTTTTACTCAGACGTATGTCATTGTCATTAGACACACTTAGGGCTCAATCACGAGTTTGGCACTGCGGAGCCGGGTCCGCCCTGCCACCACACTGCTAAACCCATGGTGCGGCCGCCCTCCAGATTCCGAGTCAAACTCGTGTCTGGCGGGATTTTTTTTGGCGTCGCCACAGCAGTGCCTTTAAAATAGGGCACCGCAATGGGAACACCAAAAACTGTTTTTTGCAGGGCATGGATTAAAATGTCCATGCCAGGCAGGCACTGGTTTGTATGCGCACAGGAGGGCACACGTTGTGCCCTACTGTGTGCATACACAGGACGTGAGGCACCAAGGGGCCCCCTTTGTTTCCTCTCCGCCAGGGTTCACAAGGAGTAAGAATCTCCATGGACCTATGTTTAAAAATAAAAGTCCTGAAAGCGCAAGGAAGCTTTCAGCTACTAATGTCCATCTTGAGTGGAAAGTACCAAAGTTTGATCTGCAAACCTGTTAAAACAGGGCCCATGAATAAACGTTTCAGCCAGGTTACAGGCCAGGTCGCACAGGCAATCTGTGCTACGACTGTTTAAAGGCTATGCGCATTGGGGGTTGGTAGTCTCCAGCAGGCTAGTTAATACTTAGCAAATTTACTCTTTTTTTTAACCCCTGGAATTATGCCCCAGTTGATGGATTTGCATGAAACACTATATCCTGAAGGCAAGGAAAATATAGATGTGCCCTCCTTGATGAATCTGCACAAATTTGAATACACAAATAATAAACTGAAAATGCAAAGTGTCTACACACCTCCCTCCAATATACCTCTTTCCTATGTGCCTAGCAGCCGCTCCTTCACACCTCTAGACAATGCTTCAATCCTTACCAACTACAGACCTATCTCCCCTAGAGAAAATCATCAACAGACCCCTCATCAAATACCTCAAGCTGGACTTTGGGAACACCCTCTATGCCAAGATCGACCGAAAACTAACCAAAAGGCTGCAGAACATTCAGAACTCAGCAGCCAGCCCGACTCCTACAATTGCGGATTGGAACAGAGACATGATGTATTGCAGCACGCAAACTGAGAACTATAGCGAACTTTCCCACCGCGCAGTCGTCCTAAAAACTTTTGGGCGTTGTATAAGACATACCTATTGACTAAAGACAGTGAGACTGCAAGGACTGATACTGCCATGTGTGATGAAGAAGAAGTGTAGGAGTGGTAACTCTGCAATGTCACTGGTTAGGAAGTAGGGGGTCAGGCTGCTAGAGTAATGGTCATTGCTGGGACAGCAAGCATAGGAGGTATCTGGGGACCCCGAATTAAGATAAGAATGGACTGTTCTGTGAACCAGACTACAAAAACTGTCGTCAAAACTGGTTGTCATTGTTGATAATAGACAATACACAGTAATAGTTGGCGAGACCGACTGTGATGTGTTATGCTGAAGACTGTTTTTCTTTTGTACGAACCTGCCATTATGCTGTATGATGTCATGTCTCTTTGTTATTTAGAAAATGTTAATAAAGTTTTTATCAATATTTGAAGGAAAAAAAGAACTCAGCAGCCAGAATCGCTCTCAACCTCCCACGCCACACTGTTATCACACCACACTTGAAGAAACTCTACTGGCTCCCCATTTACAAACGTGCACAATTCAAACTCCTCACTACACTTTTAAGGCAATGCATAACACTGGCCCAGCATATCTCAACATTCACATCTGCTTTCACAAACCTTCCAGACACTTATACCTCTGGACTCCTACTTTGCACACATCCCACGTGTAAGGAAAATCAGATCCTGCAGTTTAGCCTTCTCTTACATTGCACCTGAAGCATGGAAAGACCTGACACGACACATAAAAGCCACATCCTCACTTCTTGAATTCCGCAAGGAGCTCAAGACCTAGCTTTTCCAACAGTCCCACCAGGCCCTAGGTTTTGCTGGATTCACACCTGCTCAGCACTAGGATACTCTCTGGGGTGATGGTGCTATCTACAAATCTGCATAGCATAACATAACATAAATACCACCCTCGTCCAATGCTGATTTCAGAATCTGACCAGGACTCATTTCCTGCCTATCTGTTAAATGATAGATCTGCCACTCCCATTCACTCCTTGAAGCACAATAAAAAAGAATGGCACTTTGGACTTCTCCACTTGAAGGGCGGTAGTGTATAAGATGCACAGAACTATGAACAGATACAGATGAAAAATCTAAAATGCTAACCTCAATATTGTTACAAATACATTAGTTGGCAAAAGATGATTATACTCTTTGAAAATTACACACAAAGCTGATCAGAGAAATACTTTCTAGACTTGCTAGGAAGCAAGCAGACAAATATAAGAATTAACAACCCACAGTTAAATTTTGTTAGCATGATATTTCTCTACTACGACAAAATCATTTAGGGCCCGAATATGAGTACAGCGGTCCACAGAACCGCCATACTCATGGTGGCGGTCTGACCCCACCACACTGCGGGTTTGTAAGCAGTATTTTAAGTGTGGTGGTCAGACCCCCACAAGACTGCCGGCTCCGCAGGGATAATGGATTCCTTGCGGCGGAGGCAGTGCTGACAGGGGTAGCAATATGCCGGTAGTGCCGCTGCGGCACCGCCGAGCATATTACAAGTTGCCTATCTATTGCCCATTTTATGGTGGTGAACCTGTCATGAAAAGGGTGGCGGCGAGGCAAGCCCTCACAGGGCCTCCTCTCGCTCCTGGGCCTGGGGCACATGTGAGGGAGCACATTTAGTGCCCCCCTGGATTTGAACCCCCAGTTCCTGCACGGTGTGGCATGCATGCCACACCTTGCAGGAAGGTGCAGTTGGCCCTCTGATAACAGCAGTCTGCATGTTAGGCTCTTCTATGAGAGTAACTGCAGCCGCCGTCAGACCGCCACAGCACGTTGACGGCATCGCTGTAGGATTGCTAAAGTCAAAATCTGGCCCTTAATCATTATCTCTAACCAATTCGAAACAGAGTAAAAAATCTCTAAATCGATCTG
This sequence comes from Triturus cristatus, assembly GCF_964204655.1. Taxonomy (NCBI): domain Eukaryota; kingdom Metazoa; phylum Chordata; class Amphibia; order Caudata; family Salamandridae; genus Triturus; species Triturus cristatus. The sequence goes on along the minus strand of NC_140583.1, from coordinate 848,109,648 downwards.
CTTTTTCAACTGAATAAAATGTGATTATTTTATTTAACACCATTCCTTTATGATCTCTCTTTTGAAGGAGGACAAAATTCTTAGTCAAAGTATTAAAACATTTACAATTAAATATATATTTTCCTAATCATTCCATTCATTATTAGCTTGACATTAATGCATTAGACAAAGCAAAGAATTCAGAATTAATGCAATCTATCATGTTTAATTAAAAAATGTAGCCATTAGAATAAATGTCGTTATTTGTCATTCTTTCACACTTAATGGTGATTATCACAAACCGTCAGATAGCTTAGAATAACGTGTACAAATGTGAATATTCCGCATAGTTCATTGAGGTAACAGAGTTGCACTCATATTTTTCCAACACAAGATTCAGATCACATGTGCCTTTGGTCCACATATCAACTGTTCTGTGTGCATGCATTGTGTTGGCTCATTTACAAAAGTATTATATTTGCGTGCAAAACAGAACTATTTATAGAGCTGAGTGAATATAAAATACATCTATGCAATTTGCAGATATAAAAGTTGAACATCTAAGTGAAGTAAATTAAGAAAAATTAAAACAAATGTTACAGTCAAAATAAGACTAGGGGCCAGATTTACCGCTTACTCGCGTAGCGCAGTTCAACAGCCGCAAATGCTGAGCTGCGTGAAAATGAGAGAGAAGGAAAGCATATTTGCAGAAATATGTCTCTTTCCTCCCCTTTCCCTAGCCCCGGCACTGAAATTAGCTGCCCTGTGCCACAGAGGCACCTTTGCGCCATAGTGCAAGGGTGTCTCCGTGAGTCTAGCATAGGTTTTGTACTGGAAGGGTACCCTTCCATTACAAAATACAATATATAGACTGACAACCCTTTTCCTTCTTTGTATGTGCACTATAATGTGCGGCACACATACAAAGTCAGAAAAGGAAGGACAAATGAAAGCATTTCTCCTTCCTAGCGCTTACTTCAAAAGGGTGACATTTTCTAATGCTAAACCCTGTCTACTTTATTTAGTAAATAGGGTTTAGCATCAGAAACCATGGGAACGTCTAAGTTCCACCCATGGTACCCTTGGCGCGAAGTAATACAAAGCGGTCTATGCACTGCTTTGCATTACTTTCACGTTATTTCCAGTTTAGCGCTGGTAAGTACATCAGAAAAAAAGAAATTTTGCAGATTTGCGTCACTTTTGTGACGCAAATACGGAATAAAATCTTAGTAAATCTCCCCCTAGTTATCGTAATGTGCATGAAATGTAAGCAATGTCCACAAACGTTACTACGGGTAAAAATTGTAGATTTACAAAAAAAATGAGTACGTGATTTCCTCAGAAAATGTCAGTTTTCAATGTCTTCACAGAGAGGCCACCATTTGCAAACATGGTAGATGCTCTGGAAACTGTGTTGCTGCTGAGAGTGATGTGGCAAACAGATGACAAGGTGACTGTAGGGGACAAATCATCACCACAGGCACCGTGTTCTTATGAATTTTTTCATATTGCTATTGTTAATTTCCATAAATTGCTCGTAATACTGCAGGCATTTTTTTTATTTGTATATTTATTATTTTTTTTACATCAATATAGATAAATGACAGACTAGTATTCAGTATAATCACTGAGGTCACACAGCAGCATAAATGCAAACACAGAAGGCATTTCACACGCAACGCAATCCAAGGCACTAGACCAGGCTAGTATGTACGAAGATATAAATCTAACTTTGAAGTAAGAGAGATAAACAAGGTGGGGAAGTATTACAGAGGAACTTTGGTGGGAGTTATCAGGAGTATGAGGGAGGAGTTGGGAAGTAGGCAGAGTAGGAAAGAAGGAAAGAAGTAGGAAAGAAGGATTAGAAGTTAGTGAATACCTTTTGCTGTCACATTCTATCAGGATTTATTCAATTGTAGAAAAATGACTCCCTTTTACCCTTATATTGATCTTTCTGTAAACAATCCTCAGGTTCTAACTGATAATCCCTCCTTCAGCGTTCACACCAAAGGCCAATTGCCTATTACTGTTGACAGTGCTAGCAATCCCATCAATAGACCATCCTGGTGTCAGGATCATTTAGGCCCACCTAGACCAGTGCAAGATCAGAGGAGCCTGCGGTGCAGAGGACGGTGTCACTTGGCAGAGATAACTAGGTCCATGTATCAGCAGAAGCGTAGGAAGGGTGGTGCGGTGGGTGAGGGCCGCCCCGGGTGTCATCACTGAGGGGGTGACAAAATGGCAAAAATATATATTTTAAACACATATTTTTGCCATTTTGTCAAGCCGGGGGTGACAACAAATTTTCTGCACCGGGTACCACCTGACCTTGCTACGCCACTGTGTATCAGACAGAATATACTTGATTCTAGACTTCTCTTCGCTAGACGTGACCTACAGTTACTTTGTGCCAGTGTTTGTACTGCAGAGAATCCACCGCCTACTGGCTTTGCCCCCCCTCCCCTCCCTTAGCGTAGCTTTTGTTTCAATGAGCTGCTCTTCCCCTTCTCTCCCTCGGTTGTGGGAAGAGTGGCCCTTAGAGCGGCATGGCTCTCTGTGTAGGGAGTAAAGGTCATGAGCTAGGTTTTTCAGTGTGGGCCTTGGGCCCTCTTCCTTTTTTGAGGCGCATTTGTTTTTTCTCTCTTTATTTTACTGTGTGACGTACCCCATATTGCAGATGTGAGTTTCTTATTTTTGGGGTGGGTGGGGAGGGGGGCAGGATTCTCAACCGGTGCTCCCATGACACCATGTCTCTCTTTCTGTTTTTTAAAAAAAACATTATTTCCCCACCTGCACCTGGCATAGAGTCTAATCCTGCGGTGAGGTTCAGGTGGCGAAATGACCACCATTAAAGTTTGCACGGCAGTAAGCCTACCTACTGACCAATCTGCTTGAGAATGACAGGCCTGATGTGGGGTGCAGCGGATTTGAAGAGCACAGGCAGGGATCATCAGGAGATGGGAAGGGCTCAGGACAGAAATCCCAAAATATAGGACTTCAGCATTTAGCTCAAGAACTAAAATTCATCTGTTGGTGCCAGAGGAGATATCTCACATTCCCTTCACAACAGCAAAACATATGCCTCAAAATGCCACCACATGCAATAATCATCATGAGCCAAATGTACTACCGTTTTTGAGGCCGCAAACAGGAAATTGACCCGTTTGCGACCGGAAAAAAGGGTGGTGGTTTGTACAAACGCTATTTTGCGAGTTTGTGATTCGCAAATTAGTGTTTGCAAGTCGCTATTAGAAAGGGGCATGACAAGGGTGTCCCTTCCTACTAGCGAGTCAGAATGACAAGAACCATTGTTTTGCAACTGCATTTGCGGTCGCAAAACACTTGCAGTTTACCGCCTACTTCAAGTAGGTTGTAAGCCACTCGCAAACAGGAAGGAGTCCCCAGGGGACTCCTTACCCTTTGTGAATGGATGCGAAAATATTTTTTAAGAGCAGGCAGTGGTCCCAGGGACCATTGCCTGCTCTTAAATGAAACGTATCTGTTTCATCTTTTTTCTTTTTTAAATGCATCCTGTTTTCCTTTAAGGAAAACGGGCTGCATTAAAAAAAACGTCTCTATTTGAAAAGCAGTCACAGACATGGTGGTCTGCTGACCCCAGCAGGCCACCATCCCTGCGAGTGCTGGCCATTCCCAATGGGTCGCAAATTGCGGCCTGCCTCATGAATATTGATGAGGCAGGTCCTTTGCGACCCCATTAGGAATCGCAAACAGTGTCTGAGATACTGCGAGTTGCAAATTGTCCCAGTTTGTGACTTGCAAAATGGACGGGTCGTACATCTGGCCCCATAACTCTTTCAATCAAAAAGTAGAGTTTTTTAATGGCAGTTTTAGGTAAGTAAGGCAATAAATTATTATAGCTAAAGATTATTATTAAATTAACATTACATTAATTAAGGGCGAGGAATACAATTAGAGTTAGGTTAATTGTAAATGTTTCTTATGTCTGTTTTAATATTAGTTTGTCTATTTTAATGTTATTGTTCGGGTTAGGTTAAGGTTAATTATTAAATCAAATTTAAAAATGTTAATTAGGTGTTAGCGTTACTGTTAGGATTTGGACTAAGTTTGGGATAGTTAATTAATTTAATATAAAATACTTTAATTTAGGGTTGGGGAATTAGGCCTAAATTAAGGATAATTAAATAAATTAAAGCCGAAGGGACAAAGATGACATTTTTAAATAAGTGGCAGCAAATTGTACACATTTTGCAAATGCAATCTTATTTTGCAAACCAACCTTTGTACAAATAGGTCAGTTCACAAAATATTGAATCATAAGGGATTGCAAAACAACCGGCCAAATTAATATTCATTAGGCAGAGAGTTTGTGACCCACTGCTGATTGCCACAATTACATTGATTGTGGCCTACAAGGGTCAGCCAACTAACATGTCTGTGATCACGTTTAAATAGATTTTTTTTTTATGAAGTCTGTTTTCCTGATTCAATCAATCGATCAATCAATCAGTCACGGGTTTATTAGGCGTGCTAATCACTCGTGAGGGTCTCAAGGCGCGGGGGGCACAGCACCAGTCAGTCGAAGAGCCAGGTCTTGAGGGTCTTCCTGAAAATGTGCAGGGTAGGGGTGTGTCTGATGTTGGTTGGGAGGTCGTTTCAGGTCTTGGACACGATGTAGAAGAAGGTTCTTCTGCCCGTTTCAGCTCTACCGATGCGCCGGGGTTCGGCAACGGCGAGGTCGGCGGAACAGAGGTTTCTCTTGGGAACGTGGAATGGGATCCTATTGTGGAGATATTGGGGTCCGGTGTTGTGTCATTGATCACATGAACCACTACCTACTCACCCTGAAACTTTTTTCAGCATTCACAATGGATAAGGGGTCCATGGGTAAGGAGTCCGAAGGAGAACCACTCCCATTGGTGGATCAGTTACCTTCTTAACTTGGGAGTCGGTAACGGATCAGTGTTTTGCTACCGGATTTACATTTGCAAACCATTGATACATCAAGGCACAAATCACAACTTGGAAGGGATGCTCACAAAATGCCTCTGCAACTGGTTACTGATTCGGAAGCACCGAATATGTTTAGTAAATACATAAATGCTTTTTAACAGTTGCAAACTCTCTGGTTTAGCAATTCGTAAGGTTTGCAACTGTTAAAAAATTGTGTACATCAGGCCCGGTATGCAGTATTAGTTTAAGTACAATTATTAAGAAGTTTGTATGAGTAGTAGGCTAAGGCTAATTAATTATTTTAATGAATTTGATTACAATTCGGTTTGAGGTTATAATTGGGAAAGGGACATTCAATTAATTAAAATAATTGTAATTAAGATAAATAAATGTTAGAGTTAGTATTAGCTGTAGATTACATATAATAATTCAATTAATCAGTGTCATTAAAAAGGAGGGCTATATTACAATTACTTTTGGGAAAATAACCCACCAAATAACAAAATATACTAGAATTAATAATCCCAAAAAAGATTACATTAATTTAAGGGTTAGAGTAGTGGCAAAATACATTTTGAACTTACCTTTTAGATGTAAGGGTATTCAAAGTAGTGATATTTATGCATAGACCCCTTAAAGGTCCCCCACTTATGTAGTAACATTCATCCAAGGGGTTTGCTTATTGGTGGGCGTATTTTAGAAAGACCACCGAACATAATGATATGCCCGGGGAGAATTGTCAGGAGTGGTGTAGAAAACGGTGCTTAACTTGGGTAGTTGGTTGCAGGTGGGGCCCGCTGGCACTCATTTTTGGGGACCAGAACTTATTTTTGATCTTCAGACTTTAACCCACAACAAGAGAGACAGAGAAAGGTCGAAAAGGGTGAAAAGAAGGAAGAGAAAGCCAGAAAAACAGTAACAAAGGGGTAAAACAGATGTGAAAAAGGACCTGGAAGAGAGAAACGAAGGGAAAAGGATTGAGTGGTGGTGAATGAAAGAGGCATGACGTGAAATCAGGACTAGAGTATTCAACACCTGTGTCATTCAGCATTGTAGGCCATAGGCTTCTTAGAAAACCCTTGAGCCCCGGCACTTATTTTTTTACAAATTAAGCATGGGTAGAAACACCACTGGGGTGAAGTAGACTCAAGACTAGTGCACGGAAAATCCAGGGCCACCTATGTTGAAATGGTCCATGCCCTTTGTTCTACGTACACGTCCGATCAGCTTAAGTTAATGTGGCATACTTTGGTGGTAGGGATTTGTGACCTGTGGCCCAGGAGGCCCATTGATGTGACCTGAATGACTCTGGTGATGGAATTCAGAAGCACTGCAGCTGAAGCCTGGGAATGAAGTGCCAGGCCCAGCAGGATGAAAGGATCTACTGTGCACAGTAGTGATGAAATCAAGGCTGCAGCAGCTGAAAGGGGCTCCGAAGGGGGTCCGAAACCGTTCCCATCTGTCATAACAAGTGAGAGGTACAATCTCCGGATTCTACATGGCCCTGTACAAGGAGCGTTAATGTCGTCTATGGCTGCAGCACGTCCACTCTTGAAAGGAGAATCTGTTGGTCCGATGGCAGTATACTCTCTTCTAACGGTAACTCCTGACTAGGCAGAAACGCAAAATATTGTATTTTCTATGCTAACCCTGGCCCCTGAAATTATGTGGCAAGGGAGGACTAAATTATGTGGCATGGTTGACTAAATTATGAGACAAGAAAAGGCACATTACGTGATGTAATGTAGCACATTTTGTGATAGCAATACTTCATTATTTTGATATTTTTGCACATCTGGGTAAATATTTCCCTTTATTAGTGTAGTGAGCCATCCGGAGCTCACCCTTACTCGGCTGTAGTGCTTGCACATCCTCTGGCCAGAGGCTATATAATAAAGCGCCCTGAGACTGCACATGGTCTTCACGCCCATGCACTGATACTGTGTGATCTGTGGTCTGAGGGGTACGCAACGTGGGCCTACTGAGCAGCGGCACAATCCAGTCGGTGCCTCCTTCAACATTGGTAACGAGGACAGCTTCCGTCCCTCGCTTCTATTCCCTTCAGGGTCTGCTGACGTTTCTCCATGCTGGTGCCTGCCCCCTCCCAGAACAGGAACTGCCGCCACCTCCAGCTCCTTAGAAGTCCAGGGCGCAGGCATCCTACCACTGCCAGCGCGATGCCCCAGCCCTGGAACGGCAGTTCCCGAGTCCATCTGTCTCCGGCTTTGCCATTTCGGAACCACCGCTGTTTTCCTTCCTGGGCGCCATTTCTGCCAAGCCCGCTCTCAAGTGAGTGGCAACTTTCCAGCAGTTCCTACCTCCTCCCTCCCCTACGCGGCACCTTGTGACTCATGCGGCCTGGCCATCGCGCTCCCTGGTCCTATGCGACCATTCCAGCCCCGCATCAGCCACACTGAGTGATCCTGCTCTCCAGCAGCAGGCTCCTTTTTCACCTGGGCCATGTAGTGCCTTCCCGACATCACAAGTAAAATGGTCCCTTATTGACTTTGCCTGGCTTGCACGGGTCTGCCCACTCATCCTGGTCTACCTGACACGTCACGATGCGATTCACAGCCTGCACTGGGGCAATTTAACAGAAATGAAAAAATTAAGCAAAAAAAACCAAAAACATTGGTGGACAGATTGAGTGACTTGCCAGAGAAGAACACAGCCAAATACATTAATAAAGACATTCATATATGGAAAGCTAAGGCACCTGATAGGTTGCTGTGCACACAGTGAAGCCCAGCTGATAGTCCACAGACATTAAGCACGCCCAATAGAAATAATCAGGCAAAACCGGGGCAGTCAAGTGTCCGCCCTGCTCTTATAGCCTCACCATGGCCGATGAAGCTAATGCAGTGCCACTAGGGGTACCACCATGGCAACAATTCCCTCCAAAGCATGCCCTAGTGGGGGTGTTACAGACATTCAGCGAGCTCGTTGACCCAGTGCATACGTCCCCCCGCTGGAAGACCTGGATCGGGCGGCTAGAGAATGATTTTGTAACCACTTGAGAGACTGATCAAGCTGTCAAACGCTCCTTAATGCTTCACTATGCTGGTGAAGAAATTTACAAATTATTTAAACACCTGCAGAACACCGGTCTTGCCACAGACTATGATGCCGCAATCAGGGCGCTCAACCCTCACTTCAACACACAGTTGAATCCCAACTTTAAGCGTTTTAAACTTCGCCAGGCTCACCAACTTGAGGGTGAGTTGCACGAGCTAGCCAGCACCTGCACAGCGGATGATCAGTTAAATGAAATAAGGGCCAAAATCATTCAGGGATGTTGCAATAAAACCCTAAAAGGCTTCATTCTGAGACAACCCAGCATCAGCTTGAATGACGTCCTAGTGCTGGCAGCCCCCATAACCTGTCCACAGCGAGAGCCAATGAGATGGAGTTAGCCCTCACTCAAGCTGCTGAGAAGGCCCCGCTAATCAAGGCAGAGCGGGCAGATGCCATCCGTACGAAGAACAAGACCAACCTATCCAAAGCTCGTGGTCCGCTGCAGACTAAATCTTGCTGTGGCTGCTGTGGCTGCAAAAAACACCCACCAAATGACTGCCCTGCACAAGGCCCTTCATGCTCCAACTGTGGGAAGAGTAACCACTTTGCATCTATCTGTCTAGGTGGTGCATGGAGAAGAAGCTCCAGAGGAGGATGACCACCATCCAGGGCAGTACGGCAACTATCCCCGGATGGGCCATCGGGGTCCGACTCCCCTAGGCCTCCGCAAAGACAAGGTCGTCGGCTAGAAGATTCTACCCCAGATGAAGAAGAGGTATTCCTCATCTCCTTTGCAAATGATCTGAAGTGCCAACAGGGACCGCAGCCCACATGTGTCCTCTACATCGCTGGGTCCGAAGTCAAGGCCCTTATCGACACAGTAGAATCAGTGAACGTTATGGGAGTTCAACAGTACAACCGCCTCCGGCCCAAACTAGCGCTCATCCCATTGCATGCCAAGATCTTTGCATACGGAAGCCAATTAAATCTGCCTGTACGAGGCCGCATGACTGTGCAATGCCCAAAAAGCCCCACAGTGTTCCACGTAGTGGACAAGGAGGTCAACATGCTTGTAAGAAGTTACACCACCGAAGATGTGGGTCTTGTACCATTTGCCCGCAACGTGAACGCACACCAGAACGACGACCTGCTGGATCAGTTTCCAGGATTGTTCAATGACCTTGCGTGCCTGAAGGCCCCCTCAGTCAAACTTCACATTGATCACTCTGTTACACAAATGGCACTGCGCCACCGCTGAGTACGTTTCCATCTGAGGCCACACGTGGAGCAGGAGCTCGACAGGCTCGAGAAGCAAGACGTGACTGAAAAGGTGTTGGAACCGACGCCCTGGGTGTCACGGATGGTGAACTGAAACAGCCTGGAAAGATATGCCTCTGCATTGAAATGCGCCTCCTGAATCGTGGCATCAAGTGGGAACGGCATATAACAACCACTATGGACGACATCATAGCTAATTTGAATGGCTTGAGGTGGTTCTCGGAACTGGACTTAAACGCTGGATACCACCAGTTGCTCCTAGCAGAGGAAAGCAGGTACATCACGACCTTCACCGCCCACCTAGGGCTGCGTCGGTATAAGCGTTTGAACTTTGGTATATCTTCAACAGCCGAAGCATTTCAAAATGTAATAAAAGAGATATTATTGGCCTTCAAGGAGTAATGAACGCAAGTGATGACATCCTCATTCACTCACCAACAGCTGTTGAACACTACCAACACCTGCGTGCCACCCTAAGTGACTTTGGGACCACGGCGTTACACTACACGGGGAAAAGTGCTCCTTTATACAATCATCCATTGAGTTCTTTAGCTATGTCTTCAACCGAAATGGAGTACAAGTGTATCCAAGTGGTTGTAAGATAGTGGCGTGCATGGCTAAACCATGTGTGTCTCTACCACGCAGCCCGAACAACGAATGCGTCTTAACCATGCATTCCTTTACCACGCAATTTCGTGGTAAAGGCATTGATGGTAAAGGGGTATGCGTGGCTAAGCTTGCCACTACTCCCACTCCCCGCCCTAAGCTACAAACCTGCTTCCTGCACCACCACCCTAAGGCCCAAAACCTTCCCACTATGACCCCCTCCCATCCCCGCACTGTCCCTAAAACTACCCCAACCCGTTCCACTGCCCTTAGGCCTAAAACCCTAACACTTAATTTACAAAACTACCCGACCCACCCCCCCCAGGCCAAAAAAACGACAAAGTGGTGCGGCAGTGTCCAGCATGACAAATCACAAGTTCCCCAGACAATCCTGCTCCCATCATGGCAGAGACGTCAGGTACCTTCCCCTGGTCGAAGAGTTCAGACAGAATAAATGAAGATGAGCAGCACACATTAGATCCATTTGAAGTTGTTATGCTAACTGTTTACATCAATATAATTTCCAATAACTATAAAAGATTTATGTGAAGTTCCTGGGCAGCTCTGGCAGCTAATCTGAGAAAATGATTTTGACTGTGCTGACTATTTAGTTGCATTTTTAAAGTAAGGGAAGGAATTTCTTAGAATCAGGTTAATACCATTTATGGAGTTAGTAAGAGCAAGGGGAGCTTTGAAACTGATGTGGCCAAAAGTATTATTCTGTTAGAATACCATTTGCAGTGATTACAACTGAAAAATGCAAGTCAATGTCTCTAAGAGGGGAATACAGAGTTTTGTAAACAAGGGAGACAAATCTTGCCTCTTTACCTGGAAACGTCCGAATCTATAGTAGGGTCTCAGATGTTGTACTTGGGTGGAGTTTGGGACATCAAGTGGTTACAGGGCAGTGACTGCTAATTCATCACTGATGACCCAGGGCCTAAGATTATATTTGCACTCCAATTCCAAGGTGCTTGCCTTGCACATTTGATTGTTCAATGAAAGCTAATTTGTGCAATTAAAGGTTAAGCATGGCAGGATTATGCCTGGAACACAGTCTAGCACAGTGACAATGCACAATAAACTCAAAGTCCAGCAAGAATTATATATTTTAAAATTTACAATTTTTACTTCCATATTGGCAATATTGAGCGGTTGAAACAAGGAAAAACAAAAAACAAAAATAGAAGGTTATTCAACCTTTTTTGGCCAAAAAGCAACTTCAGACAGCTCCACATCACTCATGCAGCATGACGCAATAAATTAAATAACATGGCCTCTATTGACAATATTACCCAAGGCAGGTTCTGGAGATCCCAACTGTTTCCAAAACACTCTGGTCTTAGTTCTTTTACTATGGCTTTGATTTCAGTCCATGGTCAATGGTATAATTTTATTATGTACCAGTGTATCACTGCGCATAGGTTACAGCAGCTATGGGCAAATAGAGGCTGGGAGACAGAGATGATCAAAGGAAGTGGGTTGGACAACACAGCCCAAGTAGTCATCATCAGATCTGTATGGAGATCTGTCAAGCGGCAGATCCAATATAGGTCATTCTTTCTTGTTCTAGCTCAGGTCTGGGCTGAATGCACATCACAATCAGAAACAAGATATGAATGATGCGTCTATGGAGCCTCTGAGGCACAACCCCAGTATCTTCCACAGGGACATGAAATGGACAGTGTGATAGAGATAACAGGATACCAGTCATATTGACTAGGTCTCCATGCATACCATCAGTGAGCTAAACACATAACCAAGTTACATGCATGCCGCTATGAATATTTGTTAGGAGTAAAGATCCCAGTCATGGTGGCTGAGATTGTACTCGGGCCTGTAAGCCTTTAACCCTCAGAGCTATAGTGAATAAAGTCTCTGCTCCTGAACTATTGATTCACCTGTCGGGCAATGTCAAACAACCATAACACACTCTCAGAGCATTCAAATTGTCAAGTTCTTTGAAAACAGAGTGAATCCTGGAAAATAAAAAAGAACCAGGTGGCATAAATGTTCACATACTTCTATCTCTGCATGCAGTGTTGCACTGACGTATAGGATGACCTAGCTGTGCCAGAGAGCTGGACTAACAGATCAGTCTGTGAGCTGGCGTTTGGCAGTTTGTGGGCCTGTTTTATGGTTTGGTGGGACGATTTTTAATTGTTGATTTCCCTCATTGTTGGGATGGGAAAGTCCCCTGCGTGGTGACAAATGTAAACCCCTTCCCTGAGTGCTTCAGCTGCAATGATATCTTGATACCCGGTGCTAATTTGTGGTCATGGGTGAACAAGGATCATGGCATGTGTGCCATGACCTAAGCCTCTCTCATGGTAATGCATAGTGTTTAGGCAGGGAGGGATGCACCAAGTGCTACCCTTGTGAAGGTAGGGGCTACTGCCTTTACCTTAAGGTAAGTGACACGAGCACAGTAGTGGCAGCATGCCTGTTTTTGTATTCAGTAGAATCAGTAATGTGCGCAGGCCTTTTTACCTGAGTCATCGGAGTGGGTCCTACTGGCCCTTTTGTAAAGTTCCATGGCTGTTTCCACTTAACTCACCGTTGATCTGCATGGGTTGCATACAGCAACGCAGTAGATAGTGCAGTGTGTGTATGTGTGGGTGCGCGTGCATGCATGTGTGTGTGTGTGTGGGTTTTCTCAGCTCGCCTATTCAATCGTTCCTGTCGGCAGAGTGTCCTTTACCTGCAGCGCTTTCAGGGGGCTGGTCTGTCCTGTCTGCTGTGCGTGGAGACGCCCCCGAACTACATTTCCCAGCCTCCTTTGCTGTGCCTTCCGGAGGCGGAGGCGGACACCCAGCGTTTCGCGCCAGAAGGCGCTTCAAAAATACCAGCGCCCCCGGCAGAGCGGGTTTCTCAGCTCGCCTATTCAATCGTTCCTGTCGGCAGAGTGTCCTTTACCTGCAGCGCTTTCAGGGGGCTGGTCTGTCCTGTCTGCTGTGCGTGGAGACGCACCCGAACTACATTTCCCAGCCTCCTTTGCTGTGCCTTCCGGAGGCGGAGGCGGACACCCAGCGTTTCGCGCCACAAGGCGCTTCAAAAATACCAGCGCCCCCGGCAGAGCGGGTTTCTCAGCTCGCCTATTCAATCGTTCCTGTCGGCAGAGTGTCCTTTACCTGCAACGCTTTCAGGGGGCTGGTCTGTCCTGTCTGCTGTGCGTGGAGACGCACCCGAACTACATTTCCCAGCCTCCTTTGCTGTGCCTTCCGGAGGCGGAGGCGGACACCCAGCGTTTCGCGCCAGAAGGCGCTTCAAAAATACCAGCGCCCCCGGCAGAGCGGGTTTCTCAGCTCGCCTATTCAATCGTTCCTGTCGGCAGAGTGTCCTTTACCTGCAGCGCTTTCAGGGGGCTGGTCTGTCCTGTCTGCTGTGCGTGGAGACGCACCCGAACTACATTTCCCAGCCTCCTTTGCTGTGCCTTCCGGAGGCGGAGGCGGACACCCAGCGTTTCGCGCCAGAAGGCGCTTCAAAAATACCAGCGCCCCCCGCATCGCGGGACCGCGCGCGGGCGGTGCCGAGCTAAGCCCGGGCAAAGGGCGGGCCCTCTGTGGCCCTCAGAGGCTCGAGGAGACTGGACTGGGCCTATTCATTTATCGTTGATGTTTTAAAATTTATTCATTACTTGCATTATATATTTATGGTGTGCACATTCTCCTTTTAATCAGGAATTCTTTGTTACTCTCCTTCAAATATTTCATCTTCTGTTATTTAACATATATTTATTGTATTCATTTGGGGCTATAGTACTTTGTTGTATAAAGATGTCGGCCAAAAAACTACGTTCGGGGAGAGTATTAGGGGATAGGGTTTGTATGTTGTCAAAACCCATTTCCCCTAGTAACAGATCTTCCAGTAACTCGCTACTAAAGGGTCAATCCCTGCTGCCTCAATTTTGGGAGAAGACGGTTTCTAGTAGGGGGAAAAAAGATCAATCAGATATCCCGCCTTCCGAAGATCCCTTCCCATTGCCATCTGATAGATCAGGAAATAATGGGGACGTTTCTTTTTATCCCAAGATTGGGCAGCAAACCAATGTGCCCATCATCTCTACAGAGCTTCCACCTACTGATCCCATTAGAGGTCCACAATTAATGACGGACAGTAAGGGAGATTCTCAGCTGTCAAGTATTGACCTGGAGCTTTGTGGTCGATACTTAGCTGACGGTCCTTTGAATTTACCTGAAGTGATTAAACCCCCGACTGGTGTTTCTTCCTCTGGTCTCTTTCTTTTTAGTAGTACCCCTTCCCTAAAATCGCCAGATATTTTTTCTCAGTCTAATTTTTCCATGAGTCCACTGCTTAATTTATCTGACACTGGTCATAAGGGTTTGCTCGGTTATGATAAAGTGGAAAAACCGATTTCTGAATCCTTGATTGCATTGGAACATTTGGTGGCATCCATCCTACAGTTATTGAGTAAATTTGTGGGAAGTTCCGATTGCATTCTGGAATCAGTTACCCAGATATTAAAAGCTTTATTGTTAAAAGCCCCGGAAAAGGTTCTTGATGTAGTTCCTAAAGTAAGCCTTCAGGGGCATGAGTTGGGTAGTGTGCTCTTAAATGAAAATGAAAACTCAGTTCAAAATAAACTCGTGGGTACCCCTAAAATAAGCCCCTTGCAGCTCCCATTTTACCCGTATCTAATTGCGCAAAGCTTTGCGACCTTGAAATTGAAGAAGAAAGCGTTGAGGTTGCTGCTTTAAAAGCTGAAAAAGAACTATTTCCAATTTTTATACCTGAATCTAAGGGATTAGGGGGGGTTGAAAAGGGAAAAATTAGAAAACAAAGAAAGAATTTAGGAAAAAAGAGGAAACCAATTCGTAGATTCAGAAAGAAAAAACAGAAACAAATCATTTTTGAGGATTCTCAGGTTTTAGACTTTAAGGTCCAAATAGCTGGTGAATCGGTGGGCAAGGAGGTGGTTTCCCATTCTTCTGATATCTTAAAGCCCTCAGTCCCGGGCACAGAAATCATTTCTGATTGCCCTGGGAATGGTCCCCCACCGGATGTAGGGAGATGGGCAACTCCTCTGCCCGAGGTAGAACTGCCTGGGCTGGTTCCCTTGTGGTCTGTAGCCCTTGATCCTTCTGCCCCCGCTTTTCCTGCTCCGGATGTTGGAGAGGTACGGCCCCAGCATTTGCCCTCAAAAATTCCTAGTCTTTGTAGACACATTTACAGTAGATTTTCTACCCTTATTTGATTCGGACTTACACCTAAATAGAGCATGGCTACTCAAATATTTTAAGGATATTGAGAGCCTAAAATTAATTCAATCTAATGATATTGATTTAGTTTCTATATTAGGAACAGCATCCGCTCCTTTTGTTAGGGTAAAGTTCTATTCTAAACTTATACTAAATCTTATTTTGCAACAGGCGGAGAGTTTTCAGTGTAGGGGAATTGATGTTTTACCTGTTCTCCCCTTTGGGAGAAATTGTTTCCCTCTTAATAGACTCTCTCAGCAGGGCAATGGTCAAGATACTCTCTCTACCGTATATGATGAATTAAAGATTTCTGTCTCGAAAAATACACGTCGGGTGACTCAGGTAAAGCCAGTTTCGCTTACCCAGAATATTCCCCCAAACAAAGATAATTTTCAGTGGAATTGGTTGCCTGGGGTTTTGTCTACTAAAACTTTAGACAATCCTAAGCTTTTTCAACATCTTTAGCAACAGTTTAAAAGTTATCTCTTGGAATGCTGCCGGGATACACAATAATCCCGAGAAACTACAGTATTTATTCTCTATGAAAGCTAGCATTATTTGCCTCCAAGAGACCTGGTGTCCTAGTAGATTATGTGCAGGGAAAGATTATTTTGTCCTCGAGGCAAGGGCATTACCATCAAAGAAAGGGCATGCAAAAGGTGGGCTTGCGTGCCTCTTGTCAAATAGATTGAAATGGAATTTTACACATTATGTTGACCCAAAGAACCTCTGTCAGGCAGTGACCCTCTGCTCGCTAACAAGTAGGGGTACCAATACTTCATTAGTAATAATAAATGTATATATTCCCCCAGATGAATGTTTTAATATTTTATTGAAGCAAGTCTTTTCATTCATTAAACAGCTTAAGGAGCTAGACACACCTCCCCATGTGCTGTTAGTTTGTGATTTTAATTGTAAGGTTTCCAACACTAGTTTAGAGTTATTTAGAAATAAATGTAAAGAAGAAGCCTACCTTATCCCTCAGATTCTCTTCCCTAATAAAATTAAAACTAATAAAAGAGGGAAGTTGTTATTGGAAGAACTTTCTGCAACTGAGGGGGTAATAGTGAATGGTAGGCTCCCTTCTGATTTTCCTGCTAATTATACTCATAGATCTCCCTTCAGCCAGTCAATCTTGGATTATGTAATCATTGACTATGATATCTTTTCTTCAGTAAAAGATTTGGTAGTCTTACCGACATTATTTAGTGATCACAAGGTGATTACTATAAATTTGTCTTTATTTTTTCCAAATTCTGACTCATGGTATCTTAATAGCGATATAGTTAATTTTCATAAGAATACTGGAAGATGTTTTTGGAATCTTAAAGCCAGGAAGGGCCTGAAGTGTATTTTAGGAAAAACTATCCTAGAATTGAATGATTGGCAGGGTTCTGAACTGACTCATTTCGAGAATTTTATGAAGGAGGTTATTCGTGTTGCTAATAGATCCACCTTTTCTGAAAAAAGGAGCTTCGTTCCCAGTTCCTTGATCCCCTTAAATAAGGCAATAAACAAGTTAGTGCGGGAACAATTTCTGTGTAGATCTACTGAATTAAAAAACAAAATATATTTGTTAAAAAGAAGGAGAAGTCGCATCAAGAAGAAACTTAAAAAGGAAAAAGAGGATTCTCTTTGGATAAGTTTACGGGAGGCGGTTGTCCATGGCAATGTTAGAAAATTTTGGTCTCTCATTGGAGAGGGTTGTGGAGTTAGAGTTAGCCCTCATCCTATTCCTATTGCTGAATCGTTATGGGTGTCGTTTATCTCCGCCCTTTATGCTGGGAATGGCGTAACATTTGAATGTGAGTGCTCCTTAGGAGCTCCTAGAGATGCTGAGCTTCCTATTGAAGCTCCTTCAGAGAAAACCATTGAAATGACCATTAAGGATATGCGTTCCTCTGGAGCTATGGGGCCCGATGAACTTCCCATTTCGATATTAAAGTTAGACCCTGTTTTATGGAGTAAGATTCTTTTTCCTTTATTTAGAGCCTTCTTTTCCAGTAAGATTGTGCCATCCTCTTGGAAGGGGAGCATTTTGGTTCCCCTGTTCAAGAAGGGCGATAGGAATAACCCAATGAACTATCGTCAGATAGCCCTTCTTGATGCTATTGGAAAAGTTTTTTCCAAATGCCTTCTAGCTCTAATTACTGATTGGGTTGAGGCGAACCAGATTTTACCTCTTGAACAAACGGGCTTCCGCAAAGGGCATAGTACTTTGGATAACCTTACAGCCCTGCAGGTTATCCTGGATAAATATGTAAGAGTTCGGGGCGGAGGAGTCTATGCGGCTTTTATTGATTTCTCCACAGCATTTGACAAAGTGGATCGTCCTTTGCTGTGGAGAAAGTTAGCTATATTAGGTATGCCCTCTCTTCTATTAGACCTAGTACGATCTCTACATTCGGACACTTGGTGTCGAGTGTTACAGGGTGGAGAAAGGGGCCTCTCGCGGGCTATTCCCTCCACTAATGGTTTAAAACAAGGTTGTCTTCTGGCTCCTCTGCTGTTCTCCCTGTATATTGCTGATCTTCCAACTTCGCTTGCATCTTGTGTCGGCATAGCCCTGGTAGTGGGGGGTTATCCTATAGCCTGCCTTTTATATGCTGACGATATTTTAATCTTAGATCTAACCCCTAAAGGTTTAGCTAATCCTCTGCAGGCTTTACATGATTTTGCTGAGTCCAACTTCTTGAGGATAAATGCCTCAAAAAGTAAAATTATGTGCATTACAGGGAGGAAAAAATCTAAATCTGAGAATTATGGCTGGTCAGTAGGTAGGCAGAAATTGGAAGTGGTTAAATCATATACCTTTTTAGGAAGAATTGTTTCTGCAAACCTGAGTGAGAGGCAGCACATTGATAACAATTCTCGTAAAGCCCTGTCTCAAGGCAAAAGCTTGAGTGCTCTTTATTCCGCCACAGGGATAAGACACTTTGCTTTCTTACTAGAGGTTTATAAGGCAAAAATCCCTTCAACCCTCCTATATGGAATAGAATTGGTTGATTTAAAACACTGGGGCTTCCTTCATATGATTGAAGGAAAATTATTAAGGTCTTTAACCACTCTGAATTCTGCTTGCTCTACAGCTGCCCTTAGACTTGAATTTTGTCTGCGTAGCAGTTGGGTACAGGGCCTGTCTGCATTAATACGTTGGGTCGCCAGCCTCGCTAGAGGAGAAATGGGGACTCTGAGATCCCTTCTCAAGAGAGAATTATTGGGAAGTTTTAAAGAGCACTCTCAAATTGTTAAGAATTTCAGAAAGGCTGTGGCACTTCCTGAATTAGATGAGAGTTCTATTTTTACTATTTCTCCTTCCCAACTAAAATCTCTTTTGAAACAGGCCTCCTGGACTCTTTGCTTCATGCGGGATAAAGAATCCATGACAGCTAAGAAGCGAAGCGTCCTTTTGTTTAACACATATTCAAGGAAGCTTGCTCAACCTTATGTATTTTGGAATTTATCACACGGTATTCGGAGATTTTGGTTTCTTTTGAGGCAAGATCTATTGCCGCTTAATTCTCTCTTGGCTAAATGGTATGGGTCTTCCCCCCTATGTAATTTTTGTAATATGTCTGCACAGGATTGTACTCATGTATTGTTTATTTGTCCTGCATTGCGTTCACTTCGTTTAAAGTGGCTAAGATCAATTTGTTTGCAATTGGGAATTCTTGATGCGAATTCTTTTTTAAAGGCTTTATATACTCCTCCCAATGAAATGTTCTGCTTCAATATTTTTAACTTTTTTAAAGGTTTTTTAGATATTTATTGATGAAATAAGGAGGACTGTGTCGTAGTATGTCCTTTGTAATAGAGAGTGTTGTAATTGTTTACCTTTTTCTTCTTATGATGGAATATGTATATGTATTTTGTGTATTTTGTTTGTGTGGCCCTCTTCGGAGTGCCAAAACATAATAAATAAATAAATTGAAAAATTGTGTGTGTGTGTGCTAGGACAGTACCATTGCTGGGGCAGCGATGTGCTCTATAAATCTATTAACATAACATATTAACATATTAATCATATAACATGATACTACCATGTGTGTACTGGCTTGCTCTGTGTGGGGCTGTGGATGATACCTTTAGGTTTCATTTTGAAACCACAGGGCCTACACAGGCTGGAGAGGTAAGGATTGCAAATCACCGAGAGAAAATGTGTATTGCTAACGTTCCTGATGGCTGGGGTGGGACACACACACTGAAGGGAGACGTGCAGAGCCTCCTATGTAAATATCATGGGGCCCTTTGATTTCAGGAAGTGTTACTGGTCAGTAATGCCTGGGCTCTATGTCAGGGAAATGATGAGACTGATAAGGTCAAAATGTACCAGGGAATCTGATAGTGAGGGAGGATTAGACCCTTGGGGCAAGTTTCAGTGGAGGCTGACAGTCAGGTGTGATCCCCAGTTACTCTCTTGGCCTGTGTTGTGGGTCACTCAACTGGAGCCACTCCTGCTGTGTCAAACTGTCGCTTTGACAAAGGGCAGTGCAGAGGAGAAAGCACTTCAAAGGAGCTAATACCCTAAATACGAATTACAAAAGCAAGACACTTAATCACATGTGTCTGGAATTGGACTATAAAGGTGGGATCATGTTCCCCATACATTGTTGAACAGCACCGTCTAGTCAGGACAGTGACGATCACCAAGACTTCTTGCTGCTGAAACCAGGACTGGGGACCAAGGTCTGCCATTCTGCCATCTTGGTGAGGGGCCATGACCCAGGAGCCAAGAATACTTTGACATAAAGCCCATTAGGTTCCACTCCATTTTGGATGAGCCCTGACACAATCTTAGGTAACAGATGTTGCCATATTCCAATTTTTAGGCACTATCATTGTCATGTTTGCCACTGTCACAGATGTTGTCTGGCCTTATCATTCTAAGAACCGAGAAAGTGTCAAGTCATTAGCTCTAATGACATAGATATAAAACCTGATGCGACAACAGTCTGTGTCTACTTATCACCATGTCAAGGTCAACTAAGAACAGGTACAGACATATAGCCACAATAGTGTAGTCTGAATTGATGTCCTTTCACCTTGTAAGTTCATAAGGAAATGTCTGAGACGTACACCTTGGCACACATAATTTATGCCAGACATTCGTAAACATCTTGCAGAAATTCCAATCTCTGATAAGATTTAGTATATAAGGAGAGGTCCTTGCTTAAATTATCTCACTAGAGTCTGCCAGAAAATGGTTTCATCTACTGCTAGCTCATTTTGAAGATGCTACATCTCGTCTGATGCTGATAAAGTCCCGTCCCGGAGGAAGGCTGTTGCCACTGCGCGTGTTTGCCCTTTTAAGGAAACATTGTCTTCACGTCTTTGCTGATAATGACAGCTCTTGCTGTCAAACAAGGTATGCAGTGCATCAATTCTCTCTGAGAAACTCTAGACTGAAAGTTTCTTTACTCTCCAAGCTCCCTAAGCATAGCACATAGAAGTAGGTTATAGGGTGTTTTAGATGACATTTTAATTATGTTAGAAATGTTCATTTTATTCTCATTCTTCACAACGTGCCTTCTTGCTATTTTTATGATATCCTGTGTACTTATTTTAGATGTGCTGAGAAACAAAATCACCTTATTGTAATAACTGCTTTTATCTAATATTCTTAATGCAGTGTGAGTGTATGATATTGAGAACAACGAAATAGGTTTGTTTCTGTTACCACGGTGCCCCCGATTATGTTGCACGGATTGTATGTTAGTAACCCAAGAGCAACAACTCTACTTCAGTTATGTATTGGGTGGGGTTCTGCGGAGCTACAATATTCCATCATCCACATTCAGCGCTGGTGCATTGGACCAAGTTCAACTGTGTCAACTGTGGGTGGGAAAGCAACCCTTGTAGAATTACCCTTAAGTCGTAGTTTGTGCAACAACTTGTCCTGTGCCTTAAGCACCAGCCTTCTGCCTGCCTGCCAAGACAAGTGTGCCCTGTGAGAAGGAGGAGCGAGCCTGGAGGGAGTGAGGCCCAGCAGGAATCCTGACGAGTGGATTCTGGCTACTAACGGTTGAGGTGCCCAGTCCATTCAGGACAGGGGCTGCGAGAGAGGCATCGCTCTCTTGTGGTAGTCAGCAACCCCAGGCAGGTCTTCCGTGAAGTTACGGGCTGCTGCCTGGTAGCACTAACATAGTTGAGGTGGTGACCTGTGACCATGACCACCATGAGCCAGGAAGAGGGCCACTGGGCTTGTCTGAGCTGTCGCCCTTGCAGCTGAGAATATTGGTTGTCACCCGTGCAACTGAAACTGTGGGCTGTCGCCCATTTCTGTGACCCTTGAAGGCCATTCAAACTGTTGGGGCTGCTGCCCCAAGGATCTGACCTGATTGGGACTGTTGCCCAAATATGTGACCCCTGTATGCCAGGAGAGGGCCATGAAGACTGTTGGGGCCATCGCCTTGTCGGAGCAGTCTCCATGACCAGAGGAGCAGCTGGGGAACCAGTCTAGAAGCCGCCTGCCAAGATGCTGCTGCTTCACCAACTTATAGGCTGTAACCACAAAGAAGAAAGACTGCAGCAACAAGAAGCCATCGCCATCGGCGACCGCCCAGCCCTAAGATACTGATCCCGCTGACTGCAGGAAAGGCGCAGTGCGAGTTACTCAGTGCGGAGCACCAGGGAGAGAATTACCTCAGCTCCTGGAGTCTTCTGAAGACCGCAGTTGAGGCAAGGTGAAAACAGGGCTGTACAACCATGTGAGAATTGTTGTAGCTCGGTAGATTACCACCCAAAGAGCTGTGAAACTTTCAAGGCCTAAGAAAGACTTTCATGTACATTGCTACTGCATGCAGCACTATGGGTCACCTCCTAGGATCACAGATGTAGAATATATCGTAGAGAAGGAGGGGAGAGATAGAGAGAGATGGTTCGCAGGTGTGAACACAGCCCTGACAAGCACCAGAGCACTAGCCTTGAGACACTTCTATGTGGATTATTTAGTGTGCTGTATTTAGCGTGTGTAATAAATACAGCTTTTTACACTAAAGATGAGTATTGGATTAGACAATCATCTTACTGTGGTCACTGGGGGAAGTATTTTGAGTTATGAGCCCCAAGATATCGTGCACTTACCTCCCTCTGAAGAGTCTTGGACTGCTCGACCCACGTTATCACTGAGAGTCAAGTGCTGAAGGGGTGGTAGTTGGCCCAGTTACTAAGAACCTATAGGAGCTCGGGCCAAAGGATGTCAGGAGTAAAAGGCCACAACATTCACAGTTGCGCCCAGTAGCTCCTGCTTGCCCCGTGGGCCTCTGAAAGGTGTTCTGATGCTGATATTATCACAAACATTGCCTGTAGAAAGCACAAGACCTTGCAAGACACCTGAACAGGATGTCTTTACAAGCTCCAAGCTCAAAACTGCCTGATTTGTGACTGTGGATCACTTTCTATCTGATTTGCTAATGGGGGTAACTTTTTCGGGGGGCATGGCCTGTTTCCTGTCCCAGTCTGATCCTCTCTACATTGGCCTATTCTTTAGCTTGGATTATCAAAAGGAATCAAGGCAAATCTTTGGAAAAGGCAGCAGGTCTCCCAAAAGGTATACCAATGCTTTGACCCTGGACATGGACCGCACTTTGCCTATTCAGAAGTAACAAAGATAAGCATCACCTGCTTTGTCAAATTAAAGAGTAAAATAGCTATTCAATAAGTAAAATAGCAAAAGATACAATGCTTTGTCCGCTTTAGCTTCCTTTTTAGGAAAACCTGACCAGGCAAGAGAAGCAGTTATCCTGCCTTCACTTATAGTGGACCATAGCCCATCCTGAAAACAAAAATGGGTGAAATTTTTATTAGGGTAACCCAGAAGCAACTTAAGGTTAAACTTTTGCAAGAATATAACATGAGTGCAATGTGAGTACCTGCCATTGAGTCATATTGTACTCAGATCAAAAGGTTCATGACGCTCCTGAGGATATTGACAAAATAAAATGTGTTGAATATGTGCTCATCAAATGAACATTTATAATCTATTTGAGGGAACTATGTATTAAATTATGAAAATGTAATTAAAAAAATATTCTCAAATTCTATTTGTAATATGGACTGAATACAGTAAAAGCAAATACCAAAAACACATAAAATGAGAGATTTCTTGGAAAAGTATGGGATTGCATTGGTGATCAAAAATGAGACCCCATGACCAGCTGGTGAGTCAGGTGCTACTTAACTGGGGTTACAAAGTAGCTACCCACTATCTCTGATTTTGTCCCTATTTTCAAAATACCCACAAATAACGTGAATCGCGAAGATAAAGGGGGTACAACGAGTGTGCATGGCAGTGGAAGAAATCCAAAGCATTGCTTGACATCAACCGCTCTTCTGTTCGTTTTGTGCTACAAAGTAAATGTTCAGAAATCTGCAGTGAAGTTTCTATGTAAATCAGCTAAGTCCTCAGTAAAGGTTACACCATTAAAGTTTATGAAATACTTTGCATACGCCTGGAGCACAATTCAGCAAAAATTATAGGGAACGATGGGATGTACCTTTGGACCAAATAAGCACAAAAATGTACAAGGGCACTCGAAGAAGGTGGAATCTAGCGCTTACACCTACAGCAGTCTTGATTTATCATAACTACTGTGCATTGAATCCTTCAAGAAGCAGTTCAGACAGTTACACAGGCTGCCTCAGCAACATACGTGATAGCCAGTCCTCTAGTCCTACCATCTATCTTACCACCATGTTCAAAGTTACAAAACTGGACTAGGGAAACACAATTTTCAATGCTGTTTGAATTGGTTATGAACGGTTACATTGGCTTCTTACGGAGTACGCACATAGAGGCCTATTCACAAAGACATGTAAGAGTATTTTAAGAGTACTCCTAAAGTACTTCTTTACGTACTCTTATAGACCTCTGTGAATTGGCCCCAAAAATTCTAAATTAGAATAAAATGGGTATATTTGGGGAATAGTCATATACAGTCAGTACAAATGAAAAGGACTGAGCACTCTTTGCACTGTTATGAATAAGGAATTTGATGTATAGGGCTGGTTCACAAAGGCCTGGAAGAGTATGAAAAAAGTACAACTGGAATACTATTACATGTACTCTTCATGCCTTTGTGAATTGGCCACAAAATATCTAAAATAGGAATATTCAGGGAAACAATTCGTATAAATAGGAAGACCTATGCACTCTTTGCACTGTTATTAATAGGCCGTTGGACGTTTTGAAGCCGACATGTAATAGCCTTATCACCGGAGCACGCATTTTATCGACTGATTGAGTAGATGGTGGGATCTCATGTAGGCCAGGGGTAAAGGTCAGTTACTGAAAGAATGGGTTAAATATACTGTCCTGGAACATCACAGACATGCTCTGATAACTGCTGGACCATGCATAATGTGAGTACATATCGAGGCAGCACTTAGTATTTTTCAAGAAACCTAGCAAGTAGAACCTGTTTTTTTTACAGAGATTCAGAACTTGAGGCTACCAGCAATAGTGTCACGGAAAGGTAGAGCCTCTGTGAGTCTGAGAATTTGGGTGACTGTGACACTGATCTGTACTGTAAAATCTACCTTAGCACACTCAGGAAATTTGCAGAAAGTGGATTTGTGATTTCTCTCTGGCCATAATTTGACATAATTTATTGTTTACAATTGGGGTCTTATCTCAAATAGAGCCAACTGGCCCTTACCCGAACATGAATTATTAGTTTCTCTATTGCTATTACGATAGACCTCAAATCCTCCTCTACCAGCATGTACTTTAACATCATCTTTGAACCGGCACACTGTTTACCAAATGTTACTGAGGAAGAGGATTTCAACTATAGTATCCTTCAAACCAAGTACCCCCTTATACACCACACTACGAGAGATGCTCGGCAGGTGGATTTGTTGACCATTCTTCATGGTCTGAGAACCACAGAAAGCCAAATTACCCGCCTAAACCACTGTTTGTTTCTGGAAGCTGAAGAACTTGCATTGATTATATATTTATAAAACAATCTGATCTCATAAATGACAATAGTGGATCCAGGGAAGGGAGTGATCACAGCCCACTCATTTTATCACTGAAAACTATGACCTGTCCTTCAGGATTCGAGGATGTTCAAATAAATGATAAACCTGTTAGAACCCATGTAGCGAACAACAAAAGAGGCTAAAATGGGCTGATGTTATTTCCCAAGTTGTATGTTAAGCTTTAGCCAATTTTAGAGACTTACTTTTAGGAGGTGTATGAACCTAACAGTATCATTTCTTTGTATCAGAAGGTGGTGGAGATAATATGGATTTTTTCAACTATTTCTGAGGCCCCAATGGGGAATTAACCGAGTCCTTTCACGTTAATCTAGATGTATGTCAAGGGTATGTACTAGTTCCGAGATTATTTGTTCTTGTTATTAAAAAGGTAGGCAGCTGTATCAGTAACCGCATAAGCGACATGGCATCCTTGGCGGGAAATAAGATCACATCCCTTTTGTCTTCTAATGACTTGGTTCGATAATGGATTATGCAGGCAGACAGTATGTCCTAAACTAGTTTAGAAATCAAGGAATAAATAAATAGGTTTATGCATGTAGCATTTTTAACCTACATGGAAGTGCTGGCACTTTGGTATTTAATGGTATTGTATATATTTAATTGTTTTATATGTATTTCATAGATCGAGAAAGTGTACATTTTCTAGCTGTGTGACACAAAGAGCAGGGCAATGAAGAAATGGTACAGAGGCATGGAACAGCAAGACAGAGAATAAACAGTAACATAATAACACCTATTTATATACCATACCATTCTCCCTGTAAACCTCCCTCACTGAAGCACCTTGCTGTAATGCATGGCATGCTACAAATTCAAATGTCATTACACAATAGTGAAGTGTTTCTGTTTACATACCATCATGGTTACAACTGGTTGCCAGAAAATGTAAGTGGCCTTAGAGTGTAATAAGCACTTTATAAATAGGATATAACACAACATCATTAGCATTGCTGAGCACTAAGCCGTGCACTCCATTACTGAGCTCCACACAGTCAGACACAAAGCAATCAAACAGCTTCACTTCTGTGCCCTCCCTGCTACAAGTGACTAAAGAGCCTGGAAACACCTCAAGGCTACAGGCGTGCATTATACCATAAAATGGCCGATATCATGGTAAAAGGCATGCTGCTTTAGCAGCCCCACTGCCATACATCAATCAGCTCAAGCAAAGGAAAAATGAAGAATCGCGAGGATATTGCAACCAAGTGCCAATTTGATGAAGAGTGAATAATCACCACTTCAAGTCCATATACATAGTGAAAGAAAAAGCTTTCTATATAGACCATGAAATGTCTCTTACCCTTCCCATATGCAGACATACTGCCCACATGGGTTATAGCAAGATAAAGCATCTCCCACTCACACACACAGTATATACGCTTAACTAAAAGGATTATCTGCCTCGACGCCTCAATACAATCACATCATTAAAGGTAAGTATATTTTAAGTATATATTTGAACATAAATACATATATATATATATATGTATTTTCAATGGAAAAACAAAGGTTAAGGACAAGTTATAGTTAGGAAACTTTATTTCTTCTTTCTATACATATCCTACTTAAGTGTGGAGACTAGAGTGGCATAGAGTGCAGTGTAATAGAGTAGACTGTAGTAGCATAGAGTGGAGTGGCATAGAGTGGAGTGCCGTATAGTGGAGTGGCGTAGAATGTAGTGTTGTACGGTTTAATAACGTACACTGGATTGTCGTGGAGTGGCGTATATTGCAGTGGCGTACAGTGGAGTGGCATACAGTAGAATAGCGTAAAGTGGAGTGGAGTTGCATACAATGGAATAGCGCACAGTGGAGGGGAGTACAGCAGAGTGGTGCAGACTGGAGTGCCATAAAATGGAGCGGTGTACAGTATAATGGCATATAGAACAGTGGTGTGGAGTGGCATAGAGTAGATCGGAGTGGTGTACAGTGCATTAGCGTAGAGTGTAGTGGCATATACTGGAGTGACATAGTGGAGTGACGTACAGTGTAAAAGTGTGTAAATTGAAACGGATGTAGCATGAATGTGTGTGAATGGATGTAGATGTAATATGGCTGGAATATACATTATGAGATGTAAATGGTCATTTCTGGTAGTATGTGTGAATAGTGTAAGTAGTATTAAATGTATAAGTTTAAAAAAACGTAATTATATACTGTGCGGTAAGTGCACGGTATACCGCTGTACATGAGAGTGAGAATTCAGTATGTAATTGGCTAATGGCTGTGCTTACCAAAGGTAAAAGGCAGCTATATCGTTTTTATCACAGTTTTGGTGCTTTCTACCTAAAGGTCTTTTGCTGAGTTCTGGGATAGGGAGTTGGATATAGGTAAGTATTAGGTTTTATTGTTGTTCACTACCTATCACCTCTATATTTAAGTGGTAATAGGTAGAGAACTTTAATTATAATTTTCTGTATATTTTATTTTATAGCAGTCTAGGGAGAACTGCACATTTTTTAAGTAGTGTGGTAATTTGTAGGTATTACCATCCTACCCTGTAGACTTTTTGTGCATATTTAAATATGTCAAAAATAGAAAATTTACTGTAGTACACGATATCTGTGAACTTTAGGGCCAAATGTATAAACCCTTTGTGTGGTCAGCCATTTCCGACTGCAAAAATGCTTTACACATGTACGAATTACGATTTTGTGACAAGTTACAGAATCACAATTAGTGTTGGTGATTTAGTTTTTTGAAAGGGGCGTGTTTAGAGCATCCCTTCCAAATACCAGATCTTAATGGGATCTATGAATGTTTTGCGACCGCATTACGGTCGCAAAACATTCATATTTTACTGACTCCTTGAAGGGGGTAGTAACCCATTCGCAATTAGGAAGGGGGTTCCAAAGAGAGTGGAAAAAATTTATTTTTAGGTCAAGCCTAGGCAGCTGTCTGCAAGACCTGTTGTTATCTCCTCTATCGGCTTTTGGCATGCCCATGAACTGCCATTTGTTTGTTGTTGTGCCATTTAGAAATACGGGGTTTTTATTGGTGCACTGGGTCTGATTCTCCCGCCTTTGCATGCTTGGGTCACGCCCAGGAGATTTCACTCATTGTTGCTTGTGTTGGCCATCCCAATACGTCTGCGGTTCCTCCTGGTCATCCTGATCTGCCTTTTTATTTTGTAGGCTATCAACATCGTTTTAGGCTTTCATGCCATTTCACGGAGCAATGCTCTGTTCGGCACCTGCAAAGTGGCACTTTCTGTCCGGTAGCTGTTGAGCTATGCCAATAGCTCTAACTCAAAAAGCTAAAAAAAAAATTGACACCTATAGCATTTCTAATGCTTGTTTAAGAGCAGTCAGTGGTCTCACGGACCACTGCCTACTAAAAAAAAAAGAAACTTCAAAGTTTAATTTTATTTCTTTTTAAACGCATCCCATTTTCCTTTAAGGAAAACAGACTACATTTTTTTTTAAAGATTGCTTTATTAAAAAGCAATCACAGACATGGTTAGGTTGCTAATTCCAGCAAGTCACCATTGCTGTGATGGTTTTGATTCCTGATGGGTAGCACACTGTGACCTACCTCATTAACATACATGAGGTAGGTCATTTGCGACCCACAAGGAATCGCTATTTCAAAGATGTATGTTTTCTTACATCAGGAATTGCTATTGTAGAATTTTGTAAATGTGGCTCATAATGTATTACAGTGTTTTTTCAATTAAAAAAAATATATACTTTTTTGGTGCTGCTGTCCTCTCGAGATAATACTGCGTTACTTCGCTTTTAAAAAACAAAATACACAGAAACATATCAATATGTTTCCCTACCTATTACCACTTTACTGATGTGCTAATAGGTAGGAAAAAATCGCAAATCAAGAGCCTCATTTACGAGGCCCCTTGCGCGCCTGAACGTCACTTTTTGTGACATTCCGTCGTGCAGAAGCCTGCTCCATATTTACGAGTCACCACTAAGCCACACATTTTGGCTTAGTGCTGCCTCGTATAGATCG
Organism: Triturus cristatus; assembly: GCF_964204655.1. NCBI lineage: Eukaryota > Metazoa > Chordata > Amphibia > Caudata > Salamandridae > Triturus > Triturus cristatus. The sequence continues at coordinate 848,080,649 of NC_140583.1, read as the reverse complement.
TCACCTTTTAACGCAGTTTTCTGTGTTAAAGGGGCGTGCAATGGGTGTTGCTGGGGGTGTTCTCAGCAACATCCATGGCTTTTTGACACTGCCCTAGAAGTATGAGAAATCAAAACTCTGAGGCAGCACCACAAACTTACGCCTCCTCACGGGAGGCGTAAGGGAGGCACAACGAGGAGAAATATCTTTATTTCTCCTTTTTTTCCTTTTTCTATTCTGCAGCACACATAGAAAGTGGAAAAAAACCCTTGTGATTGTTTTTGTGCCAGAAGGCTTCACTTCTTGCACAAAAATAATCATCCCTGCAATGCAGGCACCCTTGCACCATGGTGCAATTGTGCCTGCGTTGGTGCACGGGAGCCCATTGCGCGCAGGGGAAAAGGACAGGAATGCATCGTATCTGATAGATATGGCGCATTCATACCCTTTTCTTATGCCGTAGGGCAGCTTAGCAGGAAGGCCTGCTTTGCTGCCCTACAACAGAACCTCATAAATGAGACCCGACTTTTTATCTGAAGGCGAAATGCAGTAGACAGCTAAACTGTACATAAATACAACATGGCTGAACTATAATATTTGTAAATGCAGTCATTATCCAATCACCTAATGGCTTGTCATTGCTATGTACAGCGGTGCCATGAAATACTGCGACAACAGATATCATGTAGTTAAAATGCTTTATAACTTAAAAAAGACTTACCCTACTTACCTGTAGTACCCAAAACGATCATCTGTGATCCATAATGTGTAATCCTGCCAAATTTCATGTAAATCTGTTCAGCCACTGTACGCCACTCCACTATACACTATTCCACTATACGCCGCTCCACTGGACGCCACTCCACTATACGCTATTCCACTTTGCACCACTCCACTTTATGCCATTCCACTATAATCTATTCCACTCTATGTCACTCCACTTGACACTACTGTATGCCACTATGATATACCTCACTCCAATGTACCCCACTCTACTCTATGCCACTGCGCTCTACGCTATTTCACTGTATGCTATTACATTGTACCACACTCCAATATACGCCACTCCACTGTACACTTTTCTACTGTACGCCAATCTACTCAATGCCACTACACTCTACAAAACTCCACTATTTGGTATTCCACTGTACTCCACTGCACTGTACGTTACTTCACTCTACCCCACTCCAATGTACACTATTCCACTGTACGCAAGTACACTCGACGTCACTCACCTCTATGCTATTCGACTCTGTGCCACTCCACTCTCCCCCACTACACTTTACGCCACTCCACGGTATGCCACTGCACTCTACACTAATGCACTGTTCCCTATTTCAAATGCACGAGTGTGCATGACTATTTGGAAACTTGCTTTTTTAATTATGTGCCTTAGTACTATTGTTTTTGGTGACGCCGGTAAAATCCTCCTACAATTTCTATGGGTCACTGTCAGCATATATCTAATTACACCTTTATATACTTCATCGTCAATATTCTGCAGAGTGACAATACATAATTATGGTCCTGAAGAATACCTATAATGTCTTTGTAAGGTCAGGACCCAGACAGAAGCATGTTGACCCCTGTCTCAAGGGGCTGAAGTTTCACTCACCTCTTATTTTTTAATCTTTCTCTTGGGGGCACCTTATAAAATTCTGATACAGGTAGTTTTAATCCCTTAATCACACAACCTGCACTCCTCGCCCATGCCATCATCTCTCCTAGGGCCCTCTTTAACACAAAACACCTCAGGAGCGCCTCCTGACCATGCGAGTTGTAGCCCACATCTGATACCTTTGCTCCTGGTGTGAGGAGGGCCCAATGATGAAGCATGCCACCTAAGGGTGGGTGAGGGTTACTGTCCTTACCAAGAATACTTGTCCACAGTACGGAAACACATCTTTTTTAGACCATGTGTACCTCCGTGTGCTATAAAAATGCATTTTCTTTTCAGTCTATACATACCCTTGTTTTCGCCTTGCACCTATAAATGAGGAGCAGACCATTAACTTTGGTTAACACCCCAGAAGAGAGTGCCAACCACTGTTAACAATTGCAGGGGGTCAAAAGAATTACTGGGATCCGACATCGCCCCTCTGAATAGCATCATCTTGAAGCAGCCCGGCTGATGATGTGAATCTGGAAGTGTGACAGGAACACTTCCACTCTCAGAGAGCTCCACCAGCTCTCCTTGACCAGCCCCGCCACCTTCACGACATGCTGTCTAGTGTACAAAGAACAGCTTACAGAAGCCCCTCGTTAGGTGGTCTTCAAGATCAAACTCTCCAGTGGCACCTGCAGCTCCTGGAGCCACAGCACTGCAAGACGGAAAATCAATGCAAGAAGAAAAAAACAAGCAGGAGGCCTTCTCCTGCTAGGCCAAGGGAATCTGGAAAAAGACCGCAGTCCACACTTGAAATAAACCTTTCTGCTCCTCTAAAGCAAGCAAATGAGGAGACTTCTCTTCATAAAGCAAATCACCACACCCAAGCACCTCTCCACTCGCAGATCCCCTGGAATCCTTTTCCCTTGCAGCCCCTCTTCTCGCGTTCACCTTCTTTTTAATCAGTGCCACCTTCTTTGAAACTAGCTTTGGGTCTATAAATCTAGCCATCCATACAGCTGTCCAATCCCAATTGAGCGGGTCGAACTCGAATGTTAAATGCTGACAACAATATTGGCTGTAAGTGTTTACTTTACCCCTGCAGTAATACTCGAAAATTAGTTGTATTTTTGCTAAATACAATATTTTGCTGAATGAGCCCAGCTCCGCGCACTCAGTCGTTTAACTTGCGTTGTCTCTCATCTCAAGAGACTCCTATTACAGTCTAACAGAGTCCCAAGCATCCCCCACTTGTGAAGGACGGAAGTTCAGGGCTGTGGTATGTGGTGTAATATTTCAATCTCTGAGTTGAGCCCCCTGGTCAGTTTCCAAAGTCACATTGGATTTCGCAACCACGGTGAATACATTTGGAAAAGATAAAACGATTCTCCGTTGCCCAACATGCTTGTCCAAAATATGTTTTTCGGTGTACTGCTCTTTACTATTGATAATCACGCCTCAGTCTTTTACATAGATATACAGCACACACTATAAATAACAGATTCATGTAGCAGGACACCTGCTGCTGTCCATCAAGGTAGATGCCCCAGCACTGTAATGAACTTATTTTTAGGATGTAAGTTACGATTTATTTTAATATGAACTGATTTTCACTTTGCAATATGGCCAGATGAAGTTTAGAAACAGTTAAAGATACATGAACGCCTATGAAAGGCCACACACGGAGATAAAAATGTAAAACGTAATTTCCGTTTCTCGCTATTCTATTTTAGGAGGAATACTTTAGCCCAAACCAGTGTAATAACCAGCATCTCAAAACAACGCACTTTTACCTGCGTAACACAAGAAGAAGGCGAGGAGAAATGGTAGTCGCGACATTTGTGCTGAAGTCCTGGGGCCTCTGCTCGCCTCCGCTCCGCAAGGGACGTGTGAGATCCCAGAAAGCCAGTGCCCCGTCAGAAGAGAAGGCTCCGGCGCTTCCGGTCACAGCGGATGGGATGAAAGCGCCGGACTATTGTAGTCCGGCACCTGTTCTTCGGCACGACAGCTGGGGACACGGGCTGGCCAGACCCTGAAGGGGCACAGCAGTTGGCACTAGTGTTCACCACAGAACTCTCCTCAGGACTGGAACAGCTTGGAAAACAACAAAGTTGTATGTTTCTGCACACTGCAATTGACTGCCCCACGCCTTCATTCATTTGAATTTCTTACATAAACCATGTTCCAGTAAACAATCTTTTGCTACCCTTCCAGCTGTTTTGCTGTACAGTGTTCAAAAGGTACTTTGACAAATGGACACTGTAAATTAAAAGGTGATAATTTTACTGAAGCGAATATTTCATTGAAGAAATTTGATAAGAGATATTTACCAGAAAAGTGAAGTTTTTAGTTTCGTGAACCCCCCACGCCCTCCCCCAAATATCATTTTGCGCCCCGAAATTAATCAGGTGTACAGTTTCGGTTTGTAGATATTGTGTCATAGCGAGTCGCACCTAAAAAAATCTATAATCCAATATTGATGGTATTAAGCATTTATGTCTTCTATCGATTTTTTAAGTTTGTTTCTTTCTTGATTTCATCTCTCTCCAGTGAGTTACCCCTAGATCACCATCCTTTTTTTCTCCTTCACACCTCTGTTTCCTCATTCGCCATTTCTTCTACTTCTAATTCGTTGTAAACTCTACTACTCTACTGTATTATGTTCAAGCTATTTGCTTTTTTAAAAATGTTTTTATTTTTTTTAACAAAACTACTAGCTACTGATTCAGCTGAGTATTTCTTCTTTGGCTGTGTATGCCGATCTCTTGCTCCCCCGCAGCCGCCAGTTCCGGTCCCGCTGCCAGCAGGTCCGCCTGGTTGAGCTTCAGATTCTTTCACCTCTGGGCATTTATTTTATTTATTTAACTCATCCTTACTTAGTGGGATTGATTTTGCTGAGGTTAATTTTTTCGGGTTTACTTGCCACCCCCTTCGCTGTTCCCGCTTCTTGCCCTCTCGCCTCCCTGACAGCTCCTCCCATCTCCCAGGGCTACTTATGGAGGGCGCTGGAGTGGCCGCGCCGCAAGCGCACCAAAGGCAAGTCTTCCTGCACCATCCACGCCTGCAGCACGCCCAGCACCAGGACCCCTCCACCCTCACGCCACCCGCCAATACACCACCAAGGAGCTCCTGGACCTGAACCCAGGACACCAAAACAGCAGCTCCCTCATTTCCTCACCATGATCTACAAAAGGATCCTTCACCTGCCGACACTGCCACATCTCCTGCAAAACAGCCTGCGCCCTGCGATGAATCCCGCGCCACTTCCACTCAGAAGACCACGAGCATCCTGGAACCGCTCCAATGCATCCTGATTAACGACTGCTCCATCTAGAAACATGCCATGGAAATCTGGTACACCATCACCACCCTCTCCCCTGACGTGGCCTTCATCACCGAAACGAAGCTCAACCCTTCCCTGAACCACAACATCACCACGAAACTCCCTACGGCTACAAGATGACACACCACAACCGCACAACAAACACGGCAGGGGTATCACCATCATCTTCAAGGAAACCATCCAATCCACCGCCACCAACAACGACCCAACGTTTCTCATGGAACACCTCAACTACAGACTGACACCAAGACCATGATAAGAGGCACACTTGCTTACAGACCGCCGGGGCCCGACCTACCTTCTGCAATGCCATCTCTAATCTCATTTCCCCCCAGCCATTGATTCCCACCACTACGTCCTTCTCGGCGACCTCAATTTCTACATTGAATACCCCAACAATCCCAACCCCACCACCCACCTGGAGAACCTGAACAACATTGGCCTCACCCAACGAATCACCAAACCCATGCACAAAGCTGGACACACACTTTACGCTATCTCCACCTCCAGTAACAGAATCAAATTCACCCACATCACAGAACTCACCTGGACCGACCACACCATCATTCACCATCACCATCTCTGAGGCCCAACATACCATCATCAAGCAACACAGCGTCACCCACCGCAGCTGAGGCAAGGTAACCGAGACTCAATGGACACATGTCCTCAACACCACACAACCCGAACCTTCAGCAGACCTTGACCAGGCCATCCAGAACTTCTCCACCTGGATCACCAAGTGTGCTGACAAAGTTGCCTTGCTAAAACCAGCAAAAGCCAACGAAACCCCACAACAAACCAGCTTGTACATCCCAGAGCCACCAAGTGAAACTGCTAACAACTCAAGAAGCAATGGCACGTCATCAAGGACCCCTCCGACAGAACCACCCACAAAGTAGCCCTCAGCAGCTACCACCTATGTATCAAGGAAACCAAGAGATCAGCCATCACCACTCGAATCGACTGCGGCCAACCACAAGAAGAAACTCTTCAAAATAGTCAGGGAATTCTCCAACCTAACAGCCACAGGGAACACCACATACCCCTCTCAAGAACTCTGGGATGCCCTCTCGGACCACTTCCACAGCAACATTGCCACCATCTACACCAACTTCGACCCCCCAACCAACCACCCTCAACCTCAACAACCTAAATCAACCAAGGAACACCAGCCAAACAATCACCACCTGGTCTCCGCTCACCACCCAGGCCACTTCCGCCGTCATGTCATCCATCCACTCCGGGGCACCCACCAATCCCTGCCCCCATCATCTCTTCAACCCTGGAACCAACCCAATCAGCACATAACTCACCAGCCTCCTCAACACCTCCAGTTCCACAGCAACATTCCCAGATAGTTGGAAACATGCAGGGGGCAGACCCCTCCTAAAGAAACCCTCTGCCGACCCCAACAACCTCAAAAATTACAAACTGATCTCCCTGCTTCCTATCCAGCCAAAGTACTCAAGAAGACCATCAATAAAAAGCTCACCGAATACCTGGAAGAAAACCACCTGCTCAACCCTCACATCAGGATTCCACGCCAACCTAAGTACTGAGACCATGCTAATCACAGCCACAGATGACATCAGAACCTTCCTCGACCATAGATAAATGGTGGCCCTGATCCTACTCATCCTCTATGCTGAGTTCGACACCGTTTCCCACCACAACCTCATCGACAGACTCGACAACATCTGCATACAGCAAAATGCCCTCAAGTGGATCACATTGTTTCTCACAGGATGCACACTAAGCATCTGATTGTCCCCTTTACTTCTGCTCCCAAGGACATAATATGCAGCTTACCCCAACAATCATCCCTCAGCCCCACCCTGTTCAAGTAGACGTCATCAGATTCCAAGGACTCAACATAATATCCTACGCAGATAACACCCAACTCCACACCACCCTCACCAAGGACCCCGCCAATCTCAAGACCAACTGCTGCAACACCATGACCTACATAGCCAATTATTGGATGAGAAATAATTGCCTCAAACATAACTCCAACAAAACAGAAGAATTGATCTTCAGGAAGAAAACCTCCATATGGAATCACAGCTGGTGGCCAGAAGAGCTCGAACCAATACCCACACTAACAGACCATGCACGTAACCTGGCCATCATCCTCGACAGCCAACTGACCATGAAATGACAAGTCAACACAGTCGCATCCTCCTGCTTCGACACCCTTCGCATGCTTTGCTAAGTTTTTAGATGGATCCCAATCAACACCAGAAAGACAGTCCCTCAGGCCCCTGTCATCAGCCGCCTCGACCATGAAAACTCCCTCTACAACAGAATGCCCATGCAACACCTTAGAAAACTCCGGACCATACAGAACACCGCAGCCAGACTCATCCTGGACCTCACCAAACAAACCCACATCACTCCCACCTCAGAAACCTACACTCGTTCCCCATCCAGAAAGGATGCCCGTTCAAGATTCTCATGCATGCCTACACAGCCCTACAATATCAAGGACCATCCTACATCAACTGAACTTCCACCTGCTGCCAGACATCTGCGCTCTGCCTCACTCACCCTCACACACACACCCCGCATCCGCCGCAGCGGAGGCCGCTCCTTTCCCTGCATCGTCGCCATGTCCTGGAACGACCTGTCCCTTCACCTCTGAACAGCACCCTCTGGCAGACTTCAGAAAGAAACTCAAGACTTGGCTTTTCAAGGGAGATACAGCAGCCTCGGAGCCCAGATACTCCTAGTGGTGACAGTGTTACGCTATGCAAATGCTGAATGATTGATTGATTCTGCATTTGGGAAAGCTGGACTAATCCTGTTAAAATGTTAAATACACCTTACAGAGCAAGATAAAAATTATCAGCTTGATGTGTTAGTGAACGTATGGCTGGCCACTGTGATCAAAAGTCACATCATGTCTTTTTCATGATATAACACATCATTTCTCCTGATCAATGTCCCATGCCGGTGATAAGGTCCACAAATTAAAATGCAAATGATTTAGTTTAGCAACAAGATATGCAATGGTTAGTGTAAAAGTCAAAGCTGAAATTACGCATTTAAAATGTGCAAACTGCATTAGGCAGTCATAGCTATTTGTATAGGCCAAAGAATTGTTAAGAAGCAAGTTTCCTTTAACTAGAAGTGAACCTAATGTTGCTGAAATGTGCACAATGTAATTTAGAAGCTTGACATTAAAGTGATGTGCTTAGAAAAATTTATGTTGACTGCAGAATGTTCTGGTTTAACAAATGTATTATTTTTCATGAGAAACATTTTATTTGCAAATGGCAAGAACGTCCTATTTTCTCATGTCTCACATAATGCTTGAACTGAATAGTTGTACCTTTTTAAACAATAATTCATGTTCATGCTAAATGGAATGCATTACCTAACAATGACTTTGCAAGTTGATGTATCTCTTCTTTAGTATAGTTCATTGTTCAAGCAGTAAAACATTTAGGGGCCTATTAGAATGGCGGGCGGATCGCCACTGCCCAAACGGTGGTGGCGATCCAACCGCCAAAACACCCTGCCTGACGGCCTTTTACCCCCCGCCACATTAGCATGGCGGGGGGGGTACCGCGGTGGACGGAAAGACCGTCCGTTGCTTTTCCGCCGGTAGGCAATCGTCACGATTGCCTACAGGGTAGAAAAGGCCTTTAATATGGTGGCGGTGTCCTGCCTTTCCATGGCGGAGACTCCGCCATGGAAAGGCATGCGGGAACCGCTTTGGGGCCCGTTGTGGACACCCAGAGGGGTGGTGGCTGCACTTGCAGGGTACCCATGGTACCCCCCTACATTGGCATACACAAGGTGGCAAGCACCTCGCGGTGCCTGTCACATTGTGCATGCCAATGCACAGCATGCATTTTCTACATTGTGGCGGGTGCTGCTCACAGCACCGCCCGCCACAATGTTGAATACGCCGGATGCGACTGCCAGGGTGGCGGTCGCATCCTAATTGGCGGTGCGGGACCGCCGCACCACTGGCGGCCGGTCCCAGCACCGCTAGGGTGGTGGGCGGATCCTAATGGACCCCTTAATATTTAGACAGCCAACCTGTGTTTGATGCCTATGTGAACTGAGGCTTATGTTTCCAGAACTTAACTACGCAAGAATGTCTGTAGTTAACTTTGTGATTAAGCTTTGCACGCTACATTTTCGTGGGAATGGAAGAGCTGAACCTGCCCACGGATGAATGCTGCTACTCGACTGTTCCAGAGAGGACAAAGCCTGCTACAATGTCTGCAATATGTATTCATGTACTTTATATTAGTGTGTGTTCCCAGTTAGATTCATGCTCTCAATGCTTTTCTCCCATTCCCTTAGTCCAAGACAGACAGCTGTGGCTACTGCTGTTGTTCATCCTTACTTTATTTTTGATGCTTTATTTTTATAGATAGCTACTGCAAGTGTATGATCATTTGCTCATATTACTGAGAGTCGGATGAGATTCATGAACTTTCAAATTTCAAATAGCTTTATTCGACAACATGTATCATAAAAGCTTCAAGTAACAAATTTACGATAAAACAGTATTTGATAAAATCTACAATACAGTACAGATGGATGCAAAAAAAAAATGTATACATAAAATTAAAAACAGCATATGAGATTAAAATGGACATAAAACCAATTTCGTAAAAGACTTAGACAGATCTAAAATGCTATATACATAGAGTGGCATAATCCCTCACAGTAGACAATATGCAAAGTGCAAGTGCTATCTATGTGATTAACAGTATTAAAAAATTGTAAAACATCCCAAAATGGTAAATGATTTTAATCACAAATAATGGGACATAAATAGCTATAATAGGGTCACACCTCATTGGGCTCTAATCCTAATTTGCCAAGCTTGGCCTAAAAATTTGGCCACTCCACAAAAAAATAAGACACTGGGATCAGATTTTAAAATACGCATAGCAGACCAGTGATCGTGAGTGTCCATGCCACTACAAATTGGTTTTAGCCATTTGCTCCTGGCTTTATTGTAGGCAGGGCAGGCAAACAGGACATGGGCATCACACTCCACCAGAGCTCCACCACACGGGTAGCTCTCTGTCGTGTCCTCGGCTTTACACCACTTTGCCTTTCGAATATTAACAGGGAGTGTGCCGTATCTAAACTGGATGTATAGGGTCCTATCTCGTGGGACCTGGATCACATCTAAATAACGTTCCAAGCTTCTAGTGTGTTTGACCAGGAGGAACTCCTCTGTCAGTCTGCCCAACACTGGCTTGCAAAGTTCTTGCCTGTCAATCCAATCCCAGTAGTATCTCTTGAGTTCCGCTTTCCTATGGGGAACCTGACTGTCCCATGCATCTCTCAGACCAAGCTGCATCATAACTTTCTTTACATACGATAACCATTTGACCTAATAGTTAACATCCAACTTCATTACCTCCGTTAGAGCTGCAGCATAATTGGTAAGCTCTTCAGTGCACCGAAGGCGGGCCCAAAAGAGCAATGGTCGTAACCTAGCGATTGCTCTAAACGGACGCCTACCCATGTCATACATTAGCGGTGTTAAAGGGGTATTGCGGGGGAGCGTCACCAGTTCCCTCAAAAATGTATGCTCAGATCTACTTATTTCGTCCATGTTTTCAAACCCCCATATCTCGGCTCCATACATGACTGAACGAACTGCCTTTGCTTCATAAATTGCTAACGCAGGGGCAACTGGCCTACTGTACGAGGAGCGATGTTCTTTGCTTTGTGCCCCAGTCACGCGTTTGTGATTCAGAAGCATTTTGGATATATGGGGCCTCCAGAGCATTTTGTCTGAGAGGCGTATGCCGAGGTAATAAAAGTTCCCAACTCTTTCCAGAGGGGTACCATTTAATGTAAAATTATTCCTAAAAGATTTCGGGGGGTTAAAAACCATAAGCTTGGTTTTCGTGGTATTAATAACTAGGCCCCGTGCATCACAAAAGGATTGATATCTGAACAACAGTTTTTGAAGCCCAACTGGAGTCTTAGACACCAACAGGGTGTCGTCAGCGAATAGAAGCGTTGGCACTTTGTCACCCACTAAAATAGGCGCATACGCTGGATCCTCCTGTAGAAACTTCACCAGCCCGTTCACATACGGGGAGAACAGGGTGGGAGCCATTACGCAACCCTGGCTCACTCCCTTCATGAACTACTCTTTATGGAAAGTTCTGCTGCTTTAATTTGGCTTTGAGCTCTTTTTGGATCTCACTCTTTTCTTTTGAACTCAAACCTTCATGAGTTCCACTAACTTTAAATTCTGATCCTGATCTTTAGAATAGGGGTTTCGGTCCTTTATGGAATGCGATTGAAGCATTATTTGATTATCTGTTCTAACCATTCTTTTTATGAGATTTCTGTAAATCTACTAAAGATTTATTGTATAATTTGAATAAAAAGAATTAAAAGAAACTTACTAATCTCCTAATGAGAATAAAGCTTTTTAAACATATCCAAACTCTCACCATTGACTAAACTTGGAATTGTAATTGAAATTTTGCATGTGATGCAGAAAATAGCTCTTTGAATCAAAATACGGGGGCAAAGATCCATCAACTTAGGCGAAGAGAAACCAGAGTGAGAACGGGGTTTGACCCTGTAAGTGATGGTAATTAAAAAGGTTAAAACATAATTTTTACATTAGGCCCAAATCAGCACTATCACATGAGAGTTCATTAAAGGACCAATAGTCATGTTATGTCATTTTTGGTGATATCATCTTAGTGGTAAAGAAAACACCTAGATCTATTGTGGGTCTGAACGTCAATTCACCAAAATGCCTGGGGTAACGGAAGTGACATCATCCAAATGTTCAGCCAATGATGAGTGGTGTGAATGGAAAGGCTATAGGATGTCGATTTATTCTAACACATAACACAATGTAAATACCTACACATTAAGTATACAAATATGCCCAAATGAATAAACAGAAAAGCACAAATGAAGTGCTGTTTTCTAATTCTGAAGTGTGATCGAAACAAAGATTTTAATAGGATCAAAACAAATCAAGACACTTGGTGATGCGCAAATGAAAAATATTCACTGAAACCCAATTTCCACACATTATCGTTTGTGCACTAAACAGTTTTATCAGTAAAACTGTATGTCTGTGCAAATTTAGTTGTCATTTCAATGGAAAATATGTTCTCTGTAAATGATAGTGTGCAACCACACCATGCTGTTGTAATATATTTTTGACAGTGTCGTCCAAAATGCCTTGTACTACGCCCTTACCACTCCCTTCCTGTATAGAGGTGGCTCTTTGGCACCACTTGTTCTTTGTGTGATGCTTGGAATCTTCTCAGTCCCTATGAGTTCAGCGATGTAACACAGATGGCAGCACCCCCCACTAGGACTTTTTTTCCAGCACCACAGCAACAAAGGAAGAGATTGGGCTTGACTCAGACGGTGTTTAGTAAGTTGCTGACTGGATCAGCAGAAGCCAGATATCTTCCTTCGAGGATTAGCTCCTTTCTTGAAAGGTTCAGAGATCATATTGGGCCTGGAGGCCAGTAAGTGGGTTGCATTATTGGGTATCCTCTGCATAGGAATGATACACAATGCTGAACTCAGAAAGGAGAAAGTAAGAGGCGGAGGTATATATTAACCCCTTCGCCGCAGTGCAAATTCCGCCGCGGCGCTGGGGGGGTGTGGGGTGAGTGCGGCGCCGCCATGCTCGTGACGGAACCACGCCGTCATGAGTCACGGGCGAGCTGTGCTCATGACGGCGTGGTTCCGTCACGACTCCGCCCACTCTTCATTTCGCCCGCACAGGCGGGGAATTAGTGCCGCGTGGGCGGAGCGGCCGCAGCATGACGGAACCACGCCGTCATGAGCACACGCCGCCCGTGGCTCATGACGGCGTAGTTCCGTCATGCGTACGCAAGGGGTTAAAAATACAGTGACAGTATGGGCAGTAGTGGATTGTTAAGGTGCACACCTTCACTGGATTTAGGTGTCTCTGTTATGTGCCCTCAACCTGGGAAACCCTGTTGTCAGAAAGCATGAAACCCCAAAGGTGTACTAAATTTTAAAACAACAAGAAGCAAACCATATTCGGAAAGCAGTTCTTTGAAAAATAAGGACAGTTATTTGATAACAATACTTCAACAAGCATTTGCAAGCAATAGGTCTCGCAATTGCGAGATTTTGAGCTGTTGGCATTGTAAATGTAAATCGCCTTTATTTGAGTTTAAAAAAGCTGCAATAATAAAAGGCATTGTCATTTACAATATCAATAGGTCAAAGTTTCTAAAATGCGACACCTATTGCATTGCAAATGCTTGTTCTTTATAAGCGCCCCATGCTGCGCTTTCACCTTAATAGAGGCCACGCCCTTTTCTTTAGATGAGCCATGTCTAAAGAAAGGTCCGCTGCTGCTATTAAAGTGAAAGAGCGGTATGGGGCCCTTTTACCAAAAAAAGCATTTGTTTGTCAAGTTGACAAACACATGCTTTTTTGTTTTGTAAAAGCGCCCCGTGAAAGCCTGCATGGCGCACTGAATGTTGTAGGAAAGCATGTAGTGGCTGCAGTAGGAGAAACCATTAAAGAAAATAGTGCTTACAGACTACAGAAGATGTACTGTGTAACAACTTAAGTAAAAGGGGCAGTTCCTCACGGAAGGTTACAAATGAAGACAAGGTGGTACTAAGGAGGGACTAACAAGCCTATTAAGGAATCTGAAGCCAGCATTTACGAAGGACAATGATACAGGCCAATGACAAATATGGGTGGAGCGTGGGTGGGTCTTCAAGTCCATACTCAAATGCAGCATGGCTCGCAGAGCAGGCAACGCATGTCCAGGCTTGACCTAAAAATGCCATTAGAAAGACACTGAGAATGTGTTCATAGTGTATCCCACCTGCGCACACTGAGGTCATGATTATTGAAACAGATACACTTTTCAGAACTCTGATAATCTGGGACTGTCCATTGAGCCTTTGCCTCCAAAAACTAGGCCAGTTCGTGACTTGTGGACCACCAGTACGCTAAGATATGCAAATATTTACCAATACCAATACAGCATGGCTAAACAGAAAGTGCGCCATATGATAAAAGGAAATGCAGTTCAACCGAATTAAACACCATTATTTTTACCTGGACAGCTCTTTGTGTTCTCGACCCGGGGCACGCTATTATCTTGAAAAAAAAGCTTGAGTTCCGGTTCAGCTGCAATAACTGCCAAAGCCGACCGCCTCACCGTTTCCTCTAGGACATTAAAATACCACCACTTCGGCCAGTCTGTCGGAAGCATTCCACGGTTTTTAAAATGGATGCGCGCATGCACAGAAAGGTGAAGAGCAGAGGCACGGCTGTCCACTTCACTGAAAGATCATTCCTTGATAACTCTGGCACTACCGCTTGTAACATAACACGTCTTCGCCGAACAATTTAAAAGCCGAGAGCGGCGGGCGTCGTTGGGCCCCTCAGCAATAGTTTTGGGTCCACTTCCTGTTCGAGTGGCACATGAAGTGTATATCCTTAGCAGGCGGCCACTGGTATTCAGGGCCACTGAGAGATTTCAACATGGACCCATTTCCTGGAGAGATGTAATGGTTTTTAATGGAAGTGTCCAAAGTTCTCTAAAAGGAGGGCCGCATTGGAGTGGCCTCTCCCTGACCTCAATCCCCGTCTTCTCGTGCTCACCCCCTCCCGGCGCTCTCTAGTCATGCTCACTTCTTGGCAGGTATTTAGTTACGTCTGATAAGTAAAAGCTATCGTTCAAGACATAAATAATACAGCAGAAGCTTGGCTCGACTCGCCCTCCCAGCTCATGAATAATCCTCTTGTTGTAGATCCGGACTACGGAGGCCGGAGAGCGCCATCAGCGATATGAAAGATGAACGCCATGACGCCGTGACAGGCAGTCAGTTACTGTGTTACACGAGGGAGAGAGGGCACCTCGGGGTCCCTTAAACCTCACCCATGGCAAAGTTGGGGTACCAGGGGCCTTTGGACTTCACCGAACCCTCGGGTTCTGCAAGGTGCTTTAAGGTTGCCGTTAGCGCTATGTTGATTGACAAAAGCCCAGCGTGTTGGCCGCACATTGTTGACAGGTTACATGTTTTATGGAAGCCTTTCAGATAGACTTGGAGGATGGAGAGAAGTGGGTGCATTAGGGGAGAGTGCCCTCTACAGGATGGTGCAGACGGTGAGTTCTCCGTTTACCTGGTGACAGCGTTCAGTCTGGTGTGCACATACTCTTAGTGTGATCCCGGCGTGGGCAGCAGGGGGCACCACAGAGCTGCGGCTGGCCTCCAATGAATGGGCCGAGCGCCTCATGTATCCAGAGAGCATTCCAGGTGCTCCTGATCTCCGACTCCAAGGCATCGCTCACTCCCAGAGACCCGCTCTGGTCCCAGGAGGACCCCTCGAGTGTGCAGCTTCCCCTTCCTACCTGGCAGCCGCACACCAGGCCCCGTAGCAGTGTAACGAGTGAGACCACTCCCTCTAGCACCCATCAGCTAGTCGGTTACCGAGGCGCTCTGCACAAATGCACGTTATCCATCTCTGGTGCAGCTGTTTCGAGCCCGCGCATAGATAGCGTGCAGTGTGTGTTTGTATTACACCAACCTCCCCCACCCCGCCTTTAACCAATAGTGCTGGATTTGAAGGTGACAAAAGTGCACTTACAACATACAGCTTCTTCTAAGCTGCCGCCGATGTCTCTGCTTCAGCTACTCTGTTCCTGCCATGCCGGAGCCCAGCCAATTTTCTGCCAACCGAAAGAGCACTCAGAACAAGCGCTCGCCATAGAGCTGTTTATATTTGCATCGCGCTTTCAAGCGCGATGCAAAAATAAACACGCGGCGCCCTGTCTCGTTTTGGGAGGCCCATCAGGACTGGATCTCAGAGGCTTGTTTACATAACACGCCTCTGAGATAAGAAATTGCTTCACGACAGCCGTGAAGCAGGAGACCCAGTCCGGATGGGCCGTCCCAAAAGGACAAAGGGCGGTAACACAGAAGCCTCATTTTCAATGAGAAGTCACCATTTACCAAAAATGGTGCCACTACCCAATGAAAATGAGGGGCGGGACTTCAAGCCTCCTTCTGAAATAAACTCACCCACAATATGTCTCGCAGACCCGAGCACCGCATGCGCGCTGCAACGCAGGTCTGCAAGACCTAAAAAGGAATGTTTTAAAACAACTCTTATGGTAAATTTACTACTTTCTGACTGTACTGTTCAAAGCCTCCCCAACTCCTCATGTAAAAGGGATCCTACACATAGCAGCATGTTTCATCAAAGTCCTCAAGACGTTTGACCATATAACCCCAACATGGAAGGAACTACACTGGTTCCCTAGCCAAACCTGTGTCACCTTTAAGATCAAATGCATCACATATAGGGCCACATGAAACAGCACCACTGTATGGTTAAAACAAGTTAATCACCTTAAGCAGACAGTGTAACACCAAAAGCCAAGACATCATGAGCTTGAAAACAATTTTTAAAAAACCCTCAGAAAGCAGGCATTGTAGATCTACTTACACAGGACCTGGAACATCTACAATGCAACACCAGAACTGCAAATAACCTCCAAAGGAGACACACCTCTATAAAGAACACTACACCCTTTTTGGTAAGGTACAAAGCACTTTCTCTCCCTTATTGTAAACAATCACAAGTTATATTTTAGGACATATGCCTGTGTTCCGCACTACAATATTCTCCTACCAGGTTTGTGCTATAACCTTTCCCTGAAAGCACATGGTGTGCCATGTGCTTTCAGGGAATATATTAACAAGCATTGCCAAAGCCAATTGGTCTGCCTTTTTATTATTAAAAGCGTTTGCTTATTAATAAGTTTGCGTGGGTATTTACCTGGGTTGTATGGATAGGCGTGCCATTCTATGCACATTTACTAATAAAAATCTGGACCAATTGGATTTCCTAATGAAACTCCATAAAATGTATACCTAGATAAACATAATTCGAGATATTCTGCTCTCTTTTCCACAACATTGACTAACTTAAAGCATCTATATTACGTATTGAGGTGGAAATTATGTAATTTGGGGAGAGGAAAAGGTGTTCCAATTAATAAAGAGTTAGGGCTGTTCATGGTGGGCACACAGCCCACTCTCCACCTTGCAGGAGAGTGGCTGCCCCTGAAAGCCTCCCCACAAGTCCCACTCCCCACAATGAGGCATCTTCAGACCATGAGTGTGGGTATAGGCTGCGGTCCACATCTTACTGAGAGGATGAACTTCAGGCTGTGATACACATTTGGGATTTGGCTTCAAGTCCTCTAAAGGGGAGGATATAAACCCATACTTTAAGAGCAAAAATTTGCTTTGTTACATGAGCAGATTTGCAAAGGAATAAATCCGCACATTTACAACTGTCTAAAGTGGCTCTTATTTACCCACATGCAGGCTGTCAATGGGCATTTTGCATTTTTATACAATTTAATTTTCAAATTTGTGAATGCTTGACCATCCAAACATTTGCACGCACAAACAGAATTATTTCCCATCCAACAATTTTTCACCTTTTTATTCAATACGGTGCATGTAGTGTAAATGAGAAACTATGAACAAAGAAATCCAACAAAAACTGTTCAAATATACTGCTCACTACTCTAACTATACGTAAAACTCTTTAAAAATAATGACCACTGATTCAACAAGCAAAAGTGTAAATACAATGCATACATAGTCTCTCTCTCTCTCTCTCTCTCTCTCTCTCTCTCTCTCTCTCTCTCTCTCTCTCTCTTCTCTCTCCCTCCCTCCCGCACCCCCTCCCTCACTCCCTGGTCATTTAGGAAGGAAGCATTCTAGCATAAAGACAATATGAGGGTTATTTAGGGTTTGGCAGAGTGGGAGTCCCAATGTAACTCCAGGGGTCATCTGCTCCTTTTTGTGACGCACTGGCAGCGCATTTCTCTGCCCCATATTTACAAGGACAGGAAAAGCCACCCTGCGTGGCTTTTCCTGTCCTTGTAAATATGGCCCCTTTACACGCAGCACTCTGCGTGAAAGGGGCGTTCCATGGGCGTTGCTGTGGGTGTTCTCACGCAACACCCATGGAACCAGACACATTTCCAGATTTACGAGGAAACGTAAACCTGGAAATGTGTCAGTATGCTACGCCACCCTAGGGGCAGCGTAGCGAGGCGCAACAAGGAGAAATGTTTTCATTTCTCCTCGTTTTTTTCCTCTTTCAATGCGTGCAGCATTGTACAGAACGCATTGAAAGAGGAAAATGCCTGTAGTGATTGCTTTTGTGCAGGAAGGTGCCCCTTCACCCCATGACGCAGGCATCCTTGCACCATGATGCAAGGGTGCTTGTGCATTGCAGCTGTTTGTGCGGCAGCGCAGGGAAGAGCACAGGAATTCGACATATCAGTGTAAATAGGTTGCATTCCTGTGCTCTGAAAGTGCCGCATAGCGGTGCAGCCAAAGGGCATGCGGAGCCGCGCTACGGCACTTTTTTTTGTAGATCTGCCCCATGGTTTCCACACCACATTTATGCATGGGAGAACCATGATGCTCCAGTGAAGCTTCTGCCAGTGCACAATCATTGAAAGGTGCAGATGAAAAACTTGCAATTACTCATGCATGGAAAATCTTCAAAATATCCCTGCACCTCTGGGACAATGTTTCTTATTTGTTTTACAAAAATAATCCCGCAGTTTGGGGGTTCATTTCTGCAAATGCATGTCTTTACCTGGTGGATGCCTGTATATCAGTAGGAATGAAAGCGAGTAGGGTGGAGTAGGTGAGTAGCAGATGTGTAGTGATTCCCTGTCCCCAGTTACAAAATCTTGAAAGCTTGTGGTCGTTAAAGAGCACTTATGGACAATTGCTAAATCTCTGTGGGTCTTACTTGGGCAGATTTTAGTTAAAATTCTGTAGCTGGACTGATAGCCTTGTGAAGGGCGGAAGTTCCATTATCTTCGTGCGTGTTTAAGTGACGAAGAGAATGTCCGGGGTGGTGTCGGAGATCAGGTTGTAGATGTTTAAATTGTTCATTTCCATTGATCTTGAGTTGGTGAAGAAGCAGATGAGGCAGAGGGAAGCAGTGGTTAATGCAGAAGGTTGCAGATGAGGGGTGGTTAGTGACACAGGGAGAGGTGAGAGAAAGGAGGATAGAGAGGTGGCAGGGCCATATTTAGACACCAGGATGTGGAAAAGCGACCTGACAGAATTAGGGGGCATTATCCTTTACATGTTGATACTTTCTTTGGTCAACAGGTTTCCATTTATATTGGCTGCTGTTGTTTTTTGCCTTTTTTTGTCTCTTGTGTGTTCTTGTATCTATGTATGCAAGCATGTGGTATTTCTATAACGTGAACATAAGCAAAAGGCATAGACCATGTCGGTTTATGTAATGCTTTCAGTGTATGATGGCTGTTCAGTACTCAATATGTACTCTGTTTGTCAACCCTTATTTAATTTACTGGTAGTGGCTTGGATATGACACTGCACTGGTGATTCTACACATTCAGTAAACTCATTGTAGATGTGATGATTGGTGCATCAGCAACTGTTATCCCTATATTAAGCATGTGCGTTGGCATATTTAACTTGCCTACAACTCCGTAGTATATGGTGTCAAAAATGCACCCAGCACCTGGAAGTTAAAACCTATGTATGGAATGTAGCACCTACTAAAATATGGCATTAGGCCTTCCATGTGTAGACTGACCACAGCAGCCCAAAAACCTGCTGTTAAGCCTGTCAAAATAACCCTTTTTGACAGGAAGAAAACCCTGCTTTTAAATATTATTAAGTCACCACTAAGACACCTTGTTGTCCCCTAGGTAGACTGCCTGACATGGATATTTAAAAGTGGAACATGCACGGAATTAAAGTTGGTATGCTCTTTTAGTGTCTAGTCTCCAAAAGCTATTTTCACTGGTAGGGCTGCATCTGGATTCCAGAAAAATTACAAAGTACAGATAATAACTTTGAATATTTGAACCTTGAACATTTGACATGAAACAGCTAGAATAGTCATTCAAAGACAATTCTTTATATTCATTAAAACCTCAATTCATTGGTGTAGTTAGATTTTTAATAGATATGTAGGAAAGGTAACTTTTAGAAAGTTGCCTTTTTCCTGCCTAAAGTTCATGGAGGCTAATTTGCATTAGCCTGCCAGAATCTGCACAGCCAGCGCTTGACCTTAATGAGGTGGGTAATATTAGGATAATGGCTTAGACCTGGTGACAGGATTGGCTGGGTGTGGGGCATGTGATCTCTATCAGCTCAGGAAGGACAGTTGGAGTGGGTCCAGAAACTTGTAAATCTGAAATAGGAGGCCAGCCCTTTAACAGACAGATAGATGTAAAGTAAGACCTGAAGGAAGGCAAGTCTTTGTTTCCCAAGCCTACACTACCCAGGCTAGTTCCAAATCCAGTGGGAGGAAAGGCTGCAAAACTAGTTTGACCTGTACACCAAGGAGGGGGTGACTCCTTTCCCTGGCCACACCTCTGGGTGGACACACGGGCTTTGCTTTGCAGAAAGAAGAGTTCCCCTATCTTGCATTTTCAGAGAAAGGTGCACTGTGGGATTGCTTGCAGTAGGGCTATAGGAACTTCTGAAAAAGAGGGTAGAGTCACCCCATGGAACATTTACCCCATTGATTAGGGAGGAACCAGGAATCACCCCCACCCACTGGCCAGTGCCATCTTTAAATGTGGCACTTCAAGGTATCCTCCTCACAACACTTTCTGGACTTGAGATCAGAAATTGACTAAACTCTGGTTGTTGTAATTTGAGAGGCGCTCTGGAGCACTGGATCTGCTCCCTCCTGAACCCAGGACAAATAAATGCACTCCAAGGGAGAGTGGGCTGTCACCTGTGCAGCAACAGGGGCACAAAGCACTGAAAAAACCCTTTTTCCTGGATTTGCAGTCACAATTGGACCTCTAGTGGATCCTACTCAAACCTGGGATGGATTAAGCCCTATAGTTGTAAGAGTTTCCTCTGAAGTCTGGAAGCCTTAGTTAAACAGCCGAGGAAAAGGGACTTACTCCTGAAAAGTTTTAGGCCCTAAACAAATTCTGACTTCTAGCTGCTGGAGGACCGGGACCAACCACTAGAGCTGGTCCAGCGAAGGTGTAACTTCGTTGAGCTGAAGAGATAGGTTTGTCCTGCTTGGAGCTTCTCCGCAGCAGTACATCCATTTCAGCAGGCCCTTGGTGAGAAGCTATCTGGCCTCGTACAGCACTCATCAGATATAGCCTCCTGGTTTGCCCTACTGGAAGAAAAGGGCTTTCATTACAGAAACTAAGTTTGAAAGAGAAGATCTTGACCAGACCAAAACGCGATAAGTATCCTGGTAATGATGGACATCGGCAGGCACGAAATTCAAATTTTCCCGCTCTGAGCTTTTCTCGTCTAAACTAATGGCTTCATCATGATATTGCCCAATAACTATCCAAATTTACATTGACGTTACTTGATACCGCCTGCCGTCTTGCCCCACTGGAAGACTTTTTCCTCCATATTGCAGGCTAAGTTCGAAAGTAAAATCCTTCACCAGGCCATCCCGCTTGGTGTATACGACCTCAGGATCCATCACAGTGCTTCTGGGTCCCGACATTCCATGAACATAGGCTATCATTGGCATTTAGTGCTTTTTGGTGCTATTTTTCTTTATTATTTAAAACGTTAAAAATGTATATCTCTGGTTCCCCTTATTGCATTTATCTTGTTTTTGTGTCTTTCTCTTCTTCTTGTTTGGTGTTTTGGCTTTATTACTGTTTTGGTTCAGCATAAATACTTTACACATTGCTCTAAGTTAAGCCTGTCTGCTCTGTGCCAGAGTTACTAGGAATTCAGCTCAGATCAATTTAGTGACTTTTAGGGTTCATCCTGACAAGTTAATGTTATTGTTTCTATAATCATCTGTTATTCAGCGCCAAGATGCCCACAGGTGAACGTGCGCTTTGCAAATGCACATGTTATGTATTGTTGAGGTAGGCAACCACCCACCCTAAACAATAATCCACTTTCCTACATAGGACAATATAGCAATACTTATCTTGGAGACGGTGAAGTAGAATAAAATTGAGTAAAGAGGTAAAATATATTTTAGAAATCCATCAAAGTTGAGACACATGGCCAGAAGGACATTAATGGAGGCAGCAGGAGAATGGGGGTCATCAGAGGTAGTTTAGACATTGCAGTATATTTTGAACAAATTCTTCTTTAGGTTTTTACTTTTTAGGACTACAGGTTAAGAACAAGTCCTAATTCTGTTTGTTGGATGCTTCAGATATACTTACAACAATTAAAGGCATTCACCGCTCGACTGAGAGGTCCCCACGGCGACGCTTCACTCGTCCCGGAACTGAATTTAATGAAATTATTGCATCAGGCTACATCCAAGGGTTTAATCATTTACCCGTAAAGACCATGCAATTTACAGAACAATCCAACAGCTCAGATATTATGCTGATCTGATCCTCGGTTCCCCAAGATCCAACAGCAATTATCCTTTCTGCTACGAACCATCCTGTAATAGATGCCCTGTGCTGTACTGTCTCTAGAAACGTTGTCCTGAAGAGACCCCGTACCAAGAGAGGGTCGAAACGCCGTCGACAAAAAAACAGAAGAGAGCTTAGAAAAATGTATTCCTTATTGTGTGCAGCTCTCCTTTTGATGTTTTTTCCAATAACCAATTCCCCACTTTTTCACTTGTTTTCACTTAATGCTCACTAAGTTAGGTTATGGTCACTCCACTGGGACTCACGTATCACTCACATTGTGCTATTATATGCATAACTTTTAAAAAAATTTGTGTAATGCAATACATTTGTGATATAAGCTGTGAATGCATAATAAATTCCACTTACTTCGGCTGGAGTAAGTAAAAATTGATTTATTGTTGTTATGGGCTTGCTTAAACACTATTTATGGTAAAGTGTACCTGGACCTATCCAAAGGTTGTATTGGATATTAATATTGTGTATCAAATTGAGTTTGCGCAAATAACTTTATTTTGCATATCCAAAAATTGTTTAATGAATTGAGTTCCTTGTGAACACTTGTTTTTCTGGCATTAGTGCTTACCCAGTTCACAAGGACGTATTGGTTGCTCTTGTTTCTTGAAATATAAATATAATATAACAATTAAAGGCAGCTATAGTGAAGTCACTGACAGAAAAAGAGTTTACGAGAAGGCTTGAGAAATGCCATTTTACCGAGCTTCAAGATGCCAAAATCAAGGTATTGTTGGGCCGACTTGAGCCAGAGGCTCTCCGTAGCATTATTGTATCCATACTTGCAGGTAGTTTGTTCGACCTCAAGGCCTAAGACTGCAAGATGTGCTGGGGAAGCAGGAAAAAGCCAGTACAAAGCAATATAGTTATTGTTGAACTTGGGCTTTTCTGCAGGGTCCTCCCCAAACGTTTTGCCTCGACTCTCCTATTTACTGAACTTGTTTTTTGTGGGCATTTAGGACTCTGAGCACTTTACCACTGCTAACTAGTGCTAAAGTGCTTTCTCCTTTAAACATAGTAAAACTGGCTTACACCCAAATTAATGTACTTGTAAGTCCCTAATAAAGAGGTACTACATGTACCCAGTGCCTGTAAATTAAATGCTATCAGTGGGCCTGCAGCACTATTTGTGCTACCCACTTAAGTAGCCTTTTAGACATGTCTCAGGCCAGCCATTTCAACCTGTGTGTGCAGTTCTAAACTGTCAATTTGACCTGGCAGAATAAACCCTTTGCCAGGCCTACACCTTCCTTCTTAATACATATACGTCACCTCTAGGGTAGACCCTAAACACCTCAGAGGGCAAGGTACAGTGAATTTAAAATGTTGGACATATACTTTTAAGTTTTACATGTCCTTGAATTCATTTTTCACTGCTGCAAAGCCTGCCTCTCCTGTAGGGTAAAATTGGGGTATCGTATTACATTGAATATATGCTAACTTTCAATTGGGCGCAAGTAGGAATATTGAGTTTGGTGTCTAAAGAATTGAAATGTAAAACTCTCTTTATTGGTTAAGACAGATATTTTGTCACAATTCTGAAAATTCCACTTTTAGAAAGTTATCATTTTCTTATCCTAATCATTTGGTGCCTGCAGCCTGTATCCTGGGTCACATGACTAGGTTTAGCTGGTAGTTAGTCTTTGTGTATTGCTCCCAGAAAGTGAGAGGGGAATAGGTGCTGGCAGAATGGGCCATCTGCTGCTTGATAGGGGTGGCAGTGCTGTCAACTACAACACTTGCACATCACAAAGCCACTGCCTGAGCACCCTCACAAAGGGTTTGACACTTGCCTTTTGTCCAACAAGATGGGGCCAGGGCCGGGAGGCAGGAAATTCGAAACACATCTGAGGATGGAAACTCCAGAATCTTCTCCTACATTATAGCTCAAACCAAGTATAAATATTGGACCCTCAGACGCAACTCTTCAGTACACCTCTGGATCTGTGGAAGACTCAGAAGGACTGCTGAGCTGCTCTACTGCAAGGACTGCTAAGCTGCTGCCTGAGTGAGAAGAACTCAGGAGGCCACCAGAGTAACTCCAAGGGCTAATTGGCTGGCATCCTGATCAGAGCCTCAGGGACAGAAAAGGCTCTAATCATATGGAACCCAGTACCTAGACCTGCTGTGAGTCTTGCCCTCAAGTGGTGCCACCTTAGTCCTCGACCCTTGGAAGTGAGTTTGAAGGTGCTCTGCCAGCCCAGCTGTGGTCCTGTGGGTAGAAGGAATGCAGCACAATGCATCACCATGCAGCCCGCATTGGAACCGCCAATGCACGAAGCATCCCTGATGCAGAACCTCTCATTGCAGCCCGCAGTTCCTTGGAACTGCCGCTGCGCAACACATCCTTTGGCGCAGGACTTCACATCGCAAGCCCTTCATCAATGGCGCCCTCAACGAAGAAGCAGGACTTCACCTTCCAGCCCGCAACTCCTGGGAAACAACACTGTGCAACGCATTCTCAACATAGGACTTCGCATTACAAGCCCACCCATCGACAGCATCTTTGATGACAGCGCAGGACCTCGCAATAGAGCCCCAAACCTTCCTCTGAACCGCCGCTGCATGGCAAATCTTGGTGCGGGAACTTGCAGTGCTCCGCAACCAGGATTTAAGGTACTTTATTCAGAGGGCCTGACTTGTTCCCTATATCAGGCCTGTGCTCCATCGAGAATGGCATGCAGTTGTGACTTTGTTCCGGTCCGGAACTGATAACTACAGCACTTTGTGCTTTTATGTACTATTTTCACTTAATCTACAAAACCACATATTTCTGGTTCTACTAATTGGATTTTTGTTGTTTTGATCTCAGATAATTCAATATATGTTGCTCTATTTTTAAAAATTGGTGTGGGATTTTTCTTGTGTTGTGTTTCCACGTTATTCCTGTTTGAAGTGGTGAAGAAATACTTTAGCAGAACAAACATTGTTGAGGATGCACTCCTTCCCTTAATACGACACCATATTTAATGTAGCTTCATTTAAAGATGCGTGCGAACAGAACTGTGGATCGCCCCTACCACAGTAATTACAATTGTATTCAAAACCAGGGCACTCTTGTGGTGCTCATTCCTGTCGCACTGCAAAGATCAGGAACTAGTCCCGCCAAAGTATCCAGTTCATTTAGGTATTCCATAGTAATCCCTTATTCCATTACTTTCACCATTCTTTATCTGTCATTCATCCTGTGTACTCTTCATCGCAACGGAGACAGTGAGATTCAATCTGTAATCTTTATTCAACATTTACAAATTTACAAAAAACTTATTTTCAGTTACAACACTTGGGTGCACATGCATCAAAATTCCGAAAAGCGAGTCCTTATTAGCGATAAATAAAGAATCGCATATAAGGAATCGCTTTCCGGGATGCATGTACGGATTCAGTAAAAATTAGCGTTTCCTTAAAAATCGCTAAAACCAACCGAAAACACAATAGCGATTCCTTAAAATAAAGAATAGCAATTACCGAATTCGGTATTACCGAATTCGGTATTTGCGAATTCGGAAATAGCAAATTCGCAATAAACGGGTCGCACTAGAAGCGGGCTGATGACATCACAACCAGGAAGTCATCCAGCCCATCCCTCATTCACTGCCCTGAGGAGCTCACAGGAGGAGGCAGAGCATACAAGCTGAGCCAAGAGACTTCACCCTCAGAACCCATCCAGACTACCTTCATCCAGGATGGACAAGAATGCACCTGCTACATCAGACACGCCCAGGAAGAGGAAGAGAAAGTTCTCCGACAGGGAACTTGAGCATTTGATCGAGGGGGTCAGCAGCAAGCATGATAAGCTGTTTGGGAGGCTGTCACTCAAGGTGCCCGAAGCCGAGAAGCGGAAGATATGGCTTCGCATTAGGGAGAGGGTGAATGCTGTCGGAGTGACACCCCGCAGCATCGACGACCTTAAGAAGAGGTGGTATGACCTCAGGAAGAGGGCAAAGGAGCGCATTGCCGAAAGGGTCAAGGAAGCAGTTGGCACAGGAGGGGGGCCATCCAGAGTACCTGCCAACACTGCCCTGGAGGAGCTCGTTGAGGGGACCATTGAGCCAGAGGCAGTCGTCGGAGTAACCCAGATGGACACCTCCGGCACAGCAATCACAGAACAAGGTAAGATGCATGCCTGCGCCTATACGCTGCGTATTGTATACCCATGCCCATCCCCCCCCAGGTCAATCACATTGTGCAGGGAGAAGTGCATAACACATATACCCTCACATTAGTATTGCATCATGGAAGTTGTAGTCATGTTAGCCAAGTGTGCATGTATGATCACCAATGCACAATAAATGAGATCAGCAGTACAGGCCCAACAGTGTGTCTAAATATGTAATTTATTGTAGGAAATAAATGCGGAATGACAAACAGATATAGTCACAAAATAAACTAACAGTGCACTGTTTCACACACAGATGCATTTCCGGTGGACTCTGATGACAGTGAGCGCCTCATCATCTCCGAGACACAGGCAGATACCGATTGAGAGACTCCGCAGGAAGGTCAATCCACACCACCACCACCGACAATACCACCACCACCAGCGACAATACCACCACCACCAACACCACCAAGATGCAGGGCACATGTCCCCTCCATGCAGGTGATGGATACAGAGCCGAGACCAGCACCCACAAGTGTCCCCAGTCAGACACGTGTCACACCGCCAGCCCCACCACCAGCACGTGGCCAAGTCACACAGCAGCGCATGTCCATGCGCAGGTCCATGCGCAGTATTGCAGAGCGCCCCGAACAGCCAAGGAACATCTATGGTGGTGTAGAGGCCCAGATGCAGCGTGTTCAGCGCCTGCAGGGGATACACATGGGAACAATGAACCTCAACATCTCCAAACTGGCAAAGCACATGTGCACTCTGACAGACGCTGTGCGGCACATGACCACAGTTGTGGCGGAGGGCAATCGGGACATCAATAAGAACCTACAGGAGCTCTGCAACAGCACTGCAGTTTTGTCCCGCCGCTCCGTGTCACTGCAGATGGACCTCGGGCATTACTGTGGGGATGTAGCGAAGGCCTTAGGCCAGGTGACCACTGCAGTGGAACACTTACAGTCAGGGACATTTAGTGGCAGCAACTTGGGAGGGGAGGAGGGCAGTGAGGCCGCATCAAGTGTGAGCAGCGTGTCCGTGCCGGAGACCTGCAACAGGAGGCGCAGTTCGAGCAGCTCCACAGCCACAGACACACAGCGTGGTGAGGTAGAGGAGACACGCAACAGGAGGCTGGGGGTACATGGGAAGCGGCACGAGATATTCAGTGCTGCATCTCTGTCCATGGTGGAGTAACCATGGGCCACTTGCATTTTGCGTTTGCACTCCTGTGATGCCAACGGATATGTTTTTCTCCACTATGTGTAGAAGCACTGTAATTTATTCGACTCATGTTACATCACTTTGACAAGTGAAGTAAACATTAGCACTCCAAAATATATTGTCATGGCTCATTCTTACCTGGCTCTGAAATGATGTTGTGTGATGTACGTCCGCCTCCTTTGACCTTCAGCTGTGTTTGGCACGTGTGATTGTCGGTGTTGTGCGGGTGGTTGGTCATCCCGATCGTTGTCGTTTCGGTCCATCTCTATGGGTATCCCCCTTCTGGTTGCAATGTTGTGCAGCATGGCACATACTGCTTCAATCCTGCAGCAGGTCTCTGGGTTATATTGCAAAGCACCACCAGTCTTATGTAAGATCCGGAAGCGACCCTTCAGGATCCCAAATGTTCTCTCAATCCCATTTCTGGTGCTAATATGTGCTGCGTTGTAGCGTTGCTCCTGTGGTGTTGCTGGGTTGATGTAGGGGGTGAGGATATATTCCCGCAAGGCGTATGCACTGTCACCTACAGGGGGGAAGCAAAGGCTTAGCGGCAGTAATGCTAATACATGTGTGATACAGATGTAATGAATAGGTATGAGTATGTACCAAGCAGGAGTCCCTCTCCGAATTCTCCATTGAGCAGACGCCTGTGGATGCCACTGTGTCTGAATATATATGAGTCGTGTGTGCTCCCTGGAAATTGTGCCACTATGTCCGTGATTATGTGCTTGGCATTGCACACGACCTGCACGTTGATGGAGTGATAGGACTTCCTGTCACGGAAGATGTACTCATTGGCTGAGGGGGGAAAGATGGGGACATGGTTGCAGTCAATGCATCGTATGACATGGGGGAATTGGGCCACCTGGTAGAATTCCTGTTTGGTCTGGTCCATCTGCTGTGGAGTTGTGGGGAAGGTGATGTAGGTATGTATCATTGTCAGCATGGCATCAATGAATTTACGGAAGAAGCGTGAAAGTGCGCTTTGTAATACGCCTCTCGCTACCGCTACGACCCCCTGGAAACTTCCAGACGCCAGTAGGTGCAGGCTGCATAGGACCTGGACGTGCGCAGGAATGGCATTGGTCCTACGTGTCTGGTGCTGCAGTAGTGGTTCCAGGTCAGCAATTAGGCGCATTATCATGGCACGATTGAGACGGTACTTGTCATATACTTCCTCCTCATTTTGGCCCAGCAATGTAATGCGCACTCTGAATACCCTCTCCTGGATCCTCCTCCTGCGCTGTGCTGCTGCATTTATTCTCATCCTCCTTGCGAGCACGTAGAGGGCTGCCATTTTGTAAAAGGAAACAGGGTCTCCAGGCCCATTTTTGAAGGCTTTCTGATTAATTACACCTGTGGTACACTTTGACTACTTTTTTTTTTTTTTTTTTGGGTGTGTCTGCAACTTTACCTCCTGGTTCAAATTCCCCTTATTCTGCTCATGCTAAATAGCGAATTTGAGGATTTTCGGTATTAGCGATTTTTTATGCATTCTTTAGCGATTCCTTATTTGCTAATCGCTAATGCCAGGCTCTATTTGTGTTTTTGCTATTTCCGATTCTTTATTTTGCGATTCTTTAATTTAACGGGGTTTATTTTAGCGATTCTTTATTTTTTCGCTATTGGGGTTGATGCATTGGAATCGGTTGTTTGGCACTCGCTAACGGACGATTTTAGAGAATCCCTATTTTTACGAGGACAATTTTGCTTGATGCATGTGCCAGTTGGTGTTTATGATTCTGTGGGTAGATAAGTTCGATTTTTCAGTGGGGAAGGAAGTTGCACTGTGCGAGTTGGAGTTCTCAGGTGGAGTTCCGGTTAAGATTGTGCGGAGCCAGTGGGGTATGCAGTTCACGTGGTATTAGTTAATGATTACGCTTCTTAGGTATTTAAGAGTATGTGAGTGAAAGCAGCTGCAAACATGGATCGACCACAAGCAAGAACGAGGAGGTTTACGCAGAGAGGCACGAGGAGTTGAGATTGTTGTAGGTGGCTATTTGCAAGTGGAAAGTATTGAGAGACAAGGTGAAGGAGGGGGAGTGGATGGGAGTAAGGAGAGGTTTTAGGGAGAAGAAAATGAGGGTTGAGATTGTTAAAGGCGGTTCCGTTTTAGAGAATACCACAGGGGAGATGATGAGGACGAGGATGTTGATTAAGCAAGAGGGAAGGGGAGATAAATGAGAGGAGAGAGGAGTGTTTTAGTATTAATGGCAAGGTTTGATTGGGTTTAGGTTGGGTGATAGGCATTTAGTAGGGGAAGAGAAGGGTGAGGTATATGAATTATAATTTGGATAATTGTGGGATAGATGAGGGGGCACGTAGTGGGTTATGAGTTTACAGTATCACTGTTTATTTAATCACTGCTTTTCTTTGATAACTTACACATAGCACTATGGATCAGTCAGTTAAGTTGCTTTATTTTGTCTGTTTTAGAATCCCCTGACGAAGAGCCTTAGGGGCTTGAAATGCATTGGGAAATAACTGACGTCGTGCCAATTTATTATTTAGTGATCAATCGGTACGTACCGATGTACAGAGCCTAGAACGGCATACAGCTGGTATCATAAATGTTGAATAAAGATTACAGATTGACTCTCACTGTCTCCGTTGTGATGAAGAGTACAAAGGTTGAATGACAGATACAGAATGGTGAAAGAAGGAAATGGAAAGAAATGGAAGAAGGGATTTCTATGGAATACCTGGATGAACTAGATACTTTGGAGGGACTAGTTCCCGATCTTTGCAGTGCGACAGGAATGAGCACGACAAGAGTGCCCTTGTTTTGCAGAAATACTTTACACATTGCCTCTAAGTTAAGCCTAACTGCTTTGTGCCAAGCTACCAGTGGGTTAAGCACAGGTTCATTTGTAGTTTGCTTGTTTTTCACCCTGACAATAATTGTGGTTTGTGCGTGAGTAGGGTTTCACCCTCTGAACCAGTAACCCAATTTCCTACAGTCATGAATTAAGGAAAAAAAGGTCCAGATAAATGTGAATATAACATTTTTAAAATATATACCACAAAAAGAACAAACATGAGAAATCAGGTTAAAAAATGTAAAGCTTAGAAACCATAAGGCTTTAGGTTTAGGCAATTTAGAATAAACAGATATCATAAGGGGCTCAAGTAGTATGTAATAAAAAGCAGTGCTAAGAAAATCCTCCAGGCAATGTCCAGTGTGGACCCCAGGGCCTTAAATGGACTGGCAGTAAAATACTCATATTGGTAAACCCAGTACATCTTAAGCGCTAGATCCGAGACATGCAGTTGATCGATCAGCAAATTGATTAACTTCGTCATTGGAGTGGAGCCCCGGACATTTACCTGTGACCTGACAAGTGTCCATCGAAGCAAGGTAGTGAAAGTTTTCCTGACTGACAATGAGATGATAGTGGACCAGGAAAGGTATGCTGATTATGTGTATGGCTGAGTGACATGCATGGGTAGCTCTTAAGCACGATGGTGGTGGCCATATCTAGTGGTTGCTACATGCTGCAGTGATTCATGGGTTGCTGATCGCACACTGCAGTCTCTGCACTGGCATTCAACAGTGGTATGTGGTTGCGGGACTCTTACCAGCGCTATATGCTGGTGATGGTAGGTGGTGTAATGGGATACCATGGCACGTCTGGTGGATATGTTGTATTAAGCACTAGGGTAAATAAATTGTTTTTTATATACAAGTATGGTATGGCTAGCCCCTAATTTCTTGTGTTATGTTTAGAACAAACCCCACATGTAGGTTGAAAAAAGTAGAGAATCTGGTTTAAATTCTGAAGAAAGTGGTGACAAAGCAATAATTCCACCGAAACATCTGTTGGCCATCTGTGAAATTACCCCAGTAATGACACAACTACTGTGGAAGTAAAGGAAATGCTCTCCATGTTGGGTTAATAAGAGAACCTGGTTGAAGTGGGTCTATATTTGAGTAGTATGTATGAGAGTGAATGCACAGTGTTTATGGGTAGGATTGAAGTGGGAGTGGGGTTCGTGAATAAGTTATGCCATTTTATAAAAATGAATTGTGATAATTAATAAAGCTATATTCAAATTAGGTATTTTATAATGTACTATAATACAAAGATAAAATAACGAGAAATTAAATAAATACATTGAAAAATAAGGGGGGGGGCAGTAACTAATTTATGATTTATTCTGTGGAGAAGAAACACAGATTAGTCAGGAGTGGCTACTGTTCAGAGAGTTGAACACTGGATTTCTCGTCCTCCATCTGCAGAGGAAGAGACATCACTCTTTCTGCCTCTTAGAACCTTCATAATGGTGGACGCACCGCAGGAGCGCTGAAGGCGTGCCAAAGGCAAGCCCATTTGTGCCTTTCTGCACATGGACCTTCCTGGTCATGCCCCCTGTTGCTGCTAGCCCGGTGTGACCCTCCATGCCCTTAACCCAGGCCACTGCTCCGCATGCTGCTGCCGTACCATACCACACAACACTTAGGGAGCGTTCTCCTGCGCTTCCTGCGAGTTTTCGTGCACTTACCCACGACCCGCACTCACCACACCCGCACCTACTGCACAATCTTTGCAACTACTCACACAACACACTGAACATCCATGCATGATCCTCAACACTTGCGCATTTACCAAACATGTCACAAAGATCTGGGACCTGCTGTGCGACAACATCCCGGACCTACTTTTTAAAAATCTGATGGAACCCCACATCAGCACCTGACATCTTCATAGCCAGCCTTCCACAGCTACAAGGACACCAGGCAAGACAGACTTCACAAGCCCGAAAGCAGAATCGCCTTCTTCCACAAAAGTACTATCAGCTCTACCATCTCCAGGGACACATCAACCTTCTACATGGAACACCGGTCATTCAAGCTCCACATCAATGCCAACTTTATCCTAAGCAGCACTCTCATCTACAGACCACAGGGACCACACACCAACTTCACCGGCACCATCACAGACTTTGTTGCACCAATCACCATTACAGCTAGCAATTGCAACCTACTTGAAGACCTAGAAGACAGCGCTAACATCAACGTAAATAAATCAAAGACCTTGGAAAACTGGACCTCACCCAATTAGTAAATGGGCCTACCCATATCGCTGTACACCTATTTTTACCACCTTTGTCAACATCCGAGTAGACAAGCCCACAAAAGTCTCCTGGACAGATCACACCCTTGTCAAGTTCAGCATCCAGTCCCAGTCCAACACACATGCACCACCAGCAGACCAGCAAGCCAAAACTGGACAGCATTACTGACAAGAACTGGAAGTCTGTTCTCAACACCCACGACCCAAACACAGTAACAGCCTCCCAAAAGCCATCAAAAATTTTAACAATGCTACAAGATCTACAGCTCAGTCCAGTTGGTACACTGAGGACCACAGACTGAAGAAATGTCACCGCAAACAACTAGAGCGCAAATGGTGAATGAGCCGGGACAATGCAGACAGGAGCATGTGCAAATGCTCCCTGAGATGCTACCACCAAATGATTCGAAACACCAAATATACAGCTGTGGGGAACCACATTAATGCCAGTCCCAACAAAAGCAATGAAGTCTTCGCCATCAAGAAGGATTTCACCTCACTTGTGGCCGCCTCAATCACCTCCTCGCAGCAATCTCTCTTAATTTTTCAGCAACAAAATCACCACCATTTACAGCAATTTTTACCCGCAACTGAACCTGACAGTCCTCGCCAAACGCATCCTGGTCTTATCCAAAGAACCAATGCTAGCCACATGACCCGTCATCACCTTCAGAAGAAACAACCGCAACCATGAAGTACAGCATCTCAAGGGGCTCATCTACCCCCAGGCCCCACCACAGCCACTCCAGAGGACTGCAAGCCATCAGAGCCATGCATGCATACATCTGAACACCTCCATCTATTCCGCGACCTTCCTAGAGGCTTGGAAACATGCACTGTCCTCCCATTGCTGAAGAAACTCTCTAAGGATCTTTCAATGCTCACCGGCTACAGAACATTCTCCCTATTACCATTCGGGGCCAAGGTCTTAAAGAAAATCAACAGTTGGACCTCTCCTCAGATTTGATACAGTTTACCACCCACATCCTCATCCAACACCTACACTACATCAGAGTCCAAGGACACACTCTGATGGATCTGCTCCTTCCTTGCTGGAAGGATCAAGTCAATCAGCCTGGCACTGTATACCTCAGACATCCGCGATCTCATCTGCGGAGTCCCGCAAGGATCCTCCCTAAACCCGACCCTCTTCAGTGCATACACAATCCCTTTACCTAGCACCATCCACTCTCACAAAATCAACATCCTCTCCTACACCAACGACACTCATCTCATTCTCTCCCTTATGGAGAAGGAGCCCAGTACGCATATCAAGTTCAATGCCTGTGTGACTAAAATCGCCCAATTGATGAAGACTAACTGTCTGAAACTGAACACCGATAAGACTGAATTTGTGATCTTTGGCAAGAGCGCTTGACCATGGTACTCCACCTGATGGCCAACAGAGCTAGGACCAACACTCACCCACCACACACACAAAACGTTAGTGTCATCATCGACAGCCAACTTGATATGACCACCCAAGTCAACTCTGTCATCGCACCATCTAATCATGCTTCCATACCCTGAAGATTTTCAAATGGCTCACAATCAGCAACCAGAAAACAGTCACGCACACCCTGGTCAGAAGCAACCTGAAATACGGGAACACCCTCAATGCCGATCAGCAAAAAAGTCAGCAGAAAGCTGCTGATCATTCAGAACTCGGCGTCTAGAGCCACTCTCAACCTCCCGTGCCGCACTCACATCCCACCACACCTGAAGGAGCTCCACTGGCTCCCCATACACAAAGGAGCACAATTCAATCTCCTCACCCACACTTTCAAGACACTACATAACACTGGCCCAGCATACCTCAACAATTGCATGTGCCTTCACAAACCTTCCAGACACCTCCACCCATCTGGAGTCCTACTTGTACACATCCCACACATTCGGAAAATCAGATCGGGTAGTCAAGCCTTCTACTTCGCTCCTAAAGAGTGGAACGACCTTCCTCTATACACGTAAGAGGCTCGTCCTCACTTCTTGAATTCCGCAAGAAGCCGATGAAGTTGCTTTTAGAGCAGTCATAGAAAGCCGTAGGTTTGGCTAATCTCACAACTGCTCAATACCAGGATAGCCTCCCCGGTGATAGTGCACTCCACAAATCTCCATGAAGTAGCATAAATTACCCTTGGCACTTCATAGAAAAAGCAAAAAAACCTGAGGGTTGGCCTGAAATCTACAGCAGCTGTGGTCAGGAACTTACGCCATTAACCATATATTGTTATACTCACTTGGGGTTGAGTCTGCAATTTGGGTATCTTTAAGCATACAAAAGGGCCAGTGCTAACATAGGGTAAGACACCTTTACTGAACCACCAGCACGTGGCAGCAGGAGGTGCTAGATTGCAGCTACAAGATCAGGAAACTTTCAGAATGGCACGGTTAATCGTTGCACCATTGCTGTTAGTATGTAATTGTGGGCATAACTATGTTCCTGTATTTCTGCGGGGTCTAACAGGTGTGCAGAATAAATACTATAATGCATGCTTTGACATTCTTCCATCGCGCATGACATGGAAACACTTCCCACATTTTATCAAAACATAGACAACACACTTCCAACCACACTCCCTACTGGGTATTGTATTGAAATTGCATTTATATAGCGCGTACTACCGCTGACGAGGTGCTGAAGTGCTTTACGCCGAGCAGCACGCTGCTCAGGAACCCAAGGTTAGTAGTTAGTTCAGTATTAATGATAAAGAAGAGATAGGAAGGTCAGGGCACTTTAAAGGACTGCACTAGTCAAAAACTGTGATGCAATATTATTGAAGAAAAGAAATGTGGTGCAAGAAGCCAGGGACGTGACCCTCATACGCCCCTAATATTTGGTGTGAACCAAAAATTGCAACAAACAGAGGTGGCTCAGCACACAACTTGAATACAATTATAATGGACAAAATTATTCGTCATAGTCAATGTATAAGCAAATGAATATTGTATCCCCAAAGATTCACAATAAACTTCGAAGTCTTGAAGGTGAGTTTTCTTTATTTGGTGATTCAGATTTCCATTTAAAATTACAGCTTACAATTCATTGCCAATTCATAGCCGACGCGTTTCGTCCCAACGGGACTTCTTCAAGGCTATAAAAATACATATATAAAACATACATTATTATATACAATTAAAATTATCAGAAGTGATAAAGGAGTAAACATTGTTATTACTTCAAGACCTGAGGTATAGTCCTAATACAGTTATTATACCCAATATAATCTGTGAATCTGAGCAGACTGGGGGATACAGCCTAATGTGAATTGGTATTACGCAATAATTTTTGAAGCCATGTAATCGAACAGTTTACAACATTGATATTATCAGCAATTTTTTTCAATGCAATTTTTTAACGCAATTGTTTGAGGACATTACTGAGGTTCTGACACGATGTCCTTAATCTTTTTGAGCGAAACAGACAGATTGTGTTTATATTCATTATTAACCAGTAAGTTATTATAATCACTTTTGATTTGATTAAGATTGGTCAATTTGATATTAGAAGCCAATAATGGGCCAAAATTCTATTGATGAAGCTTGCTTCAGTTAATCCTATACAGTAATTATCAACATGAAACGAATGGACCTATTATTTGATCAGTTAGATTACAATTTTTTACATACCTTTGCAAATGGTAATTTTAAAAAATCCACACAATTTAGAGTTTTTCCATTTTCTCCTATTCAGTAATTTTACTGTCAGATGTATAGGATCTACAAAGAACAAAGTATTATGACAAATTATACGTCAGAATTGCCAACAATTCGCAAAGGGTCATTGTCTCGACTAAATCACCGTGCCAATTGCTCTGCGTCAAACAAATAATGCGTCTTCTGACAATGTCAATAAAATTTATTAACATAATAGACTTAAAAATTAAGCAATTAGCAACAATCACTCTGAACAAGAACTTTAAATACATACGGTCCAAGAGACGTACCTCAATATTGACCTAGACCCAGTGTAGGTATGGAGTAAATGTAAAAAAACGGTACGATGGCCGTGAACCTATCAAAAGGGAGAATTTCTTATTAAGAATCATAATTTTATTATTATTTTATTTTTTGAAATTTCAAATTTAAGTCATACTGTTCCAACTATAATAAGTATATGAGAAACACTTTGTAACACCTGATTTGTCCATTTGAGCACTATTCGATAGTTGGGACGTATTTAAGAATGCCAAACTAGTCATATCTAGTGTGTCCTCAACTTACGATTTGAGTTGAGCATCATAAGTGAACGAAACAAGCATTCCATGGGAGTATTCCCAATCTAATCTTATCTCAAACCCGATGTTCACTAGTTATGCATGTCGTATATCATCCAGATAAGATCGACATTAGCTCTACTGGCTTTAGCTCATATATGAGTAGCCGCGCCGTGCAATTAGTTAAACTCAAACGTATTTAAGGGAATCACAACTGTTAACGGTAAAGAGTATTCGTAAAAGGGGGTTAAAAATTAAATGAAAGTTGTGAATACGAGCTATAAGGTTAAGAAACTTACGTGCGGTATATTCAAAAACGCCTGGTCCGTGCTCCGTGTACGCCAAGGGGTCTGAATGGACTAAGTTCACTTGGCCTTTATATAAGTCCATGATTAACTTATCACACCTGTAACTGATGTGCTCAATTTGGCGAAAAGAACGATATCGAATGTTAGTAAAGGGAAACCTTCGCAAGCGTTTCGGCCATCTTGGACTAGTCAAAAGATCATAGTCCTATGTAAAGAATATGAGACAAAGTTCAAGATATATAATAGTATGTGATGGCCAAATCGCGATGGATATTATCATTCAACAGAAGGGTGCCGACTTCAGATAAATTCAGATAATATGCTAATTGTTACATCGGGGGAGCATCATCCTCAAGAATACTGTCAGTCATTTAGTAGTGGCGAGCCATCGTGATCATCTCAGGGTACCGAAAAAGAAACAGGGATTATTTGTTCTATATATGGTCTAACTTATATCTGAAATGTGATCTGAGTAATACCTGTTCAATATATGATTCGAAAAACCTTCGCAAACGTTTCGGCCATCTTGGACTCGTCAAAAGATCAATGTCGTGTATGGCGAATATTTTAACGGTGAATTAATGTCTAAAGTGTATAATAGTATATAACGGCCAAATCATGATGGGTATTGTCATTCAACGAAACCGACTTCAGATAGTGATACAGATGATATGTTAGTTCAGTATTAATGGTTATTGTTGGTTATTAGGATTAGTCTTGCGTGCCCGAGCATTTCTTGCATTTACTCCAGTTTCTTTGTGGTGGATTAAAATAATAAGATTTATTTATGATCATTAGTGGGGCCCATATATGACACAAGCACATGGTTGGTGGGATTAATAGATGATCTAGAGAAGGTTAGGTATAGTTAGACTTCAGGGGTATGACATTTAGAGGAGGAGAGGGTGTGAGCATATAAATATGTTGAGGGCAGTGTGCAGAAATGCAACAATCAAGATTAAGATGAACATGCATGACATGAGTGACAGAGTAGGTTGTGCTCAGGAAGAGGAAGCTTAGAGAGGATAGAAGGGAAGGAAGGTGCCACATGAAAGAAAAAAGGTCAGGTGACTGACGTTAAGTAAAAGTCAGTTTTTCATGTCATATTTTGTGGGGATGCAAGACGTGCATGTGAAGATAGCGCTATATTAGGTATTTTGATAGACTCTAGAATCAGGCCAACAGTCTGTTCGCTGTTAGGCTACTGCTAGACTACTGCTCCATCGTGGTCGGCTGATTAGTCCATGGGTTGAAAGTCAAAAGTACTATCTGGACCCGTATAAGGAAATACCAAGAGCGTTAGGAGCGTTAGCGTTAGCAGTGGAATAAAATACATGGGCAACAAATGCCAAAATTGAAAATGCTAGAGTGGGTGTCTGGTGATGTACACCCGCAAGTTTGGCTCACAGAATTAATTATGAAATCAAAGTGGGATTCATTTGGTGGTTGTTTCTGGTTTGGTATGGTACAAGATGGAGGGGGAGGACAGCTTCCTCAAACAGTGAAAGGGTATTGCCTGCTCTACTGTGACTGGAGGGTGGAGATCCGGACACTGAGGTGTGGCAGGTATTGACTGGACTCCCTTTAGAAGTTCCACGAAGGATTTGTTACCAAGGGGTTACTGAAATTTCACAAAATGTTTTAATATATAAATAAGATACCAGTGAATGGGGACAGGTAGAACACACTGACCGATTACTGGAGGGGTACTGAATTAAAGTTCTGCCTGAAAGCACAATGAAGTACGCAAGTAGGCATTACATGACTTAGCATAGTATTTAAAGCTTGTACAAACTTGCTACCAGAAAGACGGATATAATTTAAATATAACTTAGATAGACTGACAGGACAGGGATGTGTGATGAAATATGGTTGGGGCTTATTTAACCTTTGCTCAATTTGTATAATTATTAGCGATTTATATACTTACAATTATTCTAATACCTTAACTTGTAGGCAAATATAATGCGATAAGGAAGCGTATAATGTGAAATAGCAACTACTGTGCGTAGACTGATTTTGGGTTCCG
The DNA here is from genome assembly GCF_964204655.1 of Triturus cristatus. Lineage (NCBI taxonomy): Eukaryota > Metazoa > Chordata > Amphibia > Caudata > Salamandridae > Triturus > Triturus cristatus. The sequence continues at coordinate 848,041,320 of NC_140583.1, read as the reverse complement.
GGGTATGGGACGGTACTCTGTTTACATCCTGCATATGAGATATTCTGTAACAGGATTGTCTGACTCCCAGCACTCCTGCCTATCACAGCATAACTGTAGGAGAAAAACAAGCATTAGCAAAGCCTATAGGTCTTGCCTACATGATATTTATTGGCTTTGCTAATGTTTTTTAGCTATGCTGCAAATGGCTGAAAGCAATGTACAAATGCTGTATGGCATAGCCAGCATTGTCTGCATTATAGAGCTTTTTTTATTTTCAGTTATGCTGCACTGAAGCTACCGTTGCTGTATAATATGGGTATAAAAACATTGACAAAGCCAATAGATCTCACATTGGCGAGATCGATTGGCGTTGCCAATGCTTGGTTTGGAATGCCATATGGTAAGTTATAAGTATTTATATAGTGTTTACAACGGCTGAAGTGCTAATGTTATACAATGGAGAATGCCCCTGCCAAGGTGTTAGTGTGTCCAGATTCAGAAACATTTTAGGACCATACAAAAACTGTGAAAATGTGCCATATAAATGCACTGAATGTAACATAAGTTGTAGGTAGACAGAAAAGTCCAAAAGGTTACGGCTTTTATTACAGTGATGCTTTAGGCTAAGTGTTACTTTGGATGCAATGGTTACAAAAGAACCAAAAAAGCACTCTTGGCTGCTTGTTTAGTAGTAAAATATAGTAATAATCTGTCTTCAGTAGTTTTCGTAGACCTTTTGTCCCCTGTGCCACTGCACCTGCTGCACCACTCAAATCATGACCCTTGTGCCTGCAAGGTAACTGCACTTGTGACTGCTTGTTTAGTTGTAAATGATAGCAATAATTGGTGTTCATTGGGTTTCCTAGACCTCTTGGCCCCTGTGCCACTGCACCTGCTGCACCATTCAAATCAGGGCCCTCGTGCATGAAAGGTAACTGGACTTGTGACTGGTTGTTTAGCAATAATCAGTGTTCAATAGGTTTTCTAGACTTTTTGACCCCAGTGCTACTGCATTGTGGTAAATTTGGGGAAAAACACTTACCTCTAGGCCGCCGGCCACCAGGCCACCACTTCTCTGTCCTCTTTGACTCCTCGACAGCGGATCCAGGAAGCACCCAGGCTCCTGATTCCCCTAGCCAATCATGACGTTGCCTTACAGCAGTGTTGTGATTGGTCTGAGTGCTGTGGTTTGGCACTCAGAGAGGGACAGGGAGCCTGTGCATGTTCCTCACCAGGCTGTGTATTACAGCCTGGTAGGGAACATGCAAAGTGCACATGATGGTTTGGCCGGCACAAGACAGCCAGGCCAAACTGTCATGCGCACTCTAGAGTGTGCTCACCACTCCTCCCACTAGCCCTTGCTGCTCTGGAAGCCCAGCCCCGCACCGCACCAGGAAATGGAAAACTAAAATAATAATAACATGTGTTATTATCATTTTAGTTTTCCTTTAATTTCTGCTCTCAGAAGTGAAGTAACGCTCTTGCACCTTAGCACAGGAGCCACTGCTGACCCTAGAGCTTGCAAGGTAACTGTACTTGTGACTGCTTGTTTAGTAGTAAAATATAGCAATAATCAGCATTCAGTGAGTTTCCTAGAGCTTTTGGCCACAGTGCCACTGCACCTGCTGCACCATTCAAATCATGACCCTAGTGCCTGCAAAGAGAATGCACTTGTGACTGCTTGTTTAGTAGGCAAATATAGCAAAAATCGGTGTTCAGCAGGTTTCCTAGAACTTTGGTCCCTGTGCCAATGCAGCATCTGCACAATTCTAATCATGACCCTATTGCCTGCGAGGTAACTGCACTTGTGACTGCTTGTTTAGTAGTAAAATATAGCAATAATCAGTGCTCATTGGTTTCCGAGCGATTTTGGCCCCTGTGCCACTGCACCTGCTCCATCATTCAAATCATTACCCTTAGTGCCTGCAAGATTATTTCCCTTGTGACTGCTTGTTTGGTGCAGAGACAGAATATCGAGTCATAAATATCGAGTTGCATAAATATCGAGGCATAAATATCGTGGGTCAGAAATATTGTCAGCAAGAATATCATGGTCAACAATATCGATTTAAGGTAAGTAATATCAATTTTAAAAATATCGAAGTGTTTAATATAATTTGCAAAAGTATAGTTGCTAAAAATATCGTTTTTATTATTGTTATGTATTTTAGTATATATTTAATATGCATGTGATGTGTTTTTTTGTAAAAGAATTGCTTGTATTTTTAATATATGTATTACATTTTTAGTAGTTATTTTTTTTTATTTAAATTTTGTGCTGTTAGTTCCATAGCGGGTTGTGGGTTTATAGGGGAATAGGGTGGGAAGTAATTTAATTATATTAAATTTATCAATTTATTTTTATTTGAATGTTGCGTTTTTAGTTCCGTAGTGGGTTGTGGGTTTATAGGGAAATAGGGTGGGAAGTAATTTAATAATTATATTAAATGTATTGATTTATGTTTATTAATATTTAATAGTTTATTGTATTAAAATGTGTTTAATTGAGATGTTATAGTTTTAAATGTGCAAAGTAAATTATTATTAATTAATAATTGGTTTTTAATTAATTGTTGTGGTTTTTATAGGTGTAAAGGGTGGGAAGTAATGTATTTTTAATTGTAGAATTAATAATTGGTTGTTAATTGATTTTAATTAATTAACTGGTAATTAATTATGGTCATTGTGTCATTAATTTTAGGTGGTGTTTCTAGGCGTAAAGGGCGAGAATTATTTTTTGTTTGATTAATTAATATATAGTTGTTAATTATTTTATATTTATTTTGGGTAATTGTTTATTTTTGTGTGTGTTGCTTTTACTTTAAAGGGGTAAAGGGTGGGTATTACATTTATTGTAATTATTTAATTATTAGTTGTTAATAGTAATCATTTAAAATTTTTAAATAAGTTTTAATTGTGTTTTATTGTTTTATAGTTTAATTTAGGGGTGTGTTGTGGATATTATAATGTTAAAGTTTGTGTAGTTAATTAATGTTTATTAGTTTTTTAATTCATAGTATTTGTAATTGATTATTAATTATGTTAATTATGTAAATAAATGTAATTTAAAATGTTGAAGTCTTTTGTTATTGGTGTGGTGTTATAGGGTAGGAAATAAGGTAAATATATATATGTTTTAATACTTTTTTTGTTTGTAAATATTTTCTAGTTTAAAAGAATTGTTTTTTGTAAATGTATTTATTATTTTATATAATATTTCTAGGTTTTTGTTATATGTTATTAATATTTAATAGGTGTTCTTTTTCTATGATTAATATGTTTTATATTTATTTTTTAAATATTGTTTATTATTTCATTTATTTTTTCATTTCTATTACATTTTTTGTTTAAGTGTTTGAGTGTGAATAGTAATTATTTTTTTCTCCGCTATCCAACACTTTCCCTACTGTTGAATTCACTGGAGTGGGTATAGTAATTTTTACCCCTCTGCTATCCAGCACTTTCCCTATGGTTGCACTCACTGGAGTGGGAATAGTAATTTTTACCTCTCCGCTATCCAATACTTATTCTTCTCTTCCACTCAGTGTAGAGGGAATAGTAATATTTACCCCACCGCTATCCAATACTTTCTCTCCTGTTGGTCTTACTGGAGTGGGACTAGTAATTTTTTCCCCTCCGCTATCCAACACTTTCCCTACTGTTGCTCTCACTGGAGTGGGAATGGTAATGTTTACCCCTCCGTTATCCAGCACTTTCCCTACTGTTGCACTCTTTGGAGTGGGAATAGTAATTTTTACATCTTCGCTATCCAACACTTACCCTACTGTTGCACTCACTGGAGTTGGAATAGTAATTTTTACCCCTCCGCTATCCAGCACTTTCCCTACTTTTGCACTCACTGGAGTGGGAAAAGTAATTTTTAACTCTCTGCTATCCAATACTTATTCTACTGTTGCACTCAGTGGAGTGGGAATAGTAATTTTTACCCCTCTTTTATCCAACACTTTCCCTACTGTTGCACTCACAGGAGTTGGAATAGTATTTTTTAGTAGTAAAACATAGTAATAATTGGCGTTCAGTGGGTTTCCAAGAGTTTTTAGACCCTGTGCCACTGCATCTGCTGCACCATTCAAATCATGACCCTAGTGCCTGAAAGGTAATTGCACTTGTGACTGCTTGTTTAGTAGTAAAATATTGTAATAATCCATGCTCATTGGGTTTCCTAAACTTTGACACCTGTGCCACCGCACCTGCTTTCCCATTGAAATCATGACCCTAGTGCGAGCAAGGACAAATGAGGAAATCATTTATATCCAGTTATGTATGTGTTCCGTAAAAGGCACAGTTGCAGACGGAGTACATCAGTATTATGTAGCTAAACAAACACAAAAGCTTTCATAAAAAGTGCCTATAAACGTTTAGAACTCTCCAAAACGAGTTGCCAAAGATTTCATAAATAAAGCATATGCTTTACACATCAAAGTGAAAACTAAGCATGGTTAAATTGTGTTACAATGTGGCTGACTCTTTCCTGTGAAAAGATCTTACTTACCCTGTGCTTGACAGTAAAAGGGCCATAAACAGTGTAAATTGCCCAAGATCACCATGGTGCCGATTCCGATCTTGTAAAACCCGAGTACGAACCGTCGTACGGAGCGTTTTCTCCGTCCGACTCGTACCCGGGAAAACCACCTTACAAACCCGCAAGTACGATTCGTACAGAAATACCATTTCCGTACAAAACACCGACCGGCTAAAATATACCCACAATTCCGATCCGGGACACCGCGTACGTGACGTCCGGACGGAGTCAGGCAGCGTTTTACGAACCAGCAAGTACGATTTGTGCCTACGTCACTCCGCACGTAGCATTTTTTACGGGAGCCAAAAACTGCCGGGAAATTGAGGAGGACGCGAGGAAGGAGCACCTGTACGCGACGGACAGCCATGGACCCCATCCTACGTGTCATCCCGGCCCTCATAGCCTACGACCTGGTGCACAGGAACCGACGCAGAAGGTCAGAACAACACCCAGGGGCAAAGGTGGGGGGCAGGGGCAGGAAACATAACCCCCACCCAAGGCAAAATGTATACATGCCCTGTACATACCGTACCTCCAGGGACTGGTCACTCCGGGGTGCGTCCCGCCACAACAGAAGTGGACGTGGACGCGTCCCGTCACCACAACAATTGTGGTACGCACCGTACCCACGCCTTAAGAGCGTGGGTACGGGTCGTACCACGCCTACCCCTATGTCACCCCAACAATGGTGGTACGGTCTGTAGGCCTGGGTACGGGCCGTACCCCTACGGCACCCCTACAATGGTGGTACGGCCCGTACCCACGCTCTTCAGGCCTGGGTACGGGCCATACCACCATTCTTGGGGTGACACAGGGGTACACGTGGTGCGACCGTACCCACGCTCTGAAGAACTGGGTTTGGGCCATACCCCCACGTCACCCCAACAATGGTGGTACGGCCCGTACCCTGGCCTGAAGAGCATGGGTACGGGTCGCACCACGCGTATCCCTACGTCACCCCAAGAATGGTGGTATGGCCTGTACCCAGGCCTGAAGAGCGTGGGTATGGGCCGTACCACCATTCTTGGGGTGACGTAGGGGTACGGCCCGTACCCAGGCCTTCAGAGCGTGGGTACGGGTCGCACCACGCGTACCCCTACTTCACCCCAAGATTGGTGGTACGGCCCGTATCCAGGCCTGAAGAGCGTGGGTACGGGCCGTACCACCATTGTTGGGGTGACATAGGGGTAGGTGTGGTACGACCCGTACCCACGCTCTTAAGGCGTGGGTACGGGCCTTACCCCTAAGTCACCCCAACAATGGTGGTACGGCCCGTACCCACGTTCTGTAGGCCTGGGTACAGGCCGTACCCCTACGGCACCCCAATATTTGGGGTATGGCCCATACCCAGGCCTGAAGAGCGTGTGGGCGGGTGGGTGGGTGTCTTGCTACGATCCACATCAGTGGACAGAGACATAGGGGTGGGGTCCTATCACTCCCAGCAGTGCCCAGACATATGAGGGGTGGGTGCCTATCACTCCCAGCAGTGCCCAGACATATGAGGGGTGGGTGCAGAGGACTCCCAGCAGTGCCCAGACATATGAGGGGTGTGTGCCCATCACTCCCAGCAGTGCCCAGACATATGAGGGGTGGGTGCAGAGGACTCCCAGCAGTGCCCAGACATATGAGGGGTGTGTGCCTATCACTCCCAGCAGTGCCCAGACATATGAGGGGTGGGTGCCTATCACTCCCAGCAGTGCCCAGACATATAAGGGGTGGGTGCCCATCACTCCCAGCAGTGCCCAGACATATGAGGGGTGGGTGCCTGTCACTCCCAGCAGTGCCCAGACATATAAGGGGTGGGTGCAGAGGACCCCCAGCAGTGCCCAGACATATGAGAGGTGGGTGCAGAGGACTCCCAGCAGTGCCCAGACATATGAGGGGTGGGTGCCTATCACTCCCAGCAGTGCCCAGACATATGAGGGGTGGGTGCCCATCACTCCCAGCAGTGCCCAGACATATGAGGGGTAGGTACCTATCACTCCCAGCAGTGCCCAGACATATGAGGGGTGGGTGCAGAGGACTCCCAACAGTGCCCAGACATATGAGGGGTGGGTGCCTATCACTCCCAGCAGTGCCCAGACATATTAGGGGTGGGTGCAGAGGACCCCCAGCAGTGCCCAGACATATGAGGGGTGGGTGCAGAGGACTCCCAGCAGTGACCAGACATATGAGGGGTGTGTGCCCATCACTCCCAGCAGTGCCCAGACATATGAGGGGTGGGTGCAGAGGACTCCCAGCAGTGCCCAGACATATGAGGGGTGTGTGCCTATCACTCCCAGCAGTGCCCAGACATATGTGGGGTGGGTGCCTATCACTCCCAGCAGTGCCCAGACATATGAGGGGTGGGTGCATATCACTCCCAGCAGTGGACAGAGACATGGGGGTGCCGGGTGCAGAGGCCTCCCAGCAGTGGACACAGACATGGGGGTGTGTACATCATCCTCCCATTAGCAAAACTCCATGGGTGCATGAAGGCATCCACAATGTGCGACTATGTTGCTAGTGCCATGACAACACATCACTGACAGCAGTGTCCCACTCCCATGAGGATGGATGTCCTTCCCCCATTCCATGACACACCACATGTGGGTGTGATGACAAATTACACATGCATACCCACCCCTGGCGGTGGCAGCCCAATACACACACTGAGATCATGCAACAAGACTGTATCCTCATGTTAAACCCCACTCAACTAAGAGAGCCTAAGGGAACACACACGGTCACCCACATTCCAGGACTGATAGGAATGTACAGGTGCTGGGGCTGCCAACAAGTTGTTGCCTCCCATGGAGGGAAAAGGGTGGAGTACCCACAGATACAATGCCCACAAATGTCAGTCAGGTGCCCAAATACCCTGCAGAACAAGTAACACATGTGTGCTAGGCTGGGAGTACACACATGCATAGTGCGGAAAAGGGACCATGTCCACATTAAGCCATGGCAACATAGTCCATACACAAGTACAGTGACTACCAAGGATGGCACAGACGATGCAGGCGGAGACATTGCTGAGCAGGCATGGGCAAAGTTGAAGGGATCCCTCACACAGCAAGGAAATGTAGACACAGGTCAGCACAACAATTGGGAAACACCCTGCAGGGAAGAAGTCAGGTGCCACAGAGGAAGGAACACTCCTTGGGACAATGTCACCATACAGTAAGAGCTGACATGACCAAAGATTATTTGCAGAGACCTTGTGAGGGCACGCAGATACCAGGGTCCTCCCCATGAGCAGCACACTACAACATTTCCCAGACACCTAACACATTATCACCAACCCAACTCAGGCAGCAGCAGCACCAACAGCAATACCAGAAAAGCATTTGTGTGCAAATGAAAAACAAAATGCTTTATTCAGCATAAAAAAAGATTGGATTTGAAATGTACACTATATACAAGGCCCATAGGCCAGTCCATATGCGAATTCCGGGGGGGGTGGGGGGGGACACATTGGGCCGCGTCTCCCCTAGCTTGCCTGCACAGTTCAGAGTTCCTTTCCATCCACAGGGGGGGGGGCATCATGTGGGGGGGAAGGACCAGGCACCGCAGGGACAGGAGGGGCAAGGGTAGGTATTGTGGGTGCAGGGACGGACGACTCCACCACAGGGGGTAGGGCAGCGCCAAAGGTGGTGGTTAGGATGGCGCTGCACACGGTTGCAAGGTCTCCCAGCATCTCCCCTGCACCCGAAGGAACCACAGGCCCCAAGGAGGGGGGGGTCGGAGGGATGGGTTGCAGCGCTACTGGGGGAGGGTGTGGACAGGGGGGGGGGGACTCAACTCCCCTGCCTGGGGACTTCCTCGACCGCTTGCGGGGTGGTGTCACACTGGGGCTGAGGGACAGACTGGCCATGAAGGACTCTTTGTCCGACTGTTGGGCAGGGGAGCTAAGGGGAGTGGTTTTGGAGGAAGTGGGTCGTGAGGACTGCGGACTCCCACTGTGGCTGCGTGGCTGCCGTTTGCCCCCCGACCCAGTGGGTGTGCCTACTTCCCCCTGTGTGTGCGTGACTGGAGGTGTGCGCTTGGCCTTCCCTGTTGGTGTGCTGCCTGTGTCTGGTGGGGTGCGTGCATGGGGATGTCTGGGTGTGCTTGGGACAGGCATGGGAGTGGGAAGTGTGGATGGTGCAGGGGTAGGGGGGGACGGAGCGCTGCAGGAGATCCACTGCTGCCGTCAGTGACGAGTCCATGGACCTCAGCAACATCCGTTGGTCAGACATCGCTGCTGACATGCCCTCCATGTACGACACCATCTGTGTCAGCAGTCGGGTGTGGCCATGGAGGACATTAAGCAGCGATGTCTGACCAACCTGCAACTGCCGTAGGATGTCCACAGACTCGGCATTGACGGCAGCCGGGGAGACAGGGGCAGGGGGTGCGGTGCCTGGCACGAAGGAGACATGTGGTCGCCTAGCACGGACAGAAGGGACCCGAGCAAGTGGGAGGGCGGTGATGGGAATGGAGGGGGCGGCGAGAGATGTACTGCTGCTTTCAGCTGTGGGAGCAGCCTCCGCCCCCTCTGGGAGCTCAGCCTCGGACTCGTCAGCGTCATAGTCGGTGTTGGGACTGGACAGGTCCTCCGCCTGACTCCCCTCGCCCTCCGTGCCACCTGCTGCGCCAGACTCCCCAGCACTGGTGGCACCGGTGCTGGATCCCTCCTCCACGTCCGTGCCTGTGTCTCCCTCGGTGTCCCCCGACGATGCTGTGGGCAAGGTGAAGAGACAGGAAATAATCAGACACCTGTATACATATGACACATGAGTCCAAACTACATAGGTCACAGTGCATAGCATGAAAAGCATGATGAGTAACATCTACAATACTACGCACATATGTAGGCACTGCACTACACAGTTGGTTGACCCACCATGCCACATTGAAACAAAGGAGAACATGATACAACAGCAAAGAACTTGATATCGAATTATACAGAGAAGCTAGTGTCTGTGGACAGTCGAGCACAGCATCTGGACCACACACCGTTGCCAAAAATGGATGAGCAGGAACCATGTCTTTTAACTTTTGACACATGCTGCAAAGCACAAACATTAAACCCTGCACAACATGACTGGGTCAATACTTGTTGAGTGTCTATTCCGACTATCATCACACACAGGCCAGACCTGGCAAGGAGACATAAGCTTTGGACATGTAGGCCTTGCCCGCACAAACGCCCCCTACCTGAGACAATGTGATTGAGACAGAGGAAGGACTTACACCTCTTAATCAGGGATCACAAAAATGGGCTCCATTAAATCCTAATTGCACTCTAACTACCCCTCGTGGGGCTGACCACACATAGTATTGACAAACAACCATCATCAGATAGTTGTACACAGAGACACAGGCACTGGCCAGTGTGAGGATGCACAAGCCACATTGGGTCACCCTGTACAGTGTACACATGTAGCACACTTTACGTAAATACAAATGAGGCCAGGGTACAATGCCACAGAGGCCAACCTATGCTGAAGACACTGAGAATGTCCACAGTGTTGGATGACACACATGATTCCTAGGAAAAGGTGTCTCAGGGGACTGTAGTGGCCACACTGCTCCATGGTCCTGGATAGAGCTGACTGCAACAGGAGCAACCGTCCCCGCACTATGCATATCTCCCCCTCATGCACATCATGTCTGAGGCCACAACATCGGTCATGCATGCTGCAAGGCAGTTCATTTTAAGCCTCACACTCCTATGTTGAGACTCTGCATCAGTGCCAACAATCATGGACCCCCAAATGACTGAACTGGACAGGGCACAGGCAAGGTCCCAACACATGTCACAGACCACCCCTACACATGATGCTGCAAGCATTGGGCACTTGGATTAACTGCCAGCCTAGATTACCTTGTCCAAGAGTGACTACACACACACCAGGGAACACATGTCAAGGAGGGGAAGGGAGGAAGAACAGGACCGGTTGACTTTGGGGAACAGGATATGCACTGCACATATAAACCCTGGCAGTGTATCCAGGCGACTGAGCACTTCCAAAAGCTGGTGACACACAACAAACACACATGTACCTGCCCCCTTCCTGCTGCTGCTTCTCCTGTAACCGCCTATCCATGTCAGGGAAGACCACCGCCAGGACACGCTTCATTTGGTGGGTCAGGCGCCGGCGCCCGCGGTTCTTGCCTTCTGGTGAGTCCCCCAGCAGGACCCGGGCGATCCTCCTGGTCCAGCACCGGATGTCCTGCCAGCGTTTCCTCACCTGGGCCAGGCGCCGACTGCGACCCTCCACCGACCTCACGGCCCTGACGGCCCGCTTCCAAATCTCCCCCTTGGCGTAGGCGGCTACCTGTGAGGATGAGAAAGTGAGACAACATCAACACACCTGCTCCATGTCACAGAGACACACACGTTAGAACAATTGGGCTTGTTTGAACAGGGCATAGTATGCAGCCAACTAATTGCACCTTTGTCATAGGGACATTATCCTCTGGGGAAGGCCAAATGCACTACGTGGCATTTAAAGTACACAGGTGGCATGAGGGGTGCGACAGAATCAATGATCATGGCTCACACTGTGCATCACAAGTAACACCAGGATTATGGACAGCATGCCCCAGGCCACTGATGCAACCTCAGCGGAGTACACGGATACACACAGGCACAGGACACTCACCTGCCATTGGCAACTGCGGGTACAAACATCACTCTGCACATGTGCCACTTGACTGGGGGGAGTCACAGGTGTGGGGCTAGCTCAGCATGTCAGACACACAGCACGGCTCCCTGCTCACATCAGATGGGTAGGTCATATGCATCCTCCATGCAGCTGAGTTGCAACACTCCACATAGACACTCACCCGCATGACAGGGGACTTACACACACACCAATGTCCAGGGGCTGTACACATCATTTGGACACTATCACCACAGGTACACTCAACTCACACACATCTGTGGGTACAGTCACCTGTCACACTGGGGGACCACAGAATCACATCGGGACTATAGAAACAACATTCCCAAGAGGATTAGCCAGGCTGAATGTGGCATGCACCATGCAGTGATTGTCACAGTAAGCACAATGCAAGTGAGGAGTGCAGATATGAACCACATCAGGCTCTGCATGGGAGACATAAGGCATTCCCCCTCTGGGACCCACCATGAACAACATTGCATGTCTGTCACACCTGGACACAATGCAAAAACCAAAGGAAATGATGGACGGAGAGTTGAACATTGCAAGCACTCACCCCCAGTCAACTAATCTGGGTTTAATCCATCACCGTTCTTTAGCCCACTCTGCCACCCCAGTTCAGATATGGCCATATGCAAATCAGTCTGACCCTGTGCCTCATGGGAACAGTCCAGCCCGAACTGCCAAGCCATGTCTTCCCTGGACCGGAAACAAGCTTCCTAGGACCGGTTTCTGGCATTTCAGCCGTCTTCAGCCAGGCTTGCTTGAATCCAGTGGCAAAGTGAGCAAGGGACTCACGTCTGAGCATACCCTGCCAACTTATGGCGAACAAAGCAAAAACCAAAGGAAATGATGGACGGAGAGTTGAACATTGCAAGCACTCACCCCCAGTCAACTAATCTGGGTTTAATCCATCACCGTTCTTTAGCCCACTCTGCCACCCCAGTTCAGACATGGCCATATGCAAATCAGTCTGACCCTGTGCCTCATGGGAACAGTCCAGCCCGAACTGCCAAGCCATGTCTTCCCTGGACCGGAAACAAGCTTCCTAGGACCGGTTTCTGGCATTTCAGCCGTCTTCAGCCAGGCTTGCTTGAATCCAGTGGCAAAGTGAGCAAGGGACTTACGTCTGAGCATACCCTGCCAACTTATGGCGAACAAAGCAAAAACCAAAGGAAATGATGGACGGAGAGTTGAACATTGCAAGCACTCACCCCCAGTCAACTAATCTGGGTTTAATCCATCACCGTTCTTTAGCCCACTCTGCCACCCCAGTTCAGACATGGCCATATGCAAATCAGTCTGACCCTGTGCCTCATGGGAACAGTCCAGCCCGAACTGCCAAGCCATGTCTTCCCTGGACCGGAAACAAGCTTCCTAGGACCGGTTTCTGGCATTTCAGCCGTCTTCAGCCAGGCTTGCTTGAATCCAGTGGCAAAGTGAGCAAGGGACTCACGTCTGAGCATACCCTGCCAACTTATGGCGAACAAAGCAAAAACCAAAGGAAATGATGGACGGAGAGTTGAACATTGCAAGCACTCACCCCCAGTCAACTAATCTGGGTTTAATCCATCACCGTTCTTTAGCCCACTCTGCCACCCCAGTTCAGACATGGCCATATGCAAATCAGTCTGACCCTGTGCCTCATGGGAACAGTCCAGCCCAAACTGCCAAGCCATGTCTTCCCTGGACCGGAAACAAGCTTCCTAGGACCGGTTTCTGGCATTTCAGCCGTCTTCAGCCAGGCTTGCTTGAATCCAGTGGCAAAGTGAGCAAGGGACTCAAGCTCACGTCTGAGCATACCATGCCAACTTATGGCGAACAAAGCAAAAACCAAAGGAAATGATGGACGGAGAGTTGAACATTGCAAGCACTCACCCCCAGTCAACTAATCTGGGTTTAATCCATCACCGTTCTTTAGCCCACTCTGCCACCCCAGTTCAGACATGGCCATATGCAAATCAGTCTGACCCTGTGCCTCATGGGAACAGTCCAGACCGAACTGCCAAGCCATGTCTTCCCTGGACCGGAAACAAGCTTCCTAGGACCGGTTTCTGGCATTTCAGCCGTCTTCAGCCAGGCTTGCTTGAATCCAGTGGCAAAGTGAGCAAGGGACTCACGTCTGAGCATACCCTGCCAACTTATGGCGAACAAAGCAAAAACCAAAGGAAAAGATGGACGGAGAGTTGAACATTGCAAGCACTCACCCCCAGTCAACTAATCTGGGTTTAATCCATCACCGTTCTTTAGCCCACTCTGCCACCCCAGTTCAGACATGGCCATACGCAAATCAGTCTGACCCTGTGCCTCATGGGAACAGTCCAGCCCGAACTGCCAAGCCATGTCTTCCCTGGACCGGAAACAAGCTTCCTAGGACCGGTTTCTGGCATTTCAGCCGTCTTCAGCCAGGCTTGCTTGAATCCAGTGGCAAAGTGAGCAAGGGACTCACGTCTGAGCATACCCTGCCAACTTATGGCGAACAAAGCAAAAACCAAAGGAAATGATGGACGGAGAGTTGAACATTGCAAGCACTCACCCCCAGTCAACTAATCTGGGTTTAATCCATCACCGTTCTTTAGCCCACTCTGCCACCCCAGTTCAGACATGGCCATATGCAAATCAGTCTGACCCTGTGCCTCATGGGACACAATGCCAGAAGTGACAGACACAAAAAAGGGGCACAGTCACAGCTAGTAGAGTCAGCACTCACCTGCTCCCCTGGTCTCCCATACAGGCAGGGGTACTGTGGGAGGATGACGTCCAGCAACGCCTCATTCTCCTCTTGGGTGAAAGGCTGGGCCCTCTCCACAGACCTGGACATGGTGCCAGAGGAATCACAAGCAGCAGCAGTGGTGTGGAATGAAAGGTTGTGCAGGCAAGTGCTCTCTCATGGGTCCTGGCTGCCTTATATCTCCCTTGCTGGGCTGTTTCATTTACAGGAGTACAGAGTGATTGGTCAATGTCATTTGCATCCTACGTTTCCTCCAATCCCTTTAAACCTACCCCAGTGAGGGCCTTTGCATGGTTCAAAATTTGAGCGTGATGTCAAGTCAACAACCACTTTGCAACATAGTATATTGTCTCCAACCGACTTTTGCTGGCCACCTGATGAAATATTTTTAACAGGAAACTTGGTCTCCATGACAACCAGCATGCATTTAGGCCCTTATACTTGTCCCTCATGTGTCCCCTATGTAATTTCACTATCCACACACAGGTACGGTGCGTTCCACACGTACCCCTAGGGCACCACTACTCCAGTGATACGGTCCGTACACGCGTGTGTAGGGCCCGTATCACTTTGGTAGTGTTGCCGTAGGCGTACGCCATAGAGATACGGGCCGTACATATGCGGGTACGAGCTGTATCTCTATGGCGTACGCCTACGCCAACACTACCCTAGTTCTACGGGCCGTACCCGCGTGTGTAGGGCCCGTAGCACTATGGTAGTGTTGCCGTAGGCGTATGCCATAGAGATACGGGCCATACATACGCGGGTACAAGCCGTATCTCTATGGCGTACGCCTATGCCAACACTACCCTAGTGCTACGGGCCGTACCCGCGTGTGTATGGCCCGTAGCACTATGGTGGTGTTGCCGTAGGCATACGCCATCGTGCTACGGGCCCTACACACGCGGGTACGGCCCGTAGCACTGTGGCGTACGCCTACGGCAACACTGCCATAGTGCTACAGGCCCTACACACATGGGTACGAGCCGTAGCACTATGGTGGTGTTGCCGTAGGCGTACGCCATCGTGCTACGGGCCCTACACACGCGTGTACGAGCCGTATCTCTATGGCGTACGCCTACAGCGACACTCCCATAGGGATTGGACCAGTGTGTACACGTACGTGTGTACGGTCCGTACACACACGCGTACTCCTACCCAAACCCCATATAGTGATACGACCGTACACACGCCCTCAGAGCGTGTGTACGGTGCGTTTCACAGCTCACACTGGTGATAGGAGGCGCACAGGGAAGGAATGGAGGTGTCAGACTCGCACAAGGATGGACATCAAGTCATTGTCAGTGCAGTGCTTCATGTGTAGGGCCTAGGTGTGTCAGGCAGTGAGCTGGCACATGTCTCCTCATGTTTTAACCCAATAGTTGTGTGATGAACTGTGTACACATCTCATGTGTGATGGGGCACTATGTGGCGCACTTCCCCTTCACACTTTTTACATGCGTGCATGTAGTTCAAACTTGTCAAGCACTGCATCACTGGCATGGCACAGTCACCAACACCCGCAACTGTCCTCTGATGCCAGGTACACGGATGATGACACCTGACATCATCCGTGTACCTGGCATCTCAGATGCCAGGTACACGGATGATGTCAGGTGTCATCATCAGATGACACCTGACATCTCACCAGCGTGCCACGATGTGACTATGTCATGTGTGTGTCATGTGTTCCCATAATCTTGCTTTTGGTGTTCCGTCAACGGCATCTGCTGTAGCTGCATCCAACATGTGTCTGTGTGTAGATGCCCATGTCACACTATTACGCACACCAGGACACATGTGGAATAACACGTGACATGTGTCTGTATGCATCTAACAGGGACTTGCGAGCTTAGGACATATCTGCGTAGTCTCAATGTCTGTGTGATCATATTTGACATGTACCCCTTCATGGCAAGGTGTGTGGTCTGTCCTTTTTCCATGACATGTGACCTGTGCGTCTAGCTTGCCGGCAGCTGTCTGTATGAGATGACATCCTTCAAATGCACATAAGTGGATGTATGTCACTCCTGTAATGTGTCTGGCTGTTCACTCACACTGGCCCACAGCTACTTTCATGGCATGTCATGCAGACCTTGACAATCCATGTTTGTAGCTGGCTCTTGGTAGGAGTATCACCTGGCTGGCATACGTGTGCAGGATTATTGCACAGACCAGACTCTGTATGTGGCATATGTGTATTAGCTGTTGAACATGTGCTCAGTTCATTGACATTGGTGTAGTAATGTACTCAATCTTCGTTATTCCTTCCAATTTTCTGCAGGGCACCGCCTCTCCCCCGACCAATGCCAGACTTGGCTGCCATGAGGGAACATGACTGCATACGCCGCTACAGATTCCCCCAACGGTTAATTGTGGACCTGACAAACAGGCTGGCACCACACCTCCAACCGCGACACAGTTATCCAACTGCGCTGACCCCCAAGATGAAGGTGATGTCAGCCCTACATTTCTTTGCCACCGGTACGTTTCAATTGACCATAGCTGATGTGTGTGGCATGTCTCAGACCATGTTCAGCCGTGTCCTGCATGATGTTTTAGAAGCCATGTTGGAGCACCTGGATGAAATCATCCATTTTACAACTCGTGAGCAGTTGACAGGTATCAAGGGTGAGTTCTATGCCCTGGGAGGGATGCCCCATGTAATTGGGTCCATTGATGGGACACATGTGGCTTTGGTACCACCACAGGCACAGGAGGTAGCCTTCCGTAACCGTAAACATTACCACTCCGTTAATGCCCTTGTGGTGTGTCTTGCTAACATGGTGATTTCCCATGTCTGTGCACGTTTTCCAGGGTCAGCACACGATGCCTACATCATGAGGCGTAGCAGGGTGCCAGAAATGATGCTGCAGCTGCACAACGAACGAGCATGTCTTGTTGGTGAGTAGACTCTGTTTGTCCAGTATTCAGCGGCATCTTAGTATGTGACGGCATCTCCTGACCCACTTCTTTACATGATGTTTCCATGTAGGGGACTCTGGCTATCCCAACATGCCATGGCTGGTGACGCCTCTCCGCAACCCGAGAACAGCTGCAGATCACCGTTACAACAACGCCCATGGGCAGCCCAGGCGGGTGATTGAGAGGGCGTTTGGCCTCCTGAAGAGCCGATTCCGGTGCCTCGACAAGACCGGCGGGTCCCTCCCATATGCACCGGTGAAGGTCTGCAAAATCTTCCTTGTGTGCTGCATGCCGCACAACATGGCAGTGGAGAAAGCTGTGCCACTCATCCTGGATCCCGATGAGCAGGAACATCCACCGGTGGAGGATGACGGGCTTGGTCACGAGGCAAGTGAGGAGGAGGAGGAGGAGGACATCCGGAGTCAGCTCATACGCAACTTCTCATAATGGTGAGTCCCTGGGTCTGAGTGTGCATGCTTTGAGCCTTGTGTGGCATGTGTTGCAATGTGTGTGTCCAGCTGACTGTATGCTAAGTGACTTTGAGGTGTGTGCTGATGTGTCACTCGAGTGCTGATGTCATTCCACACATTTTAGCTGACACACTCAATTGACAACTGGCATTGTGTCAACCTTATTCATGTAGAGTACATGACCATGCATGCGGATGACTATGTTTTTCCTGACTTCTTGTGTGTCTCTCATCCCCAGGTAGTTGCGCATGCTGTCTGCTCGTGGCATCGTTGTGCTCCTGCTATTCCTCATGAGTAATGCAACGTGTGCTGAATCAGCGTTACATGCACGGACATGGTAAAAATTCTCCTTTGGGTAAGGATTGCAGCAAGGCTTTTTGGGTGTGGTAGTTGTTTGTAATGTGTGGGCACTGCTCCTGTGCAGGTTATGTTACTATGCATACATGTCGACTCACCATGGGGCACATGACATGTGGCATGACTCACATGAATTGATAGTCACACTTCGTGACAGTCATCTGTTATGGGATTGTGGTTTGTGATGAAGGCATCAATGTGTGTACAACTTCCCTCTGAAACATACGGGAGGCTACGGGTGGACATATTGCGGGACATCCCCATATGATGCTCAATGGGGAATTGCAGCCTCTCCGTGTGCAGCAGGGGATGTTTGGCTCAACCCCTTCACTTGTGTGCCAGTACAATGGATTTACAGCATCTGTGGTGCAAAGGGGGTGTCCGGTGTAGGTCCCACATGTTAATCCAATAGACCTGTGAGTCTGTTAATGTTGATGCTTTTGCATAGGTGTGTGCCTGAGTAATAAAGGTGTTCCTCAGCCTCCAAGGTGCCTCATCTCTGTCAATGCAGGTCTCTTGCCACTGTGCATGCGGAATCTCTGGCATGTTTGTCAAGGATTGTGCATATGAGTCTATGTGTAGATTAGCAACCTGCATGCTGTTCTTCATGTATTTGATTCTCTATTGTGCATGTTGTCCATGGCTGTGTATGTGTTTTGGCATGTTAGTCCCCCCCACGGGCCGTCAACACCTTCTGGGGTGTGTTTCCTGTGCATAGCTCGGCCTTCTGTTTTATGATCCGGTGTCGGTCATCTTTGGTGATTGTGCATCCTTTGTCTCTGGGTGTGCCATTGCAAACCGGTAACTCCTTCCTTGACATACACCTGTTGCAGTAGTCCTTTCTGACATCCTAGTCTTTGTGTGGATATTGTGGCATAATTCCCAGGACATGCAGCCTGCTGTTGCAGCCACTGCAGCAAGGGCACACGTAGTTTCCAGATTTGGCAACACACACACATCAAAGGTGCTCCTCCCTTCCTCCCTCAACACATTCATTTGGCTGTCTTTGGCTTGTCTGTGCCACAGTTGCGGCGACGCGGTACCAAAGGCTGGACCGTCTGCACATGCAACATGCACATTGCACAACCCTCAGGTCCTTGCATGACCCACATAACACTACAGTGTGATGTTGCAGCCACCCTCCAAGCAAGGTCCATCCACACATCTCCCGCCTGGTCTCAGGCATGCACTGAGCGCACACACAACACCTTTGCATGATGAGTGTGGAACTCCGACTGCCTACACAGCGCTGCCATGCCTTCCAGGACCTGTCACATCCACCAGGTCATGTCCCTCCTACTCCCCACCGGATCTGTACCCCTGCAAGGCCATGGGAGTGGGACTCAAGGCTTCAGCATGTAGTATGCTTTCGTTGTGAGGCACATGGCACAGGTATCATCTTTCAGCGTGTCAATCTACAATGTGTCCAGGACCCCCCTATCCACCATCACATGCGCACACAACCTCATCATCAACTCGTATGCCATTGACAGCCAGGCGCTCCTCACCCTCACCAAGGACGTAGACATTCCCAGTTCCAATATTCAAGATTGCATGGGATCCATAGATGAATGGCAGAACAGCAGCCACCTGAGGCTGGACTTGTACAGGACTGAGGTCAACATCTGAGGATTGTCCCCTTACAGCTGGCTCAACTGCGTGTGTGCCACCCACAGAAGCCCCGCACAGGCACCCAATGTCCACGCACACAAGATGTTGTGCATCATGGATTGCTTGCTCTAATTTGCCATGGTAATCACCAGCATCTGTACCTCACACTGCAACACCCTCAGCATTATGCACATGATCCCCAGATAGATCCACTCCAAGGTAAGACGGACCATCCCCCAGGTCCACGACAACATCCGTGTCAAATACTGCCCTGCCCTCTACGGAGCAGCCACATCCAAAATCCAGGGACACTTGTCCACAGCCAGGCTGCATCTGCACACCTCTGCGTCAACATCCCGCGCCCCAGCCACATCACCGTCCAGCAGAGATAGCTGCAATGGATCACTGTGTGCTGCAGGATGACCTTCAGACTCCTCACCCACACTCAGGAGGCAGGCCACAACCCTGACCCTAAACCAACCTTGTAGCACTGTCATCCGAGACCCCGTAGGGCCATCTCCGTGCATCCAACCCTGACCTGGCCACCATTCTTCTGATCCACCGTACTCCTGCATGCAGGACATAGTTATCCCACCTGGGAACACATACCTGGGACTCCCTCCCCGGGTGTAACGCCCTAAACATCTCAGGATCGTTTAACAGACACGACAATGAGGACGCAACCACTTGTGAAGGGTTAGTTCTTTTAATGAAGGCAAATAAAATACAAAGAACAAACAAAAGTTATAGTCACTGGAATCCTCCAGGCTAAGTACGTTACCAGCCCACAGCACGGATGGTCCTAACCGTCCTCTGCATATACGCCGATCCCGGCGTATGCCAACAGAGGGCAGAAATGAAATGGCCGACAATGCCAATCGGTAGGCTGTGAGGGGCACGAAGAGTGTTGGGGAGAATCGAGGAGTCAGGGAAACACCCAGCCGGGGTCTCTACCTGAAGGGAGCAGCCGCTCAACCTCTTCCTCAGACTGCACTGGGACGCGGAGTCACCTCCTGGTGATGCGTCACCGATACCCCAATCACAAGCAAGAAGACTGAACCGAGAGCAGCCGCTCGATCGATCCTGTGGACTTCCGAGTCTGTAACGCGGCAAACACCTCCTGGTGTGCGTTACAGCTGGCAGTCCCTGTGTCTCTGGTCGGGCTGGGAGTTACGACTCCAACCAGCAAAAGCGCCACTGCCCTTGGACTCAGCCGAGTCAAAAAGCGAAGCTCAATGGTTGACCGGTAGAGCTTCCGGGTCCTTCACAGGTGACGATGGGGCAAGACACGGCCCAGGGAGTAACGACTCGACCTACCTCCGTTCTTGCCTTACTGGAGCACCACTCCGGAACACTGCTCTTCACGAAGCAGGTACGTCGGTGTAAACACAATATCCGACCGCCTTGTACCTCCGGTTCCTCCCTTTA
Organism: Triturus cristatus; assembly: GCF_964204655.1. NCBI lineage: Eukaryota > Metazoa > Chordata > Amphibia > Caudata > Salamandridae > Triturus > Triturus cristatus. The sequence goes on along the minus strand of NC_140583.1, from coordinate 848,020,620 downwards.
TAGGGCGTGTTTTCCTTGAGTTATGTAACAGCTCTCCTGTTTACATAAGGGCGTGATTTCCTTGTATGACAGGAATTCTTGACACCGGGAACCTCCAAATGAGGCATGACCTCTACGCCTTAATGTTACTCTTCCAAATAGGTGTGTCCTCACAGTTTCCCTAGCACCCCCTCAGCAGCTTGAGGCCATCACAGGTGAGTATTGTGCTCCATGTCTGCATTGAATGATACATTGTGACCCATGTCTGTCCTGTACCAGACTCAGATCCCAGGGTATGAATGGCTGGAGTTAGTTCAACACTCAGGCATAGTTTGACATTTACACACACATGTTGGTGAATAATGCCAAATGACAGCAACATCTCATGACAAAATAAAGTATTTATTTTTGGTGGGGTAAGTCTTTTGGTGGATGAAGTAAGGTGCTCTACCGGGTGCATTGAATCCAAAGTTCACAGGGGGAGATGGCATCCTTGTCAGTTGGAGTCATCAGAGTCCAGACCACAGTGTTGGTCATCATTGGTCAGACTGTGACCAGCAAGTCCATGTGGCAGAGAATGTCATTGGGTGAGGTGATGCTGTTGCGCCAGAGGGCCAGGCCAGGTGACCTGGGCGATGTGGATGGTCCGCTGGCTCTCACGGTCTTTTCCGTGGATGACCCACCTTCCTCGCGGGACCCACAGATGCAGGCCTTGACGATGCTTGTGATGCTCCTTCGGACGAATCCTCCTCCTCCTCCTCCCTCCCTGTGGCTGGTGGTGGTCTTCGCTTAGTGGCACAGGGAGGGTTGCCCATGTTGTCGTCGATCCGACAGAGTGAACGGCTCATGTCCGTTTGCACCGCCAGGAGCTCAGCCAGTCTTGCCTCCATCCGTCCTTGGTGTTGTTGTTGACTGGCATGTTGCTCGGCCTGAAGGTTCTTCATCTCGTCGAGGGTCCCCTTGATGTCTGTGAGGCTCGACACAACCTGGCTGATGCCCCTGGTGTCACGCCGGTATGTGTCCAGGATGTGGCGCATGTGTGCCATACCGGTTCCCTCAGCTGGCTAGTCAGGTTCTCGCCTCCGCCTGCCTCCACTCCCACCACCCCTGCCCACACAAGCCTGGCCTGCCGTTGTGGGCACATCAGGTCTACGGGACCCCTGAGGGATGGCATTAGCGTGGTCGTCTGCCTCCTCCTGGGTGCCCGGAGAACCTTGTCCCTCCTGGTCAGACTGGCTGTGTTGTTCAGTGCGAGCAGGGCTCCTGGGTGTCTCCTGGGATGTGGCAGGAGTGGGGGTTGGCACAGATGTACCTGACGCAGGTGCTGCAGGGGCTTGGGCACCAGAGGGGCCAGGTTGGTCGGGGCAATGCTTGGAGTGGTGAGAGTCGTCGCTGCCGGTGGGATCATCTTCACGCCTGGGACTGTGATTGTTCCCCCCTATTGTTGGGGGGAGGTCGATGACGTTGCCCTGTGTGTGAGAGAGAGAGACAATGTTAATGCTGTTTCATGCCACATCCATGTTTCATACATATTCAAGTAGTCACAGTTCCTCCAGGTGGTTGGATGTGCCTAGCATTCCTCTCAATGTACACTTGGGGATGGGGATGTTGCGGGGGCAGATTGGTATGTGCTCCTGAGTGTTTGCCAGTAGATTTTTGGCTGGGATGCTTATTTGGCTATGGATTGGTCTTGTTGTGTCACATGTCCATTGTGAGAGTGGGTAAATCCGTTGCCTGCCCCGGGGGTGTGTGCTTGTGTGAGGGGGGGTGTGTGACCAGGCCTGCTGTTGTGTGTAGTGTGATTTGTCATTGGGTCTCCCAGGTGATGTGTCTGTCCCCTCATGGTGCATGCTGGCATGACAGTGTGTGTGAGTTCCTGTGCTGGGTATGTGAGCTAGTGGAGTTGTTGTTTGAGTGTACAGTGGTCACAGGAGGGCCTTGTGCTGCCTACAGCAGGGCCAAGTGTCAACTATCTTGTCATTACTTTGCCAGTCCCTGTGCATTGGGCATGGTGCATGGGTATGTACCTAGGCCATATGGGCTGTGGGCATTGGTGTCTGGTTCTGAGTTGCACAATGTGTTGTGTGAGCCCCACCCTCCCAGCATCCCGGACATCCAGTCTTGGGTTTGTGGTTGGTGTGGCCTGGGACATGGCATTGCCTTTATTTGTGAATGGGGCATGGAGACGTTAGTGGCATGAGCGTGGTTTTTAGGGTGTGGTTGTGTGCGGTGAGGGCTTGGGGGTAGGTGAGTGCATTTGTTGTAGTTGAGGTGTGGATGCCATTCCCCCCATGTTACGTGAGTTGTTTGTGTACTCACAAAGGCTCTGCGACTCCTTCGACTCCATGTACTCCCACCGGCAGAAGCGTGTCCATCGCCTTCTCCTCCCAGGGATGGTAATGTACAGGTGTGCGGGGCAGCCCGCCTCCAGTGATGTTACTCTGGGCGTATTCCTCGTTCATTTTCCTCCTGACTGCCCTGCGCAGATCATACCACCTGGCTTGGCATTCATGCCTGGTCCTTCGGATGGGTGCAACAGCATTCACCTTATCGACGATCCTCTGCCACAGGCTGGTTTTTTGGGCTATGATGGTCTGTCTGACCAATGTTCCAAACAGCTGTGGCTCGACTCTGATGACTTCGTTGACAAGGAGCTCCAACTCCGCCGTTGTGAACTTTGGATTCTTGTCAGTGGGCATGGTGTGAGGTGTGGGTGTGGATGGTTGTGGGTGTGTGGGTGTGAATGTGACGGTGTGTGTGTGAAGGTGAAGAGGGGGTGTTTGTGAAGGAGGTTGTGTGAAGGTGTGTAAGTGAAGGTGTAGTTAAGGTGTGAGTAAGGTGCAGTTGTTTGTCTGTGGTGTCTGTGAGCAGTGGGTCTGTTGCAATGGCTCATTGGTTCTGTGTGTGGGCCCTTTTTATTGGTCCATTTGTGGGTGTGGCTGTGTTTGAATTTGTGGTGGGTGTGTTATAAGAGGTGATTGTGATTTGGTCCTCTGTTTGCCTGTTTGGATGTGGCAGGTCAGTCATAGAGATGTATTTCGTCATGTTGACGTGTTTTGTGGTGTTGTGCGAGTCGAATTGACCCTCCTTGGGCTGTTTTACAGTGTCCTGGTTCTGTACGAGTCTTTTTCGCGTAGGTACGGTCTGTACATACGCGATGCTGGGTGAGGGTGCTGGGGTACGGTGTTGGGGTACGGTGCGTACAGGTGCGGGCTGTGCTACGGTTTTGGGGTATGGTGCGTACAGGTACGGGACTGGGCTACGGTGTTGGGGTACGGTGCGTACAGGTGCAGGGCTGTGCTACGGTGTTGGGGTACGGTGCGTACAGGTACGGGGCTGGGCTACGGTGTTGGGGTACGGGGCGTACAGGTACGGGGCTGTGCTACGGTGTTAGGGTGCGGCGCGTACAGGTGCAGGCTGTGCTTCGGTGTTGGGGTATGGTGCGTACAGGTACGGGGCTGGGCTACGGTGTTGGGGTACGGTGCGTATAGGTGCGGGGCTGTGCTACGGATTTGGGGTACGGTGCATACAGGTACGGGGCTGGGCTACGGTGTTGGGGTACGGTGCGTACAGGTACGGGGCTGGGCTACGGTGTTGGGGTACGGTGCGTACAGGTACGGAGCTGGGCTACGGTGTTGGGGTACGGTGCGTACAGGTACGGGGCTGGGCTACGGTGTTGGGGTACGGTGCGTACGGGTACGGGGCTGGGAGACGGGCCTGGGGTGCGGCGTGTACAGGTGGGGGGCTGGGGTACGGTGTTGGGGTACAGGGCGTACAGGTGCGGGGCTGTGCTACGGTTTTGGGGTACGGTGCGTACAGGTACGGGGCTGGGATACGGTGTTGGGGTACGGTGCGTACAGGTACGGGGCTGGGCTACGGTGTTGGGGTACGGTGCGTACAGGTACGGGGCTGGGCTACGGTGTTGGGGTACGGTGCGTACGGGTACGGGGCTGGGAGACGGGCCTGGGGTGCGGCGTGTACAGGTGGGGGGCTGGGGTACGGTGTTGGGGTACAGGGCATACAGGTGCGGGGCTGGGAGACGGGCCTGGGGTGCGGCGCGTACAGGTGGGGGGCTGGGGTACGGTCCTGGGGTACGGGACGTACAGGTGCGGGGCTGGGAGACGGGCCTGGGGTGCGGCCCGTACAGGTGCGGGGCTGTGCTACGGTGTTGGGGTACGGTGCGGAGGGGGGGTACGGTGCTGACATACGGGGGTGCGGTGCTGACATGTGCGGGGTGAGGGGGGCTGTACGACTCGTATTCGGGCACAAGTTTACCCGTGTACATGTAGGCTACAGCGTTCGCTCCGTACGGGGCCTTTTACATGCGGTTGTGTATTCGGACAGGCGGTACGGATCGTACTTGCGCGCTCGGACTTCTGTTTTACGATTTGCACGTAAAAATGTCCGGCTCCCTGTCGGACACTTTTCCCCGACGCTATTCGGACGTAAAAATTTACGGCTCCCTCTCGGACCATTTTCCCGACGCAATTCGTATGTATTTTTCACGTACGAATCGTACTTCGCAGTTTGTACGGTACTTGTACGATTCGTACGTAAAAAAATACGGATACGAGTCGGACGGTAAATTTTTTTAATGGATCGAAATCGGCCCCCATATGTTAGGCTGACACTGAGACTGAAATGTGGTTTTGTACTCTGTTCCTAAAAAGGCAGTTTCACAAATTAAATGGACTCACCAAAGAAAAGGAAATTTGCAAAAAAGCATGTAAATGTTTTGTGCAGCTTAAGAACGAGTTACCTTTTGAAATGGTTGTGTCTAAAATAAAATAATTTTTAAAAGGGGACAAGAAGGCTCCATTGATAAAGTATGCTGCATTTCTCTTTCCTATAAACACTCTCACTTTAAAATCTGCCGAAAGCAAAATAAACACCAGGCTCCCACAAAAACACAGTGTGACATTTGACCTCAGTCTTTAAATGCCCAGCAAATGTGACGAGATTAGAACAAGATTTAAAGGCCTGTTTATTACAGAAAACGAGTTATTTCAGCAAATAAATATTTTTTTGGTTTTTTTAGTTTCTGCCCTTTTTCGTTTATGTGTTCTTTGCTGTTTCTCATTTTACAGCAGCACCCGGCTACACTTACAAGTGAGGCTTTCAATCTCTTCTTAATTCCAAGTTACATTGTGCAAGCCTGGGGTCCAGATTGGGTGTCAATATTTCTGAACAAGGAAAAAAAAAATACATTAGAAGATTAATTAATTGGACTGACTTCTTCATGTTCTGCTTCCTAAATAGAGATTTTTGATTTCTATCCTCTGGCTAGGCTTTTCCCATTCTTCTTTCCTGTTTTTTTTAATAGAAATATTGTATTTTTATTTTGCTAACATTCTACCCTTGTAGGCAAGTGTTTCAGCTCCCTACAAGGGGATGATAAGAGCTATATACATGTTGCAATACAATCCTTCCATTTCCCACTTTGGCTCTGCCTGGGTTGAGTGGGTTCTGCTGTGGATTAATAAATCCAAACTTGTTTACAGGCTTATCGCCCAAAATAACGGACACCACACATGTAACTCAATAGCAGAAAAGGCCACTTTATTGGACGAGGTAACTCATATTACTTCAGGCAACTTAATTTCCTAGAACAATTTCGCAATTTGGGCCAAAACCATTTTATTATCACTATGCCTAACAAACTGTACATTTTCCAAGCAAAACCAATGTTTACTTTTGCATTTCCATATTTTGTTTTCAATCCTTTTTCTTCCCTTTTCTTTAACAACTTACCAATAACGAGGGTTGGGTAAAATCCGCTCCAAATTTACCCTCCCCATCTTGCCTACACAACTATACGTGCCTGAGCGAGTACCTGTCCAACTGTGGCGAGACACACCTCCCCAAACCCAACACGCATGGTCCCCTCATGTATATATATATATATATTTTTTTATTTTATTTATTTATTTATTTATTTTTTGGGTGGGAGGGTGGGAGAAAACAAACTTCCCACACCTAACTGCTTTTAAAACGACGCTGCGCCACTCCACGCTCGCGCCCCTGACCTCCTTAGATAACCTACGCCTCGCGCTGCAAGCTACGCCTACGCCGCCTACCTCTCTCCGTGCCCGTACCCTTTGGGCGAATGACCCCGGAGGGAGACCGCTCCGCTCTGCTCCCCCCGAGGCCCCCATTCAGTCGTTTGCCTCCTCTTGGCTTACTAGTCCTCCCTGCAGACACCTTACCTGCACTTGCATAAGAAGATTGAACCAAGAGGCAGAGCTTTGTGGCTTTCACTGCAGTTGCTGTGAAGTATGTTACGTTACAGTTTGCATAAATCAGGGTCGGCTTTAGGGCAGTGCGACTGGTGCAGCCGCACTGGGTGCTGACCTGTGGGAGTGGACCCAACCTCAAGGGGGTGGGGGCGCTGTGTTTAACAATAGCTTATGATTGGATAGATGAGGGGCACTTTTGCCCGGTGGTAGTGAGAGAATCCGAGGAGGCGGTCATCGTTTGCTGGGGTGCCAAAAATGATTGTCGCACAGGGCTCCACCAGCGCTAAAGCCGGCCCTGTTTGCATTTGATAGAAATTTACACTTCCCTGCTGAAAGCACACTCGTGTGACTTTGGTATTCAGCGCTTTGCAAAAGGCAAACACATCCTTAACCTAACCTTACTGTGACTATAATGAAGAGAATGCATTTCCATATCCCGACTGTAATGAAAAATATTTCTGCCACCAAAATAAATAGTTAACATAGGAGAACTTTGTGTAAATACAAGTTAAGAAAATACTGATGTTTATAACCGAGCGTGTACACAGTGTGATGCTCCGAATTACTCTTGGCGAGCAAGGAAAACAATACATTTCTCTTCGTGTATTTACTAGAAGAGGCAAAACAAGGTTCTCTAACAGGATCGAGATGCAAGAGTTCAAATATGCGTAAAATGGCGACATGCTTTCAAAATAATCAGCTCATGCAGAAGCCACGAGCTCAGATAAGAGCGCGCGCTTTGTAGGCCTTCCAGGTCTTTGGGCTGTTATTAGCTAGATTGTTTCATCTCTATGCCACTGGGACCCGGAAGCACAAGGGGCGGGGCCATCTTTCCACCGCTGATGAACCCTGAAGCCACAGACACACAAAAATGTGATTATTCAGTGATGGGCTGTTCCAGTAAAGAGATTTATCTTCTTACATGATTAGTCTGCTTGAAGATTAGTGAGTGGAATGCTAATGGATACGGATAATAATAAATGCTGCATTACAGGTCACTTTCTGATCAAATGAGAGAGTAACAAGGGGGCGGGGTGCATGTGTGCAGTGCAACTGCGCTGAAACAAAATGATGTTCTGCAAAGGAAATGAGGGAGAAGAAAGAAGGCTGAGCTTTGAATACGTTGCTGAAGATGACGACTAGTAATGCTAAATTATTTACCCCACCGTTTTAATACATTGAATGTTGCTATGATATGTATATGACTTCACTTTGCCACAGAAGCTCATCACTGGAGTGTATTTGGTGACCAACATACATAATAGTAAGAATAAACACAATTCGGCCTTCTAAATATTAGCGTCAAAGCACATTTTTTGTGTCTAATTGCTTCCCATTTAATTTGCTTCTTTCAGTTGATGGCATTTATCCCTTGCTGAATTTTGGAAGACCCATGTAGATATAATACTTACATGTGAATGCTTCTTTCTTCCTGTCTCTTTATCTCACATTTGCAGGTTCTTTCCCATCCTGCTTTGTCCCTGCTGCTTTCCCAGCTTTCACTTCCTCCGTCTTTATCCCTTTCTCTTGATCTGGGTCAAAGTCTGATGATAAAAAATAAGTGCCCATCCGCAAAAAAAGAGCATTGATGTCCATTACTGGTAGTGCAAGCTAAGCCATTGGGAACACATAAACACTATATTTGCTGTATACTTTGCACGTGTGTGAGGCGGTTGATGCTGGATTCTGGCTTTGCCAATGTGAAATGCCAGGTGAGAGAATTGTAGATGCAATAGCAGAAACTTGGAATAAGCTGAACCCACATATTGGAGGATGCCATAGTTTCTTGTGTAGCACTGTGTACCTGAAATGGTTAATTTATTGGCAAGATATGCTGCAGTAACATTTCTCATAGGCTTGTGTGTGATGCAGTAAATCTTGAAGATTATGCGAGCTTGTAGGGCGAGCCAGTGTAGTTCCTTCCGGTTTTAGGTGATGTGGTCAAACTTGTTTATGCCTTTGAAGTGAGATGATGCGTTTTAGTGCTGCCATTGTGGTGTGAGGGAGCCTCTATACAGCGGGATGTTGCTTTCGCCCACTTAGAGAGGACTAATCTGTGGACTTTTGTTCAAATTCATGAAGAGATGGTTTCACTTGCTTCAAGTGGGAGGAGGCTGAGGCAGGCTGTGTCCAGCTGAATGTGTAGGACTGCTGAAAATTTAGTAGAAGTTGAGAACTTCCAGAATGATCTCATTTGAGGAAGATTTGGTTACCTGAATCAAATATTCAGGCAACCCAAGATGAAAAGGTTTCTTAAGGATTATGGTGATGTGAGTAATAGTGTCAAAGAAGGTGAAGGCTAAACTGCTCGGAGCTTGTATACTAGTAGGAATGAACACAAATAGGGAGGATAAGGTAAACACTGGATGAGTAGACATTTGCATTCTCCCAAGTGCATAGGCTTGAAAACTCATGGCTGTGAAGGAGCTCTTGAAGACAACTGTTCCATATCCGACATTCTTCCTTGGCCATACACCGGTGAATAAATATTAAGTAGCTGGGCGGGAGGTGGCACCATTCTGTCTTGTTGTTCTCCACATAAGTTCATCACAGGAGAGGTAAATGATTATGCAGTGTGAATCCAAATTATTTTGAGTTTGGTAGGGAAATCAGTAGGTAGTCTGCAAAACACATATTTCACCAGCAAAGTTCTGTGAACATCCACATATTTTCCCTTTGAATAATTTGCAAAGTCTGCAAGTTCCCCTTTGCAATTGTTTTCCTTCCTAGAAACATCATTACTGTTGGGGCAGAAAAGTTCCCTGTATACAATTGAAGATGTGTACCTCTGCCCGGAGTGTCCAACTGTACTTTTGTTTGAATCCCTAATGCTCATTTTTTGTCATAGGCGAACACGGATCATGCATGTGTGCCAGGTCATAGGCCTATCTCGTGGATTGCAGTCTTTTTGGATTGGGGGGGGGGGGGTGCCTAAGCACTACCCTCAGTGGTGGAAGGCTAACGCCTTCACCAGGAGTTAAGCAGCATGAGCACACTGGTGGCAGCATACCGTTTAGTGATCAATAGCAGCGAACAAGACCTTTTTACCCTGTGTCACCGGAGTGAGGCCTACAGGCACACTCACCTTTTTAAAGTTCCACTGCTGTGTGCTTTACTCACCCCTTGGCCTACATCAGGTATATGTGGAGTGCAACACAGCACCGGAGTAGTGACTCTGCACTGGATGTATGTGTGTCTGGGAAGGGAGTACAGTACAGGGACACAACAGTACTATGCAGTGCATGTGTGGTTAGTGCACATATTGGGTGTATGTATGCCTGTGGGGAATACATTAAATGAGAGATGTAGTGCTGTGCAGTGCATCCACAATGAAAGCATGTACTGGGTGTATGTGTGCTTGTGTGAAGCAAAATACATGAAGAGTGAAGTGCTGTGCAGCGCACACAGAGTTGGTGTGTGTGCTGGCAGCGTATATGTGTTTATAAATAGCACACTGTTTAAATAGAGAAAAGCATCAGTGCTGAACGTGTGCAGGCTGAGTGTGTGCTCTGAATGCATATGTACCTGTAAAGGTACAATACATGTAGGTTCTACTACTGGGCAGTGAATGTGCTGTGAATGTACACTGAGTAAATGTGTCTGCAATGGCACATTACATGGAGGACCCTGGGTTCCATTTTAGGAAGCCCAGGACTACCAGGTGAGAACATGAGGAGGTGAGGCATCCCCCCCAGACAGGTTAGTGCAGGGGTCTCCAAGAAGTAGCTTGTGAGCTACTGGTAGCTCTTCACCTACATGTGAGTAGCTCTCCCATGTGCAGTTCAGCCTACTAAATTAGACGCTTTTACTTGATTGCATTAACATATGTGTACCAAAATTGAGTATGTGTATTTGAGATGAAAATGCTTGTATTTTCAAAACTCATTAGCTCATGTTTCGAGAAAAATGGCTCAATTTTCAAAACATATTTAAATCTGATATTTGAGAGATAAATCGTGCGGCTTTAGGAATACTTACTACTAATATCACAAATCTTGGTGCCAGGGGCATTTCAGCTATCGCTGCTATGTAATACCCATATTGAGATATTTGAAATTGATAAACGCCTTTTTTACGTTACTGCTGAAGTCCTGCATGATGTGCTGAGGTGATCACTGCTAGTAATCTTGCATATGGTGGCCACTAATGTAATCGTGTCTGGTCTGGTCTCTATTACAACACTAATAATAATAGTAGCTCGGGTTGATTTACATTGAACATAAGTATCTCTTGTTACAGAAGAGGTTGGAGAACCCTGGGTGAGTGTATTTCTGCATTCCCGTGAGCTGTGTGGGACACACACTTAAGGAAAAAAAGAAGAGACCCACCCCTTACACTTCAAAATACTGCTTTTTGATTCAGTGATAGATCACAAAGAAGTTGCCTAGACACATCTCAAGAAGGGAGATGGGGCTGATAAGGGAATCGTAAAGAATAGGGCTGGGTGGCTGGGATTAACCGTTTGATGCACATAACACTGTGGCTGACATCCAGGTGTGAACTCTGGTCCCTTCCATGAATTGTTTGGAGGAACAATAAGCTTCAGAGTATTTCCTGCTCTAACAGATAGCCTTTAATGAGGAAAGAAGAAAAAGAGAAGTGTCCCCTTTAAAAGAAGCAGAACCCCAACATAAAACTTCAAAGACTCAGACCCTAAATTACATTTTGGTGTCTGGAAATGGACTATAAGAAGGGGAGGTTAAGACCCCAAAATGTGTCATCTGCCAAGCAACCAGACAGGCTGTGTGAGAAGGGGAAGCTCAAGACTTCTGCCTGTGACCAGGGCTGGGTGCAAAGTCCTGCTAGTCTCCCTGCTGGGTGAGGGGACATCACCCAGGCCACCAAGATCACCTGCCCTGGAACCTGACGCACTAGCGCCTGCTTTCTTGCTAAGACCAGTCTGCCCTGTGAGGAAGAAGAAAGAGCGTTGGAAGGAGAGAAGTCCAGCGAGGGCACCAGCAAGAGGATTCCCTTAGAGAGGTACAAGGCTGTGCATCGATTGGGCTGTTGCCCATGTGCTGTGTCGTCTCTCTGACCCCCGCATGCCAGAAGAGGGCCGCTGGAGACTGTGCGGAGAAGTGAAGCGTAGTGCAGGCCTGGGCGAACTGGTGCCGCTGTGCTGCAGTGACCCCCTATGCCAGAGGGGGCCACCAGTAAAGTTGCCAATGCTGCATCACTGGGGCTCATGACTGTCTCGGTATGCGTGTTTTCACTGAGAAAGTTGGCGTCAGTGTATGTCTGGAGGGGCTGCCGACACCAACATGTTAAAGGATTTGGCCAGTTACCCGAAGGAGAGACTGGAGCTACTTTCCACGGGTTGGACCCGCACTGTGAGGGACTGACCCGAGGGCTGCCGAAGATGACATTGAACCCTCACAGGGGCTCCCGTTGGCAGCAAAGAAATGATTCCACCCTCCCCACTGGGTAAAGCCAACTTACCACATCTTGGTGAGCTGTGTTGACAGTAGGACTATGTCAAATGCTGCTTGGGAAAGAAAGCCTATACTGCCTGGTGCTACCGCGTGGGCTGCAAACAGCCAGACTTCTACGAACTAAGCAGGACTCTCCTATGCTGTGAGAGCAAATAAGACATGAACTGGACCACTTGGCGTTGGGGGACTAGCTGCCAATGGTGCTGCAGCACCATAGACACTTCTGACTAAAATCCTCGAGAGTCAAAGGGGGAACTCTTGAGTGAAGCCTAAAAGTGTGCATATCCTGGATGCGACCACCAGTGAATGGGGAATAACCCCAAACATTTACACGGCGGAGGGTGGAACAACTACTAGAGCCCCGACCTCAGGGGATTGTGTAGCTGCTTCTGAATGTTGTATACCTTGGCACGTGTAGAGAAAGAAATAATATACTTCTTTCTAATATAAAACAAGTATTTGACTGAACATTGATTTATTGTTTGTGCTGCTTGCACTTGGAGTTATGAGTAGTGTTCACTGACCTATATTTACATCTTCACCAGAGGGAGCCTTGGCTCCTGAACCACAGCTACCACTAAGAGTCAAGTGCAGAAGGAGTACTTAGCCCAGTTGCACGAGATCCAGAGTAGGTCGGGCCCTGGGACATCAGGAGTAAAGGCAACAACCACCACGTTTGGACCCAGTAAACCTTGCATGCCCTGTGCCCCTCTGAAACTCAGTGGTGGCTAGTGACATTTGAAAGTGGTAGGGCGTAAAAGTTAGGGAGGAGCTTTAAGTAGGCTTAAAATGTGGAAAGGAAGATCTACAGAGACGTTAGATGTACTTAAAGTACCAATAGGCACGTGGACACTAAATTGTGCAGAAAAACCCCAACAAACTCCCCAGCCTGCAACCCCCCTTTCTCAGTTAAGTTGAAGCAGCTTGCGACATCTGCCTCACTTTCACAAATAAAGTAATAAACAAACAGCAGGCAACTTCGTAAACACATTCACGCGGTTTCATTATTTGCGCTTACCTCTGGAAGTGCCGGCAAAGGCTGGTGTGTGCTGCACGCGCTCAGGGCTGATCGGGCTTTGCTGCTGCGGGGAGGTCCCCATGGCCAGGACCAGGGGTTAAGGGCGAGAATCAAGGCAGGACCGAAGCGAAGCGGTGCAAACGAACGGCTGAAGAACTGGTGAGCAGCGCCGAATGTGCATTGCGCCTGAAAGAAAGTTGCTGCAAATGAAAGGCATATGTGACCCTCTATCATCAGGGGAATGCAGGAGCTACTACGGGTGCATTCTCAATAGTACAGGGTTCCCTACACACGACAGAGAAGCGTAGCCTGTGTGAAGCGATTGTGAGGGGCTCGGCTGTAATTTGGCAGGCCGGGGGCTTGGAGAGCAGTCCCATGCTGGCTCTCTTTCCAAGGAGCGGCTCTCGGAGGGCAGTGCGGGCTTCACTCGGCCGTGCCCTCAATGGCTTCACAAAGATGATTACAAGCTCCAGCGGACTCGTGAAGGAGCCTGACCAGGTGCAGGCGAGCCGCGGGCGCCCCCTGATCCCGGGGGCAGCCTGGGACAAGCATGGAAAGGCTGGGACCACACAACGCCAGGCCCCTGCGCCCCAAGCAGTGGCAAACAGGGCTTGGGAACCGCAGGTCATCAACCCGGCCATTTACTGGGAAAACCGCAGCTCAGCCGCAGCCGGCATGCTCGCGGGAGGGAGGTATAAAATAAAAAAAAATGGAACTGACCTTACTGCCGGTTACCGAGCCGCCTCCGCTCCTGTCTGGCCGGTCGGGTCACGGTGTAATCTGGTGCAGCTAGGTCCCGCTCCCACGTGTTCCTGCTGCAGGAACAGGAAGCCGCCGCAGGCAGCTTCCTTCCCCTGTGCAAGCCAATCACAACGCTGCAATGGCAGCCTTGTGATTGTTGGGGCGCAGCAGGAGAGCGCCCCAGCCGGGCCATTTTCTCTGTATAGAGAAAAAGGGAGAGTGGACGGTCCTGCTCGAGGGCAGGGGGGAGTGGCTTATCCACTGTTGTGGGTACTGACTGTTTGGTCGGCTCCAGGGGCTGACCAAACAGTCAGTACCCACAACAGTGGGCAAGCCACTCCCCCCTGCCCTCGAGCAGGACCGCCCACCCACCGGCCCCCAACCAGGCACTTCTGCTTTCTCGCAGTGTGAGAAGCAGAAACATAAAATGGTAGTTTTACCATTTTATGTTTCTGCTTCTCGCACTGTGAGAAAGCAGTGAGGTGACGCCCAAACGCTCCTATTGAGGAGCCGCCACTGCTGAAACTGGTTCTGACAATTAGTCTGGTTGGAAAATATAGGTCCTATTTCCATGCTGGTAAATGCATGCAGAAGTTTCCTTCTCAATTTTACATTTTATAGAGCTTTTCTACACAGAAAGGAATTGGAAAAAAGAAGAATACTGTGTTCTGCAATGTATACATTCTGCAGAACCATTTTCGTAATGTTGATCAGTGACATTTGCAACACAGAAAGAAACGGGGCGGGTCTGTTGTACTCCGAATAAGAGAAGTCTTGGATCATACTCCTGACATTGGTAGTCACAATTAAGACTTGGTTTGCAAAAACGTTTATATGTACACTGTCAACGTTCTCCGCCCCTTTTCTTTTCATACCTTGCATGGTCTTATTGATCTGTGTGAATCACCTGACCACGTTCGTTTACTTTGCCTGGTTCGAATTAAATATTCTTTATGTCATAGTATTTTTATTCTGTGTTGTCAATTCTTGCAAAATTCATATTGAAGCATTTATTGTCCATATTTTTGATCTGGTGTCTTAAACAATTCACTCAAACTTCTGTTCTGATATATAGGACAGATTAATCATCACTGTTCCTATGCCAGTTAACAGACCATCAAACTTTCTGTAAATATAAAATATCAGAACCTATATTAAAATAAGCCAGGGCACTACCAGATATGACATGCGCTTCCAAAATATATGGTATTGGTAACTCGGGTATTTTAAAGTACTACCAATAATGTCATCCTCAGTGCGCCAGTCTTCCAAGGGTGCTGCTCATATACACCATTTGTCTGCCTGGTATGTGTACCTGTAACGGGGATCAAGGCTCAATTAGGGCAGGGTTCCTTTGAGGACCAATGACATTTACAACCTGTGTAACCTGCATTTCTGCCATGTTTTTCTTTGCCTCCAAGTTGACCTGATTTTTGCTTTTGAGTAACGATTTGAGTGGTCCCTAGGGGCCCGCAAACTGCAGATTTGTAGTTGCCCCTGGCAGAACTCAGTGGTGGTCTATGTGTACTGCGGGATTATAGCCCCTTCTATATATCTCGGCTGCTAAACTCACTGCCATATTCAACAAGTTCCCACCAGAGAACGACCTGAAAACATAGACCAAGACCGAGGCTCCTGAAATCCCCGACTCTGTAAAATGTAAAACCTGTCGGGTTTTTCAAGACCTTTGGATTACATTTTCACTGGGAGGCGCAAAAACGCAGGACAAATTGCGCCCCACATTCGCTCGCTGAAGGACTCGGCGGACACCTCAATTGCAAGAAAATCCTACAGATATCGAGATGGCTGGCCGCCCTATGGGGGGCTTGGGGGGGGTGGCGACCGAAGGGAGTCCCCGCCCCCGGGCAGTTTGGGAGGGGGCGTGTGGGGGGGGGGGCGTGGCAGGCTCCGCGCGGCCTTTTATGAATTTGGGCTCCTTTTTCTAACCAAATGCAGCCCAGGTATAAATGCTTTGGGCGCCCGCTCTCGGCCACCATTTTAGGTTTGGTGACCTGGTGGCTGGGAGCTTGGCTAGTCTGTGTGTTTTTTGTCCCCTCCCTCCCTCAAAAAACACTTTTGTTGGGTTTTTACTTTTCCCCCTTTTTTCCGTTTTATTTTTTGGGCGGTTTGCTGGGGACAGGTGTGCAGGGGTTGGTATCCGCTTGTATTCTGTCGCTTGGAGCAGGTGCAGTGCGGGGGTTATGGTGAATTTTCGATAGTTTTACCGGAGGTTGGTGGAGTTATGTTGTTGAGTTGGGTTATCGACAGGGAAAGGATAGTTTGGTAAGTTTAGTTCGGTTACACAGTTTGGGGGCCGATAGCTGTAAAGGGGCAGGCAGGGGAGTTTGTTTAACGGAAGGTTTGTATTTAGAGATTGTTGGGGGGGTTATACAGGAATGTAATGTTTGATATTGTTGTAATGTTGTATTGTACGGGCGGGGGCGGGCTCGAAGGAATTTAGGGGAGGGGTGGTGGGCGGGGTTAGGTATGTTATATTTAGTGAGGTTTAGTTTTGGAAGGCGTTTCGGCCAAGGTTGTTAAAAATTGTAATGTGCACCTGTCTCCAATAAAGCGGCCTTTTACACACACATCTTGGTCAGCGGTCTGCTTTGCCCCCCCCACCCCTCCCTCCCAAATGGCTCTTGTAAGGTGCCACTAGCATGGGTGACAGGGAGGGGGAGAAAAGTCTCTGTCTTTTCTGTCTGTGCAGCTTGACTGCGCTGCAGTAATTTCTTAATGTAAGGGATTTATGTAGTCTTCCTTTTGAAATTTAATTTTACATCCTTTAACAGGATTATGCATGGGGTAAGGTAAAGCTGGGTGTCATTGTCCCCGGTGCTGGCATTTCTGCGCGGGTAGGCTCCGGTACAGCGGCGACGAGTGGCTGCCGTGAGCGGTCATTCTCAAGGTGAGGGCTAATGAAAAGTAAGCTGCGCCATCGTACACTCCAGTCATAATTGACCTATCTGGCCCTGTGAAATATGAAAGCTGATATGCTGTCGGAAAACTAATTTTAAAACCTAATCCGTTACTTCGAGGCCCACGAAGCAGGCAAGAGATGCGATTTGAAAATAGACACGTTAAGTACTACAGAGTGCAATGTTAACATTGCTTCGCGAGCCCTGGACATAGAGCACCCCCCCCCCCCTCCCTCCCCTCAGAGTGCACGTGGGAAGTAATGTGACGTGGCGTGCGCGCTTCCGGTGGCCTGTTATCAATTCTGGTGAGCGCGGGCGCTGAAGGGGTGAAAGCTGCAAGGCAGCCGCAGGACCCCTGTGTCTAATGTCAGTTGTGAACCTGACACATTGATTCTGTACTTAACGGATATGTTCTCACTGCCAAAGTACAATGTTTTTAGGAACCTATGCACGACGAAGTCGGTCGCATCAAATATTTTCATACCGTGTCACCCTTCCATATATCCTCCATGACATATTTCTGGAACTTATTGTTTTGTTGTTTTCCTCTTTATTAGCACAGACATGTCGCAGAGGATTTGAGCTAGAATATCAAATGCACTAAAAATCTAAAGGATCTATGATAAACTTTCATTCTTTAAAAGAGCAACTGATGCACTCAAAACAGCAACTGTTATGTGAGGGATAAGGTTAAAATCACCGCCGTAGCAGCGGTGCTAGCTTGCTGTGATGCCATTGTTCCCTTTCACGCATGTTCCTTAACGGAGTGAGTGCAGGTGAGTGATTTTCGTGCTCCACACACTTACTGGGTGTAACAACGAATCTTGGGCCTGATGTGCAAAGCTCTATTGCGGTTGCAAACCATGCGATTCGCAAAATCAAAGGGCCTGCAACTGCAAAAGGGATTTTTATAATGTGCAAAAGCTCCTTTATGAATTGGAAGATTCTTTCAGACTCGTGAAAGAGCTTGTGATGGCCCCTGGGCCATGTGCGCTTGTGGCTGACGCGCTGCGCGCTTAAAACCACACGGGGAAACTCTCTGTGGTTCCGGCGTGGTCCCGACTGCCGTTTGCGGGCCACGCCCCTTTATTTATAGCGAGCGCCTGACGTCATGCGTCAGCGCTCGCGCAACACCTCCGACGCGGGTAGACTGCACCGCTACCTCGCGTCGAAGGACACTACATTCCTTCTAACCTTTATCAAAACAACAAACAAACATTGACCATATAGGTCTGTTACCAGTCACTAGAATTCCAGTCCCAGGTCCGTCACACCAGGAAATCAGCCAGCTGGGAGGATGGCGCCGGATTTCTTCTCAGGCCGTATCCGGACTGCTGTCCCCGCACTGACGGTATTGTTGGGGCCCCTCCTTGCGAGGCTGCGCACCCAGGGGACCTCACCGGAGAGCTTGGCGACTCTCCGCCTGGTGTTTCTGGCAGCGAGGGCGCGCTCTGGTCGGATTGATCGTCATCCTCGGTGGGGGTGGAACCTTGGTCCCCTTCTGGGCCTTCCTCCGCTGGCGGTTGACTTGGCCGGGCGCCCTGGCGTTCTGACACCTGCGGGTCTGGAGTCCCGGGGTACACCTTTTTGAAGAAAGATACGTTCCGCGTGACCTCCTCTGTTCCTCTTTTCGCTGTGATCATGGTGCCAGTTCGGTGGACTACTGTCCAAGGTTTGCGTTCAAATGGGAGCCGGAATTTGCTCCCGGGATACCTGTCCTTGAGATAGACTCTGTCCATTACTTGAATGGCTGACGTCCGGGCTCCCCGGTCAGCACTGGCCTGGTCATTGGAGTGGGTCCTGTTGGCTAGGACCTTCCCAGCATCAATCTGGGGCGGGATCCAGCTTGGGTGATGCGGGATGATGTCTCGCACTACTCTGCCAATGCTCGCAGGTCCTGGAGCTGCTTCTGTCGTGAGATGAGGCGTCAGCCGATATTCTCTCAGGAAACTGTAGATGGCTCTCTCGAGTGGCGATCCATCGGCGTGCGCAATGCGTACCACTTTGTTGAGAGTCCGCATGAACCTTTCTGCTTCCCCATTGGCCTGAGGCCAGCGCGGGGTCACTCTCCGGTGTTGGATCCCCCAAGCCTTAAGATAGTCCGCAAACTCTTGCCCTTGGAAGGGCGGGCCATTGTCCGTCTTCACCACTTCGAATATTCCGTGTGTGGCGATGGTTTTCTCGAACTTTGTGATGACCTCCGCGGCGGTCTGGCTTCCCACCACCTCGACCTCCGGGTACTTTGTATAGTCGTCGATGATCACAAGGGCATAGTGTCCATCCGGGAGGTGCCCAAAGTCTGCACTCACCCGCTCCCATGGTCGTTGGGGGTTTTCCTCGGTGATGACGGGGTGGGGGTGATCCGGCTGACCCGACGCCTGGCACCACAAGCATGTTCGGACCATTTGCTCCACCATAGGGTCCATCCCCCGAAACCATACCTTGGCCCGCAGCCGACTCTTCGTCTTCACCATGCCTGGGTGGCCCCGGTGTGCGAGGTCCACCGCTTGCTGAGCCAGACGGGATAAGATCACCAGTCGCGGGCCTCGGAGAAGACATCCGCTGTTGTCAACCGAGAGTTCATCCTTGACGCGCATAAGTGACTCCAGGACGGCCTTTGCTTGCAGCGTTCGTCGGGCCATGGAGGACTGGATGGGGCGCCAGTCATTCGACTGGACTGCCGTCAGGGCCAGTTGCAGGCATTCGTCCCTCTGGGTGGCTGCCATGATCGTTTCAAGGCTCATGAGCAATGGCCGGGATCTCTCGGACACCATCCGGACGTACTCCTCCGTATCTTCAGCGTCCTCTTCTTCTGCTTTAGTGGCCACTCTGGGATGCCTCGAGAGATAGTCCGCGGGATTAGAGGAGCCTGGCTTGTACTCCACTCGGTAGTCATACTCCTGTAGTTGAAGGATCCACTTTTCAATCCTCGGCGGAGGCTTTGATGCTGATCCTTGAAACAGGGGAATGAGGGGTTTGTGGTCTGTGGACACAGTGAACGGGTGTCCGTACACAGACGTGAAAATGTCGACAAGCCCAGTGGATGGCGATCGCTTCTCGCTCTATCTGCGAGTACCTCTGTTCTGTGTCCGTCAAGGAGCGGCTCGCATATGCTATCGGGGCCCATTCACCATTTTCCTGCAACTGTGCGAGCACTGCCCCTAGCCCATATGGGCTGGCATCCACTGCGACGTTGGTGGATCGGGCCGGATCAAAATAAGACAGGGTTGTGTCGGCCGACAAGGCTGCCTTGGTATCTTTGAAGGCTTGGTCCTGCTCTGGTCCCCAGTGCCAAGGGGTGGTGGATTTTGTCAGTTCCCTGAGGGGCTTTGTGAGGTTCGACAAGTCCGGGACAAAACGCCCGCAGAAGTTCACCATCCCTAAGAAGCTTCTTATTTCTGAAATGTTGGAAGGTGCCGGGGCGTCCTGTACATCTTTTACCTTGTCAGGGTCCGGGGCGACTCCTTGCTCGGAGAATGTGTAGCCGAAGAAACTGATCTTCCTCTTTAAGAATTGGCACTTCTCCCTGTGTAGGGTCAGTCCGGATTCCTTAATCCTCTGGAGGACCCCTCGCAGTCTCCGATGGTGATCTTCTACCGACGAGGCGTACACCAAGAGATCGTCACTTACGTTCAAGACTCCTGGTAGCCCGCTGAGGACCTCCCGGATAGTGTTTTGGAACACCTCCGCGGCGCTTGAGATTCCGAAGTTAAGGCGTCGGTACCGCCTGAGGCCGACATGTGTTGAGAAGGTGGTTATGTAGCGAGAGTCCGGGTGTAGCGGCAGTTGGTGATATCCGGACCGAAGATCCATCTTTGAAAACCATCTTGCACCGTTCAGTTCTCCCAGGATGTCGTCGATGGTAGGGGTTAGGTGACGTTCCATTTTCACCGCGGCATTGGAGAGTCGCATGTCCACACAGATGCGGACCTGCCCCGGCTGTTTCGGTTTTCTTGCCACTACGATCGGGGACACCCACAGGGTGGGTCCACTGACCTTCTCGATAATCCCTTGCTTCTCCAATGCCTCCAGCTCGTCTTCAACCTTCTTGCGCAAGTGGAATGCAATGCGCCTGTGCCTCAGTGACACCGGTTGGACTGACTGGTCGATGTGGAGAGATACTTCCTTCCCTTTGAGGCAGCCGATGCCCTTGAAGACGTCTTCGAACTCCTCCATGATGGCCTCTACTTCTTCCTCTTGCATCGCCAGGGCAAACGATATCAGCTTCAGCTCTTCCGCTGACTGTCCACTGATCAGCATCCCGTTTCCCTCCGGGGTCACGTACACTGTGGTGGGGACCCTGATGTCTTTGTGGCTCATCTCCGTCTTGAAACACCCTAAGAGCGGGATTGGTGTCTTCTGTCCATACGCGAATACTTGGATTCTTGCTTCGCTTAGTGGGGGGCTTGGATTTAGTTGATCATACACATTGGCCGCCATGAGCTCGATCGATGCCCCCATGTCTATGGTGGCTCTCACATCCTGGTTGTGGATCTTGACTTTGCACCTTGGAAGTCGTCGTCTCTTCCGTCGTGGCTGGTCTATTGCGAACACATAGTGGACCGGGTATTCCCCCGCGTCATCATCCATATCCTCCCCCTCTCGCTCTTCGGCCACCGCTTGAGCTGCCTCCTTCCATGATTTTGTGGACCGGCATACTGCCACGAAATGGTTCATTCATCCGCATGCACTGCATCTTTTCCCTTTCGCCGGACAGTCCTGCAGACGATGTTGCGTGCCTCCGCAGTATCCGCATCCTTTTCTCCTGACTTGCTGCTTTTTTCCTGCGTTTTGGCGCGATTTGGGCCTTACCGCGTTGGTCGTGTCCACCGCGTTGACCTGCTCCGTCTTGACAGGGCGGCGGAGCGCCGCCTCCATGTGCGACTCCCTGGCTTGCGACAGCTCCTTTGACCGGCCCAGAGTGAGGATGTCCGCAAGGGATTTGCCGTCCTCCTGAAGAATGTTGACTCTGAGTTTGGACGAATAGCATCCTTGTATTATCTGACCTCGGATTTCTTCTTGTTCGTCCCTAAATCCGCACGTGCTGGCTAGTTCTTTCAGGCGCCCATGGAATGCGTCAAGCTATTCCTCCGCTTCCTGCTTGGCCTGGTGAAAAATGAATCTTTCGTAGTCCCTATTCGCCATCGGCTTGAAGTGCGCATTCAGGGCATTGAGGAGCGTGACGTAGGTCTTAGGTGTGGCTTCCACCAAAGTCTTGTAAATACTATGGATGTCCTTGCCTCCCAGGTGGAGGAGTAGGGCTCTGCGCCTCTCTCGGGCTATACCCGCCCCTTCGAAGTAGATCTGGAGGCGATCAGTCCAGTCTCTCCATCGTGGGGCAAGGGATGGGAAGCTCCGTCGACCACAAAGGGCTCAATGGCGGAAATCGACGCCATCTTGGCGCAGCCGCAAAGACCCTTCGCAGCACGTGCGCTGCTTACCTCCTGGGCACAGTGGCAGCCGCCTGGCTGAGGACAGGGGAGACACAGTCAGGGCTTGTCCTGTGGCCTGTCCGTGTTAGGCCACGCCATAGGGATCTCTGCTCACCAGGGTGCTGGGTACACTCCTCCACGGGCTCCGCCGGCCGGGTGTGGGGCAAACTCCCATCTGCAGGCACTCCCCTGGGTAACAGGGCTGCACTAGGCGTCCTTCACCCTGCCTGGGGCACATGGCAGGGGAGCTCAAACCAGGCGAGACAGCATGGATCCAGGGCCAAGGGCACAGCTGATGAACAAGAAGAAATGGCCTGTTAGCACCTCTGCATGGGGTCGTTTCTGCCCCTCGTCGCCAGTGTGATGGCCCCTATAGCGAGCGCCTGACGTCATGCGTCAGCGCTCGCGCAACACCTCCGACGCGGGTAGACTGCACCGCTACCTCGCGTCGGAGGACACTACAGGGCTCTTGTGACCCTTACTGAATCAGACGGGACCGTGAAAAGCATGCTATGTTCTATTTATAAGTTGTAACGGTATACATTAATAGCTTGTGACCACTATTGGAGTCACAAACTATTGACCAGTTACCGAACCTGAGCTACAATGGTTACAGACAGAAGGGGCGTAGTGAGCCTACCACTTAATCAGCTTAAGTGTTGGGCGGCCACTGGGCCATATGGGCCAGTGAAATGCGCCATACTAAAATCTTTATTAAATGTATATGTGCCTCTTCGGCCTGCAGACAAAATACTCATAAATACTGTTAAGGAAGAGGGGGCTCTAGAGAGCCTCGCCGCAAGATGGCTGCCACATAGCGAAGCTTTACCGGCCAGAAAGACAGTTCAGCAATTATCTGATTTATCCGGGGCATCAGTGCTGGACTGGCAGTGTCTGGGAGACTAGTGGTATGTTGCACCGATTGAGCCTGATGCAGTTGAGGAGGGAGACGACGGCCCCGGTCTACAGCCCCAAGCGAGATTAGAGCCTGCAGCACGTGGCCTGGAGGCAGACACTCACTTGCTTAAGAACCCTGAAGTGCAGGGGTGGACAGATCAGAAGGGCCCAGTGTGGCCTGTACATTGGGGTTGGTGCCGCGAGGAGTGCCCAGATCATGTGGGCCCGCGGTACCTTCCCTCAAGAGAGGTCCTACCCTTCTTGCTTGCTTGCGCATACAGCGCTGATAAACTCTCCTGTGGGGACCGTGTTTTAGATTCTGGACCCCACCGACTGCCTCGGGTCTGCTAATTTCCCCTGTGCTTGGGACCCCGGGGTGAGGCGGGGCCCGGAGGAGAGTACCTGACTTTGAAGCCCAACTCCTTCGTGTACCCTGCAATTTTTGGTGACTGGTACGGCGACAGCCACACCGATTGAAGGGCATTGAATTGAGGCCCTTAACCCACCTGTGTACCCAGCGTGGTGGTGTCTGACTGGGTCCGCTGGTGCCCCGCTACAGAAAGTGTCCGGGGAGTGGCAGGACCCTGCGACAGCCAACAACCAGCTTGTGGGATTGGAACCCCCGATGAGCAGCGTGTCTCTCCAGGGACTGCCTTAGTGTACATCGTGCACAATGGAGAAAATAGACAATAAGCAATCTAAGCTGACCCTTGAGTCTCACAGACTGACATGCAATGCTGAATCGCCCCCTGAGGACCAGGTATCAGAGCCCAAGGACAGGGTAGGACCCACTTCTGAGTCGGATATTCACTCCATGTTTCTGGATCTCAAGCAGAGCATGAATACCATCAACACGTAAATAGACATGTTTGCCGACCAATTCGACCGCCTGAAGGAGAAAGCGGACAGACATGAAGAGCGGATAGACCAACTTGAACGCTGCACGTCCGATATGGAGGAAACGCACACCTCTGATGGGGAACACACCCTCCAGACAGGGATGGAACTTGAGGTCATCCGCAACAAGAACGAGCACCTAGAAGCACACTTAAGACAAAACAATTTGCGTATCCTAGGAATCCCCGAGTCAACGGCGATGGACCCAATGGAGGACTATGTCAAAATTATACTTTGGGCTCTCTTTGGAGATGACTTCTCCGCCATGCTCATCGTTGAGAGAGTTCACAGTTCGGTGGTCCAGAGGCTGCCCCAGGGAGTGCCTCCTCGCCCCATCATTGCCAATTATCAAAACATGACACCATGCTGTGCTTCACCAGGGATCTCTATCCCCTCCGATATCAGGGCAATGAGATTTCCTTCTTCCTGGATTTTATACTAGCCATGCAAGCTGCCAGACGAGACTTCCTTCCAGTGAAATGTAGGCTGCAGAAAACTGATGCCAAATACTCTTTGATTTAGCCGGCCAAAGTTGGTTGAGCCCATTACTTCACTAACCCCAAGGCTCCTGTAAAATTTGCCAGAGGTGTTCCCAACGCTGAATCTGGATTTTCTTAGTCACGCAGGTGCTCGGGCGAGACCCCCTCAGTGATAATGATTGATGAAGCATCTTCTTTATTGTCAACGATGAGATGGCGGACTGCCACAGAGCTGGACCTAGCGTACTCTCCCAATTACTTTCTTGGACCAAGAGTCAGTTGGATGCCAGAGATTTACATTCTGATGATGCAGTCCCCACCTGGTGGTGGTGGCGCCGTTTGTCTTACCTCTGCCCCCATGATCTTCTCTTGCTGGTTACCCAGCTTACACCTTGCTGGGAGAGTGGTGGGTCACATGGTCACACCCCCGGGATGATTACCTTCCTGATTCTTTTGATTGTATATTGGGTTTTGTGTGGTGGGTGCAAAGGTGATATTTGGCCCAAATGGGGGGCTAAAGTGTGAGGTGGGTTGCTAGTTGGGGCAATGTGTATGATGTGTCGTCTTTGTTTGTTTTTTCCCTCTAAAGCAACTCAGCACTATGTAGTTTTTTCCTTATATCGATCGCAACTGGCTGAATATTGGTACTTTCCACTTCCTTTTTCTAACATAAACGTATCTGTTAAATGTTTGACTTGGAACATTAGGGGACTATATGATAGACACAAAGCTCGACATGTACTTGCATATTTACAGTGCCACAATATTGACTTCTGCCTGCTGCAGGAGCTGCATCCAACGGAATCGACCCAGACGCACATGAGGTTGAGCTGGATAGCAGAACATGTGGCATATTATTCTAACTATGCACAGGTATTTGTAGTGCTGCTCCGTAAGGCCCTCCCATGGTATACGAGCCAGGTTCTTTGTGATAAGCAGGGTCGTTATGTTATACTCGCTGGCACATTATGGGGGCATCCATTGATACTGGTCTCAGTGTATGGTCCCAACAATGATGACCACCCCCCTTTTTTTTTTAAATATTTGCTGAGGTCTGACAACTGCCTGGGTTGATGGGTCCAGGAGTGATACTCTGTCATGGAGAGTTTAATGTGGTCCTTGAGGAGAGCGTTAACAGATCAAGTTTCATGGTGCCCGCACCCACATGCAGCCGCATCATAATCAAAGATGATAACCTCACTGATATTTGGAGCTCCCATCATGCACACAGCACAGAGGGTACATGCATAGCGTCCTCACATTATTCCTGGGCAAGAATCGACTATAGGCTGGTCACTAGAGATGTGGCCTCCTGGACAACTGATATCCTGCACATCCAGTGCACGCTCTCTGACATGCCCTGCTCCTGCTGGAGCTGGCCCCTCTTGAGTACATTTCATGCACGTTCTCTTGGCAGCCTAACCCTCAGGTGCGCTGCATGCTGAGGTGTTCCGGAGCGAGGTGAGGACGGCCATTATTGATTATTATGAACACAACTTGCAGTCCTTCTCCTCCCAGTCCATATTATGGGAGGCTTTCGAGGTGGTAATCGGGGGGATCTGCATTGCTAAGCAGGCAGGAGTGATTTGGCGCTGTGTGTGTGTGGGGGGGTGGGTGGGGGGGGGAGTGACACAACTAGAGGTGGATATCCACACCCTGGAACTCTAATACTTTGATTCCTGCAACACAGCTACCTTGGTGTCGATCCATAGTAAACTTACAGAATATGAGGAAGCAGCACTCGGGGAAACAGATTATTTTAGGAGGAAAGCTCACGTGCTGTGATGAGGCGGGGAGACAGGGCGGGCAAGACTCTTGCTGGGTTACTGCACAAGCCATGGGCAAGCGATTATACTGTTGAACTCCTAGATGACCAACCAACTACACATACTGACTTAGATTCTATACAGTGTATTATCGTCTCCTTTTACACCGACCTGTACTTCTCTTCCCAGCCTCTGCCCCAATCTTTCCCCTTATCAGGACTTGGTGCTGTTGCTCTGGCTAGAAGAGGGTCGTTGTGTTTTCCTATACTAACACTTTACAGTCGAGATAATTTTCCAGGTCACAGGGAGTTTATCTGGGGATAAGGCCCTAGGTTTTGATGGCCTCACTGGTGCCTTTTTTATAAGGATTATCTCCACCTACTTGCCCCCATCTCTTGAATATGTATGTGGAATCCCTATCGAGTGGACTGCTCCCCTCTACTCTTCAGGAGGCCCTCATAGTCTCCATTTTGAAACCCAATAAAGATCTCTAGCGCTTCAACTCTTTTAGGCTTCTCTTTATGATAAACACTGATAAATATTGACCAAGTTGATTGCCTTGCATTTCCTCCTCCTGCTGCTGAGCATTGTCCACCGTGATCAGTCCGGCTTTGTGCCTGGCTGTTCACCAGCCCTCAACCTGCGCACTTTCTTTTCTCTTTTACACATGATTGAACCCAGCCTTAGTGCAGCTGCAGTGTTCTTAGATGCCACTAAGGCATTTGATTCTCTAAAATGGCCTTATCTTTTCCAACTATTGGCTCGTCTTGGGATTGGTGATACGTTTTTACAACTGATCCGACTCTTTCATGCACGGCCCGACGCCCAACTGAGGTTCCATGGGGCACTAACTCCTGCCTTCACTCTGTCTCGAGGAACTTGGCAGGAATGCCCCATCACCCATATTATTCGCAATTGACATGGAGCCCCTTGAAGCTCAACTGCAACACCATTTCCACTGCAGGATTGTGTTCCTCCCCAGGAAGATCCTAGTTTTAATGTACACAGAGGGTGTTATCCTATATGTTAGGGACCCTCAGGGTATTCTAGATACGCTTATCAGGGAGTTCACTCATTTTGGTGGAATCACCATCAATTGGGCTACATCCATCTTGTTTCCCCTAATGGCGGCAACGCAGTATTTTGACTCGGAGTTCCCCCTGAAGAGGGCAAGTAATCTGGTCTGCTATCTGGGGATTTGGCTTAGTGGGGACTTTGATGCTCCTTTGGAGGGAGAATTATGGCAGATTGATGACATGGTTCGAGGACCGGGTGACAGCATGGATGAAACCTCCACGGTCTCTCACCAGGAGCCTGACTGTAACCACGATGGTGGTACTTGCCACATTCTTGTAATCAAGTTGCCAAACCCCCTGCTGGTGTATTTCAGTAAGAAACTCCAGTCTCACCTTATAACACTGGCAGGCAAGCAATCATGAGTAGTAATGGAGATATTGACGCCTCCCTTCGAGCAGGGTGGGTTGGGAGCATCTGATACGGACCTTTATTTCTTCAGTATGCAGGTGCCATTTGCACATTACTGGCTACACCCAACACAGTTTCAGCCACACACGGAGCCAAAGCATGACCACCCTGCCCTGTGCCTGCTGCAGGTGGCTTTGTATGTTCCCCCTAGACGGGTGTGGAACCAAATAGACACAATAGCCTGCATGGTTTGGGCATGGAATGAGCTGTGACAGAGGGCGCGGCTTGATTATCTATTCACCTCGTCAGTTCCGATTGCAGGATACCCCTTGATGGACGGTGGCACACGGCTTCGTCAAATGCAGCCGACATCTTTCAGCACTTTATATCCGGAGGGGATTTTTGTTACTTCCCAGCAGGTATTCCATGACTCAGTTACTTCGCTTCTAGACACCCTGACCTATTGTCAGCTCTCAGCGGCTCTGCGAGCCATTCATGATACTTTCCCGACGGCACCTCTGACATTCACTGTCTCAGTAGCGATACTCACTAACCCATCCCTGCGCGGGCTGATATGCAGGCGACAACACATCTTCAAATGCCTTCAGCCCATCAAAAATGGTCTGCTGACCTCAATATCACTATTAGCGATGAGCAATGGAAATACTGCTGCTCCTAGTCCAGGGCCCTTTCCCCAAACAACAGACTGTGCTTTATCCACTTCAAATACTTACATAGAATTTATTATACACCAGCACGGATGCAAAGGATGTGCTTATCAGCTGGCGTACACTGTGAGCATTGAACTGCACCTTGTGCAGAATTTTTGCAATCTGTCATGGGACTGCCCTGACCTCAAGTGCTTTTGGACAGATCACGGTTCATGCCCATGAGTGATTACCTCGTGTTGCACTCCCAAATTATGTCAGGAAGATTCTCCCGGAGGTGCCTAGGTTGATGGCAACTTTGCTGTTGCTGACCAAGCGTAGGGTGGCAATCCATTGGGGTAGACAGCCGTCATCTAGTAAGGTAAAGTGGCTCCAAGATGCTGCTTACTGTCTGGAGCAGCTGGATGCATACTGGGAGCTGATGCCTATCCGCTCTTGCCCAAAAGACATATGGGCTCCTTTGCTCACATACGTGAGAATACAGGAACATACGGATGATACAGCCGACGAACACCTGAGTCATTAACAAGCTAAGATTGGCCTTGAACGGCCTTCTTCGCACTGAGTTCCAACAACATGACCTTTCAACAGAGTGGGGGTATCAATGAAGATTTCTGCATGATCAGCCGCTGCAACAATCGACACCATTGCATATGTTGGACATTAACTCTGCTGAGTGGCAAGTTTGTAACTTCCCTTGTTTCCGAGGAGCCCACCCCCGGGACACAGCAGTTTCACTTATGTTGGCTCCCACCTTCAAAATTCACGCCAAATGGGAGCAAACAAAAAGTCTGATATCATAAATGATGTCATACAACATGGCATGAGTAATATTTAAGGTCATAAGCAGTGCATGGCGGGGGCGCAAGTTAAAGTTAGGTTTGCTAACTATAACTAGTGAATTTCTGTGTTTTTTCTAGTTCAAACGTTAATATCACTAACATATTTACCTAACTATAATGTTACTTTAACCTTTGTTTTTTTCCAGCGGAAAAAAATATATATGGCTTTATCTATCTATCTATCTATCTATCTATATATATATATATATATACCCACCACACACACACACACACACACACACACACACACACATACACACAGTACAATGTCTATGCAATAAAAATAAATTGGTTCCACAACTATGGAAAGAACATGTTACAGCCTTAAGACACCATGACAATAGTTATCCCTTTTGCTGTACATTTTTAAAAAAATCACCAATAATGTGATGTGGAAAAAGTAAGATTTTAAACATTACACATATAAACCAAGTCAGATGAAGCGCCAATCCAGATCCAAAGTAAGATGAAAGAAATGTGGAGGACTGATAGACTTCACACCACCACCTGGGAGATCAAACTACACAAGGCTCAGGATGGCACAATGGCTAACCTAGACCCAGACACCCAGCCTGCTGTCTTTGTACCACTCTCATGAAACAAGCATGATGCCCGGTGGCCACACAGCGCCTCATATTGACAGCAACAGCCTTTTATCATGGGATACAAAGGGATAAGTTACATCTAAGATTCCAATGGAAGCACTTCCTTGACAGCAGAATGAGGTACCAAGAAGTTAATAGCCTAAGGGGACAAAGTTACAATCCTCTGGGCGGAACCAAAGCCCACTGTACGTGTATTTTAAATCATTGTTACGCACGGAGAGGCAGCAATGTGGACTACCAGCTCCAGAATTCCTGCATATCACAGCAAGCCCTCGTGACCGGTAAGCGCTACAAAGCGCACCCATCAACCCAGCTGTGATTTTGTAAACAGATTTTATTCATCAAATTTCAAGTACACAAGTAAGACAATGGGGGTTAGAGAATACATTGTGTGTCCAATAACAGATATCGATAAGTATGGCTGTTGGGCGCATATTCCTGGTGCAGAGTCCACTACATGTGGCCCATGTGGAGACTGGTAACAGAGTATGTTGTTTGATTCCGAGTTCTCAGGGAAGCAAGGCTCTGCGTCGTTATGGTAGGAGATCGGCATCTAAATAATTTGTCCCAGTTCGAACTCATTGACATCACAACAAACAATAAGAGTAACAAAACTTTCCCTTCCCCTCCCCCTTATGGAACTCCCCCCACCCCCACCCCTCCAGGCATGTTGCTCGGTCATCAATAGCTCTGTGGAGAATCGTACCCAGTCATGTAAGACAACAGACACAGTAATTCCAGTAGGGAGGGATCTAGTAAGGGGAAGCCGCTGTGTATTATACGTTTTCAATCCCCCAGAGTTCACAACCCAATGGGGCAACGTTTCATCCCTCGCTCACAGGTCTACTCACTCAGGGGGCGGTTCGGAATCATCGGTCAGGCACAGGAGCAGCTCTACTAACGCCTCCCATGCTCTCGCCGCGTCTAGCATTTTTTCATTACCTATTCTCTGGCCCATTTGCAGCCTAAGAATCCCCTCACATTCTGCCCATTTTACAAATTCCCTCTGCCACCTCGAGACATTAGGAGCACTGGCCGCCTTCAAGTGGCTGGTAATTTCTCATTTAGCCAGGACTAACCCCAGGTCTATAAATTTGCTGGTAACTTTATTTCGGGCAGTGTGAGGAAACCAATGCAGCAGGCAATATCCCAGGGTCAGTGTATTGTCTCTTTCCGTTATGTTGCCCAGTGTAGCCAATATCTCCCTCCAGAACCCCTCTAGCATTGGACACACCCAAAACATATGTACAAATTCGGTGTTTTCTAATTTACATCGCGGACAGACGGATCGGGCCCCAAAATACTCATTAATCTTGTGTGGGGTGAGATATGCTCTGTGGAGGACAAAAAATGGAATTGCGCATTTCTGGAGCTTTTCAATGCTTTCTCTACTGGTGCCTCCCACGGCTTCTCAGCTATGGGCATTCCATGGTCTGTTTCCCATTTAAGACGCATGCTCTCTAAGGGCCGCCTCATCTCCTGGGTGAGCCGCCTATAGAGGCAAGTGACTGCCTTGATCATCCCAGCCGCCGATACTACATATTGGCATGGCAGCGAGCCCGGTAGTTCCACCATCCCCTTCTTCTAATGTTTACGGATGGCCGTCGTCAGAGTGGCATGTAGCAGAAAGTCTCTCCTGGGAAGCTCGTGTTGCTCCGTTAAATCCTTAAAGGGTAGCAGGGTATTGTCCTCATAGAGGTCTCCAATAGTGGAGATCCCTGCCTCCTCCCATGTCCGTAATCCCTGCCAGTCTCACCCATGGGTTAGTGCCTCGCACACCAGCAGCGGGATCTCAGGGGCATATGGGGGTATTTGCTGAGCTCTCCTGCTAGCCCGGTTCCAGCATTGGCGCATCGCCCACAGGTCTCCCGGAGCGTCTCTTTCGCTCAATGGGAACCGAAGTAACACTTGGGAGAGCTGTCTCAGATCCGGATCTGAACCCCCCTGATCTTACCCATTGCGTAGCCTTCCCGCCATCCATTTCGTGAACCACTGCAGTTGCGCTGCGTGGTAGTAGGCCTCAAAATCAGGTACTGCAAAGCCCCCCTCTCGTCTAGGTCTCATCATGGTGGCGAGCGCTACTCTGCGTCTCCCGGAGCCCCATAAAAATACAGTGATCATGGTGTTAAGTTGGGTAAAGAACTTTCGCGGAATCCATAGTGGTAACGACCCAAAATAATAAAGTAACCGCGGTAACGCGACCATCTTTAGGAGTGCCACCCATCCCGCCACTGAGAGCGGGAGAGTCCCCCAAAATTCAAAATTACTCTTGGTGGCCCGTATCGCTCGTCCGACATTACCTTCCAATAAGTTGGCAGCCGTATGATAAATGCGTACTCGCAGATAGGTCAGACATCTGCTTTCCCATACGACATCTAGCCCATCCAGTGGGTCATTCCTTCCACTTAAAACAGGGAACAGGCACGTCTTGCTCCAGTTAACCTTGAGGCCCGCCACCCTCCCCAGTCTGGCCAGTAGGTTTTTGGCACCGTGTAGCTCTTCTGCAGTGTTGGCGAGGAACATTAGAAGATCATCTGCATATAATGCAATAAATTGGGATTGGCCCACCCCGTCCAGTCCCCGGTAGTACCGCCCCAAGCGTGAATGCACAGCCAGAGGTTCCACTGCCAGCGCGAATAAGAGGGGAGACAGCGGACATTCCTGTCTCGTTCCCCTGCCCACAGCGCAGGTCTCTGAAATCACACCTCCTGTGCACACCCTGGCAGTGCAGCTTTTATACAGTATTGCTGTCCAGGCCACGAATCCCTCTGCTAGGCCAAAGGCCCTCTAGACTCTGAAAAGATATGGCCATTCAAGGCTGATGAAGGCTTTCTCGATATCGATCGATAGGATGCACGCCTTTCCGTTGTCTTGAGTGGGGGCGTCCAGCAGGCGAAGCAGTCACCTTATATTCATGGCCGTATTCCGGGAGTCAACACCGCTGTGATGTACGTGCCTGGGCAACGATCGGGCCTAGGGCAGGCCTGTCCTGCGCCCGTCAGCGCCAGAAAGAGCCAGCGCACGGCCAACCCCCTTGGTTTCTGCTACTGATATAGGACCTCTGAAACACCACATGCTCCAACTCTTTTGCAGTAAGGTCTACTGGGGTGTGTTTTTTCTTTTTGTAACAAGCCAGGGGTTTTATAAATTAAAAAGATGCCATTAGGCTTAAAACCTGCTCGCAAGAGCCATTGTCTTTGCTGGTGACTTGAGGTACAATCATGGGGAACAGAAAGGAGGCAGAAGCCCCACTAGCAAACAAGAAGGAGGCCAAAACAGCCAGGCATTCAGCCGAGAACTGTACTTTAAGAGAAATAGACAAGCTAATTGTGAAGGTTGAAGGAATGTTTAATCCAGACAGGAAACAGCCCAAACATATGAGTAAAATCACCAATTTCAATACAGGGAAACTTACGAGTCCCGGCAAAAATAAACGGGCTCTAGCCAAGAAACAGTGCGACTCCAGCAAAAGTGCAACATTCCATCAACCACTAGCACAGATCATTTAGGGAATCAAAGGCCCCTGCTAGTTGCTACTCAGGTCACCTCTTATCTGCAAATCAACAGTGTTCAAGCTGAAGATATGACCAGCCTTAATTCACGCAAATCAGAGGCAGCCCTCTCATGGAGTAGACCAGTATGCTAATAATAGGCCCCTATAATGGACTAGTGATAAACAATCGACTGTCCCTAAAAGCGAAGTGGTATCTCAGTCTCTAGACCCCCAGGTGTTTATAATCTATAATAACATTTTTGAAAGCGAAGTTTTCTCAAATTAAAAAGGCTATTTGTGTGTTAAATGATACAATAGGAAGCTTCCAGGAGGCTATAATTTAGCTCTAACATTTGCACTTCAACCAGAGCTCATTGGTTGCCCCCACCCTCCAAAAGCCTTACCTTATGGAGAAACTAAACCCTTTGCCGAAGAGTGCTCCTCCTGATGGTCAAAATGTTAATCCCTCACACTAACAATGGAGCTTCAGGTCTGCTTTCCCACAAAACCTATAAACTGCACCCGGAAACAAGGGTGTTCGTGAATCTTCGGACAAATCACCAACTCCCTCAGCCCCTGACATACAGAGGTCAATCCTGTAGCTTAGCTTCCGGATTCGTGGCCTGCAAGGTTCAATCATTCAGCTAGACCTAGGGAAGGGGGAGACAGATATTCTACTCTTATTCAACAATTTCGTTCCAGAGACCATACATCTGTGGTAGGGACGTTCACTCATACTAACACAGACAAATTGTCTAGAACCCACCTTGCTGATAAAGTGGAGATTTCTATGACAAACGTCCCCAAGTTGAAAGCTGGGCACAAGGAGGGCATGGAGTCACTTATTAACAAAGTCACACATTGAATTTGATTCAAACGCCAATGTAGGGCTATAATTCACGAGTATATTATTTCAGCTACTCGCCTTGTTGATGACGAAAATAAGTATGACTCCATAAAGCTAATGCTAAATGGATAGGGTCTAGTTGATGGGTTGTTGACCATGGAGGCAAGGACTATCCCTCCGATAGACTCTAAAAACAAATTAAAATGAGCTTGCAACAAGTGGCGAGTGGAAATGCCGCCCCTAAAGTCTGGATGTCAAAATTTTCATGCATCTGTTCTATCTACGGCCCAAGGTGTTACAAATAAACCTGGAAAAGCTTAACTTAAACCCAATCTGTACATGTCGACAGACAACAAGCATGATTGTTGCAGGGCCCTCACCAGCATCCTTATTGGGACTGCATCTACTGTCATGAAACACTGCAGGGCTGCGGGGTTAATTGACTGACCCTGAACAGAATGGATTTATTAATCAATTTCACATCATCTTGTTCCAAGAGTCCAGGTCATTATCTCCAGTAGCCTTTAGTGGGTACCAACTACAGTGTTGAAGCTTTACCTTAGGGAGCGGGTCAACCCAAGGGGGTATTCTAATATAGGTTCATGGGCTCCAAACCTGTCTGTGAGGCAATTCCTATTGATTGTGATGATATAATCGGGCTGATTGTGAAAGGGTTCTATGGCTTTTGTATTCATTTGTATAATGTTTACAATCGACAAAAGAGCTTGCACCAGGAATCGCCAACGCGAACAAAATTTGATTACCTTCTGTCCAATAGACCCTCTCATTCCCTATTAATTGTCGCAGGGGACTTTAATGTCTCCTTTGAACCTTTTCCCCATATTGATTGTATTTTGGAATTAGAGGATAGAGCCAGAGATATCCAGGGATCGGACGCAGAGTCGTTAAATAATGGTCCACTGTGGCCTTAAAACTTAGTGCTCTAAACCTAAAATGTGGGGTACATGCTTACTTAGCCCCCCTGAGGACCACTCTGAACACCAGCAGCAAGGATGGTTACTTGAGTCAAAAGACACAATCACATCTCCCCCTCCCTGAAAAACCTAAAGTGGCTCCCAATTGAAGCTCGCTGTCACTTTATAACTGCTGGTCTCACTCACAAAGTCCTTCTCACTGATAAACCAGCCTACATGGTGGCCAAACTCACTAAGGTAGGCCTGGTGAGAACCCTAAGAAGCACCAACACCCTACTTCTCATCGCCCCAAAGAATGAAACAAAAAGCTCTGGTGCGCTCCTTCTCAGGCAATACCCCTAAAATCTGGAACTCCCTACCAGTAGATCTCATGACCAACACCTCCTTCATGATCGTTAACAGACAACTAGATTTCCTCCTCAATCGGCACCTTAACCCTCTGAACAGTAAAGCCTAGCACGTATTGGTAATCTCTGCTCCGCTCAATCTATACATTGCTGTGTTTCTCTCAACACCAATCAATCATTATTGACTGTATCAATGTTGTAAAGCGCTCCGGTACCCTTGGGTCTTGTAAGTGTTGTATGAAACACTCTAAATAAATAAATAAAATGGTAGATCCAAATCAGATTGCCATTGAGAATATACTTTTGCAAGGGGTAGGACAAAGAGTAGAATAGATCATGTTTTCTTAGATATTGACTTATGGCAAACTGTGTGTGATTTTAATGTGTGCACCAGTGAAGACAGTGATTACTATTCAATACACCTGTCTAATAACTCAACACTCCCTTTTAGCAAAATTCTTAGCAAGGATCCCTTCGTAAATATATTAGCACCTAGTAAAATCAGGAGAACAATCAAGTGGGGTAAACTTTCAAATAACCCAGACACTATAGCTTTAATCCAGAACACCTTCCATGCATCTGTTGGCAGTTTGCTAGAAAATCTCGATTGTGAGGACCAATCTTTAAAGAGTAATCAGAATCTGTTCAGTTCCCTAAGTTCGATATGCACCACTGAAAACAATATGTGTACTGCATAATACTCTAACTTTTATGATTATAATTGTTTATGTATGTACTGTTTTTTGTGATTATGCAAGTTTTATGGGATATTTGCATCTCAACATAAACTTATTGATAGGATATGATATATAATAGACTTAATACAGTACATATGGGACAAAACAATAACAAAGAGTATCATATTGTACATTAGCATATAACCTGTTATTGTTAAATCAATCTCAATAATACAGGAGGTCCAGAATAAAAATGTAAACAGAAAATCAAAATATTACTGTATGGTTTCCTAATTCAAATGTAGATTATTTGACTACATACAACCATGGACGTCAATTCACCAAAATGCCTGGGGTAGTGGAAATGACATATACCCTTTGCTCCTAATAATGTCACAGGAAGTGTCAAAAAATACCTCATTGCTAGGACCAGCACTTTGTCATGGTGGCGCCTTTTGCTCAAACATTACATACAATATGCCAGTGCCTGAAATTTCCTAATACTGCTTCTCTTGCACCATGGAGGTCCCTTATGTGAAATGTTATGTCTAATATGTCAAGGACCACATGTGGTCAGGGATGGCCCCATGACCTTGCCACAATTGTCCTCCCATATGCCAAGAATTTCCTCCAATGTGCCATCACAAGCAATTAGTCACAGGTGGCAACTATGCCAAGAATTTCCTCCAGGCGGCCAGTGCTGGCATTTTTCATGGGTGCTCCATGCCAAAATATACCTACAGAGTGCCAGCGGTAGCATTCTGCTGAGGGTATCCCATATGCAAGTATTGCCTCCAGTATTCTATTGCCAACATACTGTCGCGGGCGCTTCTATAAGCTAAGTAGCATGCCCAGTCCAATAGCGGATCTGCAAGCATAACAACAGATGCTCACTTACATTCACGTATTAACACATTCATTTTCACCTACTCTTGTGCACTTACTTTCACCCTGAATCACTCATTTGCACTCACTTACTCCGACTCTTATACTTACTCATCATTTTGACACACACATCCACGATCCCATACACAAACATACATGCTAACACATATACACGCTCTCTCACCCAAACTCACTCACCCACATAACATAACTAGTTTATGTTGTTTGTCTCTGGCAGCAGCACATATGGGACAAGGACAGTCATTCATTAACCTGCATGATTGTTTAGGTCTGGTGGGACAGTGCAATTGTCAAGTGATCTTTTAACCTACAGCAATTTTATTCTACAGTACTTAACTTCCACACAATTACATATCTTTCGTCATGCTATTTCCTATAATGCTTCATATTACCATACAACATTCCTTTAAAGTCAGATTTATTGCCATTGTCAATGCGTATCATATTTAATTTCATCTATTTTTTTAAGTTAATGCTGCTAAGAAATGTGAGTATATCATCTCACTGGAAAACAAAGATACCCACATTAAAGAATGTCACTGGCACACAACCAAAAGAAAGGGAAAATAATACAAAGCAAATCTCTCCGTTATCCTCAGACCCCCATGCTAGTTTCGGGTGGATCAACAAAATGAGTCTTGAAGGGACTGTACAACTTGTGACAGAAAAGGGTCTGGCTTAACCTTTATTGTTCCACTTACAAGTCGGCTGGGGTTGTTAGTGTCAAGTGGGTTATTTCTTCCTCACCCAGAATGGTCTGCGATGATAAATAAGGGATACAGTGGTCATGAAATAAGAAGCACCTTTCTCTTTTTTTTCCTTTGAAGTGATGTGCAAATCCCTTAAGGTGTACATAGTGTCTGAAATAAACCCATTGCACAATGAGTTAATTGCTATCAAAGTGTGTTTAGCAGGCTATACAGAGGCAACACTGATCCGATATTGAACAGCTACATTTAATAAATAAATATTTGCATGCCAGATGAAAATACAAATTTACAATCGAGAAAATACAAATAAAAACATTCATTGTTGTTGCAAAGTTCACTGTAACGACGATACAAGGCATGAATAATTACTTAAAGTGACATTCAAATTTCGTCCTGTTTCAGTTCGAAACAAGTGCAAGAATTAATAAAAGTTCGCACCTGCGAACCAGAGAAGGCATCGAACAGAAGAAGCATGATAGAAAAGAACAAGTGAGTCCCAGACTCGGTTTCAAGAGATAGGCCCTTCTTCAGCATCATCAGTACACAACCATAAAAACAGTCACAGTAGGTCTACACCAGCGAAACATGCAGAAATACAATACAAACAACTCAGAAAAAAGAGACTGCACTGCCTCTGCTGTTTCCATGGTTAACAAAATCCCCGACAAAAACGGGGAACAGTAGCGCATTCACGTGCCTGCGGCCTGCCTTTGCACAGTCGTGAACACCCGGCGGTATTTGCACTGGACAGTGCAGCTTGAGTTAGTTCTTCACAATTTCAGCTGAATGGCTCTCTTTAAACAATATAAAATGTCTCCATATTTTCTCTGTATACATGAATAGCTTTCAAAAATTAAGAATTCACCTGGTGGAGCCAAGTGAATTTCTATAAAACATCCCTTCATTCGTGGAATACTGCAGTTTTAATTAAAAAAAAAAAAAAAGGAAAATCAAAATAAAATATCTTCATTTTTGATCAGCATTTCCACAACAAGTCTCTGGTAGCGAATGTCATTCAGGGATGCCATTGCATCCTGTTCTGGAGCTCGCATAAGTGTGGGCCCGAACACAATGCCAAGGTTTTCTGCATTCATGAGATTATCCTTTTCATGAAGAATGACCCTGAGGAGAACAATAACAGGTGCATATTAGCAACTACAATACCGAGTCAAGCATTCAGTAAACTGTACTGGAATACATCGCAATACATGATGGAAAGAAAACACATTGAAATTGTGATCTGGAACAAGTATCGTCCACACTTAGTAACAAGCCTACAGACCACTCCAATTCTCACTAGAGTTGGCTTTAGGAATTAGAACCACAGGGGTAGCTATGGTTCAGCAATTGATTAGCCTTGATACAAGCAGAATTTAGTACAAATTGGGTTATGTCACCGATTGATGGATAAAGATAAGGTATTATACAAAAAGTGGTGGACTAAATTGAGATTTAAGAGTAAGAAATTAGATTCATGGAGACTCGCATGAGGTGCATGGTCTGAAATTTGGTAAATTATTAGGGCTGGATAAAGCCCTTATTCTGGTAGCACGTTTTTCTTTGTAAAGACCTTGTTTGTGGGGAAATTCTCCAAGAAAATGTAAATTTGGAAGATTTGTTTCCAGTAAAATAAGTTTAGCTTACTTTGTTGACAAATAAGTAAAATGGTAGGGCATACGGAAGACAAAGCTGGAAGATGATAGAAATGTATGTTATTGATTAGTGAGAAAATAGAGGGAGATTAAGGGAACATATATGAATGTCAGCGCATTACACTATATGGAAATAGTTGATTGGAAAAAAGCAGAGAAACCCTGTGTAAAGGCAGCTGCCACACACTATGCTGCATGGGCAATTTGAAAACAAGCAGCCCTGAGGACAGTTACAATTCCTCTTGATCATTCTTTCCTTGGAGCATTTGCATTCTACAGCTAAGCGAGTACCCCAGCGATTCCCCAAGGCCAACTGTGAGCATCCATGTTAAGCACGTTAAAATCCCTAGTGTTCTCCTATGAATGGGGGTGTGTGAACAGTCGTGGGAGTGTAATCCAAGTAGCGTCAAAGATACACTGTAGTTCGCTGAGCTTGCGTGGAAGGCTGTGTGGTGAGCTTTTAGTGCTCATGAAAGCCGCTACCACTATCACGCTCCTTTAGTGCCTGTGTTAGTTAGAACAGAGCACGCAGTACTGCTGTCTGACCCACATGTTGTGTGTCTGGCCACCTGGAGGTCAGGTGCGTAACACAGACCCCCGCAGTGCGGGAGGGCCCCCGAGCTGCGGGGTGCCCCCGAGCTGCAGGGGGCCCCTTTAGCAGAGTGCTCTGTGGCTGCTCGGAGTTCCTGCGTGTACGCTAACAGTTCAGCGTGTGCCATCGACGAAGACAGTGATGTACTTATCAAAGAGGTTCTGTTGATGAATGGATTGCGTCAGTTTCCAGAAATAAGCACGTAGACAGATAGCCCACGAGACACCTGACGCTGGTTTATGTTAGTTTGAAGATTAGGTGCTAACAAGCACGCTCTGTAGGACCAGTTGTTTATGTTTTTCGTTTGTAATACACGTCTCTAATTAAATGCTTTTAAAATGAATAGTTCTACACTTCAGATTTATTTGTCTTGCTTTCATTTTAAAAGATGGGTGTAAATAATGGGTCTTGTTAAAACGTGACGTTCATCAGCTGCCCAGTCTGGGATCTTTGAATGTCCTGCATACCAAGACCTGACTCAACTAAGAAAATAGATAAGCAACTGCCAGGAGATTTCATTCAAGCTGCTGCATAAATGACACAGGTGGTCAGTGCGTAGCAAGGGTGCATACGGCCCTAATGCAATTAAGGAAAACCATCCTCCTGCTTACAGGTTGAGTAGTCAAATGCAGCCATTGCACAGTGCAGTGGGCCCTCACGCCCCTGGGCACTAGTTGCACTGCACTGGCTCCACCAATGATAGCTGTGCCCCTGAGCCTGGTTAGGTCCTCTAGTGCTCTTACAGCCGGCATCACATACTGCTTGTTTAAAGATGGCTCAGGCCTTCGATACATTTTTGTAAGGTCACTCCATGTCAACAGGAATGCAGTTTTCCACCTTTAATGTTTGATTTAACAACCCAAGCAATTCCTAGCGTTTTCTTTTATCACATCAATTGACGCTGAAAACAATGATCTGTATACATTACAGGCGCATTGTGTGCTTTGCGACAGGGAATCAACTAGTAACTTTACCCATTAGTGAAATTCTGATAAAGTTCGTAGGTACTGTCTAGGTTGGCATTCAAAGAAGCATCCTGCATTTTGTGTTTTTTGCTGTTTTAGGACCTTTATTTAATGTATCTTCTACTGTTGCATGCCCATTCTACTGGGCAAGCTGGGTTGATTTGAGGTGTGTTACATCAGATCTCCCCTACTCTATCCCTACTTGCACCACCTGACACCTCTTTTACTATACTGATTGCCCAAAAGAAGCCTTTCTTAAACTATTCCCTCTGACTCTTGCCCTCCACATCCCTTTTTACTCATCCCAACCCACCCACTACTGCCATGACCTCCAAAACAAAAACCAAAGTCTAAAGCCTTCACTCTTCTATCCCTCCACTATCCCTTTCAATCGAAATAACAGACTAACATGTCCACTTCTCAAATTTCATATTTCACTATACTAATTAACCATTAGTCCTTTATGGGTTCCAGAGTAGCATGCTACTCGCCAAAAACGCTTCAAAACCCCATTAGGGGTAACAAGCGCTATATATATATATGCAAACCTTTGTCCCTCTTCTATCACCTCTGCTACCCGTCTCAATCCAAATAACTGGCCAACATCCACCACTCAAATTACTTTATTATTTCACTATACTAATTCAACACTAATCCTTTAATGAGTTCCGGAATAGCGTGCTACTCGCCAAAAAAATAAGTGCTTCAACACCCCATTAGGGGTAACAAGCGCTACATAACTGCAAACCTTTTTTCCCTCTTCTTTCCCTCCGCTAGCCTTCTCAATCCAAATAACTGACTAATATCCATCACTCAAATTACTTCAATTTTTCACTATACTAATTCACCACTAATCCTTATGGGTTCCGGAGTAGCGTGCTACTCGCCCAGAAAGTGCTTCAACACCCCATTAGGGGTAACAAACGCTACATAAATGCAAACCTTTTTTCCCCTCTTCTATCCCTCCGCTTTCCTTCTTAATCCAATAAACTGACTAATATCCATTTATATCATACCGTTCCAACCCAGGAAGCACCCCATTGATAAAAGGAGTAAAAATGCATTTATGCTTTGAATTTCACGTCAAAGGCAGTTCACCGGAGTTACCGACAAGGAAGAACATTTGTACATATATCATTCATTGGACCCGTTTAAAGCTTTGTAATCACATGGGCCAATGTTGTTTATTTTATGGTTTGATATATGTGGCATTTTGGCTTGGTTTGTTTCGGATAATTTTGAGAGTAGTATTGTATCTTTAAGTTTCAATGGGATGTTTGGTGTGAGAGGGGTGGTTTATTCAAACACGTGATGTATAAACACTGATTCACAGGTGGGGTGGGTTTCACGCATTTAAAAGTCTTTGGGTTTAGTGAAGGCGGGTAGTATTGACACTCGAGCGTACACCTTGAGAGGAGGTTGTTGGATGGGATAGAACAGAGAAGGTATGCATTTGGGGTGATACGCATAAACGGGAGAGCCGGTAGAAACTCAGGGGCAGCTGGGGAATCACGGGATTATTGTTGTTAACATAGGGTTGGTGGGGTCACGTTTTCAATAACGTTCTAATATCGTTTAGAACACAGAGAGCCTGGGTAGTTCACATGTTTTGTTAAATTATAGATTGGTATGTTGGGAGATCAACACAATGTTTGAGGTTTGGTTTAGATGAATTTGGGCAAGTAAGGGAGATGTATGGTGATTGGTAAGGGGGTTTCGAGACATGGTTATAGGAGGGGAGAGTGTATGGTTTATTATTATTATTTGTGTTGTAGTTTTTGTGAGTTGACCACAAAAAATGGGACCAATATATGTATTTTTTATATAACATTGCAGATACCCCTGAGGAAGGTCACATAAGGACCGAAATGCATTGGGTGCTATATGTTCGTAATTATCTGGAGGATCTGAAATATCTCATGTTCACGAATAGGCCTGGATGGGCAATTCTGGAATATATAATACGCAAAAGTATACAGAAGTTTCATTCCTTTGGCGTGATGGATGAACTTGGAAAATAATTTGTGAAATAAAAAGGATAAAAAATTGGATTACTGTGGTTAAAGTGAATTAAATGAATACTCATGTGCAGAAGGCTGTGCAACCCGTTTGTGTTTCGCATGTGCGAGTCACTATTTGGTCATTAATATCCACCACTCACATTGCTTTCATATTTCACTATACTAATTCATCACTAATCCTTATCGGTTCCGGAGTGGCGTGCTACTCGCCAAGAAAGTGCTCCAACACCCCATTAGGGGTAACAAGTGCTGTATAAATGCTAACCTTTTTTCCCTCTATCCCTCTGCTATCCTTCTCCATCCAAATAACTGACTAATATCCACCACTCAAACTACTTTCATATTTCACTATACTAATTCACCACTAATCCTTTAAAGGTTCCGGAGTAGTGTGCTACTCGCCGAAAAAAGCGCTTTAACACCCCATCAGAGGTAACACGCGCTATATAAATGCAAACCTTTTTAGGTCGAGGACGTCCGGTCTGCCGAAAGGCAGAACCGGAAGTCGGAGATTTAATGACTTGGAGAAGAGGGGCTTGAACCCGCCCCTCTTCTCCCCTGTTCTCCATTGGCTGGCCTCTTGAATGCTGGCCAGCCATTGGAGAAGAGGTCAGTCATTCAGATTAGGCCCCGTCCTTTTCGGATCGGGGGGGGCGTGTTTTTTGCAAGAAGTCTCAAGGAGGAGACAACAGCAAAACACGCCCCCGAATCCGAAAAGGACGCTGCGTTTCTCCGAGGCATTTCTGCTCTGCCTCGGAGAAAGGCGGTGGTGTCTTCCGGTGCCCTTGGCTTGTTCCTCTTTCTATCCTTCGTGCCACGCATCTGCTCCCAAGTCTAACACCTCAGACCACCCCCACCCAAGGGACACTGAAGGTGTCACGTGGCTGGTCCACCACTCAGGGGTCTTCATCACCCCCACCCTCGGGTCCCTTCGAGACACCAAAGGTGCGCTCTTAGAGTCAGCACAATACTCCTCCACGGTCAGCTCTTTACCCCCTTACGGACTAGGATACCACGAGACTCACCCTCTACCATCTCCGATGCCCTTGCAGGTGTTCATGAGGAGTCAAGCAGATAGCCCACCGTGGGTCTCTAGGCGCTAACAACAACTGCCGTCTGACTAGAGAAGCGTAGAACACATTGCCTCGAATATTCCTGCGCAACGCCACGTCCTCGGCACTGCACGCCATACACTATAGCAGTTTCCATGTATGTCTGCCTTCAAGTGCTCACAGGTGAGCCCTGAGGCCGCATGGGGGGCAAATGAAACTGGTGGCGGACATCACCCTGGCCCCCACCACAGGTGGACAACGACCTTCTCTTAGGCGACACCCCTTGCAGTTTCCGAAATAGCTCCGTGAATCGAATAAAGTCACTCGTAAAACGAAGCACTTTCAGTGCGTAAATGCTTGCGTGAGATCATATGAATCTCCACCCAAAGGACTCAGCTACGGAACGAAATAATAACGTTCCAATATGGCACATAATTTTAGAGTGACGTAGATTATTGTAAATAGTTTTAATAATTTGCACCTTTGATTCTGGCTCGCGTGTGTAAGGAGACGACATCTCTTCATAAATAGGTATGCACGTGACTGTTTCTGTATATTTACACACGTGTCTTCGTTACACAAATTTACACTTTAGTTACCAAAATGTAAATACTAAATGTATTTGCAGTTGTATTATTTAAAATCTACTTCTGTGTACCTGTCTGCTGTTCCCCCCAATCCACACATTCGCCCAGCAGGCATTCACTCCTCTCGCCCGTCTGTCTTTCCATCCGTGCATCCATCCATTCAATTTAAATATCAAATTGTAATATACGGGGAATGCAGAGATAAGAACATTCTGAAAAGGCCCCGCCCCTCGCCCACTCTAGAGTTTTCCTTGTGGCATTTAATGTCGTTGCTGCAGATATATCAAAATGGCGGCGGGCAGACCCTGGATGCCAAAGTGCCGTTGGGTGATGGTCGACGGTGGTGAATGGTGGGAGGGGTAGTGTAGGAGAAATGCTACCTTCTCTCATCCGGCCCCTCCCCCAAGTTTCACGCATACTATGTTCATTCAATGCACATATGATTCAAGTTACAAAATGGACGCTGGGTCTGAGGGTGACACCAAATGGTGATTTCACTGTAGACTTGCATTCTAAATGGACCTCACAGGCACCAGTTGATGGACAATGGGTTAAAAAAAAAAACGTCGCCACTGTCTTCCATACATAACGCACG
This sequence comes from Triturus cristatus, assembly GCF_964204655.1. Taxonomy (NCBI): domain Eukaryota; kingdom Metazoa; phylum Chordata; class Amphibia; order Caudata; family Salamandridae; genus Triturus; species Triturus cristatus. Next base: position 847,975,906 of record NC_140583.1, on the reverse strand, counting down.
ATTATCAATTTAAATGGTTTATATTTGCGGCAGAAGCACCCATGGCTTCAAATAAGGCAACATTTACCTAATATTATGGGACGTGGCGGGTATTAGTCTGAGCAGCTCAATGCAGTGTTCACATTTCGATGCAGGTAATAAAGAAGAATGTGATGAGTAAATGATGCTAATTATATAATGACAGCATTCGAGTGAATTATTATATAAACTTTCAACACAGAGTGCATTTTTTGTCTCGAAAGACCCTGAGTAAGGTCAAAGACATTTGTACGACATCTATACCTTAATGGTAGTTTATTGTGATGCGCACGAGCAGCCATTTCACGGGTAGAGAGCGCTTTTCAGAAATCGAAATAAAATGAAACCCCTTGCACACCAGAGTGCCCCACAGCCACCATTCCACGGGATGTGACGCCACAAGTCTCCCTTAACCCTAAGGTCAGGTCAGAGAGGCTTGGACGCGCGCCATGGAGTGCCCACACGCTACGGGCTGGGATTATGGCCCCGAACATTTGTTTCTGTTCAGGAAAGAGATGGGCGGCAGGGCCCCCCTACGTTGTCCATCACGTAAAAGACACATTTGGACATTTATAAGCGCTTGACGTATTATTTCGCCCGAACCCCAGACACTTGTGTATCATCAACCTTACACCATTTCACTCCTATCAGTCGAAATATTCTGAACAAGCATTTACAATGCAATGGTCTCGGCATTGGTAAAGTTAGAGCTATTGGCATTGCTCATGACATTATTTTTGTTTATGTTTTTGTTTTTAAAACATTTAAAGAAACGGCATTGTCATGAGCAATGCCAATAGCTCTAACTTTAACAATGCCGAGACCGTTGCATTGTAAATGCTTGTTCCCTCTTCTATCCCTCCGCTATCCTTCTGAATCCAAATAACTGACTAACCTATCCACTCAAATGACTTTCATATTTCACTATACTAACTCAACACTAATCCTTTATGGGTTCAGGAGTAGTGTGCTATTCACTTAAAAAGCACTTTGACGCCTCATCAGGGGTATGAAGCGCTATATAAATGCAATTACATTACAATACAATATACAGATACAAATCCCCTATGGGTAAGTGGTGTAACAATAGCCCCCCACAGTCCCCGCGGTGCAGGGTGGTCCCCTGAGCTCCAGGTGGCCCCCTCCGGCACTGTGGTCCGGAGCATGGGGGGCCCCCTCCATGTAACTTGCAGGGGGGCCCCCTCAAGTTTCGTTACGCCACTGCTGGTGGTGCAGATGTAATAAAGAGTTTAGTGGGATCCTTGCCCTGCCTCTAAATTGGTGGGAAGCTTCATCCTTCAAAACCAACAATCATGCAAGTCAGGAGTAAACTATTACCTTAGCCACTTCCTTGCCTTCATGGTTCAGAGAGCATTTTTGCTGATATATTTTGTATTTTGGGACACTCTATGCATACATTTCACAATGGACAATGTGTCAATAAAATATAATCCTTTGCAACAAACACAGAGGATTGCACAAGTGACAAATAAAAAAACGTTTCAATCTAGACCAATAATGTACTCCACATTGTCTGCTGGCAGAGGTGGTTGCTATCTACTGCTTCTAAAAACTCAGTATTTATGAGCATGTCACAAAGCTGTTTGATAGATTGTTAGTCTTGTGTTTCAGGATTATCCTACAGGAATCTCAAGAGATTTTGAAAAGGCTTCCCACCCACAACTTTTTGTGGCATGCTTCATCATTGGCGATATTTCACACTTGTGGATGGGACACTGCATCTCACCCTATACCAACTATGTTAAGGGTTTAATCATATCTGGGATACCCACGATTAAAGGATAAGTTTGGGGTATATCCCAAGATATTTATAATTTGTATTGAATCCCTGCGACTATCCAAGAAACATTTATCTAAGAACTCCAGGCAATGTCCGGGTATGTATGGTATTTAACTACCATGGTGTGAAAAATCGCTGATGATGAGACATGCCACAAAAAGTTGTAGGTAAGGAGTAGTCCTATTAAGATTGTTAGTCTTAACATTAAAACATTTTCTCATAACATCTACATCTGAAACTATGATGTCAACAGAAAAAAACAGAACTAAAAAATGGCATCACAATAGCTAATAACATAAGAAATGCAGTGATCAAATGCGTGTGAACCACAACAAATATTTGTGGTGGTAACCACTTTATTGTAAAAAAAAAAAAAAAAAAAAAAAATGAAGTACCTCTAAAAGTTAAACAAAACTTACCTTTTTAAATGGCCCATAAGGTATCGTAGAGATTCACAGTGTGCTGGCGGTAGTAACTTCAGTGCTTCGTGTAAAGTTTCTAATTGTTCGTCAGGATCCATGGTCTCTGAAACACGAGTTGTCATTACATAATTAGCAGCATTTAGCTAAATAACACTCAGTAATCAACACAGCAATATAAGTATCCCATATTACACAAACTGACATGTGGAATGCCCGTGCTATAGAACAGGAGACAAAAACTGCTTATGGTAATACTAGGCGGTGGGACATGAAACAAGTTAACAATATATCCGAAGGAGCAATCATTTACGAGGGAGGAACTAACAAGTAAAGGCATTCCCTTAACACACATTTTGTTTTGTCAGGTGAAGGAAGAGAGGGGTGCCACAGTATGAGTTATCTTATATTGCTGAAAGTATACAGACTGCAACTGTCTAATGCCTGGTACATCAACAGGAAAGGAAATATACAAAACTAAAGACAAAATACTATATCAGAAAACATAGAAAGAAAAAGGGTGAGATTGTGAGGACAAGGTAATTCAATCCAAAGTTAATAAGGGAGGAGAACGGAGGCATTAGTCGAAAGAGTTCAAAAGGTTCTAGTTACCCAATGACAATGTATACTCGTAGCCTACTAAGGAGGGTTGACCTTTTGCATATAAAGGTCTAGGCTGTTCCATAATAGTCTAGAAGATCTATTAATGTGCGTATTGTTGATCAGAGTGTTATCCGAACTCCTTATAAAACAAACCTATGCCCACCATGATGTTAGAATTAGAGTAAGTCTAAAAGGGACAAGTCTGTGTCAAGTAGCGTGTTTGTAGAATCAAATGCCATGGCCCTAGAATAATAGTGCATGGATTTATTATGATGTTTATATGGAAAATGTAATTAATTGCTTGCTAGATCACATACTACAGCATCCTGGCATTGGAAGAGTAAAAAATAATGTGTTCTAGATCTTCTTGTTTGTCAACATTGCTCCAACAGGAGGAAAAGCCCACTAAACCTTGTTTATGTAATTTTATAGGTGTCCATTAGCATTTATGGCTAGCCCAGTATTTGCACTGGTCTAATAAGGGTAATATCTTGTGTTTTAGATATTGGGTCCATATGGAGCTCCATACCTGTTCAGAAGATGGAGTGATTATAAGTGCAAGAAACAAAATCCCACATTCCTTGTTGAGGTCTTTAGATATTTTGTTATCTGTTGTCCCCTAGTATTTTATAAATATTACTTGCCAAGTGACTCTTCTTAGAGATATTTCTTAAATAGGTAATGCAGTCCATTCCATGTGAGATGTTCAATTTCCTTACAAGAGGTTTAGCCTAAGAAAGTTACAGAAATCGATATTTGCCAAATCTTACACTGGCTGCAGCACTTTATAAGACATTGGGGAATTATCATCTTGGTATAGGTCTTTGAAGATTCTTATGCCTTTATCTGTCCAGTTTTTCCCAAAATATTTTTCCCGTCCAGTTGAATATTCCTGTTCAGCCAAAGGAATGTAATAATTAAGCCACCAATTGTATTTTGAAATTTATGGTCGAGGACCTTGATAGCTTTGATTGTGTCAAATAAGACATTTAGCAAAAAAGGGAACAGTGAGTAAGTTGATGAAAGATAGCAGTGTTATTATACTTATTTCTATTTCCAACCATGACAGGACTGTAGATAAATGAGGAGGGAACAACCAACTTGCTTGCCTCAGCAAAAATGCTGTTTGGTAATTATAGAAGGTTGGGCAAATTTAACCCCCTTTTGGATTTATCTAAATGTTATCCGTTTGAGTGCAATTCTAGCTTTCTCATTTTTTGAAGAGGTAGCGTGAGATTAATTTATCTATTGTCTTGCGGAGAGGTAAAGGGGAACATACTAGGGATAAAGTTAATATGGAGGATATCACTGTTTTAACGCATTCCGTACTGCCCCACCACATAATAAATTTAGGTGACCATGATTCTAAAAGATTTTTGTAGTTCGGCATTTTTCATTGTGGACTTTTGTATCTGCAAGGTTATGCTTAAATTCTATTCCCAAGTATTTTAGCTGCTTAAATTGCAGTTTGAGTCCAGTTGAACCAATAATTGTTGGGTAACTTAAGTTCTTTCTTGGGAACATTTCTGTTTTGTTGTGGTTGAGAGAGTAACCAGAGACTGCTGCATATTTGTTAATTAGTTCCAATATTTCTAGGATAGCGCTTCCTCCATAAAAATGAGGATGTCGTCTGCATATGCTGCCAGATTTTGAGGGCATAAGTCAAAAGGGATACCTTTGATCCAATTAGTGAAACATATATTATAAAGTAAGAGCTCAAAATCAAGAGATAAAGGAAAGGTATAAAGTACATCCTTACCTTGTTCCTTGATCTAAACTTAAGTTTTTTTAAATTGTTCCCATTAATTTGAATGTGTGATGATGGATGAGAGTATAAGGCTATTGCCATCTGCTCAAATTTTGAGCCTACTGCAAATTTTTAATGTAAGCAAGAAGGTACACACAAACTTATCAACGGGCTTACTTGAGTCTAGGCCAGGGCCATTGGTGCGGTAGTAAGTAACTAAGTCTTCTCTAAAACATGAGAGGATAGTCTAATGTTGTCCAATGCAAGACATCCTTTAATAAAATGCGTTTGAGTTTTGTGAATGAGTTTAGGAAGAACTTTTTCTATACACATTGCCAAAATATTAGCATACATTTTATAATCTACATTCAGAAGTGATATTGGCCTATAATGTTTGGTTTCCAACTGATTTTTCCCTTCTTTATGTAGAACTAATAAAGTAGCTTCTGAGGCCATGCCCTTTACCTCTCTAGAATTCGAAAAGTGGCGAAAAGATTTTGTCTAACGTAGGAGTAGTATTTCCTGGCAGATGCTGTAAAATAACGCAGGAAAGCCGTCAGGGCCTCGAACCTTCACCATTTTAGAATGGATTGCTGAGGACATTTCTGTGCTCAGAATCTGTTTGTTTAATTCAATAATCTCCTCCTTACTTAGTGTGTGCAAATTCATACTAGCCAGAAAGTGTTGGCACTCCTCAATATCGCTAGTATTTTGGAGTTGTAAAGGTCAGTTGAAAAATACTGGAAGGTTTGTTGGATATTTTTTCTGTCAAAGTTGACTTTTTTGGGTGATCTCACTCTTTTTAATTGCCAAATACATTTTTCTTTTCAATTTGTCCAATAGTGTCTCATTTTAAGTACATCATTCATCAAAGCCTAAAATACTTCCCTCTCTCTCTATCCCTTCTCTCTCTTTTTTTAAAAAACAGTTCTTATTGATTTTTAATATAGCATCACCTAAGCATTCGAATTTAAGATACAAAAACAGCGTATATGTTACATCTATGGACCCAGTCATTGTATGACAATATACTTAATACAACAGGAGTACTTGGTCTTAGGCTACAAGCAAGTAAGTAAACAATGAGAACATATGCAAACATAGGTCATTAAGAAGCAGTGTATTCGTGCCTGTCAAGGTCGACTTTACCCTATTTGTGCCTAATGGCTGTAATAGCAGACTTATTGTCCTTATATTTGAGGTAACTGGTCAGTGCTCTACCAGCTTTATTATGTTTGATAATGGATTTGGCTTTCTATTAACCCGTTTATGTGCCATGTCACCAAGGGCCTTGTTAGAGTCATATTTAAGTGGTTTAAGTTTGAGAATCAGTTCTTCAGCTTCAGTGCTTACAAATGCCGGTTCCAGTGGTTTTGATTTGCCGTGCTGGAGAGTTAAGTTTAGAAGTCAATATTTTGTTTTTTATTTGACATTATGCCTATCATAATTAAACGGGTGGCTTTCATCGCATCCTGTAAGGTGGTAACTGGGATTGAGTCAGAGTAGTATTCATCAAAGGAACGATAATTTGCATTCAGAATGTATTCTTTTGCCTGGGGGGTGTCTAAGTAATTCCTCACTCTGGAAATTCTTCCCTTAGACATAGAACAATTAAAATCCAGATCAATTAATAAACATGAATGATCAGATATCACAATAGGCTCTATTGTAGGGTTGGAAGTTATAGTGATAAATGATTAGATTAGAGGTAATCAATCAGTAGATTTGCAGAACACTTCTGGTCACCCTTGAGGGTATCCAGGCACTAGCAGGGTCCAGTTGATTAGCCGAATAGCTAGGTCCTCAGGGACTTTCGCAACTTTGAAAGAGATGCGGAGGTCTGTAGATGAAAGAATAGCTTGTTCCATGTCTTCGCTGCTAGGTAGGAGAAGGAGCGGCCTCCGCATCGCTACGTCAGATGTGGGGGGGTGGTGAGGGTTAGTAGTGTTGGTTCAAGTAAGTGGGTCTGCAGTTATGCATACAAGGCTCTACACAGGTCAGGAGCTTGAACTCGCATCTTTTCTGTACAGGGAGCCAGTGCAGTTCCCTGAGGTAGGGGGTGATGTGAGTTTGTCTAGGGAGATCCAGGACAAGTCTGGCTGTGGCGATCTGTATGGTCTTTAGTCGGAGGAGGTGAGCTGCGATCCCTGCGTAGAAAGCGTTGCCGTAGTTGAGTCGGCTGGAGAGGAGAGCCTGGGTGATGGTTCGTCTTGAGCTTTGGGGTAGCCATTTGAAAATCTTATGAATCAAGCGGAAGAAGAAGCAGGAGGAGGAGATGGAGATTACCTGAGTCTTCATGCTTAGCTTGTTGTCCAGAATGATGCCTAGATTTCAAGCACTGTCAGTGCGGGTAGGAGCAGGTCCGAGTTCAGATGGGCAGGTTTTATTTTCGAAAATAAGTACCTCTGTCTTGTCAGAGCTTCAGGCATTGTCCTTCATCCAGCTGGTAACGTCTATCATGTATTTGCTTAAATTGGTATTGGTGGTGTCTTTGGGGTACGAGAGGATGAGCTGTGTGTCATCAGCGTAGGATATGAGGTCGAGTTTGTGGGTTTTGGTGATGCTGGCCAGAGGTGTCATAAGTGTTGAACAGGGTGGGGCTGAGTGAGCATCATTGGGGTACTCCACATATGATTTCCTTGGTTTCGGAGGCAAAGGTGGGAAGGCGGACTTTTTGCACTCTCCCGGTGAGGAAAGAGGCGATCCATATCAGAGCGGCTCCTTAGATGCCTATGTTGTGGAGCCTTGCGATGGGTGTGTGGTGGGAGACCGTACCGAAGGCTGCTGAGAGGTCTAAGAGGATCAGAGCCGCAGTCTCTCCTTGGTCGAGTAGGGCTTGGATGTCATTGGTTGTTAACACACACTTCAGAAAAGAGCATGAAAAGATAGAGGTGCACATGTTCAAGCTAAACCTTGTTACAATGTAAAATCCCCGTGACTGGAACTCACTGAGGAGACTATGCATCCCACTAATTCCCCCTTGCTTGTCAGCTACATCTTGCCATCATGTATCTGCATGGTTACTCATGCCCCCCCAGAGATCACACCTAGTTTATTCCGCGTAATTTTCATGTTAACCCTCCATACCATAACCTCGTGCATGCACAGAAGATGCAAGGAGCACTTCACCTGTGCTTCTTCAGCTCACCTCTCACACCGCCTAATACCTCCTTGTCCTATCCCCTCACTCAAGGGCAATACCTTTGCTTCTCGAGTAGCCTCAATCCGTGTTCTTAAGCTCTATTGGTTTAGTGCTCTTGTACTGTGCTTTATTGGTTTGTAACAAGTTTTGTGCTCTGTACATCTCCAAGTATATTGGAAATGCAATTATTTTATCAGTATATCGATCCACTGAGCTCTCTCACAGGCCTGGCCATTGACCTACCGAGCACATATACAACTTTATCAATTGTAATCTCTGCACTTTTTAGGGAGTAAGCAGAACATAGCTTTTAATTATTCTTCCCTTTGTAATGAAAAGCTAAGAGACTAATCAGAATAATAAAACAAGGGCCTTCTGTTACAATACAGGATGGTGCCCTCTGTCGGGTCTCTGTGGGCTTCCTGCTGGCTGGAACAGCTACAAAAGAGGGCAAACAGCCTGCTCTTGGCACGGTGCGAGTTACGAAGCACGTCCGGGCACTGCGCAGCCAGTAAGTGGAGCATTACTATTCCTTCCTTTGTCTTGTGGGGCCACTGACTGGACACGTCCCGCGGTAGGCACGATGCAGCCGGCAGGCCTCGGTGCCAGGTCCACCCCATTCCACTTCCCGGTGCAGTCCCTGTCTCAGCTCTGCTCCCGGTCTTCGCCTGGGTCTTTTCGGATACTGCAGACTAAAGGAAAGACAGGCAGAAGGAGGCAGTGGCCAACTGCCTCCCCCCCCCCAAATCCTCGGCTCCACAGCAGCAATAATCCACCATATTTAGAGCATATTCCGGTTGCAGAGGCAGGCAGCATGCTCACAAGATTTATGCACCATATGCTTTACTCACAAGACCTTCTCCTCTACTTTCACCTAACTTTACAATCACGCCGCAGATAACGCTCAATAAAATCATTCTTTGAACAAGCCGAGCGCAACCGGTGCCATTAAAGCATATCTCAATTCAATAGTTTTTCATTTGTGTCTCGCAGTGCTTCCGACTTCACGAGGTTGTGATATAGAAAAATGTTTACAACAAGCTTACAAACGTCAATAGAAATCTCAACGAATGCTCTCGAATTGCGCAAATTAATGCACGCAACCAGAAATCTGTTTAAGAAATTAGCTTGGTAATATTTTGTGTATGGAAAAACAAGCTTCTGCAAGACAAAGACATTAGCATTCAACTCAAACACACAATGGCATGCACACATGCATTTGGTTCATACTTACTTGCAGATTCTATAAATTTGGGGTAGGCGTCATACGTAATGAGGGGAATTGGCAAATCCCTGAAGTACAGTTTAAGTGCACCTGTTATAATATTGATATCTTCATAAACATTCATTGAAATGTCAGCTTTTTCTCCATCTAAATTATAAGAAGAAGGTAATTAGCTCCTTAAAGAATACTTTTCAAATTACATATTCATAAGAACAACACATCTGCGCCTACGTAGTGGCACCTGCCTCTAGGCTAACAAAAACAGATTGCAATTAAGAAAGGCTCAACCATCGAGGCATAAATATATTTGTAAATTAGTGTTATCACGTGTCTTGTATGCAGCCAGCTTTGTCAGCCACTTTATAATCGTCGACATAAATATTGTGTTAATTTTATAAATGATCTTTGACCAGGAAACAATTATCTCATAAGACCAGGAATCAAAATAAATTGTAGCTTGGCTATTTGATGTAGCACAAAACTTGAGACCTAGGGCCACAGAGAATATTTGCATTGCACCAGAAACACCTGAAACACACGATGCTGTACAAAGGACAACACTGTAGATGCAACAGTCCCAAATATAATTGTAATTTTATTTATTTCTTTATTCATGAGGGAGGGCTGAGGCATTCAAAACAGGATGTAATAAACCACGATGTGAAACGGGGGAGTTCACAATATGTAATAGGACAGCATCAGACAACACATTGTCTTTTACTACATTACTCATACTTATGAAATTGTAAAATATAGTACAAATTCCCACACTTTGAGACTCAGACATAATGAGATTTGTTCACAATCGGCCACAAGACCCAGTAATGGCTCTGACGTTGTTCAGTTGATCACATTCATGTTAGAGAAAGTCAGCAAATGCAATTGTACACATTCGTTTTGATGCATAACTTTACTCACAAATCAGGGAAAACAAGAAAGATTCGAAACTCTATAGCAATGCTTTCATTCAAATCGTTCTTTGATAAAAGCAAGATGGCTTATATTCAGTGCTAGGAACAGGATGGGCTAAATGCGAGACAAAATGTAAAATTATAGCGACCTGCCTTGTTCTGCGAATTTTTGTCAGTGTCCAACAAAACAAAAGAATTAGGCACTCTTTTGGGGACACAATTGCAGGGTAAAATTGCAGTTCCAGCTCAATGAACACAAACCAGTTACCTATTATTTTAGAACAATCAGGCTTTGAGGTAGCTGAGTGTCTACTTCAAGAAGGCATGTTAGGTCTTAAAAGCCAATTTATTGTCCCATTTGTCTCAACTACAAGCTTTTAGCCCAATGCGGTCATTAAACTCCGAGATCAGCGATGACACCTTTGGTTCGAAGAACATCCTTGGTGACCACAGGTATCTACTTCCAAGTGCAGTGTGAGTAGCAGTATCGAATCCATACCAGAGTCAAATTGACTGTAGTGACCGCATTGGTCCTCAATGTCATGTGATCTGACTCAGCTCTCCCTCACTCCCAATCATACTCTCTGCCAAGTACCACATTTTTCCCTGACGCTCTGAGCAAGAGAGAGAAGTTAAAAAAAAAAACCACCTAAGCACTGCAACCAGAGACATAGTTTGGGATAATTACAAATCATGGTAACTGCTTCAGCGCAGACTTTACGGATTTGAAAAAACTGCATGTGATCAGTATAGTAATTTTCCAGTGTGCATTAATGTATTTTGCAGCCATGTCCTGGGTGGCCACCTTCATGGCATTTGCTTTCTAATTTCCTACCTAGCTGGGTGCAGCTTTGTATTTGTTTACTTGTAGGTACACGTTTATATTGTTATCCCCAGTCAATTGCGTTCCTTGCCTGACCACCTCCTAGCGCATCACCAAAACTGCAGTGACCCCACTGGATCCCCTCTTTTCCTAATTTCTGGTGAGTAGGCCCTCCACTTCCAGTCACTCTCACTGCTGGTCACTGGTAGACATCCTCTAATTTGACTAAACTCTTATACCAGAGCATCCAGCCCAGGCATCAGAGTGAAGTGTGGAGAAATGTCTGTGGATTCTTGCCAGTTTGGGCCTGAAAGGCCAAAAGGGCTAGGGCTAGCACCTCTGGCCTATTCTACCCTTCCTCAAGCCTTGCTTGAACATTACCCCTACTACTCCCTCTCATGATCTCTATCCTAAATGTATTCCTTCAAGAGAATCCCTGATTACCCTCTCTTTTGGTTCTTTAATCTCATCCATGCAGATGACTGTGTTATCACCATTTCTGGGTGGTCTCTAGAGACCCATATATGTGTGGTTAATCGATTTCTGTGGCTGCTTTTTCACTTGAAGGTGGACTGCTCATAACAGATATATTACAGGTAATTGTAGAATGCCCATTCTTTTTGGTCGCTGCCTGCTGTACCTGGTGGGGAGGTGGATGTAGGAAGCACTTTTTCAGCCCATATAGCATCTCAGGTTGTGCAATACCAGTTTCTATCGGTTGTGCGTCCTTCAACCTCTTATATGATGCCAGAAAGCATATACCAAGTCTTGTTTACTACCTATTTCCAGGAGTTCCTCCTCTGCCACTCCTGGACGGGCTCCTCTGACTATACAGCATGGCTGTTTGTGTAGTGCCCTGTCTTGTGTGTAAAAAGAACAATTGATGGATAGAATGCCAAGCCATATGCAAATCAGTCCTGCGCCCCAATGGGAACAGTACAGCCCGAACTGCCAGGCCAGGTCCTCCCTGGACTGGAAACAAGCATCCTAGGACCGATTTCAGCCAGGATAGTTTGACTCCAGTGGCATGGAGGGCACGGGACCCACGTCTGGGCATACTCGTCCCACTCGCGGTGACAAATGCAAAAAGAATAATTGATGGACAGAATGCAGAACAATGTCATACATTCACCCCAGTACAGAGATCTGGGCCTAAATCCATCGTTTTTTTGCTCACCATGCCATTCCAGTTTGGACCCAGCCATATGCAAATCAGTCTTGACCATGCGTCCCAATGGGAACAGTCCAGCCCGAACTGCCAGGCCAGGTCCTCCCATGCCTATTACAATTCTAAGTGAAGCAAGCAACAGTACTTCACTATTGTGGATATCTTAAGATTTGCATAGTTGAATGCTAGTATGATGGTGGCTAGGGTGAATACACTTGCTACAAAGTTGTGTGCCACAGGCAGACCACGCATCTTTTAGAGGTCTGCCTCCAGTAATTTCTTACGATAGAAAGTAATTTTTGACTATTTACTCCTGGGTGTTAAGTGGTCTTGACTAATTGATTTTTTTGCCCACATAAATGAGAGCTATTTTCAGATTTTAGTATTTGGCTTAGCTAAATGCAATAGTACCCAGCAGTACCATTTAAAATTCATACAACTTTAGTTACATATTAATTTGGCCTTGTATTTGCCACAATTGGAACTGATACTAGTTATCCTTCAATCAAAAGTCTTTTGATGTCATGACTGAGTATGAGAGAAATTGTATCTTTCATCCTACCTGGGTATTCTTTATCCAATACTCTGGTCATGAAATCTCCAAAACCTTCTAGTCAGTAAAACAACTACTACATTCCTCGGTAATAATATCTACACCAGAAAAGTGCTTGCAGATTCCAAATTACATCACAAGCAGACTGTTTCCATTGCAATTGCACAAGCGGCTTGTGGATACCCAAGTCATCGTATCACTAACACTCTGAAGGGAGAACTACTGAGCACCCAAATACATTTTTCTGGATTCTGCCCTTATATCCAAAACATGGGGATCACTGACTTAATCTCGAAAACGTGAATATAAATACCAACTCCTTGAAAATGCATTCACGCAGCAATACCACTGATGGACTATCTCTTCTTGTCCAAAAACCACAACTGTAACTCACATCTCAGTAACTCTTGGCTGACAAAGCTTTCTGGAAACACAGTAAAGCAAGAAACCTGGGATAGAGAATGGACGGGCTGCTTTTAGCAAATCAGGCTACAGTGTTTCTTTACTTTACAACTTTTTATTTTTACTCGCACATTATTTGCACACTAAAGAAATCATTTTCTTGCCTGCATCCTTGAGAAAGATCATGGACTCTGCCTGAGCAATATACAAGTTGGTTGAGGTCTTTGAAAATGTATGCATCTTATTTTTTAATTGGTCCCAACAAATTTACTGAAAGAAAACTCAAGATACAGGGGTTCTTGATTACACTGTGCTTTAATCATTCATATGTCTTCAGTTTGTAGACCAAGATCTTAACTCAGTGGAACAAAACACCCAATAGGTTACAAACGCTGAGCACATCTTGTGCAGTTCTGACTTGACTCTTCACTTTTACAGATTAATTACTCAGTTCTCATCATCAAAATGTAAATTAAATACCTTAATTAACAATGTGAACTGGGATGTACATTCAAAACAATCACAAATGAACAGTAACGTTTGGTGAAAACGTACCTCTGTCAAAAGCCATTTTGACATCTTCAATAAGATCACTAAATCCCGAAACTCTGTAGAGACCTTCAGACTGGAGTCCTATGATAAGAATAATACATTTATCAGATTTCAAAACATAATAGCATTTTCCTTAATTTCCATGATTCATTCAGACATGCAGGACTGTGTATATTTTGTAAATTCTTAAGAAACATAAGTCATGTGAGGAGCGATATACTTCTTGATGTGGTTTCCTTCATACTTTTTTCGGTAATATGAATGTGCTCTGTAGTTGTAATAACAAATGTAAACACAAATAAAGAGCTATTTAAACAAGAAACACATCATGCAAATTACGTTTTTGGATGTAGCATCTGAATGAATAAATAAGGAAATGCAGAATGATCTCCGCCCACCTACATAACTTTAATCAAAAACAGGTTTTAAACAATAACATCCTATTTATAGAATTATCACTATTTTCTTTACTTATTTACGGGAAGGCTTGCTTAGGAAAACGCATTCAGTTTCTATGTTCCTTCATGGACACTTGACCATATCTGAAGCATGGTACCTTGGATGGGCTGACAAAAAAGTATCCCTCCTTCTTAGTTTATCTAGGCGTACAAGACAACTGACTCCACTCAAACACACTGAGATGAATCTATAATTATCTCTGTACTACTGTACCTTTTATTTCCAGACCACTGTTTGCCACAGTTAGCATGTTCTAACTACATTAAGCTCTTCCCTGTTCTGGCAGAAAGGCAGGGTTATAAAGAGGCTTTAGAGCGTTAGAGAGTTGGACACTACAGCTCTGTGATTGGCGACTAGGACTTTGAAAACCAAAAGATGGACAGATCGGCCTGTTCTTCTATTTTAGTTTTGTTACACTACTGTACCTTCGGTTCACTTTTCTCCTACCAATCAATGGTTGGTAGCCAGCAAATAGTAACACAAGAAGGGATAAAAGTACTGCCACCTTTATGGATTAGCAAGGTGATACTTCACCATTTACCTTAGAAGGGGTAATCCTGGGACAGAGGTACAGGCAGCCAATGTCATGAAGAAGGTATTTTAAAGGGAAGTGGAAAAGTGAAGATTGGAGCTGGGTAGTGACAGATTTGTTAACTAAGGGGGTTATTTTGCCTTATTCAACCACTCATTCTCATGACCACATTAGACCCAAATTTGCAAGGGAATATGGGGTCAAAATGTCGGTGATGTCCATCATGGCAGGGTTCTACTGGATGGTGCAAGTGCTTGAATTTCTTACTAACCCCAATGCTGCAACTTATATGAGGCTTTTATAGGTACCTGTCATGAGGACATACACCACCATATATGACGCTTCTTGTGATATGCATTCCTGGACTGGCGTTGTGCGAACTTTGAGGATGCGCTCTCCATAAACCCACATTTATACCCCATGTGCATCTTTGTGGAGTATATGTGTGCTTTCCATGTGTGCATCTGATTGTGTGTGTACTCTCACCCCATATACTGTGTGTGTAGTTGTTGTTGTGTTGACACCATTATGTTATAGTCTGGACCCTGATGATTATACAATCAGGAAATAAGCAACCCAGAATAGTCATGGTCATGGCTTGGTGATTATACAATCTGCAAATGAGCCACTCACTCAACTGTCATCTTAATTGGACTGGGTCTATATAGGCACGCCCGCTGCATCCAGTAACAACCTGCCTAACAGCCAATCAGGAATTGTGTGGCCTCGGTCGCATCTTTAGAGCGGTTCTGGTCGCCATTGGACTTCATGATAACAGCATCTAGTAGATCCCGAGTCACAAGTCTGCAGAGGACATTGGTGAATCATTCTGTGTCTAAAGTCTGCTGAGAAGATAGTCATACCATATCGCAAGTATGCAGTGGACATCAGCACATCATCCTGTGTCACAGACCTGCAGTGGACATTGGCACATCTAAAACTGTACAGTAAGTCTCGCCGTCAGTCATGCACCCCCAAGGGCGCACATTTAACACCTTACAATAGAATCTCGCCACAGCAGCACTCTGCAAAAGGTAACCAGTCAGTACACACAGGACTACAACTGCTAGCATGTATGACACTGCCCTCAGCATCTCATGCCCAGCTTGCTGCAATGTTTAAGGATAGCCGCTAGAGATAGTTGGAGGGCGAAGTAACCTGAAGGTTTACCTGGTTCAGGTCTGGATAGTTCATTATTGTGGGGCACATATGTAAAGTGCCTTACAGCACTTACGAATTGGAGAAGGGCTCCATTCCTTCAGGCGATTATTCAGTAACTTAACAGAAGGCAACAGCGTGCAGTCTTCCTGAGCCAAGATCCTAGGCTACATGCTGATCTGGTTGCGTGAAAAGGTAATCCAGATACTGAAGCGAGTGTGGTGGGATGCACAGGGGAGGGCTTGCATTAGATGTGATGATCTGTGAGTAATTCGGTTTATGTTAATATCATAGTGTGCATCACATCCTCAACGTCCACCTGATATTACGTCAATGGCAATGCCCACTCGGCAACCACAGACTAGGGTGTCCAGTGAGCCACAGACCCCATCTTTTTTCTTTATTATTTTGTCCCATTCCCTTTATTGTGACACGAGTCATCAGAATTGCGGTCCGCATCGCAGTGAGGGGCGTGGAAGGACACGCACGAACATTGCTCCAGCTGAGTTCAGGATATCTCAGGTTAGTGTATCTGATAGTACCCATCTCCTAGGGGACAATTGTGTTGCCTTAGTGAGATTATAGAATAAGTGACTTGGGTAATAACTGCAATTCTTATTTTAAGCCATGATGTACTTTAAAGAAAAAGCAACCTGTTGGAAGTCCTATTCTAAGAAGGTCGCCACTCGAGTCAGTGCAGCAGGTCACCAGAGGTTTTTGGCAGCTCCCATGGGGTCAAAACAGGTTTGTAGGGTGGAACTACTTGTTTTTACCTCAGCCCAGCTGTCTCTAAAAGACATCACATACATCTTGGCCTGCACGTCTTTTTAGAGATAGGATCTAATATTGAGTTTCTTCAGGACTTTCGCAAATCATTGCCCTTTATTACATTATTAAATAAAGGAGGGCTTTAGGGCTGGATCATGCTTGACTACGTTTCTTTTATTAGATACAATTTCTCTCCTCAGACCCCAGTCAGAAAACCTTGTAGGGTCCTCTCAAACTGTGACTCTTGCCCTTGTCAGCTGTTATCCAGGGTTGGGGCTGTCGGAGCTGGTGCCATTAGATTATCACGGGGAAGGAGTGGAGTTCGGCTGGAGACATCTACTCCATTCCCCTGCTTACTTCAAATTTTAAACTTAGCTAAAACACCGCCACTGACTGTAAATTGCCCACTGGTGGTACTAAGATGATACAGGTGAGAGAGGTTGAGACTAGAATAAAGAAGGAAGGGGTGGAGGTGGTAACATTAAATCAGTCCTGCTCACCTGATTATGCCGTCATCACACACTCCTCTTTTCTTTCCGTTTCAAGATGAAGCAAAACCCCATCTATAAAAGTAGCTGTAGGAGCTCCTCCCACTACGGTGTTCATCAGTATCAGAAGCACCTTGGATTGGCGCGTGTGCCTTGTGGTTCGGATATTCTGGATTGCCACTTTTAACCATTTCAGCTCTGGTGACCCCATCAACATTCAAATTAACATTCAATGGCTGGTCAGACACGGCCTCTGATCCAGAAACCTTTTGCATGAAGACAGTCCTAATAACTACAAGGATGCCTTATCTTCTTATCCCATTCAGAGATAGTACCATACCCAAAAAGGCACGGGTAAATGTAGAAGAAACAGTGAATGGCAACAGGAGGAATGTACTTGTAGAGGTAAGATGAACCACTGCAGAAGCTGCTTCAACCAACATTATACATCACTGCTTCCTTTTTACTTCTGCACTAGATGTACATATTTTAAGAAGGAAAGAAGTGCTGGTGGAATGAGGCTCTAAAACAGTAAATTCCTTAAGGAGAGTACCAAATAGCATCTTTAGGAAACAGCATTTAAAACCAAAATTTCAGAAACAAATAATAGGCAAAATATACAGGACAGCCCAAGGGGGCTATTCTCTTCACCTACAAGGATTCATTGCACCTGCTCTGTAATTTTAGTTTTTGTTCAGTTGTTGTTTACTTGCAATGTTCAACTATGAAACTTGCTTGTTTCAACGTACAGAGCTCCAATGTCCCAGAACCAGCTCGCACTACATAGCACCACAAATAATCGATAACCAAGTAAACTTCATTACCTTCAGTGTGCCTTACCTCTCGATTCAATCTCTCTGATGCACATATCCACGACCATAGGTCTCTTGGTGTTGTGCGCTTTCACTAAGGTTGTGAGATCACAGCTATATACTTTCTTTACGTGCTTCAGGTCAGGCTTACAGTCGTTAGGCACCATCTTGGAACACTGTTTGTGAACGTTCAAACCGCAGTCTGGGAAGATACAGAAAATTCATGCATTAAAAGCTGGATCAAGACTGGGGACATGATTGCCTTCATTCAGGACAGTATTATCAACAACAAAAATACAGTGCAACAGATATACTGAAGTCTAAACAGGATGCCATCAGCTCATAAGTACAGATGAGTAAAGTCAGCAGGAAAGTGCTACAAATAGGCGCTCTATTGTTGTTGCAGTCTAACAAATATATCTTTCCACCTATGCAAACTTTGAGATACACGCAAACCAGCGATAAGACCAAAATAATATTTATTTTTTTACAATAAAATAATGATGTTAAGAACTTAATAAAACAGTCAGGAGCGTGGGGTGGGGGTCTCTTAATACTTTCAGTTCTCATTCAGACACTGAATTTACTGAAGAATGAATTCTCAAGGTTCACTGCTTTGCAAAGAGTTGGTATTTCAGTATCTCAAGAATTTCAGCAATTTCTCAGTTCATGAGTTTGCCGTTTAGGAACTGTGCTTGAGAAAATGAAACTATTTGTCCATTATCCCTGTACATCTCACGCTGTGGAGGCAAAAGCTGAACTCACGGCCATAAGGAGAACGCACCACTGCCTTTTGCACATATGTCATCAAGCACTGGAAACAAAATTGATGTGCTGTCGCTCAACCTCGCATGAAATCTTAAAGAGAAAGAACACAGAGTGCTGGTAGATGCAAACCCTTGGCACTGCAAGCTAGAGGCTCACTAAAACAGTTTTTTCAAATAACCTAATCTATCATATGTCTGCAAATAAATTAATATGTAAAAGGATTGAATTCATTATTTTGCATAGCACAGATTCAGTCCCTGGACATCTTAGCCAGAAGTGGCAAAGTAATTTCAGAGGCATGTAGAAAACAGATTTATGTAGTTTATGTTAGCACTTCAGGATGAGCTAGTCATTAAGGTAAATTCCAAGTGGCTCAAGAAGAAACAGTTACGATCCACAGCACCAAAGAAAGACACGCATGGATAGAGTGATGATGAAAGCCATTCACAATCCCTTGCCCCAACTCCAAGAAAGAGCAACAAAGGGTTAAACTCAAAGTAGTTTGATTGAGACCAAACTATGAGCCTGTCATTTCTGATACAGACGCAAAACTGTTAGAATTTCTTCACTGTAGTTAGATGACTGGTAAAGTTAGCATTAGGAACACCATAAAAGGAAGAAAAAAAAAGTGATTATTTTGCAAAACTAATAACAAATGCATATTAAGCATTGGCAAAGCCAACAGGTGTGGCTTACATTTTTTCTCATAAGCCAGACCGATTGGCTTTGCCAACACCACTAGAAACGCTAAATGTGTAATTCAGGTGGGCACCAGCAGCAGAACGGTCTTTAAAGGAAGGACACAAGCATTCCTCTCAATTTATTTGTTTGATCGTTAAGTGCTTGCTGGTGTAGGTCCACAGGCAAGGAAGGAGGGTCATGACTGGTGGATAATCTGCTTTTTAAAGAGGCAAGTCTTCAGCTACTTTATGAGCTGCTGAAGTGATGGTACAAGACCTGTGTATGGAGGGATGTTTTATCCCAAATCTTTAATGCATGAATGGAAACGACTAGGCTCCAAGCTTGTATCTTCTGCACTTCTTGCTTTTGAGTCTGGCGAGGTCTTTGTTCTTTGTATAATAATGATCGCAAGGAAATAGAAGTATCTCACACATGCATACTAGTGCACCAATTACTGCTGGTACTTACTGTTTATAGATGTTCTATCTGGTTTGAAGGTAGTACAGCCAATGCAGCTATTTTAATGAGAAGGGCAGCAGTATCTTTTCCACGCTTCTGATGGGTTTGCTAGCATGGAAGTCATTTAAGGGTTGCCAGGGTTCACATATAAGATCTCTGGCTTGCCTCCCCAAAACCCCAGGCACAGCCCTTGCGACCCCTAACCTCCGAGGTAGCAAAGTCAGTGCTAAGAACACAGGGGTAGCTGTCTCTTTTGGGTGTTGGTGATCCAGCCACCTTGTTTTCTGTCCATTTTTTTTTTTTTAGACTAATAGTGAATTATACTCTGTTATTCACTATCAGTCTAATAAAGAAATAAACCACGAGAGCTGGAAAGAGACCTCGGCTGGCAGCAGAGGCAAGCTACAAAGTGATTTGAAATGTACATTATTTGGATGCGTTGTGATTCTGGATCTTATTAGAACATTGGAATATTGGGAGCTCCATTGAAAACAATCGAGTGCTCCAAGCTTCTAATGGCCGGTAGAAACCCCGAGCTCCAACAATACCCTCGGGCTCCGTGAGGCCTTTGTTTGACAAATTTAAACATTCTGCCCTATAGGGGCTGAATGTTCTAATAGCAGTAGAGCTATCTGGCGCGGGCTCTACAAGCCTTTAAAGCTCCGCTCCCTTATTAAAGGCCCTTACCTTCGGCTCAGGCTTTTAACCCTGGAGCGGCTTATTCTGCATCCTTTGTATCTAGCTAGCATTCCATTGAAGTCAGTAATGTTAGGGCTGGCCGAGGGATAGTTACACTCCTGTTGCAGGGAACCAGCTGGACAAATAAAGTCCCTGCAACATACCTCTGGCTTCTGGCTGTAACTTGGAGGATGCAAGAGAAAGGTGTGCATGGAACAACATACTGTACTCGTGCTCAATATTTCTAGTTATAAATTATAAATCAGATTAAAGTATTTTTCTTTTCATCTATATTTTGATACACTTCTAAGCCGCCTGAGAGTATTAACTGAACAGTATGGCCATTCAAAGCACCTAACTACCTGTAGTATTAATAATAGGATGTTAACTAAATACGATTTAGGTTTTTGAAGGTGAAGACCCCACCACAGTTTCAGACTACACAGTAGATTAAGTCAACTTTCCTATTTCAAACACTGCTAAGTATTAATTTGAAATCATCATTTTTAATAGTACTGTTAAAATAGTTAACAAATTACAGTTCTGTACTGCCTAAATTAACTGTAGAAGCTAAGGGATGGCGTCACCCGTAATCTTCTAATTCTGAACCGGAAACCAGCAGCTGAAACACCCAACACTTTGCCATCTACTAACAAACCATATAGCCGCATTACAATAAGTGCCCTGGGGGTGCAAGGGGCGTTTGAGCCCTTTTTGCGCCCCGGGGCACTTTGGTATTACAGAAGGGGGTGCAAACACTTGTGTGTCCCCTTCAGTTATACCAATAGCACAGGCACAATTAAAGCGCCAGCGCTACCTTCAGGGGGCATTCCTTCATTTGCACAGGGGGCGTGCCCTATGCAAATGAGGAAATTCCTTTGCTTCTGCACCATATCACAGACATGGGCGCAGAGACAAAGAAACTCTCAGTGCGCCCCCCGAGAGCTTCTTTGCCTCTGCGCCCGTGTCTGTAATATGGTAGGCACAGAGGCAAAGGAATTCCCTCATTTGCATAGGGCACGCCCCTGTGCAGAGCAGCCCTCTGGAGGGGATGTGGGTCCTATGGACTACCCCAGACGTCCCCTTGCAGGCGGGGGCAGTCATTGACTGCCCCGCCTGCAAGCGGATCTCTAAACCCCTATGGTCCCGCCAGCACTGTTAAAACATGGAGCAGCTGAATGTGCGGGCAGCACTAGTTCGCAGCTGCCCTTGAGGCAGTGCATACATCGCAATAGGGCGCATTGTCAATGTTGCGCCGGGCGCACCTTTTAGGTGTGCCCGGCACAAACGACACTGCATAATACGGCTCCATGTGTGCAGCAAGAGTTAAATGGACTCCCAAAAGTCTTCCTCTTGATAGTAATCTGCATATACTCACTCAACTTTTTAATGCTTTTGTTCTCCATTTGAAAAGGAAACCCCTTGACAACAGATGGCGTTAGCCTTGAAAACAATGAGCAAAGAATGACTTTGACCTTTAAATAAATGAGTCAAAACGCGAGCAGAGCTCAGTTCTTACCATGTATAGCTAGGATGCATTTTGTTTCAACATCTAAAATGTTCCTGACTGCTTTCAAGTATAATTATTTTTCTGAGAACTGAATGCAATTGTGTACAGCTGCCATTCAAGCCTCCACCGAAGCAGGGCTCGGTGTACTGGAACAAGACGAGGTTTGTCTACCCACGAGTTACTGAGTCACTGATTATGAGTAATCCGTCAGGGGGTGAATTTAATGTTCCCACAGAATGTCTTTAAAGAAGAATAAACGTGGAAAAGTGCCACGACACAAGGCTTCTTTTTATTTGAAGCTATTTAAGAGCAGATGACAAATCTAAAAACTTTTCACAAAATAAAACGTTAAACATTACTTTGAAAATGATCGCATCCCAACTCCATAAAACAGATAATTCTAGCTTACAATATAACCAGTAACACCCGTGCATTCTGTGAAGTTTTATACTTTACCCAGAACACACAGGAAGGCAGACAATGAAGTCCTGTGCAAAGAGACAATGCATTCCACAATATCCAGTACTGCATTATTCATTAACTCCATATAAAAACTGGGGAGCCGGGCTTAAATCCCGGCCACGCACATTCTGGGCAAAACGACCTAATCATCCCTAGCAATCGGGTTCTCTTGAAAAAAGCTCTAATACCCTTGGGTGTATGTATGTGTTTATATATATGTGTTTATATATATATGTGCATATTCAGCTTGGATGTTATATTACAATTGCATCTAATTGAGTATACTGGTCTTTGCAGCATGCATTTTGCGTCCATGCAAAGTCACCTAAAATAAAAGTAGGTTAAACAAGCGTTTGCGAGCGTTAGAGCTATTGGCGTTGTAAATGACGGTGTCTTTTACCCATGTGTGTTGGTTTGGAGTGGAGTGGATGTATGTGGTTTGAAGTGGAATTATGTGGGTTGAATTGGGATTGTTAGTTGTGGACATTTTGTGGGGTGGAAGGGTGTGATGTGTAGTGTATTTGTGCAGTGGAATTATGGGGCACGGTGAATAGATGGGGGTGACAGCTGCACAGAATAGATAGAAAGGAAGATATAGAGGGATATGTAGTTTGTGCATTAAGTGGTGAATAAACTCCAGACAGAGGCGCAGAAAGAGTGTGTGAGAAAGAGAAAGAAGGGGAGAGCAGGCAAGAGGGTGTGCTTAAGTGTACAGGAGAGCATGGGTTTGAGGGACTGAAATCTTGAAAAGGCACAGGAAAGAAACTGTGCTCGAAGATCTGAAGTGAACCAATATGAGAGAGGCGGAAAGAGTGTGTGAAAGAGGTGTGCGAGAGTATGAGAGTGAAGACCTGGAGGGGCACCCAGAGGGGGAGAGGAGAGGTGGACCAGGGCACAGCGCAAGGAGGTACAGGAAGGTAGCATGTGTGAGCAGGCAGTGTAGAGAGAAGATGGGGAGTGTGAGGGAGGGATGAGAGGGGGCAGTGGAATTGTGAGATGAGTGGGCGTAGTGGGAGTGTGGGGGGTAGATGACCGATTTGTTGGAAGTGCATGTTGAAATGGGTTCTATTGGAATTGTTTGTTGTGGAATTGTGTGGTAAGGGATTGTGTAGTGTGGAGTTGTGTAGTGGAAATATGTGGCATGGTATGATGTGGAATTTTGTGGATACTAATTAAATAGTATAAAGGGTGAGCAGGGAACTTCAATCCACAATGACACCACTTCACAGTCCTGGACTTTTCATTTTACAGATCATTTTTTCCGGCGTGCTGGTCCAATTAATTGAATTCAGCTGAACGAAGACTACAACTCCTACAATGCACTGATTTGTGACCTGAAGGTATAGATAATACCAGGAGAAAACACAGTGACATAGGCTCAGGGGCGGCTGGTGACATTTGAAAATGGCGGGGCGTAAAAGTGCTGGAGGAAACATGCAAAACTCACGTTTAACATGGGCTCCTATGGCAGCTCTTTCCCTTCCTTGACTTTGCCAAAAAACACCCTTCTCATCAATCGATTCCTCCCAAACTTCCTGCACACCCATCAATTCCACCTCCCTGCCACTCACAGCAGCCCCGTTCCTGTCGATCCACTGGAACCCCCTAAAAAACACTTCTCCACGCACCCCAACACCGCCCATTGGATAACATTGCAATCCGGGCCTTCACAAAAAATGCTCTTTTTTCGCACTTCCACTACTTCGATCATCTTCAAACTCACTGGGACACTAGTTCCAGCCATTCCCAAGAATCTCAGCAAGAATTACACAAATCCATTCACTGGAAGGGGTACGACTTTTCACCCAAACACAAGCCCCCCGCAAACCCACAAAAACACCCCAAAATCAGCCAAATCTGGATGGAATTTTGCAAAACCACCCTAAAACCTTCCCAACACCATTATGCACGAACCTGAATCGGGCCCTGAGCCCTAGACTCCGGGAACCCTAGCAAATTTCAACCCTAAACACCACCCCAACCCTACCACCAGCAGTGGGAGAACTGAATTAAAATAAAAACAAAAACTTACCTGACCACCTCTGCTCCTGGTCCGCGTTTGTGCCTCTGCCCCCTTCAAACCGGCACAACACGTCAGCACTGGAGTGGCAACCCCTCAGCCAATCCTGGCGCTGATTGGCTGAGGGCACAGCTTACGCTACGACTGCCGCCTGCCCATTAGGAGACCGAGGGGCTCCTAATGGGCATGCGCAAGGCAGTAAAAACACAAGTACGCATGACTGGGCACGGGCTAAAAATTACACTCCATGCCCACTCATGCGCACTTGTGCTGCCTTTCCCTGGCTTGTCTGACAATGCATGTCAGTCAACATGACGCCGGACCGCCCACGGTCCGACGTCATGCTGACTGACATGCATTGTCAGTTCTCCCCACCCTCGGCGTCTCTGAACTTAAGTAAACTAAGTTCAGAGACACCGAGGAGGGAGCTGCAGGCGCGGGCGCGGGCGGGGGGGGCAACGCCCCAACGCCCCAATGTACGCACCGCGCCTGCATAAGCTCTTAATGCACATGTTGCGAACACGGCATCCTGAAATTTCTCAAGATGCTTGCTAGCTGGTACTATTTCACATGTAATGGTTCATCTTCCTCCAAACTGCATAGCGTTATACACACAAGTCTTTCCAGTATGTGCATTAACCTACTGAGAAGCGTTGCCATCTGCACTTTTAGGAAACTGGTAAAACTAGGGTTCTGTGACCTCAGCAAAGCGTTTCTGTAAAAATCGTCAGAGGCTCATTTAATTATGCTCTTGTCCCATTGAGGAGGGAGGGCAGTCTGAGACACAAGCCCGGGCATGCCACCCTGCCCCCCGCTTGTCTGAAGCAACGCTGCATGTGAGCATGTGTAAGTGGTCTCACAGGACTAGCTGACATCCCCAGGCAGTCAGCTCACCTCTAGGTGAGTCTGGCAGCATATAATCACCGACTTGTTCCTCGGAGACATTGCCAATTTTCATTTTTGTAAAGTATTGCAGAGACCAGGATATGATGAGGAGTTGGGTGGGGAGCAGCACTAGACAACATTGATATATTTTAGAGCACATATACTTACAATTCATAACAGACAGAATTACACGATTTATGGTCAATTGCTGATGCTGGGATTAAAACAAATCCTCGTGGCACAAGATAAAAGCCGAGGCCACCCCATATCTGCTACTGGAAGGAGTGTGGCGCTACGGTCGGAGCTGCTGACATTATAACTAGGGAGCCTAAGATTTTGCGGCACATCACTTAATCTTGCTGTGCCAAAACATGTGACCTTTTGTTATGTAACTGGTGCTCATGTAATGCACTCCAATTCCTGCAGGTCAAGTACGGCTATGTAAAACTGCAAAAAACCTAGTATGGTTTTCTGAGCTGAGCTCCTTTTGTTTGCGAAGCCCAATGACCCGCGGCAAATAAAAAACATAATTAACCCTAAACCATCTGACTGCACAATATCCCTAGATTTCTTGCGTCCATGCCCAACTTAAAGCCAAGGCTGCACAGCATAAAGAAACACTCACCACTTAATACATCTCTCATTTTTACAGCGCGCAGCTAACAAAGGGCGTCCTGGTGCCCAAGTCTTAGTAAAGAAGGAACAAAATGCACAGCGAGGCAGCCACTGAGGCTGTGTGTCCCTTACCTATCAAAATACGCTGAAAGTGCTGAAGATGTTTAGGAGCTCACGGAACAAGAAATCTGCCCACACTAAGTACACACTATGATTTCTGAAAGCTCTTACCCTGAGAAAATTAGAGCGCAGGTCTTCCTCTCTCATTGAGTCTTAGCCAGACATAGCTAAAGAGACCAGGTGTTCCCTATCCAGGGTGTCTCCAGCTTATGCGCCTAACAAACAGGCTTGATTATGTGTGGCATTTCCCTAACAGCTGTGGGATTAAGAAGTAGGATTACATTATTTATGTATCCATGGGAGAGTGGTGTTAAAAGTCTGAATAATTAATATTGAGTAAATGCCCGCATTCAGAAAGATTGGCGTTACAAAAATGAAGCAAACAATCGTACACTTCCCAAACTCCCGAGTGACCCAGTATACATAATATTACGCCAACACAGCAGTACCGTCTCACCACTTTGCTGCCTCACAAACGAGTCTCCCCTAATAACACAAACTTGGTATCGGTATTCAGTACACACATTGAAAACACCCTGCCACTGTACTCTATGTCCTGTTGTGCACATGAGATAGCCAATATGGTGACTCCCTCAAATGCTTCAAGTATAACCTTGTTGCATAATGGAGGGATACAGTTTGTCAGCACTCTCCTCGCTTTGTGGCCTTGAAATACAATAATGCACTATCCACATGGCTAGCACTTTTCACTTCTGCTGTCCTGTAAACAACGGGGAGGAGAGCGAGCATATGTAAAAGATAAACCTGTGCACTCTGCAACAAACAAAAAGAGTGCATGAACACAAAAGGAACAAACCGGCGCATAAAGTAAACAACACACAAACACTTAACATGAGCAGAGGCAGGCCAACAAAATAAGAGCTCTCAAAGTATCCTAAATAACCTGAAGAGTAAGAGCACATCTAACAGGGGCAGACCTCATGAGAGGATACAAAAGTCCAAAAAAAGGGACTTCTAAGCATGTTTATCATATAAACGTTTGCATTTACAATGACAGTAAGTGAAACAACGAAAATGATGAGCGGTACTTGAAGCTCATATTGTAGATACAGCATGTCTCGAAGAGACAGTGCACATGTGCTGCCTAGGCGAGCCCTAATAAAGAGACAAGAAGAACTAAAATGAATCCCCCTTTTAAATACCAGGTGCAAGAGATTAATACATTTTAGCACTGGCAATGAGTGCTTGTGCTGCAAACTGAAGACTTTTCTCACTCTTAAAAAAATGTGATTGAATTAACTGTACATTTCAATTACATCAACCATCATTGGTACTGACGCCATAATTACCCCATGATTAAATTAAAAGTGCACAAGTATCTGATGCCCTTTAACAAAAAAGTCCTCAGGAGAGATCAAAAACTAAATAAAAGCTCTCTATAACTTACTTGAGAACAAGACAGCAATTGTGATCACTATGCAAAGTTGCGCATGACTTATCCCATAGTCCAAAATGTCCAAATATTCTAATTGAATACACAAGCATTGTATGCTGCGATACTACAAAGCCACAAAGATTTCTTAGTCAGATAGTATGCACCACATGATTTTGACGTTAAGTAGTCAAAAGTATACTGTCCACACACACACACAAAAGAAAATTGTCTTTTTTTTCAAATAACACTAAAAAGACAGGCCTGCATTCATGGCAGTCAGGAGACATTATTTTCTTAACACTATGATTCTTGAAACCAACTTACTTGATAGAGTATTGTTTGGGGAAATGTAACATGAAACACGCCACGTAAAAATCAGGAAGCATTTTTTTGGAGGATAGTTAGATGCCTTCTTATGAAAACTAGAATCTACAGGGGTCTCCGGGATTCAAGGAAAGTGTTGGGCTTGCATGAAGAGCCGAGGCCAGCAGGATAACAAAAGGCAGGCCGGTCTTTTGTCTCTCATCCTTGCATGTGCAAGGTGTTAGTCTGGCCAGGGTCTGAGCCACGACCCGGCTAGGGTTTGCGCGTCTGGTGCTTCTCTGACTTTGAGAGCTTGAGAGGGGCTTGGAGTATGACACCTCTCAAAATGTTGGCTTGCTTTGACAAGCAGGAGTAGATGGAATCTGAAGATTCTAAAGCTTGTGTAGCTTCTGCTTAGGATGGCAATCTTGACTGCTCTTCCACTTTCTTCCTCTTTCATGGGTTGTATTTATTCAGCAGTAAGCAGTGTCCCTGCCTTTAAAAATAAATAAGTAAACAAAAATATAAAAGAAAACAGTGCATGGCTACTCCTTATGTTACTAATTCACATTGTTGTCCTTTTGGTATCCTTTTATTAGTTCAATAGCATCTCTACCTGGCACGTCGCCATAACGATTACTGGGTACTCTGTGATTACCGTCTTTTTCCATGTAGGGGAACACAGCATCCCGCTATCCCTGTGGCTAAACTGGGGATGCTTACCCATCACACCTCCAGGCACTGCGTCCTATGACAGAATAGCGCTCACCTCTGTGGACATCATGTATGTCATGTAAACAGTTCACCTATAGGCTAAAAACAAAGTCAATATCCATCAAACCACACATCCTACACAGTGTAGTTTGCCATCCAAGTGGGTACACACTTCTGTGCCCCACATAATGATAGTAAGCGCTACACAAATGGTACAATAAATTCTACAATACACTGGAACACTTGAGTGGCAAAGTCCAACAACTGCATCAGCTGACACCACTGCTACCAAGCTATATCTGGTCAAACGTAGTGGTGTGTAGAGTTTCTAGAGGCCAGAGTTCTTGGATGAACATGGCAGAAAAAGCCTCCGCTCTGCCACCGCAGTCCTAAGTGGCAGTATCCAGTAGAGTGGACTCAATCAGCACACTGCTCAGAGGGATTGAATTAGGAGGTGTGCAGGACAGGAAACAACACCTATTGGCTGCTATTATTTTATTTCAAAGGAGGCGACAGCACAGTTAAGGGGGTTGAGAGGTAGAGTGGGAAGGGACTAGACAAAAGAGCTTGGGAGGGGAGTTCACACATACACACACACACACATTTATATATATACACACACACACATATATACACACACACACACACGTATATACACACACACACACACACACACACACACATATATATATATATATAGATATATATACACACACACACATATTTATTCACAAGGTACATAGGTCAGAGAAGAACTGGGCTAAGATTGAAGGATTGAGAAGTATCAAATCTGTGCCATGTTATTGTCTACCCAAAATAAAATGGAAGCAGGGTAAGACTCCTTTCACCACACTGCCTCTTTTTATTAACCTAAAATGTCATTCACTGCTAATAATGAAAGTGGAAGTTGTTCTGGGAGGAAATTTTAGAAAGTCAGGGGGATGGCTCATATAAACTAAAAAGAACAAGGGTCTATGGGCACCAAAAACCAGACCAGCAAGGTAACACAAGGCAGGCCAATTAGCTCTTGCACTGTTATGGCACCAACCTACCAACAGCTTGGTCTTGCATGCTTGCAAGAGCAGGTTTCCAGTATAGCTAGCGCCAGGAGCCACAGCCTGACTAGGGTGCCCCCGACTAGTGCTCATCTGCTTTTGAGAGCTTGAATCCCTGACCAACACTTGTCCTCCTCAAGTTCAGCAGCGGTATTTGGAATCTGAGCTTTTTAAAGATAGCCTAGTTTCTGCTCAGGTTGCAAGCCTTGACTGCTCTTACACTTCCTTTACGAGGCCTATTTATTCAGCAGCAGGCAAAGTCCCTGCCTTTAAAAAAATAAATAAATAAATACATGTGGAACAAAATTAAATGGTCCATAGCTACTGCTTATATCCCCAATTCCTAGTGTTGCCCTTTTGGTAACCTTTTCCTCATTCTGCAGCACCTCTGTCTGGGGCATGTCTCATATGGACTACTGGGTCGTCTCTGATTACTCCAATTTTTGGTGTAATGGCACACAAAATCCCGCTGTAGTTGTGGCAAAACTGGATACTCTGGATTATAATCCTGATTTACACATCTTTCTCCAACATAAACTCACCCATAATACTGTCAGGCATTTGTGCTATAACACAATAACCGCAAATCAGTGGTCATCACGCATGACACAACAAAAACTCTTCCTTTCCAAACAAAAAACCCTCCCAGCCACACACCCAACACGATGTAGCTTGTTATCCATGTGTTAAGTGATTCAGTGCCCCACACAGACGTAGAAAGCGCTATACAAATCCTCCAATACAATAAATGTTTTGAATACTTTGCATGCACAGAAAACATGCCCTTTGTGCATACCGGAGGTCAATCAATCAATCAAGCATTTGTAGAGCGTACTACTCACCCGCGAGGGTCTCAAGGTGCTAAGGAAGGGGAGGGGGGGGGGGCTGCTACTGCTCCAACAGCCAGGTTTTGAGAAGCCTCCTGAAGGTCAGCAGGTCCTTGGTCTGTCGCAGGTGGATGGGTAGGGTGTTCTATCTCTTGGTGGCGAGGTGGGAGAAGGGTCTGCAGTCGGTGGTCGCTCGGTGGATGCGTGGAACGGTGGAGAGGACGAGGTCAGCGGAGCAGAGCTGGCGGTTGGGAGTGTAGAAGGAGAGTCGTTTGTTGAGGTATGTTGGTCCGGCGTTGTGGAGTGCTTCGTGAGCGTGGGTGAGGAGCTTGAAGCTGATCCTCTTGTTGACGGGGAGCCAGTGTAGGTCTCTCAGGTGGGTAGTGATGTGGCTCTGGCGGGGGATGTCGAGGACGAGGCGTGCAGAGGTGTTCTGTATGCGTTTAAGTCTTTTCTGGAGTTTGGCCGTGGTTCCCGTGTAGAGGGCGTTGCCGTAGTCCAGCCTGCTGGTGACGAGGGCCTGGGTGACCGTCCTTCTGGTTCTGGTAGGGATCCATTTGTAGATCTTGCGAAGCATGCAGAGGGTGTTGAAGCAGGAGGAGGAGACAGCGTTGACTTGCTGGGTCATTGACAGTGAGGAGTCTAGGATGAATCTCAGGTTGCGTGCGTGGTCGGTGGGTATTGGCGCCGCTCCAAGCGAGCCCAGCCACGAGGAGTCGTCCCAGGCGGAGGGGGTGGAGCCAAGGATGAGGACCTCCGTCTTGTCCGAGTTCAGTTTCAGGCGACTGTTCTTCATCCATTCGACGATGGCCTTCATTCCTTCGTGGAAGTTGGTTTTGGCGGTGGCGGGGTCCTTGGTGAGGGAGAGGATCAGCTGGGTGTCATCGGCGTAAGAGATGATGTTGAGGTCGTGTGATCGGACGATGTTGGCGAGTGGCGACATGTAGACGTTGAAGAGGGTCGGGCTGAGGGATGATCCTTGGGGTACGCCGCAGGTGATCTTGGTGGCTTCGGATCAGAATTGAGGGAGGTGGACTCTCTGGGTTCGGTCGGTGAGGAAGGAGGTGATCCAGTCCAGGGCTTTGCCGCGGATTCCTGCATTGTGAAGGCGTGTGTGTAGGGTGTGGTGGCAGACGGTGTTGAAGGTGGCCGAGAGGTCTAGGAGGATGAGGGCCGCGGTTTCGCCGTTGTCCAGTAGGGTCCTGATGTCGTCGGTGGCGGTGATGAGGGCGGTTTCGGTGCTGTGGTTGCTGCGGAATCCGGATTGGGATGAGTCCAGGGTGTTGTTGTCTTTGGAGGAAGCGGGTCAAATGTCTGTTGACGATCTTCTCGATGACTTTCGCCGGGAACGGGAGCAGGGAGATGAGCCGGAAGTTCTTGAGGTCCTTTGGGTCTGCCTGGAGTTTCTTGAGTAGGGTGTTGATCTTGGCGTGTTTCCAACTCTCCGGGAAGGTGGCGGTCTCGAAGGAGCTGTTGAAGATCTTC
This sequence comes from Triturus cristatus, assembly GCF_964204655.1. Taxonomy (NCBI): domain Eukaryota; kingdom Metazoa; phylum Chordata; class Amphibia; order Caudata; family Salamandridae; genus Triturus; species Triturus cristatus. The sequence goes on along the minus strand of NC_140583.1, from coordinate 847,944,347 downwards.
TGGAGTTGGGGTGCGATGTTGGAGCTCGCTTAGTTAAAGATGTGGTGAGGGCAGGGGTCTGACGATGAGCCGGAGTGGATGGTGTTCATGGTTTAATGGTGTCTTCGTTGTTGACGTGGTTCCAGGAGAGCAGGAGGCCGGTGGCTGGGGGGCGGTGGGTCTGGTGTGCAGAGGCTGTCGGGTTGGGGGTCTGAGTGTTGAAGCTGTCGTGGATGTCTATGATCTAGCGGTGGAAGAAGGTGGCTAGAGTGTCGCAGAGGTCTTGTGACAGCGGGATGTCGTTAGAGCTGGAGAGTTCCTTCAAGATGTTGAAGAGTTCTTTGCTGTTGTGTGCGTTGCGGTCGATGCGTTCCTGGGAGGAGGTCCTTTTGGCGGTTCGAATAATTTGGTGGTGCCTGCGGCTGGCGTTCTTGAGGGCTGCGTGGTTGTCCGGTGTCTGCTCATGGCGCCACTTCTTCTTGAGTCTTCGGCAGGACTGCTTGGATGCCTGGAGGTCGGTGGTGAACCAGATGGCCCTTCTGTCGGTGCCTCTGTTTGAGGGTTTCTTGATCGGGCCGGAAGTGTTGGCGCAGTCGTCGATCCAATGCCTGAAGTTACGGGCAGCTGTGTCGGTGTGGTCGGTTGGTGGGTCTTGGGCGAGGGTGATGATTAGCTGGCTTTCGGTGACCTTGTTCCAGCTGCGGTGGGGGTTGTGGGTGGTTGTCTGCGGTTTTTTTCTTTAAGGAGAAGTGGATGCAGCGGTGGTCGGTCCAGTGGAGTTCGGTGGTATGGCTAAAGGTGACGTGGTTGCTGGCGGAAAAGATGGGGTCGAGCGTGTGTCTGGTGGAGTGGGTGGGTGTCGTGACGAGTGGTTTGAGTCCGAAGTTGGTGAGGTTGTCGAGCAGGGTGGCGGAGTTGCTGTCATTGGTGTTTTCGAGGTGGAAGTTCAGGTCTCCGAGGAGGATGTAGTCTGTGGAGGCCAAGGCGTGTGAGCTGACGATGTCGGTGATGGAGTCAGTGAAATGTGGCCAGGGTCCGGGGGGTCTGTAGATGAGGATTCCTCTGAGGGTGGTGTTGGGATCGATGTGGATCTAGAAGTGCAGATGTTCGGCGGTGCTGAGGGCGTCTTCGCTGCTGGTCCATATTCTGAGGGTGTCCTTTTGGACGATGGCGATTCCTCCTCCCGGTCTGTTGGTGCGGTCCCTGCGGGTTATCTTGTAGCCATCTGGGATGGCTATGGCAGCGTTGGGTGCCGATGAGGGGTACATCCAGGTCTCCGTCAGGAAGGCGAAGTCCGGGGAGGATGAATCGAGCAGGTCCCAGAGTTCGACGGCGTGCCTATCGACAGAGCGGGTTTTGAGTAGTATGCATCAGAGATGGTTGTGGCCTGCCCTGGTGGGAGGGGCAGGTCCTGTTAGTGTACGCTGGCTGGTGAAGCTGCAGTTTCGGCAGGTGAAGGGTCAGTGGGTGTGCCTCGGGGTGGCCTTGAAGCAGGTAGATGAACGGCCGGTGTTGAGTGCGTGGAGGAGGTTGGCGTTGTAGCGGTGTTGGGTGGCGTGGTGCTCGCGGGGGCCAGGGGGCCTGGCGCTGGGCACGGTCCGGGCTTGCCTTCGGCCGCCATTAAGAAGGGGAGGTGGGAGGGAGGAGCACCTGGGAGGCGGGTGGGAGGGCGAATGGGCGAGTGAGGGGTCGGGGCCGCAGGGGACGTAGCGGCAGGTATACACTCAGCGAGCAACGGGGGAGAGGAACCAGAAGAGGGGGAAGAAACCAGTGAAAACGCTCAAAATGAAAAGAAACGAGAGCGGGCACAGGCAGACACAGTAGCCCAGAAGAATGGTCAGAAAAACTGTAAAAAAAGCCGAAAATGAAAATTGTAATTTGTTAGATCAGCACAAGTTCCAGTCTTTTGAAAGTTTTCAAAGTCGGTAAACGTTTGCTTGTGAATGCTAATTGATGAGAAAACAGAAAAGCTTCTGCTTTTATAGAATTTGAGCCTCCACTTAATGCAAAGGCATTTAATGTTCCTGAGATGCCCAACATCACATTCCAGTTAGAAACCTTCACAAACGCGCACTTATCCAACAACATATGTCAAACAACAAAAACATGGAGGCAAGTTACTGCTTGTTTGGAGACCCTAACTCTGGAATGCCTTAAACCCACGACTAAGATTAGACTCTAGCCAGCTTCAGTCCAGAAAACCTTTAAAGAATAAAGTCCTCAGTCCATCATTTATAAACCGATGTGCACCGATGAGACTTGTTAAAGTAACACAAAGTAGGGGTACCTAACATATTTGAAAATATCCTCCTTGCTCTACGCTTTTCTTTGGAAACTGCACTCTACGCTTCAGCACACAGCAATGGCCACAAGGCAACATATGTGGTGGTGCTTTATAAAACTCCTAAATAAACAAGCAAAAAGACTGAGCAATACCGTGATATATTTCCTACACAAAATAAGGAAGCCACACATCAGTAGGAATTAAACATCTAAGTGTAAAACTCTTGAATTGAGGCTTGTCTGTGAGCTGTATGTGCCAGAAAGAAGATTCGCAGTCCTCAGTCTTTCCAGGAATGTCCAGCAGGGTAAACGACAGAGCAATAGCCACTCATCATGAGTGTAATGTGTGCAGGTTTCAGCAAGTACAGTAGTTCTCTCCTCTTGGCATCTAACAACTGCATCAGAAAATCTGAATCTCATCCCAAAATTGTTTTACAAAGGGAGCATGTTACATTTTTATCTCTTCCACTGCCATTCACAAACATGAATTCCACGGTGCGATTTGGTTCTGAAATTCACTGAAAGCACTTACACTAGAAAACTGTGCTAATTTAACCAGCTGCAGACTAACACATTTAACATGTCGAGCAGACGCTTGTTCTGTGAATAAAATAAAAAATATATCACTAGCTACTTTGTTATGTTTATGACGAGACCCAACACAATCCCTCAAAAGCTGTTGTAAACCATCTGCAAGGGCCACTCGTCCACTTAAATATGCTTTTTGGGGGGCTGGACACTTCGAAGGCACTGCCACAGTGGAAAGCCACTTTTTGTGCCAGCTGGTGTCAAACTGCTCTCTTATGCCAATGTATGATAACCTGCTCTTGACAAGAAAATAGTTCTTCGCTGCCTCATGATACAGACCGTTCCTATTAGCTGGCAACCTCAATCACCTTTGAAAGCCCATTATCAAACAAACATCTCTCTAATAGATGCGCTCCTAGTAATCTCTACTGCAGGACTCCTCAGATCCCCAGTCTGCCATGACTAGTTTTAACAAGTTACCTTACTTTCAATTGTCTTCCGTTTATTTCTATGCACTGGGTCTCACATTTATTCTCTGGATCTACTGTTCTTCCTCCTATCAATGGAGAGCTGAGAATTTCACCTACTTCTATTAAAGAACATTATTTGAACTGTAGCCCGAACTATTCTGCTGCTTGAATAGTACTTTTTGCACTTATTTTGGTCAATAGAAGGCGCTGGATCTCTTCATAGTGCTTCAGTTGGAATGACTGAATATATTTGAACTTCTATGATTTGTTTTGCATAGCATCTTGCAAATTCGACTAATCAAATAAAAGTGGTGAATAAAACGGTAGTTCTTTCGTTTGCAATTTGCTAAAAGTTGCTCATAGCTATGTCATTTTCATTTAGATTTGTTGTGCTCATAACTTGGATCCCTCATGACAGATGCCACAAGTTGCCAACATACAGTCCAGAAACAAACTCCTCAATTATAACCATTTTAACCACCACATGCTCAACCCAACAACATTGTTACATATTCAGCCCTACGTGACGGCATATTTCTCTGCTAAAATAAAAAATAGCTTTCTAAAACTGCAAATGGGAATAAATCCGACAAAAGAGTGTATGCACCCCTAGACAGAGCAGTGGACAGGTACTAACTGCAGATTATGCGGATAGCCACAGGAATCATTAGTTCATATAGTATGTGTATGTCCTAAACAGATTACAATTCAGAGTATTTCTTTAAAACCCTTATTTTTGAAGATTGGGGTTAGATCAGCAAGCCAGTCACTTGTTAGGTCCTTATCTGGTGAGTCGATTCCGCTGTTATGCCAGCTAATACAAATTTTACATGCAGCTGAAAAATGTTTGGTATCGCCAGTTTGAGATGTATTAAATATGTATCGCTTGAATTTAAGAGATCGTCCGAACAGTTATACACCTTGTAGAACAAACTGAACTTATTGAAACTATTTTGGGACAGATATACTTGATACACTTTATTATTGTCCTTGAACTATGAAATTACTAATTGTGGCACGTTGTCACTTTAACACACAATAGGTGCAATATCTTGCTATAGTAATTGTTGATGTTTAAAAAAAAAATTGTTTCATCAATGGAATTACTATTTATTGCATAATTTGTATCACTCAACCTAAGCTATCTTCTGCACAGTTTGATACCTCGTAGAACAAAGTGTATATGCTATCAGGGTAATAATTAAGCAATGTAATTACTGAGACTACCCTGGGACAGACTTAATTGATGCACTTTATTATTGTTCTTGAGCTATGGAATTACTAATTATGGCTCGCTGGCACTTTAACTCGCAATATGTGCAATATCTTGCTATAGTAATTTTTGACTATTTTAAAAATAATTTTTTTCTTTCTGGAATTCATATTTATTGCATGATCTGGTCCATGTTTGATTTTATTACATACTTATGAATTTACTGGTACAATTGTTAATAACATTTGCAGTACAGAGTTTTCTGTTTTTATATATTATGTGATTGTGAAGATGATTTGATTGCAATGATTTTTTTAATCACGCAATAAAGAATTTACTTACCAACGCAACCACATGCACCTTAAGAACACTGTTGCTAACAACACTTCTCCAAACCTGCACCATTTCCTATAATTACTCATCTTACTTCTCCACTTTTATCTACAATACTGGTTCATTAGCCTGCACTTTTAGCTCAAATTCGCCCAACTCTTCAATTGCAGGCACAACCATTCTCTACCGTCCTTTCATCCACAACCTTACTACTGATCTTAATACTGGCCTCCTTTTTAGGTCTGACCTTTGAGACAGCTCTTGCTGTACCACCAAACTATTGGTTTTCCACAAAAAAATCAAATGTAACATATATACAGAAATTGCTTTATGGTCAGTAGGCTTCTTCCACTGGTCTATTAAATTGTAAATTCAATTTTGCTTCTGCCCATCAATTCATATGGCACAGGGCAATGAGTTCGATCCCTTTACCCAAGGTCTCCTTTCAGATTTGGTGACTGTTCAAAGTTTGTGCTCAATGTTCATATCCGCCTAAAATCGATTCCTTTCTCGTCCTTGATAAAGATGATTCAAAGTGTGTTTTTGCATTGTTTTTTTACACCAACATTTATTTTCCAGTTCCTTTTATTTAATTTATATTTGCTGTTAGAAAGTGTTTAAGTGATGCTGTATCCTTGTAGCTGCCTGCAATACCAGTGCTATTTGGCATATTTTCTTTTTGAGGCATAGGACTGCAACAAAAAAATACTATCGCCATTGGCAATGCCAGACCTATTGGCTTTACCAATGCTTGGTTATAGTGAAACCACGGTTTGCACAAACAGCTCCTTTGCCTTTTTTTCAGCATGTGCACTAAATATTTTTGAATTAGCACAATGATGGACTCTTTGGCAGAACAGGTTCTCCTGCTCTTATCTACAACTTTTGTATCTCCTTATATTTTGACCACAAGTTATTGAGGTTTCAAACTTTATTCTACGCCATATTTCTATCTCCCCCTTACACTATCCCCCAGCCCAGACCTTCCTTCGGCTCATTCTTAGACGTGCTGGGATTTTGATCAATCTCTGTCAAACAAATCTTCCTGTAGCATTCCTGCTCCACGAACACCACCATGTACTGACACAAGCAGGGAGAGAAAGACAGAGACAGACAGACCACGCCACAGTCGCAATATTTGTCACTCAAAATTAGTTAATATCAGATTCTTAAAACCTTTCCAGTCAAGATTAGATCACTTCCTAAAACTCTTTCCTTTGCACCCCAATACTGCTGTTAGCTGCTGGTACTGTGTCTCTCAAAAACATGTTGCCAGACTGAAAACAAAAGCCTTCTTTTTGTCTGTCAACACTGTGCTACCGTTCAAGCTCCCCTGCTGCCACGTCTCCTGTCCCTGAGATGTCTCGTCGTTCTTCACTGAGATGCAGACACTGCTCCATCACTGCGCACCCTCAGAACCACTCCAAGAAAACAAGGTATGTTTTCCCCTGAACTGAGCGCTCTTAAACGAACCCGATACTACCCTCAACCTCAACTAATAAAGCCTGCTCTGATTATTGATCTTGATGGCAGTAACCAAAACAAGTCTTGAGCTCTTGAAAAAACCCGTGCTTTGTTAAACCATGAGAACTGTCAAAACTGTGAGCAATGGCTGTCTAAATACTCTTTCCAGTGCTTCCGAGAAGCAGATAGTGCAGAATCTGGAGACTAACCCAGATCTTTCTCTATTGGTTCTCTAAGAGACACTGCGCTTTTAACTGTTTTGTTTGCCATTATATTTAGTTTTTTCCCCCAAAGATATCCCTATCCCTAAACAATGTTTGCATCCCTCCTTGACTCCGGATGACCACTTTGTCTCACCGCTCTCTAAAGAGTGTGCTTACATTTCAGCTAAACCATTTTCTCACAATATGATATATTTGTGGCGTGTGGTATGGTCCCAAAGATATTCCCACATTTGATCTAAACATCTTTATTAAAAAATAAATAAATAAATACACTCTTAATTAACCACCTCTTTCGCTCTCATCGGTTGGATTATCGTGTTGGGCCCTGCACTGAAAATGCCTTCATTGTCATCTGGGATGACATCTTGGTCCCAGCAGATGAGCTTCCACTCCATTTTGCTTCAGGAAGGTTGACACTGGTATGCAGCACAGTAGTACCATTTTGCAATGTCTCATTCGGTTAGAAAAACATGCCAGGTTCAACACATGTTTTTGAAGATGCCTGTTGGAACAGGAATGTCCCCTACATAGTATACGGTGTGTTCCCCTGCTATGAGTCCTCAACTGCTTGTAGACTAGGTCTCCTGACCCGGCCCTAGCATCACAATAATCAAGCATGCCCTTAGAAGCCTAGGCATGTCTGTGACGATACGACCTGTCTTGTACACACAAAATATGCCCTTATACCAAAGAAATATATCTACTGTCTCTGTCCTGGATACATCACAAAGTGATGGTGGCAGAACACTGTTTTTGAGATTGATAGTGTGATCAGACCTGTTGAGCGTGTGACCTACAGACCCCATTATGTAAGGTTCTGCTGTTATGAGTACAATGGGAACCATGACCTGGCATCCTGTGTGTGTGTGTGTGTGTGTGTGTGTGTGTGCAGAACTCGTGCAGTAGTAAGACTCTGAGCTTGAGTGAGCCTGAAAGCCGACGTCAAGAGGATCCATTTAGGATCAGGTCTAGCACAGCACAATATGGAGCATGGGGACATTTTTCCCCAGACAGTATATTGCCTGTATTCCTGTGGTTAGAGGGTAGAAATTCAGACACTTAAGTGAAGAGGATGGAGACAGGGCTTCCTATAGAAATTCCATTAGGGCTTTTGTCAACATGTATCTGTTGATTAGCTCTTTCCAAGCACTACTATTTGGTTGATGGTAGGGGTGAGGGGTAGTACTGTGGTGTCTGTTGTGCAAGGCGATAAAGTTTCTAGGACAGGTTTGCTCTTTTGTTTATCCCTGATTACTACTTTATAGAGGCTTATTAGAGCCAGGTGTAGAAACCATACACTTCTTTGTGCTAGTGCTGTGGAGGCTCGAGTTCAGATACAACCGGAGTTCTACCTGCTGTGAGATTCACCACTCTACACAAAGGATGTGTCTGGAGTGCAGCCTTAACATAACACTTAAAAGTAGTAACACCCCAAATGTATTCTACAGTTGGAGACAATGGATCCAGAACTCCCTCTCTAGAAAATGTGAATACGAATGGGACACTAATCATCCCACTTTGTTCCAATTGCAAGTCCTTCATAAGTAAGGAAAGCAGTGCTTCACCCCTCGCCAACCTCGGACTTCAGCAACTGGTCAACACCCCCACCCACTTCGCCGGCCACACGCTCGACCCACTCTTCTCGTCCAGCAAGCACGTCACCTTCAGCCACTCCACCGGACTTCACTGGACCGACCACAGCTGCGTCCATTTCAGCTTCAGAAAGAACACGGTCCACCATCACCCGAAGCAGGCTCCCCACAGAAACTGGAGCAAGATCACCGCCGACCAGCTCGCCACCTCCCTCAGCCAGAGCCCACCTGTCAGGACCACGGACCCTAACACAGCTGCCCTCGACCTCACGCAGTGGCTGACCTCCTGTGCCGACGACCTCGCGCCACTGAAGAACCCCCTCACCAGGCCCAGAAGCAAGAAGGCCCCCTGGTTCACCGACGAACTTAAGGACTCCAAGAAGGCCTGCCGCACCCTCGAGAAGGCCTGGCTCCTCAACAAGACCGCCGACAACAGAACAGCACTGAAACTCGCCACTCGCAGACATCACCAGCTCATCCGCACCACCAAGAAGAAATCTCTGCGGGAACGACTGGACAAGAACGCCCACGACAGCAAGGAGCTCTTCAACATCGTCAAGGAGTTCTCCAACCCCAGCACCGGCAACAACGACATCACTCCCTCACAGGACCTCTGCGACTCCCTCGCCTCGTACTTCCACCGCAAGATCGCCAACATCCACAACAGCTTCGACATTTCACCCCCGCACCCATCGGCCGTACCTTCGCACCCCGCCGCCACCCTCCAGACATGGACCGAGGTGACCCCCGAAGACACGTCACGCATGATGAACACCATCCACTCCGGATCTCCGACCGACCCGTGCCCCCATCATGTTTTCAACAAGGCAGCCTCTACCATCGCACCCCACCTCCGAGACATCATCAACACCTCCTTCAACACAGCAACTTTCCCGGAGAGCTGGAAGCACGCCGAACTCAGCGCTCTGCTGAAGAAACCAACAGCGGACCCGACCGACCTCAAGAACTTCCGCCCCATCTCGCTCCTTCCTTTCCCCGCCAAAGTCATCGAGAAGGTCGTCAACAAGCAACTGGCCGCCTTCCTCGAGACGAACGGATCCCTCGACCCATCACAGTCCGGATTCAGAGCCAACCACAGCACCGAGACCGCCCTCATCGCAGCCACCGACGACATCCGAGCCCTGCTCGACAACGGCGAAACAGCGGCACTCATCCTCCTAGACCTCTCCGCAGCATTTGACACTGTCTGCCACCGCACACTAGTCCAACGCCTCAACGACACCGGCATCCAAGGGAAGGCTCTGGAATGGATCATCTCATACCTCTCAGGCAGAACACAGAGAGTACGCCTCCCTCCGTTCCGCTCCGAGGCCACCGAAGTCATCTGCGGCGTCCCGCAAGGATCGTCGCTCAGCCCCACTCTCTTCAACATCTACATGAAACCCCTCGCTGCCATCGCACGCAAACACAACCTCAACATCATTTCCTACGCCGATGACACCCAGCTAATTCTCTCCCTCACCAGAGACCCCGACACCGCCAAAGCCAGCCTGCACGAAGGGATGACAGACGTCGCTGAATGGATGAACATCAGCCGCCTGAAACTGAACACGGACAAGACAGAAGTCCTCATCCTGGGACCATCACCCTCCGCATGGGACGACTCCTGGTGGCCCCCGGCACTAGGCACCGCACCTGAACCGACGGACCACGCACGCAACTTGGGCGTCATACTGGACTCCTCCCTATCGATGACCAGACAAGTCAACGCCGTCTCCTCAGCCTGCTTCCACAACCTCCGCATGCTCCGAAAGATCTTCCGATGGATCCCAACCGAGACCAGGAAGACGGTCACCCACGCTCTCGTCACCAGCAGACTAGACTACGGAAACACCCTCTACGCCGGTACTACGGCCAAGCTTCAGAAAAGACTTCAGCGAATTCAGAACGCCTCCGCCCGACTCATCCTGGACGTCCCCCGACGCAGCCACATCTCGTGCCACCTGAGAGACCTGCACTGGCTCCCGGTCAACAAGAGGATCACGTTCAGACTCCTCACCCACGCACACAAGTCCCTCCACGACCTAGGCCCAGGGTACCTCAACAGCCGCCTCACCTTCTACACGCCCACCCGCCGGCTACGTTCCGCTAACCTCGCCCTCGCCGTCGTCCCTCGCATCCAGAGAGCCACCGCTGGAGGAAGGTCATTCTCCTACCTGGCAGCTAAGACTTGGAACTCCCTACCCGTCCACCTGCGGATGACCCAGGACCACCTGGCCTTCAGGAAACAGCTCAAGACCTGGCTGTTCGAGCAGTAGCAGACCCCCTTCCCCAAGCGCCTTGAGACCCTTACGGGTGAGTAGTGCGCGATATAAGTTCCATGATTGATTGATTGATTGATTGCTTTACGGAGCACTCGAAGGACAGATGTGTGATCAGGACTGGTGTCTGCCCGTCAGTCTCCCAGATGTTAAAACCTAAAGTCTACATCTTCTACTGGCGGAGCTGAGGCTCTGCTTAGTGTCTAGAAGGTTGTCGGCCTGCTGAGAAAGGAAAGGTGTTTGACCGGCCCTGTAGGAGGAGCGTCTGTTCAGAAGGTAAACCCAGTGGGTCCCAGGGACTGTGGGATGCCCAGAGGAAGTGAACAATATGAGAGCTAAGCCAGGAGCACCTCTTGCTGCAGAGGGCACCCTGGTCTCTTAGACAAGGGTCCAAAAGGAACAACTTCAAATCTTGTCAGTGTGTCGACCTGAATCAGGGCTGCAACTCTCTGCCTTGGCCTGATCGGGGCTACAACTGCTTCCGTCAGATTGATCTAGGTCGCAACTGCCTGCATCAGACAGATCGGGGCACCAACAGCTGTGGTGACTGCACTAGCCCGGATGATCACTGTGCCTCAGTCAGCTGATTAAGCCTAGGCTTAACTCCCATCCTGTGGAGGGACAGAGCCACAGCACCCAAGACCACGCCTACACATACCTGCCAGGGCGGCAGCTCACCATTGAACTGAGCCGGCGACTAGGTCAACAGAGACAAAGGCTACACCTTGCCTCTTCAGGGCACATGAGATTGTGTTTATTCACCACTGGCCTACGGATCTGCTTGGCAGGAGAATGAGAGACTAAACACATTAAACACTATGCCAGCAGGGGTAGGAACCTTGAAAAATGTGAACTGAGGGTGCAGTTGACTTGTGGGGTAATTGACACTGCACAGAGTCGGATTCATGCTACTGCCCTAACTGATGGGGGAGGAAGGCTTCAAAGGGTCACCAGGTTAGAATTAGCACAAGGGAATCAGATTGTGTAGCACCACACTACCTCCCTGAGCATGGGAAAGAGGTGCACTTGACAAAGTTTGCAGAGCAATAGTAGGACGGACCCAAGGACATCACTAGCAAATGACCTCAACCATCTTGGTTGGAGCCCAGTTGCCCTGTTGCCTTGTAGTCCCCTAAAAAGGTTCTTGCACTGCCCTAACCGCTTGTGGAATACTTTAAATATATCTGTTACTGCTGCCACTCATAAAACTTGAGAGTGGAAATCATGTATCATCTTATTCAGATGCATCAGTGCATCAATGGACCTTACGACTCCTTGACCAACATGTCCAATGTTCTTGGAATCGTTGAAGAACAGAGCAGCAAGAAAATGGCTTAAAACTGAATAGCTCAAAAAATGGAAACCATGGCCCTTGGATTAAAATATTTAGTCAACTTCTGTCTCTTGCTATTGCTGCTCACAGACACCAGAGAGATCCAGACCTTCACTTTCTAGCAATTACCACAGCAGATGTGTGTCAAATGGAAACTGTGGTTATATGTGATTTCATAGAAAAATGATTTAATAGAATATCATTACTGAGAAACCATGTTATCTAAACAGTTTAGTGCAAATTCTCAGAATGAATGGCATTTACATTTCATAGAAATTTCTTTTTGATCAAAATTGGCAGCTGCTTGTATGTTTTTAATGAGTAAATTAAATGTTTGCAGACTTTACTATCAGAAAGTTTTACGGATGCATTTATTTCAGTGTTTTACTTCTGGGGATATTATTTTAAATGTATCTCATTTACATTGTCAAACAAACACTTCAGATGTTTTTAGTTCACTGACGACTCTTCACCACTCAAACACCATCAATACCTGCCTCCTAAAAAACCCTCACTATAACTAAACTACAATCATCTCTGAACCCTAAAAGCCCTTTCTATCCCTACACTCCACCTATAGATGAACCGTAAAACCCCCTCACTACCCCTAAGCTCCACCCCTTACTGTACCCTAAAAAAAACCTTTCTATACCTCAATCCCACCCATCCATGACCCCGTAAAACCCCTCACCACAGGCAAACTCCACCCATCCCTGAACTTTGAAAAAACACTCATTGCCCTTAAACACCATCCATCCATAACCCCTAAAAAATCACTCACCACTCCTAACTCTAGCCATCCTTGAACCCTAAAAAACCCTTTCTACATCTAAACTCGATCCATCCCTGAATCCTTAGCCCTCTAAGCCACACCCAAATCTGAACCCTATACTTTTCACCAGCCCTAATTGAACTAAAAAACCACAAAAAAAAAACTTCACAGCCCTAAACTACTCTCTTCTGTGAAGCATAAAAAACACCCATCACCCATAAATTCTACCCATTCCGGATACCTAAAAAAGCTTCACCACCCCACAAATGCTGCCCATTGCTGAGCCCTAAACCCCCTTTCTATGCCTGAACTCCAATCCTGACCTTAAAACCACTCATCGCCCCTAAACATTAGCCATCCCCGAACCCAAAAAAAACGTTTTATTTATTTATTCCGAAACGACCCCCAATTTTATTGTGATTTTGGATTCTTCCTTAAAATTATCTTTCCTTTAAAATGTTTGTTTTAACTTATGATACTTTGTATTTCTTTAAAAGTGTCTTTTCTTAAAATTAGTTTTCAATCATTTGGTATCCTCCAATGTGGTTTTTCAGTTTTCGGGTTTCCATTAATTCACATACTTCAGGATATTGCTCCATTGTGCTGTTGGCATCTCAACTCTACAGCAGTTAGACATTTGAGATAAAAAGCCTATCATTGCCTGCTTAACTTCTGGAAAGTAGTGAAAACCACTTATTTGCCTTCTTCATTCCAGTTTACAAGGAACATGTCAAAAGGCATATTATGGAGGGGGCGTGGCTAGCAGCCAGGCAAAATGGCTGCAACCTAGTGGAGCTCCGTGACCGGGAGAACTCTCCACATTAATCCGATCACTTATCCGGCATCTGCACGCTTAAGAGCGGCACCGGCGCGACTGGAACGTCTGGGCACTTAATTGTGCCTACTGGGAGCCTCGTGGAGGTGGCAACAGCCGTACGCCAGGTGGGGACAGATTGCGGCCTGCCTGCCGCTTTGGAGCCAGGACCTCGCATGGACCATCTACCTTCGGCCACGCACGGACCGGCGGCCGCCGCCGGGGGCATCGGAACCTGCGACACCGGACAGGCCGAGGGACTAAGAGCGGCCGCCCGGGACATCTTGAAGAGCAGTCGCACACATTCCACATCTGGGACCCCATTGAGTCAGGCGGGGAGCGGACATCGTTCAATTGAGGGCCCCGGCAGCGCTCACGGCGGGCCTACCGACGACGCGCTTACAACCAACGCCGAGCCGCGGGGACCTCCCAGGTGCACCAGCACTCCTTACCGGCCCCAGAGCTGAACGCACGGACGGGCTGGCGTCCATTCCTTAGAGGGCACCGAGGCCTCATCCGGAATCAAACAATGGTGACGGCCAACTCCCCCCAGGGGCCCCCGCATTAATACCACCTTCACCAGCACATAGAAGTGCTCCTGCATACGGCAATCGTAACATTGCCTCGGACAACAGCCTCAGGCCCCAACGGACACATCAAACAGCCATGAAGGTAGAAGACCGCCGCGACCCACCTGCACAAATATACTGGGGTCGGTGACTACGCAGCTTGCCTCCATAAACAGGGCTCCAGTGACTCTGCTGGCAACAAGAGCCTCCACGTGCGTGACGACGGCGTTCCCCCACCATTCAAGCAAGGTGTGTGTTTAGGGCTGAGGAGGCACCGCTTGGGCATACAGGGCGGGCAGCGGATCCACAGCGCCGGCCAATTTATTGGGGAGCTCACCAATTACACTACAGCACAGGCTTTAGCTTGCTATACTCCAAGCCCCACGGCAGAGTGGTGGGCGGCGACGCAACTTGCGACCCGACCAGCAACACCACAGGCTACTGGGGACTGGGTAGGAAACCCGAAAGGCCGCGCGTACTATCCTACAACGCGGCAGGCAGCGGTGACTACTGCCCTCACCCCAAGGTGCCTGCCACGACCCCAATTGTGGTGGCAGGGATGGGAGGCCGTGGCCCACGAGGCGCACCCACTAGCAAATTGGACAAGTTTCCGTACACCAAAAACCCGCCGGACAAGCCACAGACGAGCCTGGTGCAGTCTGAGGTTACTGCTGCAAAAGGGCCTGACACAATCACGCTGGTGGACGTAATAGGTGCCCTCCAACAACTGCAGTCCACTATTGGCACGATTTCCACAGACATTTCCCTGATCCGATCGGACTTCTCCAAGTTATCGCAAAGACTAACAGAGGTGGAATCTACAACAGCGACCCTATCCACAGACACGGCCACGCTGCAACGACAGGTGCGCAGCCTGGAGGAAGATAACAAATGTAACCTCGCCAAACTTGGCGATCAGGAAGGGTGCTCACGCCGCAACAATGTGCGCATCATCGGTGTTCCAGAGAAGATGGGCGGCCCGGCCCTGGACCTCTTTGTGGAAGACCTCCTGAAAAACCAGCTGCAGCCACGCGGACTTTCCAGCTTCTTCTCCATAGAGAGGGCTCACCGAGTGCCGGCTGGGAGGCCTTGCCCTGGTGCCCCCCCAGGGCAATTCTGTCCCGCATCTTCAATTTCCGAGATTGTGACGTTATCCTGCAGGCAGCCAGGATAGCCCCGCCGATCCGCATCGAGAACTCTACGGTCACGTTCTACCCGGATTATACAGGCGGCAGTCACTAAACAACGTCAGAGCTTTCTGGACGTCAAGAAGGAACTGAGGGCCAGAGAACTTAAGTATTCCATGCTCTTCCCAGCGAAACTCAGGGTAGAAGCAGAAGGAAAAACCTGGTTCTTTGTCACGCCTGAGGAGGCCCGGGACTGGTTGGAGGGATGGCGTCCAGCAGCACAATCCCGCAAACCAAGTACCCAGCAGCACCAACGTACTCGGCGAGTCGCAAAGATCGAAATCACCGGAATCCAGCAACAAAGAAGGGCACGCGACCCGGAGGGCAAGAAGAACCAACACTGGACTAGCTCAAAGACACATTCCTCTCTGAGCGCGCACTGTCCCATGACAGGTTTGCTTTACTTAGTAGCCCAGACGCCGGGCGCGTCACATGTGCAGTGGCGGCTGTTCCGCCTCCATGAGGACTGTTAGCCGTTGATGGTGACGCCGGCAGGGAGGGCTTCCTTGGACACGGACACTCACTCGCCCCCACGCAAGTACCAGTTCTGGCGCAAAAGCACTCTGCTCAGTAGGGGAGGGGGGTAGTTTAGGGACAGCCGGGCAGGGAGGGGGGAGGAAAATATGGGACAGTTATTAGTGTTGTGTCTCGTTTGGTTAAGATTCTTGACCGGAAGACAGAGACCGAAGTTTATGTTCACGTTTGAATTTTTTAGTTTGTTGATGTTTTGCTGCCCACTGCTTTTGCTGGACAATCTCAGGTTTGCACACGCATGACCCAACGACCACCACACATTCACCCAATGCCTACCGATCACACTACTGCTCCGAGGGGGATAATTCCAGACCTCGCACAGCCACCGCCAAGGGACACCCATAAACCTAGTCCACCTCTTACTATGATCTCATGGAATGTTAACGGTTTATGCGACAAAATAAAGAGAGGGTTAATACTACAATATCTCAAGAGACACACGCGCTCAGTGATGCTTTTACAAGAAACTCTCCACTCAGTTGAGTCTTGAACGTATTCTAGACATCAAACACCTCCCCAGAGGGATATCCGATCATCTGCGATTTTACTCATATACACCCTACAACATACTGGGAGACAGCACATATACCCCATATACCCGGGATACATGAGAGACCCGACCATAGGTAAACAACTACACAAGACCACGAAACACTATTTCCAAGACAACACGCACTTGGTGCCCTCTCCCACCATTCTCTGGGAGGCGTACAAGACAGTCATATGCAGACAAGCAATTTCCCTGATCACTACACACAAGCGAAACAAAGCCCAGCAGGTGCAGGAGATTGAGAGGGCGGTTAGCCTTGCGGAAGCAGATCGCACAAGAGAACCGACTGATAAGGCAACCCACAAACTAGCCTGCGCCATGCAGGCCCTCAGAGACAACACGTGGGAGGAAGCCAAGGCCAGAGTATGACAAACGCAACACACAATTTATGAAGTACGGGACAAAGCAGGAAAACTCATTGACTGGCTGGACAAAAAGGAACGTGCAGATCGCTGGGTGACCCGGATACACACCCTATCCAGGGAGGAAGTCACAGACCCGCAGGACATAGTCACAGCTTTCGCGCACCACTACCAGACGGTTTACACGCCAGCCTCACACGCCACTGTGAAAGAAAACATGGCCTTCCTGAAAGACATACGTTTGCCAAAGTTGACCGCCCACGAGACACAAACACTAGAAGCACCCCTCACGGCTGATGAAATTACAGCAGCTATTATAGGACTCCAACCGGGTAAAGCACTAGGTCTGAATAGCATTCCCGTGGAGCTCTATAAGAGAGAAGCACACATACTATGGCCCCACTTGCTACAGATGTACATAGACAGCCTGGAAGCGGGACAATTGCCAAGAGACCAGAGAGTGGCCACCCTAGTGGCCATTCCAAAGCCAGGTAAGCCCCCTGAAGAATGCACCTCCTACCGCCCTATTTCACTTCTCAATGTGGAGGCCAAAATATTGGCGAAGGCACTGACGACTCGGCTCCAATCCCACCTTTCATCCCTTGTCCACCCCGACCAATCAGGCTTCATGCCAGGTCGTAACACAGCAATGAATCTGAGGCGACTACATGGAGTACTGGCCCGCATGCCGACGATACAGGAGGAGGCGGTTATCCTATCTTTAGACGCCAGCATGGCGTTTGATTGGGTGGAATGGCCCTTCCTTTTCGCAGTGCTGCAGAACTTCGGTTTTGGGCCTCAATTTCTGGCCTGGGTCCGGCTTCTATACACACAACCACTGGCACACGTGGTGATTAATGGGAGGGTGTCCGAGGACTTCCCCCTGGGCCGAGGGACCAGACATGGCTGCCCCCTATCCCCGTTATTGTTTGCCCTTGTGCTTAAACCACTCGCGGTCTGGATTAGGGAAGACCCAGTGAGAAGGGGACTGCGTTGGTCTGAGGGATGAGAGGACCGCATTTCCCTTTACGCAGACGATATTCTGTTATACATGGCCTCACCCAGCCGCTCAATTAATTGCCTGCTAGATATATGTGCATCCTATGGCAGATTCTCGGGATACACGATCAATTGGACAAAATCGGTCATATATATTCTCCACGGTCCCCCGCCGCGGCTGCCCAGGGGCGTGACAATACAAATTGGTGATGGAGGGTTTAAATATCTAGGCATTAACATTACCCCAGACAGCGCTCATTTCTATGAACGCAACCTTGCACCCCCGCTTAAGAGACTAAAAAGCTATGTGAAACATTGGCACTCCCTTCCTCTGACCCTGCTGGGCCGAGCGGCCCTTTTCAAAATGATGGCCCGCCCCAGGTTTTTGTAAGTCTTCAGAACACACCAACCCCAGTCCCTGATTCCTATTTTAAAACCATTGAGGCAGCAGTGAGCGACCTCCTATGGGACGGGAACCCCCCCCCCCCCCCGCATAGCGATGAACAAACTAACAGGAGCTGGTATGACGGTGGGATCGCTCTGCCCTATGTGCGGCTGTACTGTTGGGCCTCCCAACTTATAATAGTGAACCAGTGGCTCCACGCCCCGCACGAGGAACCGGCACTGCGTATGGACAGAAACGCCCTGGGCACGGATACACTCTTGGGCCCACTGTACAACAAGGCCCAAACACGCACATTGACTGGCCCCACTGCTCACACAACGCACACGTGGTTCAAAGCACAGGAAGTGCTGGGCTGGGAAGGAAGGACTACCCAACACACACCACTCTGGGACTCCCCTAAATTGGGTATGCTCTGTAAGAGTAAGGGTTTCGCCCGTTGGGACCTTATAGGAATCTCCAGAGTAGAAGATCTGTGGAAAAAGGGGGAAGTAGTGACGTTTGCTCATCTATGCACAACATACCAGATGGCTGATTCGGAACAGTTCCGATACCTACAAATCAAACACACACTCACCGAAGCCATTTCCCAAGGTGACGATCTCCCCGAATTATCGCCACTAGAAGATCGCCTCCTAACGGACCACCTTACCAAAAAGTCAATCTCCCTCACGTACTGTAAACTGGTGAATAACCAGAAAGATCCTACACGCGCCCTGAGAGAGAAGTGGCGGATGGACGTGGGGGACATGCACGATCAGGACTGGCAGGAGGCCCTGGCATCCCCCCGTGAGGTAGCGATCCCATCCAGACTGCAACTTGTGCAACTAAAAATACTACATAGAAAATACTATACTAGGACAATGATTCACAAGATCGGACGGGCCAAGACACCTTTATGCTTAAGGGGTTGTGGGCAACTGGGTACGTTTTTTCACACGCTATGGGACTGTCCCGTCATTGCAAGGTACTGGGGACAAGTTCATGGCTACTATCGCCAGGGTCGGAAGAGTAGAAGTTCTCCCAGAACCCCGGCGGTGCCTCCTCAATATATGGGAACCTACTGATCTCAACCGCGCAGCACAAACATGAGCAACCCTGGGGATTACTCTGGCAAAACGAAACGTTGCACAACACTGGGGAGCGTCCACTGCCCCTCTACACCATCATTGGTGTCAAGACTTAGATAGGGCAATGGTAGCGGAGAAAATGGTATTTATCCACAGGGGTTGCCCCCGTAAATGGACACGTGTATGGGGCAGATGGAATGCATTCCAAGGCAACATATGCTCCCCTCCAGCGGAGGCCTTGGACCCTGACCTAAGTGACAACCTCTCTGGCATGCTATGGGTGCGCATGGAGGCACGGACTTGATAAATGCTACTTGGATACCACAAAGATGGGGGCGCACTGCAAAGTTGTATTCAATACTCAGCGTTATATTGCCTTGTCAATTGTACAATGTGAGATTGTTAATAACATCTGATGTCAGCAAATCTGTTTTGTTCATCAATAAAAAAAAATTATAAAATCAAAAATCAAAAAGGCAAATTATGCTACAAATTGTGTAAGAACATACAAACGTTATTTCCTTAGAGTATACAAATATAATTTGCCCCAAATCTGCCGTACAGGATTCTACTCAATTTGTTTTTAAACAATCCGCTAATAATCTAAGTTTTCACTATTGGAATTTAAAAGCATGTGATCTAGTCTGTCATTTACCTCCGAATGTTCTTATTGTGAAAACTTTTATAAGATGTTATGAAACTATTTATAAAGTAATTTTATCTTGTTTATAATAAATCTCTGAGAGCAGGTCCATAAATGCAGGTCGTTTTTCATTTTAAAATATTCAACTTGAATTTCCCTTTTCTATACTTTTGGCAAGACTCATTCCTAAACCCAGAAACTAATATTCATGTTCATATATTGATTTATTCCTCTAGATTGTATCCACTCTCAGAAAGGCTCGAAGAGGTGTGTGTCGAAAAACATTTTTGGGCACCAAAGTTCTACTTAAGTACACAAAAAGTGTCCTGTGCATGAATAAATATCTTATCCTATTTAGCTGTAGATCTGCACATATTTACCCCTACAGATGGAAATTTATATTGAGGAAAGCCTGCACTATCTTGCAGGGGTACAGGGAGTGTGAAAGGAAAGGCTGCAGGACAGCATTTCTTTTCTAAGGCAAAACAACATTTTTAATCCCTGTGAATGAACCATACAAATATTTCAATGTTTATCTCTAGTGAGGAAAGTACACAAGGCACCTTTTTCATTCTAAAGTGTGATGGAAACAGATTTTAATAGGGCAAAAACAAATCAAGACCCTTTACTTAGTGACCCGCAAATGAAAAATATTTGATGAAACCCATTTTGAACACATTATCACTTGTGCGCTATGTCGTTTTATCAGTAAAGCTGTATGTCCATGCACATTTAGTGACAATTTCAAAGGAAAATGAGGTCAGTAAAAGAGTGTGCTACCATACCCTGCTTTAGTGATAGAATTGTGCCAGTATGCTCCGAAATGCAACACCTGCTACATACCACACCCTTACCACTGCTGCGGGGCATGGCTTGTTTGCTATACCTATTCTTGAACGCTGCGATTTTTTATAATCCCTATGACTTTAATGATTTAACATTGACGGCAGTACCCCCACTCTGAAAATTGTTCCAGCACCACTGCATATGGCCGATATTCTGTTCTGCAGTGTTAGAGTTAGGGGTGGAAAACTAGGTGTTCCCAATGGAGAGGCTAGGGGTTGGTCACTGGGAGGTAGTAAATGCCCATAAAGTCAAACTTGTAAGTAACAACTAAAGGTGCCAATGGTTTTTCACCTCCAGGTCCTGCATCTAACTTCAGTGACAGAACACTTGAGTAAAGCGTGTTATCTGGGTCTGAAAAACCTTTAAGCACATTATTTGATGTGGTAATAAAAGAAAATGATTTTTATAGCTTTCTAGAGGTAGAAAAAAATGGGTGAAAAGTTAGGTGCAACTGTTTCCAATACTTAAGCTAACAGTCTGCCCCAGGCCAATTGTAGAGGTATAAATATGGCAGTAGGAGTATGCTAACCTACAATTTGCCTAAATTCCCTGCGTATTCCTGGATTTTTTTATTTTTCATAAATCTCGAAAAAGCTGGAAACCTAAACAAAGCATACCCGGAAACCTATGACCCATGGACTTCACACTTTTATATTATTCTCCGTGAATCTTCCCTACTGAGCCTATTGTATCTGAGATGTATTTTGGCATGGTCCGACAATTTCAGTCTGTGAAAGAGGACATATTCGAGACGGAGCAGTGTCATAAGACTTACTTCAAATGTAAAAATAAAAAAAGATTGGTCCCAGATTCCTTTTATGATTTTTTGTACTGATGTGGTCTCTTAAATAAAAACGATAAAAAAGAAATTTTTCTGCAAGGCAGCCAATATACGCTTCAGTGCCACACAAACAGTCTCACCAAAGCTATATTTTCACCACTCTTACTTACTAATGCATACTTACAGTGATCCTTTTCAGAAACAAATCCCCTAAATAAATTAACCGTCGGAAAAAGGAATGCCTTTTTTGAGGCCTGGCTTCGATACTGCAAAAAATAATGCATTGGTTTTTCATAGTCACTACCAGAAGAAAGATGAACGACTTTCCTATCAGAGTCGAATGCTTTATTCCACAATCCATTAAAAAAGATCATATTCCTGAGGCCCGCGACTGCCCTCAGTAGCTAAAGGTCAGAAGCTGTGTGACTCGCAGGACACATATTTCACACTTCAGCACATTTTGTAAATCTGAGAACGGTATCTAGCTATTTCAAATAATATACTGTACAATAAAGTGGGAAATGACTTTTTCTGAACCTTTTGAGCAAACTGATTAGTTTTCCATGTGGTGTAACCAGAGATGCATTATAGGAAAACGAGTTGACTGAACACATCACACAATAGGTTCTATGAACAATAAAGCCCTGATTTTTGGGTATTATAGTCTGTCGCTGAAACCTTTTTTCTCTATATACCCCCCTCTCTTATTAAATTGAAATTAGCATGTACAATTTGGAAGATACAGCCAGATGTAATCGTCAGATCAGATAGTAGTCTCAATTCATAGAACTTTGTGCAGTTGGAAATGTAATTTACAATGGTAAAATATATAATCTAAGGACGTAATTTCCAATTCCCGATTCCCACAAAAATCTTTTGAAGACTTTTGCAACTTTACATTCTGTAGAAAGTCTAGTATAAATTTCTCTGGCAGCATGTTTGATAAAGCGGTGGAAAAATAGGTGCGCCCAGGGTAGTGATGTTAGACATGCTGAGGAAACTCAGTTATACGTAGTAGGTATTCACAAATATTCCTAATGACTTTTCCCATCCTATTTACACATATAACTCGTGCAAAAAAGGTTGACAAGTGCCAAAAGTACCGCCATATTTTCAAGGTGGTTTACAGGACAGAATTTCTCCATATGAAAACCACTATGAATGATTGAAGGGGTCTGGGGAATTAATTGTGCACATGCACATTTCCTCCATACTTACTGTTGCAGATTATCAGGAAAGTTAGGGAGTAGAAAGAAACATAGACTTGCATATATTTCCAAGGAATACCCCTTATGATTCAATGAATCACAAAAAGAATAAATCTGGGTAAACCATATGCACAATTCTGAGATGCGTAGATTTTTTGTGTGATTTTCCTAACAACCGAGTTAGCAACACATAAAATGCTGCAATTGTTTATAGTAGAGACAATGCTACATACAGCTGTAGTGACATTCTTTTGCACACAAACAGAAAAAAATATTGTAGAGCTGCAGTTGCCCAATGTAGTTAAGCTTAACACTCAATTCACAGAAAACCAGATTTTTATACCCTTAACACCTTTGGTTCCTCCTTAATCAATGAGCACCACCTTTGGAAAACAGAATATGTAGTAGCATATTTTACAGTTTGCCAGTTTTGGTGTACATTAGTCAAACGGATCACCGTAATTACTGGAGTCCCAAATTTGCTTTATGCATCTTTAAAATGGGATTTTCTATAGGAATTTCTTCTATGTGTGCAAGTCACTGCAGTCTTTCAAACAATTATTTCCTTTTCTGGGTTTGGTAAAATATGTTCGCCATTATGAAGATAAAAGGAAAAATGTGAGCTTCTACTTTGCAAGTCAAAGTATGCCTATTTTTCTTAATGTGGGTGAGCGTGCAACTAAAATTGGCCTCCCTGCAGGTCAGTGAAGGGCAAAGTCGATGTCTAGCCAGGCCATAAGGACAAGTGTGTTGATCCACAGAACACCTCACAAGAACATATGGTGTTGTACTCTGCAGTAAACCACTTTGTCCATTGATCATGAACAGCAAGAATGGTACAAACACCATCATGAAGGGACACTACACACACACACACGCACACACACACACGCACACACGCACACACACACACACACCAATCTGTTGAACCCCATGTCTGAAAGCACTAAAACCACTTGTCCCCTGACACTCACAACACCTTGGTTGGACATACAAATATCACTTTGCACCACACACATTTTTGGTGTACAAAAACATTGAACATAAATCAAACAAGCGGGACTCCACAACACACACCACCCAGATATAATTTCACATCAAAACAACGAAATGTTCACAATAATTCAAAATACAAATCTTAGTACAACAGAATGGAAAAAAATAGGAGCTCGGGCACACTTTGTACCACAAAGAGTACACTTAAAAGTGTCTCCTTCACTCAGTGTCCCAACTCGTGGGACATAAGAGATGATGGCTGGAGATAAACAGATGACAGTGACATAGCTAGACCTATTGCCACCCGTGGGGTCCCTGCGTTTGCTGCCCGCGATGGCCTCAGGTAACAGCGAAGAGCTGGGCAGTTGGGGGTGTGTGATGGGGAGACAGACGACAAGGGTAAAAGTGTCGCTGCCCCCACACACCATTCTGCCACCACCATCATCATCTTTAACACCACAAAAGAGCACATATGATGCAAGACTACAGACATAGTGACATTAAAGTAATCTCCAGAGCTGTAAAACTGTGTGAAATTAGATTCTCTACCCTGGTCCACCATCTGTGTGGTTGCTCCTGCTGGGAGGAATGCAGGGGGTGGACTGCAACCAATCTGAAAGGTCTAGTGCAGTCCTCTTCTTCCACAGTATGGTGTGGTTAGTTGAAATCACCCTGACCACTTCACAAGTGTGGTCAGTTCTCCCTCCGATCTGCAAATGTCAATGTACACTGCATGGGATGCAGTACAATGCAGCGACTTCATGTGCTATGTCATAGTTGACATACTGAAGAGGTATTGAACATATTACCAGGCCCAGACACATCATTACTTACAATGCAATTGATATTTTCTGCCAGATGACATTCCAAATGTGTACAAGGTGTATTATACAACCACATCCTGGAGGTGGCGTGGCCTTTTAGTCAAACTGGAGCAACGCCTACAATAGCTGAAGCAGGTCCAGCACATCTGTGCACTGCAACAGGAGCGTTGGTTCCAACTTCCTTGCCACTCATGATTCCAACTTCCACTTGTCATTTGTGAGCCATCATGGTGACTGGCACACACAGAATTCACACACACAATGTCTCTGCACTGTAGTAAACTCTACCCAGTACAATGACCAATAAGCAATGACTTACAAGCTCAAGATCGTCTCTCAACATTCTGTTAAAATGAGAACACTAAAATCTGCAAGTATGTACATCCTGAGGAAGACAACACATTCTAAATACCACTGATGTTACACGTTAAACAAATATGACAATCATAGAGTTAAAAACCAGTCTTGGGAAATTGCCACACATGCACAATCACTTTGAGCCGACTCCAAACGTTGAGCAACACAGCATACATTCCAAGGTTCTCAACAGCACAATTAATCTTTGGTCCACACTATGACACAACCATACCTTCATTAGATACCTAATAACAATATCACACCAAAAAAACACCGACAGTAACTATGACGGGAGACGCTAGGTCACACATCCTTATCAACACACCAGACCAAATTACACCTTGCCACATTTACAACACCCTGACCCACTGCAGATCCTTCACAACACAACACTGCAATAATACATGATCACATTACATCACTTCACCACACTTGCACACCTCTAAGGCTATATTATCCAATAGAATAATCCAATAGAATAACAATCAACACAGCATCAAACACATCAGGTGACCACAGTAGAGCCTTCTGCATTACCCATATACCACACCACTCCGGGCTCCTTCTACTAGACACCCCTGTCAAGGCCATCCATATAACAAACACACTGAACGACACAACCCTCACATGATCACAGTCCCAAAAACATCACATAGCAATATTACTCAACCACCCTTGATCATGTTAGTCCACCATTACACAACAACAACACACAACAAAGTAAGCCACAATACATTAAAACACTCTCACACAATACCACATTAAACACACCATCACCCCCAAACTCTTACCACTATAGCCAATTCGGACACAGACTCTCGTCATTGAGGAGATCTGGCAGGAGCTAAAAGACACACACATCATATTGCATTCAGGTAGGGGTACTGTTCAACTCCTGGTCTTTCAAATGGAGTTGGTTGGAAGGCAACATCCCCAACAACAGAACACATTAAGTAGCCAGGGGAACAAGTGTCCTCTCACCAGGGTGAGACCCCACAATCTCAGACCAATGACTGCCCGCTAATATAGCCACATACAAATATTTAGTAACAACAAACTCCCACAGGCAATAAATAAATATGCTCAAAATTGCTGGTGCCTTGTTTTAACCACAGTCCACCTCAGTTATTTGCTGGCCCCATTACGACTATAGAAGCTGAAGAAGCAAAAGTGGTAAAAAAAAAAAAAAAGGATCAACATTCGTCCCTGGACCCTATACAGTGTTAATGCCTCGGAACAGCAGAAACGTTAATCTTATCCTGTGTCTACCAAGGATGCTCCCACATTCACAATATAAGGATTTTCTTGCTTCAACCCCTTCAGTGCCCATGACGAGCTGGACTCGTCATGGGCCGCGGTTGCGCTGTGCCCGTGACGAGTCCAGCTCGTCATAGACCCCGCCCGCTAATGCAACGGCCGGCACAGGGCGGGGAAAGGGGCGGGCACTGAAGGGGTTAAGCATATCATCAATATTTTGTGGAAAATTCAAACATTATAGCAAAACGCTGTCCTTGGTGGTGCCCCAGTTGACCTATACCAATGGAACTCTTCTAATTCATCTTAAATAAACTGTGACCAAATGGTTATGTAATGCTGCTTCTCACGTTCTAATGAATAAATAACATTCTTTGGTCTCGGTAGCTTAACTGATTATCTATTTCTCAGACAGCATAATTTCAGTTTATGTTCACAGTCCAACAGGACTTTACTGCAAACGGAATTTTGCTCCTTGCTACTTGGTAACAGCACTTTGACTCATTTTTACATATATATTTCTTTTTTTTGTCTACCACGAATAATCCAACATGAAGGTAAGTGCTTATAAAGGACTCAAGCAGCAAATCAGCCATTATAAATATATCATTTATATTCTCTGTAATGTCACCACCTGTTCTTTTGATCTTATTTCACCAGTCAGCTTATCCCACAAAGTACTTGCTTGAATGGGGAAAAAACCTACCTCCCTCCTTTGGCTTTTTAGTCACTGGTGGGGATAGAAAAAATGGCAATCTTTTCTTCAGATACATCGGAGCATTCCCATAGAAAGTTTTCTATGTCAGAATAAAGGTTTGAATGTTATTTCAACTTCAACTGGAAGCCAACATGAACTTCATGGATGTTGGCAAACATTGTTCACTATATGGGATATTCAAACCAGCTATAGTGTTGAAGTACTGAGTGCCTTGGAATTTCAGCATGTTTTCTTATATGTAATGCATGAATCAAAGTAGTCTCCCAAATTCTTAAGCTTGTCACTATGGTCTAATTTGTGCATAACCCTGATTGAAGAAAAGTCATCCGTTTTAGTTCCTCCTTCTTAAAATACATCTGTGACTATCAGCAGAATACAGTGTGATTCTCACTAAAGTTGAGCTAAGGCATCCATCTACTGTTCAATGTTTAGGAATATTGTATCAATAGATGTTTAGACTGTTTCAGGATCCTTTATTAAACGGAAGATTTTTTTAAAACTTTTATTTATTGGCATTTGGAGCTAGATACATTATAGCAGTTCCACAAGTGAAAAGTAATAATACACGGAATGAACTAAAAAATACAAAGGACTGAAGAAAACCAGGGTGGATAAGGGAAAGAAAGGGTGGAGTTATAAGGACCAATGCATGACAGCATAAGGGAAAGGCAACGTATACAATTATACAACTCGTAGAAGCAAAAGAGTTAGAGCAACAATGGGCATTGACCACCGGCCAGCAAGGCAGCCCACTAATTAACATTGTGTTATATGGAGGCTTAGGAGGACATCCGAAATTAAATTGAAGATTAAAGGGATAATGTCAACACAGTTGTGAAATATTATTTTTACCATCAATTAATAAGTGATGTAATGGTTGAACTGACCTGATACATACAAATGTTGAAAGGTGACACTCTTCTGGCATTCCACTTATGATGATGATTATTCATCCTCATCGGCCACAACCCTGGACATAAGAATATTCAGAAATCGGCCAACCATATACGACCTGCCTCTGACACCCCAGCCATCTTTCTATGCCAAATCTATCACTATAGGGACAAGGGTGCTGAAGATTGCAGATCAGTCAAGTGGCATACGAAATGCAGTTTCATCTTCATCCCTGTTCTCCAAACAGGAGGAGTTGGTGTCTTTTAAAGCCAGTTTCATTTCCCTACACAGATTAATGCTAGAGTTCCCATTTTTCCCCGTATCCTGTGCAAGTCACAATAATCCCGTAGTTATATTGTTGTCGCTTTCTATGAGGTCTCTAATAAGAAGTGCACAGTAGATATTGACCTATATCTTTTAGGGTCTTTTCGGACATACAGGACTTTGCTGTTCTCTGAATGGTTGGTTGTTAAAGAGTGAGAAAAAAGAAACACTCATTTTCCTAAACGCATTTGGAGTGTTTCCACCAAGACGCAAGTTTACTTTTCTTGTATTTCTTGCATCATACAAAAGACCACACTGGCACAGACTGCCTTATGAAAAATTGGAGGCCAGGTTTATTGTAATAATTGTATTTACTCATGGTCTGGGTAAATTAATATATAAAACAATAGGAAAACTTATGATAGCCTGTCTTCTGCTACTATTAAGAATTCAGCATTTTAAAGCTACCTAACAAATGTGTAGCTACTATTCTGATAGTTGAATAGAGAAAGACCTCTTATCTGACCTATCTTTTTCCTGTGGGAGTTAATCTCTCATATATTACACAAGCCCCCACGTTATCACAGTTACTCAAAAACCATTTTAATTTCTTTATGTATCATTTTATTTACTTTTTTATATATAAAATTAGAGACAAAAATATACATAACGATATATTCACAATTATCATATAATCATCTGATTCACATGTAAAACATACACTTTGTTTCCTCAAAGATTAGATGGCATACTTGTATAGAAACAAGAGTTTTTGTTTAGAGACCCCACAAAAAAAGGAAAAGGGATTATAAGAAAGACATCACATGCACATTCTCACTTCTCATTCACTCCTACATACTACCAAACATTCTCCGCCAATCACTTTTCATTAAAAACCAACAAACCCTCCCTGAATTGAGATCCTACTTGGATAATGCTACAGGCAAAATTAATCTCTATCCACAAGATTTTAGCACTTATTACGATGCCCTCAAATTCTGAGGTCGTAAGGTTTTTAAATCTGATTCTTCTGAGGATCTCTTCAGAGTGTGGTTGTTGTGTCTGGTCGGTCGACGTACGTTTCGGAGACTGACTGTGTCTCCTTCTTCAGGACCAAAACATTTCTTCCAGAACTCACAGAAATTCTGCGTAGTAAAAGAATGGGGTTCTCTCTGCAGAGAAAGAAATTTATGAGAGTAACTGGGGGGGATTTGGATTACAAAAAAAAATCCAGCAACTAGGTAGTTAAATGCTCTTGCTTAGTTAGAGCTAGAAAAAGTTTTATAAAACATCACTGTGTCGTTTCAAACAGTAGTTTAAGACAAAAATGAAAGGGATAGTGCCCAAGTTATGAGTTACCCAATAGTGCCGCTAAATACAAAAAGATTTTCGTGTCATAGAGAGATTTAGAAACACCATAAGCTAAATAGCAGAGATAGAGAAATCTGAGAGAGGGCATTTACGTGCTATTCTCCTACATGTATTGATCGGAATTGCGTCTGTTATCCCGACATCTGTTCTGGGCTTCTACTGCTCTGACGGGGACTGTGATATTTACAAGGTCTAAAAGATTAAAAGATGATAGCATTATGCTCGCCGGTTTTATGCTAGACTTCATGGCTGTACTGTAACGGAACACATATGTGTAGTTATCTCACCCTTAATGGCTATATGGTGTTTATCTTGGTACGTGGGGCCATGGCTCATTTATACATGTCGCCCGTTCAAGAATACAGCAAGATCGATTAACAACACCACATCTGGTCGTTTATTCCAATTCCATCTAGAAATGAAAATTACAGGTATTTGTGTCTCAGGCATGCTAGCCAACAAAGTTCGGCAGCCAGGGATTTGGAGTGGAATACTCAGTGCTGCTTACCTAAATTTGTTTCAATGCAGTGAACTTCAGTGCTGTACGTAAAAGCTGTCTCCATGCAGAGTTGATATCATAGATGTCCGTTATTCAATCTAAATGGCAGGGAGAGCCAACGCGTCATTAACACAATCTAGTCGATTGGTTGACGATGTTATTTTTGAAAAAGCTAAAACTGGGTATACATTAGCTAGTCGTCAACTAGTACCGTGTTGCTGATATTGACATGTCTACTAGGCATAAGGATAGTTCTAGGTATATTTACTAGTATTGAAGATGAGCATGGCGCGAATGTGAATCTTTGTTTCACAGTTGAGCATCACTACTCGTTTCTACTTTTGTCCAGTTAAATATAACAAAGTTTCTCGTCCACTTTTTCTTTTATTTCTTCTTACACTCTTTCTATTTTCAATATTCGAAACAATATGGAGGGCCTAAAAACGTTCGGTTTCTCTGATGATGACTTTGCCACCATGATTGGACAAATATCAGGTAGTAGTAGTACAAATATAAGTACTTTTGACAATAGTAACAGTGAATGGACCAAACTATTGAATCTGAGAAAGAAGGCTAAAAGGATGGAGTCCCATGCCTTCTTTATGTTAGAGTACCTTAAGGCAGGAACGATACCATCCGGTCTGAGAGTGAGAAATGTGCCAGCACTCTTTGTAGAAGTACGCAAATTTCTGGAGCGATGGTCTTACATCGCTAATCGATGCTCCAGAGATTGGATGCTACTCATTGTGGAGACGGTACGGGAAATGATCCTTATCCTTAACCAAGAAATTACTGATCTAGAAAACAAACTAAAGACAAGCACAGCCTTAGATGATGCTAAGGCTAAGCTGCTGCATATCAATCAGGAAATACAGGAGTTTGAAGAATATCTAGTAAAGAAAAAAACTGACAAGCTCAAGAAAGATATTAGGTGGTTTTCACAGGAAAAAATATACCCCTATCTAGTCAGTAATTACTATCAAGAAGGACCGTCAGAACAAGATCAATATAATTCACTTCCAGTAAGACGAGGCAAAAGAGTAACTTTCTCAGATACTACCTCATCTGACTCAGATCCTGACATACAAGGGTTAGGAGAAGGATACAACTATGACGATAGGAACCAACGAGGACGCTTTCCCAACCAGTACCCTAGATCTCAGTCCAATTCTCCTTTTTTATCCAGGGGCAGAGGGAGAGCCAGGGTGAGATATCCGAGGCCAGATCGGAACTTTTACCAACCGATGGAGCCTCAACATCCACAGCCGTACTTACGTACGAGAAACCAACAGTACTGGAGAGCATAGAATTACCATCTAAAAACAACGAACAGATTCCTATTTTTAACCTATCGGAGCATATCCTTTCCCAAGATGAAATCAAACTCCTAAGCAGGGGACTCTCGTTTGTCCCGAGTACGCAGCTCAACCGGTTCAGACTCAATCATGACATGTTCTCTTTCTTTCGCAAGATAAGACTAGCGAAGTTCTTTGCCTCTACCACCATGATGGAGCCAGAACTTAACTATTCTGGGTGCAAACTTCCATCCACCTTCACACCAACCTTAGACATGGTGGGCCCTGAGGTAAACATTTTTGAGAAAACTGTTATCAAAGAACTTCAGAAGATAACTAAATTCATCCCGAAACCCATCCCTAATCTGACTGCCAACGAAAGGGAGGCCTTAGAGAATCTGCAGAACAACTCTAACATTACAATAAAACCGTGTGACAAAGCAGGGGGTATTGTAGTTCTGGATACAACAAAGTATGTGGATAAAATCAACAACATGCTAAGTAAGCCGGAACATTACAAAAAATCTAGCATGAGGTCTCTAGATCAACTTAAGACCCTGATAAATACTGTAACAACTAAGGCATTTGCAGATGGATACATTTGCCAGAAGGAACTAGAGTACCTTAACAGAACTAACACTGTGACACCAGCAATTTACGGAGTTCCGAAAACCCATAAAGACATCCTGGACCCACCCCTTAGACCCATCATTTCCTCTATAAACTCCTGTACGGAACCACTGTCTAAATATGTAGATACTTTTCTTTGCCCACTCACCACCCAGTACACACCATACATTAAAGATACAGGACACATGATCGCTACACTGGAACACAAACCCTTCAACTGTAAGACACAATTACTTGTCACCTTGGACATCGAATCTTTATACACAAACAT
Organism: Triturus cristatus; assembly: GCF_964204655.1. Classification (NCBI taxonomy): domain Eukaryota; kingdom Metazoa; phylum Chordata; class Amphibia; order Caudata; family Salamandridae; genus Triturus; species Triturus cristatus. Next base: position 847,912,535 of record NC_140583.1, on the reverse strand, counting down.
TCCCCAGGACCAGGCTATAGAGGCGGTGGCAGCCCTCTTGGCCAGGATACCTGGGGATAGACCCGATGTCTTTATTCTGGAATGTCTCCAAATTGTGTTACAAAACAACTATTTTGAGTTCAGACAAGACCTTTATCAACAAATAAAAGGTACGAGCATGGGGGCTTCCTGTGCTCCAAGTGTAGCTAATATCTTTATGGGGGAATTCGAGCGCAAACATATCTTCAATGAGATCGCACCTTTTTTTGAAAATATTACACAGTGGCACCGGTTTATAGACGATATCTTTTTTATTTGGACAGGCCAAGAATCCGACCTTTTGGATTTCATATCCTGGCTAAATTTGAATGATCAGAATCTAAAATTCACTGGCAAATATTCCGTAGACAGACTTGAATTTCTAGATATTTGGATTATAGGCAACCAAGGACAACTAGAAGTTAGCCTATATAGGAAACCAACAGCTAAAAATACCATTCTAGAGCATACGAGTTACCACCCACCATGTCAAAAAGACTCTATCCCCTTTGGGGAGTTTCTTAGAATTAGGAGAAACTGTACCAACATCACAGAATTCATGGTGCATGCTAATTCTCTCCAAGAACGACTGCTGCTTAGAGGCTACCCGAGAAGACTGATACGTCAGTCACTCAAACGGGCGAAATATTACAACAGAGATGCCCTCATTAATAATGAACCAAAAGAGAAAACAGACAAATTAGTATGCGTGGTAGACCATTCAAATATCAATCATAAAATCAAACAGGTTTTGGACAAAAACTGGAAAATCTTGAACATCAACGATGACACCACCATACACAAACCCATAGTAGCCTTCCGGAGAAATGCTAATCTCAAAGACAAACTGGTCCATAGTAGGTTTCAACTACACAATAAGACAAGACAAACCACCTTGGATGGGAAACCCCTACCAGCAGGCAACCACCGATGCGGTAATTGCCACGCATGTGAACATGCCATAGTTTCACAAACCTGGACATATGGCGAAAAATCAGGAAGACTACAACAGATGACCAACTGTAGGAGCTCAAATGTCATCTATTTGATACTATGCCCATGTGGGCTGGGTTACATAGGGGAAACATCCAGAGAGTTTCGGCTGAGGCTCTCAGAACACAAATCAGCAATAAGAACAAAAAAGATACAAGCGCCCTTGGTTAAACATTACCTTGATTGTAACCATAAGGAAACAGAAATAACATGGACCATCTTGGAAAAGGTTAAGATTATACCAGGAAAGGATCCAGCAAAAAACAGAAAACAGCGCGAAACATTCTGGACCTTTCATTTGGACACTGTACGCAAAGGCCTGAACGAGGAGATATTGTGGTTAGTTACAGAATAATTCTGATACCGCCCATAACACTCAGTTCTCCATAATTTGTCTGCGAATTTGTACTTTGGCACCAGCAATACAAAAATTACAACACTGTGAGGACTTGCCTTCCAATACATTTGTTCGGTAACCACACCAAGATGGCTCTCACACTAGTTCCAGGTTAATGGCATACCGCACTGTGAGATCTGCCTTCATGCTTAGATCTCTTTAAACCATTCCAAGATGGCACTTACAATAGTCTCCGGCCACTGATCTTTTTGGTCACGTATGTAATGTAGTAGTAGTTTCACTATTATATCGGGGATCAGTACAACTGTCCCGTCTACCCTGACCAGAATCCGCCTGGTCAGTCCCTCCCAGTCAGCTCTGGTACAAATAAACAAACGGCTTGTACAAGTATATGTTTGTCTGACCACGCCTTTTACCAAGCCGTAAAATACATATCTGTATTTACAGATTTTGAATATATCAGTCCTGGCATCCACCTAGTCCAAATACCAAACACCACTTACCCTCATTAGCTTATAAACACCATTCAAAGATGGCGCTGATTTAGACAATCGGGCGATCTCCACTATACGTACGTGCACGCCACTCTAATCTCACGTAGTAACACGTGATCATTAGCGTTACCAAATAAACACACGGCTCTCATCGCATTAGTGATTTGTACACTCGGTGATGAAGAACACGGAAAGCAACGCCAGTTGGGAGGTAAGAACAAGATTAGGCCCTACACCTTAACCATTAGAAGCAAACAGAAAATATCGTAGAGTTTCGTTTCAGACACTTTGGTTCAGCTTATTCTCCGTGATCTTCCAGCGTGTATATTACAACAGGAGATGGCTGACTTTAAATTATTTTCAAGTGTAATAACTTACCAGTTTGCATATAACTGACTAGGAAGCAGGAGCATTACCGACACCAACAGTTTATTTTCAATGAGAGTCACGCTGTTTGCGTGTTTTAATATACAATTGCAGCAGGTCCTCATTATATTTAACTAAAGTATACGATATGGCCACATGCCTCCTATATATTGCTGTTACACACTTATGTGTCCCCTAGACTTGCATATAGCGCGCGCCATGCTCATCTTCAATACTAGTAAATATACCTAGAACTATCCTTATGCCTAGTAGACATGTCAATATCAGCAACACGGTACTAGTTGACGACTAGCTAATGTATACCCAGTTTTAGCTTTTTCAAAAATAACATCGTCAACCAATCGACTAGATTGTGTTAATGACGCGTTGGCTCTCCCTGCCATTTAGATTGAATAACGGACATCTATGATATCAACTCTGCATGGAGACAGCTTTTACGTACAGCACTGAAGTTCACTGCATTGAAACAAATTTAGGTAAGCAGCACTGAGTATTCCACTCCAAATCCCTGGCTGCCGAACTTTGTTGGCTAGCATGCCTGAGACACAAATACCTGTAATTTTCATTTCTAGATGGAATTGGAATAAACGACCAGATGTGGTGTTGTTAATCGATCTGGCTGTATTCTTGAACGGGCGACATGTATAAATGAGCCATGGCCCCACGTACCAAGATAAACACCATATAGCCATTAAGGGTGAGATAACTACACATATGTGTTCCGTTACAGTACAGCCATGAAGTCTAGCATAAAACCGGCGAGCATAATGCTATCATCTTTTAATCTTTTAGACCTTGTAAATATCACAGTCCCCGTCAGAGCAGTAGAAGCCCAGAACAGATGTCGGGATAACAGACGCAATTCCGATCAATACATGTAGGAGAATAGCACGTAAATGCCCTCTCTCAGATTTCTCTATCTCTGCTATTTAGCTTATGGTGTTTCTAAATCTCTCTATGACACGAAAATCTTTTTGTATTTAGCGGCACTATTGGGTAACTCATAACTTGGGCACTATCCCTTTCATTTTTGTCTTAAACTACTGTTTGAAACGACACAGTGATGTTTTATAAAACTTTTTCTAGCTCTAACTAAGCAAGAGCATTTAACTACCTAGTTGCTGGATTTTTTTTTGTAATCCAAATCCCCCCCAGTTACTCTCATAAATTTCTTTCTCTGCAGAGAGAACCCCATTCTTTTACTACGCAGAATTTCTGTGAGTTCTGGAAGAAATGTTTTGGTCCTGAAGAAGGAGACACAGTCAGTCTCCGAAACGTACGTCGACCGACCAGACACAACAACCACACTCTGAAGAGATCCTCAGAAGAATCAGATTTAAAAACCTTACGACCTCAGAATTTGAGGGCATCGTAATAAGTGCTAAAATCTTGTGGATAGAGATTAATTTTGCCTGTAGCATTATCCAAGTAGGATCTCAATTCAGGGAGGGTTTGTTGGTTTTTAATGAAAAGTGATTGGCGGAGAATGTTTGGTAGTATGTAGGAGTGAATGAGAAGTGAGAATGTGCATGTGATGTCTTTCTTATAATCCCTTTTCCTATTTTTGTGGGGTCTCTAAACAAAAACTCTTGTTTCTATACAAGTATGCCATCTAATCTTTGAGGAAACAAAGTGTATGTTTTACATGTGAATCAGATGATTATATGATAATTGTGAATATATCGTTATGTATATTTTTGTCTCTAATTTTATATATAAAAAAGTAAATAAAATGATACATAAAGAAATTAAAATGGTTTTTGAGTAACTGTGATAACGTGGGGGCTTGTGTAATATATGAGAGATTAACTCCCACAGGAAAAAGATAGGTCAGATAAGAGGTCTTTCTCTATTCATTTGTCGTTTTCCCCTCCTCTTAGGCCTAAAAGTACTCAGGGGTAACCTTCCACTCATTTACTATTCTGATAGTTACACCTTGATTACTACATCTATCACCATCACCACAGATTACATTTCAATTTTTTAAGTCGCTCTATATTTGATAAAGACATTCAATTTCACTCACTTAACTACATTTTAGTAATACCCATTACCCTATGTCCTTCTCTTCAAACATATATGCTCTGTCAATAAATTTCTGCGACCGTTCAAAATCCCTTTGACTTGTTAAATTTTGCAGCAGCTATTCAAGCAATCAATGAGTAACAACTTACATGTTCTGGATATCCACTGCACACATACTTATCTTTCTCTATACATATGTGTTTTTGTTATAGGTACTAAACCATGGCAATGTCAGGGAAAATAATATGCTTTAGGTCTTTCAACACAGCATTATTTTGTAGACCTGACAGTACTTGAGGGCAGGGCTCAATAATCTTAGGACAGCACTTGCCAATGCATGAACAGCCCTTTTGATATGATTGCCAGTGCGCACTTCCATGCTGCTTCTTGTTGGATGGGAAGGGAAGACCTCGGGTGATATAACAAATTGGTCAGTCTCTTATATTTCAACAGCTAAAAAAACGGATCTTCCTCCTCCGCTCTTTCTGAAATGTTGTTCTTCCCTGAAATTTTTACTTTCTTAAAAGCTTGAGTATTTCATGGATTTGTTGATACTTAAATGCAAAGCATCAAAATTCAATCAACAGGTAAGTGGCTTTGCAAAACCCAGTATTACCCAATACTCACGGGGTTTGCAAATAAAACAAGATGACACTCTGCTTGTGCCACATATACTTGTGTGAGACATTTGCTGATAAGAAGGTGGAAATGTTTCTTCTCCATTGAAGAACAAAGTGCTTTTTAAATAAGAATTAAAAAAAAATCCCAAAAAACTACCCAAATCAGAAACTCCTTATTAAACAACGTCTTAGAAATGTAACCAGATTAAATTGAAAGGATTCAATGTTTTAACTAAAATGGCAATGTGCCACTGGAAGCCAACGCAACTAGTTGTATTGTCTTTGAGAGCGTAGCAATCATATAATAACTGGTAACAGTGGGTTTCAGTGGATTTCTAGGAATGAAAGGTTTGCAAACGTGCCTAAGCCAAAAATCCGTTTTGTATGTAAATATCATAGCAAGTCTGGTAGTTCAGTATACAGAACGAGAAAATCAGAACAAACATCTAAATAAAAATATGACAATTTTGGAAAATACTCACGCCGTACGTGTAGCAACATGAGCTATCAGTATATAGTGAAAAAATATAACAAAGTTATTTTGTATTCAACCTTTTCACTGTCACAAAGCAGCAAGTGTTTATGCTACAAATAAGGAACGGAGGCTGGAATCTGATATGGGTTAACTTTAGATGTGTCCCATATCACAAGTAGGTCAGGCTCTCTTTGCTTTTTATATTGCAGTGTGGCGTCGTGTAATGCAACCAAACATATGACTTTATGATCTCAGCACTGCACCCCTTTTCTGCTTGCCTGCAAAAAGTGGCACTCTAAGTGTCACACGAGTCATGTAAATGTCACAAGCAGACAGGATAGAAATGTCACACATGCATTTAGAAAACTTGACAGCTACTATTAGATCACCAACAGGGATTTAGGTAAGAAGATCTTCATACACTTCTCTCATCTGAGAGCATGGCAAAGGCAGCACGTTCATCTGGACTGTTTATCAAACTGCAGGGTAAGTGCGTGGGCACTGGGCTGGCAAGACTTCTTTGTTCAGATGTGGGTGGAGTGCCATGCCCATCATGGCCAGCCATTTTGCTGGGTCACTTGATTTTGCCAGTGTAAAAAATTGAGTTATTGGCTAAGGGGGATAAAACCCTTCTCAAGCAGCAACCACAATTCTTCTCAGGGTGAAGTTGCAAGCAAGCCCCAAATTAGCCTGTGCTCAAATCCTCAAGTAGCTTGGCAGAGAGCAGTCAGGCTTAACTCAGAGGGAATGTGTATAGAATGTGTGTAACACTTCTAACAGTGAACACCAGAAAAGGAGAACACAACAGAGTTCGAAAACTAGGGACATTTTTAATGAATAAAAAAAATGACAAAAATCCAATTAGTAGAATCGGAGATATTCAATTTTAAATATTTTTAGAAAACATAGCATCAAAAGCATAAAGCAGCAACTGTTGGTATCTGGTCGCTTCGACTGGGACAAAGTCACAAGTTCAGGCCAACCTCAATGGAGCACGGGCCGGGTACAAGGACCCAATTAGGCCTGATGGAGAAAGTGCCTGGAATTCTGGTTTGCGGAGTGCTACGTGTATTCGTGTTGAAGATGAGTCGCTCAGATGAGGCGATGCATCAGTTCCAAGATGCAGCGAGGCTGTGATTCAAGGGCCTGCATCGTTGTCTATTATCTAGTCGGTGGGGCTTGCAATGTGAAGTCTATAATCAAGGATGCGGTGTGCATTTGGTGCGATGCTTTGGTCCCTAAGAGCTGAGAGGATGCAATGCTGAGTCTGTCGTCATTGAGGCGGTCGTTGACAAAGGCCTGCGTCAAGGATGTGTCATGCAGTGGCGGTTACGAAGGCAGTGCGGCCTTCGCAGGCAATGTGAGTCTTTGGGACAGGTCTAATTCATGCAGCAGCAGAGATACATCAGTTCAGCTGGGTCCCCAGAGGCCGGCAAGCTCCTTAAGCCCATTTCCAAGGGTCCAGGACTGGGGTAGCACCACTTGGCAGGGTAGACTCACAGATGGCAGAGTCCAGTTACAGGTGCTAGGTTGTTGGAAGCATGTTATGTCCCTGAGGCTTGAGATCAGGAGGGCAGCCAACTAGCCCCTCGGAATCACTCTGGGTTCTAGGTTTAAGAGTTGCAGGGTCAGTCCTTCTCACCCAGGCAAGAGGGCAGCAGGTCAGCACAGCAGGGCAGCAGTTCCTTCAGAGCAGCAGACCAGCAGAGTGGCAATCCTTGTAGCAGGACAGCAGTCCTTCTTCCTGGCAGATTATCCACGGGTCCAAAAGAGTACTTAAGTGGTGTTGTCTGAGATACAGTATTTATACTAAGATGTGCCCTTGAAGTGGGGAAGAAGCTACTAGGTTTCCATTTGAAGTCCCCAGTCATCCTGCGTCCCCTGTCGTAGCATCAGACTAACTGCAGGGGGTATGCAGCACTTTGTGTGGAGGGAGGACACAGCCTAGTTCAGGTGTAAGTGGGGCTGTGCCAAGCTCCTCCCTCACATTCTGCCAATGATGGCCCATCCAGGCACACCTAAGCTCCCTATTGTGTGTGGCTGTCTAGGAGGAATGGAGGAATACACAAAGCCTGTCAGCTACACCCAGTCATGTGACCAGCAACAGGCTACAGGCACTAAATGGCTAAAGTAGGAAAATGCCAACTAAAAGGCTAAAAGTTTGGGGAAGAGCAGTCTAAGACTGACAGGTCCAACTACCAGCATCGAGCGAGCGGTGCAACTAACCGGTGTACTACTACACCCACAAGATACCATGGTCTGTGCCTGCACAGACCTTCAACCAAATGGTCTTATCACTTGTGCTGCTGTCATGAGTGCTGGGCACTGGCCAGAGTATGCAGTGGCTGTTGTGTACTCCAGCTGCAAGTTGCTAGAGGCTGATGATGGACAGACTAATAGAGGCCATGTTCGGGCTTGGCAGGCCAGACAGTCCTCCATTGACATTATTGGCAGGGCAGGCAGGAGAGATACACTAAAACACTGATGAGAGCCCTGGGTTTGGTGTGATCCATCGAACCCTCCAACCAGGTCCTCTAATCAGCCGATGGGAGACACCTGGTCAAATGTGTGTGAACCAGCATCACTGTGTACAGAACGTCTCTCTCTATAACTCTCCTAACTTGGGGGTGTTGAGTGACAATAGTACTGCCAATTGATGACAGATGGATTGTGACTTTGGGCCCTGTGACAGGTATATTGTGGCGTATACCAGCTTGGGCTTTGAGCGAAGGACTGGCTTAAATCCCCTGTTTGTGAAATCATGAGAGAGCCAGAATCCAGCCTCTGCAAAATAAGCACCAGCAAACCCCAGCACAAATTAATCACCGGCAGGTGATCTTCAGAAGGTATGTTTAATTATGTTCTACGCAATGTCTGTAGTGAAAAGTTTTCTTGAGCAGTTTAAAAAACACTTTTAATTAATAAATATGACAATAATTAATCTATGTTTGGAACAGCTAAACAATCATGTGAACTTTAACAACATCGGAATTTTGAAAACAATATGTAATCAAAAGAATGGCTTTAAGGTACCTGCACATTTCACTCCCTGAGCAATCAAGCCCCACATGAAATTAGCACAGTACTCGCACCAGTGGGGTCCTCGGAATGTGTGCACCTGTAAAAAAAAAAAAAATACATAATTTTTTTGAATACAGCACCCCACTCAATGAAGGGTCCGGTTTTCAATCAATAATACGTTATTTGAAATGTTACAACATGTTTAACAATATAAGCACGTACAATGAAAATTTCGAGACAACTTAACTGAATGCCCGGCGCAAAAATTAGTTTTTATTTTTACACCACAGCTCGAATGACTATCATTTTTCAAGAGGAAGGAATGATGCAGAGCCCACCACCTTTTTCTGAATTAATGTCCAATGCTATTTAGGACGAGGAAACTATATAGGGTTGTTTATTGATTAAAGGAAACTGTAGGTGCAAATAGGGCATACATTTACCTGCAATTTTATATTTGCATTAGTAATCATGTGCACAAATCAGCCAACTTTCCCTATGTACTTAACTATCAAAAGTCACTTCACAAAGATCCCTGGAAAGAATGAACAATATTTTACACAGCTTAACCTTGCTAGACTGCGTTGCTCATTATCAGCGACAGCATTATTTCAGCTATATGTGAAGTTATTTTCAAATTACAAGTAGACTGTGGGGAAAAGGCATTCCTCTGAATTTGGGTTGATATCAGCGTCGAGCTTAAAGATTACTCCAAATGAAGTTTGAATGTTTCAATTTCAGGGAAAATCGTGGCTGCCTATTTTCAGGTGTCTTCTTGCATTATGAGCCGCTAACATCTTAGTGCTGGAAAATCCATTCTGATGAAAGTTCTCCATTTCCAATCACTGCACAGGACAACATGAGTAATACGAAACAGAGGTCTGAAAAACAATGACACCATGTCTGCCAGGAACAATAGGTGGCACATATGAATCAACGAAAGACCAGACAGTCTGTACATTTTTCATCCTTCTTTCGTTTTGTATTTTACTTTTACTTCACAGTTATTTTTAAGCATTGGACAAGTGGCAGGAAGGGCTGCTCTGCCACTATATATCAAAATGTAGTTTGGAATGTATCTTACTATGTGAAATGTAGTGTACGTCTATCTCCATACATAGCCATGAGCAGTCATACCTCCCATAAGCAAAATACAATACAGCATTGAAAAGGGTGCTTAATCTGTCCTGCTTTTAACCCAAAGAATACCAACATCCTTACATTCCACCTCAAAAACATAGGACGTGTTTACTTTAATTTGCCAGAAGCTGAATCAACAGACTTCATGTACGACCCTGCCTAATATAAAGTAGCGGAAAAGGGGGACATGTTACATATCACATCTACGAGGACCCCTTTCGAAAACTAATGTCAACAACGCACTTTAACCAGGGTTGTTCTATGCCCCAGAATGATTAGGAGAAAGACTGACAAATTGGACAGGGTTGGATTAAAGAGAAGAAATACTTATGGAGGACATCAAAGAGGGGAATGAAAGCAATACATACAAGATAAAGGTATAGAGTCCAAAGGGCGTGTGGCCCCATGTTTAGAGGCCATGCGGACTACTATAAGATTGTCTGGTCTTGCAAAGGCAGTCAGCAGTGAGATAAGGTAAAAGAAGTGGTAGGCAAGTGCTAAAGGAATTAATCTAAGTGTGTATAGGATGGGAGGGAGGTTTTGGCAAGAAACCTCAGTCCTTTATGTTTCATAATGGGGACTCCTGGCATTCTCAGTTTACCTCATGTTCTTTATTGAACCCTCTGGAGCAAGATGGCTGAAAAGAAATTCCAGAGGAAAAGGTCTTGATAATTAATCCAGGTGGTGGAGAGGGGGTTACTACAGAAAACCGAAACCACAAGGGGCTCACATCTAAAAGGTACCTTGCCTAGCATACAACAAAGTACCTTGCTTTGGGTACCAAAATACCTTGAGACAGCCCTGCTAAAAAGATAAAAGCAAAACAGCAACAATCAAAAAGAAGAAAGCACACAAGGGGCCTGCTACTTATGCCAAATGACACCGATGGACACAGGCGAGGGCACAGCCAAATAATTGCAGCAAACAGGGGTGCCAACCCCAAAAAAGTATTAATACACACCACATGGAGGATTTACGACCTAATAGGCAAACATAAAAGGAGGAAGATCTCTTATCTACCACTATAAACAGGGCACTTACTGCGGGGTACAAAAATAAAATATATGAACAAACGCCCTCAAAGTCCCCTCAGACATTATCAGAAATGGCTTTAAATGTTTTGCTTTCTTTTACTTTTTATTCTCTTTAGCTTTTCCCCTCTTTCTCTTCCTATCCCTGATTTTATACCCACTTAAGGGTTCCCTGAATTAACATTATTATTCCTTTTCCTATGTCGATTATATCTGTACTGTTTGAATAGCAACTACAAAAAACTCTGAAGATTGAATTGAAATGGTAAAGGTCAAAGGCAGCAAAAAACTAACTTGCCACATTGAATAAACAGAAGAACAACAAATATGGCTACTAATGAAATCGGAAATAATTATTACAGGATGTAAAGATCATCAAATTACAGAAGAAAAATAAACTGAGGTGATGCATGGGGTGCCACAAAAAGACAGAAAAACATGCTGTGCATCCACTAACTCTACCCTTTTTAAATTGATATGAGAAGGTTGATGGTGATAAATAATGTACAACACATTTGCCAAGAACGGGGAAATGAACTGAGGTGATGGATTCAAAGGAATTTCAAGACGAGGATCGGGGATAACGTTTTACACCAGCCCTACATCTAGCAGAGGATTGGCCAAGTGGTGTTAAGACTGATTGAGGAACCAATGAAAACGTTGCGGCCTTGTCCCTAATAGTTATAAAGCACTACAAAAGGAAGGCAACTAAATGTGTGCTTTCCTGATTTCAAGAAAGCACTTGATAGCATTGATAGAGGCTTTCTTTGGGCAAAATAAACTAAATTGGGAGCCACAGGTAAATTATTGAAAGCAATTATTACCCTAAATTTCAACAACTGGATAAAAAAACTCTAACAATTTGACATTGACTTACAAATATTTATCAACCATAGCCTTAAGCAAGGACGCATTTTAGCGCCTCCTATATTCAATCTATAATTGGAAGACAACAAAGAAGTGTTTAGCAATCTGTAGCATGACCGCCTAAACTGAATGAGGCCTTCTACCTATAATCAACAATACCTCACTTTTAGACTACCCCAGTGTCGGCCTACAAAGTACACTGAACAAATTGAGTACGTACTGCAATCAAACAAATCTAAGGTCAACAACGACAAAAACAAAGTACTGGAATTCGCCCATCACTGATGCAGTGGCAGTTTCAAGGTAAAGACAGTGAATTGATAATTGTACCTTTGATGCCAAGAAACCACGAACCAAGAACAGGATATACAGAGGAAGTAACTGATAATTTCTGTAGTGGGAGGGAAGTGGGAGCTCAAGAAAAAGGGACAGAAGGTAAAATTGCTAATGGAATCATCTCAGTTGTCTCCCTTAAAGTAACTCACCCACGCTTCCCAACTGTTCCTCTATTTAAGAGTCTGCCATTTTTTTTAAAAATCACAACATGGCCATTTCCTATGCCTTTTTCGAATTAATTGTTTTCTTTATAAATGAATCTACAGCTTCCAATGAATATACATGGAAAGTTTACAGCTACCTCAGTTTCTGGCACATGATGTTCTTTGTTTGTATCAAACAATATTTGGATGAAATATAATAAATAAGCACTGTGGATCATCTTTGGCAGGTACTGTGAACGGTCTTTAGCGTGTACCACTTGCTTGGCTTGTGGAAGATGAGGTCAGTCTGTGGTTTTGAAGCAGCTAAATCAGACAATCCAATATCTTCCACCTCAAAACATCCTCAGAGTGCGATAAATAAGGATTCGAAAATATGCTTACTTCCACATGTCTAAAAGCAATGATTGATCGACTCATAACGGATGTGAGTGACTATGGTGATCGGATGGGACTATAGGATGGTGTCAGATTTAGATTGCAATTTGCACAACTATCCGGGGACTCCATAACGCATAAAAAACTTGCCATAGAAAATAAGAAAGAACGCACTCCTCTTTAAATGGGGGGGGGGGGGGGCTGGGAAAGTGGGTGTCTTTTTAAGAACGTTAACGCAGCAGTTCAAAATATATACCTCAGCCCCCATGCTGATGGCTGTCAACTTTTATTCTCAACAGTTTGCTTCTTTTTCTGACTGTCACATTTGCTGATCTTACAAAATCTGTGGGATATGCTTTAGCTGGGAATATGGCTTAACTCAAATGAAAATTCACTCTAAAAGTGCAGATATCATTGCGAGGAGGCAAAGCTAGTTTAAGACTTCACGATGAATGTTACACAACAGAAAACTCAGTGGGAACACATCCTAATATGTTACAGCGTAGGGGATGTTTAAACAGCCCACTCCATATATATGCATCATAAACCATGCCAAAATCACTCGCCCGTTCAATGAGATTAGGAAGAATATAAACCTTTAATCCAAAATCGTTTAACAGCAAAGAACACAATCGAACATACAATCTGTTTAATTAGCTAATTAACCTCTTAATATTAAACATTTCCTGCACAAATTGTATTGTTATTATGACTAAACAATAATTACATTTCATTGATGGCTACAATTTTCTTTAACAATGTCTACATCATACAATCCTGTACATAAAAACAAAAGATTACGAGTCCTTACCTTAAAATTGTGGACCTTTTCATATTTGTGAATGTGTTCGTTTTCCTTCAGCGTCGCTCTTCTTACCAGGGACGTCAGCTGTGAATAAGCAAAGAGTTTCAGAGGTTGCCAGAATTTCACCGACGACTTTTGAGATTCGAGTTTCATTCGCAATGAAGATACCAACACATTCTTTGGCTGAGCGCCTTGTTTTCGGCTGGGGTCTGGAGACTTAGCCGCTTTATGAACTGCCCATGACTCTATGGAAGGCATTTTGGATTTCAAAAGGAACAGTCAACCCCCTGCGAGTATCAGTTCTACCCTTAGATCCACAAGAGAGCGAAATAATTGAGGTGAAAAGCCTAGCTAAGAGTCCAAGCTGCTCAAATGCGAGAAGAAAATACAGACCAAAGCAACCACTAGAAACACTTCATAAATAATCTCTGACGGTTCAATTAACGGACGATTCCTTCTTGTTCAGATTGCCACCACGCTCCATAACGTGCTTTCGGTTAAAAAACTAGGCACAAATCTGAAATCTCAGAAACGAAACAAAGTCTGTACATCCACCTCAAAAAACCGCAGCCAGTGTTCACTTTCAAAGAGCGTCGCCTTCATTCAGTATTGTGATGCTAATGTAGCCAGCAAAGATGCTCACACACTGCATATAATCAGGGTCTAACTACATCTGCTCTCCCCGGCGCGAGGAAGCCGATGGGGAGGGGCTTGGGCAGTCACACTGCGTTAGAGCAGCTACATCAGGGAGGCTAACCAATCAGAGGGCACGGAAATCATCATAAGCAGCTCTTCGCTATTCCCGAGCACCCTCCTCAGTCCACCCCCGGTCCTCCTACATGCAAGACTTTCTTGCAGTATCCTGGAAAATGGGAATGCTAATGAGCAGTGAATGCGTCAGGCATCATTACAAAACGCTTTTGCCTGCCACGAAATACCCACACAGCTCGCAACAGATTTTCCTGTTTATGAATTGTAATGTAAACCGACAAAAGTAGTTTGAACAGGAAGGATAAGAACACACTGTTCACGGGGCGCAGCAAAATGGAGCTTGACTGGCGGACAATCGTAAATGCCGACAAAGCAGAGGGCGCAAAACTATTACCGAAGAGCATAGTCCGTGAAATGAGATATGCAAGCGTTAACGACTCTCACCATCCAATTTCATTTCCAATGCAGTCAAACGTACGTCTGTCTGTAAACACAACTGCCGGCGCGTGCACGTTTAGATGAGCTTTTAAAAAATGAATTTGAGACATTAGTGCAGACTTAGCATATCTTAATAGACTTGGAAAATAAATACAAAATAACTGAATCAAACACCTAATCAGTCAGTCAGTCAGTCAATTACTTTTATTCGATCAATAAAAGATCATAAAAAGAGACAATACAAACAGAAAGTCACATTACATAAAATACAAGGTGCATAGTCATCAATTACAGATATAAGAACATTACCAGTGTTTAAAATTTTTTTTTTAAAAAGAACTTATTTCATGGGTTCAATTCTAAGTTAAAAAGAAGATAAATATAATATAAAGATAAAATGTTCATGTTAAAAAGTCTAACAGGGATAGAAAAACTCTACACCTAAAAGCCACCCTCCGTCATGACCGCATCAATTACATTAAAGCTAGGCCGTGCACTAAGGCGCTTCTTGCTAATACGAACGGCTGCCACTAGAAAATTTGCTACATGAAAAGCAACAGTAATATTAGGCATCAGCTGTAGGAACAGAAGCGCAGGCCGAACCTGAACAAAACCAGCCCCTTTAAGTATAGGTAACAAGTATTTTGACCTAATCTGCGCATAATGTTCACAAAACATAATAAAATGTAATGTATCTTGACAAGAAAAATTGTCACAATCACATGGTGTAGCATTATCAGGAGTAGCCCATGTGGGATAAGAACCTAGCACAAAATGTATCAAATTTAGGCGAAACTTGGTAAGAAGGGACCTATGAAGTGGCATGGTTACAAAAGTCAGGTAAGGTTCAAGACCGGGGACAGTTATTAACCCGTAGTTCCTTCTCGCTAACGGTTTATTTAATTCAGTGTCCTCCCTGTCAGCCATGAAACGTGTTAGTAGTGCAGTCTTAATCCCCATGATGTCCTTTTTATTAATACGATGCGGGGAATGAAATAGCTCAGGTCTGCCTGCTGTTGCCAACATCTTTTTAACATATGCAAACCATGGAATTCTCAGGGCTCTATCCAGAGCAAGGCAGTCCCTTAGTATCCGATGGGTTAGGGAAATCTCCTGGTTAAGCCAAGATTTTATCCAGCATATCACAGGGGCCACTTTAATTAAATCTGCGACAAACCCCATACCCAGTTCTGTGTGTATTGTAAAAATTGGTGTAGACTGGGGGACAAACAGCAAAGATCTCAAGAACTTATTTTCCGCCCTCTGTATGTTGTTGGTGTTAATATAGCCCCATATTGCAGAGCCATAGGTGGCTATTGCCAACGATTTTGCTTTATAAACTTTCAGAATGGCCTCCAGAGGGCGAGCTCCCAGCCTTTTGGCAAAACCAAGTATGGCTGTAGCTGATCTGGCCAGAGAGTTGCCTTTTAGTTTTTGTTGCGGGCCCCATGTACCTTTCTCATCAAAGATGACACCCAGGTAAGTGAAAATTGGTACCCTTTTAACCTCGTGACCTAGGCACAGAAAGATTTTAGATTTCTTTTTCCTGCTGGCCTGGCCGGTGATCATGACCTGTGATTTTTGAGTGTTAATTTTCAGGTCTAATGATGTCATGAAATCACCGAAAGATGCCAATAGTCTGTCAAGGGCCACCCCTGAGCGTGCCAAAAGCACGGCGTCATCCGCGTATAGGAGAACTGGGATCTTGGTATCTCCTACACGAGGTACATCCACCACTGCATTGGCCAGGACTGGGCCCAAGGCGTTTATATATAATGTAAAAAGGAGAGGTGCCAATATGCACCCCTGCCTTACGCCCCTCTCTGAATTAAAACAGCTGGTGCACCTTCCCCCCTGGGTAACTCTCACCGTGGATAATAAACCACAATGGAGATCTGCCAGAAATCCAACTAGAGGTGGGTCAACCCCTATATCCAAGAGAATACTCCACAATTTTGACCTGTTGACCAGGTCAAAAGCTGAGGAGAGGTCCATAAAGGCCATATACAAAGACCCCTCCTTAGCAATCGTGTATTTGGAAATGAGTAAGTGGAGATTTAAGCATTGATCCTGCGTGCTCCTATTTGCCCTGAAGCCATATTGGGCGTCTGATAGTATGCCGCTACCCTCGAGCCAGGTATTCAATCTGCCTAAGATGACTCTGCCTAAAATTTTAACGGAGGAGTCAATTAGGGAGATAGGCCTATAACAGGCCGGATCATCCCTCTGGCCTTTTTTGAAAATTGGGATGATTATAGATTTTGCCCAGGAATCGGGGATATGCTTGTATCTAGCAGCATTAAAAACATTTGCTAATATTTTGGCCCACAATTTAGGAGCAGACCTATATAGATCTGCAGGAACACCGTCTGGACCTGGCGCCTTACTCTTAGATGTCTCTAGGATAGCTTTTTCAACATCCTCCTCCTTAAAGGCCGCGACTGGACCAACTTGATTCAAGGGTAACAGCCCCTCTGATTGCCCAGGCGAGACTGAACTATAGATTTTTCCAAAATGGGCTAACCACAGCTCATCAGGAATACAACATTCCATGGCCTGGTTCTCGCTACCGGTAAAAAAAGAGTGATTTATCACACCCCAGAATTTGGAGCTATCCCGCATAGTATCTGGTGACAATAGATCATTCCATGCTTCTTCCTGAATCTCTTTTTTCCGGGCTTTAATTGCTAGTTTATACTGTTTTCTCAGAGAAGCAATCAAAAGTCTATTTCTTGGTTTGCCCTTGGTAGCCTTCAAGAGGGCTGAATGGGCCTTGGTACATTTGGTGTCAAACCATTTTTTGCCTTTAAAGGGTCCTGACTTGGAATTAACCAAGAGGGCCGAATTTATATGTTGGCAAATAATAGTAAAGGCTTCGACTATACTCGAGTCGGTATTATCATGGTCTAAGCAAATACCCATCTCCGGTTCAACCTTAGACAGAACTTCTTGTAAAAAGGTGATCGGAGTCACCTGGGCCCATTTTAACCTCCGGCCCTGATCTTTAGCTACGAGGGCTCTGGTACCCGAAGTACTTGAGTCTTTGAAGACCAAAAAACCTTCCGAGGCAACCTCAGCTATCACTGGGTTGTGGTCACTAAATGCGGAGTCCTCCACCCTGTAATTTAAAATCAAAGAAAAAATCGAAGAAGAAACAAAAATATAATCGATGACAGACCCTGAATCAGAACCTTTAAAAGTGGGCATTCTCTGCCCTTCCGTGCAGCAAGCAGGTTCAGAGAGGTCTGCAGAAGCCAGTAGGCTCTCCAGAGCCTCGCCTTGTTTGGTGTGTTCGAAATGAGTGGATGAAAAATAAGAAAATCCATCCTCATCATTCAGAATACAACCCAAACTGCAGGGATGAATATTTAAGTCACCCATTAGGATGACTTCAAAACTGTTGTGTGACTCTCTATATTTATCCAGAACCTCCCCCAGGGATTCTAGATGCTGATTTGGACTGACAGAATCTTTAGAATTATAAAAATTAATCAGAAGCAAAGAAGGGTAGTTTGCCGCCACTATTTCGACAGCCAAGCAGTGTTTAGAACCACAATCTACCTGTTTAACAGATCCTTTCAGGTTCAATGAAACCAATAATGCCAGACCCCCCTTTGCCCTCCCCACCACACTTGGTGTGGCTGGAATATAAAAATGGACATAACCATCCAGGAAAAGGCTATTTGTTGTGTCCCAGGTTTCTTGTAGTGCAATAATGTCATGTGACACAACATAACCCACCCATAACTCATCCTTACTTTTTAGTCTCAAGCCAGCAATGTTCCAACTTAAAATTTTGCAGATATTTTTTTGGGTGGAATCATGCGCCTCTAACGCTGCAGGTCCCTTTTCCTCATTTCTATTTGTCAGAGTTTTTAGTGGGGGAGACATGCTAAGAGGTGACCCCTCCTGACCCGGTCAGGCTAAAGTGTCCGGGTGGAATCTATTCTCACTATGCTCAGAGGAGAGTGTGGCAAGGTTTGGGTTAAATTCCCTACCATTCTGGGTTTGACCAAGGCTTACCAAGGTATTTGGGTGAAAATTATAAAAATGCCTTAGATCATAAGCCCTTATTTCTGACCTAACCCCACTAAATGGATAGTCACAAATAAAACGCACCACTCGAGTATCCTTAAAATTAATAATGATACAATCCCCTGGGACATTTTTTGGTCTGGGACCCACCCAGCTGACTCTTCTGGCAAAGAGAATCTTCCCGTCCAAAAAGTTCGGGATAGGTCTCTTTTGATTAAGCCAGAAAATGACTTTATTTTTGAGTTGTTCGTAGGATTCCTCTGTGCCGATTTTCAGTTCCGGGACGCCAGTCAAGACCACGACATAAGGAATAGAATCAGGGGGTAAGTTGATATGGGTATTAAATTTAATTGTTCTATCCCTGGTATCTGTCTTTGATCCTATATGTGTATTCCTACTAGCAGAGTTAGTTCCCGGTGAATCCCTTAAGCCCGTCCTGACCTGAATATCACCTCGAGAGGTGGTATTAACTGGAGACAGAGTTCTAGGGGGAATACCCTTAGAATTAGCTATAGATGGTGTATCCATGCTAGGTAAAGAAGATGACGGGGTAGGAAGAATAGGGTTCGCTTTGATGTGGACAGCACTATCCTTATTAGCTAATTTAATGACATTTTTTAAAGAGCAAAAATTATCTAAAATAGTTTGCTCGAGACGATCCACTTTGTCAAAAACCACCTTTACTCTTTCTAGAAGTGGCAATATTAGAGAGCGGACTATTTGTTCGATCTGAGAAGTCAAATCGCTAAGTTGGAACTGGTCCCGAGGCCTGTTAGAGGTTTCATCCACAGGGGAATTATCAACAGCCTGAACCTCCCTAGTCTCTGGTGGTGGATGTGTCATGGTGTTAGCGTGCTTAGCCTGTCTCCCCCCCTGGGTTGGCCCCTCTCTCTTCCTCTTTGAGACAACACTTTTAGCCCCCTTTTTGTTAGCTCTCGTCTGTGGGTGAGGCGAAGCAGGTTTAGAGTGATTTGTAGTGTTAGTAACTAAAAGGGCAGCCTCACTGGGAGGGTCAATTATGTCATTGCGACCAGGTGATGTGATAGTACTGTCTCCCCTATCCCGCTCCTGCCCAACATCACCAACGACCTTCAATACTAAGTCCCTAGGGGATTTTGCCAAAGCGAGTAGTCCCAACGATGAGCGCCTAGCTTGTGTTAACTCAGAGGATAGCCTCCGCTCTGTAATTGCCAGTTCCTGTTCTAAGACAGAAACTGCTCTGGTGATGAACTGATCAAGTGTGCCAGACACGGACCCCCCTCCTCCCAAGCGCTTCCCCTTGCTTGTCATTCTATACAGTATTCGCCCCTGTAACAATACAACCAGAGAAGTATAGTCAATATGGAAAAGCCTCAAAGGAGTGGACCGAGTATCTAGGCCCGAAAACTGCCTTCCAATAATCTATAAAAACAGGTCACAAGCCTCAACTAACTTAATCGTTATACACTGCTCTTAGAGCCAGAACCAACACAACAAGCCAATATACCTTTCCTGATGGGGCACGTATCACAAGCGCTGCGGTGTCACCAGGCGGCCTATGTAGTGTTCCGGCGCAGCCTGGTGACGTCACCGCAAGCGCCGATAGCCGAGTAGTGCTGGGAATTGTAGTGCATGTGGGCCGTTCACCTCACGGCAGCAGACGAAAAGCACCAACAACGAGGAGCGTCCAGCAACACAGCCCGTCTCCTGCCCTCCGAGAAGCTCCCTCGAGGTAAGTGTTGAGCACCAAACGAGATGGTTACAGCAAAGCGTCCCGCGCTGCGGTGTCACCAGGCGGCCTATGTAGTATTCCGGCGCAGCCTGGTGACGTCACCGCAAGCGCCGATAGCCGAGTAGTGCTGGGAATTGTAGTGCATGTGGGCCGTTCACCTCACGGCAGCAGACGAAAAGCACCAACAACGAGGAGCGTCCAGCAACACAGCCCGTCTCCTGCCCTCCGAGAAGCTCCCTCGAGGTAAGTGTTGACCACCAAACGAGATGGTTACAGCAAAGCGTCCCGCGCTGCGGTGTCACCAGGCGGCCTATGTAGTGTTCCGGCGCAGCCTGGTGACGTCACCGCAAGCGCCGATAGCCGAGTAGTGCATGTAGTGCATGTCCGTTCACCTCACGGCAGCAGACGAAAAGCACCAACAACGAGGAGCGTCCAGCAACACAGCCCGTCTCCTGCCCTCCGAGAAGCTCCCTCGAGGTAAGTGTTGAGCACCAAACGAGATGGTTACAGCAAAGCGTCCCGCGCTGCGGTGTCACCAGGCGGCCTATGTAGTGTTCCGGCGCAGCCTGGTGACGTCACCGCAAGCGCCGATAGCAGAGTAGTGCTGGGAATTGTAGTGCATGTGGGCCGTTCACCTCACGGCAGCAGACGAAAAGCACCAACAACGAGGAGCGTCCAGCAACACAGCCCGTCTCCTGCCCTCCGAGAAGCTCCCTCGAGGTAAGTGTTGAGCACCAAACGAGATGGTTACAGCAAAGCGTCCCCTAATCATATTTTTGTAGATAATTAAATACATTTTCTTCAAAAGTATGTTTTCACAAGAACTATCAGTTTAATGACCAATGTACGGGTATGTCATAAAATCGTAGCAACACACCTGATAACCTGCTATCGCCACTCCCAATATTGATGTGTTTAGCACAGAAACATTTTGCTCTGAAACATCTTACATAGCTACAATGGCGATAGACAGATAGGAGGGACAGCAAAGTTAGAGACACAGTAGTTACAGTAAGGAACCAGTTACAGGGTTATGGTTGGCAAAAACAACTACACGTGTAAGGCAAAGCCATTGATTAGATCAATTATTTCAATGCTATTTTGAAATCATGCAGAGAGTGGCTTGGGGGAATGCCTGGTGTGAGGGAGTTCCAGAGTAGGGTGGCCTAGACAGTAAAAAGACCAGAAATTGGAGGCGGCACAATGAGCCTTGGTTGTAACTAGATGGTTATCATTGGTGGAATCTACGTTCCCAGTTGTTTATTGAGAAATAAATGTAAGCCAGATAGTTGCATGCCCTACCATCTATTGCTTTGAATATTTGTATCAATAGGTTGCATGTGGTCCTGTTCTTGGTGATGAACCAACCGGCTTAGTGGTGATATGAGATGCGGGTATGCCTCCATAGATTGTACAGAATACTGGCAGAAAAGATTGGTACCTTCTTTAATGGCGTGAATGAGTATTTCGGGAGGCCTACAAGAAGACTACTGAGGTAATACAATCTACTGAATACTAATGCACTGATAAGTGTTTTGACTATTTTGAATTGCAAGTTCGAGATTAGCTGTGTTAGTTATAAAGACTTTCATTTTCAGTTATGAGCTGGAGTGGGCACCAATGTTTCAGGCTGAAGGAGAACATTTCAGAGTCTGGGATAAACTGGATAGAGTTCTCAAGAAAATTAAAAACTGCTGATGAGCAGGGAGCGCACAGGAGTTTTGGTTTTAAAGCAGTTCAACACAGTGGCATAACAATAGCCCCACGGCGCCCACCCCCGACCCTTTTCCCAGCTCCAGGGTGGCCCAACTGGCACTGTGCACAAGTTAGCCTGAGAGCTGCTGACTGGGTCCAGAGCGTGGGGGGCCTGCCGCAAGTTTTGTTATGCCATCGGTTCAACACAAGTGATCAGTGGCATCCCATATTGGTTCAAACACACAAAGAGGAGTAGAGAGAGGTGAATAAATATATGTGGTGGCATGTGCTTGGTGTGCAAATACTGCCCTCACTCACAAAATTGTGACATGTTTCATAATAGGGCTGCTTCAGTACACCCCCGCGCAGATCAACGCCTGGGGTGGAGCAATAGGGTAGGGGAAGACAAGACACAACATATAATGAAAATTATTCTTATAGAAGTGATTAAATTGGGATCACCGAAAGAGGAAGTGCAGTGAAGATTACAACTAGCTCTGAGGTGCCGCTATGCGTAGGTGTATTCCTGGACCCTCCGGCCAGGATTAAACACGTAAAAGATGGTGGTGACAGGAAGAAAGCAACAAACTCCTTACACCCCTCCTTACTGCCAAAATGTTGACATCTTTCTGCCGTCGTAATGTGCCCAGAGTATAGGGTCACGCCGGCATTCGTCAGGACCTTTCTGATTCCAATTGTTAAATACCCTAGTTTCCTGGAATAAGGTAGGTCAGGAACACTTCTATAACAAGTATTGGTATAGCCAATAGGTCTCGCCTTTGGTACCTCATAAGTGTTTAATTATCCAGCACAATATCCTTGGTGCAACAACATCAACTGTTGCATGGCTAAACACTTATAAGATCCCAAAGGCGAGACCTATTAGCTATGCCATTATGTGTCTCCTGCCTAAAATCTCCTCCTCTTCAATTTAAGTCAATAGAGAAAATAAATTACCAGGATTTCTTTTTCTCCCAAATCTCCCTTTTGGAACATTCAAAATGTTGGCATGTATGCATTATAATAAACACAGAAAAAATGCACTCACGTCTCCCTAATGTGAATTAAAGCTCGAAATGATCTACTGTAGAATTTGCTCCCACATTGCTGAATACCAGAGCAGTTTAGTCTTGCTTCCACCCCATGCCTCCTTATTCTACAATCATACACTTTTTGTGCCTTTATCTTACTCTTGTAGGTTCCCTACTTTCTCTTTTTGTCACTGTTTTCTCATCCCCAGTTTCTATCTTTGTCTTATGCTAGATCAAAGTCTGATAATGAAAACTAAGTCCTAGGGCCAACAAATAAGTGACAGTGAATGCCCACCTGCAACCACCAGCTTAAATTAAACACTGCCTGCAGAGGCGAACAGGTGACAGATCACCTGTAGAAGAAACAAGAAAAGTTTACCAATCTTATGTGGGGCCTCCAGATTACTAAAAGCGGTCAGGATTGGTCTATCAACTAATCGCAGGGGGTGATTTATTAACCGTTAATATGGAAGGATACGATATTGATACATTTGTAGGGCGGGACAAATGTTTTGGTGTCCCTGAGTTTTTAACATGCACAGCTTACTTCGGAGTGGGCGCTAAAACAAAATATAAATGGGTTACTACAGGCGGAAATTGTAAAAACCGCAAGGGGATGGGCAGTTTCAAAGTGACTTTTAAGTGGAGGTGGATCATTCTCTCCCGTCTACCAAGTCGCTTGCGGGCGTTCACTGATTACACTAAACTCATCCCTTTTCGCTATGACCTCAGCTGGGTGGCGGAACTTGTAAAAACCGCAAGGGGATGGGAAGTTTCAAAGTGAGGTGCTGTTTAACATGCAGTTGTGTGACGGAGAAGCGTAAATAACCGATCACTTTACAAAAATGTCAAAATATATTCAGTGGGGGAAGGGAGAGGGAGGGGGGGGGTTTAAAGGTTACTCATGAATGCTATTTGCTTGATTTGGTCCTAAGAATATTCTTCTATATTTGCTTTCGGTAGTGTCATCTGTGGTACTCTTACGAGGTTTTATGCAAAAATGTGGGAAAGCAACTTAATTGATTTATAAAACGGGGGAGAGAGGAAGCGAGGAAATGAACAGCCATCGCTGGTTATATCGAGAGGCATTTAGCGCACCCCTAAATATTATTTACCAGATTACATTAAACAGTTTTTATTTGAGACATGGATGAGGATCTTGTATGACCAAGAAGCACGGGAGTTTTTAAATGTGTGGCCTAACGGCCAGAGCTGCTGACCTTGGAGCTGGAAAACCAGATTTGAGTCTCGGCTCAACATCCTGCAATTCTGGGCAAATCACTTACTCTCCCCGTGGCTACCAAAATGAATGTGTCCTTGTGTAATGTAATTGGTGCTTGTGTAAGATGCTCTAATATCTTCCGGTCGCGTTCGCGCTATAAAGAACTGCAAATAAATAAGCGCCAGCGCGCCGTTTCTCTGACAGCGCTGCATTAGAAAGTGTAGGGCCGAGGATATCACTTTAAACCTAGGGTGCAAGCACTCGATGCTCGCGGGGTAGTTAGACTCAATGTATTGATAGGGGGGCAGCAGCCCCCAACTATTCCCCCCGCCAAGATCAAGGGCAATTCTTGGTTCAACCACAGGGTGACTAACTTTACCCTTCCTAATCTCAACTGCTGTCTGCAAGTGCCTAGAACAGCCAGCCGAAGGAGCCCTTGCCAAATTCACATTAATTACATCGACTCAGGCACACTGTGCAACGTAAAGCGGATTTCGTGAAGGGCTTGGCCTTGCTAGTCAAGTCATTGGCATGGAATTTCTGGGAAGTTAAGTGGCATCAGAATTCTGCATGTCACGCTCCCTACGGTTATAATGTAGTGCTGGTGCATGCACAGCACAGGGGAAGGGTTCGCTACGTGTTTGCTATTTACAATAAGACTGCCTAAGTGTATCGTTTTCTTGGTTTAATGTATGTGTGACACCTGGTCGTGAAGTGTTAATCATTCGTCCACGCTCTGGAGGAAAATCACTTGTTACACGGGACCCTGAGAGCTGCGCAGCGACATTGGCCGCCCGGAGCTGGCTGAAGCATTTCATCTCTCCCCCTTCAATGGCAATAAACTTATATGGCAGGCGTCACGTCTGGTGATTTAAAACATTAAAATGCCATGCTCTAGTGTTTCAACATAAAAGACCACATTGGCAAACAATGAATGTTAAAATGTGTAACATTAAAAACGTCTGATTGCACACAGAGTGATGCCTATGAAACAGCCAGTTGATGAATAGCATGAAATTCTATGGTCTCACCCTAACCCCATACAGTGAAGAGGAAAAACTGCTCGACGAAAGATGGTTCCCAAATATATGCATGTGAATTTGTAGCTCCATTTTAATTATCCACGTGAATGGCGAAGACAAGCTCAGTCAATACATTATAGTTTAAAAGCGCCCACCCGCGGGTTCCCACGCACATGGTTATTGAATGTGGCTATAACATGAGCCTCCATAAAGAGAGAGTTAGTGCATTGAAGAATTAACCCGAACACGTAACCGTACGCGGGAGCTTAAATGAGTTTAGAAGCTGCGTCCGTGTCACCGGTGAGAGGAAGGAAGGCAGGCCTTACTATAAAAGAGGGTGGGTGGGTGTTTGCAGAAAATAATGTAGACTTTCCCAAGTCCATGAAACAACATGGTCACCGGGTCGCGCTGCTGCACACCAGTGTTCGCAGCCGGAATGACAACAAGCATTGGCCGCGCGGCAGTAAAAGTAACGCTGCGCGGCCGTAAAAGCGAGTCATCGCGATCGCTCTGAAAGCGAAAGTGATCGCGATGACGCGCTAAAGCACGTGTTTCAAAGTACTGCTGAAGGCTGGCGGTTCGTGCGTGCACAATCGTGTGAACGCAAGCGCTAGGCCAGCCAGCAGCACTTTGAAAACTCACATACAAAATGTCTCTCCGAGCCAGCGCATGCGCTGGGCTCAGCGAGACCTAAAAATCATTTTCTTTATATGTTGTGTCTGGTCTTCCCCTACCCTATTGCTCCACCCCAGGCATTGGTCTGCGCGGGGCTGTACTGAAGCAGCCCTATGATGAAGCATGTCACAATTTTCTGAGTGAGGGCAGTATTTTCACACCTAGCACGTGCCACCACATACATTTATTCACCACTCTCTAATCCTCTGTGTGTTTTTCAGCTTGTGGACAGGGGCTACGGAGAAGGGGGTTTATCCCCTAACCCCTTCTTTTTGTGTAGAACATCCCATATTGGTTAACAGTAAGGCAGTCAGAGACATGCAACTCGTGGAGAATAAGAAAATGGGAGAGTGGAACACATTTAGGTAAATATGTGTGAAGGTGTTATGAGAAGACAAATCAGAAAATATTAATTGAGGGAGGTGGTGTATGGTGAGAAATGTAGAGGGCCAAAAACAGAATTCTGCGAGGGACACACTGGAAGTGTGGTTTGTGTTGATGTCTATCACCAGTGACTGAAGGAGCAACTGGAGAGGTACAGAGTGAACACTGTGCCAGTCCTGTGATGCCTAGAGAGGCAACTGAGGATCGTAGAGCAGGGCGATAAACGGTGTTGAATGGCTCTGCTACATCCAAGCACATGACGATGGAATCAAATCGATTGTGAGGAATGATGAAGTTAGATGGGTGGGGGACAGCAGTTTCGCTGAAGTGAGGGGTATAGAAGCCTTAACAAAGCTTTTGTAAGTAAAAATAGTGTGAGACTATTGAAAACGAATCTTTTCAGTATCTGGAAGAAAAACTTTAGTTTTGATACTGGACAGTGGGTAAAAGGCGGAGGCAGATAAGGGATTAACTGAATTTTATTATGAACATGTAAAACCTGTGCGGATTTGAAACATGTTGCGTATGTTCTAAACAGCTGAAGAGAGACGTCAGACAAAGAAGACTAGGTATTATGATATGGAGACTTAAAGTGTCCTATGGTGCACAGAATTATTGGAATTAAGTTTGGATGGAGATGTGTAGAACTGTGAACGGAGATCTCGGTCATTTGTTTGACGTGGTAATATAACGTGACCTGGCAGATTAAGGCAACAATGTATTTATGTATATACGTTTTATATAGCACTAGCTAGACCCGTAGGTGTCAGAGCGCTTTACATGATTGTGATAGAATATAGTAACGCAGTTATGCAATCAACATATGAGTCGCGAGTTGAAAAGACAACTGGTACCCATTGGAGGTACTATTAGAGTGACCAACACTAGAGACACAATTCGAGAGGATTTAAAAGACAGAGAAGCAAAAGAAAAAGGAGAACCTCCGCTTCAGACAGAGGGTCTAGTTCTGATCAAGCGATACTTTACTAAGGTCCGTAAACTATATGTTAAAGCATTTGTCGAGGAGGAGGAGTTTCAGGTTTCTGTTGAAGCAAGGAAAGGAAGGGTTGCATCTAAGGTCACACGGTAGGGAGTTTCATATGCTTGGAGCATATCCAGAAAAAGAGCGCAACTTGGTTGCTGTCTTTTTTAGAATGGGAGGTAGGAGCAGAAGAGCATTGGAGCTTCTAAATGATCTAGTGGTTCCTGCTTTCGTCAGCTTGTTTTGTAAGTAGTTGGGTGTATGAGAGTGAAGGGCTTTGTGGAGGATACATGCAGTCTTGTAGGTACATCTTCCTTCAATAGGAAGCCAGTTGAGGCTCTGAGATGAGCCGGGCTGCCATGTTAAGAACTGATCTCAGGGGGGCGAGGTGAGTTTTAGGCGTCCCAGTGAGAGTGGCATTACCATAGTCTGGACCAAAAATTGCACCACATTTTTTAAATCATCAGCGGGAATACATGGTTTAAGTTTCTTGAGGTTATTGAGTGTGTACAGTGCTCCTTTTGCTGTATTCTTGATGTGCTCTTTCATAGACATGTTGTTATCCAGGACGAAGCCAAGGGATTTTGCGGAGTTGGATAAAGTAAGAGAGCACTTTAAAGCCTTTAGGTCGATGAGCCATTCGTGTATTGGAAGGTGGTTACTTTTGGGGGGAGAAAAGAATAACTTCTGTCTTGATGGGGTTTAGCTTTAAGTGATTTGCCTAAAACCAGGATTGTAACTCGTTCAGTGTGTCATTGAGATGTCGAATGTCACTGGGTGATTTGATTTTGTAGTAAAGTTGGGTGTCAATCGCATATAGGTGGTATTTGATCTCTGCCTGTTTCAAGATGACTGTTAAGGGGTCCATAAAGAGAATGAAAAGGGAGGGGGATAGAATTGAGCCCTGAGGCACACCAAGATTGATCCGAGTGGGTTTAGACAGGCAAGAGTTGATTTTGATTTGTTGCGAGCGGTGTTAAAGGTAGGAAGAGAACCATTTTAGCATGGTACCATTGAAACCGAAACGCAACTTCAAAGATTCAAGTAGGGCCGGGTGATTAACCGTATCGAACGCTGCCGATAGGTCAAGTAGGATAAGTAGGCAGGCGTCACCCTCGTCTAAGGCTCTGTGGATGTCATCAGATATGTTCAACATGGCTGTTTCATTACTACAGCCTTTCCTAAACCCGGATTGGAAAGTGTCAAGGAGGGAGAATTTTTGTATATGATGATTAAGTTGCTGTAAGACAAATTTTTCCAAAGTCTTGGCAAGGAACGGGAGGTTGGAGATTGGTCTGAGGTTGTTGAGATTGTTGGGGTCAGCCCTGGTATTTTTGGGAATGGGTGTGATTTGTACTAGTTGGAGAGAGATCGGCACACAACCCGTGGTGAGAGATGCGTTGATGATGATAGTCAAGAACGGGGCGATGAAGTGGTTGAGATTTTTCACCATCGTGAATGGGAGTGAATCCTTGGTGTGGGTCGTTGACTTTAGATTCATGATTATATTGAAGACCTCCTTTTCAGTCAAGGGTTTGAAGACCGACAAGTTGGCGTCCTTGAAGACTCGGAGCAGACCGTGCTTTACTATGTGTGAGTTCCTTATCATTGGGACTAGGCTTGTGTTTAACCCGTATGGGTTGAGTAGGGAAGTCAATGGTAGGGAAGGGCGGGTTGGCTATGGGTATTTGTGTAGCAGGTCTCGCAATGAGGTCCGAGCTGCTAGAATCAATCATCATTGTGTGCAGATGAGGGGTGGGATTGGGTGTAGGTGGTGTGGGATGATTACATGGTAGCAGATAATGTGGTTTGCCACATGGGTTAAGGTTTTGTGTAGTGAAACAGATAAGTGGAGGAGGGCTATATTTATAGGTAACAGTATGGTGCTAAGAGATGTGATAGAGTAACGTTGCACAAATTAAAGTTTGAATGTGGCATAGGGACAGTTAGACATGCAGCATCATTTGTCAAGTTTCCTACAGATTTTTAAGATTGTGGATTTGTGTGGTAACAGTAGTAATGGGCCACGAAGAGAGTGCATCAAAAAGGAACATCTATAAAAACATAATAGTCCACAGGGATAACACTTGTTCATGAGTAGTGTCAGCAAAACAAAACAGATCACTTTCAATTTACTTAAGCACTTAAGTTAATATAATAGTGTACAGGTTTATATTTACTTACTTTTTCGTAAAGCCAATAAATTCTTAAGAATAAAAGCGTAACAAAGTGTTGTACAATGAAAATACAGAATACATAATGTAAAAATCCCAGCGCAATATGTAATAACATTTTAAAATCAAGGGGTAAATTATATACAAATCCCACGGAGACCGGCTCATCACAGATGATCATAAATGCAGTGACTAAATATTCAGAGAACTCATCTGGCTTCCTCACCATTCACTGTTCATTGTGAAGCATAGGCGTTTTACAAATTATAGTTTTCTTTTCTATATATATCCTACCTTAAGGATACATATTGATATATACAAGTAAAATAGACATTTGACAATAGCAGTATGCACATGCTATTTCAACATTGTATGACTGAGTAGAGCCTCCTGCAGTGTACCACATTTCCCTTTTTCTCAGACCTCTTCAGCTCTCACCATACAAGATACTAACCACCCGCAGAGGCGGACTACTATCTCTTACTGCCTGCGTTAAGCTACTTCATCAAGACAAACAAACATGTCGCCAACATGAGCGCTCAACATTTTATTCACGCAATCCTCTGGGAAAGACCCGCTCTTGGTAGGCTGCAGTTTAATTGCCATTTTGATAAATGTCGCCTCTATTATTGCTGATAACGGGCATAAATTAATTTCCAATTACACCATCTTAGGTAGACTGTACTAGCTAAGAGCAGATTGGTGTGCTCGGATTTTGGGAGCATGTTTGCCTCTCTATGAACAAAAAACAATCATTAAAACCTGCTTCCTTTTCATGTGGGATAGTGCTAGCATGCAATATTTGGATCTAAATGGACACATGCAATTAGAATAAATGCGAGCCATGGAAAGAATGCAAACAAGAAGAAAAGAAGTGGGCACGAATTACTTTGATAAATAGATAGGGCTCACATGCCGTCTGCAGGAACCTGGGAAAAGACTTCATGGGCTCCATTTGAGCCATTAAGTCTTTTCCCAGGGAACAGGCAGTGAAAGGGAAAAGAGGCGTCCGACGATGGCCCTCCACATCATGGGTGATTGTCACTGATTATAACTACAGAGGTGCAATCATGCCTCTGCAGTTAAGACAGACAATTCACTTCACTGGAAGTCCCATTTTTAACACGTCATAAGTTTGCCACCCACATGACCCAGTTTCACCAAATATAGAGAAACAACGTTCACAACAAAAGCCTTGGGCATGCCATATTTGGTGCAGATTATAAAATTGGTACAAACGTTAGATGGGGTACCAAAAAGTATGGGATTTCAATTTAATATTGGTTTTCTCACAGAAACGTTTGTGCAGCAAAGTTCCAAAACAGCTCGATGAAACTTCATCAGATTTTAAAAGCCCTTCAGCCGCTATGACACTCGGTGCTCTCGACTCATTTGGAGAGTTTTCACCCAGTCATGTCAATGATATAAGCAAATAAAGTTGATTATCTATGGCGCATACACAAGTGCTTTTATATTTTACAAAATGTTAC
This sequence comes from Triturus cristatus, assembly GCF_964204655.1. NCBI lineage: Eukaryota > Metazoa > Chordata > Amphibia > Caudata > Salamandridae > Triturus > Triturus cristatus. The sequence continues at coordinate 847,881,856 of NC_140583.1, read as the reverse complement.
ATGATGTCCGAAATAAACGAATAATCCAGAGCAAACAACACTAAAACATACGAGTACAGGGGGCTCCCACCGACCCTCCCACCAGCCTCAGAGAAAAGCAGCAGCTCAGCAGGGAGGGGCACACACGGCGATCCCTTCCAGGCCTGTACCAGGCTGAAGAGAGACGAATAAAGAAAACGTTTTTCACTCTCAGTTCCCTAGCAGGGAGGCTACAAATGCACACCAGCCTGTCTGGCTCCGGTGTGCATCATAATGGAACTCCTCCCTGGCCTCATGCTGTTCAGAATGACTACAAGTTAGTGGGGTGTAGTTCAATGGAATCTTATAGAGTGGTGTAGAGAGTCTTAGTCTGGCATACAGGTGTGTAGAGTAGAGTGCCACTGAGTGGCACAGAGTAGAGTAGAGTGTTGTAGAGTATCGAGGAGGAAATAGAGTACCAGAGTGGATGGAGTGGAGTTGTATAGTGTGGAGTAGAGTGTTGTGGAAAGGCATAGAGTGTCGTGGAGTGGTGGAGAGGTGTAGAGTGTTGTAGAGTACTGTGAAACAGAGTAGAGATTGCTGTGGAGTGGCAGAGTGGAGTAGTGCCTGAGAGTGGAATGGCATAGAGTGGAGTAGAGTGTTATAGAGTGGAGTAGTGTATAGAGGAGTGGCATAAGGTGTCAGAGTGGAGTGGCATAGAATGGAGCAGAGTGGAGTAGTGTGTCGTCGAATAGAGTGGAGGATAGTGGCATGGAGTGGCATAGCGGTAGTCGCGTAGAGCGTCTTGGAGTAGGGTCGTAGAGTGACAGAATGGAGTACAGTGTTGTGGAGCAGAGTGTGAGAGTGGAATAGAGTTTAATGGAGTAGAACGTCAGAGTGGAGTATCGTGGAGTGGAGTGTCGTATAGTGGAGTATCGTAGAGTGAACTATAATGAAGTGCCATGAAGTACAGTGGTGCAGAGTAGATTGGCTCAGAGTGCATTAGCTTTAGGTAAAGTGGTGTAGAGTCTATTGGCGTAGAGTACAGTGAAGAGGAGAAGAGTGGTGCAGAGTAGTTTGGTATGGGGTAGAGTGCAATGGCTTAGAGTGCAGTGTCGTAGACTGTTTCAGAGTAAAGTGAATCAGAGTGGAGTGGTGCAGTGTAGAGTGCAGTGGTGTGCAGAGGTGCAGATTAGAGTGGCGTAGAGTGGAGTGGCATAGAGTGCATTGGCGTAGAGTGGCATAGAGTTGAGTGGTGCAGAGTAGAGTGTAGCTACATACAGAGCAGTCACACAGAGTAGAGTAGCGTAGAGTGGCACTGAGTTCAGTAGCAGAGAGTGAAGTCTTGCAGAGTAGAGTGTCAGAGTGCAGTGGCGTAGAGTGTACTGGCGTAGAGTGGTGAAGAGTACAACAGTGCAGTGGCATAGAGTGCAGTGTATAGTAGAGTGGGGTAGAGATGCGTAGAGTGGATTGACAGAGTGGATGGTGTAGAATATGACGACGTAGAGTGCATTAGAGTGGCATAGAGTATAGTGGTACACAGTAGAGTGTAGTGGCGCAGAGTGTTATAGAGTTCAGTGGCAGAGGGTGCAGTGTTACAGAGGGAGTACAGTAGAGTGCAATGGTGTAGAGTGCAGTGGTGTGGAGTAAAGTGACGTAGAGTGCAATGGTGTAGAGCGGCACAGAGTAGAGTGTTGCAGAGTAGAGCATGGTGACGTACAATGCAGAATAGAGTGCAGAGGCATAGAGTGTATTGGTTTTGAGTAATGTGGTGTAGAGTGCATTGGAATAGAGTGCAACAGCATACAGTGCAGTGGGGTAGAGTGGTGTGGAGTGGCGCAGGGTAAAGTGGCGTGGAATGGTATAGAGTGAATAGAGCGCTGTAGAGCAGATTGTTTCAGAGTAGAGTGCAGTGGCATAGTGTGCAGTGGCATAGAGTACAGTGTAGAGTGCTGTGGTGCAGCGTGGTGGTTTAGATTGGAATGGCATAGAGTGCAGTGGTGAAGAGTACAGCGGAACACGGTACAGGAGTGTTGGGTAGAGTGCGTTGGCATAGAGCAGAGAGGTGTAAAGAGGCATCGATTGAAGTGGCGTAGACTGGAGTAATGCAGAGTGAAGTGGAGTGGCATAGTGTGGAGTGGTGCACAGTACAGTACAGTGTTGCGGAGTGGTGAAAAATAGGCACGGGGTGAGATGGGTTAAAGTGGAGTAGTAGTAGTAAAAAATTGTATTCGATTTTTCTCGGAAATTACAAAAGTATACAAATAAAATACATTGCATACAAAATCATTATCATTGTTCACTACAAATTATAAATTAATTTAAAAAAGGAAATAATACTTTTTACGAACTGATAAAAGTCACAGCATTCAAAAAGCTACCAGGGACAAGGCTCAAATGTTAAAAAAAAAAAAAAAAAAAAGAAAACAAATACTAACATTCAAAGCACATTAATAACCCCGGATAAAAAACAAGTCAAATAAAAACATATGGTAGGTGATTTTAGCATTTGAAGAAAAAGAAAGGCCGGCCTAACTTGATTGTAATTCATTGACAAAAGAAGTGGACTATGCATGGTGTGGTAGCACACTGCCATTACAGACAGCACATCTTCAATTGAAATGACCATTACATTTGCACAGACTTGCAGTTCTACAAAACAAAATTATACTGCGCACAAACGACAATGTGTGGATATGTCATCATCTAGTGTATTGAGTTGTTTTGGTCATATTACAATACTTGTTTCCACCACACTTCAGAATTACGAAATAATGTGCTTTCCATATTCTGAAATATTCACACAGTTCATTTACAGACATTTAAATTTTGTTTTGTGCCAGAAAACAAAATAACATCGTACGGCAGCACACCCCAAGTAGCCAGCACACAAAAAATAACATCCTACAGCCTTTCTGTCTCACATGGGTACCCAGCAGGACTGTCACATAAATCCTCTCACTTTGAAGTCACTGAAAGAAAAGTAAACATCAGCTCTGTAAGACAGACACTGACATTTAACCTCTGTCTTTGAATAGCAAATGTGACAAGATAAGAACAAGATTCAAAAACCTGCTTACAGAAATTCAGTACTCCTGGAAGAAAACAGTAAATCGGGTTCGGGCAAGTGAAAGGCCAAACTCAAGCTGAAACAGCCTAAAACAAATGAAGCCGGCAAATAGAAAGCAAGCCAATTTGAGCTACAAACCACAAAGCCAATGGTTAGCAATGGGCAGAATGCATTCCCAGGGAATCTTTCTGAATGTCCCCAAGATGTCGTTAGCAAACCAGGCATCAACCTAAAAATACCGTGCCTTGCTCAAGGGCAGGGGTATTACTTTTAAACACCTACCCAGCCTTATCTAAGATGTGGAGAGGCTTAGTAAATTGCCAACCCCTTCTTCCCTGAGGGGAAGGGGGATAACAAATAATGGGTCTGCTCACAGCTGCCCATTGCAGACCATGATGATCGGGCTCCTTACAAATGCCCTTGTGCCTTGTTCACAATTGCAATCAAGGTGGAGGGGTGGCTGGAGGATAGCTCTATCCTCTGTGGTGTGCCGCATTGCTAATACTGAAAGAAGTGGGCAGCAGCTAGCTGCCCTGTGTGTAACTGTTTGTGTTTTATCACCCCTCCAAACCCATGAACGATGTGATGTTGCTTGGCGGGGGGGTGGGGGGGGGGCTCAAGAACTTACCAATCCCTCTGCCCTTTGAGTAGATGTGGGGTAATCAACTATACCCCCTGTCCTCCACCCTTGGGCAAGGTAGTGGGCTTTAGGCCTGAGTGCCCCTGCCATTGGATGAGGCCAGGGGTGTAGCACAAACCCCACCAAGTCATTTATTTCTAATCACTCCAGTGGACTTAAGACACCAATAAGGTGGGATAAAATAATGTCCAGTCACTGCTTGTTCTTCAGAAAAGCAGAAGATTTTTACTCAGGTCACACAACAGAATACTGTATGTAACAGCAGACAGCGACATGTATCACAGACTCTTGGAAGGCTAAACAGCTGTTCTAGCGAGACAGTTCATTGGTATTCTCAGTGCAAGATAAGAAAGATCGCTGGGGGATTCCCTATGGATGATCTTTGATAATGTAGAGGTGGAAAGAAACCAGCCATAATCGTATGCATTTCCCTTTTCACATTATGATCATATGTATCCCCCTTCAACAGGATCCACAGTGCCTCTGTGTCTACATTCAGTCCTTTCAGTGTCTGGCAGTGCATGCAGTAATCGCTGCTCTGGGTTGCATGCGTTCCGCAGGGTGATGCCAATGTTTCGCCCCTGTCCATATGATGTGTTGAGCTTCGTGATGATGCTACCAATGCTCGCTGACTCGGGTAAACAGAAGCAGCAACAGCCCAAGTAGAAAGTAAGTTTCACTAGAGTTGTGGTATTCACAGTTCTGGGGACCTTGCTGCTTTGGTGAAGTCACAAAATCCCATAACCCAAACAAAATAGGTGCCCACACAGTGGTGAATGCCTCTTGCAGGTACACTCTCTTCTGTTGATTACTACTTTCTCTCTGTACTTCTAGATTTCTTTGCAGGACTGCGGAAAGTGGTTAATTTTTGTTGGCACTCACATACTTCTTGGAGCTAGATGGTTACAAGAGAACTCAAACCCGGTCAAGTTCCAGGACACCTTCGGATTCAGGTGTTAATGCAGCCAGCTATGCTGTGGGGACCCATCAGGACCCTAAGACATCACCCTTGGTTTGGAAATGCGCGTCTCTCCTTGAGTCGCAGGTGTGACAGATTTGTCTAGTCTTCTACACAGCCCCTCTTTTTCAGAGTAGCACTTTCCCTATCAAAGGGTACCTCAAATGCTCCTGAGAAGTTATGTTATGCCGATCTGTAGAGTGCACTATCACCAGGGAGGGTATCCTGGCGCTAAGTAGGTGTGATTCAAGCCACACCTAGGGCCTAGTGGAACTATTCGAAAAGCAAGATCTTCAGCTTCTTGCGGAATTCAAGAAGTGAGGAGGTTGCTCTTATGTGTAGAGGCAGGTCATTCCAAGATTTAGGGAGCTAAGTAGGAGAAGGCTAGACTGTCGGATCTGGTTTCCCGTATGCGTGAGATTTGTGCAAGTAGGAGTTCAGACTAGTGGCGGTGTCTAGAAGGTTTTGTGAAAGCAAATGCGATTGTTGAGGTATGCTGAGCCATTGTTATGTGGTGCCTTGAAAGTGTGGGTGAGGAGTTTGAATGGGGAGCCAGTAGAGCTCTTCCAAGTGTGGTGTGATGCAAGTGTAGAGTGGGAGTCTGAGAGTGATGTTCTGAATGACCTTGGCTGGTCCGGTCGGAGTGGAGTAAACAAAAGGACAGAACTGCTCCAAACTGATTTCAGAGCTGACTGGCGGAGTACACTACTGTTGTATGCAGTTTTAGTATATGGATGCTGCTAAAACATCCAACCAGTGTGCAAAGATTTTCTTTCCTAAATTTGGGGTCTCCACACCAATGGTGCCCAAGAAATTCTTGGACCAACATTCACCCCTTCCACCCATGCCAAGAACCTCAAAATCCTCATTGACAGCAAACTCGACCTAACCACCCAATTCAATGCAGTCACCGCCTCATGCTTCTAAACCTGGAAGATGAGGTAGTAGATTTTCAAATGGCTCCCAATCAGCACCCGAAAAACCGTCATGCATACCCTTGTGACAAGTAAGCTGGACTAGGTAAACACTCTCTGTGCTGGAATCAACAAAAAACTCACCACAAGGCTGAGTTTTTTGTTGATTCCAGCACAGAGAGTGTTTACCTAGTCCAGCTTACTTGTCACAAGGGTATGCATGACGGTTTTTCGGGTACTGATTGGGAGCCATTTGAAAATCTACTACCTCATCTTCCAGGTATAGAAGCATGAGGCGGTGACTGCATTGAATTGGGTGGTTAGGTCGAGTTTGCTGTCAATGAGGATTTTGAGGTTCTTGGCATGGGTGGAAGGGGTGAATGTTGGTCCTAGCTCTGTTGGCCACCAGGAGGTATTCCGCATTGATGAGCTCTTCCCTAAGATCATGATTTCAGTCCTGCCGGCATTCAGGTTTAGACAGTTGGTCTTTAACCAGAGTGCAATTTCAGTCATGCATTCACTGAACCTGATCTGGGTACTGGGCGTCTTATGCATGACCGAGAAAATGAGTTGAGTTTCATCAGCAAGTTCACAGATATTGCTGTGTTCAGGTCAGTGGGTTGCAATCCTTGTAAATGATACTGTTCTAGTTTCAGCAGGTTGGTCTGGCGTTGGTTCATGTGTTGGACCGGGACAGGAATGCTGAACTTGAGGGCATGGTCTGTCCAGAGGACTGGTGTGAGCTCATTGACTGGGATGTTGGGCATTCATCTGTCTGTCTTGAAGTAGGAGCTACGCAGCCCCTTCTGGGAGACGGAATTCCCCAGGTTACTGGTCCTGAAACTGGCAAGCTGGCAGTAGTTACCCAAACTTGGACCTCAAAGAATTTCTTGGGCACCATTGGTGTGGAGACCCCAAATTTAGGAAAGAAAATCTTTGCACACTGGTTGGATGTTTTAGCAGCATCCATATACTAAAACTGCATACAACAGTAGTGTACTCCGCCAGTCAGCTCTGAAATCAGTTTGGAGCAGTTCTGTCCTTTTGTTTACTCCACTCCGACCGGACCAGCCAAGGTCTTCATTGCATGGTGCGAGCAGTATGGTATGATGGAGTTGGAGTTTCCTTTCAGGAGAAACCCACAAGGGCATTTAGACAAGGGAGGCTGCCCCACTTAACTGTTCACCTTGGGGGTGGGGAGTCCCTTTCCAAAGAACAATGAGTCAGGAAAGACCAGGGGAAACTACCCATCTCCTTTCTTTAATACTCCTCATTCTTTTCCACTACAGAGGATCCCTGCAATGTTTGTGGGCCCTCCTTTCAACTACGCATCTTAGGTACTACTAGAATGTAGCAAGCCAAAAATGGAAGCAAGGGTGGATATAGTCTCATTTGCCATACACTCTTCACACACACATGCTGCACACACGATTCCTGCAAACACATCTGACATCCATGTTCCATTTGGATGAGCTCAGGACCTGGTTGCAGGGAACTGAGAAACCAATTCAAGACAAAGGTGAGACTGGGAAGGTCACCGGTATTAACAGATAACCGATTACAAGGCATGCCCTCCTTATATTTTCTAGCAGTCACCACTATAAGTCGTCTGCAGTCCTTTCAGCTCACAGTCATGCTCATCCAAAGGAGGATGCATGTGGTGCACCCCTCCAACCACAGAGCTCAGCTCTGGGTCTCATTCCTTGATCCTTGTTAGAAAAATTGCCCTCTGCCCATGGTGATGGTCATGTGTGCTAAGGAAAGGGTTAAAAAGCTAAAGCTTGATTTGGTGATTCTGTGGCAGGGCCACATGCACTCCACAGGCATGTTCTCTGTACTAAAACCTCTTCTACCCCCTCCACACCAGCAGAGGAGGCTTGACATTCATTTCACTGCTCTCCCCTCAATGGGCAAGGGAAGAAATGTGTCATAACCTTCAGGATGTTAGCCAACAATGGGAGCAACTGAGAAAGAACCCCTCCTATCCTTGTAACGGCGAGCAGGGTGGAGGGAGACCAATCCCCTCTCATGCCACTACCCAAGGTGGGGATGTTACTGTTTTGTTAGACCCTCGTTCCCTTGAGGAAGGCAAGGTGGGGCTTAAGGACCCTAATGCCAACCCAGCCACCTGGTACGGAGGGGCAAGGGACGTGTGAAACACCCACTGCTTCTACCATATGCCATTTCTTTATATTTCTCCATAGGTTAGCTAACGTTGGAAGAGGAGGTGGACAAATAAAACCGCTCTTAGGCACAGCAGGGTCCTTTTCTTCTGTAAAGAAATAGCAATTTCAGCAATAACAGCAGGTTTTCATCCAACATCACCAGCAGAGGTATAAAGAGAGAGACAGGCAAATGAAGAGCGACACAGAGACAGTACACAGAGAGGGGACAGTGCACAGAGAGGGGACAGTGCACAGAGACAAAGGGACATCAACAGTGAGTCAGAAGGACAGACAGAGGAACTTAGGAAATGCTGAACAGAAAGAGGACAAGTACACAGAGGGAGGTAAACCAACGTAGGGGTACAGGACAAATGGAAAAAGGTAGAGGGACGTAGACAGAAGAACTGAGGGGTATTGAAGAAATAGAGGGATAGGGAATGAGGAACAGAGGGTGGTTAATTTGGCTGAACTATAAATTACTTGGCTGGACTATGAATTAATGGGCTGGACTATGAATTAACGGACTGGACGGGGCGTCGGTAGGCTACACTAGACTGTGAGTGAGAGATGTCTTTTAGCCAGACTGGAAATCACAGGGAAGGAGGGATGTCCTTGGGTTGAAGTCCCAATCACAGGGCCAGAAAGTCATGTCCCTGCACCTTTTGGTGAAGTGGGGGTGAATGTACCACTTCATACCCCAAGAAAACGCAGTGGGAATGGGCACCACTGCTCCCCTTGGGCAAGCAAGAGGGTGAAAAAAAATCTACCTCCTTATTCGAATGACACCATATGAAGAACCAACAAAGACCACCAAACAGCCACCGTTACACACTCACCTCCTAACACTCCTCAAACGTCCACACAGCTTCCAATAGACACCCCATACACAACTGTCATTGAACTCTTGGCTCCCTCACCACGAGAAACCACCACATTAACCATCAGATGCCTTACACAGCTTTCCAGTTCCCTGAAACCTCCGGAGACGGAAACAAGCACTTTGGGAAGCAAAGGTCAGATGAGGGCTGCACCGAAAGACAGCAGAGCACAGTCAAAGGTATTATAATGTAGGACGCAAGTTCAGAGGTCAGTCCTAGACAATGCAGGACATACATGCAGCAGAACACAAATTCACTTGCTGCATATAGGCAACTTGAGGACAGAAGTAGTAGCACCAGAACAGAGAGTTTTAGTGGGCAGAGCCAAACGGCAAAATAATTCAGCAGCTCCAATAGGTGGTATACAATAACTCAGTTAACATTAGAGAAGCTGCTGTGGGGTATTTGTTTACATTGTTCCTTTAATTGATTAAACTTTGTGAGTGTTCTCCCTGCTGCTCCTGGTGGGGGTTCCAGACTCCAGTCAATTGGTGATGGGATCCTGGAACAGTCACCAAGGGACGTCGTGTGCGGCTTCTACTGCTTTCTTCAATGTTTTCATTGCTTGAATCCGGTGTATCTGAATGTTACTTATTGGCGACCAGCGATTTGAGAGAGGACCAACACAAGCCCAGCAAAGGTTCAGTGTGTTTCCTGTTCCCATCGTGCCACTCATCTTGTAATTAAGTGAATTCTCAATGGACTTTCAAATTTTGCCTTCCAGTTTTAACTTGGCAACAGTTAGTGTTAACTGCTGCCATCTCACCTTTCAGTCTCTCATGCCAGCTGAGGTGGAGTCCTGGGAGCTCGAGACCTGGCACACGCTACTTCTCAGCTCCAGTGGAGTCCCGCAGTGTGGACAGAAGGGTTCTCCGCATCCTCTGTTTTCTGCTCCTCCTCGTGCTTCACAGCGTGGTGGGTGAACTCATTTCCTCCTCTACCCGTTTAGTCCGAGTACAATTTAAACTCTTAGTGGAACAGTGGCACACAAACCAACTTAACATGGGTGAAGCATTGCACACTGCACTTGGGAAATTCTTGGGCTCTGAGGACTTATTTTGTATCAATGGGCGGAAGGACCCTGATGATCCGGCTCACCAGACATTTAAGAATGGGTCACATCTCTGTCCTATTGATTATATCTATATGCATGCCTGGTACTCTGATAAAATTAGGAGTTTCCAGGTATTGCAAGAGGAGGGAAGCGGCCACCAACCACTATCACTAGGCATAACTGTAGGAGCAAGTACTTCAAGAGAAAAGATTTTACCTTTACAGACAGATTATCCAGAGTCTCGCCACTAGATTTTCAGTGGAATGTTTAGCAAAAATAGACAGTTTCCAGCTGGACCCAGCACTGACTCATGCCCCTGCAAACTGTAAACAGTGGCAGGAAAATATAATTAAACAGGTGCTTCACGGCCTACGGGTAAAATTAAACGTCAACAGGAAGCTGAGGAATAGCTGCCGGGCTAAGATGAGGAAAGCGAATGACTGGTCTGACACTGATGGTAGAAAGTTAAAGGCACAAATAAGGAAGGGAGCTAAAAGCCTTAAGATGAAGTTTGATTATGAGTTATATGATAGTCTTCAGAATACCAAGAAATTATATAAAAAACTGATTAGAGATCATAAAACAGCATATGGGGAGATCGGGGAAAATATGTTAGAAGCAATAGAAACAAAAAATGTAAAAACGTTTTGGAAGCCTGTGCAGCAAGGTAGAGGTAAGGAGGAGGAGGGAACTATGTGGCAGAAGAAGGTACCTGGGTTGAATGTTTAAAAGAAATCTATGGAGAAAACAGAGCCCAAGAGTACGAGAGATAAGTAAATGGAAGGGTTGAACAAGGAGCCTAGAAGCCAGTCACAACGTCCAATTATAAAAACATTATAGCGTCGCTATTATTTACTAGAGCGACGGGTCCTGATAACCTTTTGGCTGTCATAATTAAGACCAGGCCAGATTGGTGGGCACAGTTCTTTCAGCAGACGTTCCATGGAATCTTAGACTCAGGCCAGTTCCCCGACAACTGGAAAGGGGCTATCATTATGCCAATACATAAGATGTAGGAGACGAGAGTGCCCAAGAATTACAGGCTGATTAACCTGCTGGATGTGGGTGAAAATCTGTTTGCAAAGATAATCTTGGCTAGTCTCAAGGAATGGGTTGTATTAAACCATATTGAGCCCCTGGAACAAGGGGAGTTCAAGGAAGCCCACTCCAGATAGACTACGGTTTCTGCTTAAGGTCCCTAGCATGGAAGTCCGTAGAGCAAATGGGTACTTTATTCTGTTGCTTTGTAAACCTCTGTGCTACCTTTGATCTTGTGGACGGGAATTGTCTATGGGAAACACTGGTAAAGCAAGATATCCCTAAGAGCCTTCTAGCTTTAATACAAGAGCTGTATTCGCATAATTGGGCACAGGTGGAGGAGACACTGACTCACAAAATCCCAATTAACAACAAGGCGAGACAGGGATGTGTCCTGGTCCCCTTACTCTTTTCCCTATTTATAGCCGATTTGCCTGCAGCGTTAACAGCAACAAAGGGAGTAAGCTCCAAAATAAATGGGAGCCACATAGCTCGTATCTTGTATGCGGGCAATCTTGTGATTATGGATCTAACAGCATTAGGCTTGCAAAGAAAATTAGATGTGTTCATGGAATATTGTAACAGCAAAACGCTAGTGGTAAACAAGGAGATAAATAAGGTCCTTGGCTTTGGTAGAAAATGTATAAGGTTTGGGTGGCATTTAGGTCCCAACAAGCTGGAATTGGTCAATGAATATAAGTACCCAGGAGTATGCTTTCAGAAGAATTTAAAGTGGAACACCCATGCGAAATCGCTGAAAGTAAGAGCCCTTACCTTGGCAAGTGGACTGAAAAAGTTTTATAGACCAGGGTTTAAAGCTTATGCCACCATAGTCCGCCCCCAATTTCAGTACGAAACGGAGATGCTAAGCCTTAGCGGTAAAAGTTGTTGGGAGCTTGAGGAGGGAATGTCTAAAAAGCTTACTGTCCCTCCCAGGCTACTCAATGATACAGGCTGCAAGAATGCAAACAGGCATGATGTCATGGAGCTACCAGGCCTTTACACTATCCTGCTGTTGTGGGTACTCTTGTGCGTCCCTGGGACCAATCCCTCAGACATTGCAGTCATCTGAGTGGTGGCGGCTTCTGCAGTTCCCTCCACTGCTCCTTTCTTTGCTAACTTGTGTTACACTAATTTTGCTGCTGCTTTCTCGGTCACTTCCTGCTTGTTTCTCTCTTTCCCCTGCTTTTTAGGTCTCGGCTAGCGAAGGCTGCCCTTGGCTGGGTAAGGTGGGGAACTGGTCCCCGGCAGCAGGGGTGTTAGGCAGTGGGGGGGACGCATTAGAAAAGGCCAGGCAGATAATGTCACAATTAGATGGGATTCTGCCTGTTGGTGGTTTAGCTGTACCAGCAGTAGGCGCAACAGGGGCGAACGCTGGGCCAAACGGCAGAGTCCCCACCACGGTCACTCCACCAACAGATGCAGGAGCAGCAAAGCCAACGGCGGCAGCAACAACAGGTATACCACAAACGTAGGGAGCATTTAGGCCGACATGTGTCTCAGGAGACTAAGGAAAAGACTTGGAAGGGCGCCTATGTGAGTATGTTTTCCCTGTTGCTGGATGAGTCAGACAGGGAGGAGGCCAAGAAGAATAAAGAATGGACACATCCGAAAGAATGGGCGAGCATAATGTTAAAATTTAGAGTTGAAGAGACATTGGTAAATTGGATCAAAGGTTTCATGTGGCAATTCGAGTGTTCAGATCATATCTGGAGGTAAAGTTTAGCGACATCAGCCTCTCAGATGTCCCCCTAGGTCAAATTTTTAACACATTTTGGCAACCCAACTTCAAGTCACCCACATTGACCACTTACAACTTTATATTGGGATAAACACATTAACGGACTATGTAGCGCCTTCAGCATAATATTGAGCAACACATATACACAATCTTGCATGAGATACTCTTATCTCTCTTATATCCATATCTTTATTGCGCATTGCCAAAGAAACGGGTCGTACAATATATACGAAAACATGGATAGAAGTCTGCACTGTCCTCATCTTAAAGATGGCAATCCCCAGATCCTACCCTTCCCCAGTGAATAGGCAGAACTTTAGAGAACACTGTGTCTGCTCACCTCATCAAAGATGCACAATAATCTATGCAGCAGGGGCAGGCGGTGCTGCGGTAGCAGCAGCCGGGTGAGGGTAAAAGGTACCCCTAGGCTGGCACTCCAACTGTTGCAGGGTAACTTAAAAAATGTAATGGCAGGGAGAACAGCAGTCTTCACACAAGTAAACAGCCGATCTCAATTTGCTGCTTTACAGGCAGCTATTTTTATACACAGTTAAACAATACTAGTTACAAAAGTTCAAGCAATGATTTACTAGGCAGTTACACATTGGTACACATTAGTTATGGAAAAACATGAGGTCGTTAGCCCTGTCACATGGGTGATGGATGGTGTGAGCAATGTTGAGGGCCAGTGCTGTCAAAATCTTTATAAAGATGACATTCCTTCCAAAAACAAATAGGAGGCTAAACTAGTCAACTGGCAAAAACCAAATAAGAGGACACCACTGCAAAACTATTACAGTCTTAAAGTCAATCGGCATGACAGTGTGGAAGTTTGCTGAATGATGCCGGCTACAACAGGACGTAGTCACTGGAGTTCATGACTTAACCTGACTAGTGGGCCTGGTTATAAACACAAATTAATGAGGCTCCCAAGATGTTGGCTTCAAACGACCAACAGCATACAGTGCAGGGTCATGCCTGGACAGTTTGGGTTTAGTCTACATTGCTGGTACGTATGACAGATTGTTATTACCATCCAAAACTGTTCAGATGTACACTGAGAAAGGAGCAATAGTAGAGTAATGTGGTGCTGTCTGCAATACTTTACTTTCAGAAGACTGCCCCTGTGGGACCTTGAATTTTGTTGATTAATTTCTGACTCTTTCTCAGGACCACCTCAGAATATAGCATTCTTCAGCAGAGAAGCATCCGATTCACCTCTATGTACTGGCACATGACCGTGTGAGGGTTATGTTACCGTTGAGTGTGGCATATGTTTAGACTACCGCAAAACAACTGATAAGCCACTGCTGCGTCACTACTGGATCACTATGGGACAGACAGTTTAGGTCAAGGTGGGCTGGACTCTGCGTAAGGATACCAGTGGGGTGAGAAGGTTTAGACCTTGGGCAATGGTCTGGAAGTTGCTTTGGAGTGCAAAGAGTGCTTCTTGATGTTACTGATGTCTTACTGACGGTCTGACTCCAGTCTGGTTGGCTCACTCTGTCGCTGGTGACGTTGATGCACTTTTGAGCAGAAATTGTGGGATGGTGTTGTCACTAATTAAGTCACCCTTGCAGGCATAGGAACGTCTGCATTCAGTTCTACTTAAAGGCAGGACAAGTTCTTTAGGAGACACCCAAGATGGTGAAGATTCGGTAAGAAGTAAACGCTGTAAATCTTCTTAACTTAGTAAATGTTAATTTCACCAATAACTTCTTGGCTGAAGATAGCTCGTTCATGGATTCATGGTGGTTCCTCTATGGTGCATCGGTTCTCATTAAATGTGAAGACCGCTATCACTTCAGGATGTCTACTGGCAGGAAAATAGTTAGCTTGAAAGTGAAGCCAGGCAAGAGTTGGAGGCAGTGCTATTGCTTCTCGAAATGTTCAGCATATGCAACACATCAATGATTCTTCAGGTCTTTGATACCATGGAATGTAATGCTGGTTCTTTCGGGAAAGAAATTGCTTTCCTACCAATTGAATATAGGACACAATTAGCAAACAGAAACAATTATTCAAACATTTGAGTCATCACAGTAAGTGCAAAAAGGGAAGAAAAAGAAAGAACACACCAATTATCATTCAATCAGAAAGAGTATATTGAAAAAATTACTTATTTCTTTTTTACTTTTTACATTGTATAGTGTATAGATGACACGAATAGGCTATCACAAGTAAAATAACAAAACGGCCCAAGTGGTGAGGTGACAAGGTGCAAGAAGTGCTTGTTGCTGACAGGATATATACAGTGAAGCATTTACTGGTTAAAAATAACCATTTCCAATGACATCCATCCCTAAATACATAGATCTCTGCGCCACTTGGGATTAGAATTTCCTCATGACGTGGAGCAGGGAGAATAGGGTCAGGATTTTAACAAGAGCGTTGACGTTTCGACCCAGATGTGTGCAAATTGTCAATAGTCACGGCGGGTCTTCTTCAGGACAGAAGGATTACAGGGACAGCCCGAATAAAGGTGAGTTGAAATTGACAGTCTTCAGGGTATGATCCAGCGTGTAGTTGGATTCATAAATGGAATGACTCAAGCGAGATCCTGGTTGTAAAGAATGAGTCTGGGGTAGCGAACAATCACTTGCAGAAGTGGCACGGTTGCTCTCCCTGCGCTGCTCGTACACTGGCTCATACCCTGAAGACGGTCAATTTCAATTCACCTTTATTCTTATTTGCTGTTTTGTGCACTGGCGTTGGATCTATCTTCGAGTACTGTTTTCTTTGTGGTTTTGAGGCAGTGGTGGTGTGCAGTGACAATGGCTTTGAAGAATGTGTGGGTTTCTGGGGTTTTGTTGTTCCTTAATCGCTTCTCGAGTGATCTACGGGTGCATCTGGACTGTTGGAGGGCGGGAGTGAACTGGCTAGCTTTTTTGGAGTGTTGCTTGTTGGGTGCCAGAGTGTAGGCACAGTTGGAGATCCATCAGTGGAGGTTGTGCGCTGAGGTATTAGCGTCTGCAGATGGTGATGGTGTGGTAGTGCTGAGAAGTCATGAGATGTTCTTCTGTGACCTTGCTCCAGCTACGACGGGGGCAATGGTGTACGGTGGGTGTGGTGAAGGTGAAGTGCACGCAGTGGTGGTCGGTCCACAGGAATTTGGTGGTGTGGTTGTAGATGACGTTTCCGCTGGCAGAGAAGACTGGGTCGAGCGTGTGTCCTGCTGCCTGGGTCAGAGCGGTGAATAGCTGTTTGAGTCCGATGTTGGCGAGGTTCCTCAGAAGGGATGAGGTGACCTGGTCACTGGAGTTCTCCAGGTGAAAGATAAGGTTGCCGAGTAGGATGTAAATCGGTGGATG
Organism: Triturus cristatus; assembly: GCF_964204655.1. Lineage (NCBI taxonomy): Eukaryota > Metazoa > Chordata > Amphibia > Caudata > Salamandridae > Triturus > Triturus cristatus. Next base: position 847,866,129 of record NC_140583.1, on the reverse strand, counting down.
CAAGTGCCTGGGGTGCGATGAAGTCAACAATGGTGTCGATGAAGGGTGGGCGGGGCCAGGAGGCCTGTAGATGAGGGTGCTGCGGAGGGTGTGGTTGGTCTGGATGTGGAGGTGGTCCATGGTTGTCGTTGGGTCACCCGAGTGAGTGGTCAGGCGGAGGGGGTTCTTGTGGACGATGGCGATGCCTCCTCCTGGTCGGTCGGTGCGGTCACTGTGGGTGATTTGGTAGCCGTCTGGGATGGCAGAGGCGATGTCTGGGCCAGAGCTGAGGTTAGTCCAGCATTGCATGAGAAAAACGATGTCAGGAGCGACGGAGTCAAGAAGGTCCCAGATTTCTGTGGTGTGTTTGTGTAGGGAGCACGTGTTGAGGAGGATGCAGCTGAGCCGGTCGGGTGCGCTATTGGTCGGCTGGGCAGAGAGAGTAGCTGGAGTGCAGAAGTGGGGGAGGGTGTAGCTGCAGTTTCGCAGGAGAAGGGTGCTTGGATGTCCCTCAGTGATGCGAGGTGGCAGGCAGCATGGGTGAGGAGGGTGCTGGCTTCATATTGGTGGAATGTCCGAGAACCAGGGACCGTGGCGTTGGGCACAGTCCAGCCTTTCGGGTGCAGGCGGGCTTGCCTTTGGCGTGACAGAGGCAGGAACATAGCACAGCAGCCGTCATTAAGTAGTGTGTGGGTGCTGGACAGCTGGGAGGCGGGAAACGCGAGGAGCAGGAAAGTCACTGGTGGGGGAAGGACCTCGGGGTATCACGAGCGCTGAAGCAAAGGAGAAAAGAAAAGTGCAAGAAAAAGGATCAGAAAGGCAAAAAAGGCAGAATGAAAAAAGGCAGCAAAAGGCAGAAAAAACAGAAAAAGAGAGACAGAGGGCAGCCCAGCAGGAGCGCAGTGATGCTCTGGGACCTCGGGGGCCCCTGCACTATTGTGTCGGCGGGGGCTAACGTAACGCCACTGGCTGTGGAAGTAGAAGAGGCCTGAGCAATATCTAGGTGTGGTGCACTAAGTAGTAGGAGTGGTTAAGCAGCACTGAGGCATAAAGATCATTAGGAACTAACGCATGCTAGAGTTGGCAGTGCCTATGAGAGTCTGTGGTGTGATCTAGGGCACTGAAGAGAGGCACCTTTCAGGTGGGAGCAAAAGGCTTTGTGCGTTTTATCCCTAGAATCACAATTTTGGTACCTGGCTGGTAAAAGCAATTATCCAGGAGTAGTGTAGGTAAGAAAGGTTTTTTGGCTGGCTCTGCCTGCCATTTGTGCTGTGGGGAGCCTCATCTGCATTGCCGAAGATGCATTTCGTCTTTCATTGGGCAGCTTGGAGGATTCATCTCAATTCTCACAGGCCTTTCTGTGCATTAGCTGCAGAAGGGGGATGAGAGTGGGCACTGAAAATTTTGCTATTCTTCATAGTGTGTATGGTCTATAGCACCACAGCCTCTTGTTAGGCAGGAAAGCTTCATTCCTTATTTGGGATGGCCATCTGTAGTCAGAGCCATGCAGCAGAGCTGAAGTCACTCACAAGGTACCCAATTCCCTTTTCCTCCCTTGTGGAGGAGCCAGATCCTTTTCTGGGTTACCCCCTGCTGGAATTAGCAAATTCTCTCTGCCAGTAGCATCACAGCTTCCTCTTGAGGCAGAATCGCAATGCATGAGGAACAGATAATCATTCTTGGGAGGCCAAGTTTGTCAGATCTGTATTGTGACAGTAATTAAGTTATTGGTGCAGTGTTGGGCATTTTTCTTCCACACCTCAGGCCCTGTGGTGGACATCTTTGCTGGTAGCCCAAGAGGTGGGACAGAAGCTCTAGCCCTTTACCCTCCTTTGATCAAGCACAAAGCAGATGCCCTTTGGCAGCATGGCATGGAAGGATAATGTTACTTACCCAGTACGCATCTGTCTGTTCTTGGCATGTAGAGCTGTAGATTCACATGCTTTGCATACTCCTGCCATCTTGTGTTTGAGCCGGATATTTGCAAGTTGTTTTTCTTCGAAGAAGTCTTTCCTAGTCACAAGGTATGGGGACTTCTCCTTTAGGTGATTGTGCGCATGGTCATCGACTCCATAGTTAGATTGTTTTACCGCAGAGGGTGAGAATGGAGTAAAAGAGTGTAGTATAGAGATTTCCATGCGTATGAGGAAATAACAAGAAAACTGAAACAACTTCCAGTACCTGGGGAGGTGGATGGGCGCCTGTGAATCTACAGCTCTATATGCCAAGAACAGATGCTTACTGGGTAAATAACAAATCTGTTTGAGGCAAGTGTGCTGTAGATACACATGCTTTGCATAGACTATAAAGCAGTATACTCCCAAAGCGGTGGCTAACTTTTAGATGTTGCATTTGTTTGAAATAGTGTTTTAAGAACTGCCTGGCCTACATTAGCTTGACATGCTAACATATCTACACAATAGTGTTTGGTAAATGTGTGTGGTGTAGACCATGTAGCTGCCTTACATATGTCAGCTAGAGGAATGTTACATAAAAAGGCCATAGAAGCCTCTATTTTGCGAGTGGAATGTGCTTTAGGGGGTATGGATAAAGTTTTTTGGACTTTAGCGTAACATGTTCGAATGCATTTAACAATAGATCTTGCAATACCAGATTTAGAGATGGGATTGCCATTGTGAATTGGAGCAAATGCAACAAACAGTGGTTTTGTTTTGCGAAAGTCGTTTGTCCTATCTATGTGGTACAATAAAGCTCTTTTAACATCAAGCGTGTGAAGAGCGCGTTCTGCTACAGAAATCTGGTTGAGGAAAAAGCACAGGAAACTCAACCGATTAGTTATGAAAAGCAGAAACCAGTTTGGGTAGGAATTTAGGTTTGGTGTGGAGAACTACCATATCCTTGTGTAGCTGAAAGAAGGGTTTTTCTAATGTTAATGCTTGCAGCTCACCAACTCTCTTTACTTAATGAGGTGATTGCGATGAGGAAAGCAACTTTCCATGAGAGAAACTGTAAAGGACACCTATACAGTGGTTCAAAAGGTTGTCTCATGAGTCTTGTAAGGACAATGTTGAGATTCCATACTGGGGCAGGAGGAATCTTTGGTGGTATTACTCTTTTTAAGCCTTCCATGAAAACTTTGATTACTGGAACTCTGAATAGCGACAAATGTTGTCTGCTCTGTAAATATGCAGCTACTGCTGCTCGATGTAAATGAATAGATGTGTAAGCTAGTCCAGTTTGCTGTAAATGTAACAAATAAAAGCTAATGTTGTTGTTATTGCACTATATAGCGAACCTTTTCCACTTTGCTGCATAGCAAGCCCAAGTGGTCGGTTTTCTTGCCTCTTTTAGAATATTCATACAGTCTGGTGGTAAATTTAAGTAGCCAAACTCTATAATTTCAGGAGCCAAATCGCTAAATTCAGTTCTATGGGATTTGGATGTCTGATTTTTCCATGGTTCTGAGTGAGAAGGTTGGGGATGAGGTACAGCTTTTGATGTGGAACTAGTGACATCTCCAACAAGGTAGTGTACCATGGTTGACGAGCCCATCTGGACGCTACTAGAATCAGTGCGAGAGATGTTTGTCTGAGCTTCCGAACCACAGATGGCATGAGTGGGAGAGGTGGAAAAGTGTAGGCAAATATTCCTGACCAGTTCATCCATAGGGTATTGCCCTTTGAGAGTGGGTGTGGGAACTTGGAGCAGAGGTTTGGGCATTTTGCATTTTCGGCTGTGGCGAACAAGTCTCTCTGTGGGAACCCCATAGTTGAAATTATGAAAGGAGAACTTGGGGATGAATCTCCCACTCGTAAACTTGGTGTCTTCTTCTGCTGATATCTGCAGTTAGATTGTTGATTCCTGGGAGGTGTTCTGCCAGGAGATAAATCCTGTGATGAATTGCCCATTTCCAAATGGTCTGAGCAAGTCGTGACAGTTGGAGAGTGTGTTCCGCCCTGTTTTTGTACATAATGCATTGCTGTCATGTTGTCTGTTCAGATCAAGACAGCTTTGCCTAGTAGGTGAGTTGGAACAGTTTTGAGAGCAAGAAAAATCGTTAGAAGCTCTAGATAGTTTATGTGTAGATTTTTCAGCTGTTGCTCCACAGTCCTTTTATGGTATAACTTTGAAGATGAGCACCCCAACCTGTTAGAGATGCATCTGCTCTGAGCACCACCTGAGGAACAGGGTTGATGAAAGGCCGTCCATTTGATACGTTTTGTGAGTTCCAGCACTGCAGAGAGCGATGTGTACGTCTGTCTACCAACACTAGATCGGTTAACTGACCCTGCGATTGATTCCACTGGTGTGCTGAGCACTATTCTACGGTACGCATATGAAGTCTTGCATGGGGTACAATTGCAATGCAAGACGCCATCATTCCCAGTAGCTGCATGAACACTCTGGCTGGTAAGGCTTGGTAGGATTGAAATTTTAGTATTGTATCCTGAATGCTGTGAATTCTGGCTAAATTAGGAGATGCTAGAGCTTTGACTGTGTTTAGATTGGCTCCTAGGTATGATTGCATCTGCAAATGACGCAGATGAGATTTTTGTGCATGGACTGTAAAACCCAGTTGATGAGGTAGGTTTATTGTCATTTGAGTATGTTGCAGACAGGTTTGGTAAGTGCAGGATTTGATGAGCCATTCGTCTAGGTATGAGTAGATATGAACCTGCTGTCTTCTGAGATGAGCTGCGACTACTGCTAGGCATTTGGTAAATACTCTGGGTGCTGTTGTCACTCCAAACTGAAGTACCTTGAATTGATAATGCTTGCCAGCTATCACAATTCTCAGGTATTTGCGATGTGCTGGGTGATTTGGAACATGGAATTATGTGTCTTTTAAGTTGAGAGTAGACATAAAATCAGCTTTTTGTAAAAGCAGAAGTATGTGCTGAAGGGTTACCATGTGAAAGTGTTCTGACAGAATATATTAATATACTTGTCTGAGATCCAGAATAGATCTTAAGGAACCATCCTTTTTGGGAATGAGAAAGCACAGAGAGTAAACCCCTGTACCTTGGTATTGTATTGGAGCTGGTTCTAAAGTAGAGGGATTGGACTTCTTGTTGGAGCAAGTGCTGTGCAGACAGCTTGTGAGACCGAGGTGGAATGTTTGGAGGATCGTTGGTAAGCTCCAGGCAATAACCATGTTGGATAATTCCAATCACCCATTTGTCTGTCGTTATGGACTGCCAAAGGGGGAGGAATTGTTGCAGTCTTCCCCAAACAGGTGTGGTATAGTTGGGGGAAGTGTGGGAAAGTCACTGCTTATTAGGGGAAGGGAAATTATGGGGCATACTGCCTTTTCCTCTAACCTTCGAATTGCTCTTTCTGTAGCATCCTCGAAAGAATCCTCTTGAAGGAGATGACTGGTCTCCACCCTTATAAGTGGATGTATTTTGGTCTGAGGGTGTGGTCTTTGACCCTGCTCGGTAAAAGGACCAACGAAATGAACCTCTATTGGAAGGGAACCGGAGTGCTCCCATAGATTTGGCGACTTTAGTGTCCTTTTTTATTTTTTTCCAAAGCCTGATCAACATCGGGTCCAAAAAGTTGATTTTTGTCAAATGATGTGTTCAAAATGAAATGTTGGACCTCTGGCTTAAATCCAGAGATCCTTAACTAAGAATGTCTCCTTAGAAGAAAGCTCTCTAGCTGCAGTATCAGTAGCATCCAACGCACACCTTATTGAAGAGTTAGAAATTAGTTTTCCTTCATTTACTAAGTCCTGGTTTTATGCTCATCTGGAAGATATTGAAGCAGCTTCTCCATTTTGTGTCAGTGAGCCCTGTCGTATCTGGCTAAAAAGCCCTACGTGTTTGCAATGCGCCAGTGACTGGTGGCTTGAGCAGCTATGTTCTTGCCAGAAGCATCAATTAACTTGGACTCTTTATCAGGTGAAGGAGCGTCCACGGATGTTTGGGAATTAGCCCTTTTACGAGAACTAGATTCAACTAGTGAATCTAATGGTAACTGCCCCTTGATAAATACTGGATTAGTTGGGGAGGCCTTATATTTTTTATCAACAGTTAATATGTGTGCACGTACAGGATCCTTAAAAATGTCATCTGCGTCTCTCATCATGTCCTTAAGCACAGGAAGTGTTTGCGATTACCTGTGTGTGGACCCTAAAGTATTGAACAGTTTTCTTTAATGCCTCTTAGTGTAGTGCCACCCCATGATATTGTGCTGCCCTGGCAATAAGTTCTTGGTGGGCCACATTGTCACCTGGGGGTGATGGCTTGGCAGGGTAAAGGTCTGTGTCGATTTCTGTGGGGGATCAATAGTATAATCGGGCCACGGGTCTGCTGGTAAATGAGTACCCTCATTATCAATATCATGGTGAGATTGTCGAGAATCCTGAGGTGTAATTTGTAAAGGATCTGAAGGTGGAGAGAGTGGTTGTAGAGTGGATGGCGGTGGTAGATGAAAAGGATTGGTGGCAACAGATTTTCTCTTTAAAGGAATCTTTTAATGAGTGTCCTCATCTGGACGTTTGTGTTTTTGAGGTAGTTTAGTATGTATACAACCTGTGTCAGGGTTAATATAGAGTTCTATTTGTGTTCGATCATTTTTTGGTGGGATGACGACTAAATTGGGATCGGTCGAGGCACGTTTTATTTTCGGCACCGGTGCTTTCGGTGCCGACAAGTGTTGCTCCTTAGAAACAGAAGATTGGCGTCATTGTGATTTGGAGTACGAGCAGGCATGGCTGACCTGGGCACTCTCCTTGTTTGCAGAGGCACCCTGAAGATGTATTAACGATGGATTGGGTTTGAATGTGCCCATACTAGCCTATGCGAGTTTTGTGAAAATCATTTACAGAGCACGCTGTGGATTTTGGACTCTGAAAACACGGATGAACCACAGTTTGGCGGGTACATCGACCGCCTCTACAGCGGCTACCGCAGCTACAGACACCCTACTGTTGCAGACAATCCGCTTAGATCCACTTAACCTGTTCAATTTCAACATCGATCTTCGCGGCCTTAATCTATAACCACTGAACTATTGTTTTCAAGGAAAAAAAGGAAAGAAAATATAACCCCCGGAGTCTGACAAATCTAACCTGTCAACTAGCTTGCTGGGTCCAAACGCTGCCGTGGCGGTGTCAGTTGCAGCGGTGACAGTGGGGAAGGCTTGCGGTTGTGTCCACTCCCGCTATCGGCGATCTACGGTAAACCTACGGTGCTGCGGTGCGGTGCTCTGACGGTATGCTGACGGTGTACTGACGTCGGCTCTGCAGTGTGCGCTACAGTGATTGGTGCTGGCTGATGCGGCGCCTCAGCCCTCGTTTCTCTTGTTTCTCCTGCTTCCTGGAGGACACACTGTTTGTTGGGGGAGCTCTATTCTGCAAGCGGTGGTGGCAGCAGCTAAGACCCATACTACGCAACTTGTTTGGCGGTGAGTGTTTGAATAAAAAGCGCGCAAACACAGAGGGTAGCGCTTAAAACTATAATCACCTGCCTATACACAAAACCACCTAGAAATATGGAACAGGGCCAGGACCAGGGCCAGGGCCAGGAACAGAGGGAGCTGAGGGAACCAGGGGAGCAAAGGACTGACTCAGGCTCAGGAAACGACACTAACATCGAAGGGGATTCATCGGTGTGTAAAGATGCCTCCACTCAACCCGCCCCCACTCAGCCTGCCCTGAAGATACACAGTGGGTATAATCGACCAGAAACAAGAGGACTGAAGGTTAAGATGGGGAGGGAGAAAGTGAAAGAGAAAGATATGGATATGGAAATGGAGAAGGATAAGGATAAGGCCAAATTCAAAGCAAAACTGAGAGGAAAAGAGAAAGACAAAAACAAAGACAGAAACAAGGATATGGACAAGGATACAGAGAAGGACATGGATAAGCTTGGTGACGATTATGAAAGTAGAGATCATGAATGTAGAGATCTGCTAGAGAAAAAAGCAAAACGGCTGCAGACAATTAAAAATCTAAAAACTGCCGCAAGAAGTAGTGGACAACTAGATATCGCCCAACCCCGGATATCAAATATCTTCAACACTGTGTCCAAAATACCTTCTGGCCCTGTGCAGGGACATTTCCAGCCCAGTCATGATTTGAAATCTAATAGCACAAGGCCTGGTGGAATGGGCACTGGGCCCCTAACTGGCATAAGCGCAGAGAGTCTGTCCCGTACGAAAGCGCTGAACACCGCACAAACAGAATTAAAAGAGACACACAAAGAGACACATAAATCAAACGGATCAAACAGACCTGATGAACCTGATGAATCTGATGAACAATGCAAGATTATACCCGCACAAACAGGGGCACAGGGAATAGAAATCACCTCATCAATAGCAACGGTCATCGCAACGGTCACAGCAACTCTAAAAAAAACAAGTTCCGGAATTAGTCTTTATTCTGATCGCTCTGACCGCCTTAACTCCAAAGTCAGTCAGGGCTTGGACCAAACCAGCTACCCTCAAAAACTCCGATCGGAATAATGAGCAGAATAAATATAGTAAACTCCATTCTGAGTCACAAGAACTTGATTCTGATTCCAGCTCAGATTCTGAAGTCTACGAAACTGGCGCCTCAACCTCAACTTCAAGCGAGCAACGGAAATTGGAACAGACAAGCTCCGATTCTATTATGTCTGACTCAGAAATACCAGAATCCGATGCAAAGAAACCAAACACCCCCTTCAGCGCTAGCCTTACAAACCAGAAACAGAAGGAACTAAAAAGGGAAAGACAAAAACGACAAAGGAGACAAATTAAATTAATGCCTGAAGATACTACAGACCAAGGGAGTAATACCGAACAAACAAATTTTAAAGTAAGGAATATCTTACCACAAGAATACGATACTAATCTAAGTCCCATGGGCTAGGCTTTGCGAAAACCTAAGATATCTCAAACCGAGATAAGCGACGACAACCGAGATGACCCAGAACTTTCCCTGCGCGATGTACTGAAATCAATTAAGAACTTTCACGAAGAGGTCAAACTTGATAACAAGAAAAATCACGTAGCTATCCAGCAACTACAAGGTGCAATACAAAAAGTTGGAGAAACTTGTCTAGATATCTCAGACAGAATGGCCTCCGTGGAAACACGCACGGAAAACCTGGAAAAAGATGTTTTTAATCTACAAACGCTTGGGAAAGAACAAGATGGTATAATTAAAGATCTAATGGCGAAGGTTGAAAATCAAGAAAATAGAGCAAGACGTAATAACTTACGCTTTCTTGGGATCCCGGAGAACTCTGAGGGACATGATCCAAGGGGCTTCATAATCACATTATTAAAAGAATCGTTTCCGGAATTACAAATGTGGGACTTTAACAAGGAAATACATCGGGCCCATCGCTTTCCTTTGATACCCCCCAAGTGAATGCAGAATTCCACACAATATCCTCGTGCCTTCCTTGTTAACTTCGGAAATTTCCTGCTACGCAAAGCCATTTTTGATCTTGCACGCCCGACAAAAAAAAAGAGAATTCAAAGACTTTGCGTTCTTTTGCAGACCAGACTTTGCCCACACTACGGTGGAAAGAAGGTGGAGGATGAGACAATTATTTACACCATTTGAAAGCATCGGAGCTACTGTTTACCTGCAGAATCCTGCACGGTTAAAGATTATCTTTAAAGGCAATACAAGAAGCTTTACCAGCGAGATCCAAGCCGAAGCCTATTTACGAGAAATCTCAATCCTAGCTAAAAATAAACCTAATAAATAACTGCAACTTTTCAAAACTTTCCAATCCGAACTTAGCTAGATATACGGGGATTGTTAATAAAAGTATGATATAAACGACAAAGTAGGAGGGGAGCACAAAATATATATAGGAATGTTATATAAATCAGGTCAGCCGCCATCTGCTGCAACCTGATTGCAATGATGCCCACAACCCGGCTCAATCTGAACCGGGTAGCCTCACTTAGGGGAATTGGGGATGGGAACCGGGGGTGGGGAATGGGACACGGGCTTTTTTTTCACATTCAGTTTCCATTTGTTTTATGGGATTTGGAGGGGAAGGGAGAAAGGGAGGGATAACAGGCGTAATGATTTGGACAGGTAAAACTGATATTCCTAAAGCTTCAAAATTAGTAAAATTAAAATCTTAACCATTAATATATGTGGCCTAAATGACCCAAATAAAAGACAGAGAACAGCTGTAGGTCTCAACTCAATCGGGGCAGACATCGTCTGTCTTCAGGAAACTCATATCGAAAGGTCACAAACTGCAGTTTTAAAAACTCTTGGATATAAAGTGATCACTGCGACAACTCAGAGCAATAAAACACGGGGAGTTGCAATTTTAGCTCGTAGCGGGGGTCTCCAATTCGGTAGATCAGCAGCAGACAAATCTGGGCGTTGGGCAATCACCGAATGTATGTATGGTACGGGGAAAAAACTAACTATCTGTTCAGTATATGGGTGTGTCGACGATGACCCTGGCCCTTTAGAATTCTTATCTAACGAACTGGCCCATTGGCCATTACCTTTGATTATCTGCGGCGATTTTAACTTAAATCTTCCTCTAAACTGGGCATTGGGGTACAATAAGTTTAAGTATCTAGGTCGAAAACCAAAAGTTTTCAGAGCGCTTGAAGAACTATGTCACACACATGGTTTATCCGATTGCTGGCAACTGAAGCACTCAAATAATCCAGGATATACCTTTTTTTCAAACCCACATCTCAAATTTACAAGGTTGGACTACATATTTGCTTCACATGATATAGCCATACATAGCTCCATTGATCGACTACCTAAAGTATTGTCCGATCACAACCCTTTAATCATATGTCTTGACACCTGTAAAATAGAATCCAAACACAATAGGTGGACTTTTGAAAGGGCACTTTTGCTGAACGCAGAATATTGTAAAGTTATAGAGAAATGGATTCCCGAATTTTTAGAAAATAATCTTGGTAGCGCATCACTTGAAATCGTTTGGGATACCCTCAAGGCGGGTATCAGAGGAGAAACTCTGAGGTTTTCTATTAAAAATAACTTGAAAAGAAAAATCAAAATTTAAAAATCTACAAAATGAATTAGCTGAAAAAGAGGAGGAGCTCATTACGGCAATCCGTGATAACATTAATATTGAAGAGGCAATCAGGGATGTAGCCATTTCAAAAAATTTAATTATAGAAGTGTTCTCTAATAAAGCAACTAGGAAAGCCACCCAATACAAACAAAAAATTTATGAGATGGGGGAAAACATTGGTCATCATCTTGCAATTCGGGCTAGACAGGAACAAACTGATAGCAATATTAAAGAAATTAACGATCCTATTAAAGGCCTCATCCAAGATCCCAGAGAAATAAGAGATTGCTTTAAAAGATACTATTCAGATCTTTACACAGAAACTTGCAACAACCAATCCCAAATTGATGATTACCTGGATATGGTTTTATGGACTCAGCTTTCCCAACCCGACAGAGATAGCCTGGCTGAGGCTCCGCAATGGATCGAAATATAGCTATCCATTAATAGTCTTCCCCCGGGCAAAGCAAGTGGGTTTGACGGAATCCCCTCCGAATTTTATGTCAGATTTAGCAAACAGCTAAAAGAGATACTTACAATGTTGATGTCCCAGGTCTTTAACGGTGGACACCCACCAGGATCCTGGGCACTAGCAAAAATAATCGTATTTCCAAAGAAAAATAAAGACCCAACCGAACTAGGGGCTTATCGTCCAATCACCCTAATTAACAACGATTCCAAAATCTATTCTAAAATGCTTGCCAGTCGGATTGCCCCACTTATACATAAAATTATATTGGTTCGGCAACATGGATTTGTTCCCGGCAGATCTACCATCGATCACATACAGAGGGTTATTACACTCTTCGACATGACCGAGGTGGCAGGAGACCCTATGGCACTGATATTACTCGATGCTGAAAAAGCGTTCGATAGGGTCTCCTGGCAATATTTATGGACGGCCATGTCAAAGAGTGGAATTGGGGAAAATTTTATCAATGCAATCCGTATGATGTATCTTAACCCAGAAGCAGCAGTGGTGATAAATGGTGATACATCAGAAAATTTTAAAATAACAAGAGGAACGAGGCAGGGTTGTCCCTGCTCCCCATTGCTTTTTGCTATATTCATAGACCCTTTCATTCGGAGGCTAGAAACAAACCTCGCAATAACACCGGTGAGGACGCCTCATGGAGACACCAAAACACTAGCCTATGCGGACGATATTGCCCTAACCACAACCAATCCTACTAACGCAATAAATTTAATTGAAATAGAGGCTAAATACTTCGGTGAAATTTCAGGCTATAAATTAAACGAAAATAAAACTCAAATAGTCATCAATAATCAAATTAACTGTGTTGATGAAAGGATCGTTGAAAATGCGACTTATTTGGGGGTAAATATCACAGCCAATCTCAATAATCTAGTCAGTCTAAATTTGAAACCACTTCTGAAACAAACAAGTTCATCACTGAGGAGACTACACAACTTACATTTAACAACTATCGGAAGGAGTAATTTAATAAAAATTGTATTTTTCCCTAAATTCTTATATTTTTTTAGAAGCATCTGTTTAATTTTTGACCAACATATTTTTACTGAACTGGATCATATCTTCTCCAGCTTTATCTGGGGATATAGTAGACCGCGAAGAGCAATGAAATTTATTAATTTACCTAAAGATAGAGGCGGTCTCGCCTTACCTAACTCTAAGGTGTATTGGTGGGCCAGTACACTTAATTATTGCAGAATGCTCTTAATCCCAAATCCCACTCTAAACTCTGCAGGTAGAATTCCAACCCCACAAGAACTTATTCTAGGGACCACTACGGGAGACCATCTATGGCGTCTGACCTACGACTGCCACTTTAAAAAGGTTCGGTTCAAAACCCTTAAAGGAATTTACTCAGTTTGGTATAACGTACGCAAATTATTGGGGATCGGTAGATTTTCATATTATACAACTATCTATGGTAACCAAAACTTCCCCCCAATTTTCACAGACTCATGTATGAAACGCTGGGTTACATCAGGAATTACAAAACTTGGTTTACTTTTTAACATATCTGGGCTTAATACATTTGAAATATTAAAGAATAAATTCCAATTAGATCATCGTGATTTTTACAAATATTTGCAAGTCAGATTTTCTGTTAAAAAAAGGGGGTGGTAATTCAGCTTTTCAGACAATACCGATTATAGATATCATTATAAAGAATAATACAATTAAAATTGGTGAAATTTACAACAACCTAATCACTAATCTGCCTGATGATCTCGACAAACATTTTCAGATATGGCAGGATAAATTAGACATAACCAACAATTCAATTCAAACTGCATTCAATCTTTCGCAATCAATCTTAATTTCCACTAAACTACTAGCACAATATTACAAGACCTTCTTTCAGCTATATTATACCCCTAAAAAAATAGCAAAATGGAGTTATGGAAAGGGGACGAAATGTCCAAGATGTGCTCTCCCCGAAGCGGACCTAATACACATGTTTGCTACTTGTAATGAACTCTCTGCTATTAGACGGGATATCTCGATCTTTCTTTCAAAAATTATTTTAAAAGATATCGAAATAACAACCGCAGAAATAGTTTTGGGCGCCGTGGGGGATTCCCGACCAATTCAAACAAAGGGATTTATATTTATTTCAATGTCAATATTGAGAATTTGTCTAGCATCGGCATGGTTAGATCAACAACCACCCTCATTTCACCAATGGCGGGCACGTCTACTTGCTACTTATAGTTTTGAAATCGCAATTTATAAATATAAGGGTTTGAATAAGAAAAAGAAAGGTCTAACTATTTGGGATCCACTATGAACATGGATAGAAGATATTGAATAACTGAAATCAAATGAAGCTACGCTTTAACCTTCTTTTTGTTTTATTTCTGTTAAATGTATATATATACAAACTAACTGTAATGCCTGTAACCTGTCGGGTGGGGGAACTTGGGTTTTGTAAAATAAATCATAAAAGCTCAATAAAGATTAATTTAAAAAAAAAAAAAAAAAAAAAGAAACAGAAGATTTCGGATTCGAAGGCGGTTTCACTGTCAGTGTGGAAAGTTTCGGCTCCGAGCTGGATCTCTGTTTGGATCCGGATGGTTTTCGGATCCGAAGAGGACTTTTGGTGAGTAGGTACGGAGCCGGAAGGCTTGACAGTGTGTTTCGGAGCAGAGTCTGGATGCGGGGCATCGGAAACGTCGTCTCAGTGGCGACCTTGGCCAGATATTGAAATCACAGAAAGGTGTCAAGGGAGGTTTATTTTAAATATTCGCGATAAACCTGAGACCACTAACTCTGAGGTTTTTTGAGCATTTATTCAGCTTAGTTTTGGTAATTCAAAAAGACATTCATAAATCAATTGGACATGTCTTTTAAAAGGAAACACCACATTAGTAAACCACACAATTGCAACACATTTGTATGCGTGATTTAGAACCATTTCTTTTGTGAGACAATATATACAACACATACATAATACCAAACGTTATTTATGACAAAAATATATACAACAAACCAATGATCACAAGATAAACCTCGATAAATTATGTGTGCCAGCCTGAAATTAAACCAGTCCTGCATTTGCACTGAAAACACAAGGCGGACAATTGCTCATTCAAAGACACATGTCTACTGTTCTGCCTGTGGGAGGGTGGGGATGCATATCCTACTTGAGGATGTTGACAACCTAGAACAAGGGGAAAATAATTTCTATTCAGTCCCCTCATGGCACACCCTGTTCTACCGTCCCCCACACTCAACAGCCAATGCGATTCGAATCCTCAACAATTCCGGGATTCTCTTCAGGACTCGGACTTGGTTTGGTTTGGGCTCTCAATTGTGCTGCAGACAGATGTCCTTTATCTGTTCTTCAATTCATAGTGTTAATCGAGGCTTACATTTTCTGGGCGTGTGGCAACTCTTGACAATGATTTAAAAACAGTCCGGGATCTTGAGACTTGTGAAATGTAGTTAGAGCTCCTGGGCGCATCGCCGTGAATTTCTTCTGCAATAATCCTGACTGTTTCCTTTCATTTCAGCCATGCGAAGGCAGTTAGAAAATCATCTGGCTCCTCACATTCAAACCGCCAGATGGCAGAGGTGGTGCCGAACCCTTGTCTTTTTTCTGTGGAAGTTGGTGGGGCAAGGGGTCTTCGGTACTCATGTGACCTCGTCCTTGTGGCAACTCCTCGACTTCGAGGTCCCAGCCTGAGTCCTGGCCAGAGAAGATTTTTTCTTCTCCGCCGTTGAAGCCCCCACATCTTCTTGATCGGAATGTTCACCGAAGATATTCGGTGTGTCTTCGATGCTTTGACCCTGCATTTCTCGATGTCGGGTCCGACGCTCTCAAAGAGTTTTCTTCAATCTAAATGATTTTCAGGCATCACAGTCTTCCTCCTTGTGCTCCGGAGACAAGCACAAGTTACACGCTTTGTGTGAATCAGTGCGCTGCTACTTCGCGTGGCTCTGGGGGCAAAATTTGAACGGTGTCCGTTCCATCGACAGAGAGCTGACCCGAGGCGGTTAGGCCCGAAGGCCGTCCACGAAGCTTTCCAATCTAAAGTAATTTTCGGTGACCAAAACGATACGCGAGAAGTGGGAAATGCAACCGAAAACAATACCGTCGAGGTAGAGAGTGTTCCGCATCGAGGGGAACTGAAGAACGGTTTCGAACCACAGCGCAGCAACACAGGTCTGAACCCGATGGCGGAAAAAAACAATCTAACAATGAAGTCGACGACCATGCACACCATCACCGAAAGGAGGAGTCACCTTACCTCATGACTAGGAAAGACTTCTTCGAAGAAATACAGCTTGCAAACATCCAGACCCTGGAGTATGCAAAGCATGTGTATCTACAGCACACATGCCTTAAACATACACTGTTTGCCAGAGCCACTTTGGAGGTGTCTCAGCGGGGGTGTTGTTGTGAAGGGCCATCAAGCAGCTGAGGGCAAGATTGCAGCAGGTGGTGGTTTCACTTCAGCCCTCCTGCAGGTAGAATACTGAAGAGTGGTAACAAAGGTCAGTGGAGGGAGAGCTGTTTTCAAGTGATTCTTCTTTCTGGCTGCTCGGGCTGGGCAGTTTGCTGGCAGCAGGTAATTTCAATCCATGGAACCTCCGCATGCCTGGGGAGATTGTTTTGCTTCATTTCCACTAGGGTATTTCTTCATTAAGAGCCCTGCCAATGACAACTCGCCCTTCTTTTTCTACAGGGAATTATAAGCAGAGGCTGGAATCAGGCCAAAACATGCCCAGGATCTATCTGACTGCCAGGACCGTGGGCAAACAAGCTGTGCTGCACCTCACTCTCTTTTACTCACAACATAGGAGGAGGACACAGATTCATGGGCATCAGGCAGGCACAACGTATACAAAATCCCATGGGGTTATTGCAACACTGTTGCAGCAAGAGACAGGTCTCCTCATGTACAAGGGTCCACCTGTAGACAGGATTCAGATTGCCTCATTACCACTGCTGTGAAGGCACAACAAAGGCCTCTCTTTGTTGGGAAGATCAACACAGACACATAGTCGGCTGGAGTGAGGGCATATGCGACCAAGGTCATATTTATTAGAGTGGTCACTTGACCTGTAACACCAAAGGTGAAATTGTTTGGGCATGTGTGCGAGATTGCCCTCAATGAGAGAGGTCTGTCTACAGCACATGTCCTCATGGAAAGAACAGCAGTGCCCAATTTATTAAATCAGCAGTTCGCTTTCATCACCTGCCCTGCTCTGCCTGCCTCACTTCCCTTTTTTAACCATTCCATTTCACATGGAATCTACAAAGCAACAGTTTGAGTACACCAAAACTTCTAAATAAGACCCACATAAACTTCTTTTCACCTGTTGGGTATGAATCTATGTAATTTAATCTCAACACATGTAAGAGAAATACAGTTTCAGAGGAGCCCTAACACACACTCTTCTTTTAACACAGCCAGAACCATGACACTATGGGGCATATGTATCAAAGGATACATTTGCGATTCTCAAATAGCGATTTTTAGAGACTCACTATTTGAGAATCGCAAAACGATATGTATATAAAAATGTGCTATTCTTTTGCGATTCCCTCGCATTCCTTAATTGCGACTCGCAATTAAGAAATGGCAATTAAGAAATGGCTTCCCATTCATTCCTATGGACCAAGAGGCCCATAGGAGTAAATGGGAATAGCGTGCGCAATTTGCGAGTACCCAATAGGTACTTGCAAATTGTGTGCGCTATTTCAAGGGTGCAAGGGTTCCAAAAGGACACCGTGTTGCACCCCGGAAATGTGCATGTGTGCACATGTGGCGCCCATACATGCCCAAAGGGCATGTATGTGCGCCACATGGCACCATGAAAAAAGCAAAAAAGTGCTTTTTTAAAGGAAATCGCAAATTACCATCAACTTGAAGTTGGTGGTAATTTGCGATTCCTTAAGGCAATATTGCAATTTGCGATGCCTACTAGCATAGCATTTAGGGAATCGCAAATTGCGATTCTCTAACTGCTTGCGCAAGATAAGGAATTGTAATTTTTGCGATTCCTTATTTTGCGAGTAGGTTTAAACTTACCTACATAGCACAAAGCTAAATGCGAATTTCAGCATTTGCGAACACAATTTAGCTCGATACATATGGCCCTATATTCTTTGCTCTAATTGTGACTTATACTGCAACATAACAATAGCTCCAATCTCAACCACGAGACAATTGCTCATTCCCCAGCGGACAACTGCAGACAGGGTTCAGAAAGCCTCACTACCATTGTTGTGCCAGCAATCCACATTTCTTAATTTAAACCAGAAACATGCTCTAACCATAACCCTAATCTTTGCCCAGACTCTAAACCTGAACAGAACACTAACCTAATTTTCTATTAACTGTACTTTTTATTTTATTTTCAATTCATATTTGGTGACTTCTAAACCACTTCTCAATCACTTATCTACTACAACTGTAGAAATGACAAACTAAAGGGGAAATTATGCAACTAAACTGGCGGAGACGAAATAGCTCAAAATCACAACTAGAATATTGAGAAGGATCAACCAAATTTTCTGTAACAAATGGAGAAGAAAAAATAATTAAAGAACTAAAAGTTCTTTGACACAGCCACACGAGGAAAGAATGCAATGAATCCTTAACACATGTTGCGAACTACAAATGGTAAGTTGAAACTGAGCTGGTAAACACTGAACGCCGTAAAATGGGTTAAAAGAAATTACCCGGTACAACTCATGTTCAACTGCTCAATCTCAAAGAAACGTCTACATCAGTTCCTCCTCCACTCACTAGCAAAAAATACATAAACATAGGAAGAATAGTAAAGAAAAAAACGAGAATAGGTGAACCAAATAGCAAGTAAATAATCCACAAACCTCATGTTGAAAAATAACTTGAACGTATTGGATGACAATGTGGAGGAAACATTTGATATGTATAACAGACCTAGAGTCAGGTAGAAATGCACAGAAGCCTACACAAAATTAGTAGTGAGACATTTGTCACAAAAAAGATCATACAGCCCAAATAGAAACTAACCCAGCTCAAGGACTGTAAAGAAACAATTGAGACCATTCTGATCGAAATGAAAATGTTTAAAGAAAAAACTTCACTACTTTTGATAACAATATTTAGGGGCTGAAGGCAGAATCCTAAACAAACGGAAAAGATAGTCAGAGAAAACAATAACCACTTCACAGACGTCCCAGAGACAATGGATACGAATAGCTGGATACGAGTAGCACAGTAAAGTAGATTGTTTTAAATAAATGAAAAATAACTTAGTCTTCTAAAATCAACTCTAAGTTCACAATTTCCATGTAGAAAAGGCAAAACCTGGCTCACAGATATGACTATGTATTAGCCTACATATGTCCTATAATCTCTTCTCCATGCCATTTTTTCTTCTGTAGGCATAGAACAATATTAGGGTGGTGTTTTGTGATCAAGGCATTGCATGGTGAACACCACACAAGAGGTGCTCTCCTGGCACAAATTGGCAAACTCTAGCCCTATCATGTGGGACTTTTCATAGGTATGTGTTGGGCAATAGAGAAACGGAGATAAGATGGTGGTCAAAGTGAGGGGTGGCAAAGAGAAACAAGCATTGGCATAGCCAATATGTCTCGCCTTTGGGACCTTATAAGTGTTAAGTTATCCAGCACATTATCCTTGGTGCAACAACATCAAGTGTTGCATGGCTAAACACTTATAAGGTCCCAAAGAGGAGACCTATTGGCTATGCCAATGCTTGTTTTAAGTGAGTGGCTCGTGCAGGTATGCCACTGTGAGGTAGAGATGCTGCGAGTGCTTTTACAGGAGCCCCTATGATTTTGGATTTTTTTATTTATTATGTTTTGGCTCTCAAAAAGGGCCACATAGAAGTTTACAATGATAAAAGCAGAAGACAAATACATATCAAGATTATGACATTTAAGAAACATATTTAAGTACAAAAATAACATACAATGACAGATCTACAGCAGGAAGCAATGTCAAACATCTCCAGAGGCATGTTAATAAATAGCTGAAAAACCTTTAAAAAAGTTAAAAATATAGAAACAGAACATTTCATTAGGAGGCCAATAAAGTGCTTGGAGAAAGCCGTTCAAAGTGGAAATGCCCAGACGGATACAAATAGGTTTTAACCATCTGAGACGCAATATACGGAGCGCAGGGCAGGTCAATAAAACATGCATACAATCCTGGGTACTCAATTTACATAAATTGCACATAGGAGAAGAACCGTACCATTTGGATAAAAGTAGATTTAAAGGTACTAGGTCGTAACGTAAAAGAAACCAGAATCTACGAATACCATGCGGCAAGTTCCATGTGACATAGGGTTGGGCCAACTTCATCACATAAGAATTAAGGAGAAGGTCTACATCCCTTTTTTCACAGATTAACTTCTTATCAGACTGAAAACATAGTTCCCACGAGGCCTGTTTTAATACGAGTTTTAACTGTAAGGGAGAATACAAAAACAAGGTGATTCCATCTAATTTTAGAAGGGTTACGGCTTTTCTAAAATTCCTTACAAGTTGTGAAAACTCTTTAAAATTACCCAGTAATTCACTTCTGAGGAGAGCTCTCATCGTCCCTAGTTCAGCTCTAGCCAGGCAGGCCACCCATTTTACTAGGGCACATAGTCCCTGTACCCAACTGCTCCTGAGACCGAAATCGAGCCTACAAGCGGCCAAAGAGCACGCAGTATTTAGAGAAGATAGGGATCTTAGGAGTTTCCCCTCAATCTTATGGCAAAAGTCCCAATATTTCACCTCTATAAGTTCTATACCATACAGTATCGTTGCGGGGATTTTAGACCTGTACACCTCCAGTAAACACGAAAAGTGCCTTTTCCCCGTGGCCTGATAGAGGGAGTTTAAACCTTTGCCATGGGCGAGGGCTTTGCGTGAACTATGCTCAATATGGGGCCTCTCACTCAAGTTAGCCGTGATAATTTTCCCCAGGAAGGTATAGGAGTTAACAACCTCCAGTTTTTGGCCGCCGATATACCATCCAAAATTTACAGATCGGCACTTCTTCTTACCGGCTATGCACATAACTTTACTTTTAGATATATTAATCTTCATGCAATGGGCAGCAGCAAAAACATGAAGGGCATGTAGCCGATTTGTAAGTCCTTTAGGAGTCAAGTCTAGAATAAGGACGTCATCGGCATACATCAAGCAGGATATTGGGGTCCCCCCCATCACGGAGCAATACCCTCACTGGCAGACAAGGCGGCGGGTAGGTCTACAGTATATAAGGAAAACAAAAGGGGAGCCAATAAACAGCCTTGTTTAAGGCCATTCAAGGACGAAATTTGGAGGGAGAGCCCCCTTTCGCCCCCTTGCAAGACACTACACCAAGTCTCTGTATGGAGAGACCGAACAAGCTCCAATAGATAAGCTGGAACACCAAGAGCTGCCAATTTTCTCCACAGCGTTCTACGATCTACTTTATCGAACGCTGTGGAGAAATCAATAAAAGCCGTATACACCACCCCCCCTCTCACCAGCACGTATTTATCAGTAACCACATGGAGAGCGGTGAGGTTATCTAAAGTACCATGCCCCCTACGGAAGCCAGTTTGTTCAAGAGGCAAGATATTATTCTCCTCGACCCAGTCGGAGAGGAAATTTAAAAGACATTTCGCAAAGACCTTTCCGATAGAGTCGAGGAGGGCTATCAAACGATAATTGCTGGGGCTATCCCTGGTTCCCTTCTTAAAAATAGGGACCAAGATACTTCCCCTCCAGGAGGCAGGTACCGTTTTAGACAAGAAACAGGCTTTAAACAATGGATACAGGATTTTACTCCACCTTAAAGGATCCTGCTTCAGGAAGGTCATAGGGAGTTCATCAGGACCCATTGCCCCAGAGGCACGCATATTTTTTATAGCCATCTCAATTGCTTCCTCTGTGGGATAATTAATGAGTCCTTCGGGCGTTGCATCTAGGACAATATCTTCACCTGTAATACCATTCCCTGCATAGAGGTCCCGAATATAAGTGATCCATACCTCTTCAGCTATAGGGATGGGGCAAGGGCTTATTCGAGTACCACATCCCTTCCCAATTATTGCCCAAAATTCTCTAATCCTACCATGAACAACTGATTCCCTCAAGTTGATCCAAACTGTATCTTCCTTCTCCTTTTTTATTTTCGCCTTTAGTCTGCATCTCTTTCTTTTTAGTCTAGAAATTTCTTTTTCTCGTTCCATAACTCTATCTAGATATTGCTCACGGACTAGTTTATTTATTTCCTTGTTCAGGATGCGTAGTATACTAGGCACCACTACCCCTTTTCTAGGGCGGGAAGTCTTTTTTACATGTAAAATAATGTTTCGCATGAGTTTTTCAAAATTAACTATTTCTAAACCACGCCACTCATTTAATTCTATTAAAGTTTCACATAATATATCCTGGACCCCATTAATGGCAGAAGGATTCCAAAAGCACCTTCCCGTGGAAGCGTGGAAAGCAGCGTCCCCGCCGTTAAGGGACCATGGCGCAGTGGGCATGGGATTTAAAGAAATAGTTATGAGCATTACACTATGGTCGCTCAGAGATGTAGGAATAATCTTAAAATCCTGAATACACGGAAACAAGCCATAATCCGAGATTGCATAATCCAAGATAGAAGACCCAAAAGGAGACTTATGTGTAAATTTGGCAGGCACATCGGACGGGAATCTCCCATTTAATATAAGTCCCTCAACGGCCGCTAGTTCTTTTAGCAGAATCTTCCCTCTTTTGTTAGTCACTAACTTATCTGGGAAGAGAGGTTGGGGAACAAAATGCGCCTCTTCTTTAGATTTATTTCTAAAAAGTTTCAGACTAGCATTGGAAATTTTGCAGTTCAGATCTCCTACGAGGATGATTTCCGGAGGGGATGGAACATTTTTAATTTGATCAATATATCGAAATACCTGCTTCAATATGAGATTAAAACGCTCTTCTGGAGGAATATACACATTAAGAATAACAATGGGTGACTTTTTAAAATTACTAAACAGATTTGCTATTGTTATAGCGTGAAAAAATTTACTTGGGTCGGTGTAATGGGAAAATCTCCACTGCAATTTATTTGATAATAGACAAGCGATTCCCCCCCTAGCGTGACCTTTCTTGGAAGGGGCAGCTGGCACTTCCAAAACATAGAAATCCTTCGAAACGTCCAGCATATTAATACACCAGGTTTCCTGTATACAAATCACATTTGCTCCTAAAGAGAATAAAAGGTCAAATTTCTCTGGGCTACTATGAATCCCTGTCGCATTCCAAGAAATAATTTTCAATGGGGTGTTAAAGATGGTGAAACAATTTGGGGTTATCTGTGGTCTTAGTAGATAAAGCACTGTGCAGCCAATTCCACCGATTATTATCCTCTATGAAGGAGGAATTCTGAGGCAGAGGGAGTGGCTTTACCTGAGAGACCAAACGTTTCCCCTTAGAGACCCAAATCTTCAGGTCTCTAAGAGGGGAGGCTACCCCATTTTGTTTATCGCCCTTTGGTGCCATCCCAAGGGAAGGGTTGGTATTACCAAGGTTAAAAATAGGGAGAACATCAATACCTGTGCGTTGAAAATTCTCAGCTTGCTGTAATATCAAATTTACAATGATAGGTGAATAAAATTTAACCCTTATACTCAAAACCCTGTCTCCACCAGACAAAGAGACTAGCTCAATGTCCCTAGATTGAATAGGGTGAAGACTCTCAATCTGGCTAAAACGCTTAAGTAGCCATGCTCTGTTTAGGGGTATATCTGCATCGAATAAAGGTAAAAAGTCTAACACGAGAGTGTCCACATGAGCCTTTGAGTTTTTTGGATGGCGCGCAGGAAGAGAGCGGTCTCCAATCTCTGGGGCAGGAGAGAAAGAAGAGGCCAAAGGGTTAAGGGGCCCAAGTTGATATAGGATTGGGGCTCTTGTCGCAGTCGATGGAGAGGAACTCGGAAGAGGGCCCTCCATTTGCGGCAAAACTTCCAAAGACATTGGTGGGCAAACTTCACTTTCCACCTTTAAAGACGTAGAAGTTGGATCCAAGTCTATTTCTTCGTTCTCCGATGCAACTAGAGAGTTTTGGAAGATTATCCGTCGTTGTCTTTTCTTCCTGTATTTTCGGATTGGTTTCCTTTTATTCCCTTTATTATTTCTATGTTTACCGTTTTTTACCTTTATCTCTTGTTTATCTTCAGAAAGTTCTTTTTTATTTTCAGACATGAAGATTGGGAATAAATCTTGAACCACTTTAGAACCGGCAATAGATTTGTTTTCTTCCTCAATCTCTAGAACAGAGTTCTTAACACAATTGGGCACTGCGGTTAAAGGCTGAACTGTAGTATGAATTTCATGAACTATTGCTGCAGCCTTTATGCCAGTATCCACTATGGGCGCATTTATTTTCCCCTTTGGAGAACTGGGTTCAGCCTTGGAGGGGGAAACACTCCTCGTATCTGGTGATTTTTGTAACAATGTCTTCAGTATTTGGGTAACTGAATCCAGGATACAATCCGAGCTGCCTACAAATTTCCCCAGGAGAAATAGAATGGAGGCTAATAATTGTTCCAAAGCAATCATGGATTCTGATATCGGTTTATCACTAGCTTCAGCTGGACGACAAATACCAGAAAGATTGAGACCCGAGCTCCTGGAAACATTTAACAGATCAGACATGTCCTGTCCGTTTAACGAAGGGGTACTACTATATAACATTAGCCCAGAGGGAGTAGCACCCCCAGAAGGCTTAATAGGATCCAGAGTCTCCAAATTAGCTGTATTTACATAGCGGCCGCAAAGTTCAAGATCAATGGATAACGGTGAGGAATCCCCACCTAACCTGTCATTCAAAGTAACAGCTTGAGGCATAGGTGGTTGATTCTCTAGTTTTCCTTCAGATACAAGAACTCCGAGATTACTCTCCCCCTCCCCTTCAGGATGTACAGGGCAGGCATTCACCGCTGCTGCTGTTTGCGGTGACGCGGTCAGCAAGGATGAGGACAAGGAGTTTGTAACAGCTTGAGTAAGATCCTCCTGAACTGCGGAGCGGAGAGCTTCCTTTACAGCAAAATTAGACTTCTTATCCATAGGAATGTCCCATAGCTCAAAGAGTTGGCATTGACCCTTCAACGGGGGATTATTCACAGATTTATTTCTTGTGCGGATGGTATCTATTTTAGCACCAGTTTTTCCTCCCACTAACCTTCCTGAACGGAGTTTTTTAGACATCTTCTGCAGACTTTTCCCACAAATCGATGTTATACAAGTAATTTACCTCCAGAAGAAAAAGTCACAAAATAGTACAAGGTTCATAGGAGAATAAATATAGTTCTGGAGATGCAGCAGTAACTAACCGGTAGTAGATAGCAAGGAAGCGACTTAATAATTTCACAGAATGTTCCTTCCTCTAACTGCCCGACGTATATAATATGAATAGCGACAAGGACAATGAAAGTAACAGGGCCCAGCCCAGCCTACCTCAGCCACTGAGGGCCACAGAGGGCCCGCCCTTTGCCCGGGCTTAGCCCCGGACGCTCCCGCGACGTGGATGTCAGACTGGATTTATGGCGCCTCCGGGCGCGTAATGCGACGTGCGCGCCGCTAAGCCCCCTGGGAGTAGTAGTCCTCCCCTCGGCTGCCGGTCCGATGGTAGTGCGGCAGCGGGAGGACTACGGGGCTTTAGGAGCAAGTGGCAAGCAGGTAGGGCTTACAGGCAGCAACAGCGGGTCCTCGGGGTCCGCAAACAGTCACACCCGCTCCACCCTCGGGGTCCGCAAACAGTCACACCCGCTCCACCGATGTCAGACTGGATTTATGGCGCCTCCGAGCGCGTAATGCGACGTGCGCGCCGCTAAGCCCCCTGGGAGTAGTAGTCCTCCCCTCGGCTGCCGGTCCGATGGTAGTGCGGCAGCGGGAGGACTACGGGGCTTAAGGAGCAAGTGGCAAGCAGGTAGAGCTTACAGGCAGCAACAGCAGGTCCTCGGGGTCCGCAAACTTTACACCATTACACTCTTGTGTGCTGTGCGCTTTCCGGCGCCTTCTCTGAGAACGAAGCTCCGGCGCCGATCCCTCCGTGAGCTCGGAGGAGGAAGAAGAAAGACAGCCCCAGCAAGGCCGGAAAGCGCTAAGGAGGCGTGGCTCTAATACGAGAGTTTCCTATGACATTGCGCTTCTTCAAAATGTATCTTGGGTCTGGTGTAATACTTCTAGCCCCTATTCCCGTCTTCTCGCACCCAATGCATCCTTAAATGTCCCATGTTCAGCCGGGGTGGACACTCCTATAACCCCTGCCCTCCAGTGACACTTTACCTGTCACGGGTGGTGGTGGACATGGTGGTGGACGTGTTGGTGGTGGTGGACGTGGTGGTGGATGTGGTGAGGGTGGATGTGGTGGGGGTGGATGTGGTGGGGGTGGATGTGGTGGGGGTGGACGTGGTGGGGGTGGACGTGGTGGGGGTGGACGTGGTAGCGGTGGTGGACGTGGTAGCGGTGGTGGACGTGGTAGCGGTGGTGGACGTGGCGGACGTGGACGTGGTGGTGGAGGTGGTGGTGGTGGACGTGGTGGTGGTGGAGTGGACGTGGTGGTGGTGGAGTGGACGTGGTGGTGGTGGAGTGGACGTGGTGGTGGTGGAGTGGACGTGGTGGTGGTGGACGTGGTGGTGGTGGACGTGGGGGTGGTGGACGTGGGGGTGGTGGACATGGTGGTGGTGGTGGTGGTGGACGGGTCTGGTGGCTCAGTGGACTAATGCGTCCATTGCAGGGGCCTGTGTTTGACCTCATGGTTACAGGTTCAAATCCCGGGGGGTCCACTCAGCCTTTCATCCATCTGAGGTCGATAAAATGAGTACCATTGAATTGGGTAACAATGAGCATCTGTTATTCAGCGCCAAGAGACCTCTGGGTGAACGTGCGCTTTACAAATACACATGTTATGTTATGTGGACGTGTTGGTGGTGGACGTGTTGGTGGTGAACATGGTGGTGGACGTGGTGGTGGATGTGGTGGTGGACATGGTGGTGGTGGACGTGGTGGGTTCTGGACGTGGTGTTGGTGGAGGTGGAAGTGGTGGTGGTGGTGGACGTGGTGGAGGATGTGGTGGTGGACGTGGTGGACATGGTAGTGGTGGTGGACATGGTGGTGGTGGACGTGGTGTTGGACGTGGAGGTGGATGACTATTGGGTAGGGGTGGGCTGGCATAATGCGGATGGAGAGGAGGATCTCGAAGGGGGCACATGGGAGAGCAGAAAGAGGCTGAATATTAGATACAACAAGCCCTCGGCTGAAAAAGAAGGCGAGATTGTTTTGAAAAGAGCCTCGTACTGAAAAGAAAAAGAGCAGCACTCATGAAACGGGCGCTGCAAGAGCATTGAAAGCACGGTGTGCTCTGCTGGAACTGCTTGGCAGCATTTCAAAAAAAATAATGAAAAGTGGACTCTCGAAAGAAGTTCTTGGCGGCACGTGAAAATAATGAACAAGCGTGAGGGAGCGTGGCGCGGCCCATGGCCGCGAAAGAGCAGTCAAATACACTTGTGCTGGCATCCGCCTTGTGGGAACGAGCAGCGGCGGCACGAGAGCCATATGTTTTCAATTACCATGCGCGCCGCTGCTCGCTCCCGCAAGGTGGATGCCAGCACGAGTGTGCTTGGAAAGGAGCAGACTGATGGCTAAATGCCCTCCTAGAGCAGCGCATGTGCGCTGCCTAGGCGAGACCTAAAAAGAAAATGTTAGTGTGTAGGAAATGTATCCTATAAACAACTTCCTCTTTCACAAAGGGGGAACACTATGCTTCAGAGAAAAAAAATAAAAAATATTCAGTAAAAGTTACATCATGAAGAGGAAAGGGATTAACAATAAAACAAAAAAGGCCTGTGCTGACATATCGCCCATGGACAATGCGCGTCTCTTCTCTTTAGTGTGAGAATACACTACTTGAGATCGGTCCTGAACTGTTGGAGGGGTGGATATGTCAGGAGGGAGAGAACACTACTAACTTCTGTGCATTGAATGCATCTACCACTCGCCATGGAGTGTAGCCTCATACGAGTACATCCAGTGGTGTATACATGCAGATTTACCTGCTCTACTGGTATACATTGTTATTCATAAAACCAAATATAAACAACAATGAAATAAAAACAGATGTTTCAATAATTCAAGATATCACATTAAATGCTTTCATTAACACACATCCGGATTTCAATGAAACTTTCTCGACATTGGCTGGAACGGACGGTTATTTCAATGCAAAATATAAACATAACCGGCACCAAACTACTTAAGAAAATGCTGGTATTCAAAAAACATTTTTTTAAACTTTCTGGTAAACTGAAGTTGATTGTGTACAGATGAAGTGATTGTGTTAAAAAGCCCTCATTGTTATAACACATTATTGCTGGAGTTAGCAAAAATGACCTCTGCATTTATTACATGCATTGTTTGAAATGGAGCACTTTTATAGAACACACATCAGATATAATTATAATCTAAATCACAAAACCCCAGAAGCAATGACATTGATCTACCTTCTGGATTTATTTAATTGTTATAGTCAATTAACCAGTTTAACCACATCAAAGGTCCTACATTATTCTTGGGTTATGATATCTGTACCCACTTCTATCATATATATTAAGGCATGGGTACTGCAACTTTATGAGATGAACAATTTACCACTACTTTAAATAAACACCATTCAGAAGTAAATGAAAAGTTCTCAGCTCAGTTTGTGGTTTGCAATACATTAAATAGCTTCGTTTGCTGTTTTCTAACACAACAGGAATATATGAACAAGTAATGGGGAAAACCGCTTAGATATTTAACAAAAATTGCCACTGGATGGGATCGAGCTGAAAATACCCAGCTAAAGAAACTGAAAGAAATTATAAAAATTAAATACATATAACATAGATAATACCCAGTTATATAGGGATCCCAATCTGGGGGAAAATGAAGGTTACAAACAAGAGGAAACGTGCATCACGTCATTTCCATTGAGGTATGAAGGATGCAGAGAGAGACGAGAGTAAAATGAATCAAACATATTACCAATATAAATGTATGCACAAACATTATTGCAAATCATGAACATTTTCCTCCCCACAAGTTACAATTCATGAAAATATAACTGAGGCCAATGTAAATACGTTAATGAAATCTGAAGATTTTAGGTAAAGGACCCCGATTAACACAAGTGAAAACCATCTATATCCGATCATCAAATGACTGAAAGAAAAGCTACTAAATCAGATCATTAGAAACCTTGTGTAATCCCTTTCTTTCTTAGGGGCAGATTTATCACCTTTGCAGTTTGCGATTCCTTAATAGCGAATTTTAGCGATTCGCTATTAAGAACTTGCAAAATGCAATGTATGTAGGATTCGCAATAATACTTGTGATTCCTACATATTCCTTATTTGCGATTCGCAATTAAGGCATGCCTTCCCATTCATTCCTATTGGCCTAGAGGCCCGTAGGAATGAATGGGAAGACATTCGCAATTTGCGAGTACCCAATAGGTACTCGCAAATTGCACATGCAATTTCAGGGGTGCAAGGGTGTCAGAAGGACACCCTGTTGCACCCCTGAAATAAGCATGTGTGCACATATGTGCACCACATTGCACTTTGAAAATGAAAAAAAGTTAATTTTTCAAAGAAATGGCAAATTACCACCAACTTGAAGTTGGTGGTAATTTGCAATTTCTTAAGGCAAAATCGCACAACTTGGGTGCTTCCAGAATTGCATTCAAGGAATCGCAATTTGCGATTCTTCGCAATTTGCGATTCTTTGCAATTTGCGAGTCCTTAAATGCATTTTCAAAATAGGGAATCGCAAATTGCGATTCCCTATTTTGTGATGGCCTTTTGGGATGATACATCCCATTAAGGCTTTTTACTGTTCGCAAACGGTAAAAAGGCTCCATACATCTGGCCCTAAATGAGGAAAAGCATGAAAAGCGTACATCTGACAATTGGATACCAATGCGGTAAGGTATGTGAGAAGAAAAAACTACGGAAGTCTGGCGGTACACGTTTCAGATGCTGGACTAAGCTGTTTTAACAATTATGAGCTCTTTATGCACAAATAACGTGTTCCCTGAAGCACGGCCCAACAAGCTATTTTAAAGATGCACTGCAAGTACTATTTTGAAACTGCTTGAAGCAGCTGAACAACTAAAAACACATCTGCAATTAAAACACCAATGTTAATTACAAATCATGGATCGCTGCGCACAAAACTGAACCCGACCGAAAACTGTGCCTTGCTGCTAAAAGCAAGCGTCTGCGTCATCACATGAAGGGAAAACAAGCCATTGGTAAAAGATTGATTTCGTCTACAGTGTTGATTTTCATTTCTTGGAGGAATGCAAATTAACATTTTAGTCACATACCCAGAATAATACGTTAAGCCGTAAAGGTCAACAGATCTTCCGCACGCTGCCACTGGTCTTGACAAGAATATTAATGGCGCATGCACAAATCAGACGCATTCGGTTAGTTTTTTATAACTCAACGACTGTTCGTTTTCAGCTAAATACATAGGCCCTGCATGTAGACATAACCTCAAAGCAGCATTTTCTATAATAGCAACTACAGTCACAGCGCTACATAAATTAAGTTACGTTCTGTTGATGGAAAATGACTCGATACTTGAAAAACAAAATCTCCTCTTCTCGTGCAAAATGTTGATTTTAAAATGTGGGATTGTGACAAAACTATACCATCGTGGCGACAGGTTTTAAGTTATTGTCAAAGAAAATACGTCTCACTTTTCATACCTATTCGCTTTTCAAATGGTTAAGCCAAGCTGCAGCACAGCATCAATGTTGGTGTGCGGCATGGCTAATAAGCAGTCAAAAGGGCCTACGTACGTAGTCAGCTGCACCAATTTCTAGGCGCAAACAGCTTACAAAATGACGCAAGCTTTCTTTTCTTTGTGTAAACAAAAAAAGTATTACTTAGGGGCAGGGAAGAAACAGGAGGGCATGGGAAATTAACACAGAGGGCAGGTGGAGCAACACGGGGTGTATAGAGAGGGAAGCAAAAGGAGACAGCAGGGGGGGGGAGGAAGCAACATGGAGTCAGGCCCGCAGGAGATCCTCAAAGATGAGTAAAAGTGAAAGTGTGCCTTAAGCGGCTCGAAGGACAAAGTTGTGGGAAAGTGCGTAATTAGAATGGTATGAAACGAAATTTGCTGGGGGTAGAGGGAAAACACAAAGAATGTGGATAAATACATGCATTCTCATGGAGTGATCTTGAAAAAAGAAGTTCCAGAAAAGCAGACATGGGGAAGGATAAAAGGAACCAATCAGAGAGATGGTAAACAGGCATGCTCCACGGGAGGGATAAGGACTAGATGGTCTGGCTAAAACAAATACAACCATTGAACAGAAAGCAAGTAAACAAGCGTGACAAAGCAAAACATAATTGAAAGCAACGAGTGGAGTTGCTTTCCAGGTCAGCTATTGACATGTCTTCATTACGTCTTTGGCAACCAGATAGCGGCACCCTCTGACAGACTGTAACCTAAAAAGGCAGGTAAGTGTTTAAAAAAGTACTAATAAACGGCACATTCCTAACAAATAAACGCAAAAATCATAAAACAGCCCATTTGGCATTTGAAGGCATGCTGTAATGTAGAATACAAAGTGATTAAGAATACAGCATGTATAATATTTTCTACTCTAACCCGACCTTGACATAAACTTGCCAATATTAGAGTAAAAGAGGGCAGCATTGTCACAGGAGGGCATCTTACCCTTTTCTCTGCGACCCCTTCCTCTCCTGGACCTTCTTTGCCGTCGTGTGCATCTTTCAACACCGGCGTGTGTTTTTTGTGTGCTGGCTCCCGGTTTAAGGTTGTATAGCCTATGTGTTCATAAATTGGATTTATTGTCATCTTGGCGATATATTCAGCAGCTTTGGTCTCAATATAGAGAGTGATCAATCCGTCAGTCACTAGATCATGAATAGATTCGAACCGCTTCTCCCCAACAAAGTGCTTGCCATCGTAGTAGAGTCTGAAGTTCCTGGTCTGATTTCCAAACCTACATCAAGGAAAAGGGCAAACACGTTTTAAGCAAAGGTACAATGTAGTTGTTCATGATCAAGAGCATGAATTACATAATTCTTCACAAACATTTCGAGTTTTTTATTAGCATGTGCCGAAATCTGAATGCAGATGCAAACTCTAAAGAAGGGAACGAGCGGATCAATAAAGATGGGACAGCCATCTAGCGCCTGCCTCGAAGGAGCGCTCTGTTCTGGTTTATCCCTTTTAGTCACATCAATACCTCTGCGGACACACCTGAACAGCAACTGGACATTGGTATTTTTGTTTCAGCACAGGTCTATTTCAGTTATCTGGCAGTGAAATGAAAGATTGCACAACAGATTTCAATATAATTGTAAATCAATAGAACAATCTGGTGTGGTGTTAGAGCTCTGCACTAAAGATTATTTTGTAGGCACAGGCCAGCCAGTGTAGACATGAGTTATTGTGATGATAACTGAACATGGGGGAAGGTTCCTTAGTTCTGGCAAGTGGTCGACGTCTATATTTTAAGCTCTCTACAATTATCCCTCTGTGCTAGGCTTGCTGCATTCAAGCTTTATTGAAAACGTGTGCAATATTTAGAAATCGATCTATCCAAGTCAAATTATGTTTTGAGCTAGGGTTATCACTATTTGGCTTAGCTATTTCTTCTAGATTATGAATTTCAACTAACATTTTATTTCTCAAATAAAAGTAACATAAAGCAGCCTATAATGTTGATATGATTGAAACACATTGGGAGAGACTAAACAACCAAAGTCAATTAAAGGACGTGAAAAAAGCCACTTTAAGAGAACCGGTCTGGGTGCATCAAACTAGTAAAGACTCCAATATGGTCACAATTCCACCTCACTAAAAAATACAGCATGCCATTACATTTCCACTGTAAAACTCCTGGGAACTGCACAACAATCCACAAACCAAATCACAACTCAAAGTAACCAGCTTAACCTCTTGAGTGCCCCGCCCTTTCCACGCCCTGTGCCGGGCGTTTCATTAGCGGCCGGGGCTCATGACGAGATAGTCTCGTCATGGGCACAGCGCAACCGCGGCCCATGACGAGACCATCTCGTCATGGGCACTCAAGGGGTTAAGGCCTCAAACGGTCTTCACATCTTCCGAAATCGGATTCCTCATTATCCCTCCCTTAGACTCCTTTACCCTGACCATCTTTCCTTTTTGGAAACCAGTGTGTTATCAGCCCAGCATCATCCCTAGTTGGATTCACCCAATCAGTAACAACCCAACTCTCACAAAACTCTCAGGCGGATTCTCTCCCTTATGCAAACCAGGAAAATCTTAACTAGGTATTTTCCTGCTCCCTATACACACACCACCAGCAAAAAAATTAAAATGCCATTGCAACTAACCCCACAGTACCTCACCTAAACACTTAGAAACTGAATCTCAAAGCTCCAATATATAATGGTCTTTACTCATAACCAGAACGTGAATGTCATCAGACCTGCACAAACTCATCTTCCAGAGAAATTTCCATATGTTTGATTAAGACAATAACTTGTGCCACACAAAAAACTAGAATCACTCCTATTAGCTTTCTCTGCGCCTTCACTATTGACCCTGGTTTCCTCGCTCCCTACCAAACTTGCTTCTGCACCAACTACGTCCAAATAAAATGAGTACCCGACTACAGGGTCTTCAAAATGAAACAAATCTACTTGAAAGGGTTAAATATCTGACAAATGGACCAGGTCATTCTCAGCAAAGTGCATCACCAAACGGTGAGGGCAGCCTCCGCCCAATCATTGTCCTGAAATATGCTTCCCATTCAAACGCAGCCTCCTCCGAATGGCTTGGTGTCCTCCTGCTTGGCCAACCATTCGATAAATGTATGAACGACGATCCACTCCTTTGAATTTCCTGCAGTTCTGGTACACAACCTGCTCTAATATTACATGAACAAGAAAAAACAAGAAAAAACAATAATTAGAACACGATACTATGAATTCAAATGGTCCCTTCTATGTAAAAAATCTTTGGCAGCAGCTGGAATTTTCAACACCAAATGCTTCTAATTTTTGCCCTAGAAAACCCATTCTATCCAATTCTGTTACAGCATCTGTCTTGAAAGAATGTGCATCAAATTGCTGTGGAAGAAAACCCAGCATCAAATATCTCCATAAAACAATCAGAACCTGAACAGTCAAAGGTTCTTACCATGAAACTCACCTCTGACCTGAAAAGACTACCGCCAAGTGGGTAAAAGGAATAATACATGGATCTGAACTTTCTTAAAAGTATTAAACTACCCAGCTTATCTGGTCAGTTTTAGATTTCTGTAGCCATATATGCAGTCTACCACTCTTCTAATGCTTCCTATCTCAACAACCTATCCCTTTGACCTGTACTAATCAACATCTGTATCCTAAAGTTCTCCCCCAAACAGCCAAACCATATAAAACCACAAACCAGTGTCACAAAAGCTTAGTAAAGTCTCCCCAAACACCCAATGGTGCCTGCAGCAGCTTAACTGTAACTGGACTCATACTTCTCACCATTCCCTTTTCTTTTGCCCAAACTCCTGTTTCCATGCCAATGGCTCCTCAGAATACTTACCATGAAATGAAATGCCTACCAGCTTGCCAGTAATGGTTACAGGTGACAGATTGCTCTCTATAAAATGCACTACAGCCCTCCATCTCTTGAGCAAATCTGGAACTGAAGCCCCTCTCCTCAAAACACTACTAGCCGTAATGTCACACCAGGCCTGCAAGTAACTCTTCTCAGTTAGCTCATTTGCAGCCAGTTCAAGAACACTCATTCACCCAAGTCCCACAACTCTGGTGGCGTTTTGGTCTTCAATGCTTCTGCTACCAGTGTATTGAATCTCTTATACTGTGGATGAGACAAACTATCCGCTATTTAACTGTCGGCAACCAGTACTTCTAGCCTGAAACAGCACATTAGAATGCAGACAGTGTAACATGAAAATCCATAAAAGTTACAGCACTCTTTTCTCTTCAGCTTTTTGAACTTATGTTAATGCAAACACTATCTCATTGACAACAATAAATGTTTTCCAGTCATTCAAATTCTCACCTCACAACACCACTATCATAACCAAGAGGAAAACATTAAAAAATCCAGTGCTTTCCCCTTATTTTAACCTTCCCATCCCAAAGAGTCCAAACACCCTGCACCAGACACATCCAAAAATAATCGAACCTGACAACATCTCATCCTTCAAAAACCACATCGGGGATCCATTTCAATGCTTAAGAAATTACACTTAGGGCTTCGAATCTGCGCTCAGCCCAGTGTTGAACCTCACCCCGTGGGTGTGGCAACAAAGCCCCAACATATTGAAAAACCTAACTTCAGCAGTAGGTGCTCCATGCCATCACCACCCTCCAAGCAAATGGCCAGTAGCACCAGAACCTTCCTCAGCGCCAACATTTTTGCAATTTTTGCCTTGCCCACCAAAGCTAACTCACCAACTTTTATCTTCGGCTTCCACCCAAACTGTATGCAATTCCACCACAAAAAAGGCAATACAGAAGTAAGATATCCCTCTTTTTGGAGATCAATAGAATTCTCAAACTCTTTCATTAAAGCATGCAAGTGTACCAACGCCTTACTTCAGAAACCCAAACCTCTCTCTCCAGCAAACAAGGAAATTCACTGAATCAGTAACCAGTACCCAGAGTACCACTGCATAAAGGTATAAAACATCTCAGCGAGGGCACATGAAGTTACACAACCCATGGGCAATTCTCTAGCAACAGAATTAGCTTCTTGAAAATGAATTCTCGAAGAAAAATCATTGGGGTGTACCGGCAGCAATCTGCAAGAAGGATTTATATCACCTTTTGCAGATTCTGTCTCCACACCACAATGTCTCACCGACCTAATGACATCATCCACCATAGCGTATTTCACAGAAGTATCAATTTGACAAATATTGAAGGGGAGAGGTGTGGTGCAGCGGACAGAGCAGTCCCCAGCGGGATCTCAGCTCAGCATCATGTGACTCTGGGCAATAGCTCACTTCTTCTCCAGTACCTTGAAACCTTAAGTGGTGATATGTTTGCGCTTTACAAATATGGATTATTATTATTTATTACTTACTGGCTTTGTAGAGGAGACAAGTGATGAACAAAGCTGTATTCTCAGCAACCAATCCCAAAAGTGAAGCAATCAGATTAGGCAAAGGCCACTTATAAAAGGGGTCTACAACTCTCCTACCCAAACCTTTTTATTTCCTCATACAACTTACTGCAGCGCTTTTGCAGATTTGACTTTTTACGCCCACCTCCTCTCCCTATGGCCCTGATAACCCAAGTTAAAACTCTCCTTAAATCCTCATTCCAAAATGTTTTCTGCTTTCTTCACCGAACATGATTTAAAGGTTCTGATGATCAGCAAATGACTTTTATAGTAGCTAGTGCTGGAGAGCCATTCAAATGATGGACTCCTGAAAAGAGCAGCTCATGCCTTGGGCCTGCTTGATGAAATGGGAAAAAGTTAAAGTGTGAGTGAATGGAGTGGAGGGCATTACTAGATTCAATCAATCAATCAATCAGGGGTTTATAAAGCGTGCTACTCACCCGTGAGGGTCTCAAGGCGCTGGGGGGGAGGGGGGGGGGGCGCAGCTCTGGATCAGTCGAAGAGTCAGGTCTTGAGGTTCTTCCTTAAGGTGTGCAGAGGGGGGGGGAGCATCTGCTGTTGACTGGGAGCTCGTTCCAGGTCTTTGCTGTAACGTAGGAGAAGGCTCTTCCGCCTGCTCTGGTTCTGTGGATGCGTTGGGTCTCTGCCAGGGCGAGGTCAGCGGAGCAGAGGTTCCTTTTGGGTACCTGGAAGGAGACTCTTTTGTTGAGGTATTTGGGTCCTATGTTGTGGAGGGATTTGTAGGCGTGGGTGAGTAGCTTGAAGGTTACTCTCTTCTAGATTGGGAGCCAGTGGAGGTCTCGTAGGTGCTGGGTAATGTGCTCGTGTTGTGGTGTTCAGAGGACGGGTCTGGCTGAGGTGTTCTGGATAGTTTGGAGCTTGTTTAGCAGGGTCTTGTTGATTTCAGCGTAAAGGGTGCTGCCGTAGTCCAGTCTTCTGGTTATGAGTGCGTGGGTGACGGTCTTTCTGCATTCGGGGGAGATCTACATGCGGAGGGAGTAGAAGCAGGGGGAGGCGACTGCGTTGATCTGGTGGGTCAAGGTGAGAGAGGAGTCACGGATGATGCCAAGGTTCCGGGCGTGGTCAGTAGGGGTGGGTGGTATTCCGAGGGCAGGGGGCCACCAGGAGCTGTCCCACGCAGTGGGGGAGGGTCCGTGGACAAGGATCTCTGTCTTCTCAGAGTTCAGTTTTAGGCAGCTGTCGCTCATCCAGGCTGCGACATCTTTCATTCCTTCTTGGAAGCGGAGTATGGTGTCTTCGGGGTTCTTCGTGAGACAGAGGATGAGCTGAGTGTTGTTGGCGTAAGATACTATGCTGTCTGACGATGGCAGCGATGGGGGGCCTTGTAGATGTTGAAGAGTGTGGGGCTGAGCGAGGATCCTTGGGGTACTCCACAGTTGATCTCTGTAGGTTCGGAGAGGAAGGGGGCGGGGGCTCTGATCCTTTGTGTTCTGCCAGAGAGAAATGAGCGGATCCAGTTGAGGGTGGTTACTCGTATACTGGCGTCATGGAGTCTGGCAGCGAGAGAGTGTGGTGTTAGACTGTGCAAGACTGCGGACAGGTCAAGTAGGATGAGGGCCGCAGTGTGGCCCTGGTCGAGCAGCATGTGGATGTCATCGGTAGCGGCGAGGAGGGCGGTCTCTGTGCTTTGGTTGCTACGGAATCCGGACTGTGAGTCATCGAGGATGGCGTCCTCTTCGATGAAGGTGGTCAGCTGGGTGTTGATGAATCTCTCTATGACTTTGGCTGCGAAGGGAAGGAGAGAGATGGGTCGGTAGTTTTTCAGGTCCATCGGGTCGGCCGAAGTTTCTTGAGGAGGGGCTTGACCTCTGCCCGTTGCCAGTCTTCGGGGAAGATGCTGAATCTAAGGGAAGCGTTGATGGTCTGGCCTAGTTCGGATGCTATAGTGGTGGCGGCTCTGTGGTAGATGTGCGGTGAGCAGGGATCAGTGGGGGCTCCCAAGTGGGTGTTCTTCATGGTCGTAGCTGTGTCTTCAGTGGTGGCTGGTTTCCAGGCGGTGATGGTCAGCTAGTTGTCGGTGGTGGCGAGGGGCAGAGTGTGTTCGCTGAAGTTGTCGTAGGAGGCCTTGATTTTCAGGTGGAAGTAGGAGCTGAGCTTGTTGCAGAGGTCCTGAGATGGTGAGACATCCGTGGCTTCACTGGGGGGTTTGGTGAACTGCTGTATGACGTTGAAGAGTTCTTTTGCATTACTTACGTTGGTGTGGATTTTATTCTTGATAAAGGTCCGCTTGGTGGCTCTTATGCTCTGGTGGTATTCATTCATGGCGTTCCTGTAGTTGTTCTGGTCTTCGGTGGTTTTTCTGTTCCGGCAGAGTTTCTTGAGGCGTCTGCAGGAGCGCCTGGCTTCTTGGAGGTTGTAGTGGTAAGTCAAACCCCTTTTCCCTAAGTTCCTTTTCTCCAAAATACTCTAGGGATAACTCAAAGAATTTTAAACTCCAGCCCAGTGATCTGCAAGAAGGACTCTGAGTGAGTGTTTGGTAGATTGCAAGAGCAAATCAATACTGTAGAAGCTGCAATCTGATGAACAGGTTCGCCCAAATGCCTACATAACCTATCCACCACTCAAATTACTTTCATATTTCACTATACTAACTCAACACTGATCCTTTATGGGTTCCGGAGTAGTGTGCTACTTGCCGAAAAAGCGCTTTGACGCCTCATCATGGGTTGTAAGCTCTATATAAATGCAATTACAATTACATGCTGCTCTGCAGATTGCAATTATAAATAACATTAAACAAAATGTGGGAGTACCCAAAAGACAAATGGGTACATTTCCACAATGTTTTGTAGAGAAATAAGGGGATATTTCTTGCTAGTTGATAATATGTTTGTTTCACTGCTGCATTTGCATTCTGCTTTGCACATTTTCAAACTGTTTTAACACAAATTGTGCTTCAGCCACAGATGGAAGGCCACACAAGTAGTATGGTGTTGGGACGTTACACATATGTTCTGCATGGTAAAGTGCTGTGTGTATCTGAAATCCTCACTTTTTGTTTTTGGCCCTGGCGTAACTCTAATCTAACGCATATGCAGAAGCATAGCCCGTTCCCCGACTATGAGATGCTCTGGACTAGTCCTGTGACAAAAGAGGCACACCAAGCCTGCCCTCATTTGAGCCAAAGGACTACTGTCTTTGTCATGGAGCTTGAGATATATATATATATATATATATATATAAAATTCACTGAAAAAACCATAGGTTTCACACGTTATAGTTAGCGGAAATTTTACTGATAAAAAACCAATGAAATTCACCCGTTATAGTTAGTGCAGGCAACTATAACTCACGTGACCGCAATCCTCTGCTGATGCTAATACTGTATTTAGACACTTATTTGCCCATGTCTTCTTCCATTAAATTTTAGCTATACATATATTGCAAATATTTTTTTTCATAAAGACACATATGTCATCAGCAGAGGAATGCGGTCACGTGAGTTATAGTTGCCTGCACTAACTATAACGGGGGAATTTCATTGGTTTTTTATCAGTAAAATTTCCACTAACTATAACATGTGTGAAACCTATGGTTTTTTCAGTGAATTTGCAAGGTTTTTTAAATGCTGATTCCTAACTATAACGTGTGTGAAACCTATGGTTTTTTCAGTGAATTTGTACGTTTTTTTAAATGCTAAGTTACTTTACGCCATTCGTGGCGTGCGCGCCCACTTAACGCAGTTCGTTCCGTGCGCGCACAGTGAGCACGCGGTGCGCGAACTTTACGCAGTTAGTGCCGTGCACGCACGGTGGGCACGCGGTGCGCTACGCGCACCGCGTGCCCACGTTACGCTAGATGGGCCATGTACGCACGATGCGCTTCGCGCACCGTGCACACATGGAGGACATATGATGCGCTTCATTGTGAAAGGTGATATTTTAATTTTTCATAAGTCTGTTAAGCCATGCAAAAATGGAGAACTGCGGGCACCATTTGCGCATGGGGTGGGGAGAGTATTGGATAATTTTTTTTTTAATAATAATTTTTACCGTACGCGTACGGTAAGCGTAATCACCGAAATTATCGAAAAAAAGAAAATTCCGTTTTTGGCTTTAGGGGAACTTTGGGGACTCCCTCAACATGGCTAGGTGCTTAGGAGCTGTCTAAACAGCCCCTTTACATGTTTTTGCCCTTTGTTTTTTAACCCCCTCTCAGAGTGCGAGAGAGAAAATGGCGGCCGCCACTTCCTGGTTTCGACCGATTCGAATGTTTACTAAGATCTAACAGCCAATCAGATTCGCGCTCGCGCACGTCACCGTACGGTAAGCTTACGGTAAGCGCACCGTAAGCTGGCTCAGATATATATATTGATTTAAAGGCTATTTTCTCAGAAACTACTGAACAGATTTACACCAGACCTACAAAAGGCACTTCCTTGACCTGAGGACTACCTCTCTGCCAAATTTCAAGTAACTCTGTTCAGCCGTTCGGGCTGTAGCTGTGTCTAAAGGTCCTATGGAAAAATGCATGGGAAAAACGCGTTTTGGGACCCCCCTTTTATCTCAGCCCCTGCTTGACGAATCCCCCCGAGACTTTCAGGGTAGGAGCGGAGCGTAGCGCCCCACCTATTTTGAAAATTTCGCGAGGCTTCGTCGACCGGCGGCAAAGTTATTCCAAATAGAATGTTGCGGTTTTCCTATGGAAACAGGGTCCTAACTATAACTACCTACTGGCGACCGCCAGTAGGTAATATATATATATATATATATATATATATATATATATATATATATATATATCTATAATAGGAAATCTCAAAACTTTGGCGCCGGTTGACGAATCCTCGCGAAATTTTCAAAACTAATGGGGCGCTCCGCTCAGCTCCTACCCTGAAAGTCTCGGGGTGATTCGTCAAGCGGGGGCCGAGAAAAAAGGGGGGTCCCAAAATGCGTTTTCCCCATGTATTTTTCCATAGGGACTTTAGTCGCAGCTACAGCCCGAACGGCTGAACAGAATTATGTGAAATTTGGCAGAGAGGTAGCCATAAGGTCCATGAAGTGCCTTTTGCAGGTTTGGTGTAAATCTGTTCAGTATTTCCTGAGAAATTAGCATTTAAATCAATATATATATCTGTAAGCGCGCAGCGTGCACGCACTAAGCAAGTACTGTGCGCGCACCTTGCCGTGCGCACTTCTGATTGGTTGTTAGATGTCAGTAAACATTCGAATCGGTGGAAATCAGGAAGCGGCGGCCGCCATTTTGTCTCTCGCATAAAGAGGGGGTGATAAACAAAGGGGGAGAACTTGAAAAGGGGGCAGAGTGGGGAGATATTGACCCACTAGGCATTGTAAGGGGGTCACAGTAGGACCTTGTAGGGCAAAAAAAAAGATTTATATTTTGAAAAAAAATATCGCCGAGTGCGCGCACCCAGCGCGCACCCGAAAAAAAACTTTAAAAAAAAAATAATAAAAAAATCGCATTTAAGTGTTTAGCTATAAGGTGGCTCTAAAAAGAGCCCTTGTGTTTATTGTTTGTTTTTTGGTACCTACAAGTAAGTACCGATGCAGAGTCTAAAGTTCAAGAGGAAGACTCTGTTGCCTTCATCAGTGAAGTGTACACCGTCTCCTCTATAAATGTCTTGCATGTTGTAACGCAAGTTGTTGTGGTATATAGAACCCATACCATAGTCTCTGAGGAAAGCAAAAAAAATTTGCATTTAAAAAACCGTACAAATTCACTGAAAAAAATCATAGGTTTCACACACGTTATAGTTCGGAATTAGCATTTAAAAAACCTTGCAAATTCACTGAAAAAACCATAGGTTTCACACGTTATAGTTAGCTGGACATTTCACTCATAAAAAACCAATGAAATTCCCCCGTTATAGTTAGTGCAGGCAACTATAACTCACGCGACAGCAATCCTCTGCTGATGACGTCAGATATTACATCACTGATGACATATGTGTCTTTCTGAAAAAAAAAAAATGTAATATATGTATAGCTAAACATGAATGGAAGAAGACATGGGTAAATAAGTGTCTAAATACAGTGATGTAATATCTGACGTCATCAGCAGAGGATTGCGGTCGCGTGAGTTATAGTTGCCTGCACTAACTATAACGGGGAATTTCATTGGTTTTTTATGAGTGAAATGTCCAGCTAACTATAACATGTGTGAAACCTATGGTTTTTTCAGTGAATTTGCAAGGTTTTTTAAATGCTAATTCCTAACTATAACGTGTGTGAAACCTGTGGTTTTTTCAGTGAATATATATATATATATATATATATATATATATATATATATATATATATATATATATTTTGGTGCATATTTATATAGCGCGAGCTCGACCCAAAGGTATTGGAGCGCTTTACATAGCACCGTATTTACATTACACATTCAGGCATGGGGAGATTAAGTGATTTGGCCATAATCACAGGATGTGGACGAGACCTCGAGGCTCGAACCCTGGTTTCCTGCACCAGAGGCGGCAGCGCAGCCGACGGACCACATCCACATCCTATGAGACGGGTGGTGGCAGCGCACCGTGTTTTAAGGACTAGAAGTGTGATCAGTCCTTTTATTTG
Source organism: Triturus cristatus (assembly GCF_964204655.1). NCBI lineage: Eukaryota > Metazoa > Chordata > Amphibia > Caudata > Salamandridae > Triturus > Triturus cristatus. The sequence goes on along the minus strand of NC_140583.1, from coordinate 847,823,955 downwards.
CCTCACTGGCTCCAGCTCTATCGAGTTCCTTCCGCCTCACGACCTTTACCGCCCTAAACGATGTTCTCATTTAATGATCAGAACTGGGACAATCTGACTTAATTTTATAATATGGCAAAACGTGTTACCTTAGGAAAATGGTGCGCAGCTTGTAATGCAATGTCTTGACCCTACTCATGGTTGGGCCAGAAGTCAATGATTGAACTTGACTGACATCTACCTTGCTCAGGTGCACGATGTATCACGTCGCGCAGAATTGCTGACCTTTAGACAATCACTCATAGGAAGGGGCAAAATGAATCCGTGACCTCCACAGCTAATGTGCCAGCGAAGCACCTTCCAATCTTAGTCCTCAAGGGCACTGCTGCTTGCCCTCTGGCTACCAACCCGACAAGCATAAAATAAGAGGTAAAGAATCTCAACATCAAAAAAGAGGCAACTGCACTACAATCAAAGCGAAATAAAGCATTTAAAATAAGTGGACGGACAAAAAATGAAAGCAGGGTCTAATTCAGGTAGATGAAACAACGAAGTAATGGGCCACAATGTCGCTAAGCACAGAAGATTCCGTAGAAGCAAACCCTGGCAAAGACAAAAGGCATCAGATTTCTTCCAAACACATTAAACATGCAGAAATGGACAAAATGAAAAATAAGGGAGTGCATATTACCCCTGGCACTGGAGTGCACTCTTTCTCGGTTAGCTGTGTACTTGTGATCAGGTAACATGCTGTCACTAAGTGCGCACTAGCCAATGGATGAAGTGGCCTAACCCTTTGCCCCATGCTGTATGGTGCGGGAGTGGAACACACCTCCGGGATGCATTTATACGTGCATGTATTGATAGAATCATTTTGGAGAAAACATAAGAGTAGCCACACAACTAAAGCAAGAAGAGTTGGCCTTACGGCTAGGGTGTCGACCTCGAATCTGGGGAGCTGGGTTCGAGTCTCGGCAATGACGCTGAACATCCTGTGATTCCGGGCAAATCACTTAATCTCCCTGTGCCTAACAAAATTAATGTGTGTCCTACTGTAACGTAATTGGTGCTATGTAAAGCGCTGTGATACCCGTTTCGGGTCAAATTCGCGCTATATAAAACTCTTACCAAAAAAAAAAAAAAGCTGCATCTTGGCCAGACCTAAAAAGGTGAGTTTTAGAACCCAGCACGGGTGACTAATGATTTGGTATACATTTGTGACTGAGTTAACAAAACAATGTTGTTTGTGTGGTTTTCTCCTTTCCTCTGATGTCACATTTTTTTCATACAATGACAACGTTCTCGGAATTTCTACCACAAGAGCTACATACATAGCATTTTGTTTATTAAACAAAAGGAACGGAAGTTATTTTAAAAATAGAGTGGACAGATAGTGAACACGGATGGAAACTTCTTAACGAAAGACAACGGACTATCGTGAATAAACTGCAAAGGTTGAGAGGAAAGCAGTGCTTTAAATGGGAAAAAATAAGTGCAGTTACTCATTAAAATGAGCTAGAGGTGTGGCAAGTGGGCGGGGCTATGGGCGGAGCTAAGGCCAAGATATGATGATACATAATGACTTCTATACCAGTTGCAGCACATATCAAAACACAGCAGAAATGCATTTATGTTAACAAAACTGGTTAAATCATTACACAAAATAAAAGGCAAACAGGGTAATATGTTTAAAATGTCCTTGTTTTGTAATATTTGCAACTTCTTAATGTCAAACCGTTATTTGTTGTTGTTTGGGACAATGCTATATATCCTCAAGCGTGCGCACACACACACACAGAAATAAGCAGACGTACACAAAAGCGGCTGAGCTAAGGACCTCAGAAGCGCCTTGGCTGTTAGAGACAGCTTCTTCTCGGACAGCCTCGTGCTCACCAGCACTAGCAGCCAATGAGCTTACCTTTCATGCGTACTGGTACTCTCCTAGGTAGTGGCGAAGTGCCGGTATTAACAGTGATAAAAATAAGAAGTGCCAGTACTCAGTACCTGTGACTACCGGCCCATTTAAAACACTGCAACAGCCCTTTTCCCCACAGCAAGGCTCTTCCTGGTTCAGTGTCTTTACATCCACATCTACTCTGCATTCACAATTAACCTCTCATTTCTACCCAGCTTCTAACCTTCTCTCCCTGGTTCTGCCCCTCTTACTGCCACCTTTCACTTACTTTCTCCACAAGTCTCTTACATTTTGTCACTGTTTTTTCCCCCACTTGCCTCCTCTTCTCCCCTCCATGATGTACCCATAAGCTAAATTAGCCACCCGGCCTGTAATTTGTTGTCCTATATTTCATTGTTTGTGTTGATAGAGCACGCTTACTGTTGAGGCCTGTATTTTTAAATATTTTTTCCAGTAAATAAAAGCAGTACAAAACTATTTCCAAGCTGTGTGCGTGTGTGTGTGCGCTTGTGTGCGTGTGACTGTGTGCGTGTGTGTGTGACTGTGTGTGTGCACGCTCTGGTGCGCCCTGTAAATTCTGCAGGGCAGCGTTTTAAACTGAATTTCAGGCATGTGGTTCATCAATAGCTAAACCAATTACTTCAAGAAATACAGCAGATTTGAATTTGTATTAAAATACAATTCCTAAGCACCCATTTCAACACTAAACGAATATCTGGTACTGTTATCTGAAAAAAGTGGCAATTCTAACTTAAGCTGTCACCTCACTTGTTTACAATCCTCCCTCCCCCTTCCTTCTATGTTCATCTCGGGTTGTCACGGGAGCTCATTTCTGGAGTGCCAGTTCCCTGCCGTTCATTGCTCTTTGGGCAGGGCTACTTTCACACCCATGGATCCTTCGTTGTTATGTAAATGCAGCCACACAAAGGAAAGCAGCTCCTGTGCTGAAAAAATACAAACATAAGAAAACCGGCTTTGGTAAAGATGGACTGGATTACTGACCAGCAGCCGGAGGCCGGGCTATTTCACACACCTAACGGGGGACGAGGGGGGGGGGGGGGCTTAAGCACTTTCAGCATAATGGCTGTTTAACACCTAATCAACAGTGCAGGGTCTGCCTAGACCCTGTCCTGTTAATCACAGCGTTAAGCAAGCCCTTCACAACCCCTGCAGTGTTGGGAAATTCTAATGGGCACTACTGAGCGTTAGTAGGATCTATGCAAAAGGCTCCTCTGGGGCTCCCTGCCACTGCGAGATCCAAACGCAGAGCGGCATTTGTCCCGCATTGGAGGCGATACCAAACCTTAGCCTGCCATACCATCAATCAGGGTACCGGTACTCTCCCTGACTGAAAAAAAGTGCCGGTACTGACGGCTAGAAAATTTGGAAGTGCCGGTACTCAGTACCGGTGAGTACCGGCCCATTTAAAGCACTGGAGGAAAGGAAATGAGACCACGGCTTATCATTAAAGGGAGGAGGGGTTATTTTGGAAAGCTTTTGTATTATGATTTATGCAAAATCGAACTTTTCCAAAACCACACAGGCCACCCCCCTATATGCTGATGACACGAGGTTTTCTGTGAGATGTTACAACTGACCTGGCCACAGAAAGCCGTCTCCTGAGTGAATTTAGATTGCCTCTGGATTGGGGGTTAACTGGTATAAACCACGTCTGTTTCCTCAGGACCACAAGTTACCTTGACACAGGATCGGCCTAAGGGGGGTGAATAAAACTAGCAACTGAACACTTTGATACTTCTGGGGGGTTTAGGGCAGAGTGAGGCAGGGGGGGAAGGTAAGTCACCAGGAGGGTTGCTTACTCCAATGCAATCTAGGCTCCGCACTTAGACGATTAGAACCACTAGTAGCATTTTGGAGGTCTCTATCAACGGGTATAGGACCTGCAGCACTAGCTGAGATGCTCAGTTTAGCGTGCCGGATTTATTACTTTGTTTAACTAGCTCTTTTAATACCATAAAAAATATACACACAGAGCTGGCGGTAGTGCTGGAGCACTTAATTTGGAGCTCTAGACAGCGAAGGGCGTCACTAAAGAAGGTTAATCCACTCTCCGGACAGGGTGGACCTGGAGCTTCAAATTTTCAGCTCTTTCATTTCATTAGTCTTTATTTCGATATTTCATCATAAAAGACATGACAATAACAAAAGAACAGATAAAATGACAATCAGTCATGATTAAAAATGTCATACAATATAAACCAATTTGTTCATAGAACATATTTCCAGACAATAAAACCACAATTATTTTTAAAAAAAAGCATATATAAAAATAAGAATTATTAAAATAATTCTCAGTAAATAAAAACCACACAAGTATTATCAATTTCAATGACATCAAATGTCAATAAGAAAACAAGAAAACATCTCTATTAGCAGCAATCTGGAAGACCCCAGACTAAGTTATTGTTGTTGGAATGTTCCCAGCCCTAATGATCCACATCCAACCGAGAAATTTAGCAACCGATATAACCAGAGATTCCGGAGTGTTAGTTCTCAGAATTCTCAATGCTTCAGAACAGACTCGTGTACCTAGATTCCGGCAAATGGGTACCAGCCACTTGTTATGTGGCGCAATATAGGCTGGACATACAAAAAATATATGGGCAGTAGATTCTTTATGGCCCATACACCATTTACAGACGTCATCCTGCATGCCGTTCCAAGATTTAGTAAAGGTTTTAATAGGAAGGCTACCAACCCTGAATTGGTGGTATAATTTGCGATCACAATATAATATAATACAATCAGTAATAATATCCCAATAGTCCTCCATAAGGGGGACGATCTTGTGTTAAAAAAATAAACCAGTCAGGGAGGTGGCCACAGTCTTTGTTATATATTTGTGACACACTAATGCCCAGTATGTTTCTTTAAAAACCCTTTTTGAGGGAAATTGGCTATTAGCGGGATCAGACCACAAGTTGCTCATCCCCATATCCACCAGGGACGTTCTGATTTCCTTAAACCATGGGATGTTTCCTGAACCTGCAATTGATCTAACATCCAGGATTGCCCTGGCAAATAAATCAAGTTCTGGAGTAATCCATATCCGCCGCCAAAATGCCAACGGCCTATAGCGTGCCACATCCTCAATGGAATAACATCCCAGATTCATTAAGAGAGGTTTTAGTGGGGTAGCACCAGGGAGACCTATCAGATTTCTAAGAAATTTGTTTTGAACCTTAACCAACATGGCTAGGTCAGAGAAGCCCCATAGTTCTGCTCCATACAGGATTGCAGAACTGATCCTCGAATTGTAAATTTTAAGGGCAGGACCTATCCTTTTTGTCAGGGACAGACGCTGTTCTTTAATTAAGCACCCTGTCAGCTGGGCGACTTGAGAGAAAAAACATCAATCTGGGGTTTCCATTTTAATTTAGACTCTAATGTGATTCCTAAATAGGCCGTCACATTAGTCTGGGCTAACTTAATATTATTCATGGTTACAAAACCATCCACTTGCTTGTTCTTAGTAAGGATCATAAATTTGGTTTTGTCGACATTAACCTGTAGATCGTTGGCGAAACAAAACTCTTCAAATTTACCCAATGCCCGTTGCAAGCCAATCTGGGTTTTAGATAATAAGAGAGTGTCATCCGCAAACATAAGTAATGGCACTTTGGTGCCATCCAGGGATGGAGCATCCGTTGGAAAGGTAGAAAAATACTCCATTACCCTGTTGATAAACAATAAAAAAAGTGTTGGCGCTAAGACATATCCCTGTCTAACCCCACGTGACACGGTAAATTTGTTTGTAACCTGCCCTTGTAAACCCCAGCGAACGCGTGCAAAGTTTCCTTCATGTAGCTTAATAACTAGGGCCAATAAATCCGAGGGCATCTCCATTTCACTCAATGCCCTCCATAGCTTACTCCTAGGCACCAAATCGAACGCAGACTTGAGGTCAATAAAGGCGGCATAGATGGTACCACCACCCAAACTCACCACACGCCAATATATCAATAAAAACCTAAAAACTTGCTCGATAGTGCCTACACATGGTCGAAACCCAGCCTGTAGTGGGGACAATATGTCGTCAAGCTCCATCCAACTCTGTATTCTTACGAGAACCATCCTTGCAACTATTTTTTGTATGTAATCGATCAAGCTGATCGGGCGGTAGTTTCCTGGATTGGAGCGGTCTCCCTTCTTGTAAATTGGCAAGATCTCGGCTCCCCGCCATGAAACTGGGATGTGTGCCCCAGTAACCATTGCATTTGCAATAAATACTATATAGGGCACCCAATTGGCAGTATCATTTTTGTAGAGGTCCACTGGAACGCAATCCATGCCCGATGCCCTACCACTGGGGGCCTTGTTAAGGGCATCCTCTGCCTCCTTACTGTCAAACAGTATAAATTGTTTGTTTATTGGAGAACTAGGGTTAAAATCCAATAATAAGTCTGGCAGCAAGGAATCAGACCCAGCCCCTGGTACAGAAAACTGAGCACCAAAATGATTAACCCAGTCTTCTGGAGAAACATAGTTTGCGGGGGATTGTGATTGAATGCCCTCACCCCATTTAACAATATGCCAAAACTTGGCCAAGTTTGTCAGTCTGCTAGCATCGAGCAGGTCTTTCCAATGCTGCTCGTCCCATTCTTTTTTGGCACAGTGCAAAGCTTTCTTATAGTTTTGCCTGGCCGTCTTAATGTTAGGCATTAGTTTGGACCTAATTGCCAGGGACAGGAGTTTATAAGATTCACGGCACAACTTATTGTACCATGTGTTATCTCTACTCTGGCTCATTATTTTCTGGGTTCTGGTGGGGTTAGAGAAATGGGATTTCAGACTTAGAAATAGGTCTTCATGAATGTTAGAGATGCTATCATTAATTTCCGCCTGTGTATTAAAAGATCGCAATATGGCCAATGACATTGCAACCTCTGATCTTATGCTTTCTAGAGCTTCCTTATCATCAAACACTCTTGCCCATCGTACTCTACGAAGATCATTTGTTAGTAGGGCGTCCGCAGTGGCCACCACTGTTGGTTAATTTCCAGCCGATATTACAGTAAGATTAACATTAAGAAGCAGGGGATTGTGATCACTTTCGGGACGTTCAATAATCATCATGTCATCCAAAATGGACCAGTGTTCAATCTTGATTAAAATATAATCAATTCTGCTTTTATGCAGACCATTATCTAAGGTGGCCCTACCCATTTTGTCTGACGTTGAGCGACCGTTTGTAGCTCTAAAGCCACGTTCCAGACAAAAGCCCAGCAATTGCACGGCCGATTCAGACCATCTTTTTATGGGTGGTAAATCAAGCGGAGGAATATTCCACTCGACATCCTCCTCATCCATAATATTTCCACCTTCATAATTTAGAGGTTCAAATGTGCAATTGAAGTCCCCCGCTATGATCGTAATACAATCATGCCCCACTGAATCAAAAAGGGAGTCAAAGTCAGCAAAAGTTTTCGAACTCTGACCCCTTGGCATCCCTCGCATATATACATTAACAATAAGAATGTCCTTTAAAGCAGGACAGTGTAGTTTGACAGCGAGGATATCAGAACTGTTTGTGGGGATCTCCTCCAAACTATAGTTGGTTGATTGCCTGACCCAAAGAGTAAGCCCCCCGACGGCCTACCTAGTTTTCCTTTCACTGCTGCTTTATAATAATTTAAAAAACCTATGCGGTGGACGGGTTCAACAGCCCATGTCTCCTGAAAAGCCCAGATATCATACTCCTCCACAAAGTCTGACCACTCTGCTACCGGGAGTCTACGCTGTAGACCTGCAATATTCCAGGAAGCGAACATGAACAAGGAAGAATAACTACTCTGTCCTAGCGAAGGGTGAGCATCCACAGACTGTATGGGGGCTTCCAGCACCACTTCACACAGTGATGATTCTTTTTCCAGACCCAACTCCTCACACATAGGGATCACAAAGTCCGGCCTATCTACATCACCAATGGCCGCTGTGGAACTACCAAGAGACTTGGCGTCAATATTTTCCAACTTGTTACCACCCCCATCGTCACAAAAAGCCATCCCAACTTTGGATTCTGGGCTCCCTAGAAAAGGGCAAAGTCAATCCACCTGATCCAAAACTCCAAAACGGTTATATGTGGGAATGTTATATAGACAGTCATTTAGCCACCCCCTATTTCGTTCCATATTATCGAGCATTGGGGCCAACCATTTCTGCCTTCCCAAATAATTTCCCTGGGGTAAAAATAGGAGAGAGGATGGGACTCGATGCATGATGCCCTACCCTCAGTTCCCTGTTCACAAATACATTTTACGGCTCGTTTGTCTCTAAAGTTAAGGACAATACAGTCACCTGTAGAATCCTTCTTTCGAGACCCCACCCAACCTACTCTTCGCACATGAATGATCTCACTGAACACATGTAGCGGTAGGGGTCTATGTTTGTTCAACCAATGTAATGATTTGTTCTTAAGTTCATCATAGGATTCCTGGAGTGTTACTACCAAGCTCTGGAACCCCGACAAATCCACTACATAGGGTGCACAATCTGAAGGTAAGTCCAGAAGGACCCCGTTGGGCTTAGGTAGGTTTCAAACCCCTATTCTCGTGTGATATGATGTTTTCTCCTGCAACAGAATTAACAGGTGCATCAACCAACCTCACAATAGGAATAGTATTATTAGGAGATGGTAGAACACTTGCTTGCACAACTGGTAGCCCTGGGTTATTAAGAGAGGATTGCTGACATGGCACCAACATTGGTGCGGATAAACTCTCCACCTTTGTTATTAGGTTATTCACCGCGTCGCCATAAAAGCCCACCCTCTTATCAATTGCTCGCAGTTTTTCTTCAATACACATTAAACGCTCATTTAATGGAGAGACAATTGATGAAACCAAATTTCCCATTTCTTCCCAAAATCTAACACCCAGATTTGGGGGTGAACCATCCCCTATTTCGTTGGATGAAGGTATCTGTACCAAACCTGAGGGGGGACTATTTGTAGGGGGATCTAGAGAGTCACTATACTTCCTTTCCCTTTTTTTGTACCATTATTTAATTTACCAACTTTGGCATTTGTCTGTCTCAATAAGCCTCCACCCCGTTTACGTTTACCTACGTGAGCACCTAGGGGGGAGGACACAGATATAATTGGTAACAAATGCGGAGTAGATCTCGTAGACACCCGTTATGTCACTGAATTTGAGACAGTACTCTGTGGTAATCCCGCAATTGCTGGGTGATCAGTTTGATCAGATAGAGACAGGACTAATTCAGCTGAATGAGACTGAATTTGGGCAACAGGTGAAGATTGAACCGGGGATGGAACTCTGGCCAATCTCCCCAGTGAAGAACGTTTAGTGTGCTCCAGTTCAAGAGACACACGGCGTTCCGCTAAAGTAATCTCTTTATCCAAAACCGAAGTAGCTCTTATAATAAAGTTATCTAAGGTCCCAAGAACTCCAATATTAGAGCCTCTCCCAGTTATTTCACAATTTGCGGCCATAATCAAATGTTAGGTGGTTAGTCAATTGAAGAATACAAAACACAGAATGCTATTAGCAATAATAATGCACACAACCCCTGACACCAGGACGCAAGCAGATGTTTAAAATAGAACCACCCTTAGTCCAGGATTTAGCTCCAGCACGCCGGCTAAGCGGCCTCTTAACAGAGAGTAAATGGACGTTTAGGAGTCCCAATTTCAGGTAGATTCAGGTGAGGCGACGGCGAAACTCCTAAGACTGAGGGACCTACACAAGCCTCCTCCGCACTATTTCAGCGGACACCCCAATCTGTCAAGTGGCTTTCCCACCCGATAACACCCTTTTATCAATACTGACGTTGTGGATTAGTGAATGAACGTTATATGGATCCGTGTATAATAGTAGTAATCCTCACAGACTAAGCGACAATGTCAGTAGTCAGTCCATAAGTCTTAATCAATAGATAAACACTCCCACGTACATGCAGCAGGGGTGGTCACAGTACCTTAATCACAAATCTATGTATCAGCATCGGAACTCATGGATTAGGGGTGTAGCCCAGCCCTGGCTCTTTCTGGCGATGACGGGCAAGGACGGGCAAGGACGGGCCCGCCCTTGGCCCGGACGCTGCCCGCGCGCGTCCGCGCTGCGGGGCACCTGTAGGTGTTTTAAATCCCCCCGGCGCTGCCAGATGACATCAGAGGCAAGCGCCAGGTGGGGGCTGCTGGGAAAGGTAGTTTTCTAGCCGTTCCCCTCACGGCGGTTCGAAATTGCAGGTGAGAGCTGCTTCTGCCTCCTCAAGCCGTTGCCCTCACGGCGACGATCTGGTATTGAAGGAGGAAAGTTGTCTTCCAAGTACTGGCGCGTCCCGCGCTGCGGGGCACCTGTAGGTGTTTTAAATCCCCCCGGCGCTGCCAGATGACATCAGAGGCAAGCGCCAGGTGGGGGCTGCTGGGAAAGGTAGTTTTCTAGACGTTCCCCTCACGGCGGTTCGAAATTGCAGGTGAGAGCTGCTTCTGCCTCCTCAAGCCGTTTCCCTCACGGCGACGATCTGGTATTGAAGGAGGAAAGTTGTCTTCCAAGTACTGGCGCGTCCCGCGCTGCGGGGCACCTGTAGGTGTTTTAAATCCGCCCGGCGCTGCCAGATGATATCAGAGGCAAGCACCAGGTGGGGGCTGCTGGGAAAGGTAGTTTTCTAGCCGTTCCCCTCACGGCGGTTCGCAATTGCAGGTGAGAGCTGCTTCTGCCTCCTCAAGCCGTTTCCCTCACGGCGACGATCTGGTATTGAAGGAGGAAAGTTGTCTTCCAAGTACTGGCGCGTCCCGCGCTGCGGGGCACCTGTAGGTGTTTTAAATCCCCCCGGCGCTGCCAGATGACATCAGAGGCAAGCGCCAGGTGGGGGCTGCTGGGAAAGGTAGTTTTCTAGCCGTTCCCCTCACGGCGGTTCGCAATTGCAGGTGAGAGCTGCTTCTGCCTCCTCAAGCCGTTTCCCTCACAGCGATGATCTGGTATTGAAGGAGGAAAGTTGTCTTCCAAGTACTGGCGCGTCCCGCGCTGCGGGGCACCTGTAGGTGTTTTAAATCCCCCCCGGCGCTGCCAGATGACATCAGAGGCAAGCGCCAGGTGGGGGCTGCTGGGAAAGGTAGTTTTCTAGCCGTTCCCCTCATGGCGGTTCGCAATTGCAGGTGAGAGCTGCTTCTGCCTCCTCAAGCAGTTTCCCTCACGGCGACGATCTGGTATTGAAGGAGGAAAGTTGTCTTCCAAGTACTTCAGCTCTATTATTTAGATTCCCGATTACAGCGGGTGACTCGGTGGTTAGCAGGACGCCATTTGTCGGAGACTGGGATCAGGGCCTCCCGACTTCAGGATATATCGTTAAATAGAAACGCCTTCCCCATAACACAGACACACAAAGATCTTCACACCCTTGGTAGAGCTTGACTTGAGCTGCATGAAGAGAAGCTTAAATGATACACAAAAGGTGGTTCCCCATGCAAAGGCCACGCCCTTAATGGGAATTGCCACAGACAGATTGGAACCCCGCCCAAAGTAGAGATCATAGGAAGGAGGGATTTTAGGAGATGGGAGACCTGTTCAAGAAGGGGAAACTGGCTATGTTTCGAACACTAGTGGAGGAATGTGGACTACACAGAGGGCAATTCCTGACGCACAGATACAAAAAAAGAACGGATGATGGACGGAATGCTGAATTCATCAAACATTCCCCCTCAGTCACAGATCAGGGTTAAAGCCATCTTTTTTTTGCACGCTAATCCTTCCAGTTTAGACCCAGCCATATGCAAATCAGTATTACCCTGTTACCCACTAAAGATTAGCAAGATTTACTTTAGGGCTCTCTTGCAATACCCCACGCTGTTACAATTTGCAAACGGAACTCAGCACATAGTCTATAACGACTCTGGCATTATGACTTTCTGGTGGGAGGAGACAGCGGTACTTAAAAAAGTCACAGGATGTAATACATATTTAATATACAAGGATGTATTTTGGCACAACACACCCAAAAGGAGATACGCCTGGTTTGAGGTTTATAGATCTGACAATACTCTTTAAAAAAAAAAAATAATAATAATTTTATTAAAACAGTGCTCATCATACAGTTTATAGATGAGATGAACTCAGCTTTCCACAAATTGAAAATTGCACTGAAAGGCCTTACAGTTCCAATAGTAGGCTCAGAGTTCTGATCACAAACGGCTCTTTTACAGCCTAGTATTTTACATAGGACAATCCTTACTTTTAACACAAAAAATTGCAACGCCTCATCTATTTCACCCCGATTATAGCCCCGTATCGGTACCTCTGATGTCCTGCCAGGCTCCCACACTTTCTCACATTTCTTGGGGCAACCCCAGCTCTGACAGATCACCTCTTGCACCCTCTGGCATCAGTCAAGGTCTGACTCCCATTTTGCAATGCTTGGGGGGGCATTTGTGCCCCATATTTCCTTGCAATATTGCCCTCGGCCACTCCAGTTGTCATCATTAACCAAATCTTATGATATCTGGGCCAGTTCTCCTCCCCGGTCACATCAGTAAAAGCCATTTTGCATCTAGGGAAACATTTACGGAAATAACTTAGGACATTACCTCAGCCACCTTGCACCAACACTCTTGTATCACCGGTCAAGCCCATAGGATGTGAAAGAATGTGCCCTCTTGGTTACAGGCTCTGAGGCACAATGTCTCGGCCATACCCCTCTTATGTAAGAAGGTGCTCGGGTAATATGTCCTATGCAAGATCTTAAGATGAACTAATCTGAACCTGGCTCAAATGGCTATTACCTGTGGGCTCTGGAGAGCCTCTGTCCAGTCTTCATCGTCCATGTCACCCAGATACTCAGTCCAACCTTTTCTCAGGGCTCCCAACAGGTCAGGGTAATTATTAACCAGTTTCCTGTACATTGTGGAGATCCCTTTGTCAGATAAAGGCTCTGTGAGAAACAATGCCAATTAATTCCCACATGGAGAAACCAGTCAGTGTTCGGACTTAGTGGAGCAAGTCACTGTGCCATAGAGGAGTCAGAGCTGTGAGTTTTTCCTTCCAACCCAAATAACCCCGGGATTCCCTCCATATCTTGTGAACTGTCTCAGTTTGTGATGGCAGTCCTCTTTCCTTTCTCCTACAGCAGAGAATCTTCTCGCGCCCACCACAACCCATTGGGTCTCTGTCAACGCAGTAGGTCGGTTCCTGCATGTTAGAGAAGACCCAGTTGTTGATTGCCAACAGCTGTGATGCCCAGTAGTATTTCCTGTTGTCTGGAATTTCTAGTCACCCGTCGTATACTGCCCTCTTCAATTTCCTCAGCGCTATGCACAGGGTACCTCCATTCCATAGGAGCAATCGGAGCACCTGGTCTACCTTCCTGAAGGACTCTGATGAAACCTTCCATCACGGCTGGCACCATGCATTCGGCAGGGAGCCATGGCGCTGCTGCCAAAGAGATCAAAGATTGTCAATATTCTGGCCACCGAGAAATATGGTTGCGTGACATATAGAAGGACGTCGTCAGCATAGAGGGAGACATGCTCTTCCCAGTCTCCATCCACCCTGATTCTCCATATCAGGATCTGACCATACTCTTAGTCAAATGAGTCACTGCTAAAGCTTGGAAAGCTTCTAGATGCCCGCCCCCCCCCCATCTATCTGGTAAGATGACTCAACACCGTGAAGTGCTAGGGAGAAGCAGAGAGAACTGCGCTATGCAAAGAAGAAAAGAGGGGCCTGTGGGCATACACTATAGGTATGCGATGGGACCATATGCTCTTAGACCTAAATAATATTGATAAAAATAACCACTCTGAGTAGTCATGTCAGAACGACTTCTAAACAAATGGTTCATACTATATATTGAACTACTAATTAGATGTTGTGGTAATTGTTTGCCATCAAATGAGCGGCTTGCTGTGTTTTTATTGCTTATACATAATTTAAAATCAGAGTTGCTAGGAGCCCATAGACTATCCCCGTGATTTAGGGGCACACATCCCTGTACATTGGGAAGGACACTTGCTGCAAGAACCAGAGACAGATTTTACTCACCGCCTGTCAAGTGAATTAACAGATTATTCTTGAGTAACCCAATGGAGGCATTTTTGATACGATATTATAACCATGCCAACTCATGTGTGACCAGTGGCGGCTGCCACCTGGAAGCAGCAGTGGGGTGGGGTGGGGGGGGAAGGGGCTGGGGAGAGAGAGGGGATTGGTTAAAAAAAAATCACTTACCTGCTGGCCGGCGCCTCTCCTACGTCTTCTTCCTGGCTTCTTGGGGGAGACCGGAAGCAGTAAGCACCAGGGATCCCAGGCTCCCTGCGGCCAATCACAATGCTGCAATGCAGCGTTGTGATTGGTCTGAGGAGCGTGACACGGCACTCAGCCAGGGGCTGGAGTGGTGGGCATGTTCTCCACGCAAGCTGTAATGAAGCCTGCATGGAAAACACAGTATGTGCACATGACTGTTTTGGGTGCCCAGAGAGGGCCGGCCAAGCACACACACTCACATAGGGAGTGCAAACCTCTCCTCCCCCTGCTCTGAGAGCAGCCCTGCCCTACAAAGACACCGCAATGGGGAAAACTAAAATGATAATAACCGAGTTATTATAATTTTCTTTGATTCTCTTTTTACACTACAAAAAGCAGTGGAGCGACGCTCCTTCGCCTTAGCGGAGGACCGGCTACTATGTGTGCCTGTTATAAACCAAAATGAAGCTGTATAAAACAGCAACAATAGTAAGTTGATTAGAATGTAAACTTTTGCAACCAATAAAAATGTAATTAAAAATGTTTTGATCAAAATCAATTAAAAAAGTCATTATCCGTAAAAATGCTCGGTATTTATGTAGCACAGTATCGTTTAATGTGCTTAGAGGTGAGTTTGACTTCACGTACTTCACAGCCTAGCAAATCTGTGATACACAAAATGGGAAACCTCACGTATAGACGGATATTCAGTTCTATTACAAACTGTCACAGAGACCGTGAATACAATCTTTATCCCTTTAAATACATTCTAATAAAGCAACAACGGATTCTAGCTCAGTGTAGATTTTTTAATTTGCTTTTCCAGTGCTCCCAATGGCCTATGTTTTACCAATTGTTTTGTTAAGTCAGAGGTTTTACAAGCCTATCGTGAGGTCTCTTGTTAGCTACAGTTCTTGTCAGAAGTTTCGACTCGATAAAACATCCCACTTTTAGGATCAAATCTTTTTGTATTGGCAAACCATAAGAGATAGCATATAGAGCAATCCGCCTACAACCCAAGCCGGGCCAGCCACGAGGTTAAGTTGCAAAACATCCCACTTTTGAGATGATTGTTGTGGGCACAGTTGTCCGTCAATTAAGTGCAACCACAGTTCTGTTTGTACCATGGTCTACGAGTAGGTGTGCCGCTGGGAACTGCATGGTAAATTCACCACAATACACTCTCTCGACCTGCATTTCTAAGCAAGGACTGCCAATTGAGCATCTTCCAGCAGAAAAGATACACTGAGCCCGTAAATCTACGTGTCGCACAGCCTGCGTTCATCCCTACATATAGACCTCTTCAACACTGAAGCAAGGGAGTCATAGAAAATGAGTCCATGAAAAATGTTCGCTAAGGAACTAGCAGACATTTGTTACATTACCAGGCTTTGCAGAGTCGTAAGCTGATCTCACTCTAAAATTTGCCCACGGTACAAGACAATCACCATTTCCCTAGCTGAACTTTGGTTCCAGCAAAATGATCGAGAACACACTGCCTCACTGTAAAAAAGACTTCTTGGGGACATTCTGAAAGCTTCCTTGGGAATGCATCTTACCCACTGCATACCAT
Source organism: Triturus cristatus (assembly GCF_964204655.1). Classification (NCBI taxonomy): domain Eukaryota; kingdom Metazoa; phylum Chordata; class Amphibia; order Caudata; family Salamandridae; genus Triturus; species Triturus cristatus. Next base: position 847,808,270 of record NC_140583.1, on the reverse strand, counting down.
TGGCTTTGTGATTTGTAACTCACATTTGCTGGCTTTCTATTGCTGGCTTTATTTGTTTTACGCTGTCCCTTCAATGGAGCATAGCCTGTTTACCATCACTCCTTGTATTCTTCCATGAGTGCTCGCTTTCTGTAAACAGGCCTTTACATTTTCTTTTTTGTGGAGTTTGCTCTGCATTAATAGATAGAGGTCAAATGGCAGGCTCTATCTTTGGAGGGTGCTTGGTGTTTACTTTTGTTTAGCGGACTTCAAAGTGAGAGGATTTATGTGACAATCTTGCTGGATACCGGGGGTAGGAAAATAAATGTTTTTTTCTGGTACACAACAAAATATACATTTCTGTAAATGAACTGTACATTCCACTCTACTCCACACCAGGACACTGTACGCAATTAAGTCTATGCCGAACCACTTAACTCCACTCTACGACACTCCACTCCACTGTATGCCACTCCACTCTACTACAATTTACTCCACTCTATGCTACGCCACTCTACAACACTCAATGCCACGTTTCAGCACTCTACTTCCCTCTATGCTCATTCACTCTTCACCCCTCCACTCTAAGCCATTCAACTTTACACCACTGTACTTCACTCCACTCCAATATACACTACTAATATTTAGCAATGCTGAACAGCCGGCATGCTGGTGTACAACATGGCTAAAATACACTGGTAAAGCCACTAGCTCTTGCGTAGGCGAGACCTATTGGCTTTGCCAATGCTTGCTATAGAGTGTCCTCTTACATATTCTCAGGAAAGCTCCTCTGGCAGGAGTGATTCATGTACAAAAAAGAGAAAACACCGCCAGGAAGCAAGGCTGGGTAGTCATCTCAATGGCAACTGAACAACTCTGCTCGTAAGCAAAGCCTCTTAACACAGCCAGTAGCTAAAGCACTCTTGGAGCGGATGAGTGTGTTACTGAAACATTCCCACAATGCAGCTGCACACTGAGCGTGCTCTCTAAATACAGACCAATGCTCAAATCACAATAATAAACCATGCCAATCTCAAACAAAACTGAGAATGAGCTCTGTAGGGCTCTTAGGCCTCTTTTTGGTCTCTGTGTTCTATTAGTGTGCTACAAGATGGAGCTGAAAATCAGAAGCTCCTGGAAGAGGATTATACTCCTCTCGCCACTTTTGAATTTTAATTGGCCCCATACTTGCAAATTAAAAACTGATGGAGAATCATTTTTATCGAATTTTAATTTAAAACACAATTGATTGCTGCTTATTCACGGGGGACTGCTTGGTGGGGGCACACGCTACCTTACTTCCTGTGCTTCCGTGTTGCCTTGAGAGCCGCCATTTTTCTGCTCAGTGGCGGTCTAGCTCTCAGGCACACAGGATTATTTAATGCGCGCTGATCGGACGCGCAGCGCTTGAAGGTCCGCCTTTGCTACTTATGAGATAGTTGCTCTTCTTTTGCCGTTTGCGCATATTCTTGTTTGAATTTTAATTGGCCCCATACTTGCACCTTAAAAACTGATGGAGAATCATTTTTATCGATTTTAACTTAAAAACACAATTGATTGCTTCTTATTCACGGGGGACTGCTTGGTGGGGGCACACGCTACCTTACTTCCTGTGCTTCCGTGTTGCCTTGAGAGCCGCCATTTTTCTGCTCGGTGGCGGTCTAGCTCTCAGGCAAACGGAATTATTTAATGCACGCTGATTGGACGTGCAGCGGGCGCGCCGAAGGCGCGCACAAGGCAAGCCCGTCTGCGCCCGTCAGCGTCCCGGAAGCGCCCAGAGCCAGGCATGCTGTCCGTAGATCCGTGTTATTGGCGGCCAACAAAGGGTATACTCGGGGGGATTTGCTATCATTAAGACCCGGTAGTTGCTCAGCACCTTCCAGCTGGGATGTCGGCTCTGTTCGGCGTCCAGTCTGCCCAGAATGCCATTTCCATCTAGGCGCTGGCTTGAAGAGACCAGAGTTCGGAGATGCCCCCCTACCGAAAATTAAAGATCGCCCTCTCATCAGAGCTGGCTTGATCAATAGCAGGTCGCTGGTGAGACACTATCAAGATATTTTTGATCTTATATTGGACCATAAGCTGGATCTCCTTTTTATTACTGAGACCTGGCTGGATATCTCCTCCAATCCTATTGTTCAAATGGCTATACCAGCGGGCTTCCGAATTTCTCGGGCGGATCGCCCTAGTGGTAGGGGGGGTGGTGTTGCCATTGTGTATAGAGATGTCTGGGAGGTGTCCCAAGGGTCTAACATTACATTAGGGCAAGGTGAATTTTTGGACTTTACCATCGTTTTTTCGGCCCACTCTACGTTGGGCGGGACATTGGTGTATAGACCGCCCGGCTCTGCGGGTCCCTTTCTCAATGGTCTGGAGGAAGTTATTGTTCCTCGAGCCCTGCGTTTTTCCCAATATCTTTTTCTGGGCGACCTTAACATTCATCTAGATCAGACGGATTCGGTAACTTCCCATTCTCTTCTGGATTCTTTAGATTTAGCTCAGCTCTCCCAATGGGTTAGGCACCCAACTCACTGCGGGGGCCATATTCTAGACCCTATCTGCTCCAACTTCCCCATCCATATGGAGAGTCCTCTTCCAGTCTCCTGGTCAGATAATTTTTTCTCTTGCTTCACGTGGCCTGTGGGAGTTGAGGCTGTGGAGCACCAGGTTAATCCGCGGCTTGCCACTGCTAAAATTAATCCGGTTGCCTTTAAGAATCTTCTAGAAATTTCAAAAACGGTTCTTCCGGCAGATATGTGTGGGGCATTGACCTGCTTTACAGATTGGATTGAGCGGGCTGTGGGTACTCTTTCTCCCCCCTCATGCCGCCATCGTGTGAGGAACACTCCCTCTAAACCATGGTTTTCAGCCGAACTAAGATTGCTCAAGCAACATTGTAAAAAGCTTGAACGTGGTTGGCGTATAGATTTTTGCGCCTCGGCAAAAAAGACCCTTAGAGAAGCTCAGAAGGTGTACTACCAGGCCATTAGAAAGGCCAAAAGTCTCTATTACGTTGATCGTATCGAGTCGGCCAGTAATAACTCGAGTGAAATTTTCTCTATCGTTCAGAGCTTCATGGCCCCTAAGGCTATGATTTCCACATTCCCTGCTTCTGCCGCCTGGTGTGAACAGCTGTCAAATTACTTCATTGATAAGATACGGGCCATTCAGGGGACATTTGCTGGCCAGGACCCGTATTTGGGTGCGGCCCCTATAGTTGGCCCTACGCTGTCTGCCTTCGCCTCTGTCGATCTGTCAGAGACCCTGAAAATTTTAAAATCCATGAAATCGGGATCTCCTGTGGATCCGTGTACAGCTAGATTACTGGCCTCTACCGCCGAGGTGGTAAATAATGAGGTTAATTTACTGATTAACCTCTCCCTTAAAGAGGCAGTTGTTCCTTTGGAGTGGAAACAAGCCAAAATCCTCCCATTGTTAAAAAAGTCCTCACTTGATCGTCCCATCTCTCTGCTTCCCTGTCTTGCAAAAATTTGTGAAAAAGCTGTTAACAAACAGCTCTCAGACTTTGTAGGGGTCTAATCTTCTGCATGCAGCCCAGTCAGGTTTCAGAGCTGCTTACAGCACCGAGTCCGCCTTGCTTGAGGTTTCGGAAGCTATTCGCGAGTGTTTGGACTCGGGCGGTAGTGCAGCCCTCATAATGCTGGATCTGTCGGCAGCGTTCGACACTGTCCCTCATGCCCTGCTCCTGACTCGACTAGCAGACATTGGTGTCACTGGACGAGCCTTGAAGTGGCTGGAGTCTTTTCTGGAGGGACGGTCGCAACAGGTCTGGCTGCCACCGTTTTCATCTTCCCCACAGTCGGTTTCCACGGGAGTTCCACAGGGGTCCTCTCTGAGCCCCCTGTTGTTTAATATATATGTCACCCCTCTGGTCCTTCTGGCGGAGGCACGTGGCGCCAAGATTGTGGCATAAGCCGACGATACCCAGCTTTTGTTCACCTGGGATAAATCGGATTTTTCCACCGTAAGGGTGCAGGAGTGCCTGACAGCCGTTTTTCAATGGCTAGCGGCGGCTCAACTAAAACGTAACGAAGAGAAGACTGAAATCAGGAATGCACTCATTACACTTCCACTGTCTGGGGAAGCTATCCTTGCCCTCCCTTTTGTACCAAAATGGATCCCACTATCTTCAGTACTCAGACTTTCTCTCACACACACTCACCCATATGTGTATCTGTCTCTTACTAGACATGCACATGGGATGTGAGCACCAAGTTCTGGGCTTCACATACCAGTGGAACTTTACCTGAGGAGGTTCAGCATACTGCCCTATCACCGAGACAGAGAAAAAGATCTGGTCACACTATAAATTACAAAACACAGTAAACTGCTATCACAGCTTTACCTGATTCTTAGTGGGGCCCTCTTGGTTACAGGACCTATCCTGGACGTCGCCAGACAGGATCCCAGGTCTCTTGTTCTCCTCTTTTACCTGACTCTCTTGACACCAGGTCTTTGACACTCCCTCATAATCCCAGCTCCCTTACTTTTTCCATCTCTTCTGTACTTCCTGACGTCTCCTCTCTTTCTCTCTTGCTCTTTTTCCCCAGCTCTTATCTCTTTCTCTTCTGCTAACAGAGGTCTTGCTCTCATACCCCCATGCTCACACTTCTTTCTCTACTGTACCACATGCTATTAACCTACTGTATTCCCTCAGGTCAATTCAGTCATTGTCTCCTGTCATCGGTTTAACCACTTGGATGAGGAATCAAAAGGCTGTTATTCTGATATTCCGGACTCCAATTATGTAGAATATGAAGTATAAGAGAGTGAAGATGCAGATGTACCCAAGGAACTGTAAATAAGCATGAGACCACATGTCTCTAGACTTTCAAGAACAGTCTGGCAGGAGCTTGCCTGAGACGGTACAGATTTTAGTGTGGTCCTTAATCTTTTTGCTCTAAAAGCAGGCAGATAAATCATATCTAGGTCTGTGCAGAAACTCGATCCAATGAAAGTTCTGTTTTGAGATTGCTCTGTCTAGCATATTTGTAGATTCAATATAAATCCTTGCAGCGTCACTCGAGCAAAGAGTTTCTGTTCCTTTCAAAGTCTCTTCTGGAGAAGAAGCATTTAGAAGCAAATCATTATACTGCCCTAAATGCAGTCTTTTGTCAGCAGATATAGTCCATATGGTCATTGATTGCCCAGCGCTCAAAGAATTTTGGGATAGTATGTTTCAACTGGTTTTGGCACAGCTAGGGTTCGAAGTATGCTTTAACAGCAAAGAAATACTATTGGGTCATAAGACCGGGTCGGACAATAGCCTTAGTTTCCTGACATCAATCATAATAGTGTGAGCATGATTATGTATTGCTCGGGCTTGGATCAATCCATCACCACGTAGAACAGGATTGTGGGCTTTGCTTCGTCAAATCTTTGAAGGTGAAATGGCAGTCGCTAAGGCCAGGGAACCCAGATCAGTCAAAAAGGCAGAAAAGACCTGGTCTCACCTACATTGGGTTTAGGAGGGATATGGCGGCTTGTCAAAATCTTAACAGGAAAGTCACAGATCTAACCCATGTGTGTTATAAACAAATGTTAATCTCTGTATTGTTTTCTCTTCTTTCCTATAATTTTGGATTACTGTATGTTTTTGCTTCCTATATGTTCTATTTGTATGATGATGTTCCTTAATATGGCAACAACGCAGACTTATTGCAAAGTTTGCTCTGACCCCCAGGGGGAGGGGGGTGGTTGGGGGAATCCAATATTCATTATTTAAAAAAAAAAAAAATTCATCCAGATAAAAGAACATATTCCAATTCTGAAGCTGGGGAAGAGAAACATTGGGAGTCACCATCTTGGTACACATCCTTGAAAAAGAGCAAACTCCAAATGGCAAGACCCTGTACTTTCAAAGATCACCAACAGGAGTCTTTAAGGTGACAGTATAACAAAAACAAGTTTCTTGTAATCTTTTCAGGTTTGCCCACTATGTTTACAAACCACAGTTTATTACTCAATTTTGTCATATTGGCCGTGAGGTAGTTCAGCCTCATTGTTTAAATTGTTAACCCCAACCCTTGCTTGAATTTTAGCCCGTTCACTTGATTGAGGTGTTACCACCCCAAAGTTCAGATCTAGTTGCACCCCTGCCTAAAACTATAGCGTAGTGAAACAATAAGAGACAACGAACAGAGTTGCTCCTTGAAACTGTGAGAATGTTTTTTAGTCATCTGCCTAATCTCCAGGGGTACGGAAAGTAGTAGCAGGAAACCTGACCCTAGCTGGAGTGCAACCATTACTGGGAAGGATGAGGTGTAGTGTTAACTCTGTATAAAACACATATTTAATTGGCAAGTTCTTAGTCCTGCTGTGAGATTAAAGGGCTGAATATCATATTATTGTATCTGGTTGTTGGTTGAGGTCTCTTAGCTCTTGTGCCCCACACTACCACCCTGAGAAACATGTGACTGCTCAGCCTATCTAAAGAGAGTCAAGGCGAAAAGGTTGTACTGGGCCCAGTTTGAAGAGCCAAGTAGGACGGACGCCAGGACACCAGTGGCACCAGAGATATCACGGTTGGGGGCCTAAGAACACCTGTCTGCATTGTTATCCCTACCCCACAAATAAATGTGACAAAGAGAGGCAGAGTAAGAACTGAGAGATAAGAGTAAGAACTGTTGAGACCGGGGGCAGTAAAACCTAGGAATGTGAGAGAACAATCTGGTGACTAGAGAGAGCACAAGGGAGATGGTGTGAAAGAAAGACGCCTTATTGCACAATAATAAAGAGATGAGGGATAAAGTGAGAGACCCGAGAGGGGCACAAAGACAGGGGGTGGGACGGGCCTGAGTGCTACATACAGTTTGCGATCTTCTTTTAGTGTCACGTTTGTAAGAAAAAGTAATAGCCATAGCACACGTTTTCCCAAGCAGCCATGCTAATTCACAATGAAAAGTATTTCCCACATAATATGAATTGCAAAGTCAAGAATGCAAACATTTCCCGAGCCGAACCTGTGATTGCAGCTGGCTGACATTTTAGAGGAAACAGTTAACCAATAAACTGTAGCACTTACTTTCTGAAAGTAGTCATGAAAATTGTTACCTAAATAAAGCTTCGAAAAAAACAGGAGAGGGGGAGTCTCCGAGTTATCTTCTTTCTTGTGCAATGTGAGAAACTCAGTTCGTTTTTAGGTTTCGCCTGCACAGCGTTTGAATGAATGAAAGCATTTATAGAGTGCATGAGTGTCCTGGCACTATGCTTGTGAAATGCCTTGTATTTAATAAATCTTAAAAGGGGGCTCTTAATAGTTCCTAATTTAGAATTACTGTGCTCATTCACTTTTGTGTGGAACTTTGATTTTTTTGTGTTAACTTCCCCTGGCTGCACACATTTAAGATACTTCTACTAAACCTGTTCACACTGTTTAAGCCCCTTTCACTGTCATGATAAGATCTGTTCCCACCGAAAAAGCAGACAGTATGCTGGAATGCTTGCTTTTTAGGTCTCGCCTACGCAGCGCGCATGTGCTGCATAGGAGGACCTTTAGCCGTCGTAGAGGTCTTTTTCGAAGCACATACTCGAGCTTGTGGCGGCATACAGCTTGCGGGAGTGCTCAGCGGCGCGCCACAAGCACTAGTATGTGCTTTGAAAAAGAGCAGACTGCGCCCGCACGCACGCAGCACTCCCGGGCTCTCTCTCTCTCTCTCTCTCTCTCGCGCTCTCTCTCTCCAATGCTTGTTCTTCTTAAGAGTCTTCTTGTTTGCAAGTCACTGGTCACCTGACTGCCAGCACTTCCTTTCAGCTCCACACGAACAGACACTACGGCCAGCAACTGCCCCTGAATTGTAATTTTTTACTTCCGCCTCGTGCTCTCTTCTCTCCAATGTTTGTTCTTTTTAAGAGTCTTCTTGTTTGCAAGTCACTGGTCACTTGACTGCCAGCCCTTCCTTTCAGCTCCACACAAACGCACACTACTGCCAGCAACTGCCCCTGAATTGTAATGTTTTCCTACCGCCTCAAACACGGAGCAATGCAGAATTCTGTGCTACCAGCAATACTTCTCCACGCGCCTCCTGCAGCCCTAAATCGTCTTCCTAAGACATACAATTAGGCTGATGCGCTCCTCTCACCGCTCGGGCGAACACCTCTTCACCTGGCACACTTTGCAACATGCTCCACTACAGTCGCTCAGGCCGTTCGCCATCCCCTTCCTCCTGCTCACGGTTCGCGGCACCACACTCAAGAACGCAGAATTTAACTTGTGCAGTCAATGCACGTGTGGCACTTGAGGCTTCTTCCACCGCTCCACTTCGTTCACGCTGGCCTGCGCTCGTGCTGTAACGAACTTGCCACACCACACGCTCTCCCTCGCCGAACTTCACAAGTAATAGGCTCACTACCTCCTCAGGCTCCCCAAACTAGCCCTCCTTACTTTAGTTCTCCTTAGGGATTAAACGTATCACAGCCTCACGGTGCTCTTCTCCCCGTTACCAACACTAACATTTACACGTCCTGACGCTGGTTTCCTAGCCACAGAGCTCCACCGCAGCTCCGTCTCTGCCACCACTGTGTACCCACGCAAATTCACTTAGGGTGGTCTTTTCAGGGGTGGATCCCATCCTCGTCGCAATTGAAGTGAACAGACACCATCAGTTTCTTCACAACGGTTTATTATAAGTCAAGTAACAAGTGTGCGACCAACCCTGGCAAGACATGACAGCAACTGCCAAGACAGGACAGCAGTTGCCAGTCCTAGTCTCACTAATGACATGTTAAACATTCCATGTTCTATGACATCACACGGCTATGCTAGATCAGATTACATCTAGTTACATTATACAAATGGCCATAACACACATTAGCTTCTGCAGGCAAAAACAGACATTTCTTGTGTTGATGTCTTCTGTACCCTGGATACATACTACAAATCTGACCTCGAAGTGACTCGACCTCTCTATTTTCCCCACCCTTAATCAATCTGATAATGTTGGGCGCTTACATCACCTCTAAGCTACTAATTCTTTTGGTTTTATATCGGGTAAAATTCTGGGTTGAGATGAAGAGCCCAATTGGAGGAAAGAATTTGAATATACTGTCTATAGGCCCCCTAGGAAGAACTCTCAATTTTGCAAAAACAGAAGGGTTACTAGTACAAAACATAATGCAGCCGTGAACTGTACTGAAATTGCAAAGCACAAAAATGATTTGTGACTTGCAATTTTCACACTGCGACTCATTCTCAATTGGAATAAGGGGGCTTGAAATAGACGTTCTCCTTTTCTAGAAATTCACAATGGCTATCTCTGTGGTTTATAACTGCTATAATGTTCTCAAGTAATTAACAGGACAACAACACGTCTGTGTGTTTGTGTGGTTCTGAGGGAAACCTCACGTATAGACGGATATTCAGTCCTATTACAAACTGTCACAGAGACCGTGAATACAATCTTTATCCCTTTAAATACATTCTAATAAAGCAACAACGGATTCTAGCTCAGTGTAGATTTTTTAATTTGCTTTTCCAGTGCTCCCAATGGCCTATGTTTTACCAATTGTTTTGTTAAGTCAGAGGTTTTACAAGCCTATCGTGAGGTCTCTTGTTAGCTACAGTTCTTGTCAGAAGTTTCGACTCGATAAAACATCCCACTTTTAGGATCAAATCTTTTTGTATTGGCAAACCATAAGAGATAGCATATAGAGCAATCCGCCTACAACCCAAGCCGGGCCAGCCACGAGGTTAAGTTGCAAAACATCCCACTTTTGAGATGATTGTTGTGGGCACAGTTGTCCGTCAATTAAGTGCAACCACAGTTCTGTTTGTACCATGGTCTACGAGTAGGTGTGCCGCTGGGAACTGCATGGTAAATTCACCACAATACACTCTCTCGACCTGCATTTCTAAGCAAGGACTGCCAATTGAGCATCTTCCAGCAGAAAAGATACACTGAGCCCGTAAATCTACGTGTCGCACAGCCTGCGTTCATCCCTACATATAGACCTCTTCAACACTGAAGCAAGGGAGTCATAGAAAATGAGTCCATGAAAAATGTTCGCTAAGGAACTAGCAGACATTTGTTACATTACCAGGCTTTGCAGAGTCGTAAGCTGATCTCACTCTAAAATTTGCCCACGGTACAAGACAATCACCATTTCCCTAGCTGAACTTTGGTTCCAGCAAAATGATCGAGAACACACTGCCTCACTGTAAAAAAGACTTCTTGGGGACATTCTGAAAGCTTCCTTGGGAATGCATCTTACCCACTGCATACCATTGGCTTTGTGATTTGTAACTCACATTTGCTGGCTTTCTATTGCTGGCTTTATTTGTTTTACGCTGTCCCTTCAATGGAGCATAGCCTGTTTACCATCACTCCTTGTATTCTTCCATGAGTGCTCGCTTTCTGTAAACAGGCCTTTACATTTTCTTTTTTGTGGAGTTTGCTCTGCATTAATAGATAGAGGTCAAATGGCAGGCTCTATCTTTGGAGGGTGCTTGGTGTTTACTTTTGTTTAGCGGACTTCAAAGTGAGAGGATTTATGTGACAATCTTGCTGGATACCGGGGGTAGGAAAATAAATGTTTTTTTCTGGTACACAACAAAATATACATTTCTGTAAATGAACTGTACATTCCACTCTACTCCACACCAGGACACTGTACGCAATTAAGTCTATGCCGAACCACTTAACTCCACTCTACGACACTCCACTCCACTGTATGCCACTCCACTCTACTACAATTTACTCCACTCTATGCTACGCCACTCTACAACACTCAATGCCACGTTTCAGCACTCTACTTCCCTCTATGCTCATTCACTCTTCACCCCTCCACTCTAAGCCATTCAACTTTACACCACTGTACTTCACTCCACTCCAATATACACTACTAATATTTAGCAATGCTGAACAGCCGGCATGCTGGTGTACAACATGGCTAAAATACACTGGTAAAGCCACTAGCTCTTGCGTAGGCGAGACCTATTGGCTTTGCCAATGCTTGCTATAGAGTGTCCTCTTACATATTCTCAGGAAAGCTCCTCTGGCAGGAGTGATTCATGTACAAAAAAGAGAAAACACCGCCAGGAAGCAAGGCTGGGTAGTCATCTCAATGGCAACTGAACAACTCTGCTCGTAAGCAAAGCCTCTTAACACAGCCAGTAGCTAAAGCACTCTTGGAGCGGATGAGTGTGTTACTGAAACATTCCCACAATGCAGCTGCACACTGAGCGTGCTCTCTAAATACAGACCAATGCTCAAATCACAATAATAAACCATGCCAATCTCAAACAAAACTGAGAATGAGCTCTGTAGGGCTCTTAGGCCTCTTTTTGGTCTCTGTGTTCTATTAGTGTGCTACAAGATGGAGCTGAAAATCAGAAGCTCCTGGAAGAGGATTATACTCCTCTCGCCACTTTTGAATTTTAATTGGCCCCATACTTGCAAATTAAAAACTGATGGAGAATCATTTTTATCGAATTTTAATTTAAAACACAATTGATTGCTGCTTATTCACGGGGGACTGCTTGGTGGGGGCACACGCTACCTTACTTCCTGTGCTTCCGTGTTGCCTTGAGAGCCGCCATTTTTCTGCTCAGTGGCGGTCTAGCTCTCAGGCACACAGGATTATTTAATGCGCGCTGATCGGACGCGCAGCGCTTGAAGGTCCGCCTTTGCTACTTATGAGATAGTTGCTCTTCTTTTGCCGTTTGCGCATATTCTTGTTTGAATTTTAATTGGCCCCATACTTGCACCTTAAAAACTGATGGAGAATCATTTTTATCGATTTTAACTTAAAAACACAATTGATTGCTTCTTATTCACGGGGGACTGCTTGGTGGGGGCACACGCTACCTTACTTCCTGTGCTTCCGTGTTGCCTTGAGAGCCGCCATTTTTCTGCTCGGTGGCGGTCTAGCTCTCAGGCAAACGGAATTATTTAATGCACGCTGATTGGACGTGCAGCGGGCGCGCCGAAGGCGCGCACAAGGCAAGCCCGTCTGCGCCCGTCAGCGTCCCGGAAGCGCCCAGAGCCAGGCATGCTGTCCGTAGATCCGTGTTATTGGCGGCCAACAAAGGGTATACTCGGGGGGATTTGCTATCATTAAGACCCGGTAGTTGCTCAGCACCTTCCAGCTGGGATGTCGGCTCTGTTCGGCGTCCAGTCTGCCCAGAATGCCATTTCCATCTAGGCGCTGGCTTGAAGAGACCAGAGTTCGGAGATGCCCCCCTACCGAAAATTAAAGATCGCCCTCTCATCAGAGCTGGCTTGATCAATAGCAGGTCGCTGGTGAGACACTATCAAGATATTTTTGATCTTATATTGGACCATAAGCTGGATCTCCTTTTTATTACTGAGACCTGGCTGGATATCTCCTCCAATCCTATTGTTCAAATGGCTATACCAGCGGGCTTCCGAATTTCTCGGGCGGATCGCCCTAGTGGTAGGGGGGGTGGTGTTGCCATTGTGTATAGAGATGTCTGGGAGGTGTCCCAAGGGTCTAACATTACATTAGGGCAAGGTGAATTTTTGGACTTTACCATCGTTTTTTCGGCCCACTCTACGTTGGGCGGGACATTGGTGTATAGACCGCCCGGCTCTGCGGGTCCCTTTCTCAATGGTCTGGAGGAAGTTATTGTTCCTCGAGCCCTGCGTTTTTCCCAATATCTTTTTCTGGGCGACCTTAACATTCATCTAGATCAGACGGATTCGGTAACTTCCCATTCTCTTCTGGATTCTTTAGATTTAGCTCAGCTCTCCCAATGGGTTAGGCACCCAACTCACTGCGGGGGCCATATTCTAGACCCTATCTGCTCCAACTTCCCCATCCATATGGAGAGTCCTCTTCCAGTCTCCTGGTCAGATAATTTTTTCTCTTGCTTCACGTGGCCTGTGGGAGTTGAGGCTGTGGAGCACCAGGTTAATCCGCGGCTTGCCACTGCTAAAATTAATCCGGTTGCCTTTAAGAATCTTCTAGAAATTTCAAAAACGGTTCTTCCGGCAGATATGTGTGGGGCATTGACCTGCTTTACAGATTGGATTGAGCGGGCTGTGGGTACTCTTTCTCCCCCCTCATGCCGCCATCGTGTGAGGAACACTCCCTCTAAACCATGGTTTTCAGCCGAACTAAGATTGCTCAAGCAACATTGTAAAAAGCTTGAACGTGGTTGGCGTATAGATTTTTGCGCCTCGGCAAAAAAGACCCTTAGAGAAGCTCAGAAGGTGTACTACCAGGCCATTAGAAAGGCCAAAAGTCTCTATTACGTTGATCGTATCGAGTCGGCCAGTAATAACTCGAGTGAAATTTTCTCTATCGTTCAGAGCTTCATGGCCCCTAAGGCTATGATTTCCACATTCCCTGCTTCTGCCGCCTGGTGTGAACAGCTGTCAAATTACTTCATTGATAAGATACGGGCCATTCAGGGGACATTTGCTGGCCAGGACCCGTATTTGGGTGCGGCCCCTATAGTTGGCCCTACGCTGTCTGCCTTCGCCTCTGTCGATCTGTCAGAGACCCTGAAAATTTTAAAATCCATGAAATCGGGATCTCCTGTGGATCCGTGTACAGCTAGATTACTGGCCTCTACCGCCGAGGTGGTAAATAATGAGGTTAATTTACTGATTAACCTCTCCCTTAAAGAGGCAGTTGTTCCTTTGGAGTGGAAACAAGCCAAAATCCTCCCATTGTTAAAAAAGTCCTCACTTGATCGTCCCATCTCTCTGCTTCCCTGTCTTGCAAAAATTTGTGAAAAAGCTGTTAACAAACAGCTCTCAGACTTTGTAGGGGTCTAATCTTCTGCATGCAGCCCAGTCAGGTTTCAGAGCTGCTTACAGCACCGAGTCCGCCTTGCTTGAGGTTTCGGAAGCTATTCGCGAGTGTTTGGACTCGGGCGGTAGTGCAGCCCTCATAATGCTGGATCTGTCGGCAGCGTTCGACACTGTCCCTCATGCCCTGCTCCTGACTCGACTAGCAGACATTGGTGTCACTGGACGAGCCTTGAAGTGGCTGGAGTCTTTTCTGGAGGGACGGTCGCAACAGGTCTGGCTGCCACCGTTTTCATCTTCCCCACAGTCGGTTTCCACGGGAGTTCCACAGGGGTCCTCTCTGAGCCCCCTGTTGTTTAATATATATGTCACCCCTCTGGTCCTTCTGGCGGAGGCACGTGGCGCCAAGATTGTGGCATAAGTCGACGATACCCAGCTTTTGTTCACCTGGGATAAATCGGATTTTTCCACCGTAAGGGTGCAGGAGTGCCTGACAGCCGTTTTTCAATGGCTAGCGGCGGCTCAACTAAAACGTAACGAAGAGAAGACTGAAATCAGGAATGCACTCATTACACTTCCACTGTCTGGGGAAGCTATCCTTGCCCTCCCTTTTGTACCAAAATGGATCCCACTATCTTCAGTACTCAGACTTTCTCTCACACACACTCACCCATATGTGTATCTGTCTCTTACTAGACATGCACATGGGATGTGAGCACCAAGTTCTGGGCTTCACATACCAGTGGAACTTTACCTGAGGAGGTTCAGCATACTGCCCTATCACCGAGACAGAGAAAAAGATCTGGTCACACTATAAATTACAAAACACAGTAAACTGCTATCACAGCTTTACCTGATTCTTAGTGGGGCCCTCTTGGTTACAGGACCTATCCTGGACGTCGCCAGACAGGATCCCAGGTCTCTTGTTCTCCTCTTTTACCTGACTCTCTTGACACCAGGTCTTTGACACTCCCTCATAATCCCAGCTCCCTTACTTTTTCCATCTCTTCTGTACTTCCTGACGTCTCCTCTCTTTCTCTCTTGCTCTTTTTCCCCAGCTCTTATCTCTTTCTCTTCTGCTAACAGAGGTCTTGCTCTCATACCCCCATGCTCACACTTCTTTCTCTACTGTACCACATGCTATTAACCTACTGTATTCCCTCAGGTCAATTCAGTCATTGTCTCCTGTCATCGGTTTAACCACTTGGATGAGGAATCAAAAGGCTGTTATTCTGATATTCCGGACTCCAATTATGTAGAATATGAAGTATAAGAGAGTGAAGATGCAGATGTACCCAAGGAACTGTAAATAAGCATGAGACCACATGTCTCTAGACTTTCAAGAACAGTCTGGCAGGAGCTTGCCTGAGACGGTACAGATTTTAGTGTGGTCCTTAATCTTTTTGCTCTAAAAGCAGGCAGATAAATCATATCTAGGTCTGTGCAGAAACTCGATCCAATGAAAGTTCTGTTTTGAGATTGCTCTGTCTAGCATATTTGTAGATTCAATATAAATCCTTGCAGCGTCACTCGAGCAAAGAGTTTCTGTTCCTTTCAAAGTCTCTTCTGGAGAAGAAGCATTTAGAAGCAAATCATTATACTGCCCTAAATGCAGTCTTTTGTCAGCAGATATAGTCCATATGGTCATTGATTGCCCAGCGCTCAAAGAATTTTGGGATAGTATGTTTCAACTGGTTTTGGCACAGCTAGGGTTCGAAGTATGCTTTAACAGCAAAGAAATACTATTGGGTCATAAGACCGGGTCGGACAATAGCCTTAGTTTCCTGACATCAATCATAATAGTGTGAGCATGATTATGTATTGCTCGGGCTTGGATCAATCCATCACCACGTAGAACAGGATTGTGGGCTTTGCTTCGTCAAATCTTTGAAGGTGAAATGGCAGTCGCTAAGGCCAGGGAACCCAGATCAGTCAAAAAGGCAGAAAAGACCTGGTCTCACCTACATTGGGTTTAGGAGGGATATGGCGGCTTGTCAAAATCTTAACAGGAAAGTCACAGATCTAACCCATGTGTGTTATAAACAAATGTTAATCTCTGTATTGTTTTCTCTTCTTTCCTATAATTTTGGATTACTGTATGTTTTTGCTTCCTATATGTTCTATTTGTATGATGATGTTCCTTAATATGGCAACAACGCAGACTTATTGCAAAGTTTGCTCTGACCCCCAGGGGGAGGGGGGTGGTTGGGGGAATCCAATATTCATTATTTAAAAAAAAAAAAAATTCATCCAGATAAAAGAACATATTCCAATTCTGAAGCTGGGGAAGAGAAACATTGGGAGTCACCATCTTGGTACACATCCTTGAAAAAGAGCAAACTCCAAATGGCAAGACCCTGTACTTTCAAAGATCACCAACAGGAGTCTTTAAGGTGACAGTATAACAAAAACAAGTTTCTTGTAATCTTTTCAGGTTTGCCCACTATGTTTACAAACCACAGTTTATTACTCAATTTTGTCATATTGGCCGTGAGGTAGTTCAGCCTCATTGTTTAAATTGTTAACCCCAACCCTTGCTTGAATTTTAGCCCGTTCACTTGATTGAGGTGTTACCACCCCAAAGTTCAGATCTAGTTGCACCCCTGCCTAAAACTATAGCGTAGTGAAACAATAAGAGACAACGAACAGAGTTGCTCCTTGAAACTGTGAGAATGTTTTTTAGTCATCTGCCTAATCTCCAGGGGTACGGAAAGTAGTAGCAGGAAACCTGACCCTAGCTGGAGTGCAACCATTACTGGGAAGGATGAGGTGTAGTGTTAACTCTGTATAAAACACATATTTAATTGGCAAGTTCTTAGTCCTGCTGTGAGATTAAAGGGCTGAATATCATATTATTGTATCTGGTTGTTGGTTGAGGTCTCTTAGCTCTTGTGCCCCACACTACCACCCTGAGAAACATGTGACTGCTCAGCCTATCTAAAGAGAGTCAAGGCGAAAAGGTTGTACTGGGCCCAGTTTGAAGAGCCAAGTAGGACGGACGCCAGGACACCAGTGGCACCAGAGATATCACGGTTGGGGGCCTAAGAACACCTGTCTGCATTGTTATCCCTACCCCACAAATAAATGTGACAAAGAGAGGCAGAGTAAGAACTGAGAGATAAGAGTAAGAACTGTTGAGACCGGGGGCAGTAAAACCTAGGAATGTGAGAGAACAATCTGGTGACTAGAGAGAGCACAAGGGAGATGGTGTGAAAGAAAGACGCCTTATTGCACAATAATAAAGAGATGAGGGATAAAGTGAGAGACCCGAGAGGGGCACAAAGACAGGGGGTGGGACGGGCCTGAGTGCTACATACAGTTTGCGATCTTCTTTTAGTGTCACGTTTGTAAGAAAAAGTAATAGCCATAGCACACGTTTTCCCAAGCAGCCATGCTAATTCACAATGAAAAGTATTTCCCACATAATATGAATTGCAAAGTCAAGAATGCAAACATTTCCCGAGCCGAACCTGTGATTGCAGCTGGCTGACATTTTAGAGGAAACAGTTAACCAATAAACTGTAGCACTTACTTTCTGAAAGTAGTCATGAAAATTGTTACCTAAATAAAGCTTCGAAAAAAACAGGAGAGGGGGAGTCTCCGAGTTATCTTCTTTCTTGTGCAATGTGAGAAACTCAGTTAGTTTTTAGGTTTCGCCTGCACAGCGTTTGAATGAATGAAAGCATTTATAGAGTGCATGAGTGTCCTGGCACTATGCTTGTGAAATGCCTTGTATTTAATAAATCTTAAAAGGGGGCTCTTAATAGTTCCTAATTTAGAATTACTGTGCTCATTCACTTTTGTGTGGAACTTTGATTTTTTTGTGTTAACTTCCCCTGGCTGCACACATTTAAGATACTTCTACTAAACCTGTTCACACTGTTTAAGCCCCTTTCACTGTCATGATAAGATCTGTTCCCACCGAAAAAGCAGACAGTATGCTGGAATGCTTGCTTTTTAGGTCTCGCCTACGCAGCGCGCATGTGCTGCATAGGAGGACCTTTAGCCGTCGTAGAGGTCTTTTTCGAAGCACATACTCGAGCTTGTGGCGGCATACAGCTTGCGGGAGTGCTCAGCGGCGCGCCACAAGCACTAGTATGTGCTTTGAAAAAGAGCAGACTGCGCCCGCACGCACGCAGCACTCCCGGGCTCTCTCTCTCTCTCTCTCTCTCGCGCTCTCTCTCTCCAATGCTTGTTCTTCTTAAGAGTCTTCTTGTTTGCAAGTCACTGGTCACCTGACTGCCAGCACTTCCTTTCAGCTCCACACGAACAGACACTACGGCCAGCAACTGCCCCTGAATTGTAATTTTTTACTTCCGCCTCGTGCTCTCTTCTCTCCAATGTTTGTTCTTTTTAAGAGTCTTCTTGTTTGCAAGTCACTGGTCACTTGACTGCCAGCCCTTCCTTTCAGCTCCACACAAACGCACACTACTGCCAGCAACTGCCCCTGAATTGTAATGTTTTCCTACCGCCTCAAACACGGAGCAATGCAGAATTCTGTGCTACCAGCAATACTTCTCCACGCGCCTCCTGCAGCCCTAAATCGTCTTCCTAAGACATACAATTAGGCTGATGCGCTCCTCTCACCGCTCGGGCGAACACCTCTTCACCTGGCACACTTTGCAACATGCTCCACTACAGTCGCTCAGGCCGTTCGCCATCCCCTTCCTCCTGCTCACGGTTCGCGGCACCACACTCAAGAACGCAGAATTTAACTTGTGCAGTCAATGCACGTGTGGCACTTGAGGCTTCTTCCACCGCTCCACTTCGTTCACGCTGGCCTGCGCTCGTGCTGTAACGAACTTGCCACACCACACGCTCTCCCTCGCCGAACTTCACAAGTAATAGGCTCACTACCTCCTCAGGCTCCCCAAACTAGCCCTCCTTACTTTAGTTCTCCTTAGGGATTAAACGTATCACAGCCTCACGGTGCTCTTCTCCCCGTTACCAACACTAACATTTACACGTCCTGACGCTGGTTTCCTAGCCACAGAGCTCCACCGCAGCTCCGTCTCTGCCACCACTGTGTACCCACGCAAATTCACTTAGGGTGGTCTTTTCAGGGGTGGATCCCATCCTCGTCGCAATTGAAGTGAACAGACACCATCAGTTTCTTCACAACGGTTTATTATAAGTCAAGTAACAAGTGTGCGACCAACCCTGGCAAGACATGACAGCAACTGCCAAGACAGGACAGCAGTTGCCAGTCCTAGTCTCACTAATGACATGTTAAACATTCCATGTTCTATGACATCACACGGCTATGCTAGATCAGATTACATCTAGTTACATTATACAAATGGCCATAACACACATTAGCTTCTGCAGGCAAAAACAGACATTTCTTGTGTTGATGTCTTCTGTACCCTGGATACATACTACAAATCTGACCTCGAAGTGACTCGACCTCTCTATTTTCCCCACCCTTAATCAATCTGATAATGTTGGGCGCTTACATCACCTCTAAGCTACTAATTCTTTTGGTTTTATATCGGGTAAAATTCTGGGTTGAGATGAAGAGCCCAATTGGAGGAAAGAATTTGAATATACTGTCTATAGGCCCCCTAGGAAGAACTCTCAATTTTGCAAAAACAGAAGGGTTACTAGTACAAAACATAATGCAGCCGTGAACTGTACTGAAATTGCAAAGCACAAAAATGATTTGTGACTTGCAATTTTCACACTGCGACTCATTCTCAATTGGAATAAGGGGGCTTGAAATAGACGTTCTCCTTTTCTAGAAATTCACAATGGCTATCTCTGTGGTTTATAACTGCTATAATGTTCTCAAGTAATTAACAGGACAACAACACGTCAATGGGAGTGTTATGTATTGGCAAAGTAGAAGCTTTCTGTAGTGATGTGTTTGTGTATGCATGGGCTGAGTGAGCATGTGTTTGTGGAGGCTGTGAAAATGTAATCATGCATGCAATGTTGGTGTCTATGTGTGGGTGATATCTGGGAATTGATTACAGTTGGAGGAATAATGGAGCCACAACAGGATCTATCACCTTGTGGCTGTACCCTTAGGGTCGAACATAAGACTGCAACCTTGCCCATGAAGGACAGCTTACACTTTGTGAAAGACAGCTGCTGGCATCATCAGTAGTTGGGAGCACACAGTGGTCCACGGGACCAGTGTATGATTCCCTCAGAGGCATATTGTAAAATTCCCTTGTTTTAAGGTCGCGCCTGGACAGCGCATGAGCTGCGAGGCAAGCTGTATTCAGGTAGGCACATGAAGCTCCGCCCACTCTCCGCCCATATTTTTCATTGGCTTATGTCTGGCTGCTGCTAGTGTTTATGCCCCCTCAAAAAAAAGCTTTAACAAACAACCATTGAAATAGGCAGAAACAAGTTGCCAGCATTGCAAGAACAAAAGAAAACTGAGGAATTTTTTTATTGTAAATACTTTTTTTAATATGGTCGTTCAGTTGTACATAATGCCTTCTTGGTCATATATAAGGTAGCAAAAATGCTTCTGACACTTTTTTATTATAACTTTTCTGCATGCTGTACAGCAGCCACACTTCTCTACAGCACAGCTTGAAGACATTGGCAAAGTCAATAGCTCTGGCTAAACACTTATAAGGCCCCAAAGGCGAGACCTATTGGCTATGCCAATGCTTGTTATTACTTAGTTGTGTAAAGCAGATGCTTCAGCCTTAGAACATTTGTGGCATTTCCTACTCATGCCACAGTACCTTTCTTTGTACTTTATATGCATTATTGGATTGATTATTTTAACGTAATCTATTTTGTCCTTATGATCAAATTCTAAATGTTGTAATAAACAGTGCAAGCTTAAAAAAAAGTTAACATACAAGAGCTATGCTATATTTGACTACTAAACAAACAGCACAAGTGCAGTTACCTTGCAGGCAACAGGGTCATTATTTAAATGGCGCAGCAGGTGCTGTGTCACCGGGTCAAAAAGTGGTCAAAGCTCCTCTAAACACCTAATATTGCTATATTTTACAACTAAATAGGCAGTCATAAATGCAGTTATCTAGCAAGCACTAGGGCCATGGTTTCAATGGTGCACCAGGTGCAGTAGCACCAGGACCAACAGCTCTAGGCACCCGACTAAACACCAAATATTGATATATTTTACTACTAAACAGGAAGTTATAAGTGCAGTTATCTTTCAGGCACTAGGGTCATGATTTGAATGGTGCAGCTGGTGCAGAGGCACTGGGCCAAAAAGTTGTCAAAACTCCTCTAAACAACTACTATTGCTATAGTTAACTACTAAACAGGCAGTATCAATTACAGTTACTTTGCAATTAAAAGGGGCTTTATTTAAATGGTAAAGCATTTGCGGTGACCCTGGGGCCAAAAGTTGTAAAAACTCCTCTAAACACCTAATATTGCAATATTTTACAACTAAACAGGCAGTCATAAATGCAGTTATATAGCAAGCACTAGGCTAATGGGTTCAATAGTGAAGCAGGTGCAGTAGCACCAGGACCAAAAGCTTTAGGCACCCCGCTAAACAACTAAAACTGCTATATTTTACTACTAAACAGGCAGTCACAAGTGCAGTCACCTTGAAGACAACAGGGTCATTGTTTGAATGGTGCAGCAGCACTGGGCCCAAAAGTTGTCAGAACTCGTCTAAACACCTAATATTGCTATATTTTATTGCTATATAGGCAGACACAATTGCAGTTACCTTGCAGTTAAAACGGGCTTGATTTGAATGGTGCAGCAGGTGCAGTGGCCCCAGGGACAAATATTCTAGAGACCCCACTGCAGAATATTGCTAAGTCAAAAAGGGAGTTATCTAGCAGGCACTAGGGCCACAATTTGAATGGTGCTGCAGGTTCAGTGGCACTGGGGCCAAAAGTTGTCAGAGCTCCTCTAAACACAAATATTGCTATATTTAACTACTAAATAAGCAGTCAGTTATCTTGCAGGCACTAGGGTCATGATTTCAACGGTGCAGCAGGTGCAGTGTCACCGGGTCCCAAAGCTCTCTGGACCCCTCTAAACACCAAATACTGCAACATTTTACTACTAAACAGGCAGTCACATGTGCAGTCACCTTACAGGCAATAGGGTCATGATTAGAATGGTGCAGCAGGTGCAGTGGCTCCGGGGCCAAAAGCTGACATAACTCCTCTTAACACATAATATTGCTATTACATCAATTTATTCTATTATTTCCCTCTTTCATTTCATTTTTCAGAATTTTGCTATTACTTACCCGCACCATACCACTAGTCACAGCACAATATATTCCTTTTTGTACATAAACAAGCCATAACACTTTAACAGACTTTGTGTAACTTATAGTGTTCAACTACTCAGCAAGCTACACCTTACAACAAAAAACAGCATATTATTTATCACACAGGCGAAAGATAGTGCATTTACTAATGCTTGTTTGTATTGTGATCCTTCTCGAAGGAGCAAAATTAGTTAAAATAAAAAGTTTTTCCCCCCAAAAGCTGTGTCCATGCCTGATCTAAAAATGGGATGCGAATGCTTTTGTTAACTTACCTATTTTTATTAATCAGAAATGCTCAGGTAGCAGCCATCTGTGCACATACTATTGTCCAAGCCTTTCACTGGCAGAATTTACAGCACGGTGAAAATGCCCAAATTCACACTTGCAGCATAATCCTCCTTTCAATCTTCATCCCTACACTCACATCCGCGAAAGAAAGTATGCGTTTATCCTTCAGTTCAGTCACTTATTTTCCTATGCTGATTGGAGGGGGGGGGGGGGAGGGAGGGGGGGACTGTAAGCTCCATCTTTAACCAGAGACTCAGACTGGTCTGGAGGATATAACTGTCCATCCAAAAACGTAACTACTCCTCAAACCCAGTGTCCTCATCAGGCTGTGGGCATCCTAAGACCCACAAATGTGCCACTCTGAAAATATTTTCTAGTTTCTCCATCTTTGCACTCCGATACAGAAAGGGTGTAGTCACTAAGATTCTTGTGGACCCTCATCATTCACAGAATCCCTCTTCTAGGTTGAAGTGGGCGTGCTGGAGGATCTGCAACAAATGTTCAGCAGTGTGAAGGTTGGTTTGAGCAGCTGCAAAAAGTGGGTAAAAAAATCTTCGAGGGCACTATAAGTGGACAGGACTAAAAACCTTGCGTTAATCTTCAAAGCTTCAACACAGAGCAATATGAGGTTAGGAAAGGACAATGCATAAAAAATGAACATCCACGCCCTCTAAAAAATTAGCTGGCATAAGGTCACCTCATAAGGGACATGAAACTAAAAGATCAGGCAGCATTTCAAATAAGACGATGCGCATAATACCAGATGAAGACAGCATAAGCGTGTCAGAGGCCAGTATGACTTCAGTACCAAGAACTATCAGGGATACAGTCGAGACTGGAAAGAGAGGCACGTTTTGAGCCTCGACATCTATTCCCTACTCTCTGTACGAAGGAAAGTAGAACCTCCCATATTCGGTCAGAATCCAATGACACGAGTGGTGAATACGGAGGCACAACAACCCTTACACACTACTAGATACCGGACAATGCAAAGCGGAAAGAATGAGCCATCTGTTGCCAACAGTCTTTTGAGGTTGTATTTTGCGTGCAAGCTTGCACAAATAAATGTCAGGATTCCTACTCCTCGCTCCTACCTTGTTTTCCTCTGCCGCTATCACCCAGGTCTTTGGCAGTGTTGGGGAAGAGTTGTTGGAAAAGAGTTGCTGGTACCAGTTGGTTATTTATTTGCCTGTCCAAGCCACCGCCATTACCTTGGTGTCGGTAGAAGCACTATGGAACTGTCAGCTCCTGGGTGTGTTTAAGTGTGCCTGTTTCTGCCCAAGGATATGTATGGCTTATGTGTATGCAGAGTTTCTGGACGATATGCATGGTTGTGGTTTGTTCATTATGTGGTCCTGTGGGGCCATTGTTTGGAGTACAATCGCTTGCTCCTCAGTAAAAAATACTTTCACCCTATTATTTTGGTTAACTATGTTTTTCAGAAATATTGGGTCACAAAGTTTTTGTTGTTCTTTTTTTAGTTTTAAGAAGTAGGAATTTTCTGTTTGCCTCCCTAAGATGGTCAACGTTTTTTCTGCCGTCAGTTGCAGTATTTTCTTCTTCCTGACAATGTGTTAACACTGCCGATTAAAGAGGTACAATTTAAGGATTTGGTGCATCACAATTTCTTGTGGGTTTTTGAAGGATTGTAGTGCCCTTTGAATCCTGAACATGTTTTCTTGTGTGCTTTATGATTGACATCTGCAAACAAACCCACCATTCAAGAGATATCTTTCCCCTCCATTGGGGTGCTTTACTACTTTGATAGTGCTTTTTAGCCTTCTACATAGTTAATGTGTTTGGTGCTAATGCAACAAGTTGGTAGAGACAAACAGCATACCCTATCTCTGTGAAAATAAAAGGATGGACTACCAGATCAAAAACTTCCCCAAAATCAGTTTGTCAAAATAAGCCCCTTCTTAAAGCTTCAAGTCGTGGCATACTATCTACCATGACTCTTCTAAATCCCTCTTAGAAAGGATAGTTAAAAGCAGTGCAGAAGGAATGTACAGCTCACCTTAGACCAATTTCTCCTCTAGTTGACAATTTTGTATATCGTTGACTTGATTGAAACTTTGTGGATAAGTCTACCTTTTTCATGGTGCCAAATGGATTACTCGATAAGTGGGAGTCTGCAAAAGCAGTCAGTATCACACAGTGTGACATATAGACATGGGAAATTTAGCAAGCATTTGCAGCCTCGAATCTAGAAGCATGTTGTAGAAATACTAAGTGTAATAAGTGGTGGTAAGAGGAGCAGATGACAGCTGAAGCCCACACCAGGCTTTCAGGATTGAACCCTTCTTCAGCAATATATACCAAATAAAGTTGCATACAAAACATCAACATCTCAAGTGTGCTGGAAAATACTTATTGAATAATGTCTTTAAAATTAACCATCTGTAATTCCTAGAAAAGAGACACCCAGTGTACTTATCCACAGGATACTATTTTCACCCAAGCTGCAAAGAGCAAAGTTTGTCAAATCCTGAACAAATAAGATCTGTGAGTCATAAAAGAGAAGGACCATGTGACTTGGGCCACATATCAAATCCAGTACAATGTGTTCCACACCACTAAGAACTGGTTCGGTATAGAAAACATCAACAGATAGTAGCAAGGCGGTAACAGGGGGTCAATCCAATGTTAAGAAGGGGATGAGAGGAAAAAGTAGGATACATCCTCCCATCTTCATGTCCCACCAAATAGTATCCTTCTGTACAAGGTATAAGTCTTGACCCCAACAAATCCAAGCATTTTCTTATTTGTTTATTATACCCTCACACACCTTATTGGTGTCATGCTTCTTCATCAGCTCTTATCCTGGTCACTAAAAAGCAGGATGGATTCGACCAGATCCCAGGGAGCACTTTGTATATTCTCCTGCTGGGGTCTGAAAATAGAAATACCTCGGAACACCTAGTTATCCCTTTATTCGTGGTGCTCCTGGTATGATAAATAAGGGAAGAAGGTGCCTATGGAGATAATGATCCGACACCATAAAGTCGACATGTTTCAGCCCTAAAGTATAATGGCCATAGAGCCCCAGGCTTTCATTGGGACTGGATGAGCTACATGCCCCGGAAAAACAATTTAGAGATGTGAGTTAACCTAACACTATTTGGTCAGGACAAATGCACAACATATAAAAGAAATAGCAAGCAAAGAGCTTTCTGGCCCTTCCCAATGACGTTCTCGCCGTGGTTTGTCAGGATAATATGCTTCATGGGAGGAGTGGGGGACAAGCCCCTGTAGTCACATATTCATCAAAGGTGTTATGTCTTCTGTAGCACCTACTCGGGCTCTGTCACCTCTCCGATTATCAGGGGTCGAACCCATCCTATTTTTCAGGGACCTGAATGAGATCCGATGAAGAAGCAGGACACCAACAGCGTCAGTATATAAAACAACAATATTTATCTATTTGTTTGTTTCTGACTTTTGTTAAGTATCACTAACTACTCAAATGATAGCTTCAACTTTTGTAAGAGGGAAATCAAAATTAATAAGTAGGAAAAGGAATAATGATTTGGAGCCAGAGGTAGTAATGTATTCTAATAATTCATTCCACTTTAATGAACAATGTAATACAAGAGTCTCACTAATACATTCCCAAGATGTCAAAGGCTTGGGCATGTAGGTGTTCAGTAAAAGTATTGGAGGCTTGCATGTCAAACGCCATCAAGGACGTATTCCCACCACCTCCCCCAGATATTCTCATGCTTCCGTGAGCAGCCCCTGGGCTGAATAAATAGGCTCTTCAGCCTTAGCGCACCAGTCTATGATGGAAGCCACTCATCAAGCAGCAGTGAGCGAATGCTCAACAAGGCCACAAAGTGGAAAAATCAACGGGTTCCCCTTGCATCTCGGATAGTGTCGTAAATATGGAATGCCAACATTTATCAATGATTGTACTGGCCCACACCTTACCGAAGAAGCAACCATCCTCGGCTACACACCAAGGGAAGGCAAGGGCAGAGACAGCACCCATCCTCCAAAGCGGTCTTGGGGTATAGTATGCAATGTGGAGGAATTGGAGTTAATGGGGCGTAAACAAGAGGGGATGACCAGTTCCCCGAATGCCATCCTGGCATCCCGCCAGTCATTATTATCGAAGTCACCAATTCAGTGTTGCCACTTGGCCCGTCGATATCAAAAGGTTTTGAGGGAGTTCACAAACAAGGAGAAGTATATTTGCGAGATGCCACCCCAGCCCAGTGGTGATGAGAGAATTTGGGCTTCCTGGTGTTTCAGCAGCAAGGATATCCTGCCAGTGCGTGGTGGAGATGCAAATAACTATAGAATTGGGTCTTATGGAGGCTGAATTCCTCCTGGAGATCCCGGCATTACTTCATATGGGAACCCCTCGAGACGTCCCCAAGGTGGGAGATGCCAATGAGGTCCATGTGAGTGAATCCCTGTAGGGTGGAGTCCTGGGGCATCAAACGGACCAACCACAAGGGAAGTGCCTGCATCAACTGATAGTCCCACCAAAACTGGTGGAGGGCCTTTTGCCAACAGAGGAGAGTGGTCCTCGTGGTTTCGACAAAGAGCAAGAAAGAGGGGTGCCATATTGCAGGATATGCTGTCGGCCCAGAAGGGAGATATCCAGATGGAATGCAGGGTCATCAGAATAACAGCCAGTCCTTGACTGTAAGAAGCTGTGCGGCCCAATAGTATAGCAGAACGTCAGACACCTCCATGCCATCGTCATAGGGCGACTGGACACAAATTCGAGAGTGCTATTTGCGAAGACTTGTATGCCCACAGAATGGAGCGTATCGCTCCGATATACCTTTGAACCAGAATTGGGGGACAAGGCAGGGGGTAAAGCAAACATGGGCGTGCAATCATTTTAAAAGCGCCACTCTTCTTGGGACGATAAGAGGGAGGGCGGCCCATTTAGCAAAGCGCTGACGGGTCCAACACAACAACGGCGAAAAGCAATGGTAACCCCGAAATATGGAACGGTTAAGTTACAAATAGTCTTGCCAATAGGAGAGCCCCATCCAAAGAATCTAATGCTTTCTCAAAATCCATAAGCAAAAGTACAGCTGGATTGCTGAATTTCTGTTGGTGCTCCAAAGCGATGCGTATCTGACCGGTGCAATGTCTAGTGCCTTGGTGAGGCATGAATATGCACTGGTCTGGGCGAATAAAGGAGGGTATCAATGGCAAGAGCCCGTTGGCAAAGATTTTAATTTCTACATTGATGAGATGGGACGGTATGATGAAAATACATCAGGGGATATGCCTTGTTTCTGGAGGATGACAATTGTGGCAAGGTCAAGGTCTGTGGGGAAGTGGCCCTTTCCCACAACTTCCAAGTAGTAGTTGAGAAAGTGGGAGGACAGGAGTGGAAGAAATTTCTTAAAATAATCAATTGGGAAGTCATCCGAGCGTGATTGGAGGCCACTGATAGCATCCGCCATCTCTTCCACAGACATAGTATGTTCACGGGCGGTTCCGTCTACTATGTGTGGGTGGCCAGCGATAGGTCCCCGATCAGTGGGCTATGGTCCTCCCAGCTAGGCAAACTCTGAAGCAATGCCAGCTGAGGAGGTAAGCCATAGCCAGCCATATGGTACTCCTGGAGGTCACAGAGTCCGTGTTAAGATCAAAATAGGTATTCAATTCGTGGGAGAGGTGGTTGGTACACTGTTCATCAACATGCACCAACCATTAAGATACCAGATAGTCTTAAGGCTCGCTGCAGGTCAGACATAATGCATCAACACTGGGCATGGACCGAGATGCCCCGGGGCAGGATGTATGCAGAATGAATATTGGGGAGCTCCTTGGCCAGGATGAAGAATTAGTCAATTCTGGATAGGCTGCCATGAGCTGCAGATAGGTGTGTGTATTCAGTCCATGTCCTCCAAGCATCACAGAGGCCCAGGGAGGTCACCCAGTGCAGCAGAGGGTTTGTTGCCCTAAGTCCTGTTGTGTCAAGGATGGGATTTATCACATCATTAAAATCACTGCCAATGATGGTTAGACCCGGGGGAAGGTCTAGCACAATGCCACGGATGCAGGTTAAGGACACCCGGAGGCGATGGGGAGGATCATACACCCACAAGAAACTGTAATGTCTACCTTACAGCAGACCCTTCATGTGCACAGACATCCCCTCTACATATAAAACTGAGAAAGTAACTGAAAGAGGGAAGGACTTATGTAAAAGCATGGCCACACCCCGGGAACCCCTTGTGTGACCAGCATGATTTACTCTGTCACAGCCAAACAAGGCAAGGGTCGGACTGCGAGTTCCAAGAAAATGAATCTCCTGTAGGAGCAGCACAGCAGGGGAATGGCAGTTAGCAAAGGGGAGGACTGGGGTCTGTTTAATATGGTGGTAAATACCATTAACATTTAAAGTCAAATTCTTAAACGATGCCATTGGGGTTGCGTTGAAGCTAGTGTAAGACAATTAAAAGGCTAAAGTGAATCAAGGAGAGGTCGCGAAGGCGACCAATAGTGCCAAGTCCGCATCACAATAGTAAAGCTAGGAGTGTGTATTGTGCAGGAAATAAGAACAAAGAATGACAAACAACAATGCAAAACCATTGAAGCAAAACCCCAGATCACGACCAACAGCCCCCCAACCCTATACTTCAACCCCAGAAGCATCTGTCGCCCAAACTCCCACTTAAAAACAAACAATAGAAAGATAGGGCATGAGGCGGTCACCCGTGCTTCCCTGAACCAAACCATAGGTAGGAGATTTTGTGCTGCTGGCTAAGAAAGTATGAGACTGCAAATAGGCATCCGTCAAATACTGCAAAGTTAGAAGGTTTTTGACTCCAAGGCCCGACTACTGGAAATTAGTCCCTGTCCATGTCCACAGGTTGTGTCAACTCTGGATCTGAGCCTGGAAGACTGCAGGGTCTGGTACGCCACTCTGCCCAAGTCTTCTTGATTGGTGCTCTCTCCCTTGGAGGACCTCTGGCCACCTGTTACTGCCCCCCTCCGCAAGCGCCATGGGGCATGCCTATAGCCGACCCATGCACGCAGGATGTGTCGGATCCCTAGTTGGGGGCGGTGCTGTATCATACGGGTTTAGTTCAGAAAAATGAGATGGCAGCCGGCCTGGAAGGGTATAGCTCCATGCGATCGCGCCCCTCAGAGAATGGCATCTTTGGGATTCTCGCTATGAGGAGGCATAGGGAGAGACCGCGGCATGGGTCGCTGCACCAGGGACCTGTGGGTCCTTTCTAAGACAAAGCAAGGAGACACAGTGCCTTGTAGGAGACAAGATTGTATCCAGTCTTCCAAAATCAATCAGGAGAAGGACCCTTCACACAGTCTGGGAAGCTAACGAAGCAGAGGATGTTCCTCTGTGCACAATCTGTAGTATCCTCTGTGCACTACTCCAAGACTTTGGTAGATGCAGAAAGGCAGTAGATAGTGGAACTGAGCTCCTGCACAGTATTTTCGAGCTCCAAAACATGACACTCTTCTCTGAAGACACTGTGTACTACATTGTGCAGGTCTTGGCGCAACAGAGACATGCCCACACCTACCATGCTAGCCCTAGTCTTGAGGGCCGTGCTGGTAGCCTAAATTGGCTTGGAGGATAGAGACAATACCAGCAGTACCCAAAGGCATCGTGAAAGGGGCTTCACAACAAACCAAAGGTCCTAGATGCAAAAGTGGTGTTTCTGTTGATCTTCGTCTGGGCCTGAGCGGAGGGCGGCAGATCCTTACCCATGGCGAGGGGGCAGTCGCAGAAGCTGAGCCACCGGGGGAGAGGGTGTCACTAGTACAGTATCCCTCACCCCCTTTCACTGAACGTCGTCGTGGGCAGCACGAGCAGCCAATCACCCCCACAGCAGAGCGTTTCAAGGCCCCAGGGGAGAAGGAGAAGTTGGTAGTCGTACAGTACAAATGGAGCTGCCCCCCGTCCCCAAGCTCCAGAAAATGCACCAAGGATCCGGATTCATCCAGCGGGCAGTCCAGTGGGGTCCTCAAGGATGGCATCAGCACCGTCAAGCATCAACCGCCATCCAAAGGGCAAGCACCCCTGGGGGGAGAAACCAACTGGACCAGGCAAATCACTAGCCGAGGCTCTTCTCCTGTGGGACACGCCTAGTCCTCAAACACGAGAGCCACCAGAGGTCCAGCCCAGAGCACTGTGGGTGCCCTACAGCCCCTCTGGAAAGCAGACAGGGATGTGAGCACTCCAGCATGGTCCCCGACGCTGCCTCACAAAAGCCACAGTTCCAGTCATTCCTGCAATCTCAGCACAGGCCCGCTAAGCCCAGTCAGGGTACCCTCCCCCCCTCCATCAGCTGCATCCGGTGAGGTACCACAAAAAAAAAAAAAAAACACTGAACAAAAGGACAGAATTAAATTAGATCTGGAGCAGAGCGGGCGGCACCCTTCAAAGCACATCATGGACACACCTGACCAACTCTTCCAGGCAGCGGCCACCATCTTTAGGCCCATTGCTGGGACGCATCCACGCAGGATTAGGAGATCTTGTGCTGTGGCCAGCAGCTGAAATGCAGCAATAGGGCCCCACGGAGTCCTGCGGGGGTATCGCACCGTCTCAGGTGAGGCAAACAGCAGCAGGTTGAGGGCCGATGCTTGGGATGGTGTGAAAGCTCCTTAAAGAGCATCCGCCATCTTTGGTGGTTAGGACACACTTCCCCATTTTCTCTCGATTTACAGACTCCACCAATTAAGGAAACTTGGCATCTGTATCCATGAGTTTCACAAGAAACAAAAAGCCATATGTTTTAAGTGGGAGTTCAGAACCGTTGGCGGCATGGTGATGGAGGTGAGTGTGATTATGTACGATTTTCTATCATGTACACTCGTAGTTTTTATGTCTGACATGTCTGCATGAATACAACTCCGAATGTCAGACAAGCTACAAAGTTTGCTTCAATGATGAATCTTTGAGTAGGCAGTGTGAGGTTCCATTATGTCAAGTGCTTCTTTACATCACCAAAATATGTATTCTGGGTGAGACTGGCTTACTGGATGAAATGTCTTGAGATTTTCAACGATTTTTAAATATGAATAACTGAACATCAGTAACAAATTCAAAGGGCCACAACAGAGAACTCCTTGAACAGAAACAACATTGTCAAGGGTCTGATTTTGAATGGCAAAAAGAGCACACTCTCAGGTAGTTATTAGCCAGAAGCAGAGCCTCTAAATTGATTTGTCTGCATGGGTGCTTTAAAAATGAAATTAAGAAATAAATGATGATCATTGTATTTTTATTTAAGTACTGCTGGGGCTTTGGTTGCAGAGCTTGGATATTGTTTAGTACTTTTCAATACAGAGTTGAGCACAAATAAATAAATGTGGACTTACATTCCTTTAGATGTTTCTTGTTGAGGATGATATTGGCTTTAGAAAGAGGCAAGTTGCTTTCAGTTACTTACTAGCACTTTATTTTCATACATAGCAGGTGTTGAAGTTTTACCAAAAACCCAATAATTACTTTAAATGTATTTTGGGCAAGGCATTTATGGGCCACTGCTACTCGCATCAATTAAATGCCCCAAATCTCCTACATGAAGGTCTCTTACTCAAATCATAGTTAGCCTTTCCATTTTTATAGTCTTTGAGTTACCTTAAAACTCTTTAGTTCTTTACTGCACACATGTTCCTTACAGATAAGGGTTATAAAAACAGGATGCAGTGATATGTAGGTTGTGTTCCCAATGATGTTTGTTATAACTACTGGCTTTGTGACTATCTGATAGATACTTTATGGTTGATTGCTTTAGAATGTAGAATAGGACACTGTTAGCTAGAGCTATACTAGTAGGATCTTTGGATGGATGAACTAGTACAATTTCTAAAGTATAGCCCTCCACTAGTATCCAGGTAATTGGATGCAGATTGGAATTTATTGTCAGGAAGTATTATAAATGGACATGCCACCAATTATAATGTGCTAATTTATGCTGAATATGGAGCCTGTTTCCACAAATGATTACAATGTGATATTACTTATAGAATGGGGCCTGGTGCGTAAAAATGAACTTTGCCTTTCTATGCAAATCTGCCTAAGATTTACTTTGACTCTTAACAGTATACAGAAACACTGTCAAATTGTAAAATCTTTTAAGAGATGGTTAGAGCAATAACTTGAGAAATACTGAAGCGCCAGAGTGAAAATTGGGAATGTTGAATGCTACAAGCAAACAAAATGGCATGCTAGCTAATGCAATTATATTTTATAGAGATTCATACACAATATATTCATTAACTTATTATGCCATAGGCAAGTGTGCTGTAAAATACGGTAGTACCAACCTTAAGGCCAACGTGTAGGTTCCTGGTTGACGCTGGCTTTCACGAATGATGTAACTTCCTTCTGCCACACTTAATAATTGGTCTGTTTCCTCTCTTGAAATCATTCCATAAAATCTAGGCAAAAAGTGTTAACAGAGAGTTAAACTGGTAATCCTTGGGAAGCAGTGCACCTCTAATTTATGAAAAATTTGTTTTAGGAACATAAGTGTAAACATAGACACATAGAATACCATCCTAATAAAAAGTGAATTTAGAAATTACCAAAATATAAACTCCTATATATGTATAACTCACCTTTTTGACTATGCTTTGGTATTATTCAACACATTAAGATAAAGGTATTGAAGAGAAGGGAGGAAAATTAAACAGTACCAGATTTGCATGCAGTGTGATAACACCAGAGCAAGAACAGTCAAACCCATTCAAACTTTTATATGGTGGTATATGCAGTTCATGAAAAAGAGGTCTCATTGTGCAACAGACATAAGATGAGAGGTTTCAAAGGTAGGATCATGGAGGATAAAAGGAACAGAGGAGGCAGATTAAGTAAGAGGTGAACAGAAAAGTAAAGCCACAACACATTCATTGTAGTTTGAGTCAGTGAAAGCTTAAAAATATATAGTCATAGTGATCAAGTGGCAAAACACAAAGTACCATGGCAAAGAAACAGAAGAAGGGAGAATAATTTCTCTTGTAGAGTAAGGGAGGAGGTTATTTAGCAGTCACTTTAGTTTCTGGACAGGACTTCCTTGATATTTCAAATAAAGATGTCAAAACAGGAGGTTTCTTACACTTCAGAGAAACTGTTCTTTAGATGAGTGCACTATGGCAGCTCATGGACAGTTTGCCAAATGTAATCTTTTTGATACTTTGTATAATGGTTTAAGATAGTTCCTTGAATACAGCGCTCTCTAAGGGAGATACTCTGAGATCCTGCCTAGTATATAGGCTTGACTTGTCTTCCAAAAAGGCTGAAAAGTATAAAGTGCACATCTGCCAGTAGTACCTACTTGAAAATGTGAGGAGAAGGTGGGTAACAGTTGTTTTCAAGAGTTATAATCTCATGGAAAAAAAGGTTCTTAGTTATTTCCAACGCTAAGGAGTCTCAATTTGGCACACTTCCTCCAGGGCCTTATTCCTTAATTTAA
Source organism: Triturus cristatus (assembly GCF_964204655.1). NCBI lineage: Eukaryota > Metazoa > Chordata > Amphibia > Caudata > Salamandridae > Triturus > Triturus cristatus. The sequence continues at coordinate 847,774,608 of NC_140583.1, read as the reverse complement.
CTGTCATTTAGGGAAAAAGCTCAGTGAAACTCTACTTGTTCTAAGTATTAAAATCTGTCATTACCAATACAACATGACCTCAAAGGTCAGTAATGAGAAAATGGATTTTGAGAAAGTGTCCAATTTAGTCATTAGCCGGTGTGAAAAATACAAAGGAATTAAAAAATAACATTGCTCTCAACAGAAAGCCAATAGAATTTTCTAAGGGCTGACGAAATGTGCTTTTTAGCAAAAAGTTTTAGTATTAAGCAGGGAGAAAATTTTACAACTGTTACAATTTTGACATGCAATATTCTATAAGTAGCACAAATAGGTCATTATAATATCCCAAAATAGAAATGATGATGGAGGTGGCAACAAAAGCTTGCATGGGCACCATGAGGTAATTTCTATCTATATAGTCTTATACAGCAGGGATAAAACGAATGCAGCGCTGAACTGACATCTGCATCGATAAAACTTCAGTTGTTACCACTATTCTTTTTTCATCAATAACAAGCAAAACCTCAGCTTAGTTAACATTTAACTATGAGACATGGTCATGCACCTGTTGCAGGGAAACTGAGATAAAGAAAAAAAACAAGACTCCTCTTGGCAAGGAAAAAGCGGGTTTAATGTTGCAGCAGGGAGAATAGCTATCTCCACATGGGTAAACAGCTGGTCTCAAATGGCTGCTCATAGGCAGGCCTTTAAGTAGTCACACAAATACTGTCTCTCAGAAAAGGTCAAATAATAGGCTACTCAACAATTACATATTTGTTACAAAACATATCACCACCTGTGTCTTTAAATTGCTGACCTTTTCCTCAACACATTCTTTATTGTAATTGTAACCATGCTTAGCAAACAATTTATTTGTTTCTATCAAATGCATGTGTGTGTGAGTGTTTTATTGCTCTGCTCCCAAGATTTCTTATCAGATTCTGTGTACCCCTCTATCTCCTGCTCCTATTCTTCAATCGTGTTTTCAATTTGCTGAGAACACGGAGTATGTGCTTACCATAAATTCCTTTAGGCTTGCAAACACAGGTTTTCCTTCAACTAAAACTTTGCAGATCATGCACTCTATTTCCTAGGGAACTCTTCACCTGTCTGGCATTACTTTGGGCCTACAATGATCATTTCGTTTCTTCTCTAACACACAAATTGATCAAACATTTTCAACTGAGAGTGAAGATATGACTGAGCAGTAAGACTGGAATCATTCGTATTAAACATGATTTAACTGCTATCACCGAATAAGAGGGCTTGAGTTAAGAGACCAAGGATCTGACGAGTAAGGAGGCAATCTGCACCTTAAATGTGACGCCTAAAAAGGGATGGCCTCTCTTGCTCCTTCTTAGGACTTTTAGGAGGCCATGACCACATATGTTATATACCATCAAAACAATCTAGCAAAGTTAGATCAGAGACCACCGAAATCAGCTGATCGATGCATCTCAACTAAAACATTTAATGATACGTTCTGTGCCTCAGCCAATTCTAAAAATGTCCGAACAATGATGAAGTAGAGATCTACCCTCTGATAATTAGTATCGTAACAGAGATGTCACTGATTTTCACACAAGTTTATTAGAGATGTAGGAGGATACGGTAAGGTAACTCAGAGTATGCCTTGCCTTGTAGATATGCGGACATTGGATTTATCTGGAAATAAAATGGAAACAAGTGAGATACTGGAGAGTGTCTGAATGATTGGAATATTATGTAGGCTATATGTTTGAGGTAGCATTCTGGGAAGCAACGTTTTGGGTGACAGAACCTTTTCTAGATGGTGCATGTGATAAAGCTACCTTCTTCAATGAACAATCAACGGAATTGATGGAGGTAGATTATGTAGAATGGTTGTTTGATTCAACATGAAAGGTTCAGATATGGTTGGCAGTGTAGTGTCATAATGCATCTACTGAGCAAGTCTATAGAAAACTGCCAGACTGATGTTATTACTAGGACTTTGTAATTAAAAAACCTTTAGAATCCAGTGGGGTACATAGCTCTCAAAACATTGTAAACATATTCTGAAGTATTAGATAGATAAGTAAGGCACAAGTCCACTGGAATCAATATGTTATACAATTACATTTGGCAGCTGTGCATTTTGAAGGCCTTTAGGTGGAAGTGATAACACCAGATACTCTCAGATCAACATATTTGTTTTCCAACAAGACGTTCAGGGATTAACCGACTACTGAAGGTCTAGAGGCATTTAAAAGATTTAGTCTGCTCAGTGGTTGATGAACCTGATCTTGGAGTTCAAAGAATCTAAAATTGCAAGGGATCATTAGTTGATACCCATCTGGAAACTTAGCCCTGGGAAATCTGCCCACTTGACAGGCTGAATAAATGAACTGATTCCGCTAGGACTGAGAGAGGTGGCAGCTGTAATTCTGGGGCCTTACTGATGTGCTTTTATTCAAAATGAAGTGAAAGCTGCCTGGTCTGGCCACATTAAAGACCGACACGACCAAGTGGGTTGTAAGCATGTCCTTTCTTATGTGTGGATGTTAGAAATGGGGGCTATAGTTGGCAGAGGTATACACCTTATCCAAGTAGGGACCACCACTCTAGTCAGGGTAAGGTAGAAACACACTATAATATAAATTGTGCTCACCCACTGGTAGCTTGGCACAGAGCAGTCAGGCTTATCTAAAGAGGCAATACGTAAAGTATTTGTGCAACACACACACACAGTAACACAATGAAAACAGCACACAAGGTTAGACAGATAGACAATAATTGTATGAGTAAATCAAGACCACAAGATCACAAATTCAATAAGTAGAACTGGAGTTATGAATTTTTAAAGATTTCAAAATATAGTGCTTAGTGTCTTAGAGTGCCAACATGGGATATCTGGTCGTACCAGACCAGGATAAATCCAAGGTTCAGGCCGACCTCACTAGAGCACAGGTCGGCTACAGGACTCACACAAGTGTTGCTGAAATAGTAGCTTAGATGGAGGGATCGTCGACGTCAAAGATTCGATGCGAGGAGCAGAGGATGCGATGCGTCGTCGACCATTTTGCTGTAGGCAATGCATGGGTTTAGATTAGCGCAGTTAGAGAGACTTTGTTGACAAACCCATTTGCGATGCATCGTTGTCGAGCAGCGCAGTCCGTAGAAGCAATGTGGCACAGCATCTGCGTCGGCTCAAACGAGATGCATTGGTTCCGATCGGCGCAAAGTTGTCGATGCGTGGATTCTGCTCGGTCAGCACAGAAAAGCTCACTTTTAAGGGCCCAGGAATGGATTGCACCACTTGGCAGGGCAGGACACACAAATTGCAGAGTCCAGGTGCTGTTGGAGAAAGTCTTTGATATCCCGGAAACTTCAGAACAGGGGGAAAGCCAGCAGACCCTTGGAGTCACTCTGTTTTCAAGTGAGATGGGCCCAGTTTTTTCCTAAGCAGGGCAGAGGGTGGCAAGCAGCAGGCAGCATCTCAGAGCAGAAAAGCAGTTCTTTCCGTACAGCAGTCCAGCATAGTGCTAGCCCTTGTAGCAGCATAGCAGTCCTTCTTCCTGACAGTGTTCTTCACAGATCCAGTAGTGTACTGGTTGGGTGGGTCAGAGACCCAGTACTTATTACCCAGTTGTGCCTTTGAAGTGGGGGTTACTTCAAAGAAGGGTTTTTTGAAGTACACAGAGGTCCTTTCTTCACAGGCTCCAGACTATCAGTAGAGGGTAGACATGAAACTACATATTGAGCGCCTACCTCCCTTCCTGCCCAGGAAGAAGCATCAGAATGCAGATGAGTGCTCAGACACACCTAACCTTCCTGTGTTCCTGGCTGTCTAGAGGGAATGCACAAACTGAAACTGTCCCCCACCCCAGACGTGTTTTGGAGCCAGGCTGCAGGCACACAGAGCAGGGAGAGCAGATAAATGTTCACTTTCTAAAAGTGGCCTTTCTAAAATAGTAATGATAAATTCATTTGTCATTTTCCATCATTACCATTCCAAAGATATAAAAACAGGACACAACTACTCCTTTCTAATCAGGAATTGCAGCTTAAAAGTGTATTCCCAATGTTAATCTATGAGAGGAGTCAGCCTCACGATAGTGAAAAACGAACTTGGGTGTTTGTCACTACAAAGACATGCAAAACATAAGTCCATGTCCTACCTTTCACTTGCACAGAACCCTGCCCTATGGGCTACCTAGGGGCATACCATAGAGGTGAATTATGTGTAATAAAAGTGGAGCATGAGGCTTGGCAAAGGGTTTTAAATGCCAAGACGAAGTGGCAGTAAACTGCAGATACAGGCACTGTAGTGGCAGGCCTGAGACCAGTTTGAAAAGGCTACTTATGTGGGTGGCACAATCAGTGCTGCAGGCCCACTAGTTATAAGCTACTAACAGTTCTGTCGGGTGACCGAAATCTCCTCAAGGGGAATTGTAAATATTTTTTTTTTTTAGATATTAAATTCTCGAAGGGCCTATAAATGATCCCTCCAACAAGTGTGCAACTTCTCCTGACTCAAATAACACAAATCTTTCAAGAAAATTATATCTAAAAACCACTGACACTACCCAACCATTAATTAAGGTTTTAAATATATTATTTTTCATATATCAAAACATGTATATCCATCTCTCTGCATATTTCTCTTTTCAAGTGTTGACCAGAAAACAAAGAACAATACATCACATTAACAAATACATTGTAAAAATCAAAAATCTCCCAGTGATCACATACGCAAACATGAAACGACCTTGGAACCACTTATAATCAATATGTCTCAAAAATGTTTTTGTTCAGTATGTCCTTATATCTTCTTTACATAGTCCAAGGATAGTTGACAAGGACATAACGTAATGTCGTCAACATTTCAACCCGGTGTTCACCTGTTATTGACTATACATCATGGTCTTCTTAAGGGCTAAAACAGACCAAAGGGGATCCTTAAATGTATTAAAAGAAAGACACATATGGCGTGTCCAAAACGGTATCCATTAGTTATATACCATAACATCTCAAACCCAAGCTAGCGTTCAATCGATGTGGGGATGGTTTTTTTTCTACCCTCCTTCAATTGTAGTCCTCTTGGCCCAATCATGGCTACATTTGTTTCCGATTTACAATCTGTACAGCAGCACCACTGGTCTTGCCTGCTGTCCACCTGCGTGTCCACTAGTAACATTTATTTTAGAGGCCCTGGGTATATGGTATACCACCTTACAAGGGACTTACAAGTAAATTAAATATGCCAAACAGGTGTAACCAATTATACCATGTTTGGGGGAAAGAGCATATGTACTTTAGCACTAGTTAGCAGTGGTAAAGTGCTCAGAGTTCTAAAGCCAACAAAGATAATCCAGCACAAAGAGGAGGAGGAAGACAAAACGTTTTGGGGTGACAGTTCAGAGAGGATACTTTTCCAACAGTGGACCTATTAACAATATGATGTTTTCATGACTCATCAAGACATCACCTTGGTTGACCTTAGTATTAAAATCACTTGCAACCACTAGATACTTCATTTTTGTAAATCAGCAGATTACGTCGGCTTGATCACGGTTAACAATGAAATCTTCCTAGAAATTTATAAACAAAAGCAACCACCACAGAAGTCGAAAGAGATACACAAAACAACACAATCATTGCATCAAAGGTGGATGTAGTGTGTACACAAAAAAGCTGTCTACTATAGTTTGCTTCGGCTTCAATGGCACCTCTAAAACATTTGGAAATACTATCATTCCAAATGATGATGCAGTCAAGGACAGGATCATGGTATTCTACCAGTCAAGATTCAATGACCAAAGGAAATCTATTTTTTAATCTCGAAAGGAGATTTTATCAAATGAATATCTGGTCATAAAAGAAGTATTGACAAATAGACCGTTCATACATTTGGAGGGGAGACTCATTATGAAAAATATTTAGTTTTTCAATTTCTATCAGGAAGACTTTTGAGGGTGCTATGCTAACAGAGCAGATCATACTGCAAGCAATTTTAGTCTCTCATACCAGATAGACTGAAAATTAGGTAGAGTACATCTTGCCCACTGCTTCCTTTCTGCTCACAGAAAGGCACAGATGAGCATGCATTGATAATGCTTTTGAGGCTGTTGCAGTTCCAGCTGAGCAGCAGGGTTGCTGAAAAACTAAGGGCTCGTGATAGTACTATAATGTGACTAGAACATAAAACAAAAGTTAAGTGAGAAGGAGAAAACTGCTTATAGTCAAGTCAGGTAAGAATGGAAATGGGGTCTTGAAACATAGTAAAATTGCTTCTAGTTTCTCAAAGGATTTATTTCAGGCAAACTGATATTGCATGAGCTGTACATTTAAAAAAAAAAGGGTGCTTCAAGGGTTAATCCTAGACAGCCCTGTGCACAAAGGGCTTCCTCTTTGATTGCTCACTTACCAGGTAGTCTCTCGCTCAGTACACCCTACACCATTCATCATCATCTCAGACCTCTATTTCCATCCCCACTGGCATTGCTCTTTGCACCTCCTAACTGTAAGATAGTCTTCCAAGGTCTGCCTTCCAGCTAACTCCCACTGTTTTGTACTCTCTGCACCAACCTTCCGCTGTTGTTTCTTAATTTTCACCCGGCACCCCCTGTTGCAAACCCCCCTCCACCACGCCCTTTCCAGTCCTGGTTTTCATGGGATTTACCCCTTCAACTGTCCCAATTGTTCCCCTGTGATGATGCTCTTCTCACCCCGATGCACCGGATGTGCAAACCCAACCTTAACCCCTCAACATACTTTTCTGCTACACCTCTGTCACTCTCCTGACCATTTTTCTTGTATTCCCCAGGACTTTAGCTGTCTGAAGATTTAAATACATATAGCTATTCAATTATTTGTTGCAGTTTAGGAAATTTGAATGGGAAATTGTTTAAGGAAACCTGGGCTGACACTCAGTTTAGTGCTAAGGGATCCAGGGGACTTTAGCATCAGACAAAGTGGGACCCAATGGCACTACCAAAATCAGGGAATGGCTCCAAGCTCAGGAGAAACGAGGTTTTGGAGGTAAAGGGAGCCACTTAGGCTTCAAATTTAGGATTAATAAAAATGCATAGGAACCAAGGAAAAAAAGCACACAATAGACATCAAAGGTCTAATTCTCTGGATCACACCAACCAGTTCGACACATCTGCTTAACCCAAAAGGGTCAGGGGAACTTCAAGTATCACTTGTCATTAATAAAGAGGCAATTATATGGGTAATTTGAATCTCACAACAATTTTACTTGAAGCACAGCAAAAAATATAAAATTATTTATTGAAATGGTTCAAATCACAGAATAATTAATTTAAGATAGAGTCAATCGAACAGTCATCAAGCGTCATAATGTAAAAAAAAGTCTTCTACTTTATTCAAATTTTATTCTAAAAAGAATTAGCCTGATTCTTTTGAGAATAAAATTTGAAAAAAAAGATTTTTACTGTGCTTCAAATAAGATTGTTGTGAGATTCAAATTATCCATATAATTGCCTCTCTATTAATGAGAAGTGATTATATTTTGGGCTGATGAACAGCCAGCACTTGGAGGTGGGCAACTGTTTGGAAGATGTAGCGGAGACTCAACAGTAGTGCAGTACTTTTGTTCTTAGCTGTTCAGCAGGGTATGTAGAACTTCAAGTAGCAGTCAGGGACAATTCTTATGGCATCCTGGCCAAAAAGGGTGCCTGATGAGTTCATGCTCACAAAATGGTGCCAGACTAGGGGGTGAGGTCCACAAAGAAACAAAGAGGTGGCTGATTATAGGAACTGTGCCTAATAGGTAGGATATCCACTCCAGGAAGCTTACCTGCACTGAAGAGCAGCTCTTAAGAGGCCTTGAATGAGATTAGAAAAGGGTAAGGAGGCACTCCTTTAGGTGAGCTAGTCAGATTCTATAGATAGCAGGCAGAAGGCTTCCACACATACATGACAGTAGCAGAGCACCGGGCCTGCAGAATAATGCAGGATTCCTAGGGGCTTTACTAACCTTAAGGGGCTGACAGCTCAGAACTCAGACACCCGGAAAAAAGCGAAACTGGGCCCATTCAGGTCTCACCATGATAATCTTTTCAAACTGCTGCTGTCAAACCTCAGTTCAGCTATAGCAGAGTTTTGTGTTCCTGAAAATAAGGCATTACTGGGCATAGCTTGACTGTCCAGAGTAAGCCAAGCAGGGTCCAATGGCTCGGTGACTCCACAAAAGGAGAACAATGAGGTAAGACTGCACTGGCATGAAACTGTATTCCAGCGAGAACAGAGAGGAAGAAAAGATGGAGATGTTGTAAATCTGTTGGTAGTATCTATTCTCCTTGTTCGATTAACGTTTCATACAAAGGGACAGTCACAATTATCTAGGTGTAACCGCCACAAAGAAAGAATCCTTATCCTGCATGCCATCAATTTTGCTGGAGTTCCCTTGTCATTCCCATCCTGAAGCTGCATTTCATTTTCTACGCCCTTGCCAACAGTAAGAGACAGAGCATGTAGAAGGTCACCATATTGTGCTAACAAAGAAAAATTGCCAGTACGGTGAAATTTACTGGTGCATGTGAAGTTCTCCACAAACTGCTAACAAAGTTTGCACTGTATGGTGAAACTTCCTTGTGAACAAATTTACCATGGTAGATTTCTGTAACATGCCATACTGGCAAACTCTGTCAGCAAATTACATTTGCAAGAGCAAAATCCCAGCATTTCTGATTCTATGACTCACAAATGGGATTTCGCCCTTGTAAATGACGTTTCTGGCACACAAAAGCCACACGTGGGTGTGCAAAATGTTTGCGATTTAGAGCCATGTTGTTCAACAGTAATACAGATAAATTGAGCAACACATTTGATTTAAACTATTACCTTTTTGTTAAAAGCAAAAGAAAATAATATCCTGACGGATGCTTTAAAGAAAATACAAGCTCTAAATCATTGTATTATTTAAATTCTAATCTTCTTACATTTTATCCTCATAGCATTATATTGCTGGCTTAGTTAGCTAAGATGTACTGCCAACTTACATGAACAGACAGCTGGTATGAGGATATACTCCAAAAAAGACAATGTCTCCTAGAGCATCATCTACATTTTAAATGCCACTATTGGTGGCGATGAATGCTCTTTAAAATGCATGAGAACATTTAAATTGTTAGGCTCCTTTTTCCTGGGTGAAGAAAGTAAATACAGTCAGTTTTTTTCTTCCTAAAAAGATATAACGAAACTTCGTACTTACTCTCTTCCGTAATATTTTGGTCTGTTTTCGACCTATTAAAAAGAAATAACAATTAACATGAGACATTAATACAGGTTCCAAATAAAAAAAAAATGAAAACAACGGAATGGAACAAAGGTAAAGAGAACCACTAGAGAACATGAGTGGTAAATAAACGTGAAATAAGTTTATTGGCAATGCCTTCTCTAGCCATACAACTCAACAGTACCATGGTAGTATATCAAAGCTGACAATATACATGTCCATGTATACAAAGTATATATTTAGTGTTCTTTAATCCACATCTGTGTACCATGCAATGTAGTGGTTTGGTCAATATAGTGTAAGAAATTTCTTTGTCACGTGGTAGAAATATTTGGAGATTTAACACATTTTAAGTCTAACTTCCTCAAGAAAAAAAAGTTACACACTGAAATGAAATGATTATGGACCACAAAACTTAATAGGGATGTACCAATAAAAAGAGTTGTTTAGGGGTTGCGGGCAAAATGCTACCATACGAACCACAGTTCTCAGAATCAAGAGTAGACCTGGCACCCAGCACCCTACTTGACAACAAAAAAACGCACACACCAAACATAGAGAAATAATCTGTGAAGAGAATCATTCACACAGTTCAGCATTTTCCAAACTATTTTATTCCAATCAACAAAGACTGCACTTTGTTAAATTAAAAACAATCTATCTTCCAGCTTTGCAGGACAGACTTGCATCCCATGGGTCACTAAACCACCCTGGAAAATGAGGGAAGGGTTTTCTTTTGACCTATATAATTGTAGTTCTTTCCTTTCTATTGTAGTTCTATCTCGGTTATGTAGTTCATCTATTAGGTTTATCGAAGGACATTACCATACATTTTTTCACTTTATATTAGGCACATCACCCATCGATTAGAAACTAAGAAAAGGTAATAACCCATGATTGACACACTATAAGTCCGGCGCTGTTTCCTAAATATAAATGAATGAGGTAGCCTTGCGACTGAAAATGGGAAGCAACTCTGATTTTAAGCGATAGATGTTCGATACAAAAAACATGTCCTGCTAGTATTCCATTTCCTCAAGCCAACTCCTAGTGTTAAAACAGCAGAATTTCCTAAGGTAAAACAGCCGAACAACAATTTAAAAATTATGCATATCCTCGTTTAAAAGCTCCATGATTATTCTGGATTGCAAACCCCCAGAAACCCCAACCCCATTTATCTCAATATAAATTAAACTAACCAGTCCTATTTTCCAGAAGAGAGTGGCCCAGGGCTCAACTTGAAAATAACATTAATTAAAAATCACGAATTAAAATGCATGAAGCTCGATTAAAAAAAATTAAATTTCACGTTGGCAAATAGGCATTGCATTAAAATGTTATGCCCTGAGGTCACTCTGAAGCAAACTGCTAACAGCACTCAAGTTTAAGCAGCTGTTTTATTACTTCCAGACCATGATAAAAAAGTCTTTCCCTTGTACTGCAAAACATCTCTAAACAGTAGCCCTTAAAACATCTGTTCAATGGAAATGCAGAAGACACGCAGATAAAACCACTGTTGTCATTTAAAAAGCATTTGTCAAGGAGAAAAGCAAGAGACATTCAAGAATGAAAAACAACATTTTGAAAAGTCTCTCTCACCCCCTCTCCTCCTGCCATTTTCTTAGAATCCTTCGCATCTATCAAAGAGGTCAAATCCTCCTGGATTCCTGTCTTTTTCCCCAGACCGAATGGCCACCATATTTGAATTTTAGAGCGAGGTAAGTTTGGTTGTGGCGAGGTGGTCGTTGGCGCTGGGGAGGAGCGAGCTTATCCTCTCTTCTAGGGCGACAAGGGGCATCTGGGTGAGGTTTCTAGCCCATTTGGGGGGTGTCTTGCATGGATGGCTGGGAAAGCATTTTTTGGTTAATGTGGAATAAGATCATGTGATGGTCCCTCCAGTCCACAGGGTGTATGTGGTCGATCGTAATTGCGTCTTATTAAGCGATACTGGCATCCAAGGTTGCTCCTTTATTGTGCATTTCCTCTGATCAGTGTTGGGATAAGTTGTTGTCATGGAGAAGATTGGATAGCGTTTGAATTAACGGGTTATTCGCTTCATTCCAACAAAGGTTTAGGTCACCAAGAATTAGGTTGTCAGTGTCCCCGAGTGCGCAGTGAGCAATCAGGTTGGACAAATGTTGCCCGAATGCGGGGGTGTTGCATGGTGGGTGATAGAGAAGGTGGCAGAGTATTGCTCCATTATCCTTAGTCTTGATATTGGTGGTAAGACATTCAAAGGTGTTGTACTTGCAAAAGTCCATTTCCATGACGGAGATGTTGTCCTTGTGTATGATAGCTACACCTCCCCCTCGTTGATCTGTTCTGTCTTTGTTAACAATCTTAAAATCTGGGGGCACAAGCATATCTAAGCATGGTGAGGAGAGCTCATTGAGCCAAGTCTACGTGATGAACGCAATGTCTATGTCCTGCGAGAGGATGGTTTCTGCTAGTTCAGTTGCATGCATAGAGGCTGATGTGCAGTTAATGAGCATGCAATTGGTGGAAGCCTCTTTTTTGCTGCGATTCTTTCCAGGGGGGCCCTAGGTAAGGTGGTGAGGAAGAGCGGGGGTCAAGGGGGTTTCGTGAGGGGGTAGTCTCTTCTGAAACCTGTGATCACTTGGATCTTGGCGAGTCTGTAGGTGGGGAAAGTATGTTGAGGCTGGATTGGCCGCTTCTTCAGGGGACATTGCGGCTTTGGTTCTTGTGGGTCTTAGTATCAGGATCTCTGTGTCAGTATTTATAAGCCTCTGTAACCTGGGCGCAAGGGCTTTGGTCCCTATGGTATTCTGTGACGGGTTCTCAGTGTACGTTCTTGAGGGTCTCTGTATCCGTGTCACGGGGGTCACTAAGGGGCCCGGTAGGGCGCTTTGGATGATGGGAGCTGGTCAGAGTGGGTGCCCTGGGAGGGGATTGCAGGGGCTTTCGGGCCTTGTCAAGGTTAGTTAGGATTTTGTTCAGACCCCGGAATCAGACCCACTTGGTGCGGTCGTTTTTCCTGGAACTGTAAAGAAGCAGTTAACTGGACAACAATGGTCTGATCCAGAACTCTATACATCATAGATCCACTTTGTGCCAGAATGCCACTTGGAGATCCTAGACAGGTGGTGCAATTAGCAACAAGCATTGGCATAACCAATAGGTCTCGCCTTTTGGATCTTATAAGTGTTTAGTCAGAGCTATTGGTTTTGACAATGTATTTAAGCTATGTTGTAGAGTAGTGTGGCTGTTGTTCAGCATGTTGCAAAGTTCTAATAAAAAGCGTTATAAGCATTTTTGTTACCTTATTTATAATTATAGCTGAAAACATATAAATCACCATGTATTATTAGTATGGTGCAGGTCCTGAAATGGGACGCATTAGTCTGAATAAACAAGAATCAAAACGATATGCGTCATAGTATCGGGGCATGCAATGCAGCAGTTTAGGGAAGAAGAACACGTGAATCATAATGCATATATCACCATGAAAACACAGGACATAGCATTCTTGCGCTTCTATTATACCCTTTGCGGTACCCAATACACCCTGTAGACTGCAGAAGCCTCTGGGCGCCTCCTACACGGACTGTAGTAGTTACTGAGTCCCAAAATGATGACGCGGGGCCTCCGTGCAGGACTTACCAGTCATGTATCCACAAGACCTAGTGCCTCAAGTGCCCCAGGGTATGGCCTATAGAGGCATGGCCACAGCACAGTGGGTGGGTGGGTGGTAGGAGGGCACAGACACTGAAAATCCCCGAGATGAAAGTTAGCCACGTGCAGCTGCCCGCAAGCGCGCAAGGCAGCTGCAGGAGTTGCGGGAATAATGGTCGGACTGCGTGCGTGGGAGACCTCCCGTGATCTCTCCTAGTTGACCGCTGAAAATACATGGCCACCTTACGTCTCTCAAAAGGTGAGGTGCGCCGCATGCTGCCGTGGGGAACGCTCGGGTCCAAAAGGAGTTAACTGAAGGTTCACCGCTGCGGTCGCTGGCCACAACAATAAAGCAGTTGTCTTATTTGCACACCCTAATATATATCTCCCTCATGCTGAGCTGCGCATCTAAGTATGTTACGTGGTGAGCGCGCCTCGCAGTGGGAGGCTCAGGAACTGCTCAAGCAGCGCCGGTGGGAGAGCGCGCAATGCCCAACTTAGAGCATCATCAGCAACTAGCACACCCAAACGGAGGGCTTTCCCCGCCCCTGGCAGAGCAGCGCGGGAACTGAACCAAGTCTTGAGCTCGCAGTCACAAGGGAGAACAAAAGAGGTGTCCCACTTCTCGGATAGCGGTGAAGGTGGGGACTAAAAGGGAAGCAACTCGAGCAGGGCACAATTAAAGTAAAGAGATAAAGTGCTCACCATGCGCTAGGGGCCAGAGAGGGAAAGTGAAGCGCGCCGCCGCTGCTCGCTCCCAAAAGCTGTAGGGCGTGGGAGTGAACATTTACTGAAAAGGAGGGACATGCACCCTTTGGCCAATTACGTGCTTTCATTTTTGAAAGCCACACGCAAAGGCCATTGGAATGTGTGGGAGGAGTCTGACCCACACAGAGAAGTCTCTGGGAAGTCTGAAGGGATTTCAAGAGGCCCTCTCCTAGAGCAGCGCATGCGCGCTGCGCTAGGCTCGACCTAAAAATTACTAGGTATTGGTTTGGCTTCAAGGAGTTTAAAGTAGTAATGGCAATATGTGATCCTTTGAGGGATGGTGTCAATTGTGGCTAAACTGCACTGTATCAACCGATATAATTGTATGCAACTGTGGGTCTGGAATAGTTGCCTCCTGCGCCGTGGTAGCCTCTGAACCTAGTATTTGCAGTTCCAAGGGCCTCATTTCCTTGGTATGGGGAGTTTCACCTTTGTCAGAGGTGATATTTCATGAGAGATGGTTTTCTAAATGATTGCAACTTTTAGGTACATGTCTCAGATGATGGAGGCCCGAAGGAGCTGTTTTACAATTGACAAGGAAAGGATGCTTGGGGTGCTAAAACTGTATAGAAAGAAGGAGTGAGGTGAAATATGGGTGCCAAAGGAGTGCCTTGGAGACGATGGAAGACTTGCTATCTAGCCTAGTTGATCCAAAAACAGAGTTTGACCATATAATCACAGAGGATCTCTCCAAACTACAGTTGGATAATGGGAATAATATCACAAATGTAAAAAGAGACATGCAAGGCTTTGTATTGAGAGTTGATGTTGCACAACAAGTACATCAATTTTTGTAATACAAGAGGCAAGTGGTGACATCCATGTCTTACTGAAATCTTGAGTATAATCACTTGAGAAGAAAACTTATGATTTAGACAATAAATCAAAGAGAGGGAAAACATTAGGGTCAGAAATCTGAGAGAAAAAACTGAAGAGATTTGTGACCGTGCAGAGACTTAACGAGTATCTACTTAGGGACCCGATACATAGGCAAAAACTTATAAGTCAAAGGTACGAGTTCCAGGAGATACATAAAGAGTATACACCATCATTATCCACCAATTTAGAGAATTGATGGCAACTCTAAGAAGCACGTTAATAGAGTTAGATGCACTCTGAATCTTTGGGAATCGGACAAAGCAGGAGTAAGCCAATAAGGAATGCACCATAGTGCAAAGAATTAGAAAGATACATCAACCTACGAGACAAATCACAATCCTACAAGCTAATAATAGAGCATACACTTATGAGTCTACAACAAAAGTACCATAACAAATAAAATGGGGCTGGCAGGCTGTAGGCCTTACGTCGGAGAGCTCATCATAACAGGGCACACATATTAGAAATCAAAGCTAATGAGGGTCAATATATCAATGATGAAAGGGAAAGGTCAGAAACTGCTGTACACTTCTAATAAAAACTTTACAGTAAAGAAGTAGAAAGTGGCATGGATAGGGATGGATTCCTTGGCTCTTATCAGCACCCCTTCATAAGTTTGACAGATGCAGAGAATGGACTTGGACCATCTTATTGATATTATAGGTAAGGTAAGAGAACTGTATGGGGGCGCAAGTTGGTAAAGTTCTCTGAAACAGATAGGTTTCCAGCAGATTTCTATAAGACCTTTAGTGATCTTTTGGTAGACCTCCTTGCTAAGCTCTATTTATTTCTCAGGAGAATCGGGGATTATGTCCACCATCACAAAACCGTACATCTCATAGATATTGAAGTAGAGTGAGGGCTTCACGAACTGTAAGTTGCGAAGCAGACTGTTCTTCTTAATGAGGATTGCAAAAACAACAGTTGATGGACAGAATGCAGAAAAATGTCATACATTCACCCCAGTACAGAGATCTCGGCCTAATTCCATCATTTGTTTGCTCACCATGCCGTTCCAGTTTGAACCCAGCCATATGCAAATCAGTCTTGACCCTGTGCCTCATGGGAACAGTCCAACCCGAACTGCCAAGCCAGGTCCTCCATGGACTGGAAACAAGCATCCTAGGACCGGTGTCGGGGTTTCACCCCTCTTCAGCCAGGATAGCTTGATTCCAGTGGCATGGAGAGCACAGGACCCACGTCTGGGCATACCCTTCCCACTTGGGGTGACAAATGCAAAAACAGTTGATGGACAGAATGCAGAACAGTGTCATACATTTTTCGCCCTAAGTTGGCAGGGTATGCCCAGACGTGGGTCCCTTGCTCGCTTTGCCACTGGATTCAAGATAGCCTGGCTGAGGAGGGTTATGAACCCGAAACCGGTCCCAGGATGCTTGTTTCCGGTCCAGGGAAGACATGGCTTGGCAGTTCGTGCTGGACTGTTCCCATGAGGCACAGGGTCAGACTGATTTGCATATGGCCATGTCTGAACTGGGGGGGCGGAGTGAGCTAAAGAATGATGATGGATTAAACCCAGATCAGTTGACTGGGGGTGAGTGCTTCCATTGTTCAACACTCCGTCCATCATCCCCTTTGGTTTTGCTTCTTAATGAGGATGGCACGGGGCGTGGCCACGAGGCGGATGGGAGTGGACGCGTGAGAGCGGAGCTCCGCGCCCGACCCCGTCTATTATCCTGATTGGGACTAATAATTGAACCCCCCCCCCCGAGCCCCTGGGGGGGAAGGAGAGAGGGTCTCGAAGCACTCGCACCCAGGAACAGCGGATATGCAGGCAGAAGAGGCGGGGGCGCCGCTGAGGGAAGGTGAACTGGGGAAGCAGGACAAGATGGCGGCGTGAAGGATCCGAGAGCGGACGGGACCCGGGACTGGTGCAGCCTGAGAGACGGGCAGGGGACAATGACGAGGAGAAATCCCCCCTCCCCATTGGAAGCCCTGACAGTTTTTGCGGAAGCAAGCAGGGGAAGTCGGAGGGCCGAGCGCCTGGGGCGCAGAATATTGTGGTAGCGGTGGAGCTGTACAATGGCAGCCGACGCGGCTAGCGAAGCAGTCGGGCTGTCGCTGTGAGAGGAGACCGAGGAGGGTGTTAAGGCCCCGAAAATCGAGAGGGGAGCGAGCAGGAGGAGCTGAAACACGTATGGCAGAGAAGTGAGAGGGGTGGCGGCGTTTCTTACTCTACCCCTCCCCCTCACCTCGCTGGTTCTGAGGGCGGCTCTGCTGGCGCACAGACGGCCGGTGAGGTCAAGCTGGCACATTCGGAGGCGATTTGGGGCGCGTTGGGCCCCCGGAGGACAGCGAGCACTGGAGAGAGGGCGGCGCTCCCCTAGATTGACTGGCTGGGTGGTGAGGAAGCAGGAAGGAGGTGGGAGCGACCTGTGATGCATGTCAGCCGGTGAGGGGGCCGCGGCGGGGAGCGGAGCTCCAGAGGAGCGTTGTAGCCGCAGGGACGGGGACCTGAGAGAGCAAGTGGCGCGGAATCACGGACATCAGTGGAGGGAGGAGAGCGGCAGCGCCTGCCCCCTCCGGGTCACCGCTCTGTCCCCGAGGGAGGTGCTGGTGGTCTGGAGGCACTCAGCGGGAGCAGGAAGGGGCAGCTGGGGGCGGCTGGGACCCCCCGGAGGTCAGTGAACAACGGGGGCGGGGCAGTGCTTCCCCTGCTAGACCACTTGGACAGCGGAGGCCCTAGAGGAAGAGGTACCGGTGAGAGCTGGGAAGATAGGTCCAGGCCCTGGGGAGGAGATCACGATAGAGCGGACACAGGTGGCTGGAGCCGGCTGGAGCGGTGCAGGGCCTGAGGGGGATTGGTACGGAGGGAACGGCTGGAAGCAGGGGCAGAGGTCATGGGCCCAGGTGAGGAGCTCAGGCGGAGCGTCACGGGATCCAGAACTCAGGGCAGAAGGCAGCTAGGACGGTGGAGGCGTCTGGAAGGGAGGAGCACGGAGAGCGCTGCAGGGACGGCTTACCTACCTGAGGGGGGGGTGTCGCTCAGTGGGAAGCCACTGAGAGTTGTGAGGCACAGTTGCCCACTTGGAGGAACCAAGGAGCCAGAGACTGGAGGGAGCATGGGGAAACCAAGAGGGAAACAGGCGGGAGCCCCCGTTGATCAGGAAGAGGACACCACCTCTCGGGAAAGGCAAGAGGATCCTCAGCGGCAGTCAGAGGGGTTGCTTCAACAGCAGGTCGAACGAATATTGAAGGCTATCACAGACACTAAGGAAGCTCTGCAGACGGACATTGCACATGTGACGCAGAGCTTGGGGTTGCTCCAAGCGGACCACACCAAGCTGGCCAACAGGGTGAAGCAAGCTGAGACGACCATAGGAGTCCTGGAACCAGCTCAAAAGGAGATGGCCGCGACGATGGCAGATGTTCAAAGCAGGCTGAGGACTCTGGAGAGGTGGGCAGAGGATCCCGAAGGGAGAAATCGAAGGAATAACATTCGGGTGGTGGGGCTACCTGATGGGGTGGAAGGACCCAGCATGGTGGATTATCTGGAGGAGTGGCTGAAAGGGACTGTCGCACCGGAAGGTTTGTCGTCATTCTTTACGCTGGAGAGGGCTCACAGAGTGCCGGCCAGGCCCTTGGCGCCCGGGAGACTGCCAAGGCCAGTTGTAGCCAGGTTGCTTCATTACAAGGACAGGGATCTGCTGTTGCAAAAAGCAAGGTCAGCGGGTCCCTACATGGTGGACAACAGTAGGGTGTCCTTATTCCCGGATTATACGCTTGAGGTACAGCGCTGCAGAATGTCATTTGTGGCAGTGAAAAGAGCACTCTGGGAGGAGGGGGTCCAATATTCTCTGGTGTACCCGGCTAGACTGAAGATTATGGTGGATGGCAAGATGTCCTTCCAGGACAGCCCGGAAGAGACTTGGGACTGGTTCGAGAGGTACAGACCGGGTGCGGGGGTGGGGGGTGGGGAGAGGAACTGGGGGGGAGGGGCCTCGCCCGGGCAGACTGAGGCGTAACCGGCGGTGGCAGCCAGCGGCTCGGAAGCTGACAGGGACTCAAACGGACAGGGAAAGAGCAGCCGCTTTGCAGGCTGTTTCAGCCATCTCTCAAGGGGAAGAAAGTAAATCCCCAGCGAAAACGGACACGGACGAGGGGTCTATGGAAGAGGACGCTGAACAATCAGACGTCGGAAGTTCGCAACTGCCTCATGTGACAGCCGGGACGCCGGACGAGCTAATGAATGGGTGATGTAGGCTCTGGCTGAACAGGGAAAAGGCCAGTAAATCAATACCTGAGGGAACATTGGGAGGAGATCAGTTGGGTGCTGAACAGGCGAGGGCTCGCTTTCCCCGGCCTGGGGGCAATGCGGGGATCGTGTGCAATTCGAGGACGATGAGGTGTTGCTGCGCGGCCCCTGTGGGGGCCGATTTGTTATTACGGGGGTTGGATGCAGGTTGGAGGCCTATTAGGTGTCCGAATCTCTGAAGCTAAGGGCGTACCCCCCGTTAGTTTGTGTGGCTGTAGCTCCTTAAGGGTACAGAGGGAGCAGTTGAGAAGTAGTTTGGATGGGTTCTAATGTTGTAGTGCCTGTTCTGGGGGGAGGGAGTTGGGGTGGGGTGGGAGTTAGGGACACCGGTGTGCTCTTAGATGGAGGATGTGTGCAGGGGGGGGCTTGTCGGATAAATGGGGTCACTACATGACTTGAAATGTATCACATGGAATGAGCGGGGGCTTCACACAATGCACAGGCGACACAAAGTGCATGCCTATCTAGTGAGACGAGGGGTGCAGGTGGCGCTCTTACAGGAAACACATCTCAGTAGCTCTGATGGGGCAGCATTGAAGAGGAGGTGGAGGAGACAATTATTTTATACAACTTACTCGGCCTTTGCCAGGGGAGCACTGGTGTGGATCAGGGCAGGTGTCCCTTTTCAGCCAACGCAGCACTTGATTGACCCGGAAGGAGGGTTTGCAGCGGTGATGGGCAGGCTAAACGGAGTGGAGGTGGCTCTGTGTAGTGTATATGCTCCCAATGTTGGTCAACCCTCCTTTTTCGAGAGAGTGTCAGGGAGTTTGGCACCATATTTAACTGGCACCGTAATAATGGGGGGAGATTTCAACTCCATAGAAGATGTGAACAGGGATAGGTCACATCCGCCGCTCCCCTGTGCCCCAGTACATAAGATGTCCAAGGCAAGAAGAGCATGGCAAGCTAATTGGGGCCTGGTTGACATTTGGCGTGCCCAGCATGCGAAGGAGAGGGATTACTCTTATTATTCTGGTCTCCATGATCTGCATGTGCGACTGGATGCAATTTTAGGTACTCCTGATGTCCACGCCAAGGTGCTAGGGAGCGAGTATTTATCAAGAACAATCTCGGACCATAACCCGCTATTAGTGCGGATGCGATGGAACCAGGAGAGGTCACTTATACCGACCTGGCGGCTCAGACCGGAGGTGCTGGAGGACCCGGTTTTTAGCGAGGAGCTGGGGGCGGGTATTGCACAATATTTTGAAAAGAACGAGGGGACGGCAACATCGGCATCAATTGAGTGGGACGCGTTTAAGGTGGTGGTTAGGGGCATCTGCATTAGTAAGGTGGTGGGAGTAAGGAAAACATTACTGGCAGATCTGGAGAAAGCGGAACGGCGATTGAGGGAAGTGGAGAGAGATAGACCAGGGCGGCCTGGGGCGCAGACTGAGGTGCTGGAAGCTAGAGAGGCAGTGGCGGTACAGGTGGAGAAACTGCACTCCTACGACCATAAGAATTATAGAGCACAAATGCATGCGGAGGGCGACAAAGCGAGCACTTTATTGGCATGGTTGGCTAACCCAGTGCCCAGGAGAGCGATGATATTGGGCTTGGCTTCTCCCATGGGGGAGGTGGTATACACGCAGGAGGGGATAAACAGATTGTTCCTGGACTACTATGCCGCGCTCTACAGCACCCAACTGACTGGGGGACCTGATAGTATAGGGGAGTATCTTGAAGAGGTGGATCTGCCGAGACTGAGTAAAGAGGAGGGAGACATGCTGGGTAGCGAAATTACGGTGGGAGAGATTAAGAGCGCGATTAAGCATATGGCTCGCAACAAGACACCTGGGGTGGACGGTTTTCCCATAGAATTTTATGCCAAGTGTGTAGAGTGGCTGGCCCCGCGGTTACAGGTGGTTTATAAGGAAGCGCACAAGCTGGGGAGGTTGCCTGAGACGACGAGGGAGGCTATTATCATTCCACTCCTGAAACCCGGGAGGGAGGCCACGGATGTGAAAGCTTATCGTCCGCTCTCAATGTTGACGACCGACAAAGTTCTGAGCAGGATTCTAGCATCCCGCCTACTACCACATATGTCGAGGCTGGTGCACCGGGACCAATCGGGTTTTATACCTAAACGCAACACGGCTATTAATGTGAGGCGATTGCTGCGGATACTGGAGGAATATCAGGCCCCGAAGTCGACGGCGGTGATTCTATCAGTGGACATAGAAAAGGCTTTTGATAGCCTGGAGTGGCTGTATCTATTTCAGGTGATGCGCAAGATGGGTTTGGGGGGGGAGGCATTTGTACGATGGGCCCGAATTCTGTATGACTCTGCGACGGCTAGAGTACGAACGGGGGGGATAGTGTCACCGCCCTGCTCGGTGGGAAGAGGGACGCGACAGGGCTGCTCGTTGTCGCCACTCTTGTTTGCATTGGCGATTGAACCCATGGCGATGCGAGCTAGGACAGGGAGGCACTACGCTGGGCTGGAAATGGGTGGGGAAGTACATTACATTTTGCTGTACGCTGATGACTTATTGATGTACTTGGCTGGTCCTGATGAGGAGCTTAAGGGAGCGACGGAACTGTTGCACTTATTTGGGGAGGTGTCGGGCTGTGCGTGAATTGGGAGAAGACTTGCTTGTTTCCGGCAACCCGGGCGATGGGGCCTCCCACTAGGCTGGAAAGAATAAGGTGGGAACCCTGTTGTCTCCAATACTTGGGGACTAACATATACCATGAGCAGGCGGACTTATTGGAGGGCAATGTGAATAGAGCAGTGCGAGGGGTCAAGGGGAGGGCATTTTGGAGCACCATGCCGCTATCAGTGGCGGGTAGAGTAGCACTACTGAAAATGGTGGTACTGCCTAGACTCCTATATGATTTCAGGACGCTGCCGATTTGGATCCCAAGTGGGGTGTTCAAGACACTTAGGGCCATGGTAGGTGGATTTCTGTGGGGAGGCGGTAGGCGGCGAGTGGCACTAGCCACGATGATGAGGCCTGGAGCCGAAGGAGGGTGGGCAGTCCCGGACTTCGAGGTGTATTATCTAGCGGCCCAGTTGCAGTGGCTCACACAGGCGGTGGCTCGGGAGTTTCGGGGTCCGAGTGGCCCAGAGGGCCGCTGGATTCCGAGGCATGTGTTATCGTTTAAAGTTCTTGGACAGCGACTGCGGGTGGACCGATTGAGGAGAAAACATTAAGGGCGTGTTGGAATAGATGCAAGCGCAAGAGCGGTAAAATTTGCCCATACGCACCGGAGATACCCTTGGGCATGTGCACGGCCTTACCACATGGCGGAGACTGGTCGGCGTTAGCAGAATGGAAGGAGCTGGGGCTGCAAATGGTTGGGGATTTATATGAGGAGGGGGTCCTCCTGCCTTTTCAGACACTACAGGACAGGTATGGCTTACATAGGGGTGCCTTTTTGCTGCATGCTGCCCTGATTGCTGCGATTCAGAAACACTGGGGGGAAGGGCTATCTGAGCCACAGACATCTCCGACATGTCAATATGTGGTGATGGCAGTGGGGACGATGAAGGCAGTAACATGTCTGGGTAGGCGCATGGTGACGGAGGGACTACAGCCACTGACACAGTTGCGAGAGAAGTGGGAAGCAGATCTGGGGAAGGATATACCTGAGACGACCTGAGCCGAAATAGTCGAAAGGGCATGGAAAGGCACGCGGAACGCCAGGTTCCAACTTATTCATTTTTACATTATTCATAGGGCATATTTAACCCCGGGGCAGATAAATAAATATTTTCAAGTGGACTTAGCAAGTTGCCCAAGATCCAATAGGAAGGCAGCGGACTTGCAACATATGCTGTGGAGCTGCCCGCAGCTAGGCACCTACTGGGAGGAGGTAGTTGAGGTCCTGGGTGGGGCGACAGATGGATAGAGCCCGATTTGGGGGCATGCATACTGCACTGGTTTCCACATACGGCGCGCACTAAGCCAACGAGTAAGTTCATTGACCTGGGGCTCCCATTGGCTAAACGGGAGGTGACAAGGCAGTGGAAATCAAAGCAGGGCCCTAGAGTAGCGCGCTGTAGGGCGGAGTTCACAAACTGGGCAGCCAGCGAGAGTATGATTCGGTTACAACAGGCTAGGAGAGCGAATAATGAAAAAGCGATGGAAACAGCACGGGCATGGGAAGCATTGGTAACTCCGCTGAAGGTCCCAGAGCTGGACTTGGATACAGATACCCTAGAGGAGGCTGGGGACGCTGAAGGAGTACGCAGAGCATAGATAGATAGATAGATCTGGGAGAGATACTGGGGAGGAGGAGAGGGAATTGAGCAAACGGAATTGGGAGAGTGACCAGCCTGCGATCAGAGGTCCGCACACCCCAGCACGAAGATGATGAATGATTATCCTAGGTATAATACTTGGAGCACACCGGTGGATGGGAATAGGGGTTGGGGGAGGGAGGGGTAGGAGCACATAGGGGGCGTCATGGTTAAGAGGATTGACGTAGTAAGATGGAGTCAAATGTAAACACTGAAGTTAATGGCCACAGGAACAGAGGTTGACGGGTCACTACCTGTAGCATGATATGAGAGGAGGTAGATATTCAAATGGTCAATAATGTAACATTTGGCACTGTACCAAGAGAAATGTCTCCAACTGAAAATATGCCCTGTATGTGGGGGGATGGTTGTGTTGAAAATTAATAAAAATATTTACAAAAAAAAAAAAGAGGATGGCACGATTTTTTACTGTTGGCTGCTTTTTTTGATAAATGCATGTCTAACCTGATCGATGTGGATCAATCCAGGTTTGGAAAGAGATGATGAAAGCAATTTGTACAGCGCACAGTTACTCCAAGAAGTGTCCTTCACAAAAAGCCAGGTTTTTAGCTTTTTTTGAACATTACTCACAGGGCGCAATTCCGGGAGTAGTTGATTCCATGCTACTGAGCCTAGGGAGGTGAGAGACCTTCCTCCTACTCTAGCTTGTCGAATTCTGGGAGACACTGCTAATAATTTATTAGCAGGTCTCAGATTTCTGGAAGGAGCGTAGAACCTGAACTTGGTTCTAAGGTAAAGAGCCTCAGTCTGGCAGAGAGCACCCTGTACTAAAATATGAGCCTTGAACAGGATTCTTTTCCTAATAGGAAGTCAGTGAAGAGCACGCAGATCAGCGGCGGCTCCTCTGCTAAGCTTAAGAGCATCACCCCACTGCTTCAACTGCAAGCTGAATACAAAAAACAAAATGATGACAACGTTCCGTTATTATAATTTTTTTTTGTTTTTTGCATTCAGCTTGCAGTTGAATCCAGGAAGGCTCCCCACATTACAGGGGGAAGAGTAGTGCCAGCACCTTAAGTGCAAATGATGGTTTGACTGGGCATCTCAGGCTGAAAGAATATTGTAAAAAAAAAAAAAAAAAAATCATTAGTTTTTTTTACCACATTGCACCTTAAGTTGATGTCCCGTCAACCGGTGAAAGACTGTAGTTAGGCATTTTTGGATCTGTTTTCCTGAGCCCTCTTTTTCTTGGTCACATCAAAACAGAAGCTGGACGCCATCAGCATAGGCAATAACTTTGGTTCCCAGGGCTTCTGCTATCTGGGTCAGGAGAGTAAGATAAATGTTAAAAAGAGTTGGGGTTTGGGGCCGAGTACTGGGGAACTCCCACTGTCAGTTCAGGTAGTTTAGCTGAAAGAGGAGGAATGCACACTTGTTGACTTCCATCTGCCAGAAAAGAAGCAAATGAGTCCAAGGCATGCCCTGTTAAACCAACACCACAAGGTAATTGATTTATCAAGCTATCAGTCGAAGTGTTTGGAGCCACTGTGAACGGCACTCGCCTGATATCGACATCAAGGTGAACCTTACCAGCCGTTAGGTTTTTATTTATTCTCCACCTATAGAGCATATATAGGAGTGTTTATATCCCATTTAAACTTTTAGGTGGAAATATATTCCCCTGTTATGAGTCAAGTTTGGCAGCCATCTAATGAGGTTTTTAATGGATATTCTTGGATGACATTGGCATCTAGGTGAGAACTGTTT
Source organism: Triturus cristatus (assembly GCF_964204655.1). Classification (NCBI taxonomy): domain Eukaryota; kingdom Metazoa; phylum Chordata; class Amphibia; order Caudata; family Salamandridae; genus Triturus; species Triturus cristatus. The sequence continues at coordinate 847,749,876 of NC_140583.1, read as the reverse complement.
TCAAGAATCTATCTACACGCAAGGACTTTGTTGTTGTGATCCTTTCCCTTTTACACTATCAGTGATGTTGTTCAATTATGTTGCCGGTGGATTACTATCGCTTGATAAGACTGAGCCTGTGGGCCTGTTTTTATGTCATATTTTCTGCAATTGTTGTCAGACTTGATGCATGTATCCAGGTGAAAGCAGCTTGAGTATTGATTGTTTCTATGAGACACACACATAGTTTTGTTTGACATTTTCTTTTTTAAATGCTCCTTTCTTCTAGGTTGCTCTTTCACTACTCACACTTCTAGTCCTGATGAAGACCAGCATTTGAGGCATTCAGTGGGCCCTTCCATTGTGTCGAGTCAAAACATCGACGCCCCATTGAACCAAGCCTGGATTAATATTTACAATCTGCATGTTGGCAATTGTTAACGATCAGCTGTGCCCTTATGGGATGGAGTTAGCGCTATACTTATCCATTGGACAGGCTTTTAGATGAAGAAATCTAATTAAGAAAAGGGTCAGAAAATCTTCCATTTTCTTTCTTCTCTTCACTCTCACGAGTTCCTTCTCTGAGCACCTTTCTTATCCTTTAATCCATTTGTAGCTCTGAACATAATATTTTCAATTTAATGTCCATGTACGATGTGCAGAAATTATCATGTTTTCCAGAAAACTAAAATCTGTTGAAATGCTTATATGTGAGTGTCTCTCATTTCTCCTGATCTAAATGGATTCTGCTGCACTTATCCCTCACATGCTATGTTTCATATATTGTTAAGAGATAAAATCATTTCTCTTTGTTGTGGTTGCTTCCTCCGATCGGACCATTGATTGTCTGTATCATACTTTAACCAGGTAATTCAGGTTAAATTTGGGTCACTATATCAAAGGCTGCTGATAGATCTTGCATGATCAGCACCATCTTCCTGCCGGTGTCAAGAATACCTTTAATGTATTCTGAGACCTTCATTAGTTTTGTCTCAGTACTAACATGGTGTCTAAAGCCCGACCGGCTGTAACAAGTTATTGGATTCCAGGTAAAAGAAAAGTTGTTGATTCACATGTTTGTCAACTTGATAAAGCTGGCAGCAGATAAATTGGCCTGTAATTAGATGGAATACTAGGATCAACAGACTGTTTCTTCACCAAAGGCAGAATCCTTGCTCATTTCCAAGGACAAGGAACATTAGCTGTTGCTAGTGACGTGTTTAGTATCATATTCGCCAGAGGATTGAGGATAGAGTCCACAGAAGCCAACAGGTTGGGTCTGCACGGGTCTGATGGGGAGTCAAATTTAAGAGTATCCATGGCTGTCAATGATCTCTCCATTGAAATGGGGACAAAGCTAGCAAGTGTTGCATTAGAAGAGTGGACTGTACTGGCTAGTACAAGGCCCGCAAATCTTCATCCAGACACACGCTGGAGGATAAGCTGGCTTGAACACCTAAGACATTAGTGTGGAAATAGCTGGCTAACTATTCACACCACTCCATCGAGGGCTGATGGGACCTGTCACTAGTTACCGGTGACGAAGTTCTCAATAGAAAAAAAATTCTCTAGCCTTGTTCCTTGCTCTTTCAATTTGGTCTACAAGACATACTTGTTTAGCAGTTCTTATTGCTGCGTGATATTTCTTCAGAGCAATTTTGTAAGATTATCTATGCTTCATATTGCAATACTTCCTCCATTTCCTTTCTTGTACTTTACACCTTTTTTCCCCTTCCATGAGGCTATCAGAGAACCAAGGGAGGCTCCGTTACAGTTGTCAAACATTTTGCCATCTTTCTCAATCAAACTTGAGAGAGTAGGACTACTTTTTTCTAAGGAGCGTATACACTCCATGGGCAGTATCCTGTGAAATGCTCTCAAAACTCCCGACAATCTGGCAGAAGATGGGTGCACTTTAACTGAAAGCTGCCACAAAAACTTAATCGAGAGGTGGTCTGACCAGACCCAAGGAATAGGGCTCTCGGTTTGCAAAATAATATTTGAGACCACCTGGTCTAGAACATGCCCAGCTTGGTGGGTAGGTTTGACCACATATTGGATGAGGTCTAAGGAAGAGACAAATTCTCTAAACTCCTTTACCTCACTGTCTTCCCCAATATCCATGTGCAAACTGATGTCACAGAAGAGCAAAAAATGTGAGTATCTCAGGGCTAAATGTGCAACCGCCTTATGTAAGGAATTAAAAAATGAACCAGCCTTCCCTGGCGGTCTATAACTTAATGCTCCTGCCAACGATTGCTAGTAAGATAGAGTAATACAGAAACCCACTGCTTCAGCCCCAAACAGGTCCTCTTATCTTGAAAGATTGGCATTTCCAGTCAACCCTAAGAATCAGGGCTAGCCCACTGCCCCTCCCGGAACGGCGATCTTGCTTATATGTCTTGAAGCTATTAGGGACAGCAATGGCGATGGCGGGGTTGGAAAAGTCACATAGCCAAATCTCAGTCACAAATAATATATCCAGAATGTCCTCCGACAACAAGTCAAAGATGTTATCTGCATGTTTCTGTAAGGAACGGGCATTAATCAGAACCGCATGATATTGGGCAATAGTCTTCATTTTTATAACACAGGGTCGACTGACTATCTCAGGAATGCAGGCAATACACTTGCAGGCAATATACTCGCACTGTCTGGGAAAGCTGTTCTCATGATCCATATTGTTTCAGACCAAACCAGGAGCATCCAAAACGGATGGATGCCACTAGCTACAATGTACACATGCATTAGAGTCGATTTTTAATTAATAAATCAAATCTATTTAGTTTTATGAATGATTTGCAAAGAAAATAAATGTGTTCCACTTCATAGAACGATGTTTTCTTAGCGTGGCCAAATTAGGCTCAGACTTCAATCTTGAATTTAAATTTGACCATGTTTTCATTTCTTCTCCCTCCACATGCATCAAAATGTCCACAAATGAAATGTTTTGTAATAATGCATTGCTCTAGGCAAACTCTGGAGGAAGCTTTCCTCTCAAATGTAACTGTTCAAGGTTCTTCCTGTCCTAACACAGTGGGCCTATTCATTTCATAAGTCTAATTGTTCTGTATGTTATTATATTGGTCTTGTCACATCCGATGGCACTGGGTCAAAAGGTGACTAATTATTCATTTAGGGGATGGTGTTATGTAACATTTTGCTCACCTTATGCTGACAGTATGATTTTTACTATGTATTTTCCTATAAAAAGGACTCATTTTGGAGAAAAGTCAGACTCACTTTGCGAATCACCTTACCTGTCTCTGAGAACTTTTCTTTCATACTTGGAGAAAGCTAAACTCCTTACCCTTAATTTAATTTGAGAGGGCTTATGTCCACTTGTGCTGCATCAATATTATTTACCTACACCATTTCAGGACTAATCTTCTTTACTTATTAGTTGCCTTTCCCAAGGAAAACCACTGGCATACACCTTTGCCAAATTACCCATGCAATGACTTATCAAAGCAAATCACTATGCACTTGACCCTATTTTGTCATTTATTTTCCCATCCTTCGAAGCGCTTCTGGAGACCAATTCTCCGTTCATTCATAATCAGATCTCATGGAGAAGTGCTGTTTTATTTGCTACAACTGTGTGAGTTGGATCTCTGTGCAGTAGTTTTAAATTGTACTCACTGTGCAAGATTAGAAACCTATATGGGGCTGTGTGATGAATGTTCCTGCTGTTATGAACCTTTGTGACCCTAGGAATTGGATTTGATCCAGTTTTAATTATGTTTTTAATAATTCTATGTATTTTTATGATTGTATTGTTTTATTCTGTGCTTTTTTTGGCTTGAATCAGTAGAATAAATATCCTCGACTGACTGACTATATTGTTGCCTTCTGTAATATCTTTTACATTTCTTAATACCCCTTCATGGTTTACAATTTGCTGCCGACTCAAGAAGGCGTACTTCTTGGCTTATGCAACTTGTTTCATTGACAATTATGTTCGATAAGTTGCACATAACCTGATTTACTCTTGAGGAGGATAACACTACCCCCGATCCTGTGTAGTAGACCACTCCCTCAAACTATAAACCACTAACAAAGTACGCTGCTGCCAAAGCCTTAGGTGATACATCGGGGACTGCAGTCCATTGTCTCTATGAGGGCATGCTTTGTGCCCCTCTTTAGGCCACAGAACAGGTCGTGGACCTTGCACGGTCTTGGACAAGCCTACGCCTCTGTGCACATATTAGATTAATCTACCATCTTCTGCAAAATAAAAGTAGGTATACCAGTTTCACATGCAGTTGGGTACTCAGGGCAAAGTACATGCCAGATTTCAATGAAGGGGAAATTACCATCCCAACAACGACCGACTGGAGTACCTGAAAGGAGTCACTACAACCATCTACAAATTGATGAAGAAGTGGAACCACACACAATGGGACTATCAGAGGTCATGGGAACTTATCCTAGGCAGACAGAAATCGGACATGTTAAAGGGTGACATCCCACATGCTACAAAGTCATTATAACCCCACAGATGATCAACTGTATATATCCAGGGTTGTCAGGATCCGGTTAAGCGATGTTGGGGAAGGAGGCTTCACTATATATGCCTTTTGGAGTTGCCTAAGAGCGAATGGGCTTTGGAACGGGTTCAGCCACACTAAGGAGATCCTGGGGTATTCCGTCAAAGAATCGGCAGAGGTGGAGCTTTTGGTACTTTGAGAAAGTTAGGCTGAGGCTCCATCTAAGGCAGACATGACCTAGCTCAGACAATAATTGATAGAAGCCATGCAGCTATTAGCCACTCTGTGGAGGAGAAGCCATCCTCTTCACTTGCACAAGGGCACCTTAAGCTGTGAATTGTCCTTGCTATTGAGAAACTTATGTTTGCCATATCATGTGCTTCTAGGACACTCAGAAGCATGTGGGGAACACTGATGGGCCATCCTAAAGAACTGGGCGCTGTCTGGAACAGACTAATAAGAGACCAGGTTTGGTAACACAAACAATAACACATAGTAATCTCATACTGCCAACTTTACCTAGAGCAAACTGAGGTCATGGGATTTAATGGGCTATTTCTGGTTGTTTTTCAATATGTCAGATGGGTGTGGGTGTGGATGAGGAGTGAATGGTTCGAGGCGTCAATATTTTCTTCTTGAATGTAATAGTGATATGACGTGATGGTACGTAGATTTGATTTATCAAGGAGATATTTCTTTCAATATAGTAATTTGATGGGTATTACTGCTATCTGGCAGAATGTCTTATTTGTCAACTTTGAATATTAATAAATTGTTTTCAAGTTAAAAATATTGATATATTGACTGCTATGTCTGATAATTTAACCTCACATATTTTTGAGGACCAAACTAACCTTTCACTTTGAAGAAAAAACAATAACCACAAGAACTGCATCCTCAGCATTAGATACTTTAATCCCAAAGACAGAATGTTAAAAATTCATGGTATTCTAACTCACGTTGTCATGAATTTAGGAATATGTGCCATAGGCAAGAAATTAAGAGTAGGTATAAAATCTCCAGTAGAAAAACACAGAATGCCCCTCTTCATATTTAATATTTCCACTGACAGTGAATTTTTTAAGTGAAAGTCACGTCATTATTTTTCTTGTGATTCCACTCATGCCAACAATCTTATTAAAAACCATCATATTGATTAGAATTGTGATCCTTCACATTCTAATACTCATCAGGCCGAACCTTATTTTGGATTTCTTCGGAAGGTGAGGTTCTATGTGTGTCAATCAAGAAACCATTATTTCTTTGTGAGGCTGTCTTAATATCTATATAGATCGGTGAATGATTGGCAATGTTCAGCATTCCGTCCATCATCTTTTTGTGTTGTTATAGTTGCCCTAAGTGTGAAGGATATGCCTAGATGTGGGTACCGTGTTCTTTATGCCTCTAGATTCAAGTTTGCCTCGCTGATGAGGGATGAAACCCAGAAACTAGTCCTAGGATGCTTGTTTTCCGGTCCAGGGATGACTTGGCCTGGCAGTTCGGGCTGGACTGTTCTCATGGGGCGCAGGATCATATTTGCATATGGCTGGGTCCAAACTGAGATGGCACGGTGAGCAAAAAAACTATGGATTTAACCCAGAGCTGTGACTGGGGGTGAATGTTTCACAATGCTCCGCATTCTGTCCATCATCTTTTTGTGTTGCTATAGTCGCCCTAAGTGGGAAAGGTATGCCCAGAGGTGGGTCTCATGCTTGCTATGCCACTGAATTAAAGCTACTCTAGCGGAAGAGGGGCGATACCCTGAAGCCAGTCCCAAGATGCTTGTTTTCCAGTATAGGGAGGACCTGCCCTTGCAGTTCGAGCTGGACTGTTCCCATGGAGAGCAGGGTTAAGACCGATTTGCATATGGCTAGGTCCAAACTGGGGTGGAATGGTGAGCAAAAAAAAAAGATGGATTTAACCCAGATCTGTGATTGGGGGTGAATGTTTGACAATGTTCAGCATTCTGTCCATTATCTTTGAGTGCTTCTACAGTCGCCCTAAGTAGGAAGGGTATGCCCAGAATTGTGTCCCGTGCTGGCTATGCCACTGGATTCTAGCTACCCTGGCTGAAGAGAAGTAGAACCCTGAAACCGGCCCCAAGATGCATCTTTTTGGTCCAGGGAGGACCTGGCCTGGCAGTTCGGGATGGACTGTTCCCATGGGGAGCAGGGTCAAGACTGATTTGCATATGGCTGGATCCAAACTGGGGTGGCATGGTGAGCAAACAAACAATGGATTTAACCTAACCCAGAGCTGTGACTGGGGGTGAATGTTTGACCATGCTCAGCATTCTGTCCATCATCTTTTTGTGTTGCTATTAATTTATGATCCCATAATACCCAAAACTGTGATCCTCTTTTGAGAACCTATTCTTTTGGCATCTTAGTAACTGCATTGTTTTTCGTTGCACTTTACTTCTTTATCACTTGTGTCCGATAGAATCAAAAGATTTCTACATTCTCCTGGGGACAATCGGTCTCCACTGTCTGACTTTGCTATTTAAGCTGTCGGGTGAATGTATGTATATATAAGGCAGGCAGGCAGGCAGGCAGGCAGACAGACAGACAGACAGACAGACACTTCTATCAGTAGGTAGTTATAGTTAGGACCTAGTTTCCATAGGAAAAGCGTTTTTGTTTTGCTAATGACTTTGGTGCAGTTTGACGAATCTTCACAACATTTCCAAAATTTGTTTGCCACTCACTTCAGCTGCTGTCTGGAAAGTTTCAGGGTGATTTGTCAAGCGGGGGCCGAGAAAAAAGGGGTCCCAAAAAGCATTTTCCCCATGCAATTTCCCGTAGGGATTTTAGACAAGACTACTGCCCGAACCACTGGACGGATTTACACCAAATTTGGCAGAAAGCTAGATCTTGGACAAGAAAGAGTGCTTATTGTATTTGGTGTAAATCTGTTTTAAAGTTACTAAAGAAAAAAGATTTATGTATATCTAGAGAAATAGATCCACGCACCAACAGCAATGATTGGCTGGCCGCAACCTGAGAGAAATGTTGTGGCTGCCATTTTGTGAATCGGGACATGGTTCCTGGGGGGGGGATAGGCTATAAGGGGTCAAGATAGAGGTATCCTGACCCCATGGGACTGATGGAGGGGTCTGTGAGGGACCCCTCATGAGCAAGAAATTTCCCAAAATGTTTTGTTTGTGGTGTGCGAGGGTCCGCTTAACCACTGTGGAGCTCAGCTCTACCCCCAGTGTGAATATGTGCAGATCCATGGATCTGGACCCAATTAAAACAACACATACACCCAGAGATCCATAAAACTACCCATAGAACCCCACTCACAGACCCCAAACAGACACACACACAGCCATGTATACACCCAGCCACTTACACTCCAACTCACAGACCCACACAGCCACTGACACACCCATACAGCAAAACCACTGACACACCCACTCACACACCCATACAGTCACTCACATGCCACTCAGAGACCTGCACAGCCACATATACACCCACTCACCACATACTCATACAGTCGGCATGGCCCCCCTTTGTGACTCAGCAGCGGATGTGGGGTGCCAGATCCCAATTAAAAAACACATACAGCCACTTACAAACCTACTCACACATCCATACACCCACACACACACACACACACATCCAGTCATTGATTCATCCACTCAGGGACCAAGAGAACCATTCACGCACCCACTCACAGACCCAAACAGGAACTCACACATCCATTTGCACAGCAACGTACACATCCATACAGCTACTTGCATACCCATTCACAGACCCACACAGGCACTCACAGACCCACTCACACACCAATACAGCAAAACTACTGACACACCCATACAGCCAATTACACACCACTCAGCGAAGGACACATCCACACAACCAGTCATACACCCACTCACACATACCCATAAAGCCACTCATACACCCGCTCACACACCCATACAGCCACTGATACATCCACTTAGAGACCCAGAGAACCTTTTACACACCTACATGGGCTCTCACATGCCAACATTCCAACCACAAACCCACTCACACACCCAGAAAAACACTCACACACCCAGTCAGAGACCCAGAAACCAATCACACAACCATTTTTTTCACTCATACAGCCACTCACCCATACATATAGTCACTGATACATCCACTCAGAGACCAAGAGATCCACTAACACACCCACACACCAACATTCCAACCACACAACCACACAACCACTCACACACCCAGTCAGAGACCCAGAAACCACTCACACACCTATTTCTTTAATTCGTGCAGCCACTCACACACCCACTTACAGACTGGGAGAACCATTCATAGACCCCCATAGGCGCTCACACACCCACTCGGACACACTTCTACAGCTAGTGACACATGCACTCACAGACCGACACAGCAACTTACACACCCAGGGGCCCACAAGTTGGCTGTCTTTGGGGGGGTTGGTCAAATGCAGTGCACAGCAGGGGGCTAGTTGCATACACGGGTTGGTCACTGCGGGGTTGGTTGTTGTGCCAACCGCGGACAGCCACATGCCATGCACGGCAGCAGTTGGATTAACGTATGGTAATTAAAAATTACTTTTATGTTAAAACAAACAAACTCACTGAAAAAAAAAAAAGGATACAGAGACATTATAGTTAGGAAATAGCATGATAAAAACATAAAAATTCACTATATAAAACAAAGGTTACAGGGACCTTACTGTTAGGAAATAGAATTTAAAAAAACCATAAAAATTCACACAAAAAAAACACAGGTTACAGGGACGTTATAGTTCAGTTCAGATTTTACACACATAAAACCATAGACATTCAGCAGAAATAGTTATCCTATGAAACTATAACTCGTGCCCTAAGGTAACTATAGCTCGTGCCCTCGCCATGCGCTGCCAATTACCCACATATTACATCAGTCATGACATCATCTATGACATCATTGATAATATCAGTGCAACATTTGGAAAATGTGCATGGCATGGGCACAAGTTATAGTTACGCAAGGGTACGTATATTATACGGAATGTTATGGCGGTGCAGGATCAGTAATATTGTTTGGATATGGTCCATCCACTTTTCTGATTTAATTTTGTTTACAAAAAAGGCGATGCGACAGGAACGACATGCGGGACGCCGCATTGGTTTCGCCACTTCGCTTCATCTTTGAAGAATTGATAACAATAGGCTCCGATGGGATATGATACAGCTTTTCAACAATGTCTGGTCCGTTTGCAAAACCCGGGGCGGGTACTTTCAGGTGCAAAGAGTTTGATTAATGGTTGTCTATATAAAAAAAGGGCAAGTCCGGCAGGCTTGTCTCTTTTCTGCCAAGACTTGCGTGAAGCAGCTTACGGCCAGTGGTAAGATCATGTTGACATTTAAGTTGCTTACCAACACCGTGGCTATTTTAGGTGTTAGACTGCAGCTTATGTGTGAAATGTTGAGCAAAACAACTGCTCAAGACTTAACAGTTGTGTGTAACAGAATAGAAGTCGCCGGCGGTGTGACCTACTCTATCAAACATAACCGGCCTTGTGGGGTGGTGTGGGTGTCTGTTCGGGCTGCAATTCAAATTTGTTTAAATACAGTCATTGTTTTATTTTTTGGGGCCAGATTACAGAGGGCTATGCATTATGCATGAAAATAACATGCAACGCTCGTGCCAGGTTTATCTATTTTGATGGGTTATTAGGATGTTAGCAAATGGCGACATGCTGCGTTGCGTTAATATGGGTTGGCTTGCAATGACATAGGATACACAATATACACTGGGGTGCGTTTGTAGCGATACAAATGGCTGAGACACGCCATTTGTGCCGGTTGAATACGCAATAATACAATGTGCACTGGCATAAGATAGCAGCACACTGCCCTACGTTAAGTGGCGGGGAGTTTAATATTTGCTGTCATTGTTTGTGGCATTCACGCACTGGATACACTGTAATAGTTTTTTAAGTAGCGATGCTAATAAATGGTGATGTGCTACATCTCGTTAGGATATGTGGGTGCCTGATGTGTCCTGTGTCTTTTGTGGTCTATTGGTTTTGGGTACTCACTATTCAAACACATTGTAATGGATGCCTTTTTCATGTTATGAGTGTAGCCGTCTGAAGTATGGTCTGAGCATTGTAGCCTTGTCTGGTGGATACCATATTTGATACTTTTTCCTTTCTTCGTTTTACCTTATGCTCTTCATGCATATATTTGATGTCTCCTTTTGGTTGTCATTGTTATCACGATACTCCTTTCTACAAAGTAATTCACACTGCCCACATATTATGTTATCAGGTGTCAATTATGTGGGCGGATTAGCCTGAACCATGAAGGACCTTGGGTTCGAAACATAACGGTGATCCCGTCCACATATGAACTGTATTTTCTAATGGCGGAGCGTAGAATCAAGGAATTGATATGTGATTAAATGATATATAATGTAAATGGTATGTAATTTCAATCATTATTGCAATACATGTATTCATTAATGAGATGGATAGTTGGACTTTTGGAGTAATATGTTGTGATATTTTGCACAAGTGATTTACTATTTTTATTATCTTTACCATGCTTTTCTCCTTTCGCTCTTCTTTTCAATTCTGTGCAACATAATATGATCTGAATTATGAAGACAATTGAAGCATGCCGTAAATGGTTTTATTATTGTTAACCATTTTTATCGCCTTCACTTGTTACTTTCCCATAGTCTTTAGTTTTGTTGATTGTATCATACATATATGTTGAAGTCGTAAACCAATCTAATGATGAATATTCTAAGATTCATGTATATATTTGTAACCCATATCGTACGTGATGCCATATGGGTGACCCTTCTGTTTGTTACCCCCGGTGAAGTTTACATAATGGCTTTAATGTGATCTGAAATTAAATGTAATAAGTTAATGTATGTTGGATTTTTCTTTCCTTGAGGGTTATGTAATGTTCATTTTATTTTTTTTAGATGTTTATTCTGCACTCTATATGTCATGTCCTATATGTTTATTCATATTTAAGTATAAATATGTTTGTACTTATTATGTTACAGCTATGAAGAAGTTCACATCTGAGAACTAAACGTGTTGGCTGTGTTGTTTACTGTAACATTTGGAGTCCTTTTATACAAGCAAAATAAGGAAGATATGGAATAAGTTATACTCTGGTTGGGACTATTTTGCATGAACATTTGCAGTTGGTGCCCTACTATTTGTGTTTTTCCTTACATTGTTGCCATATGGTCTCATGTTTGAGCAGCGGGGGCTTACAGGGTGTGCACACCTAAAAGACTGTTTTGAGAATTACTTATTCTGGGACAAGAGGGAAGTGCGGTTCATTAGGACTCGCTGCTCTTTTGATCTTGTTGTAATACGTCCCTGTAACCTTTGGTTTTCTCAGTGAATATATATACACACAATTATACATACTACTAGGCAGCAGGATCACTCGTCTGATCCAATCAAGTGTCACAATCACAAAACGGTTCTCCTCCTCTCCCACCCATGAACTCAAGAATGGAGTGTTGTATGGAGTTTACATATTAAGGATCAGTCTATAACATGCACACAAGGTCCAGATTTTCCAGCAAGACAAATAGTCCATTCTGCTTGTAAATGATAGACAAGGTATTTGGGTACCCTACCAGCGTTGTTCCAACTTCTCTCTCTTCAATACCTTACATTACACATCAGGTGTGTCTGCATCAGTGAGCACAAATGAATTCAGGAAGAAGGCAAGTACTTATCGTTGCCTTCTGTTCAAATGGCAGGTCACATCTGAAGTTTCATGAAATGTAGCGGGCAAGAGTAGATATGAAAGTAGAGAAACATTTGAGAACTGACTTGAAGGTGATGAATGCATGAGAGTAGCAACACATTGAGGATCGTATGCACAGACACTAGGAGATAGGCCAATAAAGAAAATGGAAGATGAAAGCAAGTGTGAAAGGTGTAATGTGGTGGCTGATCCAGTTAGGAGTGTACTGAAGTGGATGAGAGGTAGAAAGAAGAAATGTAAAAGAAATTATAGGTAACAGGTAAAATTAAACTGTATTGCAGTGGCACAGGTTTTACTACATAACATTTTCAAACTTGCAGATACCGACCTCACAAGTGCAGGTGATCCGTCGAGGATGAGGTGCTTCCTGTTGCAACTGATATACTGATAACAAATAGAAAAAATATAAACTGAATTTACAGAAAAGCTGTAACAGTATCTTGGTACAATTCTGCACATTTAAACACCTTTTTAAAAGTGAATTCCACAATAGGTTTTACATTTTAATAAAACAAGTGTGATTTTAAAAACAGATCCATGCCAATGTCTTAGCATTATTTATACTCAATTAAATGACATTCAAACATTGCCCTTACTTTTTAATGTAACTTCTCGCTACTGCACTTCACATAAAGATCTTAACTGTTTAGTTTGTTCAAGTGTTCAGTCTTTTAAAACCATTACACCAAGACAACATATTAACATACATAAAATATCATAGTAGAATTAATTAATAAACCTATTATAAAAACATAAAACAATGGATCATTACTGGACGTTTGATAAAGACGAATTCAAAGATTTTAACTGATCGTCTCATCTTGGGTGTGATGACTGCAAAGTTTCAAGATTATTTGTGAGTGCATAGTTAATTAAAACCATTGCACTAATAATACAATCCCAAAAATTAATTAACAATAAAATACAACATTTTCCAAACAGTCTTTTCATTTACATACTGGTTTCTCATGGTTTCCATAAAAAGCCATTAAGATAGGGATAATATACTGAAGTCCTCATAAATTATAAAAGTCACTGTACAAGTGTGCAAAATTCATCTTGTTCCACTTTTCCAAAACAACTTTGATATCATATTAAGAGGAACATCAAAATTGAATAGAAAACGAACATCTTGTTAAGGGTCAAAGTTCATTGTGCAACTGTGCAAATTCTTAAATGTGGCTATTTATTGAAATAACAGAGTTCTAGGAAGACAGTCTTGCACTGAGTCAGTCAAATGTTAGTTTAATATTTAATTAAAACCATAAACATATTAAAATATGCAATAAGCATTACACCAATAAAAACCAATTTACAGACAATAATAATAATAACGTAAAATACATGGCCGACTCCGCTTGCCCAGAGTGCCACCGCTGTTGTGAGCCCAAAGTGCCTACTGTTCATAAAGTGCTTACCTGCTTCTCTTCGCAGGGCTTCCTGATCATTACCCCAATGTGCCAAAAGGCGCATAAAGTGGCAAATGCTTAAACGTATGTATCTTGACCAGATTAACCAAACAAGTAAACTCATAAAAATGCTGAGAGGCGTGACAGATCAGATCTTTTAATATAACTGAAACCCACACAATGCAGTGGGGTTTATGGCATCCTGGGAACAAAAAGTGATGGGTGCAAACTGTAAACTTTCTATTGAGTAGGCTAACTGATCAACTAAACGCGTAAAGTGCCAACAAGGCTTATATGGTGTCTAAGATGTAATATGTGCTCACATAATGTGCCTCCCACTTATCCCTGTTGATTGGTGCAGGTTTCCCTTCCTCTAAAAAACCTAACTTGTCACAATCCCCAGTATATAAAACCACTGGAGGCCAAATGGCAATAAAACTTGAGCTTGACACATGCCCTTGAAGCAGAAAGGCGGGAAAGGAACTAGAGGAAGTCGGTCTCTCTGGTAGCCTGCCCTTTATGGGAGCCCTTTGGGGAACCTATATTAAATGACCACCATATCCCCAGGATCAGCAAAAATATTATCTTTAACCAGGTCCTTAGAAATATCCCAAAATTGCACCAGTCGGATGTTAAGCATTGTATTCCTTGGAACCAGCGATGCTATTGCTGCCAATCTGCATGATCTAGTCCCCACTACCTTAAACTTCTTCTTTAGCAGGGTCCTCCGCGGTTGGTCTCAACAAAGTGCAAATATATAGGATGTACAGCAGTGACTCATTTGACTGATGGCACCAATGACATTCCATATCATCGCCCGGTTGATCTTTTTCCTGCCATCTTGGTATTAAAGTCTAAGGTGGGAATCTCTCCCAACCTCAAAGACATACATTTCTGTTTGATCTTCTGGGGGCAGGCAGCTTCTAAAATACAGAGGTCATTTTGGTTGTTGTAGGAGTTCAGTACCAGCCATCCATGTGAACGTTTGGCTACTGATCTTTGTACTCTTATTCAGCTTTTCAAATTAATACTTTTATTTACTATCCTTCTAAATACTTGGGTGGGTATATCCAAAGATAAAAGCTCACCCATCCAGAGTTTTTATACTATCCTCAAAGTATTTTTTATACACACCTGTTCCTCTTTGGAGATTGATTTCAGACAGAGCAGGCTGGCTAGCGAGCCCTCGATGGCAGCTCTCAGCTTGTGGCAGCATTAAACAAATCTTTCCTTGCCTGGCCAGAGTCTGCCTTGTCAGCAAGAACTCCAGTCTGACTTGTGCAGGCGATGCTGATTTCGGCAGCAGGAAAACTTTTTTGTAGGTTTTTGTTAGGATTTTGTCCAGTAGACTGGCCTCCGTGCCCAGCATCATTTCACTTCCATATGAGAGGGAGGGCATCAGTCTTGCCTTCATTACTGCAACCAGTGGTTGGAGGTTGTACCCCCGAAGAGTTTTTGCCAAGGTTATGACTGCAAAGTTTAAGGCTAAAGCTTTTTCTCTAATCGCTTACCTCTGTGGAGCACACAAGGCCCTGGAGTCTACCTTAACACGTAGATAGACTTATGCCGATGTCTCAGTCTATCATCGTAGCTCCGTTAAGATACCATTTGCGTTGATTTAGGATGCAAGATGACTTTCATTTTCTTAAGGTTACTCTTCAACTCATTCTTTGCTGCATATGTTGGCAAGCGATTGATTGCTCTGTGCAGACCTACCCTGGTGTTACTAAGCAGAAGCAGGTCGTATACGTACAAGATGTTCGACAGCGGTATGCTACCAAGACTCAAGGCACGTGATATCAACTCATCTAACACTGGGGGAAGGTTCGAAATGAATAAATTAAATAGGATTGGAGCAAGGACACACCCCTGCTCAAGATCAATTGATGTCCTCGCTTCTCTTAACAAGTGGGTGCCATCGCTGACCTTGATCTTGACCCAGGTATCCGTATAACGCAACCTGATTGCCTTTAAGAGGTTATGTGGGATTCCCCACTGCTGGAGCTTTGCCCATAGCTTTTTACATGGGACGCTGTTGAACGCTAACTTATAATCCACAAAACACATATACAAACTTTCTACTGGCCTCTGCTCTACTTAGGATTAGTAATATAGCCATAAGGTTAGCTAGCGTACCTTGCGTCCTCGTAAACCCAGTCTGGTTGTATTTGACACCCATGCCTCTAGATGATCAAGCAATAGGGTTGAGAAATACTTGAAGTCTGCCTCCAGTAATGCTATTAAGTGGTAATTGCCCGGGGATGAGGCGGCTCCTCCTTAAAAATTGGGTGTATGATTGAACCTTTCCAACTTCCCGGGATAGAACCATCTACCAAGATGGTGTTAAACATGCTAACCGAAAAGTTGGCACATCGCGAGGTATGCTCTTTGAAGACGGATTGAGGGATTACGTTTGGGCCAGGGGCACAGTCAGAAGAACAAGTTACTTACCTTCGGTAACACTTTATCTGGTGGATACAGTATCTGCCTGTGGTTTCCTCACCTTGTGAATATCCCCTGCGCCAGCAACATTGGGAAACTTTTCTAGCAGTCCACGCCGATGAGGTCGAAAACGACGTCACAGAGGAACGGCTCCACTCGCGACTCCGCTGACATCACCGGCTCCATAAGATGACCTCGTCGTCGTGAGGACGTCAGTTCCGCCCCTTTTTTCCGTGCCTTCGAGACACACGGACGGACCGACAGCAATATATACACAGTATACACAGTACATGATATGCAAAGCAACACACACAGTGTGAAGAATAAATAGAAAGGCAAAAGAATAACACAATGCCTTTGACAGTAACAAATACATTTTGAAACACCATCATTAGAATTGTAGGTATAGAAGGATGGACAATGGGGAGGCGAGTGGGTCAGTGAGGAATCCACAGGCAGATACTGTATCCACCAGAAAAAGCGTTACCAAAGGTAAGTAACTTGTTCTTCTGATGGATACATCTGCCAGTGGATTCCTCACCTTGTGAATAGATTCCCACAGCACTCCCCACTCCCGGAGGAGGGTGTCCACCCTTCTATACCAGAAAGTCCTGATGGACAGAACGCGTAAAGTGTCCGTCCCTCCTCACCTCGGTGTCTAAGCAATAATGTTTTGCGAAGGTGTGGAGGGAGGCCCAAGTTGCCGCCCTACAAATGTCCGCCACAGGAACACCCTCTTTGCTCTAGTGGAATGAGCTCTTAAACCCTCTGGAGGTTCCTTACCCGCCAAAGAGTAGCATATCTTGATGCACAAGACAATCCATCTGGAAAGGGTGCGCTTGTACACCGCTCGGCCTTTTCTGCAGCCAACAAAGCCCATGAAGAGCTGGTCATCAACCCTGAAGTCCTTTGTCCTGTCAAGGTAGAAGCTCACCGCCCTCTTAGGGTCCAAGCGGTGAAGTCTCTCCTCCTCCTTGGAAGGGTGAGGGGGAGGATAGAAGGTAGGGAGGGTAATGGATTGCCCCAGATGGTCAAAAACGGGGGTTTTGAACTACGAGCTTGAAGCTCACTTACCCTCCTTGCCGAGGTAATTGCAATGAGGAAAACCGTCTTAAAAGACAACAGTCTCAAGGGACACTTGTACAAGGGCTCGAAGGGAGAACCCATAAGATTAGTCAAGACAAGGTTTAAATCCCATTGAGGCACAATAAAGGGAGTAGGAGGAAACCTGTTTGTGAGACCCTTAAGAAATCGAAGAACAATAGGTGATTTGAATAATGACGGCTGATCCGGCAAGCAAAGGAAAGCCGACAAAGCCGATAAGTATCCCTTCACAGTGGCCACAGCAAAGCCTTGCTGAGCAAGAGAAAGGGCAAACTGTAGAATGTTAGACAGACGAGCCTTCAAAGGATCAACTGACTTCTCTCCACACCAAAAGTACAAATTTAGACCACCTATAGGAATATATAGATTTGGTGGAATGACGTCTGGCAGACAAAATTACATCCACCACGTCAGGCGGGAGAGAAAAATAATTCAGGTTGCCCCGTTCAATCTCCAGACATGAAGGTGTAAGCTCTGGAGGTGGGGATGTAGAACCTGCCCCTCCGACTGTGAGAGGAGGTCTGCCCTCAGAGGGAGACGGAGCAGAGGGCACAAGGAGAGGTGGAGAAGATCTGTAAACCACACCCTTCTTGGCCAATCCAGGGCGATCAAAATGACTTGGGCCCAGTCTTGGCGAATCTTCCTCAGAACCCGAGGAATCAAGGGTATGGGAGGAAACGCGTAAAGGAGTCGTGAGCCCCAACTCAACTGAAACGCGTCCCCCCCAACGCTCCCTGCATCAGATACTGGAGACTGCAGAATGACGGGCAGTGAGCATTCTTGTGAGTGGCGAACAGGTCCACCCGAGGAGTTCCCCCACATCCGAAAGACGTTACGAACTACCTCCGGATGAAGCCTCCACTCGTGGTCGGTGGAGAACTGCCGACTGAGACTGTTTGCACGTACGTTCAGCACCCCGGCCAGATGATTTGCAGAGAAAAAGAGACCCCACTCCTCCCTGTTTGTTTATATACCACATCGCGATAGTGTTGTCCGACAGGACTTGAACAGACTGACCGCGAAGGGAAGGGAGGAAGGCCTTGAGTGCTAAACGAATTGCCCTCAATTCCAAAAGGTTGATGTGAGGCAAACTTTCCTCTGGAGACCAAAGACCCTTGATCTCCAGATCCCCCAGATCCCCAAGGTGGATGCATCCATTATCACCGTGGCTACCGATGGAGGTAGATGAAAGAGCTTCTACTGAGACAGGTTGCCCTCCACGCTCCACCAGGACAGATCTGCTGCAGCTTCTCTGGAGAGCCTCACAGACTCCCTGAGATCTCCTTTGTGCTGATACCACTGCTTGCAGAGGCACCACTGGAGCGCCCTCATGTGCCAGCGTGCATGGTTGACCAACAGGATGCAGGAAGCGAACAGACCGAGCAGGCGAAGGACCTTCAGAACTGGAAGTTACAGACTCCCAATCTTGTAGAAAATGGGTAAGCCGGCCCCCCACAGGACCAGCATGATCCGGAATGGCGGATCTAGGGCTGCTTTGCGGTGGTGGGAGGGGCTGAGGAGGAGGAAGAGGAGGAGGAGGAGAGCTGACGGCCACGTGTGCGACCCCTGATTCTACCTCTGAAACCTCTAGACGAGGAACCTTGCTGCTGCTGTTGCTGCTGCTGGGTCTGTCTATAGGATCGAAAGGATGTCCTTCCGAACCCTCTGTACCTTTTAAAAGACTCCATCGACTGAGATTGCAGGCCCAGAGATTTAGCCGTCGCCTTGCTCTCTTTGAAACGCTCCAGAGCAGCATCTGCCTTTTTACCAAACAGGTCAGATCCATCAAATGGCAGGTCCAAAAGAGTTGATTGCACATCCTGTGAAAACTCCGAAGATCTTAACCATGCACTCCTTCTGGTGGCGACAGAAGATCCCATGATCCTCGCCACTGAATCCGCCATGTCCAGTCCACTTTGGATCACCTGGCGTGCAGCCGCCTGGGCATCAGTCAAGATCTCATTGAATCCAGCCCCATCCTCCTCAGACAGTTTAGGCGCCAGCTTCTTAGCAGAATCCATAAGCGCATGCACATAGCGTCCTAGAAGACAAGTGGCGTTCGTTGACTTCAAGGCCATGCTGGCTGATGAAAATACCTTTTTTACTGATTGGTCCAGCCTTTTAGCCTCTCTGTCCCCCGGAACCTGAGGAAAAGCACACTTGGACTTTCCTGAACAAGCTGCCTGAATCACCAGGCTCTCAGACGAAGGATGTGACGTTAAAAACTCAGGGTCCCCTGGGGCTGCCCTATATCTCCTAGCAACCGTCTTAGAGACCGCAGGAGCAGAAAAGGGCTTACGCCACACCTCTAACACAGGGTCAATAATGGCCTCATTAAAAGGAAGCAATGGTTCTGAAGCTGCTGTAGGAGAATGTAATACCTCAGTTAAGTTAAAATGTTCGATTTAAACTCCGTAGTTGGCAACTGGAGATCAAGCAGTTCTGCAGCCTTCCTGATAACTGCATGATAAGGAGCAACGTCCTTAGAGGGTTCGTCCGACGGTGGAGTAATCTCCCACTCAGGAGACAAATCCAACCCACTAGCTTCCTTAAGCTCCTCAAATACTTCATCTGATTCTACCAATTCTCCTTCTTCTGCTTCCTCCAGAAGGTACCTCCGCTCATCAACAACCCTCTGAGCTTCCCTTCTGGACAGAATCAGTATCATTGGCGTCGGCGGCGCCGTGTTCAAATCCGACGGCGACAGCGTCGAGCGTGGATCTGCAGGAGCCGCCGGTGTCGAACGAGGTCGAGCCAGAGCCGGTGAGGATGGAAGCGGCGTCGACGTCCTCGGAGCCGGAAGATTCCAAGACGGCGTCGCTGGAAAGAACAGCATGAAAGGGGCCTGTGGATATACTTGCGGCACCCCTAAATTAAACGCCATTGGACCCATCGGACCCGCAGGTGCACCAGTGGTGTACATGGCTCTAGCGAACACCCCGTACATAGCATTCAAATAATGCGAGGGGTCCTGACCTGGTCCAGGGAAAGCAGGGTACTGGTCAGGCATCACCGGACTCGGGCCAGCCGACGGTGGAATCAACGGCGTCGCAGGCTCACCCGAGACTTGAAGTTCTTCAACTGGAGCCGGAGATGGAGCCAGAGATGATACCGGCGCCGGAGATGGAACCGGTGTCGGAGTCTGAGCCGGAACCGGTGAAGCCGGAGTCAAGGAAGCCACTGGCGATGAAGGACCAGGAGGGTCCTTCCGGCGTCGAGTTGGTGATTTCGACTTCGGAGCCGAGCTCTTGTCCGAATGGTGTCGAGACGAGTGTCTTCTCTTCTTCTTATGCTTCTTGGCTCGAGAAGCATGCCCGGAAGTCGACTTCGACGCCGACCTCAATTGAGACCTTGACCTCCTTCTCCCTCTCTTCTCCTTCTTCATTTTTGCAATGAAGAGCTTCGCTTCCCGTTCCTTAAGAGTCTTCGTGCTCATCTTGCGGCAGCTGGAACAGCCATCCACGTCGTGGTCTGATGACAAACACCACACACAGTCCTCATGTGGATCTGTGATCGACATGCTTGCCACACTCACGGCAAGGCTTCCTTGTCGACATTCTCGAGAAAGAACAGAGAAAATCTAGATAATACACAAAGTAACAACGATGCTAACAACAGCGATTCCCGAAATCCGTTGGCTTCGACGGCACGGGAAAAAGGGAACTGACGTCATCACGCCGACGAGGTCTTCTTATAGAGCCGGTGACGTCAGCGGAGTCGCGAGCGGAGCCGTTCCTCTGTGACGTCTTCTTCGACCTCATCGGCGTGGACTGCTACAAAAGTTTCCAAATGGTGCTGGCGCAGGGGATATTCACAAGGTGAGGAATCCACTGGCAGATGTATCCATCAGAATAAGATTTAATAATTGTATTTATTGCAGAAGCAGTATACTCCAGAGGCTCAGTGGGAAAATTTTCTCTAGACACATTGTGCATATTTCCTAAAAAATGTGACTAAGTGCTTTAGCCAGCCGTCCTCGCTTACATTTGCATATTAAGCTGCCCCTGGGCCTTTATCAATGTCATTAATCAGCTTCCAAATATTTTTGGTTTTGGGTCTTTTAGCTTGGCGGCATGCACAAATTTATTTAGCCATAAAGTTTCTTGTTTGTTCCATACTCTAAATCCTCTGGGGAGTGCTGTAATTGCCTAAGCGTTCTGTTGATTTTGGCTTTCATCTTTGCATTACTGGGCTTTTCAGGGCCCTGTGCACACTCACTTATTCATACCTTTGGCTGGGTATTCAGAAGTTAGATAGGCTGTAACGATTTCGCAAACAGTTATCGGATTAGGTTCACCCTTAAGGTTTCCACAGCGTCTTCCGCCAGGACTTTCACAAAGTTTGCACTCCACTTCAAACGCTTTTGATTTTCAGACCTGATATCTTCCAACAAGGCCCCTGCTGGCTCGTGGTTGCACCTGTTAATCCTGATGGATAATTTTTGTGGATGGGGGTCACTTATCTGTCGGTGGGTGATTTTGAAATCCACCATATGATTGTATAGCTGATAGTTAACCACTGTGTAATCTAAATAAGAGACAGATTTGTCACATGACCTAGTGTATGTGGGCAGTGTATCCCCAGGTCACCCGCTCTTACTAGTTCCCCCCCGATCTTGTCTCTTCGTATAGAACGTGGCAAACTTTGGTCTGGGAGCGACCCTAATGCCTCAACATGCTCCTCACTTGGTTGATGAAACAAATTTAGGTTAGAATTTCCAGTGGCTAGCATATATGATGGTTGACATATATGTTTTTTAGCAGTAGCATGCTTGCAACAAACTGATCAACCGTGGCAGCTTTCCTTTTTGGATTGATGTAAACATCTACAAGCACCATCGGCTTGCCTGGCTGCTGAGGTATCCAGGAGTAATGCCGAAATCCAAGGTTAATCCGTGGTTAGCTCAACGTTTTTTGCAGGCAAATTAGAATTGACGTAAACTGACAGGCCGCCCTTTGCCCTTCCAAAAGAGCTACTTTTCTGTGTCAGTTTGCTGTTCTCTATAAACACTGATAGAGGAATACTATTTGAGCCCATGATTCCAGTATCATTATTATATCAAATGTGCTCAAAATTTCCACTACAGAGGCATCTTCCATTTTTGACTGCAGGCATCCCATGGTCCATGAGCAGATGGTTAGGCCGCCCCATTTCTTTGCACTGGGGTGGGCCTCTATTCAATCTTTAGTAGTTGTCTTGGACAAGACCGATAACAGCCAGCTTCAGCCATCCTGGGCTTCTTGCTTCCTTGTGATACTTTGATGTTCCACGAATACCCCCTTTATATTTATTTGAACTGTAAGTGCAGGGAGGTTCGCGAAGCTCGAACCACGGGAGGATACCACCCCCACCACCTGCGCCTCTCAAAACGGATGGTAAGGAGTCTGCCTCTTAGACGAGACGGGGTACTGCAGCTCTATCAATGGTGGGAGGGGGGTGAGGGAGAGATACCGGTCTCCCTGGAATACTATTGCTTCAGCAACTTCTTACTCTCTAGAACCTGTACTAAGAGGCCCGGTGTGGAAAACCTAATGAGCATGGCTTCTAAAATCTGCATCTCTGGTTGGCACAAACGTAATGGAAAGAACGTTGACATGGTTGAGGCCTAGTAATGTCCATTTCAGTTTTGAGACATTTGCACAGTTTAGAACGTCCTGTGAAACTCTGGATTTGAATTCTGGGATCCAAAGGAGCCAATGCCCCTGATCTTTATGCTCTGTTAATGCTTGGCTTGGAACATTCGATCCTGGAATACCACTGGGCCTAACCTATTGCCTATGAAGCCTGGGACCATTTTTATATGATCATTTTGCAATGTTTGACCCAGGGCTGCTGAATGAAATGCCCCGCTGGGCACTCCTCTACATTTGCAGGGAGCAACTTCCCTACCCGATGATGACCTCCCATCCTTAGGAGGGGAGATATCTTTTTTTAATGCAGTTCGGTTCATCTCTTCAATGGGCTTCATTGCTACCAGGCTATCATCCTCATTGCCCCCTTGCCTTGTGGGATTGTCTCAGCTACGGACACACTCCCTACGTCGAATACTGGGGCATACTCAGCTGGCCTGGAATCATCTGCCAGTAGATTGGGGCTTTCTGCATTGGCCTCTTCCTCCGTAGTGGTCCAGATTGAAATTGAGATTACAATATCACCATTCGGAATTGATACCTTCGCATTCATCCTGCTGGAATAGACGTTCGTTTGAGCATCGTGCTCATTTACGATTATCCACTCCATTGACGAACCGGACATCTGCCTCATCCCGTTTTTTCCGACCAACCCCCCCCAATTGCTGAGTCTTCAAGAATCTGCTTGTGGACTATTCGCGTACCACTCGATTGGACCACCAGCCAAAGAAATACTCCCTGGGCTGGACTTACATAATCTGGGGACCTACCACTGATAGGCCGAATGGGGGTGGCCCTTTGACTGCAGCACCCTAAATTTGAACTAGGATTACAGTGTATTTCATCTTCCCCGTGAACACTTCTGTACCCTAGACGTTTAGCATTTGTAGCTTCCATATTGTTTTGAAAAGTCGATTTGCATACAGTTCTGTGAAAGATCCGTTTTGTGTTGTCCCACACACCGCACATCGTCGTTGCCCTGATGAAGGTGTAGTTTACACCGAAACGTGCGTTGGCTCCTGCCCTTGTGGGCCCATTGGAAGAACTTTAACTATTTCCACCAAACGGGACTGGATCAGCCCGTTTCCAATATGGATGGGAATTTTTATGTGCAGAGAATACTATATATATAAAGAACCTATTTGTTTTGGTTTTTTCACTTATATGAATGTGTCGTGTGAATGATAGTGTGCTTGTTTGTGTCTCTGTGTGGGACTGTGTTTTTATAGCTATCACCATTGTATACATCTTTGGTTAAAATCATTATCAGATTATTGTTATCTCAAAATATGTTACTTTTATTTTCTTTGCTCTTTTGATTCCTTTGAACTCGCTCCGGCCCGAGGCCTAACTCTATTTGATTTGACCCATCCTTGGGCTTAACGATATCATTCTAGTGTAGACAGTGGGGTCTGTTCTCTCTGAAGGTCTACAATATCAGAAGACCCAGGATAGGCTTTGTTGCTTCCCTTCCTTGCTCACTCAGTTCCCTCTTCATTAGATGTATAGGTGCTAATGCTATCTCTCGGCACTGGCTAGATGACCTAACTACATCCCGCTGTGGGCTAGGGGCTTGCATCCGACTCACCCCTATGCCCATCAACTGATTGGTGGGTCCCTATTTCTTTTCCATCTGTCAGGAGTATCCTGATGTACCACAATCCTGGTGGATGTGCATTCATCTCATGTAATGCATGTGGTAGGGCTCGAGTGTGCGCCCTTTAGTGCAAGGTTGGCTTTTACTTCTTCCAATATCCCCTTGAAGATCTCCAGAAGGTGCATCAACTTGTCAATCACTTCCTTGCAAGAACAAGCAGTAAAGTCGATGTTCTTATTTGCGTGCACCCACGTGATTAGGGCGGTTAGTTTTTCAAGCTTGTCATCAATGCCTGACACAAAGACTATCCAAGGTATTGAGTAAATCCACCTCAATGTCTATCTGGTTGGCGTGATGATTGAGAGAGTGATAACTGTCACTTGCATGGAATTCAGAATATCTGCCCACAGCTTCTTGGTGTCGGTCATACTTTGGGAACCAACATTTTGTGTATCTGGCCCTACCATGCCTTTTCGATGCCGAGACTGGGAAGAGGGTTGTGTGTGGGGGGGGGGGGGGGGGGGGGAGGTGGAGGGCTGAGAATTTGTTATGCAGTCATCCTCCAATATCTGCTAGGAACAGGTTTTTCCTAATACTACAGCTGCCATCCAGCGGCTTTGGCCCCTCAACTTACTGGCCAGGAATGCCGGAAAAGAGCAGTAGGTGAGCTCTCGACATTTCGAATGTCTGAACTGAACTTGGGATCTGCAGAGGGTATCCTGTCCGTAAGCCAGTCTGCTGAGCTCTCTCCCTTAGTGGTATGGCTGTATGGCATTTTTGCGGCAGATTCTTCCATGGTGGACGAAGGGGGAAGGACATTGATTCTTCATGATCACTAAACTAGGTGACAAAGGAAAATGATTGAACTCCTTCCTTGCAGCCACATTGTTTTCGTTGTGTCCAAATGCCGCATGGCTGCTTGGTCTAAATTGGATGGCAGAATTACCCTGCACCTCAGTGGTGGAGACTGTGACCCTTCCATTTCCAGCACTTGTGAAACTGAAAAATTTCAGATATTTTTGTTACCTTAAAAGACACTTGCCATCCTATGGACCATCCTCGATTTTGGCAGATTTCCAATATTTCCCTGTCGGATGGGCTTCCTGGTGTATTTATATCCCTTTCTGCACCCGAGTCGTGATTGTCCAATGGGGAGTTCTTTACTGTTGCACCGTTAGCTATCCTTTTTGGTGCCGTCTCCCCTGTCTTCCACTCCCACTTCATTTTATTTGGCCCCAGGGCCTGACCTCTTGTTTTGGCACACCTCAGCTTATTCGAGCTATCCAAGCGCTGTACCAGGTATCTTTGACAGAGAAGGGTACCTGCTGGCCTGGTGCCATTTTTTGTTCATCAATCTTCTCCAAGCATATGAAGTGCCACCTCAACAACCCCCCCCCCCCCCAGGTTGCCGCTCACTGCGGTTTCTTATACGGGTAGAACACGAAAACTCTAGGGGCACTGCCTTGCCCTCCCCTTCATCCCCCCCTCCCAAGAGTACCGCTTGCTACTTGAGATTGCAATGGGGGTATGAGCATACTAGCGGCTGTGTGGTTCTTGAGCTGTTCTCGGGAGGGGAGCTCGCCTGGTCACAAGGCACACGTAAACCTAGGTGGGCAACTTCTGTAACACCGGGCTCAAACCTATTAGCCATGGAATCTAAACCACGTACCCCTCCAACACCTCCTTGCTAATAAAGTTTCAAGACTTTTTTGGGCCAAGACAGATTTCTGCATTGCAAACATAAAGGATTACCTTTCTTGGTTGCAGTAATTAAGCTCTGCATTCTCTTCTGGTTTGCAAAAGCAATACACTTTGTAGAGATAAAACTAATTCATAATAAAAAAAAAAGAAGACAGTTCTGAAAGTCAAGATTAAAATATAAACATAAACGCCAGTTATTAAGTCAGATTGTCTCCAGCCAATGATTAGGAAAATTTCACTTGTCTAAAAAAAATACATAAAATGACTGACATGCCTATTGATAAAAGACTTAAAAAAAAGTTTCCCTTCACAAATTGTCCTGCATCCCGTTTAAATAAATATTGGACGGAGTTAATATTCTTCTCAAGAGAATTAGAGCTGGATATATACAAATTAAATATTCAAATGATTCATGATAAATAGTACAGAAACAATATAAACTAGATTTAGGATGTTAACCTTCATGAAGATCCTTCAAACTAATGAACTGAAATGTCAAATCTACAGCGTACAAATTCATTGTTTACCTTGGAAGTTAAGTTAGGATCAATGTAATACTGCTGCTCTTTGTATAGCGAACATGGATGTTACCATGAAATTAATATTCCAGGCAGTTCTTAAATCCCATTCATAGGCCTGTTTTTAAGTTCTGTTTTAAAACATAATCTATTGCCAGGCAATGACAATTTAGCCACAACCTCCAATGGTGGCAACTAGTGTTCGCCAATTATCATGTTAACAGAATTCCTAATAGAATGGATAGAGATGTTCTTCGACTAAAACACTTTCCCACTGATTCACAAAATTTAAGTATCTTGATTAGAGCGAGCACATTCGGACAAGTGGAATATTAAGTGGTATTTGGTGTAAAAATAGTAAAGAGGAAACATTAACTCAAATTGCACTTTTCACTGTGGAGTGAAAGATCTTAAGTTAGAACTGTGGATCCATAAAGTAGAACAATAATACGTTAGTAAGTATGCACATTAAGTGAGGGACTGATTGTTCTGCCAAATTTATTAGAAAACCTCTTAATAGGAAACTTAATTTTCCTGCTTTTGAATTTAAGATTACAAAAATGCAAGTCCGAACTTGAACTGTTCTCAATAGTTAAGCCCAAATAAGATTAGTTGGTGACATGCTCCATGGTTGTAAGGTCAATTTTCCATGAAAAAACTGGATTTTTAAAACCAAAGCACATGACAGTTGATTTTGCAATGTTTATTGCAAGGCTAGTTAATTGATTATATTGCTCTCTAGTTTATGTAGTAGGCACTGAAACCCAATCTGGGTCATTGTTAGAATTGCTAAATCATCAGCCTAAACCAGATTATTTACCTCGCGGTTTTGTGGCTACAAAGGCCACATAATGCAAGAAACCTAGTAGGTCTACTATGTGAAGGAAAATAAGAGCGGGACTAGTATACAGCCCTGTTTCACACTGTTGGCTTTAGGGATCTTCAGAGATAAACCTCTACAATGCAATAATTTTATTTGAACCAAAGTTTAATGTGAAAATCAATCAAGAAGTGTAACATCATTCCCCAAGGACTGCAGTTTGAGCCATAGGTGATTTCAGTCTACCTCATCAAAAGCCAGAGAGTAATCGATAAAGCAGGCAAAAAGTTTGCTCCTGCATGAGTGGGTACAGTGAATCAGTATATACATTGTGGAGCACCCAGGTCGAAAAGTCAGTCTCTTTTTACTACAACAGACCCCTTTCACGTGCCTTTTCTGATAGTTTGAGCAGAAGAAATTTAGCAAACAAATTTCCATGAAATTGCAGCAGTGAAATTATACAGCAATTTTTGGGATCTTATTGCAAGTCAGGTTTACAAAGTGGTTGCAGCATTGGGCCTTTTCAAAGGTAAAGAATGGGCACAGAATTAATATTTTTAATTGCAAGGTGCTTAAAATGCTACTCCACAATGTGTGCGACTATTGTTAGCTACAGCAATTGGGATGCAGGCGCCCCAGACAAACAACTGGATTTTATCCATCACAACACATCCCTATATAATAATGTTTTATTGTTAACCCAGGAGACAAACTGGAAATTACTAGTTTCAGAAGCAGAATATAATTTTCATACAAAAGGCTCCCAGACATTAGATGTAATACTGTAAGTATGATTATAAGAACAACAATTCATGCCAGAACCTATTAAAAGCCAGAAACTCCTTTGATCTGTTTCTTAGGATACCTGGCATTGGAAACCAAAGATATTCATGCATTTGTTTTTAAATGTCACTTACTATTATCTGTACTCACATTACAATTTCTTCACAAGTGTGTCACTGGGTAAAGAGGTAGGCAACTTAATGATACTACTCAAGGACTTCCTATACATTGTATTTTCATCTGTGATTGACTGGTCAAATCCAGAGTGCTTATTGGGAGTCTTTTGATGTTGATTAATGTGTTTGTTTTTAGACACTAAATATTTAAAACCAAGTACAATAAAGTTTTCCCATATTTCACAATCGACCCTCGTTGAGCTGAGAAATCCTAAAATCACAATATTTCAGAGAACAAGATGTTTGATTAGAGAGGGATTGATATAATCTATTATTTACAATAGTGAAAATGCCACTAAGTGTCAGATTTATTAATGCATGTTGATTGAAACCAAACTATTGAAAAAGGATTGCGGTCGCTGTCATAATTAAAAATTATTTTAAAGCTGCATCAACGATGGAAATCAGATAACTATATAAACTTATAATAAAGAACTGACCAGTGACCACAGGAAAGATGGGTATCTTTGGCTGGTCCACAAGTAAGAACACTACAGTTTAAACAAGAATTTGTTTATGGTCGAAAATATAATATCAGTAAATTATTGAAGTCTTGTAATAAATGATGGCTGTGGTATATTATATTGAGGATCAATTGATTCTGTAGAGCATATGTTAAGAAAGTGTTTAATTAATACATTTGCATTAAGATCACAAGTAGTTATTCTTAAAATATTACAACATAAATCAACCAGAAATCCAGTTTCAGATAAAACCGATTTTAGGCTGGTGCTATTTTTACAAATAGATTTAGGAAAATAAACATTAAGAACTTCAACTTTATGTTAAGGCAATGTGCCATGCAAGGATCAAATATAACACAAAGTCCGCCCCTAGGTCTGCCGCTTGACGCCCCTAGGTCTGCCGCTTGACGCCTTTGAGGCTAAGACTTCATATGTGAGAAAGGTGTTAAATGTAAAATTAGACAGTTCCCAGGTTTCCTTAAATGAGATGACGGAAAAGGAATTAGAAACGGTTTCAAAGTTTCATTCCCATATTTTCTCTTTCAATACCAGCAATGTTCACGGAATAGGTTTGGAGAAAAGTGTTAGAGGAGGTAGATTTAAATGGTGTAAGGTCTGGAAACTTGAGGGGAGTTTGAATGAAGACAGAGAGGACAGTGTGGATTCAAACTTGTACACTGTAGAATCATTATTAATGCATGGTTAGCCCTTTGCCTTTTGTGGAGATATTTTTTCCTGAAAGGTACTTAACCCCTTCCGCGCTCATGACGGAACCACGCCGTCATGAATCACGGGCGGCGTGTGCTCATGACGGCGTGGTTTCGTCATGCTGCGGCCGCTCCGCCCACGCGGCAGTAATTCCCCGCCTGTGCGGGCGAAGTACTGAGTGGGCGGAGTCGTGACAGAACCACGCCGTCATGAGTACAGCTCGCCCGTGACTCATGACGGCGTGGTTCCGTCACGAGCGTGGCGGCGCCGCGCTCACCCCGAACCCCCCCAGCGGAATTCGCGCCGCAGCGAAGGAGTTAATGATAGTACTTATTTGCTAGTGCTTAAGATCGAGGGCAAGTTCATTTTGCGAACCTTTTTATTAGTATTTCCATTGCTAGGTGACCTGAACGTTTCTCCCATATTCTGTCGACTCAAGTGTTGCTGCACTGGTGCAGAGGTGGTGCTGCACTGGTGCAGAGGTTGTGCTGCACTCGTGGTGCTGCAATGATGCAGAGGTGGTGATGTGGCTGATGTTGAGATGGTGTTGAGTGAGTAATGCTGAAGAGATACCGTGCTGGTGCTGAGGAGGTGGTGCTGCACTGATGTTGAGGTAGTGCTGCACTGGTAGTGAGATGGTGCTGTGCTTGTGCTGCGGTGGTGCGCTGATGCTGAGGCGGTTCTGTGCTGGGACGGAGTGATGCTGAAGTGGTGCGGAGCTGGTGCTGAGGAGTGATGCTCACTTTGTGCTGCTGAAGTGGTGCTGAGTGACACTGACTGATGCTGAACTAGCGCTGCGCTGATTATGTGGTGGTGTTGCACTGTCTACTTGCAGGATATATTGTTAAGTAACCTCATATTACATGCCACGG
Organism: Triturus cristatus; assembly: GCF_964204655.1. NCBI lineage: Eukaryota > Metazoa > Chordata > Amphibia > Caudata > Salamandridae > Triturus > Triturus cristatus. The sequence continues at coordinate 847,719,436 of NC_140583.1, read as the reverse complement.
TCGGAGAGCATGTGGAGGCATCCCTTGATATTGGTTTTATTTAATGAAAGAAAGCATCAAAAGTTGAAAGAGCGCAACTTCCATTTTCATAAAACTGAACAATAACAGCATGTTTACCTCTTTAATTGTTTCCAAATAATCATGCTGTCAAAAGCACAATATAAATAGGTTGATCCTTCTGTTGGCCGTCTTCTTAAACTACACTTCCATTAGGTATCTATATTATATAAAATGTAAAGATCTGAGCTAATAAACCAAAAATGTTCTAGGATGAAAAACAACATAGACTCTGGCTGAAAAAGCGTTCGTGAAACCAAAGACAGTTGAAAGGAAAACAAGATAAGGCCTTGATTTGCAGTCCTCGGCTGACCGAGTTCAGAAAGCCAAACAAGTGAAGGCAAAAGAAAAAGAAAAAGTAGTGTGCCGAAACTAACATAAATGTCCGATAGTGAAATGATCCATGTAACAGGGCCAGTCTCCAGGGTCTGACCAAAACAGCAAAAGGAGGGACAAATGTAAACTATTCACCAATAAAAACAAAGGAATTGTGAAAGGCTCATGAATGAAGGAATAAAACCGGAAGGGAGTGATGAAAGCCCATACAGTAGAACCCGCATGTCTAGAGAGACAGCGCATGCGCTGCCTATGTAAGACACCTAAAAAGACTGATCACTATGATGACCTTTGACTCCACATGGAATGCAGTGGTAGGGAAATTGTGCTGAACATTTGTACCTCACATATTTCACATGTGTTTGGACATTACATGCAGTATGCATTATAATTTGAAGGTTATAAACTACAACACTTATTTGAAAGGAAAGAATTGCAATCCAACGAGTTATTATGCAGCAAAATATGCAACAATATTCTGTCAACAAAAGATTTAGTTTAACGAATGTCAATAGTTTGTGTTTTTGTATAAATACAGAAACATTTTTTTCATTAAAAAATATTGAAAATACTGAAAGAAAGGTTACTAATAATTTATTACTCCGATATTTAAATGTAGTTCATCTTAAATATTTCAAACCACGTTTATCTTCTTGACAGAAGTAGAAGCCTCATACAATTTATAATTTCTACAAAAATTAAATTATCTACTTACAGTACGATTTCCATACCGGCGGTCTGTATTCATCATTATCTGAAAGATAATACCAAATATTAAGGTATACTTCGACTTGACTATTTTTCTGCAAATAACTAATACTGTGTCTTGTGGTATTAATTTAGCATTAAACACATTTTATTAACTCGAAAAATAAAATCAATAATTTTACTCTTTTACATATACTTTGTGAAGAAAGACACACACATATTTATATATATATAGGCACAAACATTACTCCACTTTGCTGGGGGCCTCCAACTCTGCAGGGCGGGCTCACAGGCAGGAATGGAGAATCCTGTTTGAATTTGGCACACAAAAAAGAAGAACGGAGCCCACAGCTTCGGCATCACTTCATGCTGAGACTTTATTGCTCTGGTTAGCGTGGCAGCAAAAACCAACTCATTAAATACCTTACGCGTTTCGGCGCCTTGCTCACAGGTGAGTTGAATTAATAGATATAGATATCTCAATCATAAACTAACTTCCCACACACTGCACATTCACAAGTACAGGTACAGCAACCGCCACCAGTCCCGATATGCATTTCCATTTTGAAGTCATATCAATAAACTTTAGCCGTTTTCATTCTTTATAGAATCCATATTCGGTCATCTCCAAAGCTCCCAAATCATGTCATATTTATACTCTAAAAGTCACTAATAAATCAGAAAAAACTTACCACTTGCAGCTCACTCAAAGATGGTTTTAATAGGATGATTATATCACCGATGAGGCATGAAATCTGGGACAAACTAGCTCCAGCAGCAGAAGTCACCTCTGCTTTCAGCTTCTTCTAACAGATCTATCTTCAGGGACAAATCTACACCTTAACTGGTAATCAATGTGCCAACCATGTCACACCCCTTGCATCAGACATCTTTGCTCCAACAATATTTGCAGGCTGTTTTTATTGAATGGGGGGTTATAATCGGTCTTCCTCTATATGGGGCAAGCATAGGTGCCAGATCTGAGTGCTAAAGTGACTTGCGTCTAATCAAACGTGGTGCCTACACAACCATGCATAACCTCTTGGACCTCTGGGTGTCCTTCTACCCATCCTCTGATGATTATTTTATCACTGCGGCCTTACACAATTGTCATTTGATTTATTTTTTCTCCTCTATGAATAGTGTACTCTTATGGTACACTATTCAAAACATTGTTAATGTTAATGTTATTGACATTTCTAGAGCGCAAACTGCTACCCGAAAGTGTCCTGGCGCTATACCGGATGTCCTGCATTGGCCTAAACGTGGGAGGAGTAGTGAATAGTCATTAGGCAGTGAGAAACCATGTTTTCAGGGCCTTCCTGAAGTCCAGAAGATTTCTCATGCGTCTAAGAGGCAAAGGGAGGTCATTCCTTGCTTTGCCACACCAGTTAGCTTTTTTTACAAAGGGTACTGAAACTAATTTCCAGGCTATGCCCTTTACTCCGATCTCTTGCAGCCGGTCCATCAGTACAACATGACATACCATATCAAAGGCCGCAGAGAGGTCCAGCATAATCATGGCAGCTTTTCCTCCCTGGTCCAATGTAGACCTGATTTCTTCAGTGGATTTGAAACATTGCTACTATATGTTAAAGACCAAAAGAGCACACACATACTTCAAATAAGATTTAAATCCATTTTTCAACAACTCTTTCACAGGACGTAGAGTCTGCCCAAGTTTTGCTCCTAAGACAGCAAAGGTAAGGAGCACTGAGTTTTACATGTACAACTGTAATTGTTGGATCTAGGTTTCGCCAGCTGAAATATGTCAGGACTGGGGGTGCTCTTTGCAAGTGTCCTTATATCGCCTGGTGCTTACCTTTTGCTGTCTGGTATTAATAATGCCGATATTGGTGAGTTTATCCAATTTCTTCTCCACCAAGGTTGGTACCCCCAAATACCTAAAAATAAGCCTAAATAGTCTGGCTATTCTATAGCCCGTCATGGGAAAATAACCAGTCCACAGAAAAACTTCAAATAAGAGCATAAGACTTGAGCAGGTGTCTGGAATTTTTCAAACTAAGTCTTTGTCTCTCAAATTTACCAATAAAATACAAGTAGTCCTCAATGTTCTTCTAAATAATATTAATCAGAAAGCAGGGATATTTTAAAGAGAGGAATGCGCTCAACTAAGAAATGAATCTCTTATTGAACATCCTCAGAGAGGCGCTAAGGTATTTCTAGAGGATTGAGAGCAAGCCATTAACCTCATAGTCACCCTAGCTATTGATTTTCTTAAGAACGCTTAACCCAAGGTGACTTCAATTCTTAGCTCTGTTAATGTCACATTTCTTACAGCTTCCACCTTTGTCAAGCCCCTAAACAGGAGTATCCAACCCCTCATATCTTGAGACCACATGGCCATTTTGTAACTGCACGATAATCCTCGCATATCCACAACACAATGGCATTAAAGAACCCTCATCTTGCAAAAGCTAACTTTGTGAAACGAGAGAAACTCTGGTGCAATCAGTCGGAATCTAAAAATATTACAGAAAATAAGTACACCAAAAAATTATATATTACTGGTTAAAGATTCATACCTTAACCACACAAATGGATGACACATTCCATTTAAAATCTATTTGAAAATTTAAAAATACACCCCAAATCCAGTATCTATAACAGATCTTACATTTGATCAGACATATCAAAACACTGACCTCTTCTTTATGACAAAATTCAAAATCTGGTTAATGCCACCATGCATTATATTGAGGTGGTGACTAAAACATAGCTTTAAAGGAACCAGATATCTATTTCTAGACCCACCTAATATTAAAACTATATGCAGTAGAACTGACCTCTCACAGCTCAACATAATTAATCTGTTCCTCTGACAAGGAAAAAATCATTGGCAGACCCACAGCACAATAAAGACAGCAGACAGCTCCATGAAACAACTCTCCTTGGAGCCTGCAGAACTCATTATTATGCCCCTTACCATCACCGATTTGTTAGCCTAGTCAAATAAAAAACGGGTATGCAACCAACTTCTGTGCTTTGTGGCTTAACACAAACCATTACATGAGAATCAAAAGAAATTCAGAAGGGGCTGCAGTATGGAAACAGCCACCCTGCAAAACATCACACTGCAGAACTGTGTCTAATGGATAATTTCCAAGTCCGCTATGTTGATCCAACCCAACCTGTCTGCAGCATTCGACACAGTAGACCATGAAATCCAACTCTGCACCATGACCAACTGAAGAGGCAATTGTGGTATGAATCTTGGCTGATTCTCGCCATTCCTCACGATGGACTGCTCTAAGTTCATATCCATGCCAATGTCCATCCAGAGTTCCACAAGGCTCCTTGTACCACATAACTATTTCTAATCTATGGTTTAAACTCATAGGAGACTTGGTTAGGTATCACAGTTAAAAAAATATACAGACAGCAAACACTTTAATAGAAATTTATAGGACAAAAGAAAATACAGCTCATTGACCCCCTCACAAAAAGTCTGGCTCCTATAGAGGACTGGTAATCTCCACAAAGGGAAGAGTGAAGATAAATTATAATCAAGGGTGTCAAAATACTATGTGGTACCTTTCTATCTTTCAGATAAAAGAGAGGACACAAGGAGCAGGATTGCCCCATGTATGGATCATCATATTACCCAAAGCAGCCTCAGGAATTCAGGTAATCCTATCACCAAGACACAAGAAACACAAAGAGTCTGGATGCCAGCTCCACGCATGGATCATCCAAGCACCCGGAAACAATGAAAACTATAAGAGCCCTAGCACTCCCCATTGTCATACCAGTACACAAGTGCTACAGAGCAGACCACAGTAGCACTCCTGTGAAATGCAACTGAACACACAAGGCTCACTCTTGAGAAGGCACAAGAAGTTTGCAGCACTTTATTACAATCTACTAAGCACTTACAAGGCTCACACTTGTGGCTACTACAGCACCACAGACCCTAAAATAGGAAGTTACATACTTGCAAGAAGACCAATTCTACATTAGACTGGAGCACTACCTTCAGTCAAAGTGAGCAAAACAAGACTCACGCCTGAGAAATCACATGATAAAAAAAACCTTAGGACACAGCCCTCAAAGTTAACAGTACTCTATATTAATCCAGCAGAAAAAACTCATGCCTATTGGCAGATCAGGGGGCAGGAAAAGACCCCTCGATGGCGTAGCATTGATAGGTTTTGTCCTGAAGCAGAGTTTGTTCACTGTGCCACACACAATATGTAGCCTAACAGATTATGTTGGCTGCTTCTTGGGGCAGAGTATGGCAGACTTCCATGGTGTGGGTCGTTTCATGCAGAGGTACACATCAGCTGATAATTGGCAAAAGCTGCACTAATAGCCTCAAGATCTGACAATGCTTCACATCGTAATTTTGCGGTGCTTATTTCATCTTGAATATAGTCAGAAATTGGTTATTACACAAAAGATTCATTGGTTCACTAGATGGCCTGACGGGCATCCTGTTGTTCTAATGACAGGACCGTTGACATTTCTTTTCCTCTGTGCATTTTTTATTGTAAATTCATTCATAAAGTATTATGCTGGATAAACTGGCATTTCACATTACCTTATTTTAGTCTGACAGGATGGTGGGCATTAGTGAAGCCGCATGGTGCATTGAGGGAGGATGATGTAACTTTAAAAAACGTCAAGTTTCAGGAAGATGAGCAGAGATGTAAACCCATCATTGGGAGTTTGACTTTTTCAAGGCTGGCCTAACTCTTGTGACAGGTGAGCAACAAAACATAGTTCTTTTAATTCTAAAGTATGAGATTATGTAGTCTAATAAACTGACCTGCATTTTTCGAGCCTTGAAATAGTACTAAGACTACACTACCCCTTGTATGCATCTCTCTCTAACGCCATTGTGTGAAATGTCACTACAAAAAGAACCTAGGATAAAGAAGTGAAATGTCTTCTGTCCACTGCATAACGTACACATCGTGCAGGTTCTTTTAGGAATTACGTTTTTCAATTGAAAAATATTCCATTTACATTGATAACCATATTGTCCTACTGACTCTTATCACACTACCTGTAATTGTCGTTTACTGGCTATCACATATTAGCAGGGCCACTGGAATTATGCAATTGTGCTGCCACTGTGTTTTCCCCATAATTACAGATTTGCTGCATTTGCCACATAATTCATCATCTGCTACATAATCTGCAGATTTTAACGGGAAAAAAATGTATCTAGCTCAAAAGTTACTAAAAACACAGCGACACGTGTTGCCCTGCAGTGGATAGCCCTTTGCAAAGGTCGACTGGTCACCTTTCTGCTGCTTATGGTTCTATTTAGGCTTTAAACTGGTACTAATGAGGGGCAACCAATGCCCAGACAGTATTAACAAGTTTAAAAATGATAAAATAAAATACTACCACAAAATGTGTTGCATGGCGCAGCATAATTTAATGAGCACTGCCACATGATTTGGCCTTCGCCTTCCACATAATTCCAGTGGCACTGCATATTAGGTACTATGTCTAATCAAGCTAATTCTCACTTTTGCTGCTAACAATATTGCGAAATGGCTATTTTATCGACTTTTTACAATATCTAACCATGTCCGCCATCACACTTCGTCTCAAGAGTGCAACCTTTTCTTCAAATTTTTATGCATCATGTTGGTTTTTTACTCAATGCCTCAGTCAAATGATGAGCCTACATCTCATTTGTGGTCACCCGACTCCATACATGAAGGCCATGTCCACTCAATGTCTGGGAACTACTTTCTCGTTGCACATCACCCTTCTCGTTTTTCTCCTTAAACTACGAGCCAACCAAGCCTTAGTTTCCCCAACAGAGAAAAGCAACCCTTTTAGGTCTGACTCGACAGGGCAGATGTTCTTCTGATCTATTATAAACAATTCTTTGGCCCACGCAAGTATTTAACTTTCACTTTATGCTATTGGCTAACTGGCGTATCATTCTACCTTTTAGGAAGTGCTTCCTTTGGAATGCAGGAGGAACTATTTCACATTTGAAAAGTACACTTAATCATCACCCTGTTTGTCACATTCAGTTCTTTATTCACCTATGCGCATTCCGTACAGAAAGCAATCATTATTCATCATTTTTTTGTATTGGCAAAGTCAATAGATTAGGCCTTAATCCAAAGGTCATGTGCGCATGCTTGTGAGTGTAGGCGTTAGTGCATTAGAGCCAGACTTCTTGGCTTTGCCAGTACTGTTTCCTGATAGACACTTATTAGAAGTTCTGTTTTAACCAAGATTGTGTTTCTGGGAAGCTATAACGATAGTAGGTCTATCAAAATAACATGATTATATATTAAGCTAGAAAGTGCCATAAAATAAATCAGAAACTAAATATAGGACAAGCAGCACCGCTGTGTTTTTTTTAAATTTGCTTAAATAAGTACATTTGTTCCAGGCTTCTAAGATAAAACTGCAGAGACGGCAGAATGGGAAACATTCTTTAATTTTTTGAACCTGCTTTCTTTCCTTTCAGGCACATCAATAAACTGAATGTCAGAAGCAGCCGAATTGACATCATGCAGCATTTGACTTGCAATGGCATGACAGGGTTGAGCACTCGCCCCACAACTATCAAAAGTGGAAACTAAAGAAAGACAAGCATTGGCATAGCCAATAGGTCTCTCCTTTGGGACTTTATAAGTGCTTAGCCATGCAACAGTTGATGTTGTTGCACCAAGGATATTGTGCTGCATAACTAAACACTTATAAGGTCTCAAAGGCGAGACCTATTGGCTATGCCAATGCTTGTTCTAAAATATCATGCCACTTGATTTTTCTTTCAGATCACATTAACTGAATTCCAGGTGATGAATGTTGTATTAAAGTCAGGAAGAATGGCAGTTCTTGTTGTTCCTGTTTCTAAGAGAGGAGGGGCCAATTATTGATGCTTTTCATTATTAGATTCAACAGAGAACATTTCGTCAGCTTGTCTTCAGCTGCATGTAGGTTAGGTTAGGGGAGCAGTATCCGTTAATCAAGATTTATGCCAGCTTTCGTAGAAGTATAGGTTAAAGACACATATATTTCAGGTGTCTCTGAGTTTCAAGCATGGATGTTTTCTTAAAGCAGATTATGTTCTGCCTCACGTTTATGCACTTACACTTTACCTCCGATGTCTGTTAGGAGCCATTTCAGAATCAGAAGGAATAGTAAAAGAAATCATATGCTCAAATTTGTAGATTCTGGTAATCCTACCTGTTCTCGGTTCGATCAAGTCCTTTTCGAAATCAATGGATGTCAGCCAGTGATGTGTGCTAGTGGCACACATTTTTAAAACTTTTCTGCTTGCTCTCATTTCAGGTTGGATTACTCAAATCTTATTCGTAAATGCCTCTCATTTTTGATGGCTGATGCCTGTAGTGTTATGCGTGCGCAACATGAAGGGCATACCACTCCTGGGGGAAAACATGTGGGACCCCATTATTAAGAAAGAGTTGGTGGGTGGGTCCGTGTGACATGAACCAAAGTTCATAGACACAGACCAGTAAACCATGTGAGAATGCCAAGTGCTGCAGTTATATTTTGCCTTTTACAGTGAAACGCCACATAATGGGTGAAGATGGTTCTTGGGCGGCACACCCAAATACTGCATGGCAGTCCGTACACCCAAATACTACACCAGCCCGCACACCCAAATACTGCATGGCAGCCCGCTACATGTATGGCAGTCCGTACAACCTGCCACCCAACGATGGAGTGGCGACTGCCCGCCCACATGCGGCCGGCATCCATTGGCGGACTCTGCGAGCTTGGGGGTAGTGCTTCCAGTACTGAAGAGGCGTCCCTTTAGTGGCCCGATGAAAAGGGAAGAAGTGAGGAGTGTGGCGTCAGCCACGACGCCCTTGGCTGGTGAGTCAAGCAGAGTGCGGCCCAATGAGTAAACTGCTCACACACAATAGGCCAGGCGGTGTCTCAGTCGCCAGAAGGCACATTGCACAAGAAAGTTATTTAAAAACAGTGTAAGAAGGCATACACTGTTGTAGATCCGATTGTCAACAAGATACAAAGGATGAGGACACCAATGTTCCCTACTAAAGCCACTCCCTCTTTTAGGAAAATATCGATATGAATACAGAAGTCCTCTTTTCCTTGCCTGTCGTTGCCCACCAATCCTCTTAACAAGTCATCTCTCTCCCAAGTCTATGGAGGGAACAAACAAAATAAAAAATGATCCTCTTGTCGGTTTCTGAATGTTGAAATGCACGCAATAACAGTGGGAATACAAAAGTGGCGAGGGTGAAAAACCTACGGTGTTCACAAAACGGGATTGAGAGCGTTTCTCTGAAGTACAGTCAAGAAGAGGTGTGTCCAAAGAACCTCTACCTGATTAGCCATGCACAAGTTTTAGCAACCTGAACGAATATTCTAGGCAAATTGGAGAAGGTTGACCAGTAGAACTCGGGCACACTCAGACTGCTAACCACATCAAACCGTATATTCATGCCAGAAAACTATCATAAAACAGAGTTCCCAGCATCTCTACTCTCATGCTAGCTTGGCTAAGGAAGCGCCACGGTGTTTTTGGGGTCACTACTGACAGCCACGACACCCAATAGGAATATTCAACAGAGTATGTCATTGGGCGCGATAACCAACCATGGATAAAATAGTCGCTTGGGCCCGCCTCCACGGTCGAAAGATAGGTGGCGCATAACTCGACCCCGAATTGAGGAATAGCACTGGTAAAAGTACTAAAGAGTGCAAGGCAAGAACATGAAAGGTAGGGCAATGTGGTTTGTGTGCTAGCCGGTGACGTATTCAGTTTGTGAGGTCCCAGTTTAGAAATAAGGGAATGTGGATGAAAGAAAAAAATATTTTTTGCCTGCTAAGCAGCATTTAATTGACCAATGGCAGGAACTGATTTTTGTAGGCATACAAAACAGGCAACGAATTACGCATCTTGGAGAAAGAAAAAAAGATTGGATTACTAGACAACATAGATTACAGCACTTCGTTCGCACTACAGAACAAGCACGCGAAAGACCATGAAAGCGATCACGTTCGCAGGGACGCGCTGCATTGGAGAGGCGGAGCGAGGCTCGTGCACTTGTGCGCGTAATCACAAGCTGGTGGCCAAGCCTTTGGTAGCACTTTTAAAACCCGCTTACAAAATGTCTCGCAGAGCAACACATGCGCTGACTCAGCTAGACCTAAAAACTGGGTCCCCAGAACACTGTTCATTTTGTTTTCCTGCTACTGCCATTATGATTCCTGAAACTATGAAGAGCAAGGACAGTGCCAGGTGTATCAAACACCAAGCAAGGGGTATCAACAGCTACTAGCGGGTACATATGGTGGGAGTCACTCCACTCTTTCTCTGTGGAAAGAATGTGAGTCTAGTGGACAGCACCGCAGACTCATGCCTCAGTCACTGCATTAGGTGCTCATGTCCCCAAGCTGCACTGAGCAGCTGAGCCACAAGGTCAAGCTAAAACGCCAACCTCTTCTGCAAACTCCCACGATGGTAAAAAACAGGCATCTTTTTTTACGGGTTTTCAAACCCAACATGCAGAACTATATTCAGTTTCAGGAGCATAAGGAGTGCATTCTCTACTGAAGGCATTCATTCTGCACAATATGGTACAGCAGCTGCTGCCACTCAGTTGGAATGCTCTCTGGATACATATGCACTGTAGATTTCTAACAGCTGATCATAACAAAGTAGAAAAAAACTGAGACCTAACCGAAAATACAAGCACGAAGGTATTTTATAATATTAAAAACCTGGTCATTACACATGAACATATTCTCCGACTCACAAGCATCTACGTTTTCTAAGAGAGAAAGGGACAAAGTTTTAATTATAATCTTCATAACTCCACGTCCAAATGTTTTTTTGTTAAAATTCCAAACTGTAGGACAGCATTGCCTGCACTAGGGACAGCCCACCACGTATCCAATTGTGAAAAGAAGAGGCACCCAACACCTTACAACATTCTAATTATGGGCTCCGACATTTTCTGTGCCCTTTTGCTTTAGATTTCCTTGAAGAGGCGGATGCCACGTGACCTCGTGATCATTTGGAAAACTTTTTAGAAACACTACAGAGGCACTTTGGTTCTACTCACATGTTGGTTACCTTGAGTACAACATATGCTTAGGCATAATTTGTATGCCTGCACCCAAAGAGACAGAGTAGCGTCTAAAATGTTATTTGTCTCTTGCCCAAATTCCCACATTCCACGCATTCTCTCACGAACTACTAAATCTTGTTATCCACTCTTGGCCACTAATAGGAATCCTTAACTCTTTTCTTGGTCTTAACTACCACATAATGTCCTTCATGACATAACTCTAGGATTCTCCTTAAAATGTCTGGGGGCAAAAGCTGCTCTCCTTAAATCAGCATCCCTTCGCTCTAACACTGCCATCTCGGACTTCACTTCTGAAAAAGCTGTCAATTCATCAACACACATCTTTATCGGCCAACACTTAACTACAAATTCTTTCACCAGTGTCATGCTTGTATCTGACATCTAACTATCCTTCCACAGTTTTTATACCATTCAAATGTTTCTCTCAAAGACCAGCAATCTGACATTCCTCCCACTTGTTCAATGGTACTGCCTTAATCACAAACGGAGAGCGAGTCCGGAATTCAGCAATTTTGTTCTTAACCCTAGGTACATTAAGTATTATTGTAATTGTTATCTACAGCCTCAAACACATTTATGCAATTAAATTAAATGAAAAAACATTTATATAGCGCATGGCTACCCGGGAGCATACCAGCGCTGGGCAATACTAGAGAGAAGAAGCAGAAACTAGGGAAACAGTAATATCTTCAATTGTTTATGGAAGGCAAGATGGCTAGATTCCCTGCGAAGATACAGAGGCAAAGAGTTCCAGAGTTTGGAAGCGTTATACGAGAAATGACAGCCACCACTTCTGGCCTTCTTGATCCTAGGGACCTCAACCAAATGAAGCTCATCCGAGCGCAGTTTCCTGTTGGCCTTATAGGGGTGAATCATGGCTGAGTTTATCGGTGGCCCATTCCCTTGCAGGGATTTATGGACAATGCAAAAAGCCTTGAAGCTAATTCTTTCCTGCACCAGAAGCCAATGAAGGGAGTGTAGTGCAGGTTTTGCAGACTGGCGATTGGACACTCCCATCAGCAATCTGGCTGCACAGTTCTGTACGGTCTGGAGTTTCATGACTACTGCGATTGGGGCACCCAGATATAAAGCGTTTCCATAGTCTATCCTGGTAGGAAAGCAATTGAACTAGTATTTTTTGGGCTTGAAAAGGGAGAAGAGGAAGCACTTTGTGGGCCATTCTGAGCAGGCCATAACAAGTGGCCGCTGTCTTCCTGGCCTGCACCCTGAAGGTCAAGTTCTGATCTACCCAGATGCCCAGGCTCTTTATCTTGGTCTTAGGGACCGGTATTGGGCACATGCACGCTTGCCACATGGTGCTGGATTTAAAACTTAAAGGATTGCCCAGGATCATGAGCTAAGTTTTTTCACCGTTAAGCTTAAGGTGAGACACACCCATCCACTTAGATACTTCCTCAAGACATGAAAAGAGGCCATTAGACCGCTGATCTGCTTAGTTCAACGCTACAACTAATTGACAATCATCGGCATAGGTCACCATGTGGATCCCGAAGAGGGCTACAATATCCGCCAGCGGGGCCATATAAACATTAAAAAGAAGTTGGGCTCAGTGATGAGGGTTTTGAGACAGTGTCCCCCTCGAAAACCTGGAAGAATCTTCCCTCCAGAAAGGAACACAGCCATTGCAGCGCAGTATTAAACAAACTAGTCCTACCAAGAACTTTGACTAGCAGTATGCAGTCAAACTGTAGTAACACAGGAGATCCCCATGTGAACTGGCAGAAGCATTTTAAACCCCAAATTAAGGCCGATTCCTCTTTCTCTATTACGGAGTACATTTCTTCTGTAAGAGTCAAGAAGCAAATGCAATGACCACTTCCTTTCAACTAACCACTAATTGAGATACGGCCAACCCCTTGCATCTCACATCTCTAATAACAATACATTTACAAGCAGGATCTAAAGCATTAAGAGGGTGAGCCCCAGAAATATCACTGTTAACATTGTAAAACACCTAACACTCCATAGACCATAGAGGAATATTTTTAGTTCTAAGCAATTGTCTGAAGGCAAAAGAAAATTCTGCAAAACTCAGCACACATTTTGCACAGAATTTAGCCATTTCCAAGAATGCCTGCACTTTTAGTCTTTGTTCTTCGGATAAGGTGCTCTTTGAATAGCTTCCAATAGTTATTTTTTTTACTTTATTCGGTGCCTGCGGATTTCAGGTCCTAAATAAGTAACATTTTGTCTTACAGATTTTCCCTTACTGTTTCCCACTGTTATTTGCCTTTAAGTTTCTGAAATCTACATACAAAAACATACTTGATCCTTCGCACATCCTGCCAGTGCCAAAGAGGACTCTCGATCCAACTCACGGCTCTTTTATACTGGTGGGCTAAAGTTTGTATAGCTCTTGCTTCACCTCATACCTTATTGACATGAGAATGTTTCTCACCTTATGAATGCAAGGCTTAACATGATCTTTTTACCCAATGTGATGAGTAAACCATATCAGCCTGCCTATTTTCCCTGAAAATACTCGGGGGAGCTCTTCCAACACTCTTTTTCATGCTTCCACTGTCTGCCCCCTCCACCCCAAAGCACTGGTTCTGGGCTATTGGGTTCCAAAATCTCATCCATTGATTCTTGATCTACTCACCCAAGAGCAAGAGGAGCTTGAGCAGCAGCAAACTGTTTACCTTCTGCCTTCCTTTCCAACAGGAGCCTTCTAAATCTTAGAAGTTCAATCACCCCACCCCCGTTAAACTCTTCAGATTTATGTCTGAGGCTCCAACACCTTCCCCAGTTTGTTCATAAACCTTTCCTCCCAATCTTTTTTATGGACACTATTGTAGGGGGAGCTTGAAAACGCTATATGCATCTTAATGCCACTGAAAGGCATCTCACATTCAAGATTTTATGGCATGACACGGAGGCCAACATTATGCAAATTTCCTTTATTGCGCAGCTCACAGAGATCTAGAACTTCATAAACATTCCAACATAGTATATAGTCCATGTGCACGTAGTCATCTTCCTTCTTTGTTGCTGCTGCTCACAAGATAAGTGTCACTTTTTTATGCTCTTTGTTAACTGTCCATGTTATAGTTTGATTGGTTTGTTTTCCTATCTGGGGTGATTGTGCCCCCTTCCCCTTATTGATATGCTCTTCTGTTACCCTATTTATCCCATCCATGACATAGGTTGTGCGTCTCCCACTGGTTCAGAGCGCGGATTGTCTGTCTCCCAATCGTTCATTCCTTCTACTCTTGTTGGTTGTATAAATTATCTATTTACGCTTATTCCGGACCTCTTTGCGTCCCATAGTGGTCCAGGTACCCCTCTCTCTGACGTTTCTCTCCTTTTGCCCGTATTTTCTTGATTCGGGGCCTCACTCAATCAATCAATCAATCAAAGGCATTTATAAAGCGCACTACTCACCCGGAGGGTCTCAAGGCGCTGGGGGGGGGGGGGTCCGCTACTGCTCGAACAACCAGGTCTTGAGCTTCTTCCTGAAGGAGAGGTGGTCTTGGGTCAGGCGTAGTTCGGTGGGGAGGGCGTTCCAAGTCTTGGCGGCCAGGTGGGAGAAGGATCTACCTCCTGTTGTCGCTCTGTGGATGCGGGGGACGGCTGCGAGGGCGAGACTGGTCGAGCGGAGGTGGCGTTTGGGAGCGTAGAAGTTGAGGCGGCTGTTGAGGTAGGTCGGGCCTTGGTTGTGTAGGGCTTTGTGTGCGTGGGTGAGGAGCCGGAAGGTGATTCTTTTGTTGATCGGGAGCCAGTGCAGGTCTCTCAGGTGTCTGGAGATGTGAGTTCGTCTGGGGACGTCGAGGATGAGTCTCGCCGAGGCGTTCTGGATCCGCTGGAGTCTCTTCTGGAGCTTGGCGGTGGTACCGGCGTAGAGGGCGTTGCCGTAGTCCAGTCGACTGGTGACGAGGGCCTGGGTGACTGTTTTCCTGGTCTCGGTGGGGATCCACCGGAAGATCTTACGTAGCATGCGCAGGATGTTGAAACAGGACGAGGAGACGGCGTTGACCTGTCTGGTCATGGAGAGGGAGGAGTCCAGGATGAAGCCCAGGTTGCGTGCGTGGTCTGTCGGTTTGGGTGCGTTGCCCAGGGCAGGGGGCCACCAGGAGTCGTCCCAGGCGGAGGGTGAGGAGCCCAGGATGAGGACTTCCGTCTTGTCTGTGTTCAGTTTCAGGCGGCTGGTCGTCATCCACTCGGCCACGTTTTTCATCCCTTCGTGTAGGTTGGCTCTGGCGGTGGCGGGGTCGTTGGTCAGGGAGAGGATCAGCTGGGTGTCATCGGCGTAGGAGATGATGTTCAGGTTATGTTGGCGTGCGATGGCCGCAAGGGGGCTCATGTAGACATTGAAGAGGGTGGGGCTGAGCGAGGAGCCCTGAGGGACGCCGCAGGTGACTTCCGTGGCTTCTGATCTGAACGGGGGCAGGCGGACTCTCTGTGTCCTTCCGGTGAGGAAGGAGATGATCCATTCCAGTGCCTTCTCCTTGATCCCGACGTTGCTGAGGCGCTGCACTAGGGTGCGGTGGCAGACAGTGTCGAATGCCGCGGAGAGGTCCAGGAGGATGAGGGCCGCTGTTTCTCCGTTGTCCAACAGGGTTCGGATGTCGTCTGTGGCAGCGATGAGGGCGGTCTCGGTGCTGTGGTTGGCCCGGAAGCCTGACTGGGAAGGGTCGAGGGAACCGGTCGTCTCGAGGAAGGCTGCCAGTTGCTTGTTGATGGTCTTCTCGATGACTTTGGCAGGAAACGGGAGGAGCGAGATGGGGCGGTAGTTCTTGAGTTCGGTGGGGTCCGCCGTTGGTTTCTTTAGTAGAGCGCTGAGTTCGGCGTGCTTCCAGCTCTCAGGGAAGGTGGCGGTGTTGAGGGAGGTGTTGATGATGTCCCGCAGGTGGGGTGCGATGACAGCGTCGGCCTTGTTGAAGATGTGGTGAGGGCAGGGGTCGGTTGGGGAACCGGAGTGGATGGAGTTCATCGTGCTGATGGTGTCTTCGAGGTTGATCGGTGTCCAGGAGTTGAGGGTGGTGGTGGGGGGCGTTGGTTTGGTCGTGGGGAGCGTTGGTTGTGTTCTGAAGCTGTTGTGTATGTCAGCGATCTTGTTGTGGAAGTAGGAGGCGAGGGAGTTGCAGAGGTCTTGCGATGGGGTGATGTCGTTGGTTCCGGCGTTGGGGTTGGAGAGCTCTCTGACGATGTTGAAGAGTTCCTTGCTGTTGTGTGCGTTGTTGTCCAACCGGTCCTTGAATGCTGTTTTCTTGGTGGCGTGGATCAGTTGATGGTGCCTTCGGGTGGCGAGCTTGAGGGTAGTCATGTTGTCCGGCGTTGGGTCTCTTCTCCATGCTTTCTCGAGGGCTCGGCAGTTCTTCTTGGAGCTCTTGAGTTCGTCGGTGAACCAAGGGGCCTTCTTGCTTCCGGGTCTGCTGGGTGGGGTCCTCAGAGGGGCGAGCTCGTCCGCGCAGGTGGAGATCCATTTCGTGAGGTTGTCGGCGGCTTGGCTGGGGTTCGGTGAGCTGGCGGGAGGGTGCTGGCTCAGGGATGTGGTGAGTTGTTCGGCTGTGATCTTGTTCCAGCTTCTTCGTGCGGCCTGTTGCTGGTGGTGGTGGACCGTGGTTCTTTTGAAGGTGAAGTGGATGCAGCTGTGGTCCGTCCAGTGGAGTCCAGTGGCGTGGCTGAAGGAGATGTCTTTGCTGGACGAGAAGATGGCGTCGAGTGTGTGTCCGGCGAGGTGGGTGGGGGTGGTCACCAGCTGCTTGAGTCCGAGGGTGGCGAGGTTGTCAAGCAGGGTGGTGGTGTTGCGGTCGTTGTTGTTCTCCAGGTGGAAGTTGATGTCCCCGAGGAGGATGTAGTCGGCCGAGGGGAGGGCGTGCGGGCTGATGAAGTCGGCGATGTCTTCGCTGAATTGAGTGCGTGGTCCCGGGGGTCGGTAGATCAGGGTGCCTCTGAGGGTGGTCTTGGGGTCGGTGTGGATCTGGAAGTGCAGGTGTTCGGCGGATGTCAGGGTGTTGTCGGCGTTGGTCGAGATACGGATGGTGTCTCTGTGGATGATGGCGATGCCTCCTCCAGTCTGGTTGTCGCGGTCTCTCCGGATGATCTTGTAGCCCTCTGGGACGGCGATGGCGATGTCGGGCGCTGAGGAGTCGTTCATCCAGGTTTCCGTGAGGAAGGCAACGTCAGGAGCTGTGGTGTCGAGGAGGTTCCAGAGTTGAACGGCGTGTCTGTGGACGGAGCGGGTGTTGAGCAGGATGCACTTGAGGTGGTTGCTGCTGGTGTTCGGCTTGGCGGGTGCTGGTGCGGGGCAGGTCCGGATGCAGGTGAACTTGCAGGTGAGGCAGCTGAAGGGTCCGTGGGTGCGTCTCGGGGTGGCTCGGTAGCACCCGGGGGTTCGGCCGGTGTTGAGTGCGTTGAGGGTGGCGGCATCGTAAGTCAGGCGGGTGGGCTGGGGTCTGCGGGGGCCAGGGGTCCTGGCACTGGGCGCGGCCCAGGCGCGGACGGGCGCAGACGGGCTTACCTTTGGCGCACCTTCGGCGCTCATTCGGCGCTCATTCGGTGCTCCCGCTGCGCGCGTCCGCTACGCGGTCGCTCTGGGGGCGTCATAAGAGGGGAGCCGGGAGGGAGGGTCTGCGGGGAGGCGGGGAGCGCGGGAACCAATCGGCGGGCGGGGGGGCGGGGTCTCGTGGGCAGCGGCGGGAAACCAGGGGGCTCGGTGGCGGCGCTTGGCGGCCCTGTGGCGGCTGGGGCGGCGCTCGGTAGCCCTGTGGTGGCTCAGGCGGCAGGCGGCAGCAGGAGGTCCAGCAGGTAAGGAGCAGGCGGGAGGTGTGTGAGCGACCAGGCCGAGGGCACAGTGGTCACACCTGGGACGGGGGAGAGGGTCCCCTTAAGAGGGGAGCCGGGAGGGAGGGTCTGCGGGGAGGCGGGGAGCGCGGGAACCAATCGGCGGGCGGGGGGGCGGGGTCTCGTGGGCAGCAGCGGGAAACCAGGGGGCTCGGTGGCGGCGCTTGGCGGCCCTGTGGCGGCTGGGGCGGCGCTCGGCGGCCCTGTGGTGGCTCAGGCGGCAGGCGGCAGCAGGAGGTCCAGCAGGTAAGGAGCATATGAAGCACTCCCCCTTCATATGGCGGGGGACTCGAGCAGGGACACAGCCGCCTCCGTATGATGCTCTTTATGGGCCTTCTCCGGTCCGTTCAGGCCGGAGGGAGCTCTTTGTGAATCGGGATCGGCATTTTTCAAATGCCGATCCCTTAGCGCGCCTCACTCTCGACGCCGTCTCCATGACAACCCTCCGGACTCGGCCGGAGCACGTCCGTGACCGGAGGGTTGCCTCGGCAACATTAATTACAATTAAAATCTCACCTCCGTAAGAGCTTCCATGCTCAAGGAGGAGCGTTTCGATTGCGATCTTTCTCCGCTTTCTTCAACGCGGATCGGAGCACATTGCTCGAGTGCTTTGCCGAAGTGTTCCTCACAAATGAAATAAAAAATAATTTAAAAAAAAAAAAGAAAAAAGGAGAGAAAGAGGGACAACAGGTCTCAGACTCCACAAGGTCATAATAACTAAAAAGGGACTAACTCCCTAAGCCCTCCATTAAAGGAAAGACCCTTCACATTTCAACTAATATGCACAATTTTTAAAGAAAAGACCCCTAGCAGGTATAAGCATCCATTTTGAGACCCAAATACATTCCAATAAGGGACAGACATTTTATACCCCTTATACTTCAAACTGTTTCGTCAGTTTAACTCCCACCACTCGTTTCTTACTTCAGAGTGCTTCTCTCTTCTTAGCAATGTCGTCAGATCCTTCATCCAGTACAATGGAAGACAAAATTGAGGGACTAATCAACCAAGCAATAAACAAGGTAATGGGGTCTTTGGACGACACCATTAACAAAAAAATTGAGAGTTTATCCAATAAGACCTGGACATCCACAACCTCACAGGGTGAACCCAAAAGGGACGGAACAAAGAAAAAGGCCATTTACTGACAACCCCCCCCCCCCCAAGGGTACCAAGAAAGTTAAACGCCTAAACCCTGCAATTTTGAGCTCACGCACTGGCGGTGACAATGATAGTGCCTCGGGCACAATAGATGGGCAGAGCAAAGGCCCGAATGTATCCATCCCCATTGACAGTGATGAAGAAGAGGTGGATGAGATCGACCTTTCCTACTCCTCAGACTTCGATTCAGAGGAGGAAGGCGAAATTATGGATACACCAGGGGAGGCATCTAAGGCCTCAGGGTCTATTATGGGAATCCTTGACCCCTTTGGAGAATACATGTTTGACCCACTTCTTATTAAACACCCCCTCTCCCCTGAGTGGGTCCCTTCTCAACACACCTTTCCTTTTGGCTCCGTAAGGAGATCCCTAAAGAAGTCAGATCACGACTTAGACCTGAGTGCCCTCGCCCCTCCCTCCCTGACAAGGTAGCTATGACCCCTGATTTAGATAGCAAAGTGGTGGCATTCATTGCCAAGACAGGGAGAGACCCGAGAAAAGGTCTTGACAAAGGACTGAAGTCCTGTCAGGATAGATTACTAGATATTACGGGTCCCCTGACCAAGATATTCGAACTGGCCGAAACAGCCTATCTTAATAACACTGCCGTAGACCCTAAAGAGCTGCGCCAACGGGCGCAAAGAGATCTGCCTTCTAGGCAACGCAAACACCGCTCTCTCAAATGAGAGACGGAAAAGTGTAGTCCTAAAGATTGACCCAAAGCGCGCTAACAAAGAAGGGGGTCCGACCTCCCAAGGACTTATCTTTGGAGAAGAATTTATCAAAGAAATGGCCAAATATGTTGGAGTATTCAATTCTATCCAAAAGTCTCAAAAAGACATTAAAAAAGTTTTCAATAATAGAGTTTTTACCAGGGCCGGGAGAATGCGGGGTCGATTCCCCGGCCGAGGAAACTTCTCATCAAGACCCTTCGTGGGACGCGGTGGAAGATTTCCCCATTCCGGCTTGCCAACCCAGTCCTCCTTTTATCCCCAGAGACAAAGGTTCCGTTCAAGAGGCTTCAGGGGTGATAGAAAACAAAGAGGTTTTTTAACAGGTAAGTCTAATCAAAGACCCTTTAGATACCCCTATAAAGGTGGGAGGGAGACTAGCCCTGTTTTGTGGGAATTGGAAAATGGTGACTCAAGATCCTTGGGTGTTAGATACAGTCAAGGGTTATCAAGGGTTACAAAATAGAGTTCATAGATTTACCGATTCAGGAGAGACTTCCCCGAGAAATTTGACTTTAAAAAAAGGACTCCGCTCTAGAGGTCAAGGACCTTTTCGCCAAAGGTGCGATCCGAGAAGGGAAAGAGATTGGCTTCATCAGCAATGTCTTTCTAGTAGAAAAGAAGGACAAAAAAATGAGACCTGTGATAAATCTAAAAGAACTAAATCAATGGGTGGTTTACCGCCACTTCAAAATGGAAGGGATCTACCTCTTCAGGGATTTCCTAAGGAAAGGAGACTGTCTCACTCGTCTAGACCTAAAGGACGCCTACCTAACCATCCCCATATGGCCCCCACACCAAAAATTCCTCCACTTTTTTGGGGAAGGCAAACTCTGGCAATTTTCAAGCCTCCACTTGGGTCTATCCTCAGCCCCTTGGTGCTTTACCAAGACCCTACGCCCAGTAGCGGCCTGGCTCAGAAGCAAGGGAATAAGACTAATTTTATATCTGGACGACATTTTAATAATGGCTCAATCCAAAGGAGTAGCCTATCAACACACAGATCTGACTATAAAAGTTTTAGAATACTTGGGTTTCGTGATCAACACAAAAAAATCAGCAACACCAACCCAAAATACACAGTTCCTCGGTTTTACGGTAGATACAGTTCAGGCAATCTTAAAACTCTCCGGGGAAAAACTCAGGAAAGAGCCAAGGAAAATTCTAAGAAACAAATTCTTCCCTCTAAGGTCTTTAGCCAGAGTACTGGGCCTCCTGTCCGCGATTATTCAGGCCATATATCCAGGGCCTCTCTATTACCGCGCCCTTCAGAGACTCAAGGCAAAAGCCCTGAGAAACAATCCTTCCTACTCTCAGATCGTGTACCTGGACTCAGATTCCAGGAAGGAGCTTCTCTGGTGGTTGAGGAATGCAGAGGCCTGGAACGGCAGAGCCATCTTTGGGGAAGAACCGGACCTGATAATAGATTCGGATGCGAGCCTAGAGGGATGGGGTGCCACGTGCGGCGACTCGTCAACAGGGGGTCTTTGGACTTCTCGAGAGAAAGAGGTACATATCAATTACCTAGAACTACTGGCAGGATCCTTTGCAATCCGGAGCTTTACCAAAGATATGATCAAATGTTCAGTCATGCTCCGCATGGACAACGTTTCCGCTGTGAGATACGTGAACAAGATGGGGGGTCCTCACTCCAAAGGTCTTTCGGACCTGGCCACGAATTTCTAGGCTTATTGCCTCAACAAAGGCATCTCTGTGACTGCGGAACACATCCCGGGCATGAACAACGGGGTAGCAGACTGGTTCTCCAGGAATTTCAAAGATTCGAGCAATTGGAAACTGGACAGACAGATTTTCCTGTCCATTCAATCCTTATGGGGACCTTTTGGGATAGATCTGTTTGCAGACAGACTCAACACTCAACTACCAAATTTCTTCAGCTGGAAGCCGGACCCTCAGGCCTTGGCGGTGGATGCCTTCCTTCAGAACTGGCTTGGCATGAACCCATATGCCTTCCCTCCTTTTGCCTTGCTCCCACGTCGTCTTCTTCAAGTTCGGAGAAACAAGGATTCAGTGGTAGTAATAACTCCCCTTTGGAGATCCCAGGCTTGGTTTCCAATTCTGATGGAAATGAGCGTAGACTTTCCAATCTTCATCCCTACCTTCGGGACCATAATCACAGGTCCTCACGGGGAACGACACCCCCTTGTGACTCAGGGCCTCCTGTCATTGATGGCTTGGAGGATTTCAGGAGACAATGGCGCCTCCCAGGACTTTCGGAAAATGCTTTCAGACTCATATCAGAGTCTTGGGCAACTGGGACAAGGAAAGCTTATAGACTGGCTTGGCGTAAATGGGTTTGTTGGTGCGTTCGACGGAATTACGATCCCATTTCAGTCGGTGTAATCCAAGTTATTAATTTCTTGTCTGAAATCTTCGCTTCAGGCCTGGCTTATCGAACTGTTAATGTCTATAGATCGGCCATTGCAGCGGGTCACTGCCTAGTAGACGGTACCTCGGTAGGCCAGAACTTACTAACAAAGAAGCTTATGCGTAGTATGTGTGTTTTAAATCCACCTTTACCAAAATATTCCGCCTTATAGGACGTCGGGGATGTTCTTAGACTAAGAACCGGTTGGGGTGAGAAATCTTACCTCTCTTTAAAAAGACTCTCCTATAAACTCACTGTTTTATTGTGCCTTGTCTCCTTCAGACAAACTTCGGATGTTAAAGCCCTAGACATCTCTAGTATGGCTTTCCAACCTGAGGGAGTTTGTTTCTTCCTTAAAAAAAGGACTAAAACTATGTCTACTTCTATCTTCTATCCCTCTTTTCCTGTGTTTGTTGAAATATGAAAAAAGAACTTTAGGTTTTAGAAGTTCCGTTGATCAGTTACTGACATCTCACAGATCCCCTCATAGAGGAGGTTCCTTTCCCACCTTAGCTAGATGGGTTAAGGATGTTATGAAAGAAGCTGAAATTGATACTTCCATATTTGGCGCTCATTCTCTTAGAGGTGCTTCAGCTTCAAAAGCATTTATTTTGGGTCGTGGCCTTCAGGATATTCTTAGGGCCGCAGACTGATCAAATGAATGTATTTTTAAAAGTTATTTTAAAG
The DNA here is from genome assembly GCF_964204655.1 of Triturus cristatus. Classification (NCBI taxonomy): domain Eukaryota; kingdom Metazoa; phylum Chordata; class Amphibia; order Caudata; family Salamandridae; genus Triturus; species Triturus cristatus. Next base: position 847,696,472 of record NC_140583.1, on the reverse strand, counting down.
CGGTTTCAAATGTTATGGATAATGTGTTGAACACACTTTGAACTTGCATAATGTTGGCCTCCGTGTCATGCCATAAAATTTAGATTTTTCACAGCCTGGTGGGCAGAAAATCTGGATTTTATTAAAGACACGGAGGCCAAGATTTTGTTCTCTTTTCTTACAGATTAAATGGAAAAAGGATTTTAAAGTTATCTTGTTCGCTGCACAAAGAAGGGAGAGGAATACGTGCACATGGACTATATACTATGTTGGAATGTTTATGAAGTTCTAGATCTCTTCATTGTTGCTGCTGTGAGCTGCGCAATAAAGGAGATTTGCATAATCTTGGCCTCCGTGTCTTTAATAAAATCCAGATTTACAGCCCACCAGGCTGTGAAAAATCTAAATTTCACCACCCTCATGACGAGCCTTCTAAATCTTTGTAGTTCAATCACCCCCCCCCCCCGTTAAACAGTTCAGATTTATGTCTGAGGCTCTAACACCTTCCCCAGTTTGTTCATAAACCTTTCCTCCCAATCTTTTTTAGGGACACTATTGTAGGGGGAGCTTGAAAACACTATATGCATCTTAATGCCACTGAAAGGCATCTCACATTCAAGGTTTTACCACCCTGACGACATCATCAACACCCAAAACCACAAAATGGTACCCCTCGAGGTTATGTATCTGTGACGCTGCGGCATAAGAGCGCATGCCCACTCAACTGAACGCTTGCACAGCAGCCTGGCATACATTACAGTAGGCAATGATGTGCGCAAGTGAGGGCAATGGAATGTACAAGTCCCCCAAAGATTTTACAGTCATCCGTTGAAGGTGAATTATAAAAATTAAGCATTGACAAAGCAAATAGGTTACGCCTTTGTGGCCTACTGACTTTGCCTATGGTTTTTAGACATTCTGCTAAGCATCCGTGATGTTGTGCAGGCTGCCTAATGTTACAAAAACATCAATTTATGAAGCGCTGCTTTTTTTAAAGGGTGCAAGTGGGGAGAACACAATCCTCATGTGGTACGGTGGGAAAGAACGGTGAAGAAACACACTGTAGAATGGGGAAGCCGAAGCAAACAGCAGTGCATGTGAAAGAAACCGGGAGGGTGAGAACAAAAGCAACATTGGGGGCTATGGAAAACCAGCGAGGAGGGCACAGGTGGGGGAAGCATTAGGGAAAAGAACGCAGGTGAGTTCAAGTGGCAGCGGCGGGAAGAGCAGTCGGTCAACAGAAAGCAACATGGAGTGCAGGTGGAGAGACGTACATGAGAGAGATGGCTTGAAAACACAATCATACTAATGGAGTGCGTCAAACAAGGGAAAAAATGGAGAGCTTGAAACGTAAGCAGTGCAACCAGCAATGCCAGACAATCAACGAGATTGCAATGCTCCAAGGGAGGGACAAACACAAGATTGACAAGCTGGGACACAAATAAGATGCAGGCAAATGAGAGTGACAAGAAAAGGCAAACTATGGTGAGTAACGGGAGTGCTCCAAGCCACTCCATATTCTTGGAAAGCCACAATATGCCTCGCAACAGACAGCACATGCACTGCCTAGTAGGCTCGACCTAAAAACACCACGAAGTAAATTGAAAGTAATTGCTTGTAACATGACCTTTCAGTGGGTATTTTCCACATGAGATTTAGTAGATGTCCGTTTGCTACAATGCCAGATATCAGTACTAGGTTCTTTAAACCAGTCGCACTTCATAAAATCACCCGTGAGTCTCTCCTGCTAAACCATCCTGGGCTGCGACCAACTCATCGCCAATTTATAAAATCTAATCCACAACACCAGTAGAATTAGAAGGCTCTTTATTGCAACCATGGAAGTGGTGATTCTTCAAGTACTGCAATTCCTCGAAGTGCCCTGAAAAGCCAGTAGGATGACCAACCATCCGTAAATTTCATGGACTGCCCGTTATTTGGGCCCCTTTTCCGTTGTCCGTGAGCATTTCTTTCACAGACTCCTTTTGTCCGTAATTTTGGGGATGGCAGCAAGCTGTGCTGTTCCCCTGTGACAATCGGAGGCATATCGCACTTCTCTGAGGCTGAGGCAGCCACTCCCGACCTCGCTCAGTCTTTGTACGGGCCCATTGTCATTCTGATGTGGCTGATTATCACCTGAAGAATGACAATGGGCCAAAGGTGTAGGGAAGCACCCGGGGTCAGATAAGTGTTTCATGGCCCTTCCTAACTTTGATCTGTGACTTGCAGATCAGCACAGGACAGAATAACAAACAAATAAATAAAGCAACAACAATAATCAAGGTGATGCAGTTGTGTGTGTGGGGGGATTGCAGAGGGGCAGAGGGTGCCGAAGTAGCCAAAAGCGGTGACAGAAAGAGAAATTATGATAATGGTAAATCAAAAAGAAGCACAAGGCAAATGGAGTGAGAAAGCGAAGGAAGAATAAAATGCAAATAATGAAAGAAAACTGGAAGATACAGAAAGATTTAGGTTTAACAAAACAATGGAAGGAAGGACAAGAGGATTATCAAATGGAAAAAAAAGGAACACAAAATGAATGTTAATGTGGAATATGGTAATATGAAAAGAAAAATGAAATATTAATTTAAAGACTAGAAAGAGAATGAGAGAAAAAATGAAAGGATGCACAGACAAAGATGGAAAGAAAAATAAATGGAGGATGTAAAGAACGTAGAGATCAAAGGTGGATAGAAAGAAGGACATAAGAAAAGAAAGAAAATAAAAAGATGGAAAGAATAAAAGACAAATGTCAATATAGGTAAATGCAGTTTTTGACCAAGTTTCTTTCCTGCTGTAAAAAGCATACCTTTGCATTATTTTTGCTAATTTTCATGAGCGGACAATTTTCACAGACTTCAAAAGGAAAGACCAGGATAGCTCACTTTGCTACTTTATTTAGTGCCATATAAAGCAGGGGGTATTTTATTTTTCTGGCTACTCCCTTGCAATCTGCCCTTGTGTAGTTAGTGGCCCCGGGAGCGTCCAGCGCCAGCCATGCTGCCCGTTCCCCTATTGAGGGGCAGGGTGGTCAGAGGTCTTTCAGTCGTGAGGAACTTCTGGCGCTTGATTATGCCAAGTACAACTGTGGCGATCATTGGGCAGTTCTTCGTAGTCTTTCTAGGACGTGTCCCAAAAGCCAATTTTGTTTCCAAAATAAGCCGTTAGCCCCTGTTCAGGCAGCAGTCCTTGCCCCTAGAACGGATAGGGGGGACAGGATCCGGGCGGCGCTTATCAACTCCGCTCTATGGTCAAGCATGCCCCTGACATCTATGAGCTTCTCTCTGATGAGCAGATAGACGTACTATTCGTTACGGAAACGTGGTTCAATCAGTCTTGTTCCCCCCGTGGTTGAGCTAGCCATCCCTCGGGGCTATAAAATTGTAACGGCTGACAGTAAAACTGGTCGGGTGGTGGGATTGCAGCGGTGTTCAGGGACACTTGGCTTTTTACCAGTGAGAAAACTCTAGGGATAGTGGATGAGGAGGCCCTTGATTTTAGCATTGTCATTTCGCCTCACTTCACGCTAGGCGGCACATTGGTGTATTGCCCCCCTAATCCCACCTGGAGCATTTCTGAAAGCACTGGATGATGTCATTGTCCCCCGCGCCCTTCGATTTTCAAACTTTCTACTTTTGGGAGACCTTAACATCTACTTAGACCAGTGTTCTTCAATCTGAGGGGCGAGCCCCCCTCGGGGGCGTGCCGCCATCTCAGGTGGGGGGGGGCGCACACTTCACCCTAAATTCTAACCATGGTTTCCCACGTCGCAAGTTGTTTTGCTTCTGGTATTTCTTTACCCATTTCAAATGGGGATGTTAGATTGAGCAGCTCTGGAACAGCAGCCAATCAACACATAGGAACGTCACCACTGACGTTCCACCAATGAGGAGGCAGCAGCATTGATGGCAGGAAGTGCCGCGAAATTTGCACCTACACCTACTTCTTTCTACATTCCTGCTATTTGCTTCGTGCTTGCTGCCTTGATTCTGCTTTGTGTGCTGTGGAGGCTTTCCTGGTTATACCGCCGTGCAGTGAAGGAGTTTGCTGGTCTCTTGACACCTTAGAAGATCACCAACAGGTAAGTGGAATGGGCTTTTGTAATAGAAATGCGCCCTAATATACTGCTAGGCCATTTAGTGCTGCCCAGTTTTCGAAATCTGTGGGGGGGGAGGGGACTGGGGGGGACGTGAAGGGGGTTCGGCAGCCACGGAGGGTTGGAGGGGAAATGGATGGGTCACGACGTGCCCATGCTTTTTTAATTTCAAGGGAAACTTTGCCTCCCTTCTGGGAAGAGCTAACCGTCCCAGGAATGGGTTAATTGCTAGAGCTGAAATGCTTCAGCTGCAGTGGGAGGTAGGGAGTCTGCTCTGCTATGAAACCGAAAGCAAACGAACAGTCTACAGTGGACTGTCTGTTCCTTCGTGTTCCGTTTCATGGCAGAGGAGACTCCCTGCCTCCTACTGCAGCTGAAATGACTGTCCCCGTTTCTAAGTGCTTGGTGAAGTGGCATAACACAAAAAGATGCCCCCGCCCTGCAGAATGTGTGGAGGGGCGCCAGAGTTTCACATATGCTTATTGGTCTTGGGCTGAATGGGGCGCCACCTGAATGGATGAGGGGCCTGTTGCGCCGGAGGATTTGCAGGGGCCTGTTTTACGCCCCAGGTTTGGTGAAGTTAAGCTGCTTAGTCTGGGTGTATAATGTAGGTAGGGACTGTTCCATTTTCTGGATAGGAATGGGAAGCATTGGAGTTTATCTAACTTCCAAAGTGCGTTCATGAAAGCATTGGGGCGAAAAACTGAGATGGGCAAAGGATGAGCAGAATATAGTTAGAAAGAAAATGGGGAAGGAAATGGCCAATGGTCAGCTGAAGGACATTTTGATGTCTGCTTGTTGACTGAGTTGATCATTTCACCCCTTAAGGTGGTGGTTGAAAGAAGTGTGTCCATACTGGCTGAGTGACAACCTATAATGGCCTGAAGCATAATCACTCAATGAATGAATGAGTAAATCTCCCATCAAAACTGAACAGTGAAAATACATGAACCTAAATCGGATAGTGGGGATGCAGTGAAGCTGCTGAAACAACCAAGTGCAGCATACATTCCACCTTTACCTTGTTCTGGTTCACTCAGCAGGTGTAGTTGAAGGGCTGGAACATGGGAACAAGGTGTTTCCAAAGGGATGTTCTGTGTCATGACTACGTTTGTGGCAGTTAAGTACTTTCAGGCAATTGTTTACAGTGACCTCAGGATCAGGACAGTCGATGCACTACTTCGACAAGTGCTCTTGGGAGGTACGTGAGGCAAAAGCTGATGCAAGTATCCTGCAGGTGTTTGAAAAAGCACCCGAAAGTTTTTAGTCCCAGAGAAAACTAAGCCCTCAGACCAGCATACGAAAGCTTAGCTCATAATTCATGTGAAATGGTGGGTGAGTGAGTAAGTGAAGGGATGGGTGGATGGCTGAGTGGATTAGTGAAAGGGTGAATGGGTGAATGAAAGGGTGAATGGATGGATAATGAGAGAGAGGATGGATGGGTGAGTGGGAGGATGGATGAGAGGAAAGGTCAATAGATGGATGTATGGGTGGAAGGGTGGATAGATGGGTAAAAGGTTGGATGGATGTGTGAAAGGTTGGATGATGTGCGAGTGAATGGGTGGATGGCTGAGTGACATGATGGATGGATTAATAGGGGAAAGGGTGGCTGGCCAGATGAATGAAAGGTTGGATGTAAGGATGGATGAGTGAGTGAAAGGGAGGGTAGATGGACAAAAGGGTGGGTAGATGAGTGAAGGAGTGAAAGGGTGGATGAATGAGAGAAAGAATGGATGAGAAAAAGGATGTATGAGTGATAGGGTCAATGGATGGATTCATGAGTAGATGGGTGGATGGAAGGATGGCTAAGAGAAAGGGGGATGGCTAAGAGAAAGGGGGATGGCTAAGAGAAAGGGGGATGAAGAGAGAAAGGGAGGGAGGATGGATGACTAAAAGGGTGAATGGGTGGAAGGGTGAGTGACTGGTGGATGGATGAGTAAGTGAAAAAATGGCTGGATGGGTGAAAGGGTAAATGGCTGGTTGGATGGACGAGTGTACGGATGATAGGGTAAAAGGGTGTATGGAGGGATGGATGAGTGAAAGGGTGGATGGAGGGTTGGATGAGTTAAATGATGGATTGAAGGATATATGATGAATAGGTTTGCAAATGGTTGAATATGTGTGGCCATGGATGGGCACACGGATGGAAGAACATAGTGAAATGAATGAATGGTTAAAGGCTGAATGATGGATGAAAGAATGATTACACCTTGTAGCCCCATTATCCTAAGTACATTGACTTTCATATTAATACAAGTCATTGTCTTTATATAATATGTGTGTGATGTAACACACTCCAACACCCTGCCGTACATACTTGGGATGAACAGCACTATAAAAGAAATCCAATACACATGAGGGACGGTCTATGTGAAAATAGGGGCACCATTGGAGGGTGGTAGCAAGGCCGGACTGGCTGCACCGGGTATTAGGCATTTCCCTGGGATGCAGAAAAAGTGGGGGCGGTTTTGTTACTGGGGGCTGACACTGCAAAGTTCCTTGTATATCCAGCAGTTGTTAGGCAACAATGAAAGCGCCATCACTTATATTCAGGTGTGGTTCACAAGTGTCTGGTGACTAATGTACCTGCTGGAAGATTGAGTTTTGAGCTGTGTAATAAGCCTCTGTCATTTAACCACAACCACTCACAAACCTGCAGTTACCTAAACACACATACTGTGTTGGACATTATTTGCCTGATATGACCTGGGATATGAGGGTGGCAGTCGATTATGTGGTCTACGAGATTCCAGAAATTTCTGTCCGGAGGTTGGGGGGCCCGACATTTAAAAAAAATTAGCTGGGTGGGCTCAGCCTACAAAAGTTTGAAGACCTCTGACTTAGACTGTCCGGAGGCTACTGACTCCAGGGACCTAACGGACTCGTTTAATATGGCACAATTGACCCAATGGATCAAGTCTCCTTCCCACAAGGGTGGACACACGATTGACTTGGTTTGCTCCAACTTTCCCCTGTCCATTAGTGACCCACTCCAGGTCACATGGTCAGACCACTATCTGATCCGGTTTTCTTGGATCATTGTGAAGTCCCCCTCCTCTATAACCTCGGCCCAAAGCAGACCGTCACGGAAGATTGATATCCCGGCTCTCTCCAAGGCTCTTCAAGTTTCACGCCCTCGGCCGCCCTTGATCTTGAAGGGGCGGAAGATAGCTTTGTCACCTGGATTGACCAAGGGGTTAGCTCTGTATCTATACCCCTCTCCAATAGGCGAGTGAGACAGGCTCCCTCAAAACCCTGGTACTCTGGGACACTTAGATAGCGCAAGCAAGGATGTAAAAAACTGGACGGTGCTGGCGCCGGGAGTACTGTCCCCTGGCTAAAATTGCTCTTCGCAAAGCTCAGAGAGACTACTATGAAGCAATTAGGGAAGCAAAAAGTAGTTTCTATGCGGAGCGGATTGCTAAATCTAACAATAGTAAGGAAATTTTCTCTATTGTCCAGAGCTTTTTATCACCCTGCGCCGAACAAACTGTTCTGCCGGTTTCATCTCAATGGTGTGAGGAGCTGTCATCTTTTTTTAATCGAAAAAATACAGAACATCCAAGATAGCTTAGGGATCGGTCTCCCTGTGCAGGATGATTCCCTGCTTCCGCCTTCTTCAGCCCCTACTCCGTCTGCTACCCCATTTACGCACTTTCTCCCCATTGCTAGGTCAGACACACTGGCTATTCTTAAATCGCTCAAGTCAGGCTCTCCCACAGATCCATGTCCAGCCAGGGTATTGGCTGTGGTTGCAAAGGTGGTTAACTCAGAGGTAAATGCTATTATTAATGTATCCTTACAGACTGCCACTGTCCCTCTGAATTGGAGACAGGCCAAACGTTTGCCTCTTTTAAAAAAGCCTTCTCTAGATCCCTCCAAACGTACTAGTTATCGCCCGATCTCTCTCCTACCGGCACTGACTAAGGTGTGTAAAAAAGTGGTATCCAGACAGCTTGAGGCCTATGTCAAGTCATCTGGCGCTCTCCACCCGGCTCAATCCGGTTTTAGGGCATCTTACAGCACAGAGACCGCACATGTGGAAATGGCTGAGGCAATTAGGGAGTGCTTGGACGCGGGTGGCAGGGCAGCCTTGATTTTGCTTGACCTCTCTGCCCCCTTCGATACGGTGCCCAACCAACAACTTCTTGCCCGACTTTCAAATATTGACATTATTGGTCCGGCTTGGGATTGGTTGAAATCGCACTCAGCAGGTCTGGATGCCACCTTTTTCGTCGCCCCCCAGGAAAATGTCAACAGGAGTACCACAGGGCTCTACTTTGAGCCCTTTGCTTTTCAATATCTATCTCACACCTCTGATTTATCTGGCGGAGGACCTGGGTGCTAAGATCATAGCGTACACGGATGATACCCAGCTCCTATTTATTTGGAAGGACACCGACTTGTCATCAGAAACTGCCCAGAACCGTCTTTCGACTGTTTTCAAGTGGCTTGCACATGCCCAACTGAAGTGCAACGAGGACAAGTCGAAGGTCCTCCTGTACGGACAGTTTCCTCCTTCTTTTAGAGAAACCCTGTGGCCTCCAGACTACCCACGCCCAACTCAGTGGGTAATCCAGCAAAGAACCTGGGGGTCTGGTTTGGAGAAGACCTTAGGTTCTCCACGCAGATTAAGAAACTTACGGGGGTATGCTTTGGTACTCTTAAATCACTGAGAAAGTTCTTCCCTTTGCTACCTAGAACTGCCAAAGAAATGGTGGCCCGTGCCCTGATTTTATCTCGCATTGATTATGCCAATGCCTTGTACATTGGCATTCCTGTATACCTGCTAAAAAAATTGCAAACTCTTCAAAATGCCGCGGCCAGACTTCTGCTTAATATCTCAGGAAGATCAAGCGTCAGACAGCAGCTACGGGATCTGCATTGGCTCCCGGTGGCTCATTGAGTGCAATTTAAGGCTCTCACTCTGGCTCACAGAGCCCTACATGGTTTAGGGCCAACGTACATCAGCAAGCGCTTTGCTTTCTATGCCCCCAGCAGATCTCTGCGATTAGCCACTCAACGACGGATGGCAATTCCCCGCTTTTGCAGGATGCGTCTGGGGGGTCAATCCCTCTCTGTTAAAGCAGCAGTAGCATGGAACTCCCTTCCCATGGAACTGTGGGATATTCAGGAGCCCAGACTCTTCAAAAAACAACTTAAAACTTATATTTTTAATCAACCCATCTAACCCTCTGCTCCACTCTAACATGGTCACTCCTCGCACCAAGACACTCATAATGTATTTATACCGCGCACAAATACTCATAACATAACAGCATGTGGCGTGCCGTCCTCTGCATAGGCCTAGGGCACAGCATGCTGCTTTTGTGGAGCAGCCGTGTTGGAGGACTACGCTACATTTTGAAATATCCAGCAGGATGAAAGGCAAAAGACAGTGCTTTGCGTGCCTGCAATTTTCAGGCCATAACAAAAATGTCTATTTAACGCTGGTGATTAATGCATCTCTTGGAGAGATCTGAGTTTTCACTAATACCGGTTTTGAGTCATCATAGAGAAGCATAGAGGCGTAATGGGCCTCTTGTAAAGTACAAAGAATAACATACAGAGCAAAGGAATTCATTTGTATATTAATTGTAAAGACAACCCCAACCATTATGTTATGTGTTATAGCCTCAGTTTGTATTTCGGGGTCAGTGGGATGATGCGATTGTGCGGCTTCAACAGTTTTCGCATGATTATGGATTTGCCGCATGTGCCACATAATCCATCATTAGCTGAATTTATCAGAAGATTCTAATTTAAAAACAGTTTCTACCTCAAATGGTTAAAAAATAAATAAAAAGGCAGTAACGTGTTGCAAAGGCCCTTTGTAAAGGTTGATTGGTCACCTTCCATTGCATATTACTATATTTGGGTGTTATACGGGTACTAATGAGGTGAAACCTATGACCAGAAAGTGTTAAAATGTGCAAAAATGAAAAAATAATATGGTAATACTATGACAAAATTTGCAGCATTAAGCTGCACAAATTCCTTTTTCTTACCAAATAATTTAGTCAACCCTGAGGCATAATTTGGCCCTCCCTGCTGCATAATTCCAGTGGCCCTGCATATAGTACCTACCAGTGTGGATGCCATGTGACTCCTACACCTTGTGTAGCCCTCCTTGTCTTAAGTAACATTTCCTATATATTGATTTACATACTTATAGGAGTAGTTGTCTCTGAACAATAAGTGTGTGAGCTAAAGTGCTCAACACCCTACACTGGGCTGAGCAGCACTGTAAAATAAATGACATACACATGAGGTAGGGCTATATAGAGATGAGGGGCACCATGGGAGGTTGATAGTGAAGGAATCTGTGCAGAGGGAGGTCTTTGGTGAAGGGGTGTAATGAAGGCTGAAGGCCTCAGCATCCCCTGCAGTGCGGGTGGGACAACACTTCAAAGGAACCCCAAACTGTAAACAAAATATATGAAATACCACAAAAAGACCTGCACAATTGCTCAAAGCTGTGCACATACCAGAACGGTGAGGTGCACGATTGTTTCAACTTAATATAAACTTATTTTGACGTGTACTTATGTTGGTTGTCTATTTACTTACTTATACACTATTGTACGACCTCCTCTGATGTGTCTGAAAACATACCTTTTGTCCCAAATTTCTGTCCTGAATTTTTGTCCTGAATTTTGACCCTTTGTCCTGAACTTTTACACTCACTGTCCTGAATTTGCACCTATCCCAGTTGCTCACCTTAAAAGCCAGGAACTTCGAATTCACCAAGTCAGTGCCAGAACTCCTAATATGGAATAACGACATCACACCCAGGCAAGCCAACTCTACAAGCAAGTAATCCAAATGTATCGTATGCACCTTACAGCCTTTTTGGAATACTCGTCCTCACCCCAAAGAGGTCAGGAGAGAGATTGCTAAGAACTCCCCTCGGTTGGCTTTCTATTGATGGACCACATGCCTGTAAAGTCGATTCTCAACCAGATAATACAGTTCAGGCGTGTTTCTGGAGCTTCATACAAATTCCACTTTGGGATTAAAAGGGCTCAACCGCCACCGACTGGCTTCCCAAATTACATAATCCTGGCGCTAGGGGCTGCTCTTTAGGAACATGCGATCATTAACCCCTTCGGTGCTCATGACAAGCTGGACTCGTCATGGCACACAGTGGGCGTGTGCTCATGACTAGTCCAGCTCATCATGGCACCCACCCATGGGGGAAGCGCTGGCGCTCCCCCGTGTGACGCCGATTGGGTATTTTTACCGGGGAAGGCAGGGGAGGCCCTTCCCCTGCCTCCCCCGCACCCCGTACACGTCATCAATGACGTCATTGGAGGTTTCCCTTTCTTCCCCGACGCCTTGGAAGCCATTTGCTTTCAGCGCGTCGGGGAAGAAAGAGGTGAGTTTTGGCTCTGGGGAGGGGGGGGGATTCAAACAAAAGAGGCATCGGGGGAAAGGAAAGGGTTTTCCTATCCCCCGATGCCTCTTTTGTGCATTCCTGCTGCACGATTGTGCGATCGTGCAGCAGGAATGCCCACTAGACCCAGGGATTTTTTTAAAGGGTGTGTGAGTTTTGTTGTTTGGGGGGGAGCGGCCCCTTAGGCAAGGGCCGCTTCCCTTATGGTGGTAATCATTTTGGCTTTGTCTGACCCCCTGGGGGGTAAGTTAGCAAAAACCAAATTTTAAACGGCCCACTGGACCACCAGGGAGTATTTTGTGGGGAGTGGCCCCTTGGGCAAGGGTCACTTCCCTTTGGGGGCTATGTTTTTGGCTGTCTGCCCCCATTGGGGGGGGGGGCAGGCAGATTTCGCCTTTTTTTTTAAATCTAGGGCCCACTAGGCCACCAGGGATTTATTTGTGGAAAGTGACCCCCTTGGGCAAGGGTCACTCTCCTTTGGGGCAATATTTGTGGCTGTGGCTGCCCCCCAGGGGGCCAGATCGCCATGGTTTTTTTTCAATTAGGCCCACTAGACCATCAGGGATTTGTTTGTGGGGAGTGGCCCCTTGGGCAAGGGTCGCTCCCCTTTGGGGAGCATTAATTTGTCCGTTTCTGCCCCCCTGGGTGGGCAGATCGGCTGATTTGTTTTGTGTATGGCCACTAGGCCACCAGGGATTTATTTGTGGGGAGTGGCCCCTTGGGCAAGGGTCGCTCCCCCTTGGGGGCATGGCTTGTGGCTATTGGGCCCCATGGGGGCGGGGCAGATTTCGCCATTTTGGTTTTTATATTGGGCCCACTAGACCACCAGGGATTTATTTGTGGAGAGTGACACCTTGGTCAAGGGTCGCTCGCCTTTGGGGGCAATGTTTGTGGCTGTGTCTGGTGGGCAGATCTCATGTTTTTTAAAAAAATTGAGCCCACTGGACCACCAGGGATTTGTTTGTGGGGAGTGGCCCCTTGGGCAAGGGTCACTCCCCTTTGGAGGCTATGTTTTTGGCTGTCTGCCCCATGGTGGGGGCGGGGGGCAGATTTCGCCTTTTTTTAATCTGGGGCCCACTAGGCCACCAGGGATTTATTTGTGGAGAGTGACCCCTTGGGCAAGTGTCGCTCTCCTTTGGGGGCAATATTTGTGGCTGTGTCTGCCCCCCAGGGGGGCAGATCGCCATTAATTTGGCAGTTTCTGCCCCCCTGAGGGGCAGATCGGCTGATTGTTTTTTTGCAAGGCCACTAGGCCACCAGGGTTTTTTTTAATGTTTGGGAGCGGTACCCCCTTGGACAAAGGTCGCTCCCATTTATGGGAGGATGACTGTGGCCATTTCTGCCCTCTTTGGGTGGCAGAATAGCAGTATGTTTTTAGGCCCATCTGCTCCCAAGGGGGGCAGAAGCCACTAGACACCAGGGTTTTTTTTAAATTTTGGTGATGGGGAGTGGCCTCAGGGGCAACGGTTGCTCCCCTTTTACGGGGGTGAATATTTTATTTATACTTTTAGGCCCACCTACCCCTTAGCTTGGCTGGTGGATTGTGTGTGGACTGGTGCATTATTTGCATATGTGATTGTAATGTTTTTTACTCCTTTTTATTCTAGTGTAAAGCTTTTGATTCCTGTTTGCGGTTTCGACAGTGGTTGTTCTGCTGTTTTGCGTAGTTGCATTTTTTTGGTAAGACATTTTTTTTGTTGTATTTACTCCAAATGAGTATTATTGTCATGTATGAATGAATTTTTTTGTAAGTGGTGTCATAATGGCAGCATATTTAGTTAGTGCTTTGAGCATGAAATTCTTTGCGATGTGTTTTGCATTGTCTTATGTGTAATTTTCTTTTCTCTCTCTTTTTTTAGAGGGATATTGTTGATCCATACTGTGTCTGTGCAGAGTAGGTGGTGGTGAGTTTAGCTGCTTCTGGCAAGTGAGTGGCATCGTTTTGGAGTATATAGGTATTTCTGAAAAAGGTGTATTTTGTTTATTACTTATTTTACAAAGTGTTTGTTATTGTTTTTTTTTTTTTTTTTTTTTTTTGAAAAAGTTTTTATTGAACAATAATTCGGTTACAAGTACGGGCCTACAACCACCCGGGCCGGCCGCTAGGTACAGAAGGAAATCTACACATATCAAGGCTGCAATCAGTTCCCAGGGCGCTGCCCCGCAGTGGCTCCAGATAGTTCTCGAGGAACAGGAAGCGTAAGTCCAACAATCACAAAAACAAAAGGAAAAACAATAAAAAACAAAAGGCGAGTTATGAGGGAAACCAGTGCGGATCAGGCTCCCCCCGGGAAACTCCCGTCAGGACAATTGAGCAATCCGCTAAAGAGAGGAGTACCGGGAGGCCGGGGACGGAGGGGGGGGGGGGAGGGGGTCAAGGGAGATGAACGTCCATATGTAGTTGTTCCAAAAGGCGCCAGGAGCCATCAAGGGTCAGGGGGACATGGCGATATCAGTGTCTACCAGGGGGGGCGTACAGATGCCTCCGCGATACGCGTTCCATTGCCCCCAAATGCTACCCCATGCCCCCGGCTTGCCACGGGCCACATACACTGTCTTCTCCCTAAACATACACCAGTCCATATTCTCCTTCCATACTGACACGGTGGGCGGCCGTTGAGCGCCCCAAAGTTGCGCTATGTCCCTCTTGGCAATCATGTTCCCTAGGGCCGCCCACCGAGTCTGAGCCGCGCTGTAGTCATTGGGCTCCCACACATTCAGGACACAGCGACGCACCTCCGGCAGCAGCACAACCCCAGTAACCTGTCCCATTACCGTGTGGACCCGGCGCCAGTAGTCCGCCACCTCGCGGCACTCCCAAAGGATATGAAGAAAGGTGGCGCTGAGCCCACAGCCTCGCTTACAGAGCCCGTCGTCGGAAAATCCCATCGAGACCAAGCGCGGACCCGTCACATACACCCGGTGGAGAATCTTGAGCTGTACCAACCGGAGACGAGCCGGAATGGCAACCTCCTTGGGGGACGACAGTGCAGACTGCCAATCTTCGTCGTCCAATTCCACCCCATCCCCAGTCCAAGCCTCCCGAAGGCGCACAAAAAGGTCCGCCCGGTGATTAATTAATTTTTTATAAATTAAAGAAATAGTACTATCAGGGACATGTCCGTCAAGTATGCGGTCCTCGAGGGGCGAGGAAACAGGGATCTTGGTCCCCTCCCCGAAGACCGAGAGCAGGGCGTGTCGAACCTGGGCGTAGCGGAAGAACTCCCTGTCGGTCAGCTCGTATTCTGCCTGGAGCACCGCGAAAGTCTTGACCGCGCCCTTGTGCCACAGGTCTCCCACTTTGCTGATACCAATCGTGTCCCACTGGTCAAACCCCTTCGTGGTCCACAAGCTGCCCAGGCGGTCGGAGGCAAACAAGGGAGTAGCACATGTTAATCGCTCACTCCAGCCCATGGCCGCCGTGGCAGCCCTCCAGGTCCGCACAGCAATCTTAGTAGGACCCGTAAGGGTCCGGCCAGCCAGGCGGGAATAAAGTGCCCTGTTGTAGTTCCCGCCGGGAAGCAGGCACTTGTCCATCTCATACGCCGGATTCAAGCCGGGCGCATACGTGGCGTGGTTAATGGCAGATAGCTGCGAGGCCCAATAGTACCTGCGAATGTCAGGAAGCGCGATGCCCCCGTCATACCAGGGGAGAGTGAGCTTGGCAAGAGCAATACGCGCCCGCCCGTCCCACACCAGTCTCCTCTGCAGGCTCTCCACCTCCCGAAAGTAGGCCACTGGGATAACGTCGAAGGAGTTCTGGAGTGCATAGAGGAACCTGGGAAGGGACATCATTTTGAACAGCGCGGCCCGACCCAGCGGGGACAGGGGCAGCCTGCACCACCGGGCCGTGTCCTCCCGCAGTCGCCGAAGTGGACGCAGGAGATTCTGCTCATAGCGAGCCGCCGGGTCCAGCGAAACGTATATCCCCAGGTACTTAAAGCCGCTCAGAGATATTTGAATCGGGAGCCGAGGCGGCAGGAGAGGAGGACCACCAGAGATGGGATAAACGCAGGATTTAGACCAATTGATCGTGAGACCCGAATTGTTCCCAAAGGAGGTCAGAACGTCAAAGAGGACGTTGAGCGACTGCCGTGGTGAGGTGAGATACAGGAGAATGTCGTCCGCATACAGCGAGACCCGATCTTCAAAGCCCGGGCCCCACCGGATCCCTCTAAGCGAGGGCTCCCAACGGAGCCAGGCAGCGAGTGGCTCCAGGGCGAGAGCAAAAAGCAACGGGGACAACGGGCACCCCTGCCTCGTGCCCCTGCCAAGGGCAAAGGGCCGAGAGACCCGCCCATTCACCACCACTTGAGCCATGGGTCCCGTGTAAAGGAGCCTCACCCAGCCAATAAATCCCTCTCCAAAGCCGAATTTATCCAAGACGGCCCAGAGGAATGGCCACTCAATAGTGTCAAAGGCCATCGTGGCATCCAAAGAAACCAGCACGGCCGGTTCGGAGAGGAACTCCGCCCTGGCAAGGGCACCGTGAAGACGCCGCAAGTTAAGAGCGGTGTTGCGGTGCGGGATAAAGCCGCATTGGTCCGGATGTATAAGGTCGCACACGACACTCAACAATCGATTGGCCAGGACTTTCGCCAGGATTTTAGGCTCCGCATTGAGCAGTGAAATAGGCCGGTAAGAAGTACAGCGGTCTCGCGGCTTGCCCTCCTTGGGGATAACGACTATAGTGGCCAAGCGCTGGTCGGCCGGAAGGGAACCCGCCGCAAGAGAGTCGCGAAACATGCGGCTGAGGAAGGGCGCAAGCTTATCAGGACGCAATTTGTATAGTTCAATGGGCAGACCGTTAGGACCCATAGCCTTGCCCGAGCGAAGGGAACGAATCGCGGTCGCTATTTCATCCGACGACAAGGGGGCGTCCAGCCGCTCTCGGTCCTCAACGGACAGGCCGGGCAGAGCAATATCTCTCAGTAAGAGGCGAGAGTCATCCTCATCCCTGTCAGTCACCGGGGAGTACACCGCCCGGAGGTGGTCGGCGAAACATTCCACAATCTCATCCGGCTCAGTCACACACACACCATCCGCAGCACGCAACTCGGGGACCACACGATTCACTCTCTCCTTTTTGTCCAGCCACGCAATCAACTTTCCCGCCTTGTCCCCCGCGTCATACAATCGGCCCTGCTGCTCCCTATACATAGTTTTGGCCGCGTCAGTGACCAGGGACCTATATTCGAACTGTTTCAGGCTAAGGGCATGTAGCCCGTCCGGAGTAACATTCGCCTCCAAGGCCGACTCCAGCCCCGAGATGTCCGTCTCCAGCTTCACCACCGCCTCGCTCCTAACCTTCTTGGCCACCACTATTTGGGCGAGGGCGTGTCCGCGTATCACAGTTTTAAAGGCTTCCCAAAGGGACAACGCAGACGACACCGACCCCTCGTTTTCACTGAAATATTGGTCCATGGCCTTAACCAGGCTGTCACGAGTCACAGGGTCCCGCAAGTACCAGGGGTTAATGGGCGCTATCCGCCCTGCGGACCGCGACCCGGTGTCAAAGAGAAGCCACAGCGGAGAATGGTCGGAGATACCACGCGCCAGGTGTCTGACCTCTCGAATCCTACCAGTCTGCGCCGCGGGCATAAGGAAGTAGTCTAACCTGGAGAGACTCCCATGCGCCCCCGAATGAAAGGTGAACTGACACTGGGTCGGATGCATTAGTCTCCAACTATCCACCAAGCCGAAGGTCTCCAACATCCCACCCAGCCATGACTGGGCAGCGGGGAGGGTCCTTGGTGGGTGACGATCCAGTTCACCCGAAACCACAGAATTAAAGTCCCCGCCCATGAGCAGGAGGCCGTCCGGAAGGTCAAGCAGCATTCGACCCAAGTCAATAAAGGTGGAGTTCTGGAGGCCCGGGGGGACGTAGACTGAAACCAGGGTAAGGGGCTGCCCCTCCCACCTCCCAATCAAACACACATAGCGCCCTCTGTCGTCCGAGACTATCCTCGTGATCTCCACCGGAAGGGAGGTTCGCAGGAGAATGCCCACCCCCCTGGAGCCAGTTGTGAAACCAGAATGGGCTACGAGGCGGTATCCCCCCCTGTTCATCGCATGGCAGACATTGCCGACCAAATGCGTCTCCTGGAGAAACACCACATCAGGAGTCAAACGACGCAAATATTGCAGTACAACACCCCGCTTAATACGGTCCCCCAACCCATTGACGTTCCATGACATAAGCCTCAACCCGTCTCCCCCCATCCCCTCCAATAGATCAAGAGGCCCCCAGCCCGCCGCACAGTTCCCAAATATGGACAAAAATCAATACCTCGCCCTGTAAACAAAAAACACACAACAAAACAACCCCTCTTCCCCCCCAACCCCACCCCAAGTCCAACTCCCCCCACCCTGCACCCCTGCGGGCCAAAGACCCCCCCCAACTTGCAGTGTGCCTGTCGCCCCACTAACCCCATTCTACAAAAAGACCCCGGAGGAGGAAAGGGACCCGAACCCGCCCGCACCCCTCACGGGTCCTGGTAAGACACAGTATGCAAAAGAGTAAGACCCAACTGTACAGTGCAAAACCGCAAAAGCAAGGACCAAATGTCAGTCTAAGGGGACCCGTCACCTGCGGTGCCCCCAGAGGGCCCGGGCCGGCCACCCCCGTCCGGCAGCGAGTCCAGCCAGTCACTTGCGGCCACAGGAGAGTCAAAAAAGGCTGTCCGCTCTCCATGCTCCACTCGTAGTTTCGCCGGGTAGATCATCGAATACTTCAGGCCTAGCTCGCGGAGACGGCGCTTCACCCCTTGGAATCCCATCCGCTGTTTCTGGACCAGTTGTGTGAAGTCCGGATAAAAATTGATGGTCGAGTTCTCGTAGCGGACCGGGCCACGGGTCCGTGAAGCCTGCAGAATAGCGTCGCGGTCCCTGTAGTGGAACAGTTTAGCCACGATAGGCCTCGGGGGGGCCCCCGGCCGCGGCCGGCCGCCCGGCACTCGATGGGCCCGCTCCACGGCGAAGAATTTGCTTAGGCCAGCCGGGGACAGCTGTTGCATGATAAGTTCCTCGACCACGAGGTCCACCGGGCGGCTGTCGGAGGACTCCGGTACACCAATGATGCGGATGTTGTTGCGTCGGGCCCGTCCCTCGAAGTCCTCAAGCCGCCGGGCCATATGGTCGTTGACCACTCTAATGTCCCCAAGCGCGGCCCGCAGATCCGACACCTCCGCACCCAGGGTGGAGGTCCGTGCATCAAGGGCCTGGACCCTCTCGTTAGTTTTGGAGAGGTCGGCCCGAATCAGGGTGACATCGATCGCGACAGTGTCGATCTTACGGGCCAGGGCCTCATATTGCGTCGCGATGGTTTCCCTGATGCCCTCGATGGCGCCCATAATGTCCTGCAGGGAAGGTTCCGCAGAGACGGTCGTGCCTCCCCCTGCAGCATCCGGGGAGAGGCCAGCAGCGCCAGGGGACCCCCTGCCCTGGGTGTAGCGGTCCATGTTGTTGCTCTGGACCGGCCCCCCGCGCAGAGAAGCCTTGGTCTTGCGCCCCTCCGGACCCCCTTTGCCCGCCATGTGAGCGCAGTCTCTCAATGGGACCTCCGATCAAGAGGTGTGCGGGCGCCAGCAAAAGGACCACAAACTGTCGGTGTAGGGGTCGGAGGCGTCAGGCCCACCAGTAGCAGAGGGAAGCAAGCCTCGGGCAGAGGCCCAGGAGGCACCTCGCCACCTTGAGCACGCACGCCAGCTGATCTCCTGAAGGCCAAAACCGAAACCGAAAGTGCTGAATCGGCAACTGGCACCGCGCTGAGGCCGCTGTTGTTCAATTGCAGCCCGGCCCCACGGGTCACCTTCACCCCGGCCACCTCCGTCGGGTGGGTCCCGAAAGTTCCGACGACGACAACTCAGGATTCCCAGGTCCGATTAGAGTTTTAAAAAGAGATATAAGATCAGCTGGTCTTCATCTCCCAGATTCCATAAACCAAATCAGGATAGTCTCAGGATATATTCCGAGGAGCAGAAAGGGTCCGGGGAGCCCTGTGCTCACGCGACCATCTTGGATGCGCGCTAGGCTCCTCCTCCGTGTTTGTTATTGTTGACTTGTTTGACAAGTTAACTTTATTAGTAAGCATTAAGGCTAGCCGTAGAATGACTGCTCAGCAGGTGGTTGGTATGCTTCTTAAATCTTCCTCTGAGCAGGATTATGAGACTGACAGTGCGTCTGAGGGAGAGGAGGGAGGGGAAGATTCAGGCAGTGAGTTTTCTCTCCACATGGAATCAGTCCAGATGAAGCTACTCTTGGTGTGGATGAAGCTACTCTCAGTGTGGATGAAGTGCCTGTTTTAGAGGAGGATACTGCTGTGCCGATGGTGCAAGAGGCATCTGGATTGCAGCCTGAGGCTACTAGGCATCCTACTGGAAGTGCTGAACTCTGGGTTGATCCAAACATGACACAGCCGGTGTTGCCTGCCTTTAGTGGTGATGCAGGGTGTACAGTGGACTGTGAACATTTTTTGCCTATACAGTTTTTTTCAGTTGTTTATGGATGATGTATTTTTGGGTGAGATTGTTGAGCAGACTAATTTGTATGCTGAACAGTTTTTGAGGGACAACAGTGACCAACTTAGGCCCCACTCTAGAGCTACCCGGTGGACTCCCACAAATCTGGAAGAGATGAAGTTTTTGAGTTTGACTTTATTGATGGGTTTGATAAGGAAGCCGTCCATGGCTTCATATTGGTCTACCAGTCCCTTGATGGCAACGGCCATATTTCCTGCAGTTATGACTCGTGATCTGTATTCACTTTTCCTATGGATGCTGCATTTTGTTGATAATTCTTTGACGTTGCCACGAGATCACCCTGACTGTGACCGTCTTTTTAAGATTCGGCCTGTTCTTGATCACTTTGTAGATCGATTTTCAGGGATCTATACTCCAGGGAAAGAAATATCTATTAATGAGTCTTTGGTCTTGTTCAAGGCCCGTTTGGTTTTTAGGCAGTACATCCCTAGCAAGAGGGCATGCTATGGAATTAAGCTGTATATGTTGTCTGAGAGTAGGGCAGCATATGTTTTTAATTTCCGTGTGTACACTGGTAGGGATTCCACTATTGACCCCCCTGGTTGTCCGTCCCCTTTTGGAGTTTCAGAGTAAACTGTGTGGGATCTTGCTAGAGGACTGTTTAACAGAGGCCACCATTTGTACCTTGATAACTTCTACACTGCTGTGCAATTATTTAAGGAATTGTTCAAAGTGGACACTTTTGCTTGTGGCACAATCTGCTCTAACCGTAAAGGTTATCCAAAAGAGCTTGTTTGCAGGAAACTTCAGAGGACAGTGCAGTTCCTTGCGTAGTGATGAACTACTAGCTGTGAAATTTGTGGACAGGAGGTATGTGTACATGCTGACTACCATCCATGATGAGAGTACTTCACCTGTGGCTGTTTGGGGTCAGATTGCTGAAGTGCGCAAACCTGTGTGCATTTTAGACTACAATAAGCACATGGGTGGTGTTGATAGAGTAGATCAGAGGTAGGAACCTTACACTGCTATTCGTAAGGCTTACGTTTGGTATAAGAAGTTGGCCATCCATCTCTTCAATTTAGCATCTTTCAATGCTTTTGTTGTGTTCAAGGAGTGTTCTCCTGCGTCAAAGTTGACTTTTGTTCAGTTTCAGCAGTCTGTGATAGGCAGCCTTGTTAAGGAACAGGCAAGTGTTCCTAGATTTGGAGTGGTGGAGGATGTGGCTTGATTGAAAGATCGCCACTTTCCCGATTACATTCCTCCCACATCCTCAAAAGACTTTCCCACTGGGAGATGTAGAGTCTGTTGGCGAAGAGGTACGCGGGAGGAGACTCGTATTTTCTGCCCAGAGTGTCCTTCTAACCCTGGTCTGTGTGTGCCTGCTTGTTTTAGAGTGTACCACACACAGAAGAATTTTAGGAGCATCCATGAGTGGTAAAGTGAAGTGCCTGGTCTGTATTGTTTAAAAAAATGTATTCTGTTTCAAGGTTGGCATTAGTGCAATGTATTTAGTTTCAGATTTTGTGTTAGTAGATTTGTATCTATTTGCAATTTGTTTGTGTTTTCTTTTTTGTATAAAAAAATCTTAAATGTGATGGTGGTGTGTGTAGGCTGGCGCTTGGCTGGTGGTATGCGTGGACTGGCGTTTGGCTGGCGGTGTGCGTGGACTGGCGCTTGGCTGGCGGTGTGCGTGGACTGGCGCTTGGCTGGCGGTGTGCGTGGACTGGCGCTTGGCTGGCGGTTTGCGTGGACTGACGCTCGGCTGGCAGTGTGTGAGTAGTGACTTGCTGCTGGTCACTACACACACTTCTAGCGGAGCGCCACTCCACGCAATCCATCAGCTTGTGTGGTTGCTGTGTCAGGAATGTGGGCGTGTGAAAGTGATGGGCCCTTGAATGGCCCTGTCTGCTGGTGTGAGTGTTGTAATGTGATGGGCCCGCGGCTGGCGGTGTGAATGGTTTTGTATGTGTCACATGTATGAAAGGTGTATGAATGGCCTGTAAAGAGGTTGGTGCCTTGTCGTGGCTTTACAGCTCACGAGCTGTGAGTAAAAGGTTCAGTTTCTCGCCCTTTCAATTATTAACAGTGCATTTCATTTTTGTGAAATCACTTGCTAATACAATTGTATATACTGAACCATCACTCACCCTCATGCCAAATCCAGCCAGTATGTGTGTGTGCGCATGAGGATTAGATGGCTGTGCAGTAATATTTGTCTTTTTTGTCTTTCTGAAGCAGGGTGTACCTTGTCCCTTTTGGTAAATGTTGTAATGTGTTGGTTTCGTGTCTGGTGGTGTGAATGGTCTTGTGTGTATCACGTATGAAAGGTGAAATTTTGATGTCACCTCACTACATTTTGTACCCTTGCCTGTCGCGGGTACTTGGGCCTCCCAGACGAGTGAGGCACCGTTTTATCGGGTAACCCGGGGGAACACTGGGTGGTAGGAAATTTGTGTCAGACTGGTGATGCCACAACTTTCCCACACAAAAATGTGTGAAAAAAGTGATTTTTTCCAGCTAAAATTGAGGTTTGCAGGGGATTCTGGGTAAGGAAACGTTGGGGATGCACGCAAGCCATACCTCCCTGGAATCCCCTGGGTGTCTAGTTTTCAGAAATGTGTGGGTTTGGTAGGTTTCCCTAGGTGGCTGCTGAGTTCGGGGCCAAAAACCCAGGTGACCCCCCCCTTGCAAAACCAGGTTGATTTGTGATAGGCAATTTTGTTGTCGCCTCACTACGTTTTGTGCCCTTGCCTGTCGCGGGTAGTTGGGCCTCCCATACGAGTGAGGCACCGTTTTTATCGGGAGAGCCGGAGGAACGCTGGAATCACTGTTGCTTCGCTTCTCTGCCCTTCCAGTAATGCCCGCGTCCCTTCCTTCCTTACACATGCCGCGCAGACGGCGTTTCTCGCCTCCCTCTCGCGGCCTGCGCTCCCCTCGGTTCCCTCAGCCTCGCTCACTCCAGTTTTGCGTCACTCGCTGTAGGAACAGGAGTGTCACCTCCGGGGCCGGAGAGCGGACCCTGTTTCCCGGTCACTGCCGAGGCCGCGGTTCGGAGCTGCGCACTTCGGCGCAGACGACCCCTCCCTGAGGGGAAAACGGCGCAGAATAACAGGGAGCGCGCGCTGTCCGCGAGTCAGCCAAAAGTCAGAGAAGGCGGGGAGCTCAAATGTGTGGAGCCGGGGAATACAGCCCCAAGAGCACCTGCTGCTCACAGCACTTCGAAGCTCCACTCGAGTCGTAGTAAGAGCTGTGGAAACAGATTGTTTGTCACCACCAACCTCATTAATGAATATTAATAATATTATTATTATCTCCAGAAACCCATCTGTCCCGCTTGAAGTCATCTGTGGCTGCTTTAAATGTGCCGCGCGGACTCCGGACTGCTATTCTTGACCCCCGGATCCTGTGGCTGAAACCACGGACCCGCAGGGCGCAGGCACGGGCAGGATGCAAGTGGTTCATCTGTCACTTCAGCTCCGAGAGGTGACGCAGAAAAGACAGCTGAAGAGTGGGAGCTTATAAGGCCCGATGTTTACATTGTCCTAAAGCGTGGGGTTCGCCCGTTTCTAAGCTATACCTATCGTGACGGATAAGGTAACTCAGGCACTGAGAAATGAGTCCAGGATCACACAATTTGCAAGTTTACAGTTCTCAATTAGAACATAGCCCGCCTGTTCATTGCTCAATGTGTGAGAGGTTTGAAAGGTGTGCACTGATTGGCCCGGTGCAGGCGGTAAATGAAAAATAAACCATTACCTGAATTTAAGAAATTGGATCACCCTCACCACGGTGCAGATTCCGTGTGCAAACATATTAGGGCATATATTTGCGCAGTATGCTTTGTGCTCGATTTAGCCCTGTGCGTGCAAAAATAGGATTGTGCGAATGCTTTAAGCTCATTTTGCTTCCCTTGTACATTTTTAATATTTAAGCGGACAGCTTCCAAGCAAGTGCCAGTGCTACACCGGAGCAAACACAGTTTCCATTCAGCTCTTGAGTGTCACTAGTGCAAACAGGGACACAATCACGTCCCACTGACCCCAGAAGGGTTCTTCCCAGGATGCATTTCTCATGGAGATGGTGTTATTCTTATCCTACTCCAAATAATGGCGGGTATTCCTCGGAAACTGAGGCATTACGGCTCTTTATATTCAGGACTGACTGACTTCTGAATGTCAGTGTTGCTAGACAGCCAGATGCTCTGCTCCCAGTGCAGTGGTGGGGGCTGAGGCCCCTCCCTCTCGCATCCCGGCCAGGGAAGCACAGCTCTCATTGTTCATCAGAACTTCCCAATAGCCGGCTCCGTTTTATTGCCTTGCACTGTTGCCATTCAACAACAATTGACTCTATTTTATATTGTGTTGACAGTCACAGGAGTTCACAGGACGGGGTGGGCTCGAGCTGCACATTTGAAGGTTGTTTCTAGCTCGATAACCCTGTTTAGATCAGATCCCGAGACAATCAGTGCCTCGAGGAAGAGCTTTCTTGACCCGGAACTGGAAGCAATCTCTGCACAGGCTGTCTTAAGTATCTACTGGCAGTCTTTTATTCTGTATAGCCTTATCAACGTCCTACTTCCTGCCTGAAACACCTGCCCCCTTCCTAATCTATTTATAGAATTATTAATTTTATATATAGCGCCCTGTTGCCCGAGGCATCAATGCGCTGCACGGGTCACACAGACACCTGGTAACAGTACTGCAGTACACAGAAGCGATAGATACGTTTATAACACTGCACCTCCGGGGAGTGGCCTTCAAGTCGGAGGGTACGTGGATGTGTTACTGAAAAGCCGTTTTTTTCTGTTTTCCTGAACACCAGCAGAGTGGGGGCAGTTGTAGTTCCTTGCATAGGGAGTTCCGGAAGCAAGCAGCGGCACCACAGAAAGTGTGTGTGTGGCTGTGTGTGTGGGTGCAAATGCAATAGGTCTCGCATTTGAGAGAGATTAAGCTATTGACATTGTAAAAAACAAAAACAAAAATAATGTCGTGAGCAATGCCAATAGCTCTAACTTTAACAATGCCGAGACCATTGCATTGTAAATGCTTGTTTGGCAAAGTGCCTAGCTGTAGTTTTTGAACCATAGCTCTGCTGGCACCTAGGGAAAACCTAGCAAACCTATACATTTTTCAAAACTAGACAGCCAGGGGAATCCAGGATGGGGTGACTTGACTGCCTCCCACCAGGTTGTGTTAACCAGAATCCCTTGCAAACCTAAAAAACTGGCAAAAAAAACACATTTTCCCCACATTTCTGTGGTGGAAAGATCTGCAATCTGCGTGGATCCACAAATTTGCGCCAACCCCGCGTTCCCCAAAGTCTTCTGAGAAAAATGGTACCTCACTTGTGTGGGTCGGCCTAGTGCCCACGACAGGGAACGGCGCAAAACGCAACGTGGACACACCTCAATTTCGCACTGAAAAATGACCCTTTTTTGGTAAAGTGCCTTTGCTGTAGTTTTTGAACCCTAGCTCTGCCGGCACTTAGGGAAACCTAGCAAACCCACACATTTCTTAAAACTAGACACCCATGAGATTCCAGGAAGATATGGCTTGCGTGGATCCCCCAACGTTTCCTTACCCAGAATCCCCTGCAAACCTCAATTTTAGCTGAAAAATGTCACACATTTTTGTGTGGGAAAGTTGTGGCATCACCGAGCTGACACAAATTTCCTACCACCCAGCGTTCCCCCGGGTCTCCCGATAAAAACGGTGCCTCACTCGTATGGGAGGCCCAACTACCCGCGACAGGCAAGGGCACAAAACGTAGTGAGGCGACAACAAAATTGCCTATCACAAATAGCACGACACCGATAAACTCAAAAATAATAATAAGATTTTTCACAAACAGTCATTAGCACATGTACGTAGCAAATAATAATATACGTAAGCAGCCTGATGGTACATTACACGTCCACACAGGCGGACTCTGCCTTGGTTCCCGGTTGCCGCGGGCATCGCAGCGACTCCGCTAATCCCAGGTGTTCTTGGTGTCAGCCTCACGCAGGGGGGCACGAACCAGCGGGGTGGGCACCACGCGAGTCTACAGCGTGTCTTGCTCATGCTGCCTGCACAAGGGGCCAGTAGGCTCTCTGATTGGTTGACAAGGTCCACCAATCACAGTGCTTATTTGGTAGTTGCCAACCAATCAGAGAGCCGACTGGCGCGTGTAGGCAGCGTGAGCAAGACATGCCGTAGACTCGCTGTCTTATGGGCGTGTTTTAAAAAAGATAAATAATCGAAAAAACACGCCCCCGAATCCGAAAAGGACGGGGCTTGTTTGTAGAGACAAACCTCTTCTCCAATGGCTGACCAGTATTCAAGAGGCCAGCCAATGGAGAAGAGGAGAGAAGAGAGGCGGGTTCAAGCCCCTCTTCTCCAAGTCATTAAATCTCGCAAGCGAGACTGCGCAAGCGCAGCCTTCGCTAGCCGAGACCTAAAAAGGGTCATTTTTCACTGCGAAATTGAGGTGTGTCCATGTTGCGTTTTGCGCCGTTTCCTGTCGCGGGCACTAGGCCGACCCATGCTAGTGAGGTACCATGTTTCTCGAAAGACTTTGGGGAACGCGGGGTGGGTGGAAATTTGTGGATCCACGCAGATTCCAGAACTTTCCACCACAGAAATGTGGGGAAAATGTATATATATATTTTGTTTTTTTTAAGTTTGCAAGGGATTCTGGGTAACAGAACCTGGTGGGAGGCAGTCGAGTCACCCCATCCTGAATTCCCCTGGGTGTCTAGTTTTACAAAATGTATAGGTTTGCTAGGTTTCCCTAGGTGCCGGCAGAGCTATGGTTCAAAAACTACAGCTAGGCACTTTGCCAAAAAAGGGTCATTTTTCACTGCGAAATTGAGGTGTGTCCACGTTGCATTTTGCGCCGTTTCCTGTCGCGGACACTAGGCCGACCCACACAAGTGAGGTACCATTTTTATTGGGAGACTTAGGGTAATTCAGATTTGTAAAGCAACTATTACCTATTGACTTTTGATGCATTTCTGCCTTCCAAATGAAAGACATTGTGTAAAAAAGAAGTCATTTTGAAAAATGACCGATAATTCTCATGCTAGTATGAGTATTGCCAATTTCGAGAATGTGCAAATATCTACTGTTTCTAAACTCTATAATTTGTTCCCATTTCAGAAATACATAGGTGTCTTTCATACCCATTTTTCCATGTATACCTTTTACCACAATAATTGCTATATACCCCGTACATATTAAAAAGCCATTGCAAATTGCTGCTCAGTTTTTGACTCTGGGTTTGTCGGGTTCTTGGTGAACCTACAAGTCCTATATATCCCCACAACCAGAAAGGTCCAGCGGATGTAACGGTATATTGCTTTCAAAGAGCTGTCACAATTAGAAGAATTTACAGGTGAAAATGTTGACACAAAAGGCTGCTTTTTTTAACTAATTTTCAATTTTGCCTATATTTAACTGTTAGTTTCTATAAAGAGACCTTGAAGGATCTACACAAAATGACCCCTTGCTGATTTCAGAATTTTGTCTACTTTTCTAAAATGTATAGCTTTCCAGGATCCATCATTGCTTTCATACCCATTTCTACGATTAACTGGAAGGAGGTTGAAAGCACAAAAAATAGCAAAAATAGGCTATGTCCCAGAAAAATGCCAAAACTGTGTAACAAATGTTGGTTTTCTGACAAAAGTCTGTCATTCCCTAAAAGCTGGGGAAATTGTGATTTCAGCCCCACAAACCCTTTTTTGATACCATTTGCAGGGAAAAACCCAGACGCTTTCATTTGCAGCCCTTTTATCAAAATCTTCCCCCAAAAAACAAAATTTAGCTGTATTTTGGCTAAATTCTGGGACCCCTCCAGGGAAATCCACAAACCCAGGGTACCTTTGGAATCCCCATGATGTTGGAAGAAAAGGACGTAAATTTGGCGTGGTCAAAAAGTTACAGGGGCCTAAGCGCGCACTACCCCAAATAGCCAAAAGAAGGCTTAGCACAGGGAGGGAGGGGGGGAATACCTAGCAGCGAAGGAATTAAAATAAAATCAACTTTTTTACACTGTCTGGCTCTGTGTTTATGCTTACGGAGACGTAGAAGCCCCTTCTACAAAGAGTATGAATGCATTTCAATCAAATCTAAATATGCACACAAATTATTCACCTTTCGAGACTTTGCTTGACATCCTTAACATTGTGAACATAAAAGAAAGTTCGCTTTAACCACTCAGCAAAATACACAATTTTGATTAAACTAGTAACCACATTATAAGGTTGTATTTCCATGTAAACATAAATTCCATAACTAGAACAGAGCGGGTCTCTAAAATCACATAACCTGGCTTGCCACAACACTAGGTAAAGAAAAAACGGCCACGGCTGCCACCTTGTGGAAGTTCAGTGTATTGACATTTCGGATGTAAGAAAGATAATAATGTTCGAGATGCGGAGTTGTGAGTTGCTGCAGATGTGTAACGCAATGCCTTGTTGTTTTAGTAGTATTGTTAGTTTGCGAGGGAGGTGGCCTCCTAACTTATCCTTATGTAATTAACTGAAGCGGAGGTGAAATGAAGCATAGCGCGTAGGGCCCCTTATTCGGTTGGAAAGCGTCGATAAAAGTAACATGTATACACTTTGATCAATTGGAGTCCTTGCAGATCAGCGATAGTTCCTGGTGTGCACGGACACTGAGGTGAGGTGCTACTGAAGCAGTAGTGCAAGGGAAATTCTAAGTTATCTGTTCACAATTTGTCAAGGGAACCTTAAAATTCGCTTATCTACGTCCAAGCCTCATCCCAAATGCAGAGCGGCTAGGGTCGAACAGCGCCTTCTCGCTCTGACTGGACATTTAGTTTATTATGTGGTATCATTGGGTTATACCGCATCGGAGTTTCTACTCCTTACTGCGGGAACAAGGCAAAAAGATGGTGATCAAATTGTAGTGCAATGGCCCTTGTGCAAAAATGCTCTTGAACCTTTGAGTCATCATTCCCTGTGGTACCCATCTCTTGGTTACTTGTATTTGGTATTTAAATAGTTGGCGATTCATCTCTTCCCTACGAATAGAGCTTACAAAACGGGCAGTTAAAAACACAGCACATGGGGAGATCTCTACCAGAAACCATTATATTATAGCACCCAGTCCACAGTAAATGTAATCCCTGGTTGGCACAAATATAAACAAAAGCTCCATTATAATTCCAGAATACCCTGGACACAAGTCGAACAGAGAGACACTACCAAACACCATGGGCACGGATATTAACATAGAAGGATGGCAAACAAGGATTAGTGAACTGATAAAAATGACGAATATACAAACTGTAGTTTTATAGAGGTGTTTATGTGGTATTCAGATCCGCAGAGGGCGACCAAGTTAATGAATCAAGCACGCTGTCAGCGACAATGGGTCAACAATCCGATAAAGCAGATAAACAGAAACCATGCTAGATTTCGGATATTATTATTACTACTACTTCTACCAATTTTACAGTTTTACACGTTATCATTAAACGTCTCTTTTGCAACACTTTTTATTTATCGAAACAATTTTTTTTTACTTCCACCAAAACCCAAAGAATGTATGATGACTTACACGCCACAGCATCCATCTACACTTCTTTAACGTTGACATCGGGTGCAACAGTACCTGAGGCCCTCTGGAGAATAGGGGTAAACAAAAACTGCCCACCAAAGATACCGGCCAGCCACCACTGATGGACAAAGAACCCAGTGAAAAAGCCTGACAAATGCATAGAAAACTACTGCTTGATATGTATGTGGTGAGGTGTGTGGTGATGCAGCTTTCAATGGTCTGGGCCAAGAATGAGACCGGCCGTGAGGTAATGGTTGTTTAAATCAACAGGGACACAGTTTTTGAGAATCCTTATAACATGATCAGTTTCCAAGCTGCAGGGTTATTCAGCTTGCTTTAGAGAAGTGTTACGGATTGTTAGCCTGGAGGGGTGAGCGCCTGTTGTAACCAACTGCCCAGAGAGGTAGGCAAGGGGTCTGACAAGAAACTGGACGCTTTTCACACCTTGATCATTTTTTGGAAGGTTACCCGTGAATGCTTGAAGGAAAACAGGACATGTAGAATAGAAATTCATTCTGCCATTTTCAATGCCATGCTGATCTATATGAGTTGATCCCCCAAAATGTGCAAACACTTTTGTAACTGAACTGAGATTAGGCTACAATTTACTTTTCTTTGCAACAACTATATTATTCAGCCAGTCAGTATGAAATAACATAATTGAAGCTGGATTTATTTGTATCCTGGACGAACGGTCCATGAGAATCCAACAACACTAAGGGGCATCTAACCAGGCACACATCTGTCGGGGGTGGGGAAACATGGCCGCTTAGCGAGTGGTCGCGGAGGCAGAAAAAATGCCTCTAAACCTTCTGTTTAGCGCAATCAATTAATCAATCACATAATTTGCAAAGCGCACTACATACCCAGTAGGGTCTCAAGGCGCTGGGAGGGGGGAGGTGAGGGAGGTGCTGTTACTGGTCGAAGAGCCAGGTCTTGAGTTGTCTCCTGAAAGACAGCAGGTCTTCGGTTTGTCGCAGGTCGAGGGGAGGGCGTTCCAGGTCTTGGCGGCGCGATGGGAGAAGGACCAGCGCAACATTATCAACTCGGTGATGTGGGTGAGCGGTTAACATGTATTGAGCTAAAAAAGGAAAACAAATGAAGGCGCTCTATCACCAGCAACTGAAAGCTCTCTTCGGCGCTTTCCGTGCTGCTGGCTTCCATCGTGCTGGTCTCCCGTTCGCCGCACTACCGGCGGTGATCCGTCTTGGCGGGTCTCAGCCGGTCTTTGTTTTTGTTTCTGTCCCTGTGCTTGAACGGTTGTTTTGAGGAGGGGGGTGGACCCGGCGGGACCCGGTGGGATACTGGGCGGTAGTGGATCGTTAGCCCTGGAGAGCGGGGCGGGATTTCGTTCCCTTCCAAGCCTGGAACATCAGCGGGATTCAGCGATTTTGGACCCCTGCTGGGTGCGAGCTGCCAGAGAGTTTGGAAGAGGAAGGAAGCCTCTAATGCAACGACCCGGCAGTGGAGGATCCCACAATTTAAAGACAGGTACGAATGTACTCACAAGGGGTATAGGGAAGCAGGGCAGCTTGGACAAATCTGTAAAACATTTAAAAGCACACGGTGAAGAAGGGCAAATTGCGCCTGCGGAGAAAGCATTTATAGAGGGGGAGGAGGAGGGTGTCAGGGTTGAGACTACAGAGAAGGATGTAAAAGGGGTAAATGAGGTTGGGGTAAAAGGAAAGAATACACACGGGGGACCTGGCCAAGTAAAGCCCCCCCTTGTTAAACAAGTGGAAGGAGCACTAAGAGTAAAGGAGGAGCAGACTCAATATCACTTGAGGAGCGGCATTAGTAAAAATTATATGAAAGGGGAGCAGTGCCTCTCAGCTTTAAAATCAGGGGGGGGGGGCACAGACGAGTGGGTAACTCCGAAAAAGAAGAGGAGATCTAAGGGGAGTCGAGAGACCCAGATATTAAACCCTAAAATAACCCCCTCCTTGAGAACTTTTATTTCAAGGTGGCCCCGAAAACATTGCTCCTAAAGAACCCCACTGACCCTAGATCCCTTGACCCTAGATCGCAAAAGAAGGAGGAGACAGGCAGCACTAGCAGCGCCAATAGATTTCAGGTCTTGGCAGGGCTTCCGAGCTATATAGACTATCAGTACCTTAATCTTGGAAAGATGGAAGAGACACATATTGTACAAACTGCACAATCTGATTTATCAGCCCAGTTGCAGGCAACGATTCCCAAGATACCATCTGAGGCCCCTAACAGAATATTTAGTGAGGGGGGGAAGCCTATCTGCAACTGAAGGGAGCCAAATTAACTTGCCAAAAGTACAACCCCCGTCTCAAGTTCAGGAGCAATCAGTCGCAGATTTGATTTGTTTACTGACAACTAAGGTCAGAAACAGATTTGAAACATCAGAATCAAATCAGAAAGAAATACGGGCTGTTTGTGAAAACTTGGGGAAAAAACTTGATGAGGTGGCAGAAAGAACCTCTCAATTGGAGATAGAGATGAAAGACCTGGTACATCAAGTGGAGGTCAATACTAAAGAGATCAGCAGTTAAAGGATAAAATGGAGGCATTGGAAAACAACCAAAGAAGATGCAATCTCCGGTTGCTCAAAGTTCCGGAAGGAGCTGAAGGGGAAGACATAAAACAATTTGTGATACATCTGATCAAGGAAGGATTACAGGTTAAATGTACAAAGGACAAAGTTTTGTTAGACATACAGAGGGTACATAGAGAGCCATATAGAAAGATTTCTAATAGAGCTAAACCAAGGAAGATCTTGGTAAACTTCCACACATATAGTCTGAAGGAAGAAATTCTTCTTAAGGCTTTGAAAAAAGGCTCCTTGGTTGTAGACAGTATTAGTTTTGAGATTAGGTCAGACATCTCACAACTAACGGCTACCAAGCAATGGGAATTGGGAAAGTTGATTGAGTCCTTTAAAAGCTTGGGAGCCACTGCCCAACTAAAATGTCCTGCTAGCCTTCGAGTAATGTTTAATAATAAGATGCCGACTTTTCGTAGGGTTGAAGAAGCAGAAGAATGTTTAAAATCCATATCAGGAGCTGGAGTATGATCGTAGCATCCTTTGTTAATCTGCAATTTATACAATATCGATTATGCAGAGTCTAAAGTTATTAGCTTGAAGAAGCCGGGATAAAAGACGCCGCTCTTGAATGGTTCCGCTCTTTCTTGACCGACAGATCTTTTCAAGTTTCTGCCCCCCCTTTTACCTCCTCTATTAAACCTATTGCGCAGGGGGTCCCCCAAGATTCAGTGCTTAGCCCGGCCTTGTTTAATCTTTATGTTCAGCCCCTGGCCGCTGTCGCACTCCACCATGGACTCTCCATGGTTTCGTATGCAGACGACACCCAGCTTATGGTAGCTCTCTCAGACGATCTTGCTCAAGATGCCTCTCATTTCCAAATAGGCCTTGAAGCTATCGCGGGCTGGCTGACGGAGAATTGTCTCCAGCTCAATGCTAGCAAATCAGAGGTTCTTCTGGTAGGCAGAAACAGGGAGCTCTGGAACTCCCATTGGTGGCCTCCATCCCTGGGACCTGCCCTCCCCCCAAATTGGTGGTGAAGAACCTCGGTTTTTTGTTCGACTCGACCTTAAGCTTTCAAGAACATACCAAAAAAATAGCTGGCACCTGCTTTGGGCTTTTACGCGCTTTAAGACCTTCGCTCCGCTTCTTTGATTCAGCTACTCGCCAACTTATAGTCCAAGCAACCATTCTTTCAAGATTGGACTACGCCAACTCTTTGCTGCTAGGGGCCAATAAAGCGGAGCTTAAACGTCTTCAGCGCACTCAAAACTCCGCAGCTCGCGCCATCCTTGGCCTTTCTAGATCATGCTCTGGAAGAGGGGCTATCCGACGCCTTCATTGGCTTCCCATCTCCAAAAGAATTGAATATAAATCCCTCTGTCTCACCTTCAAAATTCTTAAATTTGCTACTCCCGAGATCCTGTCTGACCTAATCACCCCCTACATCCCCAGGCGCATGCTGCGCTCTTCTGAATTGATGCTGGCTGCTGTCCCCAGAGTTAAGAGATCTAGAGCTGGTGGCAAGTCTTTTCGTTTCTTGGCACTCAAGCTTTGGAACTCCCTGCCATTGTCAATCCGCAGTCTGGACTGCTTGACCTCATTCCGCAAAGCTATCAAGACTGCCCTCTTCCCTGTGGCTTGATCTCCTCTTCCCTCCTCTGGATTCTTGTGGTTAGCGCCGGGACGCCCCTTTGTTGGGGCAGCTGTGCGCTTTATAAAAGCGTTTAACATAACATAACATAACTAATGGGTTTTTTTTGTGTGGAGGAGGGTGTACAAATTATTAAATCCTATCGCAATCAGGGCCTCCCCAGGCCATTTTGGCCTTTAGGATAGAAGAGGGGGTTTTCCCAGGGATTAGGGGAAGGTCACAAGTATATTCTTATGCACGGGTGTGGGAGCATTGGGAGAAAATGAAAAACAATGTAGTCCTCATTATGCAGCATAACCCAGGTAGAAATAAAGCTATAAGAATAAAAAAATTAAAAAATTAAAAGATGATAGTTAAACAGAAATCACTGATAGAGTTCCTTTCATGGAATGTAAATGGATTAAGGGGGGGTCATAGGTGTGAGAGGATACTGCAATATTTGAAAGATTCTTCAGCCCAAGTCATTCTGCTCCAAGAAACACATTTAATGGGGGATGAGATGAGAGAGTCGTTTAAGAACAGGGGATGGATCCAAAGTATGGTATGTACAGAACAACAACTCACTATAAGGGGGGTGGCAATCTTGTTTAAAAATAACCCCTAAATGAAAGTAGTTGCAAGTAAGGTGGATAAGGCTGGAAGGTGGGCAACAGTAAAGGTCAAATATTACGATCAATTGTATACCATAGTGGGCTATTATGGACCCAATATCGATGACCCAATTCCTTTCAGTAATTTGTTGGTTGAATTGTCGGATTTCCCCGACCCGGTCATAGTGGCAGGGGATTTTAATGTGGTCCTTGATGATAACCTTGATCGTTCAGCTAAAAGTAGGAGCATAAAGCATAATAAGACAAAGGCATTAATAAAAAATACAATGAAGACACTTGGTTTATGCGATATATGGAGGGAAAAGAAGGGTCTCATGAAAAGTTTTACCTTTAACAACAAGAAATATGGGTATCAGTCCAGAATAGACCTCTTCTTGGTGGACCAAAATTTAAGAAATCAGGTGTGCAATGTGAATCATGTGGGAGCACATTTGTCTGATCATTCAGCAATAACATTGATGTTAGGTCCACCAATTGCAGCTCCTCAACACAGATGGACTATGGATCGCTCCATACTGTCTGAGGACGAGACGATAAATAGACTGGGCTTGGAATCTCAGGAATTTTTTCGAAATAATTCAGGTAGCGCCCCAGTAGGGATCGTTTGGGACACCTTCAAGGCTTTAAGGGGTAGGATCACATCAATTCAGCTATATAAAAATAAACAGCGAAAGATGGAAATTACTAGCATAGAAAATAAAATACAGAGCTTGGAACATAAAATACAATCTAAGGAAGTAGAATTAGAAATCCAAACCCTTAAAATTGACTTATTTTCGGTAGTAGAAAGACGGTTGCAAGAGAGATGGCAAGCCAGCAAGTTGGCCCATTTTAACTTTGGGGAGGGGTGTGGCAAGTTACTTGCCTGGAAAATTAAAAGCGACTAGGCTAGGAATTATATAAAAGAACTTAACCAGGGCAATGCCGGAGGTCCTACCATAGGGGGGGCTAGTGTAGAAGAAACTATGCTAAAATACTACAAGGAAGTATATAAAGAAGATCTTTGCACAACAGGGAAGGGGGTATCAGCATGGCTTGAGCAAGAACTACCTCATAAGATATCGGAATTTGAAAATAATGCAATAAATTATATAATAACAGAAGAAGAAATAGAAAATGCTATAAAATCCGGGAAATCAAGTAAGGCACCGGGGCCCGACGGGCTGCCCATGGAGGTTTTCAAGAAATTATGTAAATATCTGTTGCCAGTAATTAGTTAACTATTTAAGGCCATCTTTGAAAACGGAGAAGAGATCCCTCCTTCGTGGAATGAGGCTATTGTGACCCTGATTCTTAAACCGGATAAAAAACCAGATTGCTGCGATTCATATAGACCTATAGCCTTGCTAAATTCGGATTACAAGATGTATTCAAAAATATTAGCGGATAGGCTAAATGGAGTAGCCGGAACACTCCTCCATGAAGATCAAAAGGGGTTTGTACGTAGAAGGAGTATTAAGGACCTAACCTATAGCCTAATAGGTGGCATTGATTTAGCCATAGTGGAAAATGAGCCATTAGCGGTCATTACAGTGGATGTGACCAAGGCATTCGACCGGGTGAACTGGTCGTATCTACATGAAATATTAAATTTGTCAAATTTAGGGGGAAATTTCTGTAGGGCTATTAGACAAATATACAAAAGCCCTACAGCAAAAATCCTAATAAACAGGCGGCTAACGAAAAAATAAAAAATTTTTAGGGGACGAGACAGGGGTGTCCGTTATCCCCCCTGCTCTTCAATTTATACATTGAACCACTGCCAGAGAAAATCAGGAAGCACAAGGAGATAATCCCTTTTTATTCTAGGGGTTGGCAAAAAAAAGTGGGGCTATATGCAGACGACCTGGTGGGCTATACTTCCAACCTCATTTCAGCACTGCCAAAAGTGTTTGAGCTGGCGGCGGGATTTGGAAAGATTTCAGGATATCAAATTAATCAAGAGAAAACAGTCATAATGACCTGGAACATTACCACGCAAGAAAATTGTGTTAAAAAAGAAATGCGGTACTTGGGCATAAAAATCATGGAGAAAATAGAGCAAATCCCTGAAGCTAATTTCCAAAGGGTTAACAAGGAAATAGGGAAACTACTTTTAGGATGGTCTCACCTGCCTCTATCTATGGAACAATTAACATCGTTAAAATGGCTATCCTCCCAAAGATCACCTTTCTTTTTCAGAATATTCCATTAGCCTTTAAAGACGAGTGGTTAAAAAAAACTCAATCTAAAATATCTAGCTTTATATGGGCCTCTAAAGGTGTACGTATTTCATGGAAAAAACTAAGACATAAATACGAGAAGGGGGGGCCTAAAGCTACCAGACTTAACATACTATGCCTGGGTCTTTTTATTAAAAGGGGGGAAAGAGCTATTTAAGGGACCAGAAGATTCGGAAATAGGGAGAATGTACACAGCAATGCTAAAAAATATAAAGGGGGGGGGGGGTGAATACGGCTTTATATATAAATATGGAGAAAAAATTCACCTAACGAGCTTACGGTGTTTAGCGGAAACGTGGCATAAAATCAGAAGAGAATTAAAACGTAGTTACTACAGTGGCTTTGCGCCAATCTTTGACTCTCCTGGATCTCCAGAATGGACAAAAGACTGCATGGTACGTCCATTGAAGAACGTAGGAATTGTTAAATGGAGTCATCTGATAAAGAATGGGTCCTTAATTCCCTGGGAGGAGATCCAAACACTATCTAACGGCCATCTCTCGAGATTCAAGTACTTGCAAATGTTGAGTTGGAGTCTCACTGATGGCTGTGGAGCAGGACTACCCAGTAAATTGGAAGAGATTTTTTTAGCCAGAGGAACTGTGAAAAGAGAGGTGGCAAAAGTCTACTGGTTGTTAATGGAGATTGCGGAGGGAGATTTCAACCTGCCAGCAGAACTGTGGAAGAAATGCTTGCCAGGAGAACAGATTCAAGACTTATGGCAAGTATCATGTGATTTATTATACAATACCGTTCGGCCCGCAAATTTAAGGCGGAACCACCTCTTCTGTCTTCAAAGGGTGTACTGGACTCCGTATAGATTATCTAAATTGGGCAGCGGAACACCAGTCAGATGTCCAAAATGTAACAAGGAGAGAGGTGATGACATCCATATGTTTATGCTCTGTCCGGAGATTCAAGGTTTTTGGCTAGAAGTAAGTAATATCATCTCTTCTATACTTGGGGAAGCACTCCGGGTAAGTGAATTAGTGGTCTTTTTTGGGCTTACTAACAACCATACCTCTCTGGCAAAAAATTCAAGAAAACTGATATTTATTTTAATACTACTCGCGCGTAGAGAAATCTGTAAAAAGTGGGTCAAAGCGATCCCCCCCTAGTATAATAGAATGGCTGGCTTCAATTAAGTATGTAAATAAGTTGGATAGAATACATAAATCTAAGCGAAATGCATTCTGGCTTCCTTATGAGGTGTGGGCACAGTCATAAAATAACTAAGTCCAATGATTAACCCCCCTACATAGTCCTACCAATAAGCTCTGGAGGCTGCCACCTGTGTGGTTTAAGGCACCAAAGGTAAAGCGCAGATGGTTGGATGTAGAGGG
The DNA here is from genome assembly GCF_964204655.1 of Triturus cristatus. NCBI lineage: Eukaryota > Metazoa > Chordata > Amphibia > Caudata > Salamandridae > Triturus > Triturus cristatus. The sequence continues at coordinate 847,658,610 of NC_140583.1, read as the reverse complement.
TATTGCACAGGTTGTAAAAAGATCACTAGAGGCGCCTCCGGAAAGTGATCATGGTTTTCTGATTGGTATAAACCTGGGTAATGAGGACTAAAATAAAAAAACAAAAACAAAAAAAAAAAACACTAAGGGGCATCAAGAGTACGAAAGCACTTCAAGACCATACCAAAGGTGGGAATAGGCTACATAAATCCACTTAACATAGTATAATGTAAACGAAAACAGATGTAAACACCGCCGCCCAAAAAACTGGACACAACCACAAGTTTCAGTGCGGTGCAAACTCAGTGGCTTGTTGTAGGGAGCGGAGTTCTTGTTACAGTACCCCCTGCCTGCCCCCCACATACACATTTCTTGCCTGTTATTTGATGCAACTTTGACTGTAGAGTACAGGATTCCTGCAATCTAGGTCTCCAGTACCAGTGTTCTTTCCCAAAACTTTACAATTGTTCCCTCAATTGGCAAAGCCTTTAACACCCTCTACAAGTCCCTAATAAATGATACCTCTGGTACCTAGGGCCTGAGGTACTAAAGAGGGTCCCCCAAGAGCTACAGCATGAACTTTGCCACCCTAAGGGACCCCTGCACATGTTTTGGTGCAGAAAAAACTGAAAACACAACCTGACACACATCCCTATGTGCCATGTCGCCTAACACTGCATCTAGTACTTATTAGTCACCCCAATAGCAGGCCTTACCAGCCCTAAGCAGGGTGCTTTGTATCACATATGAGGGCATACCTGCATGATCAGATATGCCCCTGTGCTGGTCAGTTCCATTACTGGCAGTGCAAGTGGACAGAGCAGCCATTATAAAACATGTGCTAGAAACTGGTGAAAACGAGTTCCCCAGCTAGATGATGCCTTCACTGAAAATAAGAATGTTTGGTATCAAACATCTCGTATTGATAAACCCATGCTGATTCCAGTGTTGGAGTTACCAATACATGCACAGAGAGGGCAACTTAGAGGGGACGCAATGCTGCAGCATCCATAAGGGAGCAGGAAACCTCATCACTTATGAATATCGGTCTTTTGCCTGATTGAAAAGTTTAAGGGCTAGTGGCAAAGTGATTGTGCACATGCCCTCCTGCCATGCTCAAGGGCGGTGAAGCAATGCAAAATTATACTGTACCAGCTTTCTGCTGGGCCTCTGTGTGCCCTAACCAACCACCAACCCTGCTGAAACGCAAGGGAGGGGTAAACATTAAACTGCATCTTACTTTGGCTAAGGGTGAGTGGGAGACTCTGGTCAATTTTCCCACGTCTTGTCTATATCCGAGTGGGGTAACCACAGTTATTCCTCACCCACGAGGCACTGCCTTAGCGCAGTGGGCTTTGCTTTCGCCAGCCCCCTTCCTCACCCAAAGGAGAGGCGGGGTGGGGAGGGGAAGAGCTGCCCAAAACCCCTTGCACTGCCGAAGGGTAGGCATGTTAAAAACAAAATATAGAAATAAAGAAATATTATGAGAGGCGAGTGCCAGTATGCACGGGCTGCATCTCGGTTGCTTTTTGGTGGACTGTATACTGTACTTACCCTAGCAAGCAAATTCAACAATTACTTGCTGTTGCGGTCTACAACAAGAATGTGTCTTGAGGCACTGGACATTAGGCTAACCGCCCCTCCCCCCTTGAATATCTACTTCCCACATGTGTTTATATTCTTTCTATACAAGTTGTCTAGTTTCATTTGCTTGTCGGGCCCCACCCCTGATTGTGACCTTGAGCCTCGACTGACTTTAAATCAAATAGGCTATTGCTTTTTTCAGATGAAACCCTGATTGTAGAAGAATTAAACTATGAATCTAATAAATGCTTCCTACAAATCAATGTTCAAGCATAAACTATTTAAATAAATAGATACCAAAACAAACTTCCATATTAGTTACAAGCCTGCTCAAATTGTTTTGTTGCCAATTTTAAATATTGCCCATTGTTAGAATGTGAAGTAGCACTTCATCAGGTCAAAATGAACTGGGAACAAGAGATGTGGGAAGACTTAGTAGCTGCAGTTAGGGGAGGGCATGTTAAAGCTTTCTGGCGAATCGTGGCTCACGTCAGGCGGAATGCCACTGCCGATTATAACTTACAGCCACAGACCTGGGTGGATCATTTCCCAAAAATGTACGCAACTAAGACCAACCCAGAGAATGCCATTTAAGAAATGTCCTACGACATCCCTTAGAGAAAGGTCTTCCTCTATCGTTCGATGTCAAAGATGTAATGGTGGCGGTATTGTCACTCCCAACACATACAGCTCCAGACCAAGATTCCCTTCCTGGGGATCTTTTTAGTTCAGAATATTTGATCTGGGTCACATATTTCCAGGTTTTGTTTAATTCTGTACTTGCAGGCAGCCCAAACCCCAATCCCTGGCAGACTGCACAGATTGTCCAAATTTTATTTTCTAAAAGGGCCCAAAGACGACCCATTAGCCTTATCGACGCATCGCAGAACCTATTCTGCCATCCCATATTGGACCAACTGCTTGACTGGGCAAAGGACAACTCTTTCTTCTCAGAGCTTTAGGCAGGTTTCAAAAACGTTGTCAGTACGGTGAATCAAAAGATCAGTTTCGGTGTCCTATATTGGAAAACAGTCTCACTAGACAAGGGCCATTTTTATGTGGTCTTTGTTAATCTGAAGACAGCTTTCGATTCTATCCCCAGGGTCAAGCTGTGAGAAGTTCTGGAAAAGATGGGTGTTCCAAATAATATTCTTTCTGTCCTTATCAGGTTGCACGCACCCAATACTGCCAGAGTTATGTATGGCAACTGGGGTGAGCTTACAGGCCCTTTTAAGATGGAAAGTGGTGTTCGGCAGGGTTGTGTGCTGGCCCTGAACTCTTTATATTAACGATCTAGTGCACGCACTTGATGTTCCTGGTAACAATGCACCCAAACATGGCCCTCATAAAATTGTGTCGCTACTTTTCGCAGATGACATTCTTTTAATCTCCAAAACCCCGGTGGTCTGACTTTGACTTTGCAAGCACTACTTTATCGCTTTTTAATTTTCTGTAGTGATCATGGTCTCGAACTAAACATCAATAGAATGAAATTTATGGCTTTTAGTGCAGGGCGTTGCTTTAGAAAAAGTGCAGGAGTTTGTGTATTTGGGGGTGTGCCTGAATCACAAAATGAGTTGGTCCTCTCATATCAAGAGATGTTCATTAAAAATCCAACAAAAAGCTGGTGCCGTAGTCAAACTGCGCAAACGGGCCAAAGCTTATTCTCTAGAACCAGCGGTGGAGATTTAAAACATCAAAGCGAAAAGCTCAGCCATGTATGGTGAGGAATTATGGGGACACGTCAAAAGGAATGAACTTGGTGAAACCCCAGAAACGTTTGTGAGGAGCATTCTCAACCTTCCTCAGAGTTCTCCTCAACTGCTGGATCTGGGAATTGTTCCTATAAACCAACTTATCATGTGTCGCCCTATCTTGTACTGGCATAGACTGTGGTCTATAGATGAACTAGAATCCTATAGAACTGCGATTAGAGCTCTCTTTAATTCTCCAGGTTGTGAGAGGATTGCTTGATTCGCATATATTAAAGCCACATTGTACTAGATAGGCTTACATCTTCTGTGGGAAACCCCTGTCACGGCAAAACAAGTCCCTGGCTCCCTGGTCAAGGAAAGACTGAAAGAGTTTTTGTGGTTGAGGGATCTGAAAGGAATAAAAGTAGGTAGTCTCACTGACTATTTTCTAGACATCAAGTTCTCCCCACATATGAATCTTTTAAAAAATATTATCCCAGGTTCCATTCTCCTGCAACTCTATTTAAAATGGAGGTGCGGGTTCTTGCCGTTAAACAGCTTCTGCATAAACTGGGACGCACAGTATTGTAGCTTTAATGTGTTCCCCGTATGCAAGTCACTTTGCCTTTTTTTGCCCAGCCTATGATAGACCACGAAAACAATGGCTGAGTCCGCTGTCTAACCTTTTGGGCTTTCACCATTATGCTCACGCATTACGCACTTAACGATGAGACACAAGAGAGGTAATTGTTGTTGGGGTGCCAAATTACCTGCATCCTGCCTGGATTACTCGCATGCACATTGTCACGTCCCCAAGCAAAGATATCTAATAGTGAACCTTCCTACATTATTTACACTCTAGATGCAGCTCTTTCTCGCTTGAAAGCTCCCCTTTTTATTCGCTAATACACTTTTCATTTACTTTCTTCTTTTCTCTAATCTTATTGTGGGACGAGGTTTTATGAGATTGGGGTTTTATGAGATGTTGAAATATATTGATGTTATTTATCTGTTTTTATCTAGATACTTGTTGTACTGTGTTTTATGGATCTTTGCAACCGAAATAAACATTTTATACAGTAATGTGCTACAGGTAGATACACCCAAATAAAAGAACTTAATTACCGCTTTACTTAAGCATGTATTCTTCATCAATACTGCCGCCTAAGGTCCAGGAGGCCTGGGCAGACACCGATAAAATGCACTAATGCTTCCTTATTCAGACCACACAACCTACAGCTAGTTTATTTCAAATTACATCAATTCCATAATTCAGTAAACACAGCAATATCGGGTGCTGGAATCTGAATTTCATAAAACAAATCTAATATTTGGCTTGAAGGATCTTTCAAGTTATCTTTGGATCCTGGACAACAATACTTTGGCACTGAATTACAAAAGGTCTTGGTAACACCCAAGGAAGTACAAGGAACATTTGACTCAGGAAATTAAATTAGGAAGTTTCGGCACTCAACAAGCAGAGGTCACTGGTGCAGTCTGCTAACATCACGATTTCAGAAATGCTTTACTTAAGTAGGCTGTGTATGCCATGTGAGGCGATCTCGCCCAAGACATCTAACACTACATTTTCAGAAATACTGTTAATCAGTTTAACTTCTTCGCTATAACAAGTGGCGGCTCTCACTCAGAACTCCTGAGAATATATAGAAGCACACATTTTTTTCAATTTCAGCTGTCTCCAACAAGCAAATCATAGCATCAGCCCGCTTTAGGTTTAACATAATTAATGCAATTTGCAGAAGTCAAAACACATTTTTCTACAATGTAGAATGAGCGACTGTGATGTCTTACGATAGATGGGTTCAGAAGGAGAGGCATGCAAGCACCAGGCGTTTTGGTTCTATACCATGGTCTAAGAATAGAATTTTGCTGCTGTACCATGGTCTGGGAATGGAGTTTTGCTGCTGCAGCATGCTAAAGGGACATTTGTCTTTTCCAATGGTGTCACTGTTTCTGCAATAACATTTTAGAACCTGGCACTTGGTTTAATGACATCTGTTGGTATCACTGCATTGACTGACTGTAACTACTCATCAGTTTCAAAGTGCATGAGCAGCCTTACTGAACATCCCAATGGAACAATTTATTACATGGGAATTGCAAGCATGTATAGGAATGCAAAAAGTGGGCAATTAAATGAAGGACGCGTAAAAGAAAAACTTTCATAGAGTTGGCTTTTGTAATCATGTTGTTTCAAAATACCAATAGGAAAGGCCTTGCAATTCTTTGACCAAGGTTGGGGACCAGGTTATAATCCCACAGTTTAACCTAACAAATCAGTGTTTTGTTGGACACACAAAGTCTTTTTTGCTTCACCCTCGCCAAATAGATGAACACCGTTTACATTGATTTAGAAAAGTAAAGCTTCGGACTGGATACTGAGATTGGCGTACATGGTGAGACCTATCAATGAGAGGTACTCAGGTATTATTTAATTGCATTTCTACATGCATGGGTTTGTAAAAGAGGACAAAGATGGCATGCCGACACATTCTGTTACAACTTCTAATGAGGGCAAGGTCTGAATGGGCTAGGACAGTGGTTCGTAACCTGTGATCAGGAGACCCTGGGGGGTCTGAGAAGCCTACTCATGGGGCCCGCAACAGCTTAGTAAATGAAATATTAACGGATTAATAAAATGTACATAAATAAAGAAGTAAAATGTAAAACTTACAATTTTCAAGAGTAGATTTGAAATAATTTTTAAATGTAGGCTAGAAATAAAGTTAGGTTTATTAGATCATCAGACTGACTCCCGAGAGCAGTGCAAGTGCATCAAACAGAATACAGTATGTACGATGAGTGGCCAAAGAGGAGTTTAGATCAGCTCCAACCTTCACATTAAAATTTCGATTTGTAAAAAAATATTTATTTGTGAATTAAATAACATCTATCATCAATTGTGTATTTGCTCGATGAATGCTTGTTTCAATATATATTGTGCGTTGTTTTGAGGTTCAAATCATCGTAAATGCTTAGGCTGGGGTCCCTGACATCCAGTAATGGGTCAGTGGGGATCCCCGAAATCCAATAATAATTTATTGGGGGTCCCCGGGTTCTGAATTATTCCATGATCCAGTACAAGTGATCTCTTTAACCCCTTCTGTGCCCATGACGAGCTGGACTCGTCATGGAGCACAGTCGCGCTGTGCCCATGACGAGTCCAGCTCGTCATGAGGCATTCCCTAGGGAATCCCTCTGGTGCGGGCACCAGAGGGATTCCCTTTAAACCAAAATAGCCTCGGGAGCTGGGGAAGAGCTTCCCCAGCTCCCGAGGACCCCCCCCCCCCTTCACTGTAATGACGGTCGGCGCGCACCATTACAGTCTTTCTGCCCCCCGTGGGGGGCAGATGGGGCATCTGCCCCCAGTCTGCCCTCCCCGGGGGGCAGAAACCCCACTAGACACCAGGGAATAAAAAATAAAAAAAAAAATAGAGGTGGGGGCTGCCCAAAACGGGCAGGCCCATGAACCCATCCCACCCCCCAATTACTACAGTCTTTCTGCCCCCCCCCCCGGGGGGGCAGATGGGGCATTGGCCCCTAATCTGCCCCTTCGGGGGGGGCAGAAAGCCCACTAAATACCAGGGATTCGTTTTTAGTTTTTTTTTAGGGTGGGGGCTGCCCGTAACGGGCACGCCAATGCCCCCACCCTTCCTCCCCACAAAAATGACAGTCTTTCTGCCCCCAGGAGGCAGATGGGAGCTGTAGCCCCCAATCTGGCCCCCCCTAGGGGGCGCAGAAAGCCCACTAGAAACCATGGATTTTTTTGTTTTATTAGTGTAGGGGTAGAGGCTCCACAAAATGGGCATGATAATACCCCCACCCCCAGAGAAACTCCAGTCTTTCCGCCCCCCTGGGAGGCCCCTGATCTGCCAATGTGCATACCTGTGGATTTTGGGCCCTAGCGCAGTTGGCACGTAGGCAAACCTAGCAAACCTGTAAATGTTTTAAAACTAGACACCGAGGAGAATCCAGGATGGGGTGACTTGACTGGCTCTCACCAGGTTCTGTTACCCAGAATCCATTGCAAACCTAAAAATGTGTCCAAAATAACAGATTTTCCTCACATTTCTGTGGTGGAAAGTTCTGGAATCTGCATGGGTACACAAAATTCCACCCACCACGCGTTCCCCAAAGTTTTCGGAGAAAAAAGGTACCTCACGTGCGTGGGTAGGCCTAGTGTCCGCGTCAGGCAAGGGCCCAAAACAAATTGAGGAGACATCAAAATTACCTATTACAAAACAACCTGGTTTTGCAAAGGGGGTCCCATGAGTTTTTGGCCCCGGGCTTGGCGGCTATCTAAGGAAACCTACCAAACCAAGACATTTCTGAAAACTAGACACCCGGGGGATTCCAGGGAGGTATGGCTTGCGTGGATCCCCCAACATTTCCTTACCCAGAATGCCCTGCAAATCTCAAATTTAGCTGAAAAAAAATCACTTTTTTCACACATTTTTGTGTGGGAAAGTTGTGGCATCACCGGGCTCACACAAATTTCCTACCACCCAGTGTTCCCCCGGGTCTCCCGATAAGAACGGTGCCTCACTCGTGTGGGAGGCCCAAGTACCCGCGACAGGCAAGGGCCCACAACGTAGTGAGGCGACATGAAAATTGCCTATCTCAAAACGACCTGGTTTTGCAAGGGGGGTCACTTGGGTTTTTGGCCCGGTGATCGGCGGCCACCTAGGCAAACCTACCAAACCCACACATTTCTGAAAACTAGACACCCGGGGGATTCCAGGGAGGTATGGCTTGCGTGGATCCCCCAACGTTTCCTTACCCAGAATGCCCTGCAAACCTCAAATTTAGCTGAAAAAAATCATTTTTCACACATTTTTGTGTGGGAAAGTTGTGGCATCACCGGGCTGACACAAATTTCCTACCACCCAGCGTTCACCCGGGTCTCCCGATAAAAACGGTGCCTCACTCGTGTGGGAGGCCTAAGGACCCGCCACGGGCAAGGGTCCAAAACGTAGTGAGGCGCACTACGTTTAGGACCCTTGCCTGTTGAGGCGCACTACGTTTTGGACCCTTGCCTGTCGCGGGTACTTGGGCCTCCCACACGAGTGAGGCACCGTTTTTATCGGGAGACCCGGGGGAACGCTGGGGAAAATTTGTTTTTTTTGGAAATTTTTTAGGTTTGCAAGGGATTCTGGGTAACAGAACCTGGTGGGAGGCAGTCAAATCACCCCATCCTGGATTCCACTGGGTGTCTAGTTTTCAAAAATGTATAGGTTTGCTAGGTTTCCCTAGGTGCCGGCAGAGCTATGGATCAAAAACTACAGCTAGGCACTTTGCCAAAAAAAGGATCATTTTTCGCTACGAAATTGAGGTGTGTCCATGTTACGTTTTGCGCCGTCGCGGGCACTAGGCCGACCCACACAAGTGAGGTACCATTTTTCTCGGAAGACTTTGGGTAACTCGGGGTGGGTGGAAATTTGTAGATCCACGCAGATTCCAGAACTTTCCGCCAGATAAATGTGGGGAAAAAGTGTTTTTTTGGCAATGTTTTAGGTTTGCAAGGGATTCTGGGTAACAGAACCTGGTGGGAGGCAGTCAAGTCACCCCATCCTGGATTCCCCTGGGTGTCTAGTTTTCAAAAATGTATAGGTTTGTTAGGTTTCCCTAGGTGCCGGCAGAGCTAGGGTTAAATAACTACAGCTAGGCACTTTGCTAAAAAAGGGTAATTTTGCATTGTGAAAATGTGGTGTGTTCAAGTTGGGTTTTGAGCCATTTCCTGTCGTGGGCACTATGCCTACCCCTACAAGTGAGGTACTGTTTTTATCGGGAGACTTAGGGTAATTCAGATTTGTAAAGGAACTGTTATTACCTATTTACTTTCGATGCATTTCTGCCTTCCAAATGAAAGACATTGTGTAAAAAAGAAGTCATTCTAAAAAATGACTGATAATTCTCATGCTAGTATGAGTATTCCCAATTTCGGAAATGTGCAAATATCTACTGTTTCTAAACTCTATATTTTGTTCCCATTTCAGAAATACATAGGTGTCTTTCATGCCGAGTTTTCCATGTACACATTTTTACAGAATAATTACTATATACCCGGTACATAATAAAAAACCATTGCAAGTTGCTGCTCAGTTCTTGGCTCTGGGTTCGTCGGGTTCTTGGTGAACCTACAAGTCCTATATATCCCCACAACCAGAAATGTCCAGCGGATGTAACGGTATATTGCTTTCAACGAACTGTCATAATTAGAAGAAGTTACAGGTGAAAACGTTGACACAAAAGTCTTTTTTATTCAACAAATTTTCCATTTATCCTATATTTAACTGTTAGTTTCTATAAACAAACCTTGATGGATCTACACAAATGACCCCTTGCTGAATTCAGAATTTTGTCTACTTCTCTAAAATGTATAGCTTTCCAGGATCCATTATTGCTTTTGTACCCATTTCTACCATTAACTGGAAGGAGTACCTTCAGAATCCCCATGATGTTGGAAGAAAAGGACGCAAATTTGGCGTGGATACCTTATGTGGTCAAAAAGTTACAGGGGCCTCAGCGCGCACTACCCCAAATAGCCAAAAAGGGCGTGGCACAGGAGGGGAAAAGGCCTGGCAGTGAAGGGGTTAAGAACAGGTCAAGAATTAAACAGAAACTAACATCCCACTTCTGTCAAAGACGGAAGGGATTGAAGATCACTCTAGATCTCTTTGTGACTGCTTGTGGAATGGGTGACTCCTACCGAGAGCCTCTTTACACATAATGTAAACTAAAAAGAGTCACTTTCCTAGTTTGAAAAAAGCCACAAAGGGCGTAAAAAAACCTCTTTAGCAAAATACGTATTTCTTGAATTAAGATGAAGAGTTTTACAGGAGTTAAAATGCAGGGCACCAAAACATCCCTTTGACACAGTAGAGAACGGGTCCTGCAAGTAGTCTTACAGGTAAGAGAATAGCGGCTGCAAAAAACAGAGCAAACCTCAGGGACAAAAAGCATCTAACGTGGGTGAGAAACGAGACAAACAGAATTTGAAAGTGTTGTGACATCTTTTTCAGGTCCAAGCCTCCTCATATATGCATTAGACAGTAAGTGACATCACAGGGAAGTGGCAGGGCACCAGTTTGGACACGGAAACAATAGCAACACTAACTCGAATGAGAGCCATATTGTGCAGGAATGAGTACAAGACTAGGTGTTGCCTTTGTAAGTCCCACAAAAGAAGAGGAAATTTATATCTGAAATCTTGCCTATGATCCACCTAAGGTGTCTGATCCCACATACCATGGTGATCTCTCTTTTGTCTCCTGACATCACTGTCATCTCCTATGCCCATGACACCCAACGCATCCTCTCCCTGACAGACAAGACAACCACCACCAGGACCAACTCCACCAACTGCTTGACCAAGGTAGCATTCTGGATGTGAACCAACTGCCTGCAGCTCAACTTCGACAAGACACAATTACTGGTCTTTGGCAACAAGACCGCCCCATGGGACTCCACCTAGTGGCCATCGGAGCAAGGACCAACACCCACGCAAGAAATCTAGGGATAATCCTAGACATCCCGCCCAACATGACAGCTCAAGTCAACGCAGTGTGCACCTCCTGCTTTCACATCCTATGCATGCTATGAAAGATCTTCAAATAGTTGCCTCAGAAAACCAGAAGGACCGTCACACAAGCACTCATCACCAGCAAGCTGGACTACAGCAACACCCTCTATGTCGGAATCTCTAAACAAATCCTACAGACTCCAGACCATTCAGAACACCACTGTAAGACTCGTATTCAACCTCCCACCGTGCACCCACATCACACCGCACCTCGGGAAGCTTCACTGGCTCTCTATTAACAAGCGCAGCCAGTTCAAACTTCTCACACACAAACACCAATCTCTACACAACACAGGACTAGAATACCTGAACAGTCGCATACACTTTCACCAACCCATCAGACACTTATACTCTGCCTCATTCTCACATTCTCTGCATCCGCAAAAGCAAAACTAGAGGTCACTCATTCTCCTGCATTGCCCCAAGACATGGAATGACCTCCCTCAACTCAGAGGCTCCTCCTCCCTTCTTGAGCTCCACAAGAAGCTGAAGACCTGGATATTCGTACAAGCACCTGCACCTGGATACCCTCTAGGCGATTACTGCGCTATACAAATCAATATAACATAAGATATCAAATCACAATCCTCAAATGTGAATTGGAATTGAATCAGAGAATAAAAGTTCTTCCTTCATTTGAATATTTCTGATCCATGTCTAATCCTACATCTCCTATGAACTGATTGATCACTATGGATTATATTTCCAAATACACCTGGGTCTGATTAAAATCTCCACAAGACAAATTTGTAAGGGCTTAAATCAGAATGCCTTAGAGTAGACATCCTATGTACAAGGTTTGGGCGCAGTACCATATGCTGTTGCTGTGACAGCAGATCCTCCTAGAGAGCCAGTCTGATCGGAGGACTCAAGCCCAGGAGTTCTGCATTCCATACTCTCCGTGCCCAATTCAGAACCACTAGGATGACTTGGGCCCAGGCGGTCCAGATCTTTTTGAGAACTCTGGGAAGGACTTGTATCAGTGGAATGGCATAAAGGAGTCCTGAGATCCACCTGAGGTGGAATCGGTTTCCAAGCGAGAGATGCTATGGAAACACCAAATGCACAGAAGCACTGACATTGTGCTTTTTCAGTGATGGCGAATATATATATATATATATATATATATATATATATATATATATATATATATATATATATATATATATATATATATATAGAGTCAAGGTTCTCCCCACTCATGGAAAAGACATTCTACCACTACCTGGTCTAACTGCCAATCATGATTAGCTAGACGTCGACAGCCAAGCTTGTTCACCCTGGAATTCAGTGAGCTTGTTCACCCTGGAATTCAGTGAGCTTACCAGGTGAGTCACCTTCTCACAAGATTCCTTGGCGGTCCAGTCATTACCAGAGGCATGGTACATTCTAGCACAGTACCTGCGACCCCACCCAACCCCACCATGTTTGCTGCAACACCATATGGCGGTAATGTTCTCTATGAGCACCTGTACCAGCCTCCCCTTGATGGACGGAAGGAAGGCTTTCAAAGCCAAACAGATGGTCCTCAGCTCCAGGGGTTTAATATGGAGCTGGGACTCTGCCAGAGACCAGTGGTCTCCGATATCCACCGTGTTGTTTGGTCCACTGAGACTTCAGATCCCACTGCAAAGCCTACAGATTCCACGTGGTGTGCTTGACCAGCAGAATGCAGGAGGCCACCAGTCTCAGTGCTGACCTCACTGAAATCCAGCACAGAGGCCGGAAGATCGAGACCACAGCCTGAATGTGTAAGACACTCTTTCCGAGGGGAAAAGCACAATAAAAGAACTGTGTCGAGAGAGGTTCTGATGAAGAGGAGCGTATGAAAAGGAGTCAGGTGTGACTTCAGAACATTGATAGTGAACCTAAAAGATGGCATAAGGTTCGCCATAGTCTGGAGGTGGTTGGTGACTGCATGGGGCAGGCCCACCTTCAACATCCAGTCATCAAGTTAGGGAAAGACTAGCACCCTAGACCTCGAAGGTGTGCTACCGCCAGCACCATCACTTCTGTGAAGACCGGAGGTGCATTGGTGAGAGCAAAAGAGAGCACAGTGAAAAGGAAAAACTCCTGTCCCACCATGAGAAGCAGGTAATGCTGATGGGCCGGTAGGACACTGAAAACCTTTCCTTCAGTCATTCAGTCATAACCCTTGTACCTCTAGTCTGGTATTCATTCCTTCACAAAAAACCGTTTCACCTGTCTTCTACCCACTGTAGCCTCTCTATAACAAAGACAGAATCTCAAGTTGCCCAATGCTAGATGTCAGTCGTTTTTCCAAATCATTTAAGGTCTGGCTTGACAGCACTACTATCGCCAGTCCTTCTGTGATCAACAGATAAAGTGCTTTAATAAGCACTACTGACAGGCTTTAAGGCTTCCCATATACTTATTGCCCCTTCTACAGCACTTGATTGGGAAGAAGTTGTTTGCTTCTGCTGAAAAATAGTTGTGTATTGCACTTTATGTTTTGTTGGACATTTTATCCTCTGTACAACAAGACAGAGTTGATTATGGTGAGAAGCAATGATGCCGTAAGTACGATGCCAAAGGTCCTATCTGTTTGTCATCAAAAGTTACAACAAGATGCATTTACTGTGAAAAGCATATGTTAAAGCCAACAAGGTTTATTGGACTGATAACACACTGTGATTATTATAACACTGTGATAAAGTCTGTAGACATTTTGACAGGAGGGATAAGAGTAAAGCAATGTGGCACGCCGAAGCCTCACAAGACTCTCCGCCTATCTCTCTCAGGAAAGGTCTGCTGGCAAGATCGGCCAGTGATAGAAAGAGAATGTGCATTGCTGTTTGGAGAGAACCAATGATAAAGGAAGGAGAGGAGATAGTTAGTGATTAGGTATATTGCGGTAAAAAAAATTCAAGGGTTAGGTAAATCCTGTCTGTAGAAAGAGGCAAACCTCCTTGTGTAAAGACTGGAATATGGAAGACGGGCAAAGGTGTAATGCATTTCCTGTTTGTTATCATGCATTACATTATGCAGCCTTAGCATTTTCAGTGCGGTGAACAGCCTATTCATTACAGTCTGAGTTATGCCCCCTTTGGGAAGGAGTAAATCCATTTGACGGTTCCTTTTCACAGCCAGCTACAGTTGTATTATTAATAAGGTATGAAGGGTTATATCTAGACCTGGGGAAGTGAGGAGGAGTTTACCATTTCTCAAATAGATGAAGTGGCAATACATTTGAATATAGCTTGTACATTTTTGCATTTCGGTGTGCAGGTGGTTTTTTTAACCTTAAAACGGTGAATTAAAAATGTTTAATTTTTTTTTTTTTTTATTAAGTTTCTGGATCGGGATCTTCCTGATCAACAAAAACAAAGAAGGGTGTATATTTCAGGTGGTAAGGAAATGTGAGGTGCTGAAAACTAAACTGTACACTACAGAAATTCCCACCACACCAAAATAGCAACACATCACAATGTACCACAGTTGACAACTCTTTAAACTCCACTTCATAACAGCACACATTACCCACTCTAATATAAAGCCATCCACAAAGCCCTCATCTTTACATACATCACACAATAAAGCATGATCCCCGACATGCTTCAGGAAACAAGTCTGCTCCAAAGTACAATCTACTATATCACCTAATACAATATTACATAGCATAGCAACTGCCTCAGGCTCAAACACTCATGCATGCAACACATTTACTGCCACCACTGCTGCACAGGCAAACCAAAATCCTTCATGAGAGACCAGAAATGGCCGAGGATGCACAACACAAAACAATCAATGATTGTTAAACCCCTTTGATATATTCATATTTCACTACAGAGCTGACCTCCACGTCTGCAGCCCCTTCATTCAAAGACACCCAACTACACAAGACAACACACAAGATTACAATTTGCTATGCAAACTTACACAAAAGCACCCTGTCCTCCTTAGGCCACTCAAACACTCACTTCAGAAAACATAAGACAAGCACAAACTGTATGCTAACCCCATTATCTAAACAGTCAATTGTATAATAGGCTAATAGCATACTAATTGGACAGATAAATAGAAAGGTGCCAACCAGTCTTATGGATGAGACGACAACAACCGTGGTAAAAAAAACAAATAAAAACAACACTGATGACCTCAAACCACACAGACGCAATAACATACAAATGTATCAGTTTAACGACTCCTGTCAGATGACAGAAAGATGGAAGAAGGTCACAAGGAACAATCCTACCCCGAGACATCTCGGACGGTGATAACCCCAGCAGTCACCCTCTGAAACTAACACACCAAATCCAATGACAGTATAACCATCTAAAAGTATACAAACACACTGTATTAGACTAACTTTATATATCCATAAGACCCAGATGTGACACTCTAGCTGTGGAGGTAGGTGGTCTGGGTTGTCCTCTCCACCCCCAACCTCCCTCTTCTGCACTCTAAGTAGACTACTAGCAACACACACTCTCCGAATTTGACACACCAGGATCAATGAAAACACAACCACCTTCACAACCATTGTCAACCAAGATGTACACAGGTCGGGTGAAAGATGATTAGCCTAATAATGCCATCTTAGAAAGATCCCTACATTAAACAGAGTGTCATGACAGGCACAACTGCAGGCACAACACCAGAACCCCCCCAAAGAGTAGCTCAGGAGCTACCGGTAGCTAACCAGCTGCCAGAAGGTTGCTCTTGGACATGAGGTCCAACCTCATCAGCCGAATATGTAATTCAGAGAATGTGAAACTTATCCATGCTGCCTCTTGCATTATACAGTAGTCATCACTGACAATGGTAGACCATAGACGTGGTAACCACCCAAACCAATACCAAAGTCCCATTCTCAAATACATTTAAAAACACTTACAGTGTGTTTGACAGTTTGAAGCATGCAACACAATATATCGCTCTTTTTTCAAAGACACTACTAAAGAGTGCCCCAGGTCACACTGTGTGTAAGCTCTGGTCTTGGAAAAAGAGCAGAGACCCTCAAGGGTGGGACTGCAAGAGTTGAAGTATGGCAAGTTAAAACAAAACAAAAATTACCTGATGACCTAGTCTGATTTTGTAACTACAGAAACAGTTTTATGTTAGTAGTTCAAGACAATTTCTATTAATCGAAAGTGCCTCTCATTATAGAAGAGGTGTGAGATCCCTGGTTTATGCATAGGTCTTGCTTTAAGTTAATGGCCATGACTGTGGAGAGCAGTTTCAATGGACACAATGTTAGCATAAATCAGCCTTGTAATTGGAAAATACTACCATATACAAAAGACGACATCATATGGTATACCCAATTCGATCTACTCCTTATATAACTTGCAGTGCAATAGAATTATTCAGTCCATGAATTACTAAATTACAGGGTCTATACTATTTATGTTGAATCAGATAATGTCCCATGGAAATATTTGTTTTCCGGGATCCCCAAGTGGGAGATTCAGTGACCTTTTCATATGATTGGCAAATGGTAGTAAGCCGGTGGTAGAAACTTAAGCTCAATATGCCTTTAAATAGAATTCACTCCACATAACCATATAAACACAAGGCCTACGTTATTAAAATAATGGTTGGCATAAACCAGCCAAAGTAAATATGCACATGCTCAGTGCATTAGTTATTAAAAATGTGGAACATAAGCCCTTTACAAAAAGACCGATTTCATATGAGGCAACAGAACAATTTTACTGATAATAATCAATATGGGCTATCCATTTGTGGTGACACATTATGGCACGGTTTCCTAACAATGTTTTCACCCGTGATCATGACCCACTGAAATCACAGCTCGACAAGAGCCTGTGACAACGTGTTATGGTGGCTCCAACTGTTTTAATACCAGTTGGAAGTACAATGGAGTTGGGCATACTTAATGGGCTGGCTAATAATGTAACACAAACTCAATATGTTCAGCCTGCATGACATTGTTTGAAGGAAGTCTTTATGCAAGAGACCGGAGGGAATCTCACTAGGCGAACTAACTGGTGAGGAGTTGGCCTAACAGCTAGGGCGCTCGACCTCGGACCTGGGGAACTGGGTTCGAGTCTCGGTAATGACGCTGAACATCCTGTGATTCTGGGCAAATCACTTTATCTCCCCGTGCCTAACAAAAAATGAATGTGTGTTCTCATGTAACGTAACTGGTGCTATGTAAAGCGCTCTGATACCCGATTGGATTCGGGTCAAGTTCGCGCTATATAAAACTCTACGAAAAAAAATAAAAAACTGAATCAGTTGACGGTCATTTGCTCACTAAACCCGCCAACAATGCAAGTCAGCGGCCTAGTCTCATCACTGAAAAACATTCAACATCATAGAATCTCCTCCAGGTTAAATTTGTCATCTTCTTGTTGGCAGGCACAGAGGTGTACTAGGATGGAGTACACCGAATTCTAGAGCACACAATAGGAAGGCTGGGAGTTGCTGACTCTGCACTACTGTTGTTTTCAGGTAATGAGGAGTAGACCGCATCTATTCAGATTTCACAACTCTCATAGGAATGCAGACTATGATGCTGCACCCTCGCCTCCAGGTTCACCTCCCACACCTGTTCCTCACAACACAAACCCACAACATGGAATGAGCAGGGGGAAGAGATACAGGGGCACAGGGTGGAGCAGATGAGCACAAAAAGGAAAAAAAGAGAGCATGCACCATAATAGAATTTTAAAAAAGCACCAAGAACAGAAATGGAGAGGGGGTGGCACCTCATCCCATAAAGCAGTGGTTCCCAACCTATGGTCCGGGAACCCCTGGTGGTCCAAACAGCCTCCTCAGGGGGTCCACGACTTCTTAAGGTTAAGGTTAATGACGGCACAAACGTACACAGGTGCAGGTTATGAGAGCGGGGAGCTCGGGAATCTGCTAACAGGTAGCAAAATCCACAGAGAACAGTCATTGGTGTGATGGACACGTCAGAAGCTCTCTCATGGTGAAAAGTCTGAGAACCTTCTCAAAAACACTTCACAGATTATGACCCACACTTGAATACAGCTAAAGTAATATACACAAAGAAGTGTGCAATTGCACTAGGCATAAGCTTTAAACTGGAGTAGAGTTAAATGGTACAGCTCACTACTCGGAAAAAACAAGGAAAACAGAGCTGGAGCTATTACCTGCCACCTTAACTTTGTTACCTAAGAAACCTCCCGCAGGATCAGTGGAGCTGGCAAAATCCTCGACAATATACTCACCTTTGCGCTGCTCTCTCAAAAGCAATGCCTCTTGGAGCTGTTTCCTCAAACCAGATTGCACTGAGCTACTTCACAACATGGCATCCCTCAAACCCTCCACCCATTTTAGGTGATCCTTTACCCGCAAAGCTCTATAAAGATTTTAACTCAGCCATTCTCCCTCTTTGGTCCAGGATCATTCATGAATCCCTATTACAGGGAAAGATTCCGAACTGCCTAAAAGTTGGGCCAATTGCTCCTATTCCTAGGAAGCCCAATGCGGACCGATCAGATCCAAACAACTTTCGACCCATTACCAGCAGTATAACTCTAGCTAAATTGCTTGAAAAATGTGTCCATTCGCAGCTCTGCAACCACATTGAGAAATATCAACTCCTCGACCCTCATCAGTCAGGATTCAGATCAGGGCACAGTACTGAAACGGCCCGAACGCACATAGTTGATGACGCCGTGAGAGCCCTTGACCAAAATGTCCCTTGTCTCCCGATCCCACTGGACCTGTCCTCAGCCTTCGATACCATCAAACATGAAAACCTGATTGATCATCTTCAACACAGGATGGGTTTCTCGGGCCCGGTCCTAAGTTGGTTTGCTTCCTTCCTGCACAACCACACGCAAAGGATCAAAGTTAATCATGCCCTCGCTTCCAGTACCTCTGTCATGATTGGAGTCCCCCAAGGTTCTGCGCTCTCGCTCACTCACTTCGACCTCTTTATGGAACCACTGGCTGTCATCCTGAACTGAGGGAACATTCAATACCACATGTATGCAGATGACAAGCAACTGTACCTGAAGATCTCCTCTCACAACATTAAATGCTGCACTTGCACAAACCCAACTACAGTTAGCCCAGACTCCTACTAAATACTCTCAAAACAGAATTTCTTTTGATCGCTCCACCCAATCACTAGGCTCCTACCCTTGACTGGATTAAACACCTAACTGCTCTGAACAGCACACATCATGTTGCAGACTCTGCCAAATCTTTAGGTATCACCTTGGATAAACACTGAAACATGCAAGCGCACATCAGTGCTACTACTAGGGGAGCCAATTTCCAACTTACCACACTGAAGAAAATCAAACCTTGCCCCCCCCCCGGAGATCTCAGGCCGGCGGTTCAATCCCTGATTATCCCTAGATTGGAATATGGGATGGTGACCCTTACTGGACTCACCAAAGCTAGCTTGCCACCACTGAACGCATCGGTTAGACTTATAACGGGCTCATGAAAATATGATCACATTTCCCCCAATCTTCTGCAACTAAATTGGTTACCTATTGAAGCCAGAATCCGACTCAAGATAGCTTGCCTGACTCAAAGCCATACACTACAACACCCCGTACTACCTTGAAAATAAATTTGCGCTATCAGGCTCCAGCTGGAACCTCAGAAGTACGTCCACCCTTCTCTTGAAACCTCTAAGATTCAAAAAGAAAAGATCTTACAACCGTGCTTTCACCGGTCTTGCTCCGAGAATCTGGAACTCTTTGCCATCCGAGTTCAGATCCAATCCTTCCACTACTTCCTTTAAAAAACTGGTCAAAAGACTACTACTGAACGAACGCTAACTCCCTCTTCCTGTGATCATGCTCTTGTGTTTGTTAATAACCTAATTCTTGTGGTATTACACTGATGCCTTATTGTATGTTTTTACCTTATTTTGATCTAGTCCTCGATGGCTCCTTAACTGCATTAACTGATGATCTCGCTCTCGTTTTTGTTAAAATTCCCCGATTTGTATTGTACTTCTTTGTGCATTCTATTTTTATGATGTTTTACTCTGCATGTTCTAAGGCACCGTTGATACCCCCTACTCTTTAACTTGAATGTTTTCCCACATGTTTGTAGCTTCACTTACTTTCAGTATTCTTTTTACCCTTGCTGGTACCAACTTTGTACAGCGCTCTGATAGCCCTGTGGATCTTGTAAGCGTTTTATAAAGCTAGTCAAATAAAAATAAAATAAATAACAATCGGTTCTACATACTGTAGTCTAACATGTATAATCATAGTATGTGCATCAAACACCCTCAACCACATAAACGCACCACTTCAATTATCAGTAGTAAGATAAACGCTTAGAGTTTAAGTCTGAGGATCTTTCCCTGCTTTTTTTTGTTGCCCTAGGGTATATTTTTTATTGGGCATGCTGAACAGGCTCCAGAGACATGTGTGCTGTGTTGGAGAGAAAATCACATTTTAATTTTCAAAGACCTGAGAACTTGGATTATGGCATTTCAGAGAGAAAAATAATAAACATGCACCAATTATACGTTCAAGAAAATATGACAAGACAAGAGAATTTTAGTTAATGCATCGTAAAAGCATGCAGAAAGATGTAGACTACATGATATCATTCGCGTAAATGATATAGACTGATTTATTAATTGACAAAGTACCATTTTTCATTAATGTGTGCTAGAAATATGTAGATGGTGAACTCTCATGTTATAGAGTTTATCTCTAATCATACTTTATTATCATTTGTGTGTGTATAACTAATGGGAACAAGTTAATCATCAAGATTTAACCTGAAAATGATGATGATTTATATTAAAATGCATCTTACGAGTAAATGTGTGCACCAAAATGACAAAAGAAAAATGGGTGCTGCACATCCCTAATTAATGAGGTATTCGTGAAACTTTCAGAGAATGTATGTTACAGATCTATTAATGTTATATGCCTAAAATTAGTTTTTAATACATTGAATTAAAATATTTTTACACGCAAGTATTTTCATTGTAGTAATACATCATACTGACACGTAATATTTGTAGCCACACTAAATTATTTCAAATGCATCGGTTATTTTAGAATCATGAAATCTTTATATTCTTTATGAACATATGTCCAATAATCATATATATTTTATGTTAAATTAGCTTGATTTAATGTGGGCCTGACTGAAAATGGGAAGTCCCTTGACTTGCCGAGTCTACTGCTCGTGAGAGAATTCCTCAATATAACCAATAATATGAAACAGTGTTTTCTTTCCTGAGTTCTTAAGTACTGTACGAGACACTTTGCAACATTTTTTGTTACAATCCTGAACAGCTGCCTGTGAAACTGTCCTTTTGAATTTGCTTATGTGCTCTTACTAAAGGAGCACTGTTTTACTTATTGGATTGCTTAAGGACTGCGTAATTGTCCCACCTATTTCTCCAGATTGTGTGCCTTCTTTATGTCGTCTGACACACTGAACCCAAACGAACTGACCAATGAACTGAGTGGTCTGAGTAGATTTAGTTACTCCAGGAGGTGTCACGCCCGGAACTTTAAGAATATAATATTTCCCCATTGAACGACCTAAGAACTCTTGGCCTGGGTGAGTTGTTTGGCACGTGCACAAATGCGGATGGCAACGGATGGGTTGCCGATTATCCTATTACGGAGATTTGCAGAACTTCCTTGGCAATTTGAACTTACCTGATGTGGACTCACCTGGCTTTCCTTTTGAACTAATCAAAAAGAGATGGGGGTGCATTTTAAGTTGTCTGAACTCGAAATTGTGAGAATAATTTTTAAAAAAGGGTGCTACACTATGTTGGTGTGTTGACAAAACACATATTTGAAAACGCAAAGGTACCAGGGAAAAGAACCTGATTATAGTGTGCACTGTTCACAGGAACATATTGTTCTAACATTTTTAAAACATGATGCAAAGTTTAACACACAAAAAAAAAAAATCATCATTTTGTCATGTTGAAAATTTGTAATTGATCAAACAGAGGAAGGGACCTACGAGTCCCGAAATGCATTGGGATTTACGACAGCCATATATTGTTTTCATTGGCAACTGTAATATAAATGAAGAACTTTTGAGGACACAACAGCACGCATAGTGCATATAATGTTCTTTGATGTTGTAAATCAAACATTTATTTCTGTCAATGCAATACTTGTATACAGTAATTGTTTTATTAGAACGTATATGTTCAGAAGAATTATATTATTTTCAATTGTTTGATCAATTACAATTTTTCAACATGACAAAATGATGATTTTTTTTTTGTGTGTCATGCTTTAAAAATTTTAGAACATTATGTTTCTGTGAACAGTGCACACTATAATCAGGTTCTTTTCCCTGGTACCTTTGCTTTTCCTTTTGAACTGACACGTATGCGACCTAGTGGTCTCTTCTTTTCTGGGAGACTGTTTGAAATGGCATATTTCATGTCCTGTCTTGAACTCTTAAAGCTTTGGTACATCCATTTAGAATCTCGACCAAATTATCTTATGACCTAAAGAAAATTTACTGATGCATTTATTTTACTCTAACCTTTGCTAAACCATACTAAAATGTCCATATCGACTCAGCTATCATGATTATTTCTATTCAAGTGAGTGTGCATTCTTAATTTGGGTTTATCGATGATCAGCAAAGATCATATTAAGAAAGATCTCAGAGCATCAAATACTAATGTTATTTTTCTGTATCGCTTTAACAGAGCTTTTGATGTGTATGATTTCGGCTTGCCTATGTTTCTTCAGGAGATTTGGGCTTGCTGTGATAATCCTTTACATTATAGCATCGTTCTAATAGTAATTTATATGAGTCTAATTCATGTTGTAGTTCAGTTATCGAATTGCTGGTCCTCATTGGATGACTGTTGGGACCCTCATCTCCAACCCCTCTCGGCACAAAACTAGGTCCATCGGAGGACCAAGAAAGTAGTATAAAATATGAGATAGGAGAAAGAGAAAAAAAAAAAAGTTTTTTTGTTTTGCGGGCCCAGTAAACGCTATAGCACCTGCATTTAAAATGATCATTCGGTCTTTCAGAACCCCCCCTGCAAGCTGGGACAGACCATGCAGCTGTGAATGAACAGGTAAAAAAATACTCATAAATACTACATTGTAAAATAACCATAAAAGAGAAGTAGTAAAGGCACGAAGAAGGTAAGACAGGTTGAAACGGTGACTAAATAAGACTTGAGGGTGACTCGTAAGATCTTTTGTGTGGGATAAAAAAAAAATGTCACATTGAGTGGTGCGGGGAGGGACAGCAGGCAGAAGCCTAAGAGAGCAATTTTCTTGTGGGCTATGTGAGCTAGATCCTTCATTGTAGCGGTCTCAGCTATACTGGGTCTCAGGAGGACAGCAGAGTCTCATCCTAACTGGTAGAGGCTGAACAACGTGGAATGCCATGAACCAATGTACTACTAGACCCCACTGCAAGTGTTTTTGGAGATTGCAGTGTTCCCCCCATCCCATAGATTTTGTGTAGGCTACACAATGCTACCAATGGCTAGATTTCCTCCAGTCTGGGATGCTACCACTATATAATATGGGTGTGGAGGTAGCGCAGAGGGATAGAGAGAACTGTGATGTGTGACAGGTAGTGTCCATGAAATTACAATAGTTACATAACGACTCGCCCTATTCCTGTAGGGCTGTAGTGTGGCTCGGGAGGGAAAAAAAAGAGGATGGCCGTGAGCGGACGGTAGAGGGGGCCTGTGAGACCGGCCTCGTGGCGTGGGCCCTCCCGACCAGCAAGTCACACTACAAACACGCCGAACCTCGTGGGCACGGCCTTTCGGCTTCCGTGGACCAACATCCCGAGGGCCGAACAGATCCCCAACACGCATGCCCGGCCGAGGGAGAACGACACCCCCCCAAACCAGACCGAGAGGCGCCGACTCGGTCACACCTCTGGTCTCTTCCCCGAGGGAGGTTTCGATCGGCCACCATGCCCCCGGTGAGCGGGTGCCTCTCCTGCTGGGCGTCTGGAGTCCCTCCCGGACACATCTGAACAGATCAAGGGGCTGAGCGACAGGAAACCCCGACACACCGCCCCCCAGGCACCAGACCCCGCTCCGCGAGGACCCCGGACTTCAAAGAGGAAGGGGAGTATAACAAGGGGTGCTGAAGGGACGAGAGGCAGAGAAGACCTGGACTGACGAGAGCCTGCTGACCTGGTCGCGGCTCGATCGCTCACCGAACAGAAGATCGCTATTCGAACTCTGAAACCACCTGAGCCCTGCGGACGCTGTCGCGGCTCCCCGAACTCTGAAACCATCTGAGCCCTGCTGACGCCGTCGCGGCTCCCCGAACCCGGAGACCATCTGAGCCCTGCTGACGCCGTCGCGGCTCCCCGAACTCTGATCCATCTGAGCCCTGCTGACGCCGTCGCGGCTCCCTGAACTAAGACCCTCCGGTGCCTGCTGAGTGACTCGCGGCCCGTTCCTCCAAGAAGATCGGTAGAGATCGCCGAGAGAAGCAACATCCCCTCAGCTCGAGGATTGAGAGCTGGGCGCCGGATAACTCGCAGAGACACTGATTCTAAGACTGTCCCGCTACCCCCTTTTTCCCTCATCACAAGATCACTGCCGCTGTGGCATTTACTTTGGCACCTGCTTTCCGGATCATAAAGATCCCTGACAACTACCGATAAAGACTTATTGCCTTATAAACGACCTACTGTGTGGTGTCCCTCTATCCGAAGAGAGAGTAAGCGCAGCGCGTGCGATCCTAGGTGCGAGACCCTGCCAGGCAGGGCCTCTCTGCTCTTGCTCGGCATAATTCTGGGAAAGGTGGGCCCCAGGGTGGACGGGAGCACACTCCGCAGCCTCCCCGGGGAACGCTTTCCAACAGGGCCTCCGTTAAAAAGTAGGTGGAGTCCCCCAGTCTCCATGTCCAGAAGGTGATAGGATGGAGGCAGCTGCATAACTGCTCAAGAGACCTAGTAGGCTACTTTTTCTCACAATTTTTCCTTAGAACCACGACCTCACCATATCCCCTGGTTTTTAGCATAGAACTAGTCTATGACTATTTCCTTCTTTGACCTACAACATACCTTTGTTAACATTCCCATTGAATACCTCACACAACCTATCTGCTTTATACACTTTCATGATATCTCAACCCAGTGGAGGCCCCTTAACACGAATTAGCAGCCTCTATCAACCACGAACTGCCTTCTTCCTCTGTAACATTACTACAATCAACCCCATTCCAAGATGGCGACCCGCTTCATGCAGATGAGTCACTGCAGTTGTAGTTTCTATATCACCTATTATGTTAACAGCAATGTGTTATCTGGTTACCCTAAGTACCATACCATATACTGCAGGTATTATTGCCATAGAAGTGCAAAAAAGCAATACCTGGCAGCATAATCACCTCTTTAGAGCTATATAAAGAAAAATATCAGACATTCAGTACTTTACATTTAGTATTAAAACCGTTTTTATATTTAGACTGTGAAAATGGTATTGTAATAACACCAAATTCATGAGTATGAATATCCCTTGTTTGTGCATTTATTTCCTGTTTAAATAAACTATATGAAGTTCACCATTGTGCTAATTGACCAAACATAATGTTTGCACTGCATCAGGCAACAGTATATGCTCCACACCATAACAAAGGTGTCTGTCGACCGGTGATAGATGCTCGAAGGATAAGTGCTTGTAACTGTGTTCACTTGAATAACGAGAAAATGTCTCCTCTAAAGTAACAAAATTGAAAGAACACTTCTTTTATGAGGTCCAAGCTCATGTCTGCGTGATTCCAGCTATGCCGTCAGAGCTAATTGCGAAATTAAGCCCCAAGTAGCGTGATCTTTCTCAGCACTGAGTCGGGCAGCAGTTAATTAATTATAGGCTACATGCAAGCAAATCATATATAAATAATATAGTAGAACTTACACATGCCGAGCTGGAACTGGCTTGCTTTTGGGAGGAGATGGGCATTATTCAGTTTTTTTAAAATTGTATTATTTATTTAGTGCATTTTTTATAAAGCGTGGCTATTACCCGAAGGTGTCAGAGCGCTGTACAATAGAGCTAGTTACGGTACAAGAGAAAAGTGGTACAAAATAGAACATTACAAAGAAAAAACAGGAGACTAAAAATGAAGGGTACACAAACACAAAATCCAACACAGCACGCAGGGGTGAGGAATGTACAGGAAAAAATACAAATTTACAATGAAGAGCGATCTTCCAAGAGGGGCCTGAGAATGAAAGTATTAGTTCTGAAAGTGTCTTTGGAAGACAAGACAGTTCCTCAAACAGAGGTGAATGGGAGTGTGCTTTGCCCTGCTGCTAGGAAAGGGACAGACCAATGTTGAAAGGCCTGGGACTGTAGACAGTCCAACTGCCTCTCACCCCACTTTGCCTTTCAAGCCTTTATTCGCGATGTTTTTCACGGGGAGCCTACCCCTGCCTCTGTTACTCTCCCTCCACCCGTGAGATCTGGCAGATGTTACCACCCATTTAAACCAGAGCCTTCCTGCAAGCAGCCTGTGTCTCCGCTGCTTGCAAGAGCTACTGCTGGCTCGGCTCCGGAGGAAGCTAGATTGCTGCTAAAGACATGATGGCAGAGGTAAAGCCTTTCTCTTGCCGCTTGTGCCGACAGTGCTCTGTCAGCTTCCCTAACATAGCCCGCACTGAGTGGGGAGTGTCTGTTCTTACACATGCAGCAACAACCCCAGGCGGAGACACGCACTTACTTCTTCGACGTTCAAAGAAACTGAAACAGACTCCCCTTGCTAAACAAACAAAGCGTTGCTATTGGAAAACAAGCTCAGCAGCTGATCACCATGGCTCTTGCAGCAAGAGGTGATCCCGGGAGAGGCTGAGCCCGGCTGAGCGGGGAAGGTGGGAGGGAGGTGCGAAGTGGTGGGAGGGCACCCTACGGAGAAATGCAGCGTCCAAGCTGCAAGTAAAACATAGCGGAAGAGTCTACACCGGGCGACCGATGAACTCCTTAACCTGGCAGCAGGGGTGGCAGGAGAGTTCCATCGGCAGCCTGTGTTTGGTGGTGGGATGGAGGGCAGCCTACAGGGAGATGGAGAGATGGAGCTTTAAAGTTGAAAGCACGGCGCTTAGGAAATGGGCGCCACGCTGAATAGTGTGAAGTTAATTAAAACAAGCGTGGCACGCGCGCTTGGCGGGGGAGCGCATTCCAGGCGGGGGAGCGGACCCTTTGAAGTGCTCCCAAAAGCGGAGTGCATGGCGGCACGATGCGCGTGATTGTGCGCGTGCTAGCCATGCAATCCGCTTTTGGGAGCACTTTGAAAAGCCCTTTTACAATAGTCTCGCTTTGCGATCGCTTGTGCGATAGCAGGGCGAGACCTAAAAAGGACAAGTAGGCTCCAAGTAATATGGAAGCATTTTATGCTGTGCCAGGTTTAGTGGTGCTTGGCTGATAAACCGGAACTATGTAAACGCCGCCATTGAGGGTCTATTTAACGTACATCAGGAATTTCGCTGATTGTGTCGAATGGGAAGTCCTACCAAGAGATGACACCCAATGTGTTCCTTTTGATATAACCCAGCAAAATCTCCATAATGAAGGCTGGTGATTTTTAGGTATTGCCTGCAGCGCTTGCATCGTCTCTGCGAGACATGCTGTATTGAGGATATGGGCTTTAAAAGCTCCGTCCACTTTGAAGGACTGCCTCTGTTACACGTGTTGTTACTCAGAGCTTGTGAGCACTATTTCTTTCTTTAAGCTGGAGCACTCAAGACCAGTACTCGTGATTTACAGAGCTCTGTTGTAAACAGGGCTGTAAATCTTGCTCTTATCTTGCCACATTTGCTGTGCATTCAAAGACCGAAGTCTGTTTTGGCTGCAGTTGTCTCCTCCTACCTCCTAGGTAGGAGGAGACAACTCCTACCTGCCTTCCTATGGCTGCTGCCGCCTCCGTCTCAGAGCTCAACAAACATTTGCAATGCTATGGGTTTTGCATTTGTGAGAGTTTGAGTTATTTGCATTGTAATTGACAATGCCTTTAATTTATGTGTTTTGAAAACCTGCAAGCGGTGCATAAACACACACTTTGTACTTATAGTCGTTGCTCACGAGAAGCAAGGCTTGCAGTAACTGCGCCTCTTTTACTGCCAGCCTTGCTTCTCATAAACAAGGACTACAAGTACAAAGTGCGTGTTTATGCACCTCTTGCAGGTTTTTAAAACACAAATAATAGGCATTGTCATTTACAATGCCAATAGCTCAAACTCTTGAAAATGCTAGACCTATTGCATTGCAAATGCTTGTTTTGCATACCACTATGAATTTACTGCATTTGCGGATGTATTACACATATCCTGATTGTTTCCGTTAAAATAAAAAATAAAAACTGAATGCAGTATGCATGGGAGTAATTTAGTTTGAGTAAGTTTTGTTCATGGAGGTAAATATTGCTGATATTATTCCAACAACTTTGTGAAAGTATTCTATGATCTGGAATTACACTTGGATTACAGGGACTTAAATCTCATTAAGTGTTGGGCCATTATGGGTAATTTAGGGGTTATCAGAAGTAATAAATACTACCCTGAGAAAAGTGGCCATTCAGCTTTGGTGAAGAAGCAGGTAAAACATATGGTAAATCAGGGCCAAAATTCAAAAAGAGCCTGGTTGATGTCTGCAAATAAGGAGAAAGATCTGAATTCTTTTTTAGCTGAAGTAACTCTAAGTGGGAGTCAGTGTGAGACATGAAATAAATTCAATGCGTGGAAAAAGAGTCCAGTCCACCTTAGAACACTGAACAGTAAAATATCAAATTAATGAAAGGCAAATAAAATAAAATGGACCAGACATATCTGATTAATGTTGTTATACAGAAAAAGCAAGTGGAGAAATGTCAAAGTGCTCAAACATGCAGCAGTGCCCGACTTCCTGTCCACTACAATGGGACACAGAGCATTGGTTCAAAGAGAGAACTGCTTGTAAAAGCACAATATTAGATTATAATAGGACCAATCTATAAACTGGTGTGACATTGATGTGGAGATGAAATCAGTCAATGATTAGATTAGAAAATGTCATGGGAGGGGAGTTCTAATATAACAGCCACCTAGACGTCATGTAGAAA
This sequence comes from Triturus cristatus, assembly GCF_964204655.1. NCBI lineage: Eukaryota > Metazoa > Chordata > Amphibia > Caudata > Salamandridae > Triturus > Triturus cristatus. The sequence continues at coordinate 847,629,736 of NC_140583.1, read as the reverse complement.
TGAAGGCAGAATTAGATCAAAACAGAAAGAGGAAAATGTGGAAACTGACAACGAATTGGAAGCCCTGACAGAGGATGTACTGTAGTGAAGTAAGAGCAATATGTCACTACGTTTGATGTTATTATGAAAGAAGAATCTTGGTGACAAAATGACAAAGTTCTCCAGTAACCAACTGTATAAAGGAAGAAGGTGGCCTTACATGAAAATGACTCCCTTCCACTACTCCTGTATCATTCTCACTGGATGGAACAATGATAATTGTTTAATTCTAAGCGTGAATTATAAGGAGCCTGTAATATTATTAAATTATCTTCATCCTTTTATTGATCAAATGTTAGCCTCACAAAGGTTGGAATCAAATCTGAAAATCTAATTGACACAACATTAACTCTTTTAGAAACATTTATAGTGAAATCTGACTATAAGGGAGATCCTACATGCTCTGGTAAAAACAAATAGACAGAGTGGGTATGAGTGGGACAGATGAACCTCAAACAGTGCCTCCTTTCAAAGATCATCTTGGAGCAGTCCTATATGGAGTTCTGAAAACACGGAGACTCGGCTTCTAATGCCTAATAAGGAACAAGGTACCGGCCTATCTAGTATACTATAACCAGATGTGGACGCAAACTGACAAAAATTAATTAAGTGATTTACAATTGCCATTAGTTGTGAATAATGTGTAGGAGGGTGAGATCAGACAACAAAGCTTGGAGCCAGAGGTTGAAGTAACTTATCTAATGAAAGGTACATCGGAAAACACATTAACGAGAAGGAAAAAGAAATGTATGTAGTTACGAAATAATTGAGTGATACGAAACACCTAATATAAAGGAACACAAGGGAAGGACAACCTATAAATCAAATTCAGAGTGGAGACTACTTAAGATATACTAATGAGAAAAATAGAAATAGTAAAAAATAAATCGCTGTGCCTTCAAATTGAATCTACCAGAGTCAAATCAACCACAACAAACCATGATACACAAATTGCACTGATACAGGTTTAAAAAAACATAAGATGAAACTAAAAGTGTTCAAAATGATAGCTAAAGGAGCGACCCAAAATCATCAATTTAGCAGAAAACTTTGGACTGCGTTCTGAAAGTAGGAGCCAAAGAAGATGAGCTTGTGCATAAGCACACACAATATGAAATGATCAACAGTAATACTATACCTAGAATGGAGACTAATAGACCTCTGTGTTGAGGACAGTGGGAATCTGGAATAAGGTGTCTTAGAAGGGAAGAGATAGGTTTGTGTCATCAACTTCACTATCTTTCAAATAAAGGCTGTATTATTTGGAGATGTCTTCAGGAAGGGAGGCGATTATACTGTTCAGAATAAAATGCTTGAAATACTACGCATGGTATTATCACTGCAGGTAGCAAAGGCTAGTGATATTGACCGTGCCAGTCACCCAAACATTGAGGGTGAAATTGGCTTAAATAAAACAATGGTCTTTCTATTTTGAAACAAAAAAGGCAGCAGTCATCAATTAAGTGAATGCCATCTATAATGTTTAGATAAGGTCTATAACAAAGAAGGGATGCCTCATCACTTACAACTTTCTTAGGAGTACAATTGATTTTATTAAGAATCAATTGGAGGTTTTACAAAAACCTGAAAAGCTTATGAATATCGATAAAAATGTTAAAGAAGTGACTGTAAAACAGCAAAAATAAAAAGTTTATATTGAGCATTGCAAATTACATTTAACATTTTTTTCACTCAGCTGATTTTTAGCTATAAAACAATAAAATAATATATAAACAGTGTACCAGATTTCATAGTTTTTTCTCTCCTTGTAGCCTACATGCCATATGTTAGATGAAATATACCCTCAAAGTGTCAAATACGGACAACAATAAAATGCACGATTCAATAAGCCCATTAAAGGACCTACAATAATGCTGATCTCAGACTACTTAAGTCAGTTAGCAGTCAATAAAACTTTATTCAGCCCTCAGGCCATAAAAGTACGCACAAGAAAAGGCATTTTTATTCAATGTGACGGCAAGTACTAAAAGCACAGCATAAAATAGCATATCTCCATAAAACATTCCTTCAAATACAATAAAGGGAAAACACTTCATGATTAAAACAAACTATGATGTACTTTAGTCTATGCATCTTCAAAAGAAAATAAGGAAAGCTATAATAAATTAAAATCTGAAAACTGACGGATGATAAAAATGGACTAATGGTTCTCAAGCATTATTCTGTGGTCAGCCTGCCACCATATGTCTACACAAATAAGTACAAATTATTTTTTCTTTAAGGAAAGAAAAATGTATGTACACCCCTCTCGTTGGTAAGCTTAATAAGAAGAATGTCAGTCAGTCTGGCCATTTTTTGCAGGGTCAGCCCCAAACTTTTTGCCTTCACCCTCCTGATTTTTAACCAATTTTTGTTGGCATCTGGAACTCTGGGCACTTTACCACTTCTAACCAGTGCTAAAGTGCTTGTGCTCTCTCCTTAAGGCATAGTGGAATTAGCTTTCTCCCAACTGGCATATGTAGTTCACTTTTATGTCCCTAGTAAAGTAGCACTACATGTGCCCATGGCCTGCAAATTAAATGATTCTAGGGGCCTGCAGCACTGATTGTGCCATTCACTTAACAAGCTCTTTAAACAGGTTTCAGGCCAGCCATTGCAGCATGTGTGTGCACAGTTTTAAACTGCCATTTCGATCTGGCAAAATAAACCTTTGCCAAGCCAAAACCTTCCTTTTTAATACATACAAGTCATACCTAGGGTAGGCCCTGGACAGCCCTAGGGGTAGGGTGCAAGGTATTTAAAAAGAAGGAAATGTATTTTTGAGTTTTACATATGCTAGCAGTGAAAAGATCTTACATTTGTTTTTCACTCCTGCAAGGCGTACCTCTCCTATAGGACAACATTGGAGTTACTGTATTACATTCAATAAGTGATCATTTCCAAATGAAAGCAAGTGGACAACTCGAGTTTCGTGTCTAAAGAATTGTAATTAAAAGCCATCATTAATTGGTAAGTTCAGAATTCAGAAAATGTCACTTTTAGAAAGTTGGCACTTTCTTGTCCTAACTATTTGGTGCATGCAGCCTGTTCTTGGGTCACATGACAAGGTGCAGCTGGTAGTTGGTCTTTGTATATTGCTCCCATACAGTGAGAAAAAAGAAAGATAGATGCTGGTAGGATGGGTCCCTTCGAGTTAACGAAGGGGAGGAGCTGTCACCTACCACATCACAAAGGCACTGCCTGAGCACTCTCACAAAGGGATTGTCACTAGTCTACTGTGAATCTAGACAAGCTGGGGCCAGGACAGGGAGGAAGGGGATGCCGGACATCTCAAGGGGGTGGAAACATCTAGAAGCTTCCTCCACTTCAAAGTGAGCAACAGGTAAAAATATTGGACCTCAGATCCAAACTCTTCACTACACTTCTGCACCTGTGGACTTTGCCAGGAAGAAAGACTGGTGTGCTACTGAAAGGACTGCCACTCTGCAGGACTGCTGAGCTGACCTGCTGCCCTCTTACCTGGGCAATAAGGACTGGACCTGCATCTGTTGAACCCAGGACACCAGAGTGACTCCAAGGGCAAGTTGGCTAGGTTCCTGACTATTACCTCAGGGACAGAAGGCTCTAGCACGTATGAACCCAGAATCCGAACTCTTTCATGTGCGAGTTCTACCCTGCCAATTGATGCCACCCCAGTCCTTTGAAAGGGAGCCTGAAGGTGATGTGTTAGCTTTTTTGTTGATCCATTAGAAACGACGCATCCCCTCTGCTGCGCAGCGCAGCGCAACCCCAAGCAGAACCAGCGCATCACCTCTGCCACAAGGATTCTCCAGGCACAAGGACACCACATGGACCTTGCAGCCCGCATAGGAATCACCGCTGCATGACGACTCCATGACGCAGGACCTCGCATCGCAAATCTCTCTATCGACAGCAACCACAACAGCTGCGCAGGTTCCTGCATCGCAGCCTCACATCGCCTTGGAGCAGACATATCGCCTTGGCTGCGCAACGCATGCTCGATGCCAAACTCTGCACGGCAAGCCCTCGTCGACGGGATCCTCGATGGTAATGCAGGACCTTGCATCACAGCCTTGCAGCTCCTTAAAAGCGATGCATCCTTGACACAGCCAGGATTTAAGGTACTCTTGTTCAATGGGCCTACCTGGGTCCCTGTAGCCAGCCTGAACTTGTGATGTTGTCCTGGTCTACCACAACCAGATATCCTTAATTGGCACTTTGTGCTATTTTTGTCACTATTTTCACTGAAATCTATTAACCTGCACATCTCCTGTTCTACTGACTGGATTTTTGGTTGTTTTGGTCTTATTTTAATTTATTAAAGATTGCGCTATATTTTAGGTCTCGGCTAGACAGCACTTACGCTTTCTCTTCGAGTTCTATATCAATCCACTGGTCACCATTTTAGCATCTGTTTTAGGAACTACTTTTTTATTTGTTGAAAAGCAATTCACACGATCGGTCCCGTTTTCACTCCCTTCGAGCTCCTCTGTAAACAGGCCAGTAAATCTTGTTCTTATCTCATCACATATGCTGTGCAAAGACTGAGGTAAAATGTCAGACGCTGTTTGCCTATCTTCAGTGCATGTTCAGCTCTCTCCAGACGTGCAGGATAAGTCTTGTCTGAGAAAGGTGGCAACCCTAGATAAGGGACGACTTTACCAAACCCAACATGTCCATATCAGGCAAAAAAGAAAACTCACTTATACTATATGCGCTAGAGCGTGCATGCTTAATATTGACGAGGCAGCTTATTTGTTGTTAAAACTATCACCGTACTCGTGGGATAGTAGGGGTGCATATATTTAGCCCGAATAACTGGTTATTTAGTCAGCCTCCAATTCATACAGTTTTAAGTAAACTTGCTTCCTTAATCGCTTCTCCCTGTGAAGCCCATTTCGTATGTGGTCCCTGGATGAAGCAGCCATCCGGCAAGGGAGCGTTAAAATTTCTCAAATGCACGATGCAAAAGGGAAGAATTTGGTCCGGGGGTGTGGGGGCTGAGGCTGTCATTGTTTGAAATTAGCTATATCAATATTACCACATGTACATAGGAAACAGAGATTTTGTTAGTCAGGTGGTCACTATCACGTGTTGATACTCTAGCTTGATAGCAGAACTCCAAGATTGCTGCCATGTTACGTCCCTTACATATATAAGTCAAAACCGGAAGTCCATGAGAGCAGGGAGGCCGACATTGCTTGAATTGGTTGAACGAAAGCCGGTTGTGCAATTATAGAAAACTGAAGAAATGTGGCATTCGTCAACGGATTGATGAAAGTACCCAATACATAATTGACTTCAAATGGGACTGCATCTCACTGACTTTAATGAAAAAAAGTCAGACAGCGATTCATGCTGCTTTTAACCAAATCTGTGCAACATAAGTGATACGGTGGCTCTTACGGACAAGATAAACTTCTTTGATGATTATTGATATAAGATTCATCATAAAGACCTTGGCATGAACTAGGAGGGCCATCCCCCACAAATTGTGTGATTGAAATCTAATTTAATGTAAAATAAGATCTGATGAAACTTTTAGTCCTGAAGAAGGTTGAACTATTAAAGAAATCACGGAAACGCTGCGTCGACTTTTAAAAAAGTTTTTATCTATAAACTCGTAGGAATTAGATTGTAACCCAGATTGGGAGGAAGATACAGGCATCCACTAAAGAATATTTATTTTGACTGTGAAGATAGATCGCTGAGTTTAATAAAAATGTTTTTAATGATTTCCGCTTTTATATTTGTTTTAAATTTATAAATTTGAGTTTCATATAATTGTTTAAAGACTGTGGTGGACAATAGAGTGTAATAATTTTATATTTGACAATAGCCGTTGTTTAAGAAAATTGCCCCATTGACTGAAAAATAGGTACATATATGAGCATATGACACTTGGTCCAGGGTAAATGTTTTTGCCCCCCTTTCAGAATTTAATATAGGGACTCTTTGTGTTTTTGCTTCTCTGTACCCCGTCCATTTGTTTTAGCACTGGGGTAACTCCCTTTTTTTTATGAATATGTCCCTTGCCAGCCGTATTTCACACTTAGTTTTCTCCAGGGGTCCTCGGTGGTCTTGTTCTTTCTTCTATTTCCATGACTTTCACTTTCAAGGGTCAGTCTGGTCCGTCTTTTCCAGCAATGCCATTTGTTCTCTGGTGCACTGTGCTGTACTTTGCAGAGCAGGAGCTGCAGGAGACTGAAGATGGAGCATTTCTTGCAGGGCTGCCCTATGGGTAAAGAAGTGCGGGGGAAGGAAGAGTGCAATGTACACACTCATGGCAACATCTGCAGACGCTGCATTGTGCGTTTGCATTGTCTACTGTTTCCTGATATGTACACTGAAGCAGAGAGTTCCTTAAGAAGTGATGTTTGACTGTTTTTCTTTCAAATCTGTTTTCATAATCTTTGTACACGCCAGGTGCCTAGTTGGTGATTTCCTTGCTTTAAAATGCAACAAAATGTAAAGATAAACGTACACATGCTGTATGCGCTCTGTATCAGCAGACACAGCACACTTTACATTCTGCCCGATATATGCTGCACCAAAAACGCTTCTCAAACGGTTTACTTTTATACTCATTGTCACCACTACAAGGTAACTGAATAAATTGCACACTGCAGCCTGCAAGTTTATTAGAAAATGCCATTTCCATGGTGAATTGTGTGCATGGCACTCCGGAAATTTACTGGAAGGTCTATATTGTACTTACAGCAATGCACACCTTGGTAAAACCCACCTGCTCTCATACATTATTCACTCACTGAGCATGCTCTAGTACATAAAAGCACATTACGTTGTATCATTTATATGGGCAGCATTACTGCATATTTCACACATTGTGCCTCCATCGCCATCTGTACACCCTGCACCAACTGTGCACTTTGCACAAACTGCATACTTTATAAGCACCCACTGCACAAGGTGATCACTGTGTCCAGTACGCACACTGTAAATACAGTACACATTGCAGCCAGCCACTTGATTTGTACACCACAAGCATGTTATGCATTGTATGCAGTGAAGCCACTGAAATGCTGTATTCATTGCAGACACTGTACTTTTTACACTGTTGGCTGGTACTCTGCACATCCATACACTAAAATCAGTTTGTAATCAATGTTGTCAACATCGTGCACACTGTTCACACGTACTTGTGCACCCAGCTTACACACTTTAAATACAGTACACACTACAAACACTATGCACACTTTCTTCGGATGACTTTAAACACTACACCCAACACTCTTACTCCTTGGTAAACGACAATACCATTTACAACGGCAATACATCTTGGATTGCCAAGACAAATTATCTTTGCTAATGCTGGTCTAATATGGTGCGGGATCCCTTTTGTGGTGTGTTTCCGTCATATTACTGTTTGACGTGTTGCACAAATACTTTAAAAACATTGCCTCTAAGTTAAGCCTGACTGTTCTGTGCCAAGCTGCCAGAGGTTTAAGCACAGGTTGATTTAGGGTCTGCTTGTGACTCAACACTGACCAGAATTAAGGTTTCTGCTCGAGTAGGGTTTCAACCCCCTCAACCAATAACCCCATTTCTTACACAGCCTTTTAGTTATCAAATTAAAAGCAAACCAATTTCCCTATTAGAACATTTACCCAACAGAAAAGGAAATTATCGAGTCACGTATTCTCAGTTACCATTTATTACACAACTATTTGCCTGTTGAATATCCAGAACATAACCAGCATAAGTTCAGACTTGTAAAACAACCCAACTAAGCTCAGTTCTAAGAAGGAAACTAGTTCAGGGTGGATTTCCTACCAAGAGAGCCCATCAGCTTGTCCACTTCACAGTTCAACAAAGACTTAAGTAGGTTTCAGCCCTATGCAACTGGCTCCACATATACATTAGCATTAAATGCAATAAGTAACAAGCACAAAATATTGGGGCCTTTAGCAGCATATGCGTGATTACCAACTGCTTCAATGGCCAAACTGACTAATGCAACAAAAGTAAGCCCGTTATATAATAACATTTGTTTCGGTAAGCAAAGTAAAAAGATCGTTTCTTTACAGATGTAAACTCCAACACTTTTGTTTTGCTGTGATTTACGGTTGCTAAGCTCTGAATAGCTGAACAAGGCAGAAAGTGCATTCTGCAACCCAAGTGGAGTTAGGGCAACCAAGACTATCAAATGGGAAAGACAAAAACAGTAAAGTACAAAAAAACATCTTTGAGCAAACGTTTTTAATGGTGTGATGAATTCAGGAATGTCAAGCTAGTAACAACTAAATACTATGGGTGGCAGTATGCATAAATGCTTCAAGTCAGCATAAGAATACATTCAGCCAGTTAAGTAGCGAGAATTAGCAAGCCTGACTGTAACCGGGGTATCTGTATACGGGAATCTGATCACTGTTAGCAAATATTGATCTTTTCTCCCAAGCAAACAATTTCACCCATAAAACTGTGAACTTTTAGTCGAGCGCTGTTTGGTAATCAATAAAGGAACAATAGAAGGGTTCTCATCTAGTTGCAGAGCTCGAACAGAAACACGTGACAATAAACCATTTAATTGAGGAAAGAGACTGCATCAACAGACCAGGTTCCCCATTTGACTCGGGTGCTATTTTAACCAAACTTCTGTGTGAGACCAAACTTTAGCAAGCATTCTTGCTGCAACATGCAAAAGTGGTGTCATTCTACCTATAAATAGGTCAATAGCATTAATCTATTTCAGAATATGTACATTGCACAGTCTTTCCATGACTTAGAAACTATTAGGTCAGTTGCTATGCACTTAAATGATGAGTTTTACCTTGGTCTGTACTGCACTGGAAAGCCCATCAAGACAAGCCGCCAGCGCCTTGATGCCCTTGGGCTTAGTTAGCGCTCTATAAGTTGTATTTCATTCATTCATCTTTTAGTTGCACAAATCATTTAACTAATAGCCTCCTACTTGTAAGATTGCGTTATAAAGATATGCGGGATACTCAGGGCTACTATATTCAGTGGCATGTATGCAAGAAATACAAGTCTCCCAGCAAAAAGCAAGACATTGTGACTACTGGGGGCTGTCAAACATTTTCTAAAGCAATTAAATCGTAAAAATACACACAGGATAGATATTTAATGTTACGCGCTTAATGTACATTATTTGCACCCAACGTGACTTGCAAATATCAATACAAATTACTCATCTACCCATTTACATTTCTTATGGTAAAACCTCGAGCAATTTGTATACGAAAAACATGGGTGCGGGGATATGGATTATTACCAATTAAGACCGAAACCACATTACCCTTCTATTCTGACATGCCGAATGGCCCAGTAAAACAGAACTAGTGTAAAACTGCTACATGTGGTAATAGTATTTTCCCCAGCTATTTTTACCAGGAGATTTCTCCAGCCAACTTGTAATGAAGAGCTTAAGTTTACAGACAACCAATAACAATTGGGCCTTAGGAATAAAGGATCATATTTATATGTACAGAATGCAACATAATGCGGGATCCAACATTGAGACTCTTTTCAATCACAACAGGTGTTGAAAAAGTAATCTTTCTTAATCTCAGTTGGACTAGATCAGCAGTATTTGAAATCTAAAACATCAATAGACATTATACGAGAATGTCTGGGTAATGCTAATATTTCCCATGTGTAAAGATTCTTCCTGATCACTGTATGAGGTTCTTCATAATGACAATTAAGCTGGATCTGAATCCTATGTTTGCTATGATTGCCACTTAACTCAAGGTTAAATGGCAATCAAGGGAGATTTATCTGTAGTCTGGATGTAAAATGCTTTACTGCACATATTTGATTGGATTGTTTTATGTTTTTTAATGTTACGACGTTCTATTTAGACCATTCTTTTTTAAATATAGATCAATGTCTCACCAAGGAGCAATGATTTACAAATGAAAATGTGCAGCTCATATTTGATGGAGTTGATATTACTTAGCTCTTTAAAATTATATTAGGGTTTTACACTTCTATTTTAAGTGTTGTGTGTACTATTTCTTTTACAGTCTACTTACCTATAAACGTATATTTTAAACTAGGTCGGAAATGCACTTTTGCCTTTTCATAGGCTATAAGTACAAACATTAATAAACAAATCAACTGCAGTGATTTACTCAGACACGGTATATTGAAGGGCTTAACAGATCCTGTCTGGTTTGACCTGCTGGTTACAAACATGCCCCACAGAAACCTATTGAAGAACTAACTTACCAGCTAACATCAGTCACATGAGAGTATTTTCCACTTTTTACAGTGACATACCTGACCCACAGGTAGTACCTGGTTTCCCAATGAGTTGTGCAGTCATGGTTCGTGTGTTTGATAAGGGACGAACAACAGTATTTACATACATAAAAAAAGGGGTACAGGCACTGGACCCTTTTTCATTGCGGGAGGTGTTCTAAGGGGATAGTTGTTAGTTACAACCATCTATAAAGAACATAACCTGGTCTGAAAGAAGTGTTCTAGAAACAAAACGTAGATCTTCAGCAGAAAGAGAATATGCAGGAAGAGTGCCAGCTGAACCCATGCAACACCTGGCCAGAGGGTTTCATGATCTGAATAATGGTGACCAATACTCGTTTGGAGAAAAGTTAAACCAGGATCTAACTGAAGACATAAAAAAAATTGTAGGTGTGTCTAAAAGCTGCGGACCCCTGAAAGTGAAATACCCAGTACACGCTTTTGTTGTCACAATTTTGTTACCTCTATGAATTCAATACAGATTTGAATTACGTTAGGAACACCTCCTGCACATAGTAAGCTGAGTTGGCAACGTGACCAAGTGTGTAAAGTTCCAACTGCTGGCATCTTGTATCGCCTGCAGGTCAATATCACATCATAACAGAGCTGCGTCAGTCTTTCATCCTTCTGTGGTTGATATACTGAGTTCCGCAAAAACAAAGATATAAAGTGCTACATAAAAATAATGCAGTAGTAATATAGGTAAAAGATCTCGAATACAAGATGCTTACACATAGGTTCAAAAATAGAAAAAATATGGAGGACAGTAAATGAAGGGTGCTACTGGTATGGTAGATAAAAAGAGGGTGAACAGTCGCTGCGTTTATCAGCATGCATGTGGGTATGGATAGTTTGCCACGTAATAAAAAAACAGTCTAATGACAGACAGTGGGATTAATTGGAAGTAATGCGTCAATTGATAAGAGGACCAGTGACGGCAGAAGGTACAATGTTATGTTCTTGCATGACAAAAGAGAGCAGAGGGGCCAGCGTGTTAAAATACATGAGGAAAGCTGAAGTGCATGGGTTACTAAAATTGTTTCAGATGGTGTGCCTGCGATTGTGGAAGGGCAGGGGGTAATAACTTAAGACACATGTGACTTTCACGTGTATGAAAAAACAGCTGGAGGCTAAAAAGGATCGATTTAACCACTGACCGACTTTCTTGTATAAAACGCGCATGCATTGGGAATGTGAAATACAGGTAAATGTCTCGTACAGTTAAACAGCTGTGCATAATGAAATCGCCAACGGCTGGAAATCGAGCACTCCTCCTCCAGCCAAATCTTTATCAAGATTCAGTGGACTAGCCGTAGCAGAGCTAAAATTAGCAGGAGTACACGCCCATGGGCTCTGCCCGAGGAAACAATGGGAAGGAGCTCTCCTCAGACAGTTATACTGTCTCAGGCGGCAGACACAAGCACTGTATCACACAGACTGTCACCGTCTCTGAATCAGTCACTTCAGATACGATAAATATGAATTGTGCGTCAAACTTACCAAACATAGTCAGTGCCATGGTAAGGCTTTAGGTTCAGCGCGTGAAGACCAGCTGCCAATGCGCAAAAAGCGGTCTTCGCAGGAAATGCTGCACCAACACAAAGTTAGGGGCAAGTCAGCACACAAAGGCGTGCTCGTGACTGTAAGCACAGCACGCTCAGCTGTGCCACGGGAAGCCGGTTCTCATGGCGGCAGCGTCAGGGGGCAGACTCGGGATACGGTAAGCGCCTGGAGCGGTGCGGTCACGGTGGCCGGGGTCAGGCAATCACACTCGGGTTGAGGCTTGCACATGCGCTTAGACAGCATCCTCCGGACTCTGGGCAGCCATCTTGCCGTAGCACATGACCCGCCTCACATCCTGCAGCGGCACTGCTACTGCTTCGTTACCATGACAACAGCTTACGGCTCCACTCCCATCCTCTGCTTTAAGCCACTGGGGTCCACGCTGCTTCTCTCATTTCTGGAAACTACACTGGAACCATAAGATTCCGGTGCGAACAAAAACATAAAAATCTTTCTGTAGAACATTTTCGAAACATACAGAGACGTTGCCTCCGAGCCTTCCGTATAACCGCCACTTCACTTAAAACCCAGACATTCTATCCTTGCATGTTCTAAACACAATTCCCTCTAAAGGTTAAATATGCGTATGTAGGGAAAAATGTAGTCAGAACAATCACCTTCTACTTCTCCAAGCCCAATCTCATCATATGGGATGAAAACAGCACTCCTTTAACTCTTTCCTGCACTGAGAGTTAATAGTTTCATAAATGAGTTATGTTACATTTGATTTACAGCAGGTTTTGAGACCGTGCTGTTACATATTTTCCTGTGTATGATGGTGAGCGTCTCTGTGTAAATGTGATGATGTGACCAAGCCTCACAGGGTAACAGCTGTGACACCACATAGGCAAGTTTGAACTGGTTCTCAGATAGAGAGCCCGGTGAGCTAGCGTGACTAGCTAGAAGAGGAAAGGTGACAGCGCAGCCAGTTCTACCAGAAGTCCCCGAAGAGTCTTTCACAAAATAGGCTTTGTTCCAGTGTAGATGTATTATAACAATGTATCACTCTTAATTATATTTACACACATTGCTTTTCTTCCCTTTCTTATTTTCTTTCCTTCTTGCTTTTATCCCATTATACAGAGTATGAGGCTTACTGGGACATCTGTGCCTGTGAGAAACTTCTGCCACCTTCTTGCTTCAGAACCATGCACCACTCAATATTCCATTTGTGACCCTAAAAGTCAGTCTTCGGTGAATGCCGAGGAAGTAATGCTATTTGGGAGGCAATCCCACGTGGTCTGTAATCGATAGGGTCTAATTGTAAGATCATCCCATTGTATACAGCCTATTTTTATCATTATGACCATTTAAAATTGCTAAAGAGACTTTCTTTTCTCAACCAGATGGAGGCAGACACAGCAAGTAGATCTTGTAGCCTTTAATTGAGTATGAGACAAGGATGAGAGCGGACTCTTCCAAGCAGGACAAGTGAACAACTGCCTTAAAAGAGAACACTCACATTCAAACAAAGACATAGAATACATGAGCATCACATAGAAAACATGAGCATGTACATTCCTAAATGACTAGACTGTAAAGCATATACTACACATCTTCTCCCTTTCCAATGGCTTGAACAAAAAAAACAAAAACGTAAACGGACAAAGTCCTTGAGATAGGTAGGTGGTCTGGGACACCACACAGAACGTGAAGAACATGGACCCCCAGGGCTTGGTACAGACCTCTCCGAATTCTACCACTCCTGACTTTCACCAAATCACCCACATTGAACCGACACGGGATATCCCAAAAATCCTTTTAGACTCCACTAAAACTCCCTGCAAAGTTGCCAACTGCTTCGTCCTTGTGGGAACTAATTTACTGCCAGGAGCTCTACCCCTCATCAACTCAAAAGGAGATTTCTCCCGATCAACAAGAGGAGTAGTCCTGTAGGCCCAAAGCATTTCATCCACCATCTTGCGCACAACAGAACAATTCGCAGAAGCCATCTGGATGATCCCTTTCACAACTTTGTTAGCTCGCCCACACAAACCATTCCCTTGAGGGTTATATAAGGAAGTGCGGTGATGAGCAATCCCACAACCTTTCAAAAACCCTTGCATCTCCCTTGATACTGAGTACCGTTATCCGTAATGAGGACAGAGGGAATGCCCACATCCCTAAATAATTCTCAAAGAAACTTAATGGTACTTTCAGTGGTAACATTATTCACAAACTTAACAACCAACCATTTTGAGAATACATCCACAACCACAATGCCAAACCTGTCCTTTTCATGTAATTCTCCCATCTGACCAATAAAATCCAAATAAATACTGTGCCAAGCCAAACCAGGTTTTTCAATATGAGCAGCACATGTCCTACTACCTACTTTCAGTCTCTTTTCACCCTTCTTGCACACAGGGCAACATTCCACCCAATCAACTACCTGTCCATCCAGAACAGGCCACCCACCAAAAATGAGTTTTCAAATGTCGTTGAGTTAACGTTTGACCAAGGTGTCCCTCATGAGCCAAAGCTTATAACTTTTCCCTAATGCCAAAAGGAGGAACAAACTTTTCACTCCTCATCACCACACCCTCACCACACAAAGACAACTCATCCAAAATCTTGATATAAGGGCGAACAGAAATCGGTACACAGCTCTCTCTCTTGGAATCAGACTTCAGCAAATTAACAACCTCACGTAGTGTGTGATCATTCTCCATTTCAAGTTTCAAATCAATAGCATCAAATACACCTTCACCCACAAAAACAGCATCTTCCACTGAGGCTACAGCAATGTCCTCCTCGCCTTCTGTAATTGCAGGACCTTCAACCAACTTCCAATCAACGGACATCCTGGACAGGCAGTCAGTTTGGACATTCCTCCACCCCTGAATATATTCGATCTGATACTGAAATTCTTGGAGTTTTGGGGCTAATTTCACAAGTCTTGCAGACCCTTTTCCAGTACCACCAGGAGAAAGAATCTTAAGCAAGGGTTTGTGGTCGGTTCTAAGTAAAAACTTTGTACCCCATAGATAGGTACAAAAGTATTCCACACCCCAAGATGCCGCAAGGGCCTCCCTCTCGATGACACAGTAATTCTGTTCCGCTTGGGTTAATGTCCTGAAGGCAAAAGCTACTGTTCTCTTAGACCCCGCTTTTCATTGAAATAACATTGCCCCCTATCCAGTAGCGCTAGGAAACACAGTAAGAATTGATTTACAATTTACATCAAAAGGAGTTAAAACATTAGCTTCACACATTTCTTTCTTAATGTTGTTAAAACATTCTTAGTGTTGTACATTCCACACAAAACTCACCCCTTTCTTGATCAAACCTCTCAAACCTGCTGTTTTGTCAGAAAAATTCTTTACGAACTTAGAATTGCTTCTTCTTACATCTAGGAATTCTGTGTATTTTTCTAACATTTTATGTAGGGATATTGTGGAAGAATGATTCTGAGGGTAGATACTGAGTATTTCATTTCTCTAAAGTTATATTGTATGGGATGAAAAGGGGGATACTCTTGATACTCTGGAAAAGAAGAACTCCAGACTTATTTAGTTGCATTGAGACTAATAAGATGCCAGTTTATTTATTTTGCAATTTTATATAGAGTGGACAGGGCCTGAAAGCATCAGAGCGCTTTACAACACACAGAATACAAGGAAACAGCAGGTTACAGTGATAGTAGTTAAACTCAGATGTTTAAATCGATGGATGTATACAGGAGTTACCACAAGAGACAGTTACAACAATTGGGCAGAGGACATACACAGTTAAAGCATTGATTAAGATGGTTGGATCATATAACGAATGCAGATCTGGGCACAGTGGAGAGAGGACTTAAGATTGGTTGATGGTGAATTAACCAAGATGTCTATTAAATAGGAGGAGGTTGAGGTCCTTTTTGAGGGTTGCTAGGCAGGTGGGTATATGGAGTGAGGGAGGAAGAGAGTTCCAAATTCTAGTGGTACTAACAGAGAAAGGCTGATTCATGTATCAATCTTGACTGAAGATGGGGGGTTCCAGGAGCGGTAATTGGGCATTTATGGAATCCCCTAGTTACCCCGGAGATTTTCAGTTTCTCATTTATATAGGAGGGTGAAGGGGAGTGCAGTGCTCTGTGGGTAATGCAAGCGATTTTTAATTGTGCCTGCATTTCAATGGGGAGCCATTGGAGGGTTAGCAGGGCAGGGTAAATGTGGTTAAGTGTCTTGAGACGTAAGATGAAGCATGCTGCACCATGTAGTGTTCCTCTCACTTGGCATCTCGGAACTTTGGGAGTGTCTGAGAGAAGAACAATTCCATAGTCTAGTCCAGAGAGGATGAGAGACTGCACCACTGTTTTGCGGTCTTGCCCTGGAATCAATCGTCTGATGTCACAAAGCTGACTACGTTGGTTTTGTGCGCTGTTGGCCATGTCTGCTATGTGGCTGTGAAAACTGAGACGATTATCAAGGGTGATGCAGAGTGGTCGGGCATTCTGGGCAATGGTGGGACAGCCGTCACCTAGGGTGGGAAAGTTGGCCATCCATTCTTGTACTGAAGTTTTTGCTTTTGGAGGTGAGATCAAAAGAAATTCTGTTTTCATTGGGTTGAGTTTTAAATGATGGTTGAACATTCGGTTTTGAATCTTTAAGAATTTATTTGAAAGCAGGGCAACGTGTTTCGGGGTTGAGATTTTCAAGTCTATTTGGGTATCGTCGGCGTAGAGGTGGAAGACAATCCCTGAATTTCTGAGAATCACTCATATGGGTTCTAAGTAGAGGTTAAAGAGGGTTGGGGAGAGGATCGTATTTGAGGGACCCCTTGGCGAACGTTAACTAGTCTCAAGAACGAGTTGCCCATTTTCACAATTTGCGGACGGTTGGATAAGTAAGAGGAGAATCAGCTGAGTACAGTGCCTCCACATCCCTTGCGCAGTTCAGGAATACGATGGAGGTCGAGATGGTTGACAGCGTCGAATGTGGCAAATAAATCCAAGAGGACCTGAAGGCAGGAGTCAAGAATTCTAAGGGAGTCGTCAACTATTTGGAGGATCAGGGTTTCTGTACTGTGACACTGGCAGGAACCTGATTGAAGAGTGTCTACAGGAATACTCAAAGTATGGCCTGGGTGCTGCATGCGGCTCTCCTGAGCTTTAATTGCGTCCCCCTAGTAAACAGCAGCACGAGGCTGCTGTTCACTTCACAGAGCAGGAACATTCAGAAAGCTGTGACACAAAGGGCATACCTTATTTGCAAATTAACTAAATAAAATGGTAAAGAAGCAAAGAAGGTGTCTTAGACAACTTATCTTTAGGAACACATTTAGTTTTAAAGACATTTTGCACTAAACGTGTACAAACATGACAAACTCTCTACATACTTCAAAAAAGTGTATTTTATTTATATGCTTCAGTGTTTTAGTAATAATAGTTGTCAAACATGATCTTGGAAATATGCACGCTGACCCCATTCTGAAAACAATTAAATTAGTGAACCAAGAGGCAAGTCATTTGTCAGGTGCACCTCGTGTGGATACTTGGTTTTTATATATTTTGAGCAACATTATTGTGTAATAAATAAAACATAGAAAAAGGTTTTGTACAGCAGACATCCTTAACTCATATTTTGAAGGTCTCTCATATGTAGTAATGAAGAAATAGGAGGCAAGGTGAAATAAACCAATAGCCTAGTGTAGGAAGCTGGTTCTGTATATATTATACCAAAATGAGGTATATTGTGCACAGAGTGTGCACAGAGTCCAGGGAG
The DNA here is from genome assembly GCF_964204655.1 of Triturus cristatus. NCBI lineage: Eukaryota > Metazoa > Chordata > Amphibia > Caudata > Salamandridae > Triturus > Triturus cristatus. The sequence continues at coordinate 847,612,199 of NC_140583.1, read as the reverse complement.
TCCCCAGAGGTATAGCAGAGGCTAACAGCTCTTTTTGTAGTAGTGTGGGCAAGCAGTTAGCCTTATCCAGAGGGTGTATTAAGCATTTATTGTATTCTCTCAATCAAGGACTGATATAGTGACAGAGATAGAATCCAGACCAATTAGGTAAATATAAAAAAAGATTGGGTCTTAATCACTTGAGGGACTCAGTACCTTCTGCGGACACTCCAGAGGCAGCCCTGCTACGAAACAGAGAGCTTGCGTTTACACCAGCAAAAGACTTGGTTGCTGGTACAAGGGACTTACTTAGCCGCCAAGAGTGGTTTTACTACACCACGCCATAGTTCTTCTTATGGATTAATGATTCATACACACAAGATCCATTCTTAAGAAAAGACTTCTGGAATACAGTACATTTTGGACACAATATACCCTGATGCCTTTTACTGTGTACTTATCGCTGGAGCTCTAGAACCCATACCGGGTCGGATATACAACCGGAATTAGGGGTCCATACAAAGAGATTATAGCCCTGAAGAAGTTGCTTGCTCAACCATTAAGCGCGACAAAACATGTGCTGGCTAAGGATTTCAAGATTAAACTGAAGCGACTGTTTCAATGGAGGAACAAGAGTGTATTTTGTTACTGTTAAGGATATATAATATACACTGTTTGCGTGTGCAAAGGATTGTTTTAGTTTATTAGTTTATCAGTTTATTCACGCTGAAGCTAAATGAATGCAGCAGCTTGGGGGAATTCAGGTTGTTGATTCCCACACTGGTAGAAATCTGAAAACCTCCCTTCTGTTTACTCACTCTTCTGGAGCATGTCCTCTTTACTTTTTATTGACTTAGATGGCATGTATCCTTCCACTAATTACTTTTTAGGAAGCTATTTCTTTTTGTTTTGCTTAAGCACTCTATGAGAGCCCATGTGTTTTCCAGCTCTCTCCCTTCACCTTGAAAATCATTATTGAACAACTTCTATTTAATTGTTTTAATTTATTGATCCATCTCGGATTGATAAATAAAAAAAATAGCGCCCATGTCATTTTGTAGGCGCTGGTTAGGTCGCTGAACAGGATTTGCTGCTGCGGGGTAGAACGTAGTGGGAACTGCCCCGAATTAAGGCCAACCAGCGATGCACCTTTGGAGGATCGATTAGCAGGTAGATAGGTCCCTGTCTCCTCTTGGTTCTCAGTTGAACATTTTCTAAGTCCCATGTTTCATATTTGGGGTAGCAGGGCACCTTAAGCACCACTTCCAGGGGTTCAAGAGTGAACTGAAAAGTGGGTCTGAGGGTCCCTGTTTTATACCTGGTGTGCTGGAATGTCCTGCTTCCCTGCCGTTGCACCAGACTGTCTGCAGGCACAAACGTCTAGTTTGAATTTCTTTTTGTGAGAGCACGGCACAGCCTATTGAAGTGCAAGTGGGCATTTGCACAGCTCCACCTCCCCCATCCTGCTTGAGAGGGCCCATTCAGGAACACCTAGTGTATCTATTGTTTGGTTATCTGGGAGGAATATACAAAGGCCAATTGCCACTCACACCTAGTCATGTAACCCAGGAACAGGCTGCAGGCACCAAATGATAAGGACAAAAAAATGCTATCTTTCTAAAGTGACATTTTCAGAACTATGCCTTAAAATCCGACTTTACCATGCATGAGGATTTTAAATTACAGTTCCTCAGACACCAAACATGACTTTCCGCCCTGCTCCCAATAAAAAATGAGCACTTATTAAATGTAATAAGGTAACCCGGTGTTATCCTATGGGAACGTTAGACCTCGTAATAGTAAAACACGAATTTGAGAGTTTTTCACTACCAGGACATGTAAAATTATAAGTACAGTCCCAACTTTTTAATTACAATGTACTCTGCACTATGGGCTGTCTAGGACCTAATTCAGGGGTGGATTATATGTATTGAAAAGGGAGTTTTAAGCCTGGCAAAGGGGTTATTTTGCCCAGTCGAACTAACAGTTTAAAACTGCATACAGGCTGCAATGGCAGACATGGGACATATTTCAAGGGGCAACTTTAGTAGGTGGCACTGTGAGTGGAGGACATGCGCTGCTTGCAATGCTCTGCACTGTGTGCAGACTTCTTGCACCTGGTGTGGGAGTGCCCTGAGATCTGTGGCTTGTATGAAGTGGTATTTAGGGACATCACTAGCATCACTGGCCATGTACCACAAAGCACACCCCTTGTTGCCCTACTGGGTTACGTAAAGGAGATTCCCCTGGAGTCCTGCTAACTAAAGGCAATGCTGCTGCTGTTGGCGAAGCGCAGAGTGGTGATGCGTTGGGGTAGACGATGAGCTCCCACAAGGAAAAGCTGATTGCAAGATGCGGCCCTCTGCCAGGAGCTGCTGGATGCATACTGGGAGCTGATGCCTGTCCGCTCTCCCCACAAGGACATTTGGGCCTCCTTGACAAGTTATCTTAGGTTGCTGGCTGACTCCCCAGAGAATCTATTGGGTAATAGAAGCCCCCCAGACTGATCCTATGCTCTCATCCCCCTCTCAAAAAAGTTTCTAGCCCGTATGCCCAGTCACAACTGGCTAATGCTCCAATCATCCGTGCTGTTTGGCGTACTTCATCCAGATTTCATCAGCTAGCACCAGGCGAGACCTATTGGCTTTAGCAATTCTTGTTGACAGAACATCTAGCACTTTGGGTGCAGGTGGATGCCAGTGTTGCTCAGACTTGAGTGTACCCAGTATAATAAAATACAGAAAAATTTCAAGACTGGATTCTTCTCCTAATTCTTTTAATTCTGCTAAAGTAAAAAAAAAACATTTTTGATAGAGCTGTCCAAGCTTCCTGAGACCCAGTTTCTCTAGTTGTGATATAGCTTTATGTTCAGAAGTCGCTGATGGCTCATGGTTATTTTTCAAGGGAGTCTATGGTGAATATATGGCTTTAATACCAAAATTCTGCACAGTGTAATACGAAGCTCACCCAGGACTAACAACCCGGTACATTTGTGTTCTGAATCTAGTGCCCACTCCAAGTATCAGCGTGCTTAATGGGTAGGATACATCTTTAGGTCTTGCATTAGATAAGACCTTTTAATTTTTAAACAAATATACGTACAATATACTCTTTTTCTTCATCCATTGGTCTGTTGGTGTGTCATTCACACAATGCTTCCGCCCACTACAGAATACAGAATGGTGTGGGGGGGGGGGGGGGGGCAGGCCACTTCGGCTACTGGATAACTTCACTTTGAGTGACTACATTTTGTTCCTTCGCAAGGAGCACATACCCACACTAGCTAGTTTCCTTCTGTGCCAATGTGTTTGTTTTTAAATACAAAGGGAATATCACAGTAATTCGAGTTTGATGTGACAGAAGGACTCTTAGTCAGATGCGAGAGCAGGCCACATTCCACGCTTTATCAGTTCCTGTCTCTTGCCAATGCTGTTGTAAATTCATTTTGGAATGCCATTAATCTGACTGCTGGTATTTCACAGCATAACAGATTGCATTCATTTGAAACAGTTCTGTATTAAGTTATCAAAAGCTTCAATACCATACATGTGAATTCATAAGTAGATAATTCTTCAGAACACTTTTATTTTGGCTTTAACAAACCTTTGCCAGGAGGAAAATCTACTTTTACTGTGTTTAATTTGCAGCACTTTTAACACTTTTTTATTTCCTTCTTTTTTTTTTTCTTCCTTTGTTTCTTTGGCCCAGATAAATGTAGGATCCATTTTGCGATACCCTAATTGCAAATCCTTGCGATTTGCATTTAGGAAATCGCAAAACGTATCTATAAAAGTGTGTTGAACACTTTCTGCAATTCCTAGGGGGTCGCAAATGACCGCCCTCATGAATATTAATAAGGTAGGTCGCAATTTGCGACCCCCTAGGAATCGCTAAAATCATGGGAATGGTGGCCTGCTGGGGGTCAGCAAACCACCTTGTACATTATTGCTTTTTAAATAAAGCAAACAATTTTTAAAAAATGCAGCTTGTTTTCCTTAAAGGAAAACGGGTTGCATTTAAAAAAGAAAAATGAAAAGTTTTCTTTTCATTTTCTAAGAGCAGTCAGTGTTCCGTGGGACAACTGCCTGCTCTGAAAAAACGTTTTCGCTGCCATTCCCAAAGGGGAAGGGGTCCCTTCCCATTTGGAAATGGGTTACCACCTACTTCAAGTAAATGTGAATGTTTTGCAACCGCATTCACGGTCTCAAAACATTCATACATACCATTAGGATACGATATTTGGAGCGGACGTCCTAAACACGTCCCCTTACAAATAGCGATTCGCAAACCCATTTTGAAATTCGGTAACAGGTTATTCTCAGAATCAGCCCATTTGCGAATGCAAAAAATGTCTCTTACAGATATATTGTTACCGAAGGTAAGTAACTTGTTAATCTGAAAAGTTATAGATTCCGTACCTTAGAATAGATACCCCAGCAATACCAACCCCGGAGGTGGGTCTGCGAACCAAGTTCACACCAGAAAGTCCTGAAAAACAGAACGGCCAAAGAAACCGTGTCTCCGGACTTGGCTGTCCAGGCAGTAGTGTTTTGTGAACGTGTGCAGTGATGCCCACGTAGCTGCCTGACTGATGTCATTATGGGGGACTCCACGTCCCAAAGCAGTGGTAGCTGCGGTCGACCCGGTAGAATGGGTGCGTAACCCCACTGGAGGCTCCTTCTTTGCCAAAGAATAGCGAGCTTTGATGCACAAAACGACCCATCTATAAATGGTCCGTTTGTGCACGACCCAACCTTTTTTGGCGCCCACGTAGCCAACAAAGAGCTGGTCATCTACCCGGAATTGCTTTGTGCGATCCAAATAAAATGAAAGCACACGTTTTGGATCCTGACGGTGGAGCCTCTCTTCCTCTTTGGAAGGATGCGGACAGAAGGTGGGCAAAGTGATGCTCTGTCCAATGTGGAAAGAAATAACCATTTTAGGAAGGACAAGTTCGATGGACAACCTTGTCTGGATGAACAGCCAGAAAAGGAGGTTTAGAAGAAAGAGCTTGGAGCTCACTCACCCTGCGCGCAGAGGTAATGGCCACCAGAAAGGCAGTTTTTAAAGTCAGAAGCCTGAGAGGACATTTATGTAGCAGCTCAAAGGGAGCGCACATAAGATACGTAAGAACCAAGTTCAAGTCCCACTGAGGCATTACAAAGGAAACAGGAAGAAAAAGATGGGTAATGCCCTTAAGGAAGCAATTTACAACAGGGTACTTGAAACGAGAAGGCTGATCAGGAAGCCTAGGAATGGCTGAAATGGCTGAGATATAGCCCTTAAGAGTGCCCAGAGCAGAGCCCTGCTGGACCAAAGAAAGGAGGAACAAGAGAACCTCAGAGAGAGGGACAGAAAGGGGATCCACACCCTTTGCTGTGCACCATGCCACAAATTTGTTCCATCTGCAGGCGTATATCGTCTTCGTGGAGGGACGCCTGGCTGACAAGATAACGTTACCGACTTCGGGAGGAAAGTCAAAGGCTGTCAACTGTGGTTGCTCAATCTCTAAGCAAGGAGGTGAAGGCTGGACAGGTTCCGGTGGAGGACCGTACCCTGCTGCTGCGACAGTAGATCCTCCCGAAGAGGCAGTCTGATCGGAGGATCGATGGCCATGTGTAACAGCTCGGGATACCAGACTTTTCGTACCCAATCCGGAGCCACCAGGAAGACTTGGGCCAAGTCGCACTTGATCTTCTTCAGCACTCTGGGCAGAAGTGATATAGGCGGAAAGGGGTATAGCAGACCGCAACTCCACTCGTGACGAAAAGCGTCGCCTAGCAAGTGCCGCCATGGAAATTCCGGCGAGCAGAACTGCTGACATTGCTCATTCTCTTCGGTGATGAATAGATCTAACCAAGGCTGTCCCCACTGCTGAAAGAGACCTTGCGCCACCTCTGAGTGAAGATGCCATTTGTGATCCATCATGCACCTGCGGCTGAGTTCGTCCACCCTGGCGTTCAGGGAACCTGCCAGATGTTGAACCACCAGGGATATGCCCTGATGTTCCAGCCATGTCCAGAGACAGAGAGCCTCTTGACATGGGGTCCACTACCCCACACCGCCCTGTTTGTTGCAGTACTACATGGCGGTGGGGTTGTCCGTGAACACCTGCACTACTCTTCCCCGGACAGAGGGAAGGAATGCTTTTAGTGCAAGACGGATCGCCGGATGCTCCAGAAGGTTGATGTGGAGCCCGGACTCCGCCGTAGACCAGAGGCCTCTGTTCTCCACCTCTCCAATGTGGCCGCCCCATCCCAGCAGTGATGCATCTGTCACCACTGTGAACTCTGGTTGGGGAAGGCAGAGGGATCTGCTGTTGACCAAATCCTGATTTGTTAGCCACCACTGCAATTGACGTGCAGTGCCCTCTGAGATCTGGACGTAATCGGACAGATTTCCCTGATGCTGTGACCACTGGAACTTCAGGTCCCACTAAAGAGCCTGCATATGCCACCTGGCATGATCTACCAGCAGAATGCAGGAGGCCATGAGGCCCAGCAGCCAGGGTCATTCTGACCGAAACCCGGGATAGAGGCTGAAAGATCGGAATCGTAGCCCGAATATCCCAGACTCACTGTTCAGGAGGATAAGCCCGAAACTGCGTCGTGTCCAGAACCGCTCTGATGAAGAGGAGCTTCTGAGAGAGAATCAGGTGTGACTTTGACACGTTGATAGAGAACCCCAGTGAATGCAGGAGGTCCGCCGTAGACTGGAGGTGGGAGACGACAGCCTGGGACGAGCCCCCCTTCAACAGCCAGTTGTCGAGATAGGGGAAGACTGGAACCCCTGATCTGCGCAGATGAGCTGTGACCACCACCATTGCTTTCGTGAACACCCAAGGGGTGCTGGTAAGGCCAAAGGGGAGCTCGGTAAACTGAAAGTGCTTGTGGCCTACCGTGAACCGCAGGTAACGCGGGTGGGCCGGCAGGACAGGGATGTCAAAATAAGCGTCCCGCTTCCTTGGCCAAGAGTGCTGAAACGTCCTGTTGGAGAAGGGCCAGATGATCCTCCGACATTCAATGGTTCTGAAGTGGCATGGATGGAGGGGTAGTCTCAAAGGGGAGGGAGTAGCCCCTTTGGACTATTTGCAAATCCCATACAATATCAATAAGAGGAGGGACTAGGAGCAGTTAGAAAAAGGTCCTGAACCAATGCTCCTAAAAGTCATACATTGTTCCAACGGATGGTTACAGTTCCTATAATATGAGAGGGGAGTTACAGCCAGCAGGTGAGCTGTAAATAGTAGGGAATGTCTCCAAGGGTAGAGTGAGTGAGCAGAGTGAGGAGAGAGTACTCCTTGTGGTGGTACTGAGTGCCCTGACACACCCTCGCGGATGTATAGCATCATCATTGGGCAAGGTTGCTCCTCGTGGGGGTGGCGCTGCAGTCCCTCACGGGCCCTTGGTTAGGGGCTCTCTGGTGGAGTTCTTTTAAGGAGTTGCCGCATTGGTGAGTGAGGGTGTGTGGGTAGGTGTGTGCTAGTGAGTGCAGGTTTAAAAATGAAACAGGGACCTTAAATATTTTAATCAAGAGGTCCCTGGTCCAAGCTAAAAAATTCTCGGGGATGGAGATGCACGGTAGTGCTGCTTTGACAGATGAAACAAGACCAAATAAAAGTCCCACTTCTCTCAACCCGTGTAGTGTATTTACAAAAGTGATTTAAATCACTAGCACACACCTACCCACACACCCTCACTCACAAATGCGGCAACTCCTTAAAAGAACTCCACCAGAGAGCCCCTAACCAAGGGCCCGTGAGGGATTGCAGCGCCACCCCCACGAGGAGCAACCTTGCCCAATGATGATGCTATACATCCGCGAGGGTGTGTGAGGGCATTCAGTACCACCACAAGGAGTACTCTCTCCTCACTCTGCACACTCACTCTACCCTTGGAGACATTCCCTACTATTTACAGCTCACCTGCTGGCTGTAACTCCCCTCTCATATTATAGGAACTGTAACCATCCGTTGGAACAATATTTGCAAATCCCACCTGTCCGACGTGATGGTGTGCCAGTGGGGGAGGTGATGGCTAATCCTGTGGCCCACTGGCGATTGGTGGCCCTGAAAGGTCGGGCTAGGAGGGTTTGGAGGCTGCTGCAGAGGGGGCTGTGGTGAACTGGCCAGCCCGCTGGCCCCCAGAACCACAGTAGTGGTTCCCACGTCCCCGGCCGTGAAGGGTCTGAACAGCTTGCGCCGGCCTGTGGCTCTGGGCGGGATGTGGCGGGGCACCCCTTCCATAGCCAGGAAAGGGGCGACAAGCAGACTGCGCAGGGTGAGTGGTGGAGAGGCCCAAAGACTTGGCTGTAGCCTGAGTCCTTAAAGCACTTCAGCGCATTGTCTGTCTAGTCGTCAAACTGGCGACGGCCATCAAAAGGCATTTCCATAAAAGTAGATTGGACATCCCCAGGCCTAGCGTCGAAGGGCTACCAACGTGGAAATCGTCCTACCTAGTTTGTCGGCGGTATCGAGTCCACAGTGAATGGTAAACTTTGCTGCGTCTATCCCTTCAGCAACTGCACTGGAGAGTACGGCCCGGGCCTCCTCTGGGCACTGGGGCCATACTTGCGCCACGGTATCCCACACGGAGTGGGTGTAATGGCCCAACAGACGTGCGGTGTTTACCGACCGCAGTCCTAAGCTGGTCCAGCTTTTTGGATTCTCTATCAGGTGGTGCGTTAGGGAATGTGCTTTCTGACGTTGAGGCTTGGACCACCAAGCTCCCAGGGGTGAGGTGTTGGGAGAGGAAAGTGGGGTTGCCCGTGGCTGGGCGGTGGTGTCGGGCAATCATCCTATCCAAAGGAGCCCCGGTGTTGGGCCTGGACCAGGTGCCCAAACGGATGTCGGTTAGGGCTTCATTAAACGGCAGCAGGGGCTCCAAAGAGCACCTCTGTCAGGAGGTTAGTCCTGACCGCCACCGTAGGGAGCTCAAGGTTGAGAGCCTTGGCCGCCCTATGCAATACCACTGCATAAGACTCTCCCTCCTCCGTAGCCACGGCAGGAGGAGAAAACATGCCAAGGTCTGGTGATGTATCCAGACCACTGGCTTTCCCCAGTTCCTCTCTCCAGTCCGGTTCGTTACCCAACTGGTCAGTCAAAGGGTCTTCAGACCCCTCCCAGCCCTCCTCACCTTCCTCTGGTTGCCAATCTGGCCTAAAATAACCAGGGTAGAACAGGAGCACAAAAGTACCTGTCGGCGTCGGATCCGGCATCGGTCGACACCGGTCCGGTTCCGTGTCTACAATGGGGTGGAGGCCGGGGTCAACCCCGGCTGAGGACATAACCGGCGTCGGCTGTGGACGTGGTGCCAGAGAAATCGGCACCAGGGGAGGTGTAATCAGGTCGACCTGTGCCGATCTGGATCCAGGCCTGGATCCAAGGGGACCCTGCGGTGCTGGTCCCAGAGCTGCTGGCGTCAAAGGCCCACGGCCCCCAGTCGAGTCTGCGGGGCCTGAAGGCGCGGTGGCACAGTCGGGCTGCCCAAAGATGGCATGCATCGCTTCGTAAAAGGTGTGAAGCTGGGCAGGGGTCGCTCTGTGTCCTGGAAAGGGAGGGAAACTCGGAGTCGACCCTTTGAGCTCCGCACGCGGAGCCTCGGGAGGGGCACCACCCGCATCCCTCGTCGCATCGGCCAACCGACGGGGAGAAGTCGAAGAGTGACAATGCTTCTTCGACTTCTTGTGCTTCGACTTACCTGAGGAGTGCGAAGACTTTGAAGAAGACCTCCCACGCGACCGGGACCTCAAATGGCACGGAGCTGACTGCTGTGCCTCGGGAAGCTTTCGGGACCACTCCAGCAAAGACTTCGGATTTATGGTCCGGCATTCGGAGCACGACTTGGGGTCGTGGTCTCGCTCCAGGCAAATCAGGCACACGTGGTGCAGATCAGTCACCGACATCAGCCGGCTGCAGAAGCCACAAGCCTTGAAACCGGGCATACCTGACATGCACCAGGAGTCGAAGACTCAAAAACTGTGTTGACAAAAGTCGCCCAAAATGGCAGTCAAAAAGTGACTGGAGGTACCGCTCTCTCCGGATCTGCTCTGGCTGGCACGGAAAAAGAAAGAACTGACCTCAGCGCACGAGGGCGGCATTTAAGTAGCCACCGCGACGACATCCCGGCGACCACGATGCCAATGACGAACGCGGAGCTGACTGACGCCACCTTTCGACAAGCAGGGGTACTGCTGACTAAAAAACATTCCGGATCCAATCTGACGCCTGAGGGTAATTCTAAGGTAAGGAATCTATAACTAATTGTCTCTTTCAGATAACGAGTTACTCTGAGAACGTTACACAGTCACCAGCCTGACCAAGGTCTAAGTGCAATTTATTTACCACCATTTCTACATTCTAACAATGACCCTTCATTTATATATCCGTATTCAGTATTTATTTAATACTCCTGGTTGTTAACCCATACCTGTCACCACCAAGGGTGAGTTGATTGCCGCATCTTGCTGCTCCTTTCCTAGTCCCACATTTTTCTCTTGGAAACTTGAGAGCTTGTTTGAGGTCCACGAAGATCTGAGATGGGCCTTCCACCATGATCCTCAGTCTGGCTGGATACAACATCGCACATTGAATTTGGGAGTCTCTCAAGATCTTAAATGGTGCAAATGATTAGCAAGTTCCTTGAACAGTATGTGTAAAGTGCTGTTATATTGACAATTTCATTCCCTGGTGCTCTAGCTCTTTCTTCTCTCTAGCTTTCCGCAACATCAGATTTCTAGCACGGTAGTTCAAAAGTCCAGCAATGATGGGACATGGGAGTATTCCGGGGGCCGTCTATGATCCAGGGATTTCTGTGCCCACTTCACCTCTATTATCTGCGATAAGATGTCTCTGCCAAAGAGGTCAATCAGGAGGGTCTTCACAAATGTTTGAGTTTCCCCATAGGGGTGACTTCATCTATGCCCCCCTTGGTTCTTATATTGCTCCTCATATATCTGGCATCTAAGTCTTCAGGTTCGATAATATCGTCTCTGCCTTGGCCATTAATTGTTGCTTTTTTGTCCAGCCTTTCCTTTAGATGGTTGATTGTTATGCAGAACGTATCAATTTTGTGGTCAATTGTCACCAGCCAGTTCTTCATTTCCAGCAACAAGTTTTCCATTTTATCATCAGAGCTACTCTTGTGTATTACAATCCGACAAACTTGGTGCTCATCAGCTTGTGATCTACCAGTTTTCTTAAAGTCAAAAGGAAGTTTATGCTACTTGGTATCAGTCATCCTCATACTCTAACAATGCAGCAAATTGTGTTTTCCGCACTGTGTTGTGTAACTGATGCTCTGTGGCAAACCCAACTTTCTCTTCCATCTGGGGTAATACATGGATTGTGATGTCCCTCCAGTTTAGCATCTTTAATTGGGGGCTTGTGTTAAAAAGACAGTGGGATCCAGCTCCCCTCCCTTTCTCTGTATTATGGTGACCGGTCAGACTGCATTAGGGTGGAGCACCGAACACTCATTTATTTGGTGCTTCCCTTTGGTTTGTCTGTGCCTCGTCCATCCACGTTACCGGGGAGGGGAGGGGGATCCAGAGGTTGTCTGCAGCCGCATGGACAGGCTGTAAGTTTCATCAGAAGATTCTGTCAGCACCTGGCCTCCGAGGACCAGCTCCATTGCTGCCGTCCTCACTCACCTATAGCTATGATCAAGCGTGAATTGCTTCCATCAGGGGTTTGTCTCTTGGGGCCTGGTGTACGATTTTACAGTCGCAAAAGTCAAATTTGAGCCTTTGCAACCACAAATTGCTTCTTTTTTAAACATACAAATCCCAAACTGTGATTTGGTAACATGTCACCGTATCGCAATTTGAGTTTTAGAATAAATACAGAATCTGTATTGCAAGGGGTGTGTAAATTGTGTCCCTTCCAAATACTTGACGTTTTCATCTTCAATTCCATCTTTTGTTTCATGTGTCTCTTCACATCTCAGTAATATCCTAGGAAGCTAGAACCACCTCCACCCACAGAGGAAGAAGCATAATAATTCTGGCTATCTTTAAATCTTTTTTCTTTATTAGAAAATCATTCTAAGATTGCCACCAATGCATGTGTGTCTGTAATCTCTTTTTTTTTTTAATTCTTTTTATTAACCATAAACAACATGCTTCCATTAGAGATTTTACATTACATTCTGCAGTGGAACTGCATATACAAAAAGTAGCAACGTTCATAATGCACAGTTCCTCAGGATCCGAAATGTCCTCAATGCGATCGTGGTTGACCTGAAACCACTTGCACCGTGATGAAAGGTTCGTTTTACACAGTCCACAAATCACCCCTGTATGCCATCCAAGCTCCCCAGATCTTTTCCCATTTCTGTGGGCACCCTCTAATCTGGTACACTGTTTGTTCCGCCCTTTGACACCAGTCCAGATAATTTTTCCAACCCTCCACCGATGGGACTTCATCCGTGCCCCATAATCTAGTAATATTTCTTTTTGCCAACACACACGTCAGTGCGAGCCAGAATGTGGCCCCTTTGGGCCATACTATGTCTTCTGTTACTCCTAAAATATGCCACCTGGCATCCATTGGGACCGTGGTGCCCATCACCGCAGACATTACCATGGTTAGGTTCTCCCTATACCTTTGAATCCTAGGGCACGCCCAAAGGATATGGAAGAATGTCCCTGGCTCACCACATCCCCTCACACAGCTCTCAGACATATAAAAGCCTATATGATATTGCACTGTTCTAGGGACATATGATCTATGTAGAATGTGGAGCTGAATTAAATGGAATCTTGCCCTTATCGCTATTTCTCTAGGGCTTTGTAAAGCCTCTGCCCAATCATTGTCCTCGAGGAGGCCAAGATCTGACTCCCAAGCCTCCCGCAGTGGTCCTAGGGCATCTGGTGTGTTGTTTATCAGTTTTTTGTACGTGAGTGAAATGGCCTTATCCAACATTGGATCAAGCAGCAGCCTATCTTCCAACGGGGCATACTCTGGCAACTTGTCGCCAACCTTCAGATGGCAGTGTAATGCATGTCGCAACTGTAAATAGCGCAAAAATTCCACCTCCCCATCTGGTATTCCGATTGCATGGTGACAAAATCAAGCATCTTCCCATTTTTCCAGACATCACCCAGTAGATCAATGCCAATATTGCTCCATGCACTGTCGGCATTCTTGAGATGATTTTTGTCATGAAGTGTTGGTGGAAAACATCAATCCACTGAGAGTGCCAGCTGTCCTCGACTTTGTAGGCACCGAATATGCTTCTCCCCAGAAGAGAAGGAAGGTAAAAATGAGGAAGTGAGAGAAAGAGAACACTGGAGAATTTGCTGTTTCAGGTTGGTGATGGCAAATAGACTGGACTGCAATAGCAGTGGCTGCCGTGAGTCCCTACACTCGCTCTTCAGTGTGAGAAGGCATGAGCTAAATATGTTCACGCAAGAATGAGGGGTGAGAGGAGAATGTCCCTCCTCGACCTCCCGCTTAATGTCTTACTCACAATATGGAAGAGGGGCACTAGATCTAGATGATATAGAGTGAATGTGGGTGGAGCACACAAAAGTGATTAAAACTGCCCTCACACACAGCAAGCTGTGTCATGCTTCATCGTAGGGCTGCTAACACACCTCCGCGCAGACCAACGCTGGAGGTGGAGCAATAGGGAAGGGGAAGACAATACAACATAAAATGAGAGATGTAGGATCACAAGTGAGACAATGTGCAGAACTAGTGGTTTAAAACTGGTGTCAGGGAGTCCCTATTACAGGTTTAATATTGGGTACCCTGTCTAGGTTAAAAATGTATTTGTGGATGCTGGGTTGGGGAGCTTATAATGAGACACCGACCCCTCCACTCTGCAAAGCCATCGACATGTTTCAGCCAGCAAAATGTACTACTCCGGCTTTCTTCAGGACTCTCAACAATGCAATCTCTAGGTACTAACCCAACCACCTTGAAATCCAGGAGTAAAGGAAAAGTCACCCTACTGAGTCACTGCTCAATTGGACAATGGTAGAGCACCTTGCTCTCTGAGAGGAACCTGTAGTAAAATAGGAAAATAAACAACAAAAACAGGTAAAAGTGCTAAGTGCTGTGCCCTTCGTGTCACATACAATACACAGAAAACGGTGTTTCACCCCCAAGCTCAACTAATACATCATTCATTACGTAACAATGACCCATCAGGCTCTTACTGGAGTTGCCCTGCGGCATGTTTCTCTCAAGTTGAACGCACTTATCGTATATACACAAACCATACACATGAGGTATAATTATGCTGTCATACTGTTTAAAAACTCTTTATGAAAATATTTTCTACGGGCATCAAATGCTGGGAGACACACTGCAAACATCAAAGGCCTTTATTTAATGCTTACCGAGTTAATTTAAAATCTAGACTTGAACTGGCAAGTGTACATGAGATCACAGGGGCACTTCAACATGTAGATCACATGGGCAGAGTTACAGTTTGTGTGCCTTCGTTGCTCCCAGAGGTGGGTCAATCCAACGTTCATTGATTTGGTATAGGCTGTGAGGTGACATACATTGCACATTCCACATCTCGTATGGCCAGTTACCGGGGGGAGGGACCAAGTTGACCTACCTTCCTCTGTTCCTTCCTGTCTCAGCCAGGGTTTTCTAGGTCTAGTATGGACTAACATGTCTTTGATGTTTTGACTCCTCTTAAACGAGAAGAGGGTTTTTTCAAGTTCCATACCATTTGAATTGAAAATTTTCCAATTCCGTAAGATGATCTTTTGGATGTTGCTTGAGGCTGTATTAAATGTGGGGACACATACTGTTCTCTCAGTGGATGGTTTTTCACCTGACTCCAGGAGTGCATCCCGTTGGCAATTGCTCATTCTTTTGCAGGCCCTTTTGACAGTTCAAGGTGGATAGTTCCTTTGCAGAAGTTTCTTTTGGAGGGAATCTGCTTCCAAGTTATAGTCTCTCAAACTAGAACAATTACGACCTAGGCGTAAGAACTGCCCTACTGAGAGATTTTCCCTGAGGGACTTAGGGTGAAAGCTCTTAAAAGAAAGCAGGCTGATCCTATCTGTAGGTTTATGGAACATTTTCGTCTGTAGGCCACCCTCTGCTGGAAAAATTGTCAAGTCCAGGAAGGGGAGGCTCTCTTTGGTGATGGTGGAGGTGAAGAGGAGTAAGGGATTGCGGTTATTAAGCCAAATCAGGAACTCATCCAGCGATTGTCTGTTCCCCTTCCACATCAGAAGGATGTCATCAATAAATCGTCTCCAAACTTTAATGTTATTGTTCCAGGGTCCTCCTTGGGTGTATATGTGTTGGTCCTCGAAGGCTGACATATACAGGCCAGCTAAACTGGGGGCGAAAACACTCCCCATTGAGGTTCCGTGTGTTTGGAGGTAATGGGTCCCCTGGAACATAAAGAAGTTCTTTGTTAAGGCGATTTCAGCCAAATGTAGGAAGAAGGGTCTCGGAGTACAAAACTCCCTGTAGGGTCAAATTGCAAATCCTTGAGTAAAAGCAGTATCTCAGTGGTGGCCTTGAGGTACGCTGGTCTGGATTAAAGTATGGGTTTAAAGAAAAAATCACAAAACTGTGACAACGGCTCCAGTAGGGATCTGATTCCTGATACAATGGGTCGACCCGGTGGGGGTGTTGTGGGTTTGTGCACTTTCGTCAGTGTATAGAAATATGGAGTTACTGGTTGGGATTGGCATAGAAAGCTGCCCTCTTTCTCAGTGATCCACTCATTGTGTATGGCTTCCTCCACCACCGAGGCTATTTCTTTCCTGATGTCCTCTGTCGGGTCCCTTCTAAGCACTGCGTAGTTTCTCCTGTGGGCGAGAAGTCTCAGGCTTTCCGTCTCGTAGGTAGCTCTACTCTGTATAACGATGGCTCCCCCTTTGTCTGCCTGCTTTATTACAAGGTCCTCATTGTTTCTGAGTTCCTAATACTCAATCTAAAACAGAGGTCTGCGCTTTAGTCATCTCCCCGGGTGACAGTGGTCACATGGGGTGTTGACTCTAGAGTGGGCGGAACAAATCCATACTTTAGGCGCCCCAGTAGCACAGCTATGCACTTCTACGCGGCGCCGGGAGAGTCAAAGTATGTCGTACCACAGCTCGTCTTGATGAAGTATGTGGGTGGATATCAGGGACTCTGAACGACAAGACTTAACCCTGTAAAACCGCTTCTTGGGTAAACCACTCTCGATCCGGACTCCCGGTCAAACTACTATCTTTGCAAACGGTGCGGTATCCATTACACTCAGGAGGAGGGGTAAAAGACTGCACTGTGATTTGTACGGTTTGACACAGTGTACAGGAAGCCACTCACGAGTTTCCCTTGTGTCTAACTGAACACAGTTTGTTTACCAGCATTGCGCTGTGTTTAACCTTCTTTTGTTCCTCATGTCTAACAGAGTGTGACTATAGGGAGCTGTCCTCACTCCCCCGCCAGTTCAAGTCGAGATTTTAAATGAACTCGGTAAGCATTAAATAAAGGCCATTGATATTTGCAGTGTGTCTCCCAGCGTTTGATGCCCGTAGAAAATATAATTTTCATAAAGAGTTTTTAAACAGTATAACAGCATAATTATACCTCGTGTGTACGATTTATGTATATACGATAAGTGCGTTCAACTTGAGAGGAACATGCCGCAGGGCAACTCCAGTAAGAGCCTGAGCGGTCATTGTTACGTACTGATTGATGTATTAGTTGAGTTTGGGGGTGAAACACAGTTTTCTGTGTATTGTATGTGACACGAAGGGCACAGCACTTAGCACTTTTACCTGTTTTTGTTGTTTATTTTCCTATTTTACTACAGGTACCTCTCGGAGGGCAAGGTGCTCTGCCATTGTCCAACTGAGCAGTGACTCAGTAGGGTGACTTTTCCTTCACTCCTGGATTTCAAGGAGGTAGGGTTAGTACCTAGAGATCACATTGTTGAATGTCCTCAAGAAAGCCGGGGTAGTACATTTTGCCGGCTGAAACATGTCGATGGGTTTGCAGAGTGGAGGGGTCGGTGTCTCATTATAAGCTCCCCAACCCAGCATCCACAAGTCCATTTTTAACCTGGACAGGGTACCCAATCTTAAAACTGTTATAGGGACTCCCTGACACCAGTTTTAAACCACTAATTCTGCACATTGTCTCACTTGTGATCCTACTTCTCTCATTTTATGTTGTATTGTCTTTCCCTTCCCTATTGCGCCACCTCCAGCATTGGTCTGCGCGGAGATGTGTTAGCAGCCTTATGATGAAGCATGACACAGCTTGCTGTGTGTGAGGGCAGTTTTAATAACTTGTGTGCTCCCCCTACATTCACTCTATATCACCTAGATCTAGTGTCCCTTTTCTATATTGTGAGTAAAAAATGAGCTAAATATGTGCAATAAAGTATAGATATAGAGACTTCTAGCTGCAGATTCCTTACCTTTGAATTTCCCAGGCATCAGGCTGGATCCGGAAACATTTGCTGAGCATTACCCCTTGCGTGCGAAGTCGGGTGGCTCCATTCGGTTTCACGTGATGTCATCGGCAGCGTCAGTTATGATGTTGCGGTGCCTATATAGGAAACTCCCAGGCACGCGGACATCAGTTCTTTTCTTTCCCCACCAATTAAGCGCCGATCCGGGAAGAGCTCCCCTTCTGCTGCTTTTTGGCAGGATTTTTCTCGACTTTTGTCAAAAAATTTTGAATCAACTTTGTGTGCGCAGGTTGTCTTAAAAGAAGACAGGTTTCAAACCATGCAGGACTTGTTCCCGCATGATGTTGGTTACCGATCCCCACTGCGTATGTCTTTGGTGTCTCGAGCGCGACCACGATACGAAGTCGTGTTCGGACTGTCGGGCGATGGCTCCAAAGACCTTGAGGGAGTGAGCGATGAAGTTACTCGCAGCCTGGCAGTCAACACCGTCAAGCGGAGATCACGGGCCCGCTCCCGGAGCCCTAAGTCCTCTTCCTCCCATTCGAGGTCCTCAGGACACTCGGGGAAGTGGCACAAGAAGAAGAAGTCCAAGCGGACTTCGTCTTCACCTCAACTGGCATCTGTCATCAAGAGAGGTAAGGAGCACTGATGCTCTAGGCACGGTTCTGCAGAGCTGGAGCCAGAGTCGACTTCTCACCTCTCCCCCTTTACGGGAGCCGGAGCAATTCCCGCTCAAATAAAAGAATTTTATGAAGACTTGCGCCGCGTATTTGAGCGAAACGACCCCACTAGAGAGCTTTTGGGCCCCGTGGGGTCAGTGCCTGTGACGTCTCTGATGCCCGTTGGTGGCGCAAGCCCCTTCCTCATCCCCAATGACATGGAGCCAGAACTGCGTAAATCGATGCCGATTACAACATTGCTGGAGGTCAGAGGTTCTATGTTGTTGCCTGAGCACTTTGAAGACGTGCTAGGCTCAGGAGAGGAATGGTAGGGGTCTGGGGACCCTCTTGAGAACAAGGATGTCTCTGAGGAGAATTTGGACTAGTATGGGGATCTTGGGGAGGCCAGTGGTCTGGATACTTCCCCAGATACTGGCATGCTCTCACCTCTTACTGTGGCTACGGAGGAGGGAGCGTCCTATGCCATGGTGGTTAAGAGTGCAAAAACAACAGTTGATGGACAGAATGCAGAACAATGTCATACATTCACCCCAGTACAGAGATCTGGGCCTAAATCCATCGTTTTTTTGCTCACCATGCCGTTCCAGTTTGAACCCAGCCATATGCAAATCAGTCTTGACCCTGTGCCTCATGGGAACAGTCCAGCCCGAACTGCCAAGCCAGGTTCTCCCTGGACTGGAAACAAGCATCCTAGGACCGGTTTCGGGGTTACACCCCTCTTCAGCCAGGATAGCTTGATTCCAGGGGCATGGAGAGCACGGGACCCACGCCTGGACATACACGTCCCACTTGGGGTGACAAATGCAAAAACAACAGTTGATCGACTGAATGCAGAACAATGTCATACATTGGTAAAGAGGGCAGCTGAGGTCCTCGGACTGGAGCTGCCCTCCGTGCAAGTCAGGACTAATCTCCTGACTGAGGAGCTTCAACCTGGGGCTTCCACTTCGGTACCCCCGTTGCCCTTTAATGAGGCACTTATGGACGTCCTTCTAGGAACTTGGTCCACACCTAGCACAGGGACTCCTGTGAATAGGACGATTGCACACTGCCATCGCCTAGGTCCGGGGGCCCTAAAGTTCCTCAGCCAACACCCCACCCCAGAGAGTTTGCTGGTGCAGGCATCTACGTGTCAGCTGGCACCCCGGATGCACACTAACCTCAGAAGCCGGATACAGCGGGAGCGATCCACGACGCTAGAGTCCTCTCCTCCCCAAGAACGGTATTACCTACGAGGACTCCAGAAACCCTCTATAAGCAACACCACCCCGGGGGAAAGGAGGGAAGAAGGATAACAGGGGAAGGGCTGCGGCGACTACGTGGAACCTGCACTCACGACACCCACTCCTGTAGAGAGAGAGAAGGGACAGTTGAGTCACCGGATCCCCTACCTCAGGGAGAACACAAGTACAGTGGGGGTGAAGTTCCCAGCACACACACTCAAACGGTTGTTCGTATCGCCCAAGCAGTCTCACACAGTACTCACGACTCAGCTGGTGCAGGAGAGGACGTGGAAGGAGTCCATTCCAGTCGTAGTCACCACGGGACAGGAGGCGGGCCGCTCTCCGAGCCTTTCAAGCGGCTCCAAGCGCAGGATCAACACACAGGACGGGCTCGCGGCTGCAGCGTTGTCCAGGCGCTCTCCGAGCCTTTCAAACGGCTCCAAGCGGGAAGGGGTAAAAGGGTCTTTGAGGGAGATAAGCAGCTCCCGAGGTGGAGAGACTCTGGTCAGGCCTCTAGTCACTGCGGGGCCCCTCGGGTAGAGCGCGCTTCAGTGATGCCCAGGAATGAAGCGTCGCGGCGTACCCCTCGGCGTCACGGGTCCAAGCGGAGCGCCTACGAGCGCTAAGGCCGTCCGTGCCGGGAATCAGGGGGATAGAGATAGGTCCCTGCTCTGGAAGCAGGGAAGCAGGGAAACTCGGGAGATAAGGAACTGCGAAGTCCGTTACCTCGCGGAACGCCAGGTGGAACTTGATTGACAAGCCCCCGGCCTTCCGTGTACGAGGCTTTTGTACTGCCTCCGGAAGTGCGCTCGCACGGTCGCTAGGGGTGATGGGTATTGTAGTTCCATACCTCTCCGCCCCCTAGCGCCGCTCGGAGCGTCGCGGGTTCCGCTCAACGGCGAAGTCTGACAGAACCCCCCGGCAAGGGCCGGCGTCTCGACGGGCCTCCGGGTTTCGTAGGATGAGCCGCGTGGTAGCGGCGAAGCAACACAGGGCAATGCAAATTGGCCAGAGGTTCCCAGGACCTCTCCTCGGGTCCATAACCCTTCCAATCGATCAAGTAGTGTAGCCTACCCCTGATGTACCTGGAATCTAATACCCCTTTCACCTCGTACTCCTCCCCGCCGTCTAAAAGTAGGGGCCGAGGAATAGGGGGGAGTCTCGTGAGAGGGAGGCACGGTTTTAGTAGAGAGACGTGGAACACTGGGTGTATGTGCCATGCCGGCGGGAGTGTCAGTTTCATGGCTACAGGGTTCACTACTTTTACAACGGGGTACGGGCCCACGTATTTTGGTTTCAGGCGGGTGTTCCCCTTTATTCGTAGGTGTCTTGTATCTAACCACACCTTGTCTCCTACTGCGTAGGCCGGCTCGGGAGTTCTTTTTTTGTTTGCGTAGTGTTTGTCTCGTTCTTGCGCTGTTTCCAGTTGATTCTTTGCGTTCTGTAATACTTTTTTCAGGTGCGAGTGATGTTCTTGGATAGTCGGGTGCTTAGTTTGTGCAGGCCATTCAAAGGGCAACATGTTTGGATGGTACCCTGTTAAACAGAAGAAGGGGGAGCATCCCAGCGAAGTGTGTTCGGCATTATTGTAGGCGAATTCCGCCATCCATAGCAGCGTACACCATTCCTCCTCGTGGAGCAACGTGAAGCATCTGAGGTATTGCTCCAGCGTCTGGTTCAGCCTCTCCGTCTTGCCGTCAGTTTGAGGGTGGTAGCTAGTGGAGAGACGGGCGTCCACCTTCATGACTTGACACAAGGCCTTCCAGAACCGTGACGTGAACTGCGTTCCCCTGTCAGTAATGAGAACCGCGGGGATTCCATGGCTTCGTACGATGTGTTGTAAGAACTGCTGGGCTAGACCCGCCGCTGAAGGGAGTTTCTCCATGGCAATGAAATGGCCCATCTTAGTCAAGTGGTCTATGACGACCAGGATGGTAGTCATTCCTCTACTGGGGGGCATATCCACTATAAAATCCATAGACAGAGTGTGCCACGGAGCTGGAGGGATTGGGATAGGTTGGAGCAATCCGCTCGGCCGTTGGTGCTGAGACTTCCCTTGCGTGCATATGGCACACCCTGCTACGTAGGCCGCAGTGTCCGTAGATAATGAAGGCCACCAAAAACGGCGCTTCATTGCCATCGTGGTTTTATGTACTCCCAGATGTCCTCCCAAGGTGGAGTCGTGAACCCATCTCAAGGCTTGTTGCTGTAGGGAAGAAGTCGGCAGGTATAAGCGTTCGTCCTGATATAAGAGACGCTGTTTGGAGGACCGATGTAGTGGGTCTTCAGCTACCCATGTTACTTCGTCGGTTCCTGAGGTTTGGTGTCGCACTTCGTCTATGAAGTCGGGTGTAGTGGCTGCTGCCGTCCTCATAGCTGGGAATGATGCCGCCTTCAAGATAAGGGGGTTGTCTGTGGCGGGCGCAGGGTTCGTAGTGAAGGGATGTTGGGGCCGGGACAGCGCATCGGCCTTTCCGTTCTGTGGCCCAGGACGATATTTGATTACGAAGTCGTAATCTGAGAAAAACAACGACCAGCGTAGTTGTCTGGGGGTCAGGGCTCTGGCAGTCTTTAAGAATAGGAGATTCCGATGGTCCGTATAGATTTCTACGGTGTGTCTTGCACCGAGCAAATGATGACGCCACTCTTCACACCCTCTCTTTATGGCCAGAAGCTCCTTATCCATAATACTGTAGTTCACCTCACAGGGAGATAGTTTTTTGGAAAAGAACGCAACGGGGTGCAACTGTCCGGTTTCTGGATGTCTCTGTGACAGAACGCCCCCTATTGCATATTGGGAGGCGTCGGTTTCGACCATAAAGGGACGTGTGGCGTCCGGATGTCGGAGCACTGGGGCGGTGGTGAAGCAGACCTTCAATGTCTGAAAGGCTTGTTCTGCTGCGGCGGTCCACTCGAAGGAGGCACCTTTCCTCAGGAGAAGGGTTAATGGTTGTATAATACCAGAAAAGTTCTTTATAAAGCGGCGATAAAAATTCGCGAAGCCCAAGAAGCTTTGTAGGGATTTCACATTGGTAGGCGATTCCCACTGGGTAATAGCCCGCGTTTTCTTATCGTCCATACACAATCCGTCGGGACCGATGACGTATCCCAAGAATTCCACCTCCGAAACGTGGAACAGACACTTCTCCAGTTTGGCGTATAGCGCAAACTTTTGCAGGCGCTCCAACACCGCCGCCACGTGCTTCACGTGTTCTTCCATGGACGCGGAGTACACCAAGATGTCATCGATGTACACGATGCATGATACGTCCAAGAGGCCCCTCAGTACTTCATCCATGAAGTACTGGAACGCAGCGGGGGCGTTGCACAGACCAAAGGGCATTACCGTATATTCGAACAAGCCGAATTTGGTCCGGAAGGCGGTCTTCCACTCGTCGCCGCGTCTTACCCGCACCAAATGATAGGCTCCCCTGAGGTCCAGTTTGGTGAATATGGTCGCGGTTTTCAGTTGGTCTAGAAGAACAGGGATCAACGGCAGGGGATATCGGTTCTTTATAGTGACCTTGTTGATCGCCCTGTAGTCGATGCAGGCCCGTAACCCGCCCTCTTTCTTCGGAATGAAGAAGATCGGAGAGGAGGCAGGCGAAGAAGATGGACGTATGAACCCAGAGGATAGCATGTCGTCAAGATAACTCTGGAGGTACGAGGTTTCGGCTTCCGTGAGGGCGTAGATCCTACTGCAGGGTATGCTGGCTCCAGCCTCTAGCTCGATAACGCAATCGTAGTCTCTGTGTGGAGGCAACCTTTTGGCCTCTTGCGTGTCAAAGACAGTCTTGTATCTTTCGTATACACTGGGCAGCTCGGTGATTGGACTTACACACGGCTGCTTGCATGTGCTAGCTAGGAACCCCGCGGAACATTCACCTTGGGGCGGGGTCCAGACTCGTTCGGCGGTGCAGTGTTCTTGGCAGAACGAAGAATTCAAGGTCACGGTGCGTGCAGTCCACCTCACCAAGGGATCATGGAGAGTCAGCCAGGGCATTCCTAGTATGAGCTTGAAATGGGGTGCATCAATCAGGTCAAATCGTATCTGTTCGAAGTGATTCAACCCTATTTGCATCACGAGGGGCTTAGTGTGATAACACACAGGACCCGAGGTCAGTGCCGATCCGTCCACTGCCTTCACCTTCTCTGGAATTTCCTTTTGATCACAGGGTATGGTTAGTTCCTTGGCGTATTGTTGGTCTATAAAATTACCGGTGGCGCCGGAATCCAGTAGGGCGTGGACAACCACAGATATCTCATGAGGCAAGTTCAGCAAGACACACACATTCATGTGGGCTACCGAGGGTTGGATTGTGTTGGCTGCAGCCGGGAAGACCTCATCACTTCTAGGCCTCAAACAAGCGGTCCTCATCTTATTTGGGCTCGTCAGTTTCCCAGGTCCTCGGTCGTGTAATCCGCTACGGACACGGTCTTAAGCCCAGGGCTTCCTGTAGTTGCGCTCTTAGATCGACTTCGGCAATCTTTGATGAAGTGGCCTGGTTTGCCGCAGTACAAGCAGAGTTTCTGCGTTCTTCTTTTCTCTCTTTCTGCTTGACTTAGAGGACTTCGAATGCCACCGATCTGCATGGGCTCGGTCCCGTCCCCTTGGGAAGGCCTTTCCTCAGGAACCAAGCGGGGCCGGATGGGAATGAACCTGGTATCGCTACGATTCTTGTCCCCTTTCCGCTCTTGAAGCCGGTGGTCTAATTGGACGGTTAAGTCAATTAATTCTGCACAAGTGGCCGGCATTTGTACCACTTGGGCCAGAACGTCCTTGAGTTCGCTTCTCAACCCTTGATAGAATAAGGATGTTCTCTTTTCCATCGGCCAGTCCGTCTCTACCAAGAGCCGGTTGAAGGAGGTAATGTAAGTCAGTAGGTCCTGAGACCCTTGTTTCAGGGTAAGGAGTTCTTTATCCAACGACATTTGATGTGCCTTGCGATCAAACAGCCTTCGCATCTCCACACAGAAGGCCGGGAAGTTGTAAAGAACAGGGTCGTCCCGTTCGATCAACGGGAAGGACCAGCTAGCAGCGTTGCCTCCTAAGTAAGACATGACAAAGGCCGTTTTTGCCTGGTCATTCGGAAAGACAGCCGGTTTGCACAAGAAATGGAGCCTACATTGTCCCATAAAGATGCCATACTTCTTTGGGTCCCCAAAGAATCGTTCAGGAGGGGCAAGGGGCAGCTGCATAGGCTGAATGAATTGAACCGGGGGAGAACCGGATTGTTGAGGTGTAGAGGACGCGTGATGCGGGAAGATCCCGGTGCTTGGTGATCCCCCGCCGGCAGTCTGGGCACCCCCTTCCGCTACATGAGTTTGAGTTCTTGCTGGCGGAGGCAGGGTCCAGTCTCTAATATAGGAACCCCCTTTTTTCTCGGCTGGAGGGTGACGGGACAGGCAGGCGACCTCTCTCCTCATGGTGCCCATCTCGTTCTTAAGCTCCAGATTCTCCACCCGGAAGGCGTCTACTTCTACTCGAAGCGCGTTCAAGGTATCTAACATAGTGGCCAGGACGGTAGCGGTATCCATCGCTCAGGCTGTATTTATCCGTGGGCTTGTCAATCTGTCAGCTGGCACCCCGGATGCACACTAACCTCAGAAGCCGGATACAGCGGGAGCGATCCACGACGCTAGAGTCCTCTCCTCCCCAAGAACGGTATTACCTACGAGGACTCCAGAAACCCTCTATAAGCAACACCACCCCGGGGGAAAGGAGGGAAGAAGGATAACAGGGGAAGGGCTGCGGCGACTACGTGGAACCTGCACTCACGACACCCACTCCTGTAGAGAGAGAGAAGGGACAGTTGAGTCACCGGATCCCCTACCTCAGGGAGAACACAAGTACAGTGGGGGTGAAGTTCCCAGCACACACACTCAAACGGTTGTTCGTATCGCCCAAGCAGTCTCACACAGTACTCACGACTCAGCTGGTGCAGGAGAGGACGTGGAAGGAGTCCATTCCAGTCGTAGTCACCACGGGACAGGAGGCGGGCCGCTCTCCGAGCCTTTCAAGCGGCTCCAAGCGCAGGATCAACACACAGGACGGGCTCGCGGCTGCAGCGTTGTCCAGGCGCTCTCCGAGCCTTTCAAACGGCTCCAAGCGGGAAGGGGTAAAAGGGTCTTTGAGGGAGATAAGCAGCTCCCGAGGTGGAGAGACTCTGGTCAGGCCTCTAGTCACTGCGGGGCCCCTCGGGTAGAGCGCGCTTCAGTGATGCCCAGGAATGAAGCGTCGCGGCGTACCCCTCGGCGTCACGGGTCCAAGCGGAGCGCCTACGAGCGCTAAGGCCGTCCGTGCCGGGAATCAGGGGGATAGAGATAGGTCCCTGCTCTGGAAGCAGGGAAGCAGGGAAACTCGGGAGATAAGGAACTGCGAAGTCCGTTACCTCGCGGAACGCCAGGTGGAACTTGATTGACAAGCCCCCGGCCTTCCGTGTACGAGGCTTTTGTACTGCCTCCGGAAGTGCGCTCGCGCGGTCGCTAGGGGTGATGGGTATTGTAGTTCCATACCTCTCCGCCCCCTAGCGCCGCTCGGAGCGTCGCGGGTTCCGCTCAACGGCGAAGTCTGACACTACGTCCTAAGGCACATTCACTTCCGCCCCTCTGGATAGGGTATCCAAGAGGTTGGATTCACTTGGGAAGACAATGTTTTCTTCCTCCAGCCTTGTATTGTGGCCGTTGAATACCGCATGCTCATTGGGCCGTTTCTCAAATTCCCTTTGGGAAACGGTTGTGCAAGTGCTGCCACAAGTCCCAGAGGAAGCTCGGGCTGTGCTCTCCCATGCTGTCAAAGACTTGAGGGATGCAGCAAAATTCGCCATATGGTGTGGGTTGGATACAACTGATACAGATCGACTTCAACTATGGTGGCCCTGAGATGCCACGCCTGGCTTGGTACTTCTGGCTTCTCAGGTGATGTCCAAGCTAATTTAAGGGACATGCCCTTCGATGGAACCCACCTTTTTGAGGAATAGGCAGACTCAGCCCTGGTCAGGTTCAAGGACTCTCGTGCTATGGCCAGATCCTTGGGTCTTTCTTTCACTCCTTGTGGCCAGTCGTCCTTTTGTCCCTTTCATGGCAATGGAAGGGGGTTCCAGCTGTGCCAGCCCTATCCCAGCCACCATCCTGCACAGACTGCCCAAGCCGTGCGTGGACGTGGACATGGAGCATTCCGATCTCGGAATGGAGGCCATAAGTCGTCTACCACACCGCCCCCAGCGGCCGCAGCCTCCAAGCACTCATAGGCTGATTCTGCAGGACCACACTACTGCAGTTGGTGGGATAATTCGGCATCATCTCCCCCACTGGAGATCCATAACATCAGACAAGTGGGTCTTGCAGATCATCCAGGATGGCTATTCTCTACCTTTCTTTTCTTTTCCTCCTACTCAAGTCAGGAACGGCTGTCGGAGGATCATTTAAAGCTGCTCCAAGAGGAAGTTATGGCTCTTTTGGCCAAGGTAGCTATATAAAGGGTCCCAGTTTCAGAAGTAGGCAGTGGCTGTTAATCCCGCTACTTTCTGATTCCAAAGATGAACGAGGGGCTATGGCCCACTTTAGATCTACAGACTGTCAATCTCTTCCTCAAAAAGTAGAAGTCAAAAATGCTCACTCTGGCTCAGGTCTTGTCTGCCCTAGACCAGGACGACTGGATGGTAGCCATGGAAGATTTCACATTCCCATCTTGCAGGGCCACAGGCGTTACCTGCGGTTCAAAGTAGGCCGCAAGCACTTTCAGTTTACCGTGCTCCCCTTCGACCTTACCAGTGCCCCTCGGGTATTCACCAAGGTGATGGCAGTGGTTGCAGCTCTTCTGTGCAGGTTAGGGGTGTTGGTCTTCCCCGACATCGATGAATAGCTGTTGAGTGCGTCTTCGTCCAAGGCAGTCATCTCCCACCTTCAGACTATGGGGAACCTCCTGCATTCACTTGGGTTCTCTATAAATGTGCCGAAGTCACACCAGACTCCTTCTCAAACGCTCCCTTTCACCTGAGCTTTTCTGGACACAGTCAGTTTTGGGCTTATCCTCCCGAGCAGTGAGTCCAGGATATTCAGGCTATGATTCCGATATATTAGCCTCTATGCTGGATTTCGGTGAGACTGAGGTTGTTGGGCCTAATGGCCTCCTGCATCCTTTTGGTAAGACAAGAAGATGGTGTATGCGAGCTCTGCAGTGGGACTTGAAGTTCCAGTGGGCACAGCATCTGGTAAATCTCACCAATATGTTTCAGATCTCGGAAGGAACTGCGAAAGATCTGCAGTTGTGGTTAACGAACCACGATTGGGTCAACGGCAGACCCCTCTCCCTTCCCCAACCATATTTCACAGTTGTGACAGGTAAATCACTTCTGGGATGGGGCGGACATCTGGGAGAGGTGGAGATCAGGGGGACACTGGTCTTTGGCGGAGTTGGAGCTCCACATAAATTTGTTGGAGCTCCGAGTGATTTGGTTGGCATTGAAAGTATTTCTTCCCTCTTTCAAGGGGAAGCTAGTGCAGGTGTTCACAGACAACACCGCCGCCATGTAGTACTGCAACAAGCAGGGCGGGTGGTGTCGTGGACCCTTTGTCGAGAGGCCCTGCGTCTCTGGACATGGCTGGAAGTAACCCTGGTGGTTCAACACCTGGCATATTCTCTGAACGCCAGGGTGGACGAACTCAGCCGTCAATGCCTAGCAGATCACAAGTGGCGTCTCCAGTCAGAGGTGGCGCAAGCTCTCTTTCAGCAGTGGGGAGAACATTGGTTAGATTTGTTCGCCGCCAAAGAGAACACGCAGTGTCAGCAGTACTGCGCGCTGGAGTTTTCAAGGCGGCTATCGCTCTGCGACGCTTTTCATCGCAAGTGGAGATCAGGCCTGTTGTACCCTTTCCACCAATATCACTCCTACCCAGGGTTCTGAAGAAGATCAGGAGCAATTCGGCCCAAGTCATTCTTGTGGCTCCGGACTGGGCAAGGAGAGTCTGGTATCCAGAGCTTCTGAGAATTAGTGTCGATCCTCCGATCAGGCTGGAGGATCTTCTGTCACAGCAGCAGGGGAGGGTTCTCCATCTGCACCTGTCAACTCTACGCCTCCATGCGTGGAGATTGACCGGCGACAGTTGATAGCCTTTGACCTTCCTTCCGAAGTCTGCAACATTATTCTGGCGGCCAGGTCGCCCTCCATTAAGACGGTATACGCCTGCCCTTGGCAGAAATTTGTATTATATTATACTGAAAGGTCCATTGACCCTCTTTATGCTTCTCTTTCTACTGTCCATTTATTCATTTTAACCCTTGCCCAGCAGGGATCTGCCTTGGGAACTCTCAAGGGTTACATTTCTGCTCTGTCTGCTTTTTTTGTGGCTGCAAAGCCAGCCTCTATCTTCAAGTCTCCTATTGTAAATAGATTTCTAAAAGGGCTAGCTCACTTGTTTCCAGCCACGCCCTTTGTCATACCGCCTTAATTTGGTCCTCGCTTACCTGATGTGTGCTCCCTTTGTGTCTTTTCACAATTGTCCCCTCCGGCTGTTGACCATCAAAACAGCCTTCTGAGGGGAGATTACATCAGCCCGGAGGTCGAGTGAGTTGCAGGCGTTATCCAGCTCGCCTCCTTATCTTATGTCCTTTCCTGACAAGGTGTTGCTTTGCACCAGGGCATCTTTTTTGCCAAAGGTTGTGACCCCATTCCATCTTGGTCAGTCCATCACTTTGCCCACCTTCTTTGCTTCTCCACATCCCTCTAAGGAAGAGGAGCGTCTCCACCAACTTGACCCCAAAAGAGCTTTGTTGTTCTACCTTGACC
Organism: Triturus cristatus; assembly: GCF_964204655.1. NCBI lineage: Eukaryota > Metazoa > Chordata > Amphibia > Caudata > Salamandridae > Triturus > Triturus cristatus. The sequence continues at coordinate 847,583,145 of NC_140583.1, read as the reverse complement.
GCACAAAAGATTTCTGGGTGGACGACCAACTCTTTGTGGGGTATGTGGGAGCAAAGAAGGGAAGGGCAGTGCAGAAAAGGACCATCTCTCGCTCGGTCGTTCTCTGCATCAAGATCAAGATTGCTCCCAACTCAAGCTCAACGGTGGAAAGACCGAGATTATGGTCTTAGGCAACTACAGCAGCTTTCACCCCAACTCAATGTGGCCTCTAAGCATAGGACCCCCCCCCCTACCCATAAGACCGAAATCAAAAGTCTGGGCATCTGGCTGGACCAAGATTTGGACTTTAGAACACAGGCCAGGAAGACAACAGCTACCTGTTTCGGCATGCTCATAATGGCCCGGAAAGTCCTCCCTCTGCTCCCCACTCCAGCAAAAAAGATACTGATACAATCCCTTATACTCTCCAGGCTTGACTATGGGAATGCATTATACCTAGGCTCACCCTCCTCAGTAATTGCCAAACTCCAGTTAGTCCAAAACAGCGCAGCCAGAATTATGATGGGCACCTCAAACAGACAATCAGCTAAACCAGCTATACACTCCCTCCACTGGCTTCCCGTGCTAGAACGCATTAAATTTATATCATTGTGCACTGCCCACAAAACACTGTCAGGTACAGGCCCCGCCATTAACTCAGCCCTGATTCTCCCCTACAAAGCTGAGAGAAAACTCCGAACAGATGACCTGCGTCTGGCCGAGGTGCAGAGAATAAAAAGAGCCTGAAGTGGCGGACGACTTTTTTCTTACAATGCCTCCAAACTCTGGAACTCCCTGCCGCTCCATCTACGCCTGATTTCCAATCACCTTACCTTCAGAAAACAACTTAAGACCTTGTTGTTTCCCTAGTCTGATCTCCGTTCATGTTTGGTTCCACAGCGCTGGGACACTTGCGGGTAGCCATGCGCTTTATAAATATCGTTTTCATTTCATTTCATTTGTTATGCCTTGGCAAAGAAGCAGCCCGCTGAGGGATGAAGAGCCCATTCCACCAGGGAAAAGGCTGCGACTGCGGCCGTGGCTCGGGGTGTCACAGTCCAAAACATCTGCCAGGCAGTGACTTGGGCATCTTTGCACACGTTTGCAAAACATTACTGCCTTGATGGGCAAGTATGCAGGGATGGACATTTTGCCCGTTCAGTCCTGCAAGACCTTTTAGTCTAGGATGTGAGTCCACAACCCAGGTATCTGATTCAAAGGTAAGGAATCTGCAGCTAGAAGTCTCCATCAGATGAGCAAGTTATTTACCTTCGGTAACGCAATATCTGGTCGAGACTCTATCTAGCTGCAGATTCCTTACAGCCCAACCCATGCCTCCCCACTTTGGGGACTGATATTGTAAGGCTAGGGTTGTTCCCCTTTTCACTACCCTAGTTTTGCACACGATTACGTCAGTTTCTTCGTGGCGGCTCTGCACTTCTGGTGTGGAAAGTAAGAATAGTACTGACTTCTGCGCGCCTGGGTGGCACCTATATAGGCACCGCAACATCATAACCGACGCTACAGATGCCAACAACATCACGCGGAGCCGAATGGAGCCACCCGACATCGTGCTCAAGGGGTATTGATCAGCAAAAGTTTCCGGATCCAGCCTGATGCCTGGGAAAGTTAAAGGTATGGAGCCTGCAGGTAGATAGAGTCTCTACCAGATAATGCTTACCTAAGGTAAGTAACTTGTTCGTCAGTAAGCATGTTGTAAAGTTGGAATGTTTAGAGAAGACATCTGTCCTGGCAACCAGCTAGCTTACCTCAATCCCAGATGGCTGGAACAGTTGTGAGAGTAGGTATTGAAGACCATAGGCTTTAGAGCAGATGGTCAAATTCCTGACACTGAGTATAACAAAGAAACAAAGAGGCACAAGGGTAGCAGGGAAGGTAAATGCGAGGAGACTGGGAAAGGACATAAACATAAAAGTGAAGGATGCCAAATAGGGTGAACAAACTAACGAAGAGGATAGCAGTACAGCTACGAATCATTGCCAGGTGAATAGGCTTGGGCTATTTTTAACCTTTTGACTTGTGTGGAACCCCACTGAAGAACTACTGGAAGCCGGAGATTCTCACCTAAACAATTCATATGATTTGAACCTAAAACAGTACCAACAATAACAGAAACAAGTGTACATCAAATCAGTACATGAATTCTGAAATATTTGATTTAGTTCACAAACAAAAAAAATCCAAAGATCAAAAAATGTACTTTTAATGGTAGCGTTGGAGCTCTTCAAAATCTATTTTTAGTTCTAAGAGATTGATATGCTAGATTCTGGCATATTAATTTATTTTTTTGCCCCTAATGCATGCTGTCTTTTTGTGGGTGCACACCAGTGCTTAATTTGATTAATTTTATAAGCAGTCACTTAGCCGGCATCGCGGACGCACATGGGTCCACGGATTACACGTTAAGAACCACTGGGCTAGGGAATAAAACTGTTAAATAACCTTCAGCTTCTATCGACCTGGAAGTGAATTGCAAACTAGAAGTCCCATCTCCTGGTAGTTAGCAGCCCAGCCTTCCAACTTTCCAGTGAGCCGTCTTCCACAACCTCCATTCCCTATTCTGTTGGATCTTAGTGATCCTGGAATTGTTGCAAAGAGCCCAATTTACAGACTCCAGCTCCTTTTCTTGAGGTTCAACTTCTAAACTCATGACATGAAGAAAAAACATTCCAAGATTGGCGTCCATGTGTTGTGATGTGCCCTTGGCAATATTAGAATGATGTTTCTCTTAGGGAAAAAATATTCCAAAATGCCCATCCATGCATGCGCATGCATTGTGAGCATCCATTTTGGATGTTTTTTTTAATGTGTGACAGTACCATAACAAACCATGAATTGGCAAAGACAACCACTCGGGAAACACCATGTAAAAGGTGAGACCAAGTGGCTCTGCCAATGCTTGTTTTGGTTTAATGCACCTGTTTAGCAATAGAATAGTGTATACTGTGCACCTCCACTTCTTTCACAGAATCCAGGCTTTTGCATTATGATAGTTTGAAAAGTCTACATTGTGTTTGAAACGTGTAACCCGCCCTAAAACCGTAGAAAAAAATTGTGATTTCAATATTATGCCGTTCCATACATATACGACCTTCAGCAGTTAGGCTTTCATGCTGGTACGTTTCAATCTCTTGCTGAGAATGGCTGTCCAGATGGTGTGAGATCTGCCAACAAAATAGTATATTATTTCTACTCTACATTTCAAAGGCAAGTAAATGTGTTTGTAGCATTCTAAACCCTTTGTTGACTAGACAAGACATCAGCAGTGGCTTCTGTATTTTAAATCTTAGGTTTTCTGATATAAAGCTTATTTTAATGTTAGTGACTAGATCTGCATATTGCACTATTAGGACATTAACATCGTGTGGGGTTTGAAAAACTAAAACACAATTAATTAATAGCCCAGTTCCTTCAGTTGTAGTGGTACAATAACTAGCAGTGGGTCAGCGTCAACTCAAAGTGATGATGGAACAGAATGTACTGTTGTCTTATAAAGAAAGAGAAACTCCTCATTAATGCTGTTCACCTGATATAGGATGTTATCACACAGTAATCCCCCCGCCACAATTTATATTCCCATAGCATTATAAAAGAGGGAAAGGCATTTGTATAACGTGTCCATGGTTCAAAGATGGTACCACATTGTTATTGTTCCCCTTTCTATGGTACAAGAAGTTCTCGCAGCTTTTGGGGCTGTACCCAGATTTCTGGAGGACACAGATAACACTAACTTAAGAGACTCTCTAAAGAAACACATGGACTCCGAATCACTTTTGGGCTGGTAGAAAGAGGCCTCTTCACTCGAGATTCATGACAAGAGTGCAAAACAAAACTGTAAGAAAAACTTGGATAGAAAAAAAGACAGCCAAGAAAGAATGACAACGATATTTATTTTTGGGGATATATCCTTATTAAAGTTTTGTTCAATAATAGCATTCACAAAATACAGCATTTTGGAGTATACTGTAGCAGGTATCTCAAGTATCCATTTTCAAAACATACAATAAGGAATTTACACTCAATCCCCCTCCCAGCCTCCACCAAACAGCTTCCATGTAGTGAGTTGATCACGTTCCACACACAATTTATTGTGTTACGTATTATAACAATGAGGCAGATGTTCAAACCATCCTATTATTGTCAGGCTGGGGCACTGCTTGATCGGTTGACTCCCTCCAGCCCACCTTCACCTCCCGGGTCCTCCAGTCTTTCCATCTCAAGCTACAAGCTTGGATCTGGGTCCATCAAATCCTGCAACATTACCCCCCAGGCAAGCAGCACATCAGGTAATTTATCATCTTTCCTCGTCCTTCTCATATGTTCCTCCTCTGCAGTTGCCCACTCCCTCAGATCTCCTTCCCATTTCTCTCTGGTTGGAGCTTTATTACTCATCCAATGCATAGCTATGCATCTTTTTTCTGCCCTAAGTCCCAGCACAGTAAATCGTCTGTTGAGCTTTCGTTTTGAATCCCTGGGTAATTGGCCCAACAGACATCCACTGTCAATTCAATAATCTTTATTCAATTTTATAAATAAAATCATAAAAGCTAAGTCATAAAAAGTACAAACAATTTCTCATTACCAAATTCATTATTGTTCTTAGTTTAAAACCCCCATCAAAAAACGTACAAGAGAAAAACAAGTAAAATACCTATTTAAATGCTGTAAAAACAGTACGCTGGCCTAACTTGGGTAACACTCAATGGTTTTAGAATAGGATGTAGATATTAATGTCTCAAATTAGTATATTTTGGACAAAACATAACCACAGGTAAGGTATCATTAATAGATGTGTTGTCACAATTACACTGCGGCAAGTCCGTATTCATAAAACATCCATGATTAAATGGGATAAGGCGGGAAAATAAATTCAACCTGAAATAAGTCAATAAACGACTTTAATGCCCTGTCATATTTCAGGTCAGGTAAGGTTCAGTGTTATTAACAGCTTTTACTAATGTCGCATGGAATATTTCGTTAATGCAGAATCCTCTCGCTCTGATGCCATCTTATCCCTCAAGGCAGTTTCGATCCATTTACCATCAGAGAGTGTTGTAACAGAACTATTATTATACATATCAGGCCTCCCCAAGGCCGGGAGGCTACGGGCCACATATGCGAGCCATGGTATCTGGGAGCATTTTTCTATTTTTTTAAAAAGTTCTTTTTATTGAACATAAAATAAAACAAATAAACACAATAATGGTGCAATTACAAAAACAAAATACAATACCAAAGGACTACAGAAACATAAATGAAACCAAATAGTACATTGGGTTAAAGGAAAAAAACACTCTAATGTCATCAGCCCCTGCGACAGTCAGCCTATGGTGTCACATCATCAACAACATCACTCGGTTCTGTAAAGGGGGTACAAATAAATCCTCTACTTTTGTTCCAAGGGCACCACAACTTGTTCCATTTACCCGGGCAACCTCTACTTTCATACACCGCCCTCTCCGCCTGCATGCACCAGTCCATGTCAGATGCCCATTCCGCATGCTTAAGAGCAACCCCCCCTTCCAGGTTCTAGCAATGTTGCGCTTGGCAACCATACAGCCCAGTATGACCCAGAGATGCTCATACCTGTTTAGATCAGTAGCCTCCCAAACATTCAAAATGCAGAGTCGTGGGGATAGAGCTATTGATTTATGACATAAGTGGGACATGGCGGAGACCACTCTTTCCCAATATCTCCGGAGGTCGGGGCAGTCCCACCACTGATGTAGGAAGGCACCCAGCTGTCCACAACCCCGAGGACAGTCCGACGAGGACAAAAGACCCATCTTAACAAGTGCCGAACTGGTGTAGTATGTCCTGTGAAGCACCTGAAGTTGGATCAACTTAAAACGTGTGCGAATCGCCAACTCCCGTGGTGAGGCCAAGGCTTCCCTCCACTCCTCGTCGTCGAGCTCCCCAACCTCATCATTCCATTTTGCCTATATCTTGCCCATAGAGTGCGGCATATAATCGAGAATCTTTCGGTATGTCAGGGAGATCGCCCGGTCTGGAAGTTAATTATCCAGTAACCGATCTTCTAACGGTGAGGAAACTGGCAAGTCCGAGCCACTAGGTAACACCTTCTGTAGTGCACTCCGCACCTGAAGATACCGGAACATTTCCCCTTCCTGTAAGTGGTATTGTCGTTGCAGCTCCCCGAACAGAGCAATTCCCCCCTTCTGCCATAGGTCCCCCACCATTGAGAGACCTATTAAGTCCCATTTATCAAACCCTTGGAACCTCGAGAGCATACCCAATTGAAGAGATCCAAACAGCGGGGTAGCCTTAGTAATTCTACCTTTCCACCCCAACGTAGTCGTGGCCACGCCCCATAAAGCTATCGCAGTCGAGGTCGGGGTGTACTTAGGTGCATACCTGAGTACATATTGTACCTGTCCATTGTGTATGCAGGGTCCGTAATGGGTCGATGCATCCAGTGGTTGAGAACCAACAGCTGCGCTGTCCAATAATAGTATTGAATGGCCGGCAATGCTATGCCCCCATCATACTAGCTTTTAGTAAGCTTGACGAGGGCTATTCTGGGTGTCCCGTTGTTCCATAACAATGAGCGAACCTCGGAGTCACTAGAACGAAAGTAATGGGAAGAGATCAGAAAAGGCGTGTTCTGCAATACGTAAAAGAAGCGGGGAAGTGCCATCATTTTATAGAGAGCGGCTCTACCAAGGAGGATGAGAGGTAAAGCTTTCCAATGCTGCACGTCTGCACAAAACCGTTGGAGCGGAGGGATCAAATTCGGATAGTGGAACACCCCTTCATCCTTGTTAATATATATCCCCAAATACCGAAACCCCTCTGTGACTATTTGGGCCTGGCAGCCCACCGGAAGAGTCGGCGTCGCCCCACTCAATACATAGACCAGAGATTTGTCCCAGTTGATCGTGTAACAGGAGTATTGTTGGAAGAGGGCGAAAATGCGTAGCTCGCTATGAATTGAAGACCAGGGTTGGGCCAGATACAGAAGGATGTCGTCTGCATAGAGGGAAATTCTATCCGACCAATCTGGAGTCCAGTTCAGACCGCGAATCAGAGGGTCCCCTCTGATCCATATGGCCAGGGGTTCCAAGGCCAGGGCGAAGAGAAGTGGTGACAATGGGCAACCTTACCCAGCTCAAAGGCGGCAGAACGGCCACCATTAACCGTGACCCGGGCCAAAGGGCAGGCGTAAAGCAGGCGCACCCAAGATATAAATCGGGAGCCGAACCCGTACCTCTCCAGCACAGCAAACAGGAAGGGCCAGTCAATCATATCAAAGGCCATCTTAGCGTCCAGGGACACTATCACCGAGTCCTCTTGAACTGTAGAGGAGTCACCCAACACCCCAAACAAGCGGTGCAGATTAAGAGCGGTATTTCTGGCCGGCATGAAGCCGGACTGATCCAGATGAATCAACCTGTGCAGACAGGGCGAGAGGTGAAGGGCCAAGATCTTAACCTCAGGGTCCAGGAGAGAAATAGGTCTGTACGAGGAGCATCGGTCCGGGGGTTTTCCTGGTTTATGATTGACTACGATGTTGGCCAACCGTTGCGTAGTTGGCAAAATTCAGAGGGATACCCCCTCGTCATACATACGCACCAGAAAGGGCATGATGACGGACGCGTTAAGTTTGTAAAGTTCAATCGGGAGGCCATAGCCTTCCCTGACTGCAGCACCCCAATGGCCTTGGAAACTTCCTTCGAAGTCAGATCGGCGTCCAGATCCAACGTCTCCTGTGGATCTAGTAGTGGCAAAGGGAGCGTAGAAAGCAGCTCCGCCGCCGCATCCCGGGTGGACGTGGGCGAGGGGGTGTATACCTCCTTGAAATGACTAGAGAAGGCCTCTGCAATGCCAAACTTATCATTGTGGCGCGTGCCCCGCGAATCTAAAATCTCTGCCACCCATCTCCTGGCTAACTCCCTCCTATCCCCCCTATCCAGCCAAGCCAACAATTTACTAGCTTTATCTCTGATGTCGTAAATGCGATACTCAGTGGCTTGGTAATGAGTCCTTGCGGCATCTTCTGCGATATCCCGGTATTCTTTCTGCTTTACAGCCAAAGTGTTGGAGGCTTCCGAGGACACAGAGATGACCACCTCCGCTTCCAGCTGTGTCAGTTCCCTCTCTATATCCTGTAGCTGTTTACTCTTCTCCTTCTTATGACCTGTCACAGCTGGCACCCCACACCCATGAATCACCGTCTTATACGCCTCCCACAGTGTTATGTCAGATTCAAACGATCCCTCATTCTCTGTAAAAATTCTGGGTGGCCTCTAGCAGTTTGGTGCGTATCTCCAGAACTCGTAGATACCATGGAAGGAGCAACCATTTCCCGGCCGTGGGGAGGGAAGTGCCGCCGTAATAAGTAATGATCGGTGAATGATCGGAAATGCCCCTCGGAAGAAAAGTAATCTCTCCGAATTGTGGAAGCTGGGTTGACTTGCAAAACAAATTATCAATGCGGACATACTCCCATGTTCCCCGGAGTGAAAGGTGCATTGTTTGGAAGCTCAATTACATACACGCCATACATCAATCAAGCCTAGGGCATCTAAAAATTCCAACAAATGCTTGTTATATGGATCCCCCCCACTTAGGCAGCAAACGATCAAGTTCCCCGCTAAGGGCTGCGTTGCAGTCACCTCCCATCAAAATTTCTCCGTCTGCCAAACCGAGCAGATGAGAGCCAAGGTCAGTGAGAGTGGAGGAATGCAACTTGGGGGGGACATAGAGAGAGAGATAACATTTAAAGGCCTGCCCTCCCATTGCCCTGTAACCAAGACAAATCTACCCAAAGGGTCAGAGGTGATTTTAGAAACCTGAAGGGGGAGGGGAGGTACGCACCAATATGCCCACCCCTCTGGACCCACGGGTATAGCCCGCATGAGCAATCAGTTTATAGCCCCATCTATTAAGTGCGCAATAAGAGGTGCCTTGGACATGCGTCTCCTGAAGCAAAATTAAGTCTGGGGACTTTTGTTTTAAATATTGCAACACTATGCCCCTCTTAATGCGATCTCCCAACCCGTTCAAAGTCCAGGAAAGGATTTTGAGGCGGGCCCTAGCTGGGTTAGAACAACAGTCTTGACTCATTAAAATCTATGACAGTGGGGCCCTCTCCCCCCATGACTGGCAGAGCCAGAGTAAACAATCGAATCCAGTATGTGCAACACAGTAGAGCAAAACCCTCCCAAATGAACAGTGAAGTTTACATTTACCACATACCCCGGACCCACCTGGTATTGCGAATAAAATTGTACGAAGAAATGCACCAAGAAAAACAATCAGCCAAAAAGCCACAAAAAATCATTAAAAATCCCCAACCTTAACCCCGGTTCCCCCCCACCCTGCCTCCCTGCAACGTGGACTCAAAACTGCCCACCCCCCAATTTGCAGAGCGCCTGTAAGCCCCACACATCATAACTAAGGACGGTGTGTCACGCTGCCAAGCCACCCGATCGGCTGCCCACCCATCCCCTTAAACGAAAAAATGAGCAACCATGACACTTGCTACCAATACCTGAGGAACTGCAACTTTGACATTTAAGATAATCCCTCCCCTCCCCCCCACCAAACGATTTTTCTAGTTTTAAACAATCCTGCAAAATCAGCCTATTAAGATTTTGTTCCTCCTTTACCCAAATTGAGACCCAAAGCTTTAAAGGGCAGAGGCGCAGCAGATCTGTAATAACATCTAGCCCTAGTTCTTCATGTACAATTTCATATGGTACTCTTTGTGGAAGCCCCAAAAGGCCCCGTAAAAACATTTATTATTTGGCCACTTGAAGTGGGGCGACTCCGCAATACCCCCAAGTTCCACTACCATAACTTGCTAGTGGGACACACTTGGCCCTGTAAATTTCCAAGATGGATTAAATATGAGTACGCCCAAGGCTCCATGAAAAATCTCCAATACTGAACGTTGCTCTGATAAAACATGCTACGTTCTGACTTATAAGTGAGTGCCAATTAAGCTCTGAGTCCAAAAGGACCCCCAACTACCTGAACTTATCAACCTGAGTAAAGTGTTGGCCATCTACTACAAATTTCATAGTTTTTGTTTTTGGTGGGCCAATCTTCATAACGTGTGACTCAGAGAAATTCGTCTTCATGTCAAGGCTACTAATAAAATTGATAAAAAGGTTAAGAGGTTTCTGCAGCCCATTAGCCGTACGAGCAATTAAAACAGTATCATCCGCATAGAGCAAGGCTTGCTCTAAGTGATTGATATAAAAAATAAATAAGAAGGGAGTTAGAATACAGCCTTGCTGGACACCGTGCTGTAGTTTAAAGTGCTCAGTACATTCCCCATTAGGACCAAACCTGACACTAGTTGAAAGATTATTGTTCAAATCCTGCAAAAATGTTATTAAAGCTAATTCAATGCCCATCTGTTCCATCAAGGACCAGAGCTTAGAGCGATTTACTCTATCAAGGGCAGAGCTAAGGTCCATGAAGGCCAGATGGACTGCCCCCTTCTTTGCCTCAGTGTATTTGCAGGCCAGTAAATAGAGAGTTAAAGTTTACTCTATAGTGCCCCGGCCAGGGCTGAACCCATACTGGAGGTCAGATAAAAAGCCTCTCTCATCGGCCCAATCCATTAGGCAATTTAATAAAATCTGGCCGATGATCTTTACCTCCGAGTGTATAAGAGAAATGGGCCTAAAACATGCAGGATCTGACCTGTTATCCCTTTTAAAAACAGGGTCTATTATTGAGCGGGACCAAGTTAGCGGAAGAAGACCAGAAGCTGCAGAATTTAAGTGCAATATTAATAATGGGGCCCATAAATCTATAGATGTTTTTAAAAGATCACCTGGAACCTCGTCTGGTCCTGGGGCTTTATTTGACAGCAACTGAGAAATAGCAGCTCTAACTTTTGTTATATTAAAAATTATATGGTGGTCAATTTTAGGACCTACTAATGACTCGTTCCTCGTCTAGGCTATAGATAGCCTTAAAGTGATCAACCCAGGCATGAGAAGGAATAGGACAGGCCTAGTTAGCGAGGTGATCTTTACTAAAGAAAGGCGAATTAACAACGTTTCAGAAAGCAGAGCTGTCATGTAACCGGCTGGCAGATAATTACTTGTCCCAGGTTTCCTCTTTAAGTTGGCCTTTACGTTCCTTACAAGCCAGTTTGTACGCTGCCCTAGCCCTTTTGACCTTCTCTTGACATCGGGGCTTCCCATGCAAAATGGTCCAAAGATCCTTATGGGTCTTAGAACACTGGCTGTCAAACCATCTTTCTGCATGTCAAGCTGGCGATGTAAAATTTCTACAAAGCGCAGATTTAATAAACCTGCTAATGTTTGAGTAGGATGCCATTATGCTCTTTGGGAATTCTTCTTCCGACAAACAAAGGAGAAAATCCAATTGGCACGGGGTGACAAGGTTATGGACAAAGGCTGAGGGAACAATACTCGCCCACCTCACTCTACGGCAATGATCGGTCACGATTATGTGCTCCTTATAAAATGGTACCACACCCAATAATTTATTATCCCAGTGAAATAAAGCTGTCAACAGGTAATGGTCACTCAAATTATGTCTTCAGACCTTAAAATCTGCTAGAGCAGGAAAAAAGCCTTCAGAGACAAAGATATAATCAATAACAGTACTATGGCCCTCTCCCTTATAAGTAGGTATTCGCTCACTTGATGGGTCCTGATTACTGACCATTAGATTTACTAAGTTAAATCCAGATACAAGGTTATTGGCAGCATCACCTTGGCGAGTGTGTATAAAGTGCATCTGATTTTCAAATGTACTCTCAGAGTTCGAGTCTCTGTGAGTTGTGCAAGTGTAGCAGGGTCGCAAGTTAAAATCACCAGCCAGCATAATTATGGTAAAAGGGGGTTCCAATTGGTAAACATCTTCAATAAAAACTTTAAGACACTTATAGCATCTGGATAATTTCTCAATGTTACTCCATTATAAAAATTAATTAGAAGTAATCTATAGATCATAATTCTACCCCCGGGAAAAGATCAGACAGCATCAGACAGACACTCTCCCGCCACCACTCCACAGACGCCAACATCGCAACTTGGGCAAAAAATCCACACATCTTGTTCAGGGCATATGGTTCCCTTTTTATTACCGTCTGAGCCACCCTTTACCATAATCTGGCCATCAGTCAGATCAATTGAGGAAACGTATGTGGAAGGTTTCTACCCCGCCTCAAGAGGGATCCTAGCTGGTGTGCCTCATATGTACCTGACAACAAGGACTTCTCCCAATCGGGGTCAGTGTATAGCGTGTTGGAGCTGTGTCACCAAATAATATAATTCTAGGTCTGGAATCTCCAGTCCCCCTCCCCTCCCATTCTCTTCGCAGCGTATCAAGTCCAACTCTGCATCATTTCCCGTTGCACAGAAGCTTCACCAGGAGTGAGTCTAGTTTCTATGAGATGACCCTCCGTGACATCTCAAAGAAAGTACCCTGCATTACATACATCTCAGCAACACCACCTTAATCAGGGCAATCTTTCCCATCAAGCATAGTCTCAACATGTTCCAGAGTTGAATGGAATGACGCAATCCCTCAATCACCCGTCCCATATTTGAATCATAGAATCAATTTTCCTCAAGGGTTATATATATATCCCCAGCTTTCAAACTCTATTGTCCAGGGTAATTTGACTTGCAGGAGCTGCGCCAATGGGTTATTACTAAGTCTACCCAGCGGAAACAGAAGGGACTTTGTTTTGATTAATCTGGAGACTGAAGGCCTCCCAGAACTCCGACAGCTCATCCAATAAAAGTGGGACAGAGACAGCAGGCCGTCTCAAAAATATTAATCCATTGTCTGAATAGAGGGAAACTATATGTTCAGTCGTGCCTATCCGTATACCCCAACCCTTGAGAGCCTATTTCAGAGACATGCCAATGGCTCCATAGGTATGGTAAAAATCAAAGGAGACAGGGGGCAGAACTACCTGGTGCCACGCTGAAGATCCATAGCGGTCAAGACAACGCGCCCCATATGTACTCTGGCTTGGGGATTTGTATACTGCAATTTAACCCGGTTAATAAAGTGTGAGGCCAGACCCATTCTATGAAGCACTTGCCATGTGTATTCCCATCACACAGAATCAAAGGCCTGCTCTACATCTAGAAAGGCGAAGGCGTATTCATCTCCTGTCAACTCAAAAGACCGCATAAAATGGGCTAGTTGGCCCCTATTACGGAAAGTGTTTCTACGTGGTTTAAAACCCGACTGATCTTCATGTGTTAATTGGGGAAGAAAGGACAGAAGTCTAGTCACCAATACATGGCTAAGAGCTTGAGCTCTACATTCAACACAGAAAGGGGTGTATTTGAGCCCGTCTCAGCGGGGTACTTACCTGGCTTAGGCACCACAACTATTAGAGCCTCCCTAATAGCCTATTGGCCAAGATGTCTTAATATTGCTGATGAAATTCAAATGGAAAGCCATCAGCTCCTGGTGATTTAGCAGGCTTCAAGGCCTTCATCGCACTCAGCAATTCTGGCTTACTCATCGGGCACCCATGACCTCACGGTCCTCTGAGGTGAGACATGGGAGTGAGACTCCCCCCAGATAGGACAACAACACTTGGGCAATCACAGCACTCTGTGGTTCAGTATAAACTGCCCCCAAATGATCCATGAGTGCGGCGTTAATCGCCTGCTGTGTATACACCAGATTACCTCCTCTATCACGCACCCCCAGGACAGGATGAAGTTGGGTCTCTGATCTATTTAGGCACGCCAGTAGGCACCCTGATTTATCTCCCTCCAAGTACCAACGCTTCCGGCTAGTACTCCTGACATATTTGTCTAGTCTGTCCCGTAACTCTCCAACCATTTGTCATGGAGTATTTCAGTTCTTTATACCCGTCTGATCCATGGAGGTGCCTTTCCCAATGTCACCAATTCGCACTCCTGCCTAGACAAGTCTTCCTCTAGTGTATGTCGTATCCCAACTGCAGTTGACATGCATACTCATCTAAGGTCCACCTTCATGGCATCCCATTTCACATTTCTACTATCTGTGGACTCCTAATTAGTCTCAAAGTATTGCATCAGCTCTCAGTAAACAGTTCCCAAAATAGCGAGTAGGTAATAGCACCTGTATTAAGCCTCCAAAGTAGTATTCTGGGTATTGGTCTATGTTGTGTATACGTAACTAATAGTGGAGAGTGATCTGATAAATAGTGGGCCAAGTTTTGGGCATCAGTGACTCTATGGGTGGCTGTCATGTGTATAAAAAAGTAGACCAGATGACTGTATGTATATGCCACCGGAGTATGGCATGAACATGTACGTGCTGTCAAATTTCGCTGCCTCCAAATATCTATCAATCCGAGACTACTCTGTGCCTGTTGCAATGCATCCACCGCTTTATGTTTAGTGTCTATTCGGGGTGGGTATCTATATTATTTTGCCATTTAAAACGCAATTGAAGTCACCTGCCATTAAAATGTCCACCCCAGGAGAGAATTGCACTTTCCCCAACATTGCACCCAAGAAGACTCCATCATCAGCATTTGGGGAATATACATTCAATAAACATAAACTGTGTGCCTTAAGCGTACCCTCCAACATCACATATTGGCCCTCAGTATCTAACCATGTTCTTGAAGGCTTAAAAGGGACTCTGGGAGCCACCCATATTAATGCACTTCTTGCATAACCAGAATAGTAAGTAGCGTGCATTTGTCTTTGCCATCTTCTCTTAACACATTTGATACAATACCCCCATAGATGAGTTTCCTGGAGGAATGCAAATAATACCCCATACCTTCGCAGATATGCATAAATCCGATTACGTTTAACAAAATTATTCAGTCCCCAGACATTCCAGGTCACGAATATTCAGTCCCTTCACCTTTCATGTGATATCATTAGGAAAACTCTTTTCAAACAACAAGGGGACCCAAGTAAAGTCAGCCAGGGACCTTGGGAATCAATTATTTTGTGCTACAATGCTCCCTAGGGAGGTAGGGATAGGAAGTAACAAATGAATACAGACCCAATCAGTGCTGTATTGGTTAACTTATCCAGCCGGACAGAGGTTCAATATTTAATTTATCAGCAAGTTTTTTGGATATAAACAAACACAAAGACTGAAAAGTGGGACACAAGCCTGCATCCTACTACACAAACGTACAAACATAAAATAGGGAGAACATTTAAGCGAGGCTCAGGCACCGCTTACGGTTTTTTTTGACAAGTAGTATGAATTGTAAGAAACAAATCGCAAGTAACGTCTCTACACAGTTAATAATGACATCACATTTAGTGCATGAGGCATTTTAAGGTGCCTACGGCGTTTTGATCCAAGTGAGGAATGTGTGGATCATCTTCAGGACATTATATTAGCATGCCTGTATATAAGTGCCTAAGATAACGGCCGTCGCAGATATGCGGTATTGGCAGGTCAAGGATCAAGGGGCACTTCAGGAGGGGCTGCGTGTAATACGACTTTGTGATGGCAGCGCGATGGCCTTAAGTAAAGAAATTGGAGGGATTCACGGGAGTGGAGCCACAGGCGTGTGCTCGGACGGCGAAATGACCAATAGTCGATGAATGCGCCGTGCTGCTCAGGGGGTCAGCATCCAGGATAGCGCATTCATCGACTATTGGTCCAAAGATGGTTAATTCTGGTGCTGGGCAGAACTGGCTTCAAAACTCGACTACGATGGAGACACAAAACATAGGACTTTCTTAGGATTTAGTATGTGGTGCAGAGAAGTGGGAAAAGGAGACAGACAACAGAGGCATGGAGAGGAGGAGAGCAAAGGAAGAGGAAAAGACGACAGCGGACCAGGAGGAGGACAAGACCTCCTGGTCCGGACAAGGGGAGAGGGGAGAGGATGTGGTCTCACGGCTAGACTGCCGACTTTGGAGTTGGGAAACCAAGGTTCGAGCCTCGGGGTCTACTCCGCATCCTGTGAATTCTGGACAAATCACCTAATCTCTCCATGCCTACCCAAAAAATTATTGTGTCCTTGTGCAACGTGACTGGCGCTCATGTAAAGTGCTCCCATACCTTCAGGCCGACTCCGCGCTATATAAATCTGCGGGGAAAAATATAATTGTGGAGGAGCAGAGAGCAGACTTGAGCTAGAGGAGAACTAGACCAGAGAAGCAGTGGAGAAGAGAGCATAGAAGAATGAAGGTGTGAAGGACAGAGTTGGTGAGTCTTTGGGATAGGTGCTCCTTTAGAGGTTTAGAACTATATATACATACTCATTTTCACTCACCAAGCAGAGTCAGGCCTGAGTCCACATGTTCCTTGTTCCCATGGTGGGACTGTCGATTTAGGCAAGTAGGTGGAAACTGGTAGCAAAAGATCATGATGCATTGATTTGGGTACTAATTTTGCATAAAGTAGCTCATTGAAGAAAAGGGGAACACATCCGACACAAAAGGTGAAGAATAAAGGTGTACTGGCTGTTTCTAGAAAGGTGGCATTGTTTGTACACTCAACACTGTGGTGATGAGAAAAACGCATGAGATGTTTCATACAGGATTTCGCCATCCGTTTCCTGACCAAATTTATTTTCTGTGCGCATTTGCTTTGAGGGATGAAGATCAAGGCAGTCCTGGGAAGGAGTAGAAGCTGGAGATCAGAATAAAGGTTACTAGCCAATACTCTAGTGATTCTTCATTTAATGACCGTGGGCGGGAATGAAGCCCTGGATACCAGGAAGAAGACTTTGGGCCAACTCGCTGGGGGATTTTCTGTGTGTGGCTGTATACTCATAACTGGGAACTATAAAATAAGGCAAAGAAAACCAGCTTCAACTGTATGCAGTATATTTCCAGTCATTTTGCCATAATAAGAATGTTTTACTCTATGAGAATCTTTAGTACACTTTGAATCATAAAATCTCACACATCAAAAGTGTTCGGATGATATGACCTTGGACAATTCTTTAATAATGTTGACATTATAGGTCCTTAATTCCTAAAGACCAAATTAGAATAACTTCAGGGTGAATGAGAGAACCATTCTAAAATGTGATCTATACCCTTTCTTAACTCCCTGTTCCATGGAAAATATTTCTCGAGACTTCTGTTCCTAACTCAGGCACTATGGGTTTTGTCCTTTACTAAAACCCAATGACTCCATTCATTCATTTCACCAGTCATTCAGTCCAACCCTCAGGCTCATCATGCAGTGCCTAGAGAGTTATACTTCCTACTAATGTTGCATAACCTTGAATCCAGTTGATTCATCTGTGAACACTAGTCCATCTCACATCTCATTGTGCTCCGTTATGTTCTCGTTATGATCTTGCACATTCAAGATCTGACTAAGGGGTAGCAATATTTGTGTGCCTCTTGTGACCAAAGCTGCATTCATTCAGCCAGAAGTCTACTGTTTTTAATTGCTTAATGTTTCAGAAATCTGTGATCAACATTTGCAGTCTTCCTGCCCTTGTAACCCCTGGGATGCCAGTATAGAGTTGCTTACATGGGGATGGTGTTTCCCCTGCTTGGAGGTACCCTTTGTGATGGGAGATGGCTAAAATATAGGAAATGGTGTAGGAGTAGTTTTTGACATAGCAGGGAAAAGATAACCTAAGAAAACATGTGTAGTATGGCTACTCGCTTCCAAACAGGTGTATTTTGGGATGGCATACAGAGCGTACATATAGTGCCTTATTTTATGTTGTCCGCCAAACACATATCTTGTGTATCACATACATATAGTCCATCATTTAGATTTACTGTTTATTCTGATTGTCCCGATAACTGGAATCATTTGCCTCACCAGAATTTTACATTTAGCTGTAACACCGCCGATGAGTGATATTTACTTGGACATTTTACCTGCTACAATCAGGCAAAATCGCTGGGTGAGAGAACCTGCACGATATGACACGTTAGGTCCGATTCTATCATGCTTTCCTCCATTAATTTATAATCCTCAATATTTACCTCATCCTTCCAAAATAACTTTGAACCTGTTTGGGGGCACAGGGGTGCGTGGATGGCAACAAGGATTACTATGGGCCACTCATAATGCGGTCCTCAGATACTAAAGGACTCAGCACTGACCAGCTCATATGGACTCTTAACATGTTGGAGGCATCCTTCATGTGTATCCCAGACATTATAATGTTCAAGGACCACACTTATCGGGGACTGAACGGGAGGCACTCTTCCCCTGTCTCCCACAGGAATAATGGTGAGTAGCCCGTACCCTGGACTAGATAATTCGAAAACACTACTGTTGGTCTTCACACTAGAGAGGGCAGTAGTCACTCTTTCAGGAGAGGTTCAGTTTGGGTGTCCCCTAATGCCGGAGGCAAAAAAGGCATAGTAAAGGGACCATCTCCAGTAGGCATGCAGAGTTGTTAATCTCACTGAAGGAAAGATCAAGAGGCTCCACAGTAACTGAACAAGAGTGAGGAGGTACAGCCTCTTGAAGCCCTTTGGTCCCTGTGGGACGGTCTTCAAAGTTCCATTTTTAGGTCGAACCTAGTGCAGCGCGCATGCGCTGCTCTAGAAA
This sequence comes from Triturus cristatus, assembly GCF_964204655.1. Classification (NCBI taxonomy): domain Eukaryota; kingdom Metazoa; phylum Chordata; class Amphibia; order Caudata; family Salamandridae; genus Triturus; species Triturus cristatus. The sequence continues at coordinate 847,564,662 of NC_140583.1, read as the reverse complement.
ATGAACTCTTGGAATCACTTCAGATTTTCAGCAAACGTGTGGCTAAAAAAAGCCACACGCATGAGTTTGCTGAAAATCTGAAGTGATTGGCCATTGCGTGTGGCTTTCAAAAATTGAAAGCCCGCAATTAGCCAATGGTGGGTGCATGTCCCGCCTACTCTCTAAACGTTAACTCCCCTGGCCTAGGGAACTCGGGAGCAAGCAGCAGCGCGGTCGGATACCAGCTGCATTCCTGACCTTCCTTGTAGCTAATAGCCCCTCAGGAGCCTCTCCTTGCTTCAGCCCCCCCCCCCAGTTTTGCAGCGCATGTTTCCTGTTCGTCCAAGCTTACAAAGGTGCAGAAGCGGCATGCTGCAAAGGGCCATTGTGTAAGTACAACTTTTATTTAAATTTCACAACACGGCTTTCTCTTCTTGCATTTTTATTTAAATCACCGGCAGTCACTCGCATATCGCCCTTTTATATTAACAACACGGGCACACAGTAAATGTTTTAACTTTAATTAAAGCGCGGCGGGAGTGGGCTGCCGCCACCACTGTTCACTGTGCGCCCGTGTCATTAATCTAGAAGGGCGACCATATGTCGTCTTTCAGAAAACAACTGCTAGCGTTTACTCTTGCAGGGCATTTAGTCAATGCATTAGTTGTGCAGCAGCCTTGAATGTTTTTTGTTTGTAGACTCCTAATTATACCCCCTCGGGAGCCTCTGCTTGCTTCAGCCTCTCCCTCCATTTCGAAAGCGCATGTTCCCTGTTCTTTCAACTCTTACAAAGGCTCAGAAGTGGCATGCTGCAAGGGATAATTGTGTAAGTACAACTTGTATTTAACTTTCACAACGCGCCTCTCTCGTCTTGCATTTTTATTTACACGCAGACACTTGCATTTCACCCTTTTAGATTAACAACACGGGTGCACAGTCAATTTATAAACTGCGGGGTTAATGTTATGCAACACGCTGAAGGTGCAGGGAGAGGTTGGCTGCTGCAGCCACTCCACTTGGTTTTTAAGAAGGTTTATACTGATTAGATGGGGTAAGGGGGGTTTGCATTTGGTTCTCTGTTGATCTGGTCCCCGTGCTTCCATATTTTTTAACATCATCATCGCATGTTGGGGGAATGGATATTGTTTAGAGCAGGTGCAAAGAAGAGGCCCCCTACAAATAAGGTTCCTTAAAGTAGGGAATAGGTCAAAAAGTGTACAGATTTAAGGCAACCAAAATGTAGACCATGATTGATATTCCAACATATGTAATAATTGTCAGAAAGACAACGATAAAGTCATCAAAAATACAAAATATTAGAATTTAATAAATATTTGGACAATGAAAACTTTTTTTTTAAGAATCATTCATACACTTTCATATCTATCATACAAACTCACAACCATACTGGAAACAGATTAAAAACATTGTTGAAATGATAACACATTGTCATGAATTAATAAATCAGCACAAAATATGCAAAACACTGTCAGAAGAGTGGCACAAATACAAATGACCGGTGGAATTCTACGCACGTTTCGGCACAGCCAAGGTGCCTTCGTCAGGAAGAAGGCCACAGTGAAAGCAATTGATGGATCTGTAGAATGAAAGTTGTCTTTGTGAATAAAAGGGTTCTTTCATGGATACAAAAATAATACAAACAAGACATTTGCATTGAATAATTAAGGACAATACAGAGAACTAAATGTGCAGAGAAGAAAAATGAAAAAGATGGCTTCAGACACATTATGACATACATGGATCGCCAGTTTGAAGTTGGGATTGAAATATTAGAGATCATATATAGTAGAGCACCAAAGAGGGATAGAAAAACAGAATACCACCCAGTGAATTTAGAAATGCACAGCAAAGAAAACCCTTGAGTGTATCAAAGTCACATGCTGAGTTTATGATGTCAGAGGAGGTACCTACTCTTGATATAGATAAGAAACCTATGATGATGCACAATTAAATGTGGGCAATACAATATTTCAATGATAATCTGCAAAGAAGAGATGAGAACACACGTATACGGGATGATTAATATACGGAACCCACTCTAGTTTAATGATGAATGAAGATATCTAACTAGTTGTTACCTCAAAGATATATGACGTTGAAACGCCAGTAATGTGCAACGAAATGTGGAAAACAGTATCTTCATGTGATTTCGATAATGATATACTAAAAATTTTGAAAAATGTGAACCATATATAAATAGACAGAAAAAAGACTTTCTATCTTTAATTACAGATATACTAATTTGTTCTCTATTAGTACCTGTATATCCGATGGATGTACGTTGCCTGGACAGGCAGACAGGATTAGTGATGTATGCACAGATAGAGAACAAATTAATATATCTGTAATTAAAGATAGAAAGTCTTTTTTCAGTCTATTTATATATGTTTTCTGTCTATTTATATATGTTTCACATTAACTCTTGCTGAAGAATGACGGAGGTCTTCTTTCTATTAGATCTTCACCTTTTCAGGATAAATTTAAGATGCCCACACCGGCCCAAGTTCTGTCTGCCCTGGATCCAGGTGACTGGATAGTGGCTTTGGACCTGCAATTTGCCTACTTTGATATACCCGTTGTGCAGTCACACACACTACTTGCAATACAAGGTGGGCCAGGAGCATGTTAAATTTACCGTGCTGAACTTTGACTTCACCAGTGCTCCTGGGTTGGTTCATGAAAGTGATGGCGGTGGCCATGCACCTCTTCAGAGGTTGGCGATTCCAATTTTTTAAATAGTACAGGGTAAATTGGGATTCACGCATTTGTCTTTGAGACCTAATATGTTTATGGTATGTGCCTCACAAATGGCTACACCCAGAAGCCATTGGAAGAGAGATAATGTAGGTAGTTGATGGAGTTGGTGGAGGTTCGTACCCTTTAAGCATTCAATGATTTATTGAGAAAAATATATATTCAAGAGATGTGTTGCGTTGGCCTATAAATAGTTTCTTTACTGTCTTGTATGCACAGGTTAAATAATGCAAGAGAACAAAAACTGCCGACACGTGTTTCGCCCAACGGCCAATCGGCCAGGGGCTTTTTCAAGGCAAACATCTGTCAGAAAACGTCAAGATCAATTAGGTTGAAAGTTCAAAAGCATGGTCTCTACGGTCCACACAGTCTCTGCGATCCAGAAAAAAAGGCCTTTCTGACAGATTTTGCCTTGAAAAAGCCCCTGGCCGATTAACACGTGTCAGCCGTTTTTGTTCTGTATATGTCTCTCCTATTAATTTTAAAACAACTAAAGTAGCCCAACTTGCTATGCTATGGAGTGATTCCCCCGCAACACCACACCACTCACCTACACCAGCCCCACACACCCCTAACCCTGTGCCTCCCACCATAACCCCACTCCAGAGAACCCCCACCCGTCCCCTCCCTTCCTGAAAACAGGGCGATAGGACCCATTGTGCTTGTGATGGGATGCTCCCTTGCTACCTGGTATGATTCCCCCCTCTCTGAACCCATCCTGTCTACTGGAAAAGAAGAAAAAAGAATATATTGACAAAGAACAAGTCAAAGACAGACCCATATCAATTAAGATCATGCCTTCGTATCTCCTATATCAACCCCAAAGAGAAAACCTAAGGAACAAAAGGTACACTGAAGCATGATTATTCCGTATCAAGTCTAACAAGTATATCTTGCATATCTAGCCGATACGTAAGCAGCTTAATACTCCTGAGGTGCCAAACTCCCTGAGTATGGACTGCTCTTAAATCGAATGAGGTGTCTGCCTCACGGTGGTGGGATTTTCAAAATCTCCCATTTCTCTATCGGAGCTTGTGCTGCGGGCAGTTTCCGCCCACAGCACAAGCATCCAATAGTGAAATGAAAGTTTGTGACCGCACCATGTGTGGTCGCATCGTGATTAGGTGTGCGGAACCGCCAATCTATGGTCGGTCAGTTCTCACACCGATAAGGCGCCGGGCGGACGCAAGTCCGCCAGACATCGTAAAAGGCCCTATAGTGTTAAACAATGGATTTGTATTTTGCATGATTATGCATAATTTGACATAACATTCCCAAAATGTTGCGTAATTACACAAAAGCAAATTATGTGAATTTTGCACACACCTACTTGTAACCAAACCACTTGGAAATTCTCATTTGAAGTGAAGAGATGTTCCAAAGATAGTTACCTTGAAGACCAGCTATCAAAAGCGAAACAAGCATTGGCATAGCCAATAGGTCTCGCCTTTGGGACCTTATAAGTGTTTAGTTATCCAGCACAATATCCTTGGTGCAACAATATCAACTGTTGCATGGCTAAACACTTATAAGGTCCCAAAGGCGAGACCTATTGGCTATGCCAATGCTGTGCATGTGTAATTACGCTAATCATTACTATTTATGTAGCACACAATACAGCTATTTTTAGAAAATAATAAAGTATGTTTACTTTTACCCAAATCAATAGAACCCATGCTATCAACCAAAGAAGAACAAACGATTGAGCTAAACATGCAAGGTTCCAAACGTACGCCTTACAGATATCACGCAGATGGTCACAACGGGAACATAATACACTGTGCTGTTTTACTAGCATATGAATGTGTGTCCTTCATGCAACAAACACATCAACCCACTGAACCATCTTACTCAGATTTGCACATCACACGTGATGCTCTGCAGAAAACACTTAAACGCTCTGGGTCATTATGATTTTGACCTGTGAGCAGAGTTTAACCACAGCCATCCATAGCAAGTACTTAACCAGTTAAGCTATTTTCACAATACTATAGCATGATATTTGCAGGATACAAGCAGACTTTGCAGTCTTCTACGTTAGCCCAGCTGAACTACCATTAAATAGAGATCTCGTCTGGTTTGGAACGATTACACAGAAAACCAACACACCTTTACTATTGGCTTTCTCCTTGATCTCAAACTCTTCGGGAGCAGAGGTTTTTATAAATATGTAACCTAAAGTTCGGTGCCCGGGGGCGAGAGGGGGCGGAGGAAGGCTGCGGGCAGCAGGCACCATTGTTGAGCATTCGCTGTGTTCATTTAAATAAATAAAAAGACTACTTTCATGTGCACAACAAGAAAGGCACGAGTGCGCCATATTAAAGTTAAAGCAAAATACTAAAATGTTTGATTATACTTGTAAAGCGCGGCACCCAGGGGTGGGAGAAGCTGCAGGGCCAGGTGCCATTGTCGATTGCACGGTGTTATTAATTTAAATAGCGTGCTGGGTTGTTAATTTAAATAAAAAAAACAATGTTTGGGTGCCGAGTGCACAACAGAAAGGTGCAAGTGCGGCAGAATAAAGTTAAAGAACGTAGTGAAAGCAAATTAAAACAAGCACTGATGAGGGACATCGAAAGTCAAATAAAAATGCTTTTTTCCTCACCTGTGTTGCGAGAAATGGTGGCAAAAGTAAACAAGCGGTCTTCAAAAAGTAGACGAGAGGGCGTATCGAGTGGGCGAGGAGAGAGAGGGAGATGAGGTAGGAAGCAGGAGGTGAGCCCGTGAGTGGTGCGCGCACGCTTGCTGCAAACAAAAGTGAAAGCGCAAGGATGTCGAGCCGGGAGAGCAGTCTTCTCATTTCCAAGCACTGCACTCGTGCTTGTGGCGCGCTCCCGCAAGGTGTATGCCGCCACAAGCACTAGTGTGTGCTTGAAAATTACCAGAGCGACGGCTAAAGGTCCTCCTATGCAACACATGCGCCTGCGTAGGCAAGACCTAATAAAAAACTGTCCCATGTACCAGATGGCATCAAATGCCCTTGGAGACGGAGACCATCCCAAACATCTCAGGCACTTGCCTTATGAGATTTGGGATGCTAAAATGTTAAATTTTTGCCACGTTTTCGGGGTACTGCTGCTGTTGATATCTTATAACAGCAACATTTTTAATTTCATCGCGTGGGTTTTGTGGTACTAGGGAAGTGCTAGCATCGATAGCCGTACTTTAATGCCATCAAAACTCACAGTATATTTAGAACGTACGTATTACATAAACCGATACTCATCTCCTAAAAAACGTATAGGGCTACACGTTCAAAGCATCGCAGAATCGGGTCGTTTGAACCGTAAAAAAAGCTCTGTACATCTATCTGGCCCTGAGTGTTACACGCTTAAAGCAGCTGTTTGAGCAATTTAAAATACCCGTCTTTACATGTTGCTAAAAATATTGTTTATTGACCACCAGATGGCACTTGATGCAAAGAAATTGTATTATATGAGTTTATTGGACTTGACACTAAAAACTACCTAACATAAGATGCAAGTTCGATCTAAAATCATTAGGTAAGAGATCAGAGTGCCTCACATTTTATTGATAGCTAGGCACATTTTTCTTAAATAAATGTTGTATTTCTATTGTAGGCAAGATTTGACTGAAAAATATTCTCTGTACTTTAGTTTCAGTTCGCTGCAATGATTTAGAGAATACTAATACTCTCCTTGTTTAGCTGTGTTCCGAGTTCAGAATGCGGAGCTGAAAGCCGGACTGACAAAGTAACAATTTGTCACAAAATTCCTAAAATACAATATTTCATTGGGCTTCCTCTCCTTTAAACTGATGCCAGTTTTCACCAGCCGACTGAGAATAAAACCATATGCTTTCAAATAATCTATCGCCTCCGGGAACTCATGCTTCCTTCCCTGACCACCTCAGTGATCCTTTCACACCCATGCTAATTTACTGTCCCAAAGTCATCATCGTGCATTTCAACATTCCTTCTATCATTAACAAAAATCCTTTCATCCAGATTAAAATTAATCTGCTCACTTTTCGACTTTTAAATCCCATCTTTCCCAGAGCACAGACATGGAAAGATCCATGACCTTATCATTGCGGCTCCAGACCGCATCACCCCTGAAGAAGCATCAAACTATACTGGTGCGTCCACCACACTCTTGCTTTCTGTACTGCCTGTTCGTCTTGAAGCTAAATAAAAAAAGACAAACAAAACCAAAGACTTTAGAAGACCCAACAATGACATCTCTGTTACAGAATCCTATGAAAATGTCATTATTCACCACATCTGATAACACCTCAGTGAGTGCGCCCAAGAACTCTCAAACGACAAAGACTCAGCCCCTTCAAGCATTGTGAAAGAACTGGCATCACATACTCAAAAAACTTAGTCACGGGAAAAAAAACCTATCTATTCCTTGCTACACCAGATAACTTAGTAGCAGCAAAATAATAAGTAGAAAACTAGAAAGACTGACATGAAAAAGGCTACAAATGAATGTATGACTACAGGCACTGAGAGAACAGAGAAAATCCGCCTGGTAACATTGCACCTCGCCAAAGCAAACTAATGCAGAGAAAAGAATAACAAAGACTCAACGCAGACCAAAGGCACTCTTCCAACATTAGAGAACGTTTTGAGCGGGACCAACCACGGCCAGAGGAGCCCGGAGGAGGCTGGCCAGGGTCAGCCCCCCTTCTGCCCTGCTAGTTGAGGTTCTGTGAAGTCTTGTTACTGAATTCCTTCCCTGATCCCAGCTTTTCTGACATTTTTGGTGCCATATTACTTGCCTAAATTCTCCGGTTGTCCTCCGTATTTTGCCTGTTGTTTGTCGTGGGGTCTGGCAGTTGGCGCTCTGTGTGACTCACGATGGCAACGCGTAAGCTAGGCCCGAATCAGGAAGGTTCAGTTGCCAAGAAAACTGGCACCCTAGATGGGTACATGGAAAAGGTGGTGGGTGTCCTTGATAAAGAAATCCTCCTTGCGGAGAAGTGACTCTCGACAGTTTTGTCGCAATCCGACTCAGATGTACATGCTAGCATAATGGGGCCAGATTGTTAGGACACATCGACCGTTTCAAACCAGTCTCGCCCCCTCTTGCTCACACTGCCGCTCAATCCCCGTCTCAACCTGCAAAATGGAAAAAAAGTCCTGTGCCCAAAAGACTCTCAAGACTTCCAAGACCCTTAAGACCACCACACCTGCTCCTCTGGACTTGACTACACCAAGCCCCATCTTTGTAAAGGGACTATTGAAGGCCTGCTTAGACATCTGGGCAAAGAAATTGTTGATGTTATTGGCTGTAAGATGTCTGGGATGTTCGAACGCTTGCGGCGAATTGAGGCTAAACTATCTTCTATGGTGCTTAGCCAGGACGGTTGTAGGGATGGAGGGGATGGAAGGGGTGGAATTGTTAAAACTTCAGTGCCAAGGCTCCCCAGTTCTGTTCCCCCCAGTTACGCTCAAGATCTGTGTACAGTGTGGTCCTTGACAGAAGAGATTGGACAGTGCCCTGTAATTCTGACTAGTAAGGCTTCCTAGCCTGACCTAGCTGCTTCTCTCCCCCAGGGCTTGAGGGAAGCTGTATCATCGCATACATTAGCCCTGGGCACCTGCTCAGCAGGAAGCACCCCCAACCCAGCTGAGATAGCAGACCCATCCCATGACTGCATTTCTAGATGTGACCTCCCTCTGGCCACCTGTCTCTATTTGGCCATATTAGCTGATGTCCCTAAATTGCTCTCAAAAGCAAGTGAGTCCACCCTAGGATTAATCAATAAAGCAGCACAGTGTGTTAGGGGAAAATAAAGCTCCAAGGTTTTTTATTTTCTGAAATTCTTATGGGCAGAAAGGTGGGTTGGGTCAGTAAAATGCAAAAGGAGTTTGAGGGGACTGCTTTAGTATCACTTTTAAGAATCCCATGATGGCCAGGCACTTGATTGGGCACCCAGGGCTAGATACCCTCATTGTGGTAAGATCAGGATTTTGCCCGTTCTTTTTTTTTTTTTTTTTACAGGGAACTGGCCTGAAGGCCGCACAACACCTCCCCTCAGAAATCTCATTTTACCATTCCTGTTTGTAACCGTTTCTCCCCCTTGGGTGACCTATCTGAAAATCATTGACTCAGCCCTCTCAATGACCCGAACCCCTCCCCCACCCAAGAGCCCCTCAGGGCTCTCCCCTCCACCTCCCTTACTCTGGAATCTATTAATGTCCATAAGTGCGAAGAGGTGCCCATGCCATCTAATGAGCTTACCCTAACCTCTGATGGGGATTCGAAGCATGGAGTGAACACTCTTTTTTGGAATGTTGTGGGCCTAGCTAGCAAATTGGTCTGTGAAGAATGGGGCTCTGTATACGCAAGTATGACATTGCTTTATTTCAGGAGACTTGGGCCACCGAGGAAATCGTTTTGGATGGGTATTATTTGTACTCGGTCCCCACCATTCGCTCTGCTTTAGGCAGGCTTAACATCTTGGTTCAAAGTTACCCTGGGTTGTACCATCATTTCAATCCTCTCTGATAGCCTCTTAGTTCAAGCCTTCTTAACTACTTGGTCAATGAAATTGCATGAGTATTGTCCAGATTAATTTCTACAATGGTTACTTTGACTCAGACCATATTGCCAACCCTAAAGAGCTGTCAGATTTCATATCATGTCTCGGAACATTTAGCATCCTTGCACAATGGTTTTAATATCATCATAGGGGGTGATTGCAATGTAAAACTAGGGCCTATCCAAGTGGAGACTGTACAAACTATGTTTGATAGCCATAGCCTTGTGAGTGACAGACAACCAGAGATAAGTGGGGCCAGGTTCTTTAGCAACTTATTAAACTGTTTAATCTCCAGAATGTCACTGAATTAAATGATCCACTCTACTTAACTAAAGTACCTTTGGGGGGATGAGGGGGGAGTGTTCATCTGTGATAAATTATATTTTTGTAAACCAGGAACTTTGTGCTTGGGCCTTCAGGGCCATAATTGATGATAGACCTCCATCGTGACCATAACCCCCTGTGCCTTGAATTACGCATCACCAGGAGGGGGAGGCCCGAAGATTCTGACCTCTCTACGGAAGCCAAGACACAAGGGCAGCGATTCATATGGAGAAATGTGGATATGGCTACCCTCCTCGAAAAAATATGTTCTAACCACCTCCCCATAGTACTCGCACGTCTTACGTCTCCCGAGTGTTTTCATACCATCTCCACCCATTTTGTTGAATTAGGTCTAGTGGGGAGCAGTCTGCTGATGAAACCCAGAAGACCAAGCACAGGTGGGTATAAATGGTGTGACCAGGCATGTAGAAAGGCCTCAAAGTGTCTTAAAGGGATATGCGCAAAGTGCGTAAATGCAGACAGTATTATAGGATTGCGTAAAGGGTTAGGTGGAAAGGACTACAAGATGAGTCCTGAGTAGAGCTGGTGAAGGCTTGCAGACTGAAAACACCAGAGCCTTTTGGGCTGCCATAGGAAATATCAAATCAGTGGGGGTAAAATCGAACACTGTTATAACCACTATCAGTCAGGAGGCCTGGGTTGACCATTTAAAAAATGATGGCTCCTCGAGCGATTCTGGGGCTGTTGAAGAGGAGGTGGAATTTCCCTTTTTAGTGGAATTCTCTGTAGAGGAAGTGAGAGACAATTAATGAAAGCCCATGCAAGAAGGCTCCTGGTCCGGATGGGGTGCCAATGGATTTATATAAATCTGCCCCGGATCTCTGGGACCCTTTGCTATGCAGTTGTTTTAATACCCTCTGCAAGACAGGTCCACCACAATCCTGGCGTTCAGCCATAATTGTTTCTGTTTTAAAAAAAGTAAACCCCTACTGGACTCCTCTGTCAAGTTGGTGGGCAGAATGGTATTGGTCCGGCTTTTAGACTGGGTCGGGGTAACCAGTAACCTGTCGGCGGTGCAGTACAGATTCTGAGATGGGCTTGGCACAATGGAGCCATGTCTAAATTTGTACCTGCTGATTAGTAAAACACCATTGCCAAGTAGGGACAGAGAGGTGAGGTCCAAACTCTGGAAGATATTGATTGACATGGGGATCGATGGCGACCTGGTCCAGTTTTTGTGAGCCCTCCACTACGACCTCTCTGCTTTGGCCCAGTTTGGCCCCTCAGGAGAGAGCACAGATGGTTTTAAGACACGGTGTACGCTAGGGGTAAAATTTAGCCCCCCTGCTGTTTCTGCTGTACATAAAGGGTCTAGGCACCGCCCTGTCTGCCAAGGTCTCCAATGCCCCTTCCATTGGCAGCAAAAAGGAATGGTCTTTGTGTTACGATAGGTGGATGATGCCGTGTTGTTGTCAAGAACCCCCAATGGCATAAAGATACTATTCCAAGAATGTGTTAACTTTGTTCGGTTGAGTGTGTTTTTAACCTGGCCAGATATATTGAAAAAAAGCCTGTGGTCCCCTTACTGAAAGTATATAAGAGAAAGTGTCTTCCAATTTTTATGTACGGTGCAGACATATGCGGATGTAATAACCCTAATCCACTCCAGGGTGTGCAAAACAGAGTACTAAGGAGACTCCTGCGTGCTCCACCTACCTGTTACACGTTATTTTGCACCAGGAGTTAGGGTGGAATATGTGGAGGACTCCATTAATCTAGCACCACTGCTGTTGTGGTGCTCGATATGGATCAACCCGCATGCTGCTTTTAACACTGAAATAGTCCTAGACTGTTTATCATGTGATAGAGGGCAGAATATTCCCTATATTAACTATGCAGTCTGCCTTATTGGATCTGGGGGAGTGGCAGCTTTTTCACAATCTCAAAACTTTGTCCAAGCAAAATATGGACCGGGTTAAATTGCTGTATAAAATGAAAAGACACAACCTCAGAGAAGCAAATGAGTGCTTCAAAATTACTGTCAGAGAGCAAACCACCCTACACAATACTCCGGGCATGGAACCGTATCTGGAGCGGATTGACTCCTCCTGGGAGAGAATCTTACTCACACTTTTGTCTAGGTTTTGTAAGATAGGACCTGGGTTTCCCTTTGGGGCTGTTTGATGTGTCTAGGATTGTGACGTTCCCATGCGGTGAAGTTTCACCTCAAAGCTTTTTACATTTTATCTTTTTTTGCACATTTTAATCAGGATTTTAGCAAGATGTGTTTACTTTCCATTATTAAAAAACGGGGCATTCAAACTTCTCAGGCAGCCTTGGAGTATCCTCAAACGTTGGAATCCACAGCGACCTGTTTCAACACAAGCTCCTTTTTAAGATGTGCTATTAATTGGAGGAACTCAATGCTGTTTTAATTAGCTTTTATTCTCTTTGCACTAGAATAACTAATAAGCATTGACAGCAATGATATGTTGTTATTTATTTCCTCCGCAACAAATTTCTGCTCACACTTTATTTGGCTATCCAGTGATGGTTTTATCAAGTGCGGTGGTCCCTCTGTCTATGCGAATTGTTTGTAGCATCCTGACGTTTTAAACTTTGAATTGTTTTTTTTGGTATGTAGTCCATGATGTATGCACTTTTATGGTAATCCAGAATATCTATTGTTTTTAACCATGTGATGTATTTTGATCTGCTGTACTTTTATGGCTAAGTGTGTGGTCGAAATAAAAGTTTTGTACTAAACATATCCCCTTAAATCATCAAATTTTCGAAATCCTCCCTAGAAGGAGGTACATACAGTTCCCTCATCAGGAAAAACTGGGAAGATCGCACCTCTAAGACACTAAATACTGAGCCTTTGGACTTTGAAAACCATACACCACCAGCCAAACTGCCTTTCCTTGGTAAACTTATCAAAAAAGCGGTCTCTCTCTACAACTCCTTTCACACATAGGCAGAGAGAAGCTTCCAAATGTTTTCAGTCTTGATACTGACCTAAACGTAGCAATAAAACAGAGACTCTTCAACCATTCTGCAACATTTCGGATAAAGGCAAGTCAGGTCTCTCAGTCCTGCTTGACCTGACAGCGTTCCACACAAAAGACCATGAAACACCTCTCACTAGCTAAAATGTGATGTTTCTCAAGGACCAATAATATCTCCATATCAATTCAATCTTTTCACATTGAATCACTTGATACAATGAGCCAGGAAATGGAATCAATACAACAGTGTGCTGATGATGCACAGCGTTACCTGAGAAACTCCAACCCATCAGACATAGCCTTCCTGAAGGTTTTCCTGGACAAATTAACAAACTGCATGAGCTGCTGCTCGCTGCAACAACCCAGCAAAAACAACTCTTTTCTCTTGATATATTACTTCCATTATTTACATCTCTAGGTCTCATTAATGGCCAAAAATAACTATGTTTCCACCCACATCCAAACTCCTTCATGATCAAGAAACTAAAAACTTCCTATTAATTCCTCGTAATTCAGAGCAACAGTACAAGCCCTGGTTTTGACTGTGGCAGGGCTCCATTTTGTTAACCTCCCCAAGTCCTTCTTAGGTCATTTGCCATGCAGTAATACCTCTTGTTGAAGGTGTGACAAATCAGAGCATGTTAGTCATTCTGAGAGAGCTCCCCTGCCTCTCACTCAAAGCCAGAATAAACTTCAAAGTGATTTTCCTCACTCTCAATATGCTTTTTCTTGGTTTTCACACCTTTCTCAGAAAACACTAAGCACCACAGGTGTAGCCAGCCTCCTACTGGAAATCCATATGACCAAACAAATAAAATACTTCTCAACCCAGCATTCTCAGCTCAAGCAGCTAGAATCTAAAATAATCTTCCAGATGGGCTAAGACTCAATGTGAGTATGTAGCACACAGAAAGGGTACAAATACCGATCTATTCACACTAAATGTCACTGGCCCAGTCAAGACCAGACAGTAATACTGCTAGTCTTCTTAAGGAAGGCGTTTTTAATAGATAAAATAATAAACTGATATAACCAAAACCTCTAGGACATGAAGTAATGTTAAGTAGTGGCCGCTAAGATCTCCTGCAGAGGATTCTAGTCTCCCCTGTCGCATCACTGGTTAAAGTCTTTACATTCAACAGTCTCACCACCTGGCCCAACACTCATTGCCCACTGGAGTCACTACTTCCAGTGAGGGAATTGACATATCATAAGAATCTGAAATGTTTAAAAAAAATTAAAAGTGTCACTCTACAACATGCTGGTTGAGCACTGTTCTTTTTCCGATTGCTGTACATCATTGCTTACAGGCTGATTATAGGCATGGAAAACCGATCTAGCGTTTTGCCAAAAAAAGGTAGAAGATGTAAAGATGCCTGATCCTACTATTTTAGCAATCCTTATGTTAGACCTTATTGGTGGCTTATCAAATTCAAAATGACGCACTTCTCTCTCATAGTAGACTACTGTACGTAATCACACATCTTATTCTCCTAATACAAGTCCCATCTGCTCCCATCTATGCACATGCATTCCTTAAGGAAATGTTCAAAAGAAACCCCCAAGTCTCTTATATCCTCAGAGGAATTCTCCTCCCTCTTCGCTGACAAAATCTCAGCCCTTGGAAACAAACTCAACTCCATCACAAACCCTCAAACATCTCTCGACCCGCCTCCTCCAGTCACGTCGCCCCCACAGGCTTCACCCAAAAACCATGCTCACTGGACTGACTTAACTCTATGACGATGATTCAGTGTCCAAAATCCTATCCTGCCTAAACTCTAATAACCATTTTAATGACCCGCTCCCTTACAACTGCCTAGCTGGCGTCGCCCAATCCATTATTCCTAGCTGGACTACAATAATTAACGCCTCTCTCCAGTTGAGAACGATGCCCGACTCTCTAAAAGCCGGCCAAGTCCTCCCCATTCTGAAAAAGCCATTGCTGGATCCAGCCTCCCCAGACATCTTCAGACCCATCTCCAACATCCCCCTCTTAGCCAGGGTGATGGAGAAATGTGTGCAGCAGCAGCTAAGTCAACACATCAACAACTTCCACCTGCTCGATGACTTCTAATCTGGATTTAGACCAGGGCACAGCACCGAAACCACTATGCTCCACATCGTTGATGATGCTCTCCAAGCCCTTGACCATGGCAAAACCAATCTCCTAATCCTCCTGGACCTATCCTCGGCCTTCGACACGGTCAACCATGAAAAACTACTCGAACGGCTCAAATTCAGGATGGGTTTGGATGGCACTGTTCTAGAATGGTTCAGGTCCTTCCTCCAAAACCGGTCTCAGAGATTCCGTGTCAACGGCAACCTATTGGCACCATCCCCGGTCATGGTTGGAGTCCCTCAAGGATCAACACTGTCCTCCCCCCTCTTCAATCTTTACCTGGAACCGCTTACCGAAGTACTACGCACTGCTAATATCTCCTATCATATGTATTCTGATGACACTCAGATCTACATCAAAACCTCATCTCTCAAAGAGATCCTCTCCCTGAACGAAGCCTTGAAACGCACTGTCCAATGGATCGCATCCAATCAACTCAAACTCAACGCAAAGAAAACTGAATTTCTCCTGATCACACGCCCAATACCAACCTTGAGATTCAATCATGGATTAAGGCTATCACAGCCTTGAATTACCCACTGACCATCGTGGATTCGGCCAAATCCCTGGGAATCACCCTCGACAGCAACCTGAAAATGCGGGACCACATCAATTCAATGGCCAAATCAGCCAGATTCCACCTGAGCTACCTTAGGAAATTGAAACCCTTCCTCGATGCTCCCGACCTAAAAATGGCAGTCCAAGCACTTGTCATTTCTAGATTGGAATATGGCTGTTCTACCCTCTCGGGTCTACCCAAGATCTCCCTGGCACCTCTAAAAGCCTGACTCAATGCGGCCGCCAGACTACTCACTGGCACGAGGAAATACAACCATAGTTCCCCGCACTTGAAAGCTCTCAACTGGCTTCCCCTGGAGGGAAAAATACAGCTCAAAGTAGCATGCATCACACACAAAGCCCTATATTCTAACTCCCCTGCATATCTGAGGCAGAAACTTGTGATCTCTGGAGGAATCAGAAACTCACGATCTGCCAGAGACCTCCTGCTCCAACCTGCACGTTTTCGGAAGAAAAGAAAACTTACAACCGGGCTTTCTCTGGGGCTGCTCCAAGAATATTGAACTCTCTCCCACCTGACATCAGAAGAATACCCTCTCTGACTCGCTTCAAAAAGGATGCCGAAACATTCCTCATGGGTAAATTTCTCGTTTAAACCTTGCCTCTACCACCACTACGGCCCTGATCTATGGCCATCTATTGCCTCCCTTCGGATTATCTAGCTCACCACATCAGAAACCTGGGGCCTGTCGCGAACATTGGTTAATGTAATCTGTAAATATGTTATCTTGTCTTGAGTATTTGGATATTTAATCTGTAAATACATGCCCTATCTCCCTTACGTATCCTGCACCCTGCCCTCTCTCGTTCGATCCGTAACTGGATGATGCTATGCCTATTCTGTACATGGACATGTTTTCCTGTAAAGCGCTCTGATACCCTAATAGGTCAAGTTTGCGCTCTATAAAACACATACATAAATAAATAAATAAAAATTCAGATGGCAGACTTTGAAATGCATACTTATGAATTATGAAAGAACTGACACTAAGGTTGGGAACCATGTGCCATCATTCTGCAAACTATCATTTCCACACAACCAGTTAGAAAGAACTGAATCGGTCACTTAAACAATACTTAACACTGTTTCCTTGTTAATAAACAACACAAGTGAGCGCAATGGTTACTCTATCCAGAATTTTCATAAAATAACTTCTTGCCCACTACCCTGGTATGATCCCCTTCTCTTTCGTTTACATGGAATAAATCCAAGAATGTTGTCATCTTTGGCACTCCAAACTTAGGCCCGATTTAGATCTTGGCAGGACTACCGCCATCCCGCTGCGACGGCGGTTCCAAGTACTACATCAAGCTGACGGCGGACCGCGCACCGTATTTAGATGTTGGGGCAATAGACAGTTGATTGCGGCAATCTTCTCTGCTGGCTAACAGTACTCCGTCATGCCGGTGGTTTTGCGTCAACCCAATTTAGATGTTCCCATGCTGGCTGTGTTCTAGAGGTGGAGTGTTGATGGACTGAGGCCATGGTTGTGTGCAGAAAGGTAAGCACTACTCATCATTATCTTACTACACACAGATGTTGTCAATGTGTCATAATGTATATGAGGTTAATGTGTAATGCCCTTTTTGTATACGGGATTTCAAAGTGCTACCAGCGCTGGCCTAACGCTTGCGTTCACGCGAGCATGCACGCGCACAGCCGGCAATCACTGCTGCGCGCGCACAACTCGCGTGCTTACCACACAGCGCGTCCCATCCTCGCGATCACTTTCAACTTTAATCGCGATTACTTTCGCTTTCACGGCCGAGCGGCCGTTACTTTTACGGCCGCGCGGCCAATGCTTGTCTAAAGTGTGCATTGACAGTGGCCATAGCATCCCTGTGGCCCTAGCAACATCTATTTTAAGTAAACATGGCTCAGTGTCCTCAAAGGAACCATAGTCCTGTTATATTTAGATGCCATGCTCCCAGTTGGTCCTATTTACTTTTCGCCATGAGCTCTGCGTAATGTCTTCCTTCATCTCACCATGGTGCTTGCTGACAGATGATGATGTATGTGGACACAGACGTTAGGAAGATGTAGCCGTCGGAAAGCAATTTCCGAGTGGCGCATGCCTCCGCTCCATTGTGTTGTGTACAATCGAGGCGCGTGCCTCCGCTCTGTTGTGTTGTGTACACTCATGGCATGACGAGCTAATCCGCAGCCTTGAATGAATCCCCGGCGTATTATGTGTCTGAAACGGGTATCTGCTGCTCTCTTCGGGCGGTCATCTGCTCAGAGCTTGGAAGAGATTAACAGTTCTTACTTCTCTGTAAGAAACTTGTTTCGATTAGTTTAAGCTTTTTTGGTGCTCGAGGCTGTACATGTTCCAAAAGGGAAAAGATGACGTAAGTGCAGCCAGGAGAGAGTTTGTTCATTTGTATCTGTTCTGCAACATCTCCTAATTGCGGCAACAGTCGAGCTTTGTCTCTCCTCGTGCTTTCTCTCTCTGCACTGTTGTCAACCTATACATGAAACTTCTTTTCTTATTGGGTGGCCCACAAACGGTATGGAAGAGGTAAATGTTTTGCCTTATTGCGCATGCGTTTGAGGGTATTCTCCATCACGTAATGTGATTTCTCAAATTTGGGTCAAATAAGCGTCTGTATCCTTGTCATCACTGGACAAAGTGCTGATCAATCACCAGCAATGGCAGTCCTTGCTGTTAGTTTGTGGTCCTTATTCTATATTGCATCGTTTGTCTATTTCTCATGTGACTGCATAACTAAAAGTAGTCAAACAGTTGAAATACAGCTTAGCATAATATTAATTGTAGCAACTGAAATTTACATGGTCCTGAATGACTAACCTTTTGAACTATTGCTATCAGAAAGATGTTTTGTATTGATATATTCCAAGTGACATTGCAAACAATGAGAGCAAAGCATTAGTTAAGCATTAGTTGACTACAACACCACCTTGAATTCCAAGTTACAAAACAGCTCTTTGTTATGTGTTACTATCTACAGTTTTATGTTGTGTATCTTTCCTCCCCTGATCATCCTCTCCAAGATGATCCTTGTAGAAGGTGTGTGTGTTCAGAGGAGTTCCTCACACAATTGAGGCAAAGCTATCAGTCAAATGTATAGTCCCATTACAGAACTTCCGCTAGATTTCATGCACTCAAAGAGACGGGAAGAAAGTGCCTCTTGACGGCGGGGATATCACTCTCGCATACCTTTTCTAGTTGCACTGAACTATCCACAGACGAATAGCACATCAGTAGGGACCACCATTGGGGGAGCCTATCCTTACCCACATGCGCATGTGCGTTTCACGTAGCAATAGAGAGATGCGACTGACTGCATGGACAATTATGATTTTTATTGGTAGTCATGTATAAAGTGTATGCTGTAGAATGTTGCTTTGTAGCAAAATTGTTTAGCTCTTTAATTTAAATATGCTGTGAAATGGAGCATTTGTCAGTGTTCACCACTGACGATTATTGCATACGTACCAGTACTGTACGGTTAAACTCTGTGCTATGGTAAAGTAGGTAACACAATGCACATGTATGGGATTTATGATGTAATAAAAACTTACCAAGCCATTGCTAAAGTTATATGTATCGTATATGTGCTCAATAATATCTGAAAGAACAATGAAACAGATTTAAACAAAAAAAGAGACGGGAAGAAAAATTGAAGATGGAGAAGCTTTGAAATGGCATTAAGGTCTCCTATTCTTCTTAGACCAGCTGGGGATGCATCACTTCTACAAAGCATGTTTGAGTAGACAGATACATATAAGGCGGCTTTGCATTTGTGTCTGGGCTGCCAACTTCAGAGCATGGGAAAACATCCCTTTGAGACCTCAAGAGTAGACAAAATGTAAGCGTGAGTGCCTGTACCTGCTGTGGTGGGAACAGAAGTTAATCCAGCACACTCTGACAAAGTAGCAGTATGGAGTGAATCTCGTTCAAGGGCACAGATGGATAAAAGTTGCTACCTGACAGCAGTGCTTATTTTGTAAAAAAAAATATGTGCCAAAGCCCTTATCAGGAGGTTACTGCAGATTACACCACTCGCTGCCCCTGTCAGTCCTGCCAACAACAGCACTTCCACATCTGCTAACCATTACACTCCTACAAGTGTCACAATTTAGACTATTTCAAGCCCCCAAAGCTATAAGAAAGGCTTGGGCGGCAGATATTAGTTGTTTTTAATGTATATTGAATTAATGATCAACTGTTGCTCTGCTCATCTCTTACCTACTCAAACAGTGCCACCATGTGGCATAATGTGGTATGTGCAGTGTTTACAATTAAGTGCCAGTACTGAGCACCGGAAACCACTGGCACAAATTAAGCACTCCAGGGCAGACTGCTGGAGGTTTTTGCTAATAGCGTGCACAAAAGGGACTTGCAGCAGGCAGACTGCTTTCCTTTCATCCACTATAGTTCACCTTGTGAGGGACAGAGCTTTCTGCACTACATAAATACCTTTTGAAAGGCATCAGCAAAACGTTTTGCTTTCCCAATGATAAATAACAAAAGCAAAATCAAATAAAAAAACAAAAAAGGCTAGCCTTAGAATGATCACTATATACACACACACACACACACACACGTCAACACTTTGTGCATGTATAACTCATGATGCTGCAGAGACCTTTTTTCGTTTTTTTACTATATAGCCGGTGCCTGCAGGCATGTGTCAATAGGCATGTGCATCTCTCATGCATGTGCATGTATGCCTCATGAGGCAGCAGCAACCAATTGGGGAAGTAGCGGATGAGCTGGGAGTGAGAGGGAAGGCAACACAGAAAGCGTATGGGGGACTTGAGGGTGAAGCATTCCTCATAGGAGATGATGAATACCAAAATATTTGAGATTTTACACCTAGGTGTAGGAGTAGATCTACATGGAAGTAGATCGACACATGCAAACTTATCTTTGTGAATCGGATCCACTGTTAAAGCAGTTAATGCGTCTATTAAATATGAAGGCGTTACATGAAGAAATGGGCGATGACTCAGGAAACCTTTTCATTAATGAAAAAGACCTGGTTGCCAATTCCTGTTTTCACTCAAATGCCTTTCGTTTTGTCACTGATTTTCGAGAAGTAAATAACAAAAGATGATTTTTCATCCATACCTGGTCAATATGGAGTGAGATGCAAAGAAAACATTTCCACCCTGGACTGCTTCATTCCTATTTCTAATAGTAGGGCGTACGTCAGCACAGCTTCGTTCATTGAAAGATGCGACTACAGATAGTTCTTGCCTCTGTGCTTAGATAACGTCATGAGATTAAAAAAACAAAAACAGCCAGGTGCCCCCTGGTGAGCCTGCGGACGGTGCTCTGTTTTAGACTAAACACTCAGATTGAAATAGATAGTGGTAGAGTAGGCTAGTGAGCCTCCGTTCCTATTCGTAAGTTTATTGTTTATTGCATGGTTTTGAGTAGAGCACATGGGAGTAGGTGCATATAAAGAGAATGGTTCACCGTATACCGCTAATTACCTTAATTCCTGTTATGCCTGCTGTCGCAACTTAGTTTACCATCTGCCCTCTAGGATTTACTTAGTGCACTTCGCATTAGCATATTACCTCGAGGCCATGTTAGTGTCTTTGAAGGCCACTGCCCACAACCACACCCACATCCACACACACACACAACCACACACACAACCACACAAAGCATTGGCATAGCCAATAGGTCTTGCCTTTGGGACCTTATAAGTGTTTAGCCACACAACAGTTGATGTGGTTGCACCAAGGATATTGTGCTGCATAACTAAATACTTAGAAGGTCCCAAAAGCGAGACCTATTGGCTATGCCAATGCTTGTTTACATTTAGCATTGCACCCCAACAACATACACACACTATTGAATGTACTCCTACATGCACCACAAGCATAACACCCACAAGTGCCACAACAACAATATTGTTTTTAACTGTCAATACAGGTGTGTTCATTTTACCTTGATAAGATGTACAATGAACATTACTGCATTGCATATGAGAAAAAATTGCATGCAAATGTAATGCAAAAAGGTTATAGCAATTGTCAACACACATTTCATAGTAATACAATTGTAAAAGTAGCTTACCATAGGATTAGTTTGATATTGTGATGCAGTCGAAGAAGCTAAGGGTGAACCTGTACAATGGGGTTCGAAATGGAAAAGGAAGAGGGAAACAGTAAAAAAGGTGAGTTCCTAACTCATTTCCTTATTTTCCCCCAACTTAAAGTAGGAGGTATTCCCGCAACAGTTGCCTCCATTGAAAGGCACATCATAATCAGGACGGCAGGAATCTTGGCTGGACTCCATCCGACAGCCGGTTCTGCCTGACACCGTCGATGCAGGAGCAAGATTCTGGCAGAAGGTGATGACCTGTACTAAGTCATATGTAGCCTATACGTCCTTTTCCAATTCAGTCCGGGCATAACAAATATAACACATAACATATATGGACAACATGCCCAATTCTTTTCCTATGAGAAAAGAATTGGTTGACAAATCACACATCTGACAAAAGAACAGAGGGGAACATTCCCCAGTAGTCACACACTAAGGGAAAGGGAAAGAACAGAATCAATTAGAACGTTGTCACCATATGTTTAGATGCGTTCAGTCTAAATGTGGTCCAAAACAAGCGATCTGGTAGGCCAAAGATATATGCAAATAAATGTCTTATCCATAATATCCCACCTTAATTCTCATGTCGTCAAGGATGCTATGTCACCTCTCAAACCTAAATCTGCCCAAAGATCTTCTTGATCTATAACAGATTAAGGTGTATAAGGTGTATTTCACTCCCTCTGTCAGAATATTCCATGTCTCTTTGCCCGCGCATGGCGTGACACCCCATGAGAAATACAATATTTTAGTCAGGAAACCGCCCTTAATTCATTCTTGTGTGTGCTCAAGCCCCTTATGTATGCGAGACTGAACAGATTCTTTCATTCATGGATTTCTGTTTCTCTGATCCAAAACGGGCTATCTACTTTTCTTTAGTCAACTATATCATGCATGATTTTAATGTGTTTATTTCAACAGTGTGGGCTAGAGCCTTACAGTGTAGATTTTATCACTCCAATCAACCACAGTTGATGGCACTCTAGAGCTTCACATGAATAAGGAATACATTTTTTAATTTTGGCCTCAGTTTTAATACTTTTGGAAACAGCTGAAGGTTAGATTGATTGTGTACGTTTCAGAGCTTTCTGTTTGACAGATGGTATGTTTATGTCTTCAAAGGTACAATCTCTCATTTCATGGAATTCATCTGATGCCACAATATGTCATCATTTAGTCCTCTTATGTGGGTTTTCAGCCTGCACACCCCTGTGTTCTAGTAAGGTTTTCATGTTTGTGAATAGTTTTTTCAATAACTCTCTGGTTTAGGTAGTTCTCAGTGTCATTATGCCGTCTTACATTTCTAACAAACGGCTGCAATTCCCTTAGCAACTTTCCACAGACTCTCCGTTCCTGTTTGCTCGGTCCGACACATGGGCACAACTCGGTGCACCTGGCATTGGCTAGAATTCTCCTCCATCTATATGCCCACCTTTAACAAATTTAACCTCTGGTTGATCCTACCACATGATGGATTTTTCTCTGTTCCAACACTCCCCATAATGCTGGCACCTGGAGAGGGTAATGTGGTAGCGGGTAACACAGCAGTTAAAGACACTTCCAAACCTCTCACACATGGACGTTGGCGGATGAGAGGGGAACATCATATTTGAAGAAGTCTAAAACAGGCTGACTTCTCCCACGTTGGACCCATCGTGTGCAGTGGTCCTGACAGACTACCTGTACATTCCCACAGGTCTGGTCTTGTTTATAGGTCTCATACACTTCTTACCATGTTGTCGGGCCTTGACAAGAGAATAATCACACTAATCTCAGACCTGCTCTTGCCTGTCACTTCTATGACTAGTCAGTCATTTCTGAAGTTCCTGAGTCTACTCTCAGCCTTTTCTTGTGGGGGGCTTAACACCACTGTTAGCGGGTGTCTCCTTGAGGCGGGTTATGAAAGTGCATGGAGGATGCGGTGAAATTTGAGTGGACAAGGATTGGAGTCTTCACAATGTCGATTGAGATCATCCCTTGATTACATTTCCTTGGAATTCATGTCTGCTCGGATTGTGTCCGGGCAAAGTTACAGCTACCCCACAACTGTCAACTACGGACCGAACATGTGAGCAGGAGATTACCCCAGATTTCTATTCTATTTTCTTGAGGAAAAAGAAGCTGTAGGCCTTCCATGCAGTCACAGTCTGCCACTTTAGTTTGCTTCACTTCTATCCCATAAGAAAAAAGAGGAATTAACAAACTCATATTTCTAACATCAAATACATATTACATCTGATAAAAGCACTGAATCAAGGCAAAGTGCTAATCAGAACTGCAAGTTACAATTTGTCAGGACTCAGGCCTCTTGTACTGTATCTTGGGACCGGGGACAGGATTGTGGTGGTGCTTGCAGATTCTGAGAAGGTCTGATCTTTCCAGGCGATACTTTACTACTCGGGGTGTTAGCAAACACAGTTTATCTCTTTTGACATCCCCCCAGTGTTGTTCATAGTGACGTGTCCGGAACAAGCCTTTGCTTGGCTTACTGTTCCGATTCCGCGACCACGCCCCTTTTTTTGTCAAGACACCGAAAGGCCTGATCCTCTGCAACATTTTGTATCCTGACCGTGTCTTTGGCACAGACGTTTCCTTCACTGCATCTTTGCGACTTCTTTTCAGAAGCCGACGCACGTGTCCTTGAATTCCTCCATTCCCCGCGCTCCTGCTCGGCAGTTCCCTGTCTCTGAGTCCGGTAAGCGCATATTTTTTACCTGGACATTTCTCTGCGCCCTCTTGTCCGTCAGCACATACCCCGCCTATGCCGCTGGACTCTGTACCGCGTGTGCCATCACTTCTCCTACGCTCCTGGGCTTGTCGCTTCAACGATTGCGGAACACTCTGCTTCAGAGCGTGTAGTTGTTGTTTAATTACAATCAGAACGGATGTATGTCATTACATTGCATTCCAATACCACGCGCGCCATTACAACGCGGGTATTACTACACGATATCAATGACAACGACATGCCATTACATCGCAACATTTTACCACGACTATGCTTTCACCACGCGCGCCATTACAACGCAAAAATATAACAAAAGGAGGTGCCAATGCTGCACTGCACTTTCAGACACAATTAAACAAATGAACTGACCTAAACAAATCCATTTTGTCCATTATATGGTTGATTTTAATCAAATATATTTTAGGCAAATTTTTCTTATTATTTTGCACGGTTGTATTTTAAATGATTCAATAATATACAAACAAAATCAAAAAAACCACATACAGAATTACTTTACAATTATTTACATTTACATAAACACGTAAACATATCCATACAACTTACATACCTCAAACGATCAGACAATAGACAACATCCGACTAGAAATGTACATTTATATACAAAAAGATAGGGCATCAATGAATAACACTTATACTTCTTGAATAACCTATTTAAAGAATATTTTATTATGTTGAAGGCGAAGACGAGTCAAAGAGAGGTCTACGCGTTTCGAATCCCTTCACCTGGGATTCTCATCAGGACCAGAAATATCTGGGGGGCAGAAACATATACAGAGCTGAATTAGACCATTAGACCTACACATGGCAGTTGTTTAAAACAAAGGTTGCTAATTTCCAAAGGTGGAGCCTTACCTAAACTTTGCAGTAAGACAACCGCAAATGAAACAGGTGGTGGTGAGCCTGCGGTAGAACATATCTATAGGCGGCAAAAAGTAGAGAAAGCAGTGTTTTAGAGTAGAGAAAGAGCAGAGCAGCAGCCTACATCTAATCTCAACGCTAATGTGCCAACAAATTCATGGGACCAACTTACAGGTAGTTTTCAGAGATGACTCATATCGACGTCCGTGGCTCCTCAATCAGCCAGGGCGGAAAAATAATGCTTCTGTCTCGGAGATTCGAGGGTAGCGACTCGGTGATATTTCGGCCGGTCACTGCATCAGAGAACAAAGACATATTCAGTAGGCAATCCGAAATGTTGAACTGGAGAGACGAACGCGTGTTTCCCAGCCTCCTCCAAGGACGGAATTACCTTATCAATCTTCTTTTTAGAGCGCCCTTGGGTCCCAGCTGCACCGTGCACGAGGGCCTGTGTTTGAGTGATACTACTATCGCCATTTTGTAATTCTTGGACGGAGGCCAATCAAAGGCAAGTGCCTCAAGGGATTATGGGAGTTGTAGTTTGGTCGCGATTATGTGGAAGGAACGACACAAATTATTAAAGACATCTTGCCACACCTATACGGGGGGCAGATGAATAAACCCATTTTTACATCGTGCGCTTTTCTTGACTTAATAACTCGTAGATACCGCACAGTGATTGGTTTTCTGGTCCAGCAAACAGGGAGTTTCTCTGTTAGAGAGGGTGTCGACAGGTGTGTCACGCTCATAGATGATTACAGTCCATGGGGACAAGCAGCGTGTTCGAGATGCGACCCGTATTGATAAAAGGCATGCCTGGCTGACTCGAGAGACAAAGATATGCTTACAGATTAAAAATTTCTGATAGCTCATTCAGACCAGCCACTGACGTATTGAACTTAATAATGAGCATCGCTTCTCTCCTCACTAACTTGGCGTCAAGGTCGCCACCTCGGATATCCTGTGTGACTTTTGAAATTACAGTCCATCTAACGTCTCTTTCAGTGTGATTTTTGTTAAGCCAATGGTTCACCAACGGGGCATTACGTACGTTCTTGCGGATCCTAGATTTGTGCTGTTGTATCCTTGTCTTTATCTCTTGGTTAGTTTTCCCAATATATAATTTGTCGCAAGGGCACAATATTCCGTACACTACAAATTTTGTCTTGCAATTTGAGAAGGAGTCATGTGGGTGAAAAAATTCCCTTCGATTGTGGAGTCACAACAGACACATGTCCCGCATTTGTGATGTCCTTGTATTGGAGGCAGATTCAACAAACTTCTCAGATCTTGACTTTTGGTTTTTGGCAGTGCAGCTCTGACTAGCTGGTTGGCTATGCTCTTATCTTTTTTAAAAGCAAATAACGGTGTCTCTTTTAGTGACACATCCAGTTCTTTAATCAAATGCCAATTTTGAGAGATGGTCTTTTTTAGCCAGTTCGACGTTGGTCCATAAGTTGATACGCAGACAATCCTGTTGGTTTTAGATTTAGCCTTTCTCTCCAGAAGTGATTCACGTGGAGTCCACCAAGCACGTTTGATTGCCTTCTTTAGGAGTTTTTTAGGGTATCCTCTCTGGAGTGAGTTGTTCTTTAGATTTTCGGCATGGTGTAGGTATTCATCCTTAAAGCTACAATTCCGTCGAATTCGCAAGAATTGGCCGTACGGCAGGTTATCTTTTAAGCTGCGAGGATGATTACTGGAGTAGTGTAACGCTTTATTCCTGTCCGTTTTTTTCTTGTAGAGTGTAGTCACTAGGCTGCCATTGTTGGGATAGATTTCCACATCCAAAAAAGGGATCTTATGTTTAGAGAAGTTCAAGCTGAATTTTATGTCAGCCGTTCTGTTGTTTAACCAGTTGACAAATTCATAGAGTTGGATTTCATCACCGGTCCATGTCAGGAACACATCGTCGATATATCGGACCCAGTTCGTGATATAGGTTGAAAAAGGGTTGTTGTTGTAGACAAATTGATCCTCATACTTAGACATAAACAAAATTGCCAGCTCTGGGGCAAAAGGACACCCCATCGCAACACCTTTGGTTTGCAGAAAAAAATCTTCTTTAAAACAAAAGTAGTTGTTTTTGAGGGGGTCTTTGTTCCAGCCTGCTGTCACTAGCCACGCCGCCTACCTGCTCCCTGTGAGGTCGCCCACACCTGCACACTACAGCGTCTCCCTGCCGCCGCCGTAGCTTCCATCAACACGGCCGCCGTGTGCAGGGAGACTACCGCTCCCAGCAACCTTTGCGGGTGGAACCCGCCCACGGAAATTGAGCGCGCTGAAGGCGCATAAAGACAGCGAGAGCCCCGGCAGAGCGGGGGTCTTTGTTCCAGCTTGCTGTCACTAGCCACGCCGCCTACCTGCTCCCTGTGAGGTCGCCCACACCTGCACACTACAGCGTCTCCCTGCCGCCGCCGTAGCTTCCATCAACACGGCCGCCGTGTGCAGGGAGACTACCGCTCCCAGCAACCTTTGCGGGTGGAACCCGCCCACGGAAATTGAGCGCGCTGAAGGCGCATAAAGACAGCGAGAGCCCCGGCAGAGCGGGGGTCTTTGTTCCAGCCTGCTGTCACTAGCCACGCCGCCTACCTGCTCCCTGTGAGGTCGCCCACACCTGCACACTACAGCGTCTCCCTGCCGCCGCCGTAGCTTCCATCAACACGGCCGCCGTGTGCAGGGAGACTACCGCTCCCAGCAACCTTTGCGGGTGGAACCCGCCCACGGAAATTGAGCGCGCTGAAGGCGCATAAAGACAGCGAGAGCCCCGGCAGAGCGGGGGTCTTTGTTCCAGCCTGCTGTCACTAGCCACGCCGCCTACCTGCTCCCTGTGAGGTCGCCCACACCTGCACACTACAGCGTCTCCCTGCCGCCGCCGTAGCTTCCATCAACACGGCCGCCGTGTGCAGGGAGACTACCGCTCCCAGCAACCTTTGCGGGTGGAACCCGCCCACGGAAATTGAGCGCGCTGAAGGCGCATAAAGACAGCGAGAGCCCCGGCAGAGCGGGGGTCTTTGTTCCAGCCTGCTGTCACTAGCCACGCCGCCTACCTGCTCCCTGTGAGGTCGCCCACACCTGCACACTACAGCGTCTCCCTGCCGCCGCCGTAGCTTCCATCAACACGGCCGCCGTGTGCAGGGAGACTACCGCTCCCAGCAACCTTTGCGGGTGGAACCCGCCCACGGAAATTGAGCGCGCTGAAGGCGCATAAAGACAGCGAGAGCCCCCGCGACGCGGGATCGCGCGCGGGTCGGCGCCGGGCTAAGCCCGGGCAAAGGGCGGGCCCTCTGAGGCCCTCAGAGGTCAACAGTGGTCGGGCGGGCCACCCATCCAAGCTGCCTACACAGGGATAATCAGGTGAGAGTAACGAAAATGCCAATTAGTGGGAAGTGCCCTGTTAATCAAACCAGCAAATCAATAATGGCACATCCCACCATTCCTTCATCGTTAGAAAGCATGCTGGATAATGCATTTAATATGGTCGCAAATGAAATCGCGAGCACTGAGAGACGGATGTCATTGGGCCTCTTACGTACACACTCGGAGTCCGGGGATCTTAGTACAGAACACACCCTACCCCTATCTCCAACTGTGACAGTTACCAAGCCCAACTCGTGCCATCCACCTACTATCACCCCAGAGGAGGAGGGCGACACTATCATCCTTGATTCTCAGCTTGACGTCACTGAATATGTCCCTATTTCCCAGGCACCTTCAAAAACTAAACCCACTGGTGGGACAAGGAAAAAAGGGCCTATTAAACAGTTAACCAATAGAAGGAAACCAACCACATGCAACAAGGATCAGCCTACACCACAGAGCATGTGGACCAGAGGGAAACAAAAAACAATAGAGGGTAGTAATGCCAGGATTGAACCCGTACACTTGGACGAAGGATTGTTGAATACTACCCCCCCCAGAGACGGTACAAACTGTATTTGCACACAGACTGATCCAGTGAGTGAAAGTTCCACACTCAATAAGTCAAATGTCAATTTTATGGAAACCATTGTGGACACCATTTTTAAACAGCTAGAATCTCAAATGATCAAACAGTTTAATAATGTTTTTAAAAGACTAGATCGTATTGAAACTATGATCAGAAACGAGGATGCAAAAAGGAAGGGGGCTATTAGCCTTGACTTAACAAGGGGTGAGCGCTTCATTAAAGATT
The DNA here is from genome assembly GCF_964204655.1 of Triturus cristatus. Taxonomy (NCBI): domain Eukaryota; kingdom Metazoa; phylum Chordata; class Amphibia; order Caudata; family Salamandridae; genus Triturus; species Triturus cristatus. Next base: position 847,535,535 of record NC_140583.1, on the reverse strand, counting down.
TAGAAGCTGTAAATAGGGGCACTCTGATTGAAAAACAAAATGCTCCCAATAAAATGAGCACCCCTAGCATCATCATACCCAGAGGTGTTAACAAAGCCACAGAACCAACACCATATACTAGCCAGGCCAGTAATAAGATAAATGATGCTCCCACTATGTCATCTTCAGGGAGGAATGTAAAACCAATATGCCACACTAGTCAGGCTAGTAATATGCCAAACGATGCCCCAACCCTGCTATCCACTGGGGGGAAGGCTTCTGCTCCCACTGGATTAGATAAGGGCCATACACTTACTATTAGGCCAACAACGCATTCTGGGCCTGTTCTTCATCTGCCCCCCGACGCCTGCCCCTATGTAATAATTTTGGCAGGCGTACCACAGTTAAGAGAGGGGCAGAGCGAGTCATGGATGCAATTAAATAATAAATGCACAGACTGGCTATGTAAACACAAAGGAGTAGGCCCCAATATTATGAGAGAAATTATAACCACTAGACGGGTGAGTTGGGTTGGGCCATCACCCAAGAACATTGAAGGGGACTGTATTGTCATCAACTTTAGAAATCCTTCTACAGTTAAATATATCCTTGGCAGTACTAACATGCGCTTTCCCCGTCCGAGCGACATAACTTCTCTGCAACTGGGCTATTTTTACAGACCGCATCATAGATTACCTAGCCCTTCTTCATTACCTCTCCCCTTACACAATAGATATAGTGCACTGTCTGACTTGGATACCCTGGACTGACCATCAACTATTCCCTTTGACCCACTGGGTAGAAATCAACCCAATATACCTGACCCAGTAGGGGATCTGTCCTTGGACTCAATTAAAATGACTGCTAATGCACCTAAGGCGGCTACGGACAGGTGTTATGTCTCCCCCCCGGTAATACCTATCAATAACTTGACAATCCTGAGCTGGAATATAGCAGGTTTAAATACTAAAGTAACAAATGGGGATTGGGTGGACTGGGTCTCTAAAATTGACATCCTGATGTTTCAGGAAACCTGGTGTACCACCCCTTTGTTTTTTGATGGATACCACTGTTTTAACCAAACCGCACTAATTCCTGCGTTAGGCAGACCAAGTGGGGGACTATCCATATGGGTTAAACTAGGCGCAGACATTAAAATTGAACCGTTGGCAACACACGACAGGAATTTCCAGGCTTTGCTCTACATCAGTAGCATTAGAATATGTTTAATAAATTTTTACAACAACGATTTTAAAACACATCCCAATATGAATTTTATAAGGCTGTTTAATTTTATTGACGATATTTCGGAGGGACAAAAATTTGGGAAACTCGACGGGATATGTGTAGGAGGAGATTTTAACGCACACATTCACCGACAAACCCCTCCTTGTAAAAGAGGCATAGAATTATTTAACCTTCTGGCTACAAGGGATCTAATTAATGTTATGGAAAAAGCCAACATTAAGGAAAATAAACGTCCCGCGGTCACTTATGTCGGGCACGGGAGTGCATCCACAATTGATTATGTATTTGTGACCTCTGCACTCGTGGACCTTTTATTGGAGGCCAAAGTAGTTAGGTCTGTACATAGTGACCATCACCCAATCCTATCCACTTTGAAACTTCCCCTTAAGAGGGTGAACCGGATAGAAATAGGGGCAAAAAACCTAGTTGCATCCACAGACAAACTCAGGGTGGTCTGGAAGGGGATCGACAATAAGGGGGTGTTAGCTCGAGTTATCAAATCTGAACCAAGATTAGTTCTTACTTGTCTATCTCTTGAAGGCCCAGATCATATGATCACTGAAGCATTCACGGAGCTGTGTAGGACCATAAAAAAGGAGATATCTAAGCCTGTTAAAATCAACTTTGATACTACCCCTAGATGGTTCGATAACTCCTGTTCTAGAGCAAACAGAGATTTGAGAGCTGCCCTAAAAGTCGATCCACCCAATCAAATATTGGTGAGGTCTCTGAGGATCAATTACAAACGTACTCTAAAAAGACGATCTGAAGAGCTACTAAAAACCCACTGGGAATCACTCGTACGAACCGCAGCAACGAGGGATGCTGCTGGGTTTTGGAAAGAGGTTAAAAGCCTGAAAACGTTTGGTTCCAATATTACCCCTACAAATTGTAGCATAACAGGGGACGTATGGGTGAAGCACTTCACTAACATTTACCTGTCACCGACCCCTCCCACCGAAAATCGTCAACCTTTTAAGCTTCCACATATTTTAATTACAGAAGTGGAGGATGCAATTTTTCAGAGCGCAGGAAATAAGGCGCCCGGGCCTGATGGAGTATCCATCGATCTAATAAAATCAGAGCCCGACTTATGGTCCCCATTACTGTGTAATGTTTTTAATAACTTGTCCAATACCTCATTGCCCGATGCCTGGTCGAATAGTACAATCGTCCCTATTTTTAAAAAAGGTGACAGGCTCGACCCTAGCTGTTATCGCCCAATATCACTGATTGATAATACATTGAAGATTTTGGGCAGGGTCATTTTTAACAAGATCAGCACCTGGGCCGAGGAAAACGAAATTTTACACCCTTGCCAGCTAGGCTTTAGAAATAACGTAGGGACGGTTGAGCAGTGCTTGAACCTAAACCTAGTCTTAGATAAATACACCAGAGCTAAAAAATCCCCACTTTATCTAGGTTTCATGGATTTAAGCTCTGCTTTCGACTTTGTCAACCGATCTCGCCTATGGATTGCCTTGCTGAGCTACGGTCTAGATGAATCTCTGGTCCAATTTCTGGCTTATCTACACAGAGACCTAAAGGCCCGTGTTCGCATTAATAACGATGGTGAGGTTTCGGACGAGATTTTAATTGGTAGGGGTGTCAGACAGGGTTGCGTCCTGGCTCCCCTACTTTTTATTTTATATATAAATGGATTAAGTTCATCAATAAATAAACTAACCACTGATGTTCCGCTCGTCAACGGCAATCCTTTACCTGTACTCCTTTATGCCGACGATGCGGTACTCATAGGCCGTACACCTAATGCACTTCGCACTTTAATTTCAGGCTTTGTTTCTTTTATGGCCGACCTGGACCTATGCACAAATTTTAAAAAATCCTATATAATGTCCTGCGGGCCAAAGAAACACAAAATCCGACATATAATGGCAGGGAATAATACCCTAGATAGCACTTGCACTTTCCCTTATTTGGGCCTGTTGTTTTCTGACTTTGGATCCTGGCAACCACATGTTGCCAGAGGGAGGAACAAATTGGGTAAAGCTATTAATTCCTTAATTACTTTACGCCAACCAAGGCACGCTGAGGTCACTTTATCTTTACTAAAAATCTATAAAACCCAGTGCGTCCCTACAGGAACGTATGGCGCCGAGGTGTGGGGTTACTCGAGCTGCACCAATCTTCAGGTAGAAGAAAATAAGTTCTGTAGGAAGGTACTGGGGGGAGTCTTCTCGGCTCCGTCATACATATGTCACAGAGAATTGAACCTCCCCTATATAGAGGACTTTATAAAATCAAGACCCGCTCTATTCTGGTTAAAAATTTGGCGTAACCAAGCCGCCTCATTGACCCGCGATATAATCATAGATTGTTTAAAATGTGAGCGGGTAAATTGCATTGCTTGGCTTAAAGCGGTACAGGCGAGCCTAGAAAGTATTGAAATGGGGCATCTCTTTTCAGCACCTGACACAATAAATTCATCACACAAGCTTATAGTGAAAAGGGCCTTATTCGACCTATATCGATTAAATAGAGAAAATATTGAATTTAGAAAGCCAGCCATCCTTGGGTACCTACACATACAAGAACATTGTACTAGGCCATCAACCAAACCCCAAGGTTATTTGTGTAAGGTATTGGGCAGATGGGACAGGAGCCTGTTGTTTAGATTTAGGGATGGGAGCGTGGTAAATTTACTTTGTTTCCCCCTAGGTTATTCCCACAACTTAAAAGACTTATACTGTCCATGTAACCAAGGTGGCAAGCAAAATTTGATGCATTTTACATTATTCTGTGGCTTCTATAAAAAATATACTAAATATTTTCTCATCTCTTATTTTAAAACCAATGCACTGACAGATTTTAAAGAGGCCTTTAGAACTTTGCGGACACTAAGCAATGACGATGTAATTTATAGAGTCAGTCATTTTCTCCGAACTGCTGTCCGCTCCCGTGCCTCAATGAACACGATTTGAATTATGTCTATTATTTTAGATTTTTGTACAACGGCTTGTATATTATCGTATGTTGCATTTCTGCATTTTAGGCGTACGACAATATGTGTTGAACACATATCTTAACTTTTTAAATTATTCATTGGGATGTTCTTTTTATGGATTTTAAAGATGTATTTATTGAGCTTCTGATGTGAACAAACTGAACCTGGCCAGCTAGTCTTAGATGTATCCTTTGCACATCCACACTTTGACTTTGCACTTTGTACAAGAATATATGTAATAATTTTTATGTACTTTTATGGATGTCTTTTATATATCCGAATAAAGATCATTTGATTTGATTTGAAATCTTCTTTAAAACAAAAGTAGTTGTTTTTGAGGGCAAATGTGGCTAATTCCATAATGAAATTCGTAGGGACCTTTTCAGGTTTAGGTCTACTGTTGAGGAATGACTCCAGGACCGCCAAACCCTCATCTTGTGGGATCTCTGTATAGAGTGAGGTGACATCCAATGTTGCTAGAAGATGGACATTTTCCTCAAAAATCATATCGTTAAGTTTGGCCAAAAAATCTGTGGTGTCTTGTATATATGATTTAACATCCTTCATAAAAGGCTTGAGAAAAAAGTCAACGAATTTGGATATTGATTCATTTAACGATTCGCACCCCGAGACTATCGGACGTCCTGGGGGGTTACTCTGATCCTTATGAACTTTTGGAAGTACATAAAAGATTGGTATCCTTGGATTTTTGTTCCTTAAAAAATCATATTCCTTTTTACCAAGAAATCCTTGGTCAAAGCCTTTTTGTAGAATGTTAAAAAGTTTGCCTTGCATTTCAGTGGTGGGGTCCTTGGTGAGTTTCCGATAGCAATGTACATTTGAGAGTTGTCTCATTACTTCCATGGTGTACCGTTCGGTGGCCCAGATGACAATTGAACCACCTTTATCGGCTTGCTTAATCACTATAGATTGGTCGTTTTTGAGTGAGGTCAGTGCTTCTTTTTGCGCTTTCGTTATGTTGGATTTAACGAATCTCTTCCTTTTATTTTCTGCTTCGTTAATAGCCGATAACACAACTTTCTCAAAAAGGATAACTTCCTTAGGTGTTTTAGAGGACGGGGGGCAAAAAATAGATTTTTTCCTCAGGCCTGTTGTTTCACTATTCTGTTCGACAGGGTTACCCGAAAAAAACGTGATTAACCGTATTTTGCGACAAAATTCAATGAATTCCGTCTTTAGTTGGACGAAATTTGTTGTTTTGGATGGCACAAAAGATAGACCTTTTTCCAATACTCCCAGTTCATCCTGTGTCAATGTTTTATCTGAAAGATTGAAAATTGGTGAGCTGATCTGTATCTGTGATTCCCGCCGGGGCAGAGCCACTTGGGTGTTTAGTTCTTGTAATTTTGGCGTCTCGTGGACATTTCCCATGGCTGATTGGTGTATCTTGCTCTGCCTCGTTGTTTTTGACGGCCCCGTCCTAAAAAAGACGGTTGTTGAAAATTCGATTGGTAATTCTGTTGAAAGTTGCCGCGCCTATTCGAATCGCCGCTTAAATTGATGTTATCCGTATCACTCCCACTTGAGGAGGATGTGGTGTCTGAAAAGGTGATGAATTTTTACCTCGATCTCCCTTGAAAGTCCGATAAGAATCGACGTGATTCTGGTCTGGTGTAAAAGTCCAATTGGAGGTAGGGATAAACTTTCTCCAATGAGAAGGACTTCTTATCCTTCTCAAACTGGGTACTCTTTTGATTGATTGTGAAATCCTTAAACTCTAGAATATCCTTATCAACCTTTTCAAGCAATGCCTTTGCGTCCGTAATTAGTTGGTTAGATTTTATTTCATTCTCAAGGATGCCAATTTCCTCCAACTGCTGTTTTGAGAGTCTTGGAGCTGTTTCCACAGTTAGCACCATTAGATCTCTGCTACATTTTGTTTCGATCTGACTGTAGCCTTTTTTATAGATAGGGTCTTCTGTAAAAATTACCGGAACGTTCCGTATTTGAAGGCCACCTGGGATAGTTCCAGCTCGCAGGTGTTCAATTAGAAAATGCCCGTGTAGGTCTGTCCTAATTTGTTTTTTCTTTAATCTGATAAGTTTATCAGATTCGTTATTAATTTTCGCTGTTGTACTTAATGCAGCTGAAGAAAAAGATGGGGGGTCATTGATCAGCTTCTGTATATGCTCCTCGCTATATGCGAATGTGTCACTAGAGGACATGATAAAGTAAGAAAAATAGAATAAAGGAAAGAGGAAGTCTCCAAAAGTGAAAGGCAACAACCAAGTGAATACAAGCAATAACTAAACACACCTGTTTAGAACCGTCTCAGCCGAGACATACCGTGAAAGATAATACCCGCAATCGATTGCTACTAATCATATGTGAAGCGCCCTTCACAATCAGTGAGACTCAATGAGTGTCCAAAGAAAAAACCTCGCGGGTGTGCACCCGCCAGACAACTAGCAAGACCAACTTGGGTTTTGACTTATATAGCAGCAAGGCCAAGTCAAAGTAATCAAAAATATAACAAAAGGAGGTGCCAATGCTGCACTGCACTTTCAGACACAATTAAACAAATGAACTGACTTAAACAAATCCATTTAAACAAGTTATCCTTTTTGAGAAAGTTGTGTTATCGGCTATTAACGAAGCAGAAAATAAAAGGAAGAGATTCGTTAAATCCAACATAACGAAAGCGCAAAAAGAAGCACTGACCTCACTCAAAAACGACCAATCTATAGTGATTAAGCAAGCCGATAAAGGTGGTTCAATTGTCATCTGGGCCACCGAACGGTACACCATGGAAGTAATGAGACAACTCTCAAATGTACATTGCTATCGGAAACTCACCAAGGACCCCACCACTGAAATGCAAGGCAAACTTTTTAACATTCTACAAAAAGGCTTTGACCAAGGATTTCTTGGTAAAAAGGAATACGATTTTTTAAGGAACAAAAATCCAAGGATACCAATCTTTTATGTACTTCCAAAAGTTCATAAGGATCAGAGTAACCCCCCAGGACGTCCGATAGTCTCGGGGTGCGAATCGTTAAATGAATCAATATCCAAATTCGTTGACTTTTTTCTCAAGCCTTTTATGAAGGATGTTAAATCATATATACAAGACACCACAGATTTTTTGGCCAAACTTAACGATATGATTTTTGAGGAAAATGTCCATCTTCTAGCAACATTGGATGTCACCTCACTCTATACAGAGATCCCACAAGATGAGGGTTTGGCGGTCCTGGAGTCATTCCTCAACAGTAGACCTAAACCCGAAAAGGTCCCTACGAATTTCATTATGGAATTAGCCACATTTGCCCTCAAAAACAACTACTTTTGTTTTAAAGAAGATTATTTTCTGCAAACCAAAGGTGTTGCGATGGGGTGTCCTTTTGCCCCAGAGCTGGCAATTTTGTTTATGTCTAAGTATGAGGATCAATTTGTCTACAACAACAACCCTTTTTCAACCTATATCACGAACTGGGTCCGATATATCGACGATGTGTTCCTGACATGGACTGGTGATGAAATCCAACTCTATGAATTTGTCAACTGGTTAAACAACAGAACGGCTGACATAAAATTCAGCTTGAACTTCTCTAAACATAAGATCCCTTTTTTGGATGTGGAAATCTATCCCAACAATGGCAGCCTAGTGACTACACTCTACAAGAAAAAAACGGACAGGAATAAAGCGTTACACTACTCCAGTAATCATCCTCGCAGCTTAAAAGATAACCTGCCGTACGGCCAATTCTTGCGAATTCGACGGAATTATAGCTTTAAGGATGAATACCTACACCATGCCGAAAATCTAAAGAACAACTTACTCCAGAGAGGATACCCTAAAAAACTCCTAAAGAAGGCAATCAAACGTGCTTGGTGGACTCCACGTGAATCACTTCTGGAGAGAAAGGCTAAATCTAAAACCAACAGGATTGTCTGCGTATCAACTTATGGACCAACGTCGAACTGGCTAAAAAAGACCATCTCTCAAAATTGGCATTTGATTAAAGAACTGGATGTGTCACTAAAAGAGACACCGTTATTTGCTTTTAAAAAAGATAAGAGCATAGCCAACCAGCTAGTCAGAGCTGCACTGCCAAAAACCAAAAGTCAAGATCTGAGAAGTTTGTTGAATCTGCCTCCAATACAAGGACATCACAAATGCGGGACATGTGTCTGTTGTGACTCCACAATCGAAGGGAATTTTTTCACCCACAAGGGGGTGAATTGGAAACATGACTCCTTCTCAAATTGCAAGACAAAATTTGTAGTGTACGGAATATTGTGCCCTTGCGACAAATTATATATTGGGAAAACTAACCAAGAGATAAAGACAAGGATACAACAGCACAAATCTAGGATCCGCAAGAACGTACCTAATGCCCCGTTGGTGAACCATTGGCTTAACAAAAATCACACTGAAAGAGACGTTAGATGGACTGTAATTTCAAAAGTCACACAGGATATCCGAGGTGGCGACCTTGACGCCAAGTTAGTGAGGAGAGAAGCGATGCTCATTATTAAGTTCAATACGTCAGTGGCTGGTCTGAATGAGCTATCAGAAATTTTTAATCTGTAAGCATATCTTTCTCTCTCGAGTCAGCCAGGCATGCCTTTTATCAATACGGGTCGCATCTCGAACACGCTGCTTGTCCCCATGGACTGTAATCATCTATGAGCGTGACACACCTGTCGACACCCTCTCTAACAGAGAAACTCCCTGTTTGCTGGACCAGAAAACCAATCACTGTGCGGTATCTACGAGTTATTAAGTCAAGAAAAGCGCACGATGTAAAAATGGGTTTATTCATCTGCCCCCCGTATAGGTGTGGCAAGATGTCTTTAATAATTTGTGTCGTTCCTTCCACATAATCGCGACCAAACTACAACTCCCATAATCCCTTGAGGCACTTGCCTTTGATTGGCCTCCGTCCAAGAATTACAAAATGGCGATAGTAGTATCACTCAAACACAGGCCCTCGTGCACGGTGCAGCTGGGACCCAAGGGCGCTCTAAAAAGAAGATTGATAAGGTAATTCCGTCCTTGGAGGAGGCTGGGAAACACGCGTTCGTCTCTCCAGTTCAACATTTCGGATTGCCTACTGAATATGTCTTTGTTCTCTGATGCAGTGACCGGCCGAAATATCACCGAGTCGCTACCCTCGAATCTCCGAGACAGAAGCATTATTTTTCCGCCCTGGCTGATTGAGGAGCCACGGACGTCGATATGAGTCATCTCTGAAAACTACCTGTAAGTTGGTCCCATGAATTTGTTGGCACATTAGCGTTGAGATTAGATGTAGGCTGCTGCTCTGCTCTTTCTCTACTCTAAAACACTGCTTTCTCTACTTTTTGCCGCCTATAGATATGTTCTACCGCAGGCTCACCACCACCTGTTTCATTTGCGGTTGTCTTACTGCAAAGTTTAGGTAAGGCTCCACCTTTGGAAATTAGCAACCTTTGTTTTAAACAACTGCCATGTGTAGGTCTAATGGTCTAATTCAGCTCTGTATATGTTTCTGCCCCCCAGATATTTCTGGTCCTGATGAGAATCCCCGGTGAAGGGATTCGAAACGCGTAGACCTCTCTTTGACTCGTCTTCGCCTTCAACATAATAAAATATTCTTTAAATAGGTTATTCAAGAAGTATAAGTGTTATTCATTGATGCCCTATCTTTTTGTATATAATGTAAATTTCTAATCGGATGTTGTCTATTGTCTGATCGTTTGAGGTATGTAAGTTGTATGGATATGTTTACGTGTTTATGTAAATGTAAATAATTGTAAAGTAATTCTGTATGTGGTTTTTTTGATTTTGTTTGTATATTATTGAATCATTTAAAATACAACCGTGCAAAATAATAAGAAAAATTTGCCTAAAATATATTTGATTAAAATCAACCATATAATGGACAAAATGGATTTGTTTAAGTCAGTTCATTTGTTTAATTGTGTCTGAAAGTGCAGTGCAGCATTGGCACCTCCTTTTGTTATATTTTTGATTACTTTGACTTGGCCTTGCTGCTATATAAGTCAAAACCCAAGTTGGTCTTGCTAATTACAACGCAAAGGCATGCATTGTAAAACTATACTCGTGGTTAAAGTTTGCAAGGTAAGTGACTCTACCCTACCCCTGCACAACCCTCCCCCGACACCCAGTCCTCTCCCTACAATAACACTACACTACCCTGCACGACCCCCCCAACACCCCCTAAAACCCTAAAACACTACACTACACAAACACTACAACACTACCCTAAACCCTAAAACACTACACAAACACTACCTTAAACCCTAAAACACTACAGCACTACCCTAAACCCTATACAAACACTTCAACACTCCATAAAACCTAAAACACTACACAAACACTACAACACTACCCTAAACCCTAAAACACTACACTACACAAACACTACAACACTACCCTAAACCCTAAAACTCTACACTACTCCCACCCCTACACTACCCTAAACCCTAAAACACTGACACTACAACACTACCCTAAACCACTACCCACACTACTCCCACCCCTACACTACCCCTAACCCTAAAACACTACACCTAGCACGACCCCCTACACTACCCAAACACCACTACACTACCCTAAACCCTAAAACACTACAACACTACCCTAAACCACTACCCACACTACTCCCACCCCAAGCACAATCACCCTTACCTCTCTTTCCTCGTGTTTCCTCTCCAGCGTCGACGTCTCTGCTCCCGGTTCCTGCTTCACGTTGAGGGCCAGTGCACGTTGTTGTGAGGAAACAGAAGAGCCTCGGTTTCTTCACAACGAGGTGGATCGGCATTACATCGCAGCGCTGTAACTGCGCATGCGATGTAAAAACACGCATAGTAATGGCTACGCGTTGTTATATCGCATGCGTTGTTACACTTGCTATGTAATGGCATTGCGGGGAAACAGCGGCGTTGTAATGGCTGTTTCCCGTCAGAACACAGGTTTCCTGTGTGCTCCGTTTACACAGGTGTGAAAGAGATTTCCCTGATTTTCTCACAGTTTCCTGACACTCTTCTCAGCCGTTTTTGAGAACACTGATAATGCTGTTCCTAATTGGTTATCACAGACTGAAGGACCTTCATCTTCTTTTTTTGCTTTGCCTCTACAAATTTTGGAGCAGCCGCTTATTTGTTTAAAGACGGACAATCTTTCATTTCTACTACTGCCATAGTGTGGTACAAGACTCCTGCACCCTCAAGGGGAGTGACTGTAACTCCTCCTTCTCGTCCACGAGGAGACCATTTTGGAACTCGTTGGCTGGTGAGTGGATTTCTATTTTCTTGGAGTTGACATGCAGTACCACAATATCAAGGGATATTGGTAATTTTCGATTTAAGGATAACAGGTCTTCTTATTTCCTTGCAGCTCTCTTTGTGACCTGTCGTACTCCAAGAACGTTACCAGTCCCTCAAATTGGGGAATAGTGGTGGTCACTCCATTAATCAATCCCCCTACTTATCAGAGGCAGTTATATGTGGCGGGGTCTCTTCATGTAATCGCCAGACGCTGTTTTCGGGGAGTGTGGGGAGTGCATCTTCGCTACTGTGGAATCTATCGTGACACAGGCACATTCAAGAGACTTGTGGGCCGACAGAAAGCCAAGCCCAAGAATTATATTCCACCCGAGCAAAGATGAACCCAGACGGAGCTAGTGCCCCTTTAGACACTTCACTACAAACTGCCTTACAAAGTCCCTCAGTAGAAGAACTTGCAGTGGCATTAGTAGATCTACAGGCAGAGGTAGAGAGATTAAGGTCAGAAAATCAACGCCTACATACCGAATTCGTTCAGATTAAGGCACAGACCCATCTGCACATTAGGGCCCCAGGCGCTACACAAAAGAACAAGAGAAGTTATATACAACCTGCTCATTTCTTGGTGCCTTCTCATAATGCTGGTGCTGCCACAAGGAGGGAAGGAAGTATCCCTTCTGTTCACTTTACGGTACATACACCTAGTCCTGTTCCCCTAGCTATGCCTGAGAGATTCAATGGTGATAGCGCAAAATTCAGCGTTTTTATGAACCAATGTCACCTCCAATTTGTATGTAAAGCAGCAGCTTTCCCTGATGATGCAGCCAAGGGCGCTTTTGTTATTTTGTATCCAGTAGGTAATGCTGCTGATTGGGCAGTACCTTTGGTCGAGAACAATGATCCTTTATTATATGATTTCACCTTGTTCCATGAAAAGATGAGAAGTCTTTTTTCCAAACATACCTTCATGCAGGCCAGCGATAATGCTCTTCTAAACTTAAGACAAGGATCTAAGGATCTACTCTCATACATCACCAGTTTTAATAGACTGGTAGCAGAAACACATTGGCTGGAAGAGAAAAGAACATCTCTTTTTTACCGGGGGTTATGTCATGAGCTGAAGGATCTTTTGTCCCAAATCGTAGACCCTCCAGAAGATTGCCCTGTGTTTGTTGACTTAGTGGTTAAGCTGGACTGAGCGAAGGAAAAGGCGAAAAATCCGGTAGTGTCCCTTCTAGATTTCTAATGGTCAGAACAGAGAAAAAGGAGATTAAAGACTCCAAAGATGTGTGTGAACCCATGCAGCTAGGCGGTATTAAAGGACCGCTATCAACAGAAGAAAAGGAAAAGAGAAGACAACACAACCTTTGTTTATATTGTGGAAAAGGAGGACACTATGCCAGAGATTGTCCTGTAAAACCCCATGCTGCCTCTAAGAGCATTGCAAGCAGTGAATCTTGTGCATCCTCCTTGGGAAACTAGAACACTTGGAGAAACAAGAGACCGGTTCTTCAAGTGTTGTGACCTCTAAGGTCTCCAAAAACTTGGTAAATAACACCCTGATATCCAAATAGTTTACCCTGTTTGTTACATTGGTTATCTCCTCTCAAAATAGGAAACACTTAGCCATCTTATTAGATTCTGGCGCCACTGGGAACTTCCTTGACATCAGGTTGGCCCAGGAATTAGGGATTCAGTTCTGAACCGGTGAGAGTGGTAGATGGTACTGAGCTTTCCTCAGGGTTGATCACCTATCAGACCCTGCAGATGGTTATGGTTTGTGGTAATGGGCATTTAGAATCACTTAAGTTCAATCTCATTGATACGCCCAATTTTACGCCCAATTTTGGCACCATTCTTGGTGTTCCATGGTTGCAAAAACACAATCCCCACATTGATTGGACCTCCCGTACGGTGACCCTAAAATCTCACCATAGTATGCTGCACTGTTATAAAGAAGCCAGTCAGTGGAACAATCCAGTATACTGTGCCTTGAATACAATAGTTGACACGCCAAGTCTTCCAGTTATATATGAGGAATTCCATGAAGTCTTTGATGAAGCAAAAGTTACAGCTTTGCCTCCTCACCGCAGTTACGACTGTCGGATCTATCTCATATCTGGAGCGGAACTACCGGTCAGTCGTACATATGCCCTGACAGCACCTGAGACTGAGTATTTGAGAAAATATATAGATGAAATGCTAGAGAAGGGATCTATCAGATACTCCACCTCCCCTGCCTCCTCTCCTTTATTTTTTATCCCCAAAAGAGAAGGAGGGTTGCGCGCTTGTTTAGATTATCGCGCCCTTAATAAGGTAACCGTGAAGAATAAGTATCCCCTTCCTCTTATTTCGGTCTTGCTGGACCAAGTGAGGGGAGCGAAAATATTCACTAAAATTGATCTTAGAGGAGCCTATCATCTGTTCAGGATAAAAGAGGAAGACGAGTGGAAGACCGCATTTTGTACCAAATTCGGTCTTTATATATATTGTGTGATGCCGTTCGGCCTCTGCAATGCCCCTGCTGCCTTCAGTTTTTTGTTAATGAGATTCTGAGAGAATAGCTAGATGTATTCGTCATCGTCTATATTGATGACATTTTTATATACTCTCAATCAGAACAAGAACATGTTGTACATGTAAAAAAGATATTACAAAAACTGAAAGAAAACCAATTGTTTGCCAAGCTAGATAAAAGCTCCTTTCATACCCAGGTGGATTTTCTTGGTTTTGTAATCACTCCAAAAGGGGTTCACATGGATCCAAAGAAAATAGAAGCCCTAGTGAAATGGCCCAGTCCCAGCTCTGTACAGGAAGTGCAGTCCTTTATAGGATTCGCTAACTTTTATTGCAGGTTTATAGACCATTTCTCTGACATACTTTCTCCCATCACCCGACCACTCCATAAAGATGTCCCATTTGTATGGTCTGAAGAAGCAGAACAGTTCTTCCTAACAATGAAAGAGAGATTTACTACAGCACCTATTATCAAGCACGCCGATAACACACAACCCTTCTACGTAGAAGCTGATGCTTCTCAGCACGCAGTGGGAGGGGTGTTGTCACAAAGGGTTCGAGACACAGGGCGGTTGCATCCGGTGGCATATTTCTCAAAGACTCTGCTACCCGCAGAGAAGAACAACACTATAGGAGAGCGGGAGCTACTGGTAATTAAATTAGCCCTACAGGAATGGAGACATTTTCTTTTGGGTACTCCACACACCATCACCATTTATTCAGACCACAGAAACCTACAGTTCTTCCGATCAGCTTGAGCCCTAACACCCCGACAAATGAGATGGGTCTCATTTTTTAGTTAGTACGATTTTGTTATTACTTATCATCCCGGGCCACAACATGGGAAAGCTGATGCACTATCTAGATATGGTCTAGAAAAAACAACTACTCCAGATATCCATCCTCCTATCATACCGAGCAATAAATTCATTGGAGTTGGGGACCTTAGGGATGTCCAACCGTCGATATTCCTGGAAAAGTTAATAGTCTTGTTCTGAAATTCCTGCAGCTCAATGGGAAAGAGATCCTGTAAACCATGTTAAAGAGGGGTTATACTACCATGAAAACAAGTTGTATATACCCACTTCTGCATTACAGGTCCAAATAATAAAATGGTGCCACAATAGTTCCCTTGCAGGGCATCCCGGAGGAGAAAAGACTGTGCAGACCTGTCAGAGATGGTTTTGGTGGGAGGGGATGACTTAAGACGTAACCACCTTTGTTAACTCCTGTCTGGTCTGTGCTAGACAAAAATATTTGCATTGTGCCCCTGCTGGATTGCTAAGAACTACACCTGTTCCACCCTTATCTTGGCATTCCATTAGTATGGATTTTATCACAGATCTTTCCCGTAGTCAGGGGTACAAAACAATATTTGTGGTAGTAGACATGCTCACCAAACTGGCCCATTTTATCGCTCTAAAAAAAGATTCCCTCCTGTAGAGAGCTAGTGTATGTATTCCTAGAACAAATACTTCGCTTACATGGACTCCCTTCCATCATTATATCAGATAGAGAGGTGCAATTTGTGTCCACATTTTGGCAAGGAATATGCACTGCCCTTGGAATTGACCATAGATTATCCACAGACAGACTGATGGCCAGACTGAAAGAACTAACCAAACCGTCAAACAATTTTTACGATGTTTATTAACCACCATTACCAGCGACTGGGTAAATGCCATTTCACTAGCTGAGTTTGCTTATAACAACACAATCTTCTACTGGAATCTCTCCTTTTTATTTCTCTCACGTACACCATCCCAGAATTCTCCCCTTCTCTCTGCCCTCTATTGTGGAGAATATCCCCACAGGTAAAGCTCACCATGAATCTCTTTTGTCCACATGGGAGACTGCCAAAAAGGAGTTACAACGAGCCAAAGAAGCGATGAAACAGCAGGCAGACAAACACCGTCGCCCTGAGCCTACCTATGAGATAAGAGAGAAGGTGTGGTTGTCTACTAGAAACCTATGATTAGAAGACCCAAGAAAGTTACAGTCCCGATTTATAGGTCCTTATCTAGTACAAAAGGTGTTAACTAGTTACATTAAAATTACAACTGCCCCCCCGAAATGCGCATACATCTGGTGTTTCACAGTTCATTACTGAAGAAATATAACCCCTCCTTCGAACCAGAAGAACCCCCTCCACCTGTTATAGCGGAAGGGGAGAAGGAGTATGAGGAAAAACGCATCCTAGACTCCCGAAGGTACAGGGGTAAATTACAGTATCTCATAGACTGGGTGGGATATTCCCCAGAAGATAGATCCTGGGAGCCAGCTGAGAACGTTCATGCCCCTGTTTTGGTACGCAGATTCCATGCACTCCATCCTTCAAAACCCCACCCCTTAAGTAGACCTTTGGGTGGGAGAACTGTCAGGACTCAGGCCTCTTGGACTGTATCTTGGGACCGGGGACAAGATTGTGGTGGTGCATGCCGATTCTGAGACGGACTGATCTTTTCAGACGAACCCTTACTACGCGAGGTGTTAGCAAACACTGTGTATCTCTTCTGACACGCCCCCTGTGTTTATAGTGACGTGTCCGTAACAAACCATTGCATGATTCTGTGACTTCGCCCCTTTTTTTGTCAAGACGCCGAAAGACCTGTTACTTTGTTACTTGATCCTCGACAACATTTTGTACCCTGACCGTGTCTTTGGCGTGGACTCTTCCTTCACTGCATCTTTGCGACTTCTTTTCAGAAGCCGACGCTCGTGTCCTTGAATTCCTCCATTCCCCGCGCTCCTGTCTGTCAATGAGCCCGGCAAGCGCATATTTTGTACAGGGACATTTCACTCCGCCCTCTTGCCCTTCAGCACATACCCCGCCTATGCTGCTGGACTCTTACCGCGTGAGCCATCACTTCTCCTACACTCCAGGGCTTGTCGCTTCAACGATTGCGGAACACTCTGCTTCAGAGCGTGTGGTTGTTCAATTACAGTCCGAACACACGTTTCCCAGGTGCTCCGTTTACACAGCTGTGAACGAGATTTCCCTCATTTTCTCGCAGTTTCTTGACACTCTTCTCAGCCATTTTTGAGAACACTGATAACTCTGTTCCTAATTGGTTGTCACAGACTGAAGGACCCTCTTTTTCTTTTTTTGCTTTGCCTCTATACATTTTGGAGCAGCCGCCTATTTGTTTAAAGACGGACAATCTTTCATTTCTACTACTGCCATAGTGTGGCACAAGACTCCTGCACCCTCAAGGGGAGTGACTGTAACTCCTCTTTCTCGTCCACGAGAAGACCATTTTGGAACTCGTTGGCTGGTGAGTGGATTTCTATTTTCTTGGAGTTGACATGCAGTACCACAATATCAAGGGATATTATTAATTTTAGATTTAAGGATAACAGGTCTTCTTATTTCCTTGCAGCTCTCTATGTGTCCTGTCGTACTCCAAGAACGTTGCCAGTCCCTCAAATTGGGGAAGAGTGGTGGTCACTCTTTTAATCAATCCTCCTACTTTTCGGAGGAAGTTATCTGTGGCGGAGTCTCTCCATTTAACCGCCAGATGCTCTTTTCGGGGAGTTTGGGGAGTGCATCTTCACTCCTGTGGAATCTATCGTGACACAGGCTCATTCAAGAGACATGTGGGCAGACACAATTTGCAAATGTTTCTCAAACACTGATGAGAAAGATTAGAGAGGGATATGAAATACAACGTGAAAAGTGTCAGGTGTTTATTGAGCCTAAATTGTCAACTAATGATGTGTTAAAGCCAACAGGAACAAGGTCATGCAGATCTCCAAAACAGGTTATTTTTGAGGAATGCTACATCCTGTTGCAGCATGTGATTACACCATAGATAAGAGACCAGCCAGTATCTTAAGATAAACTGTCATACTGCAATATATTTGCATTCATCAGTAGCAGTCCCTGCTTCCTGTGTGACAAACCTTTGGTAGATTTTTGTTTGACAAGGCATATATGTTAACCTCTGGTGCCTGAGGATGAAAAGTTAATTTCCTCCACAACACCGCCCTAGTGTGGAGGGTGTGAATGTTTCTTCTTCCCACTTAAGGGAATCCAGTTTTATATTTACAGGATGGGCTGTTGGGGAAGAGCTGTACCGGCAGCCCGAGTCAGCACACCCGACCCCCTGACTAGCCGTTCGGTCTTTCACTTTTTTCTGTGTTTGGTGCTCAGGGATACAGGCAAGCTCCCTGGACACTGATGACCAAGGGTGAGGTATCATTAGAAAGGGGAGATTTTCCCCTTTCCACTGCTACATCTCCTAAGTAGATACCTGTTTAGGGATCGCTGCTCCAGAAAACCCACTATTATCAAGAAATAAAGTGGAGTGAAGGCCGGCCCAAACTGGCAGCAGACTATACCACTAGCCCTAAATGGCTTATAATATTCCTACCCCAGTTAGGGGAAAATGATCATATCTACCCCAAATCTACCCTTCCAGGGATGGGGGTGAAGAAGGAGATGCAGAAAGCCCACTAGACATCAAGGACTGATTTATTTGTAGGTAAAAGAATGGAGTAGGGCTGGGCCTTCCTGACAATAGGTTGCATCCCCCACCTCTAGTCCCAAGACCTTCTATGTTTCGACCCTCTGGGGTGGGGGGGGAGAAGGGCAGAGAGCTAACTAGGCACCAAGTGCCGATTTATTTTTAGATAAAAGAATGGGGTGAGGGCCGTCATGCCCTATCATCATGCCCTACCCCTAAAGCTCACTCTTTCTGCAAACCTGATGCATACAGACGGAATACTGCAGACATTCCAATGACAAGCAAAAGGAAATCTGGATAAACAGGCCCTACCCCTAAAGCCCACTCTTTTTGCAAACCTGATGCATATAGCCGGAATACTGCAGCCATTCCAATGGCAGGCATAAGGAAATTTGGATTCTTTTGGATGTAGGTTTGACATGGTCCAGTAGAGAGGTCTTTAACTCCTTCCTTCTGCTTCCGCCAGGTGATAGAAAGAATGTCTGGTACTAGGGGTGGGGCAGGCAGTGCAGTACCAGTATGGTCAAACCCTGCATCCCATTTTGTTTCCCACATTTTTCCCTTACGATCTGGTGGGCTTTCTGACACCCCTAGTAAACATCCCAATCAGCCCACCTAATGGGCTGAAAGACCACCGGACTACCTGTGCAAAAAAGAGAGAAAGAAATGGTGTGGGGTCCTGTGCCATCTTGCTATCGGGCCCCAAACCCTGAGCACCAGCAAGTACTTCTGCCCTTATGGGGAGGCAGAATGGGGGTTTACCTCCACAGACAGCCTATATTTCATATCTACCCCATAGAAATCCCAATTTTCTCTCGCTTACCATGGTGAATGGCTGCACTATTTGGGCTCTGGTTTACCTGGAAACCAGGAATCCTACCAACCCTGGGAATTTCAGAAACTTAAAGTCCAAGGGAATCCAGGGTAGTGTGTCTTGTGTAGATACCTGCATGTTTTCTTACCCAAACTGCTCTGTGAATGTCAAACATTGGGCTAGTATGACTATTTTCCCATATTTCTGCAAAAGAAAACGCAGGTACTTCGAGCGAGTGGCCAAAGTTATCGACCCTGCGTTCCCACACTTCTCTCAACTGAAAAACTGTATCCCTTATGAGGGTGGACCCAACGCATGTAATGGGACTGGACCAAAACTTTAACCATGTGAAGACCTCACTGATGTCACATGGTCTACGTTTTGACCGGTTCCTATTGCCGGTATAGGCCCACCCACACATGTGGGGTATCAGATTTATCTGGAGAAGTGTGAAAACACTTGGTGGTAGGAATTATGAGGATCTCTACACCTTCCTGAACTTTCAATCATAGAAATCTGTGAAAAATCTATGATCTTAGCCAAAGTTGGTAGTTTGCAGAGCATTCTGAGTAAGAAAGCATAGTGGAATCCTCACAAACAACCCAATCTTGGGAGTCCATTTTTCAGAACTGTCTGGGGTTGGTAGGTTTCTCTGGGCACCGGCTGGGTCCAAATACTGCAGCAAGCCACATGGCCCGAATGGGTGAATTTAAAAGGAAAAATCTTGATGCTTCCTTGTTGTTTTTTTAGCCCTTTCTTGTCACGGGCAATATGCATACCCTCACATGTCGGGTACTGCATTTTTTTGGGAGGAGCGTGAGAACACAGAATAGGAGAACATCTGTTATTACAAATTTAATTTCTCTATATTTTTGTCTTTCACATGTAAGCATGCGTGCATGTAATACATCTTGCAAAATGCCCTCTGAATCACATGGTATTATAGGCAACCTGAAATTCAGAGTTGCTCAAATAACCACTATACTTAAACTCATTATCAGGGCACATTTAAAAAATGCATAGGTTTTCTTCTAACCATTTTTTCATTCATTCAATTTCACCGAATGAACGGATGCATTGTTGCAGTCTAGCAGTTAAGTGGTTAGAGGTGAACAAAAGATACTTTAAATATTGATTTATTCCATGTTCTTTCTTCCCTGATTGTGGTATCTGCCAACAATTCAGCTTGCATGTTGTTAAAGGTTTACCATTTAAAAAAACATCAATATTAGAAATGTGTTATGCAATTAATGGCAAACAATAACTACTGATTAAAATACAAGTTTGAAGGTTACAGGACGTGAACTATAGACTTATTCACAGACCTATTAACAGAATCAGAGCACTTTCGCACTGGTTAGTAGTGGTAAGGTGTACAGAGTCCTAAGGTCAACAAAAACGAATTCCGGCATAGAATTTGGGGGAAAACCACCCTAAGGCTGTCAGATCTAACTCCTACATACTCCACATTCTATTAAGTCATACAGGCTGGTCGAAAATGGCCTTCTCAACAGAGAGTGAGGCTGTTAACTGCTTAGCTGCCAGCAGTCATAACTGTGTTATGAAGGAGCTTTTGAGACCGGCTAAATGAGTAAACATTCTTAAATGGATCACTAGGTCCAAAGGGAGAGATGAGTGCTAAAACACCTCTTCTCATATTTGTTGCATTTTTCCAAAAGTTATATATTTTTAAGTCATACCCACCAAGTATGTAGTATAGTATGGCGTTCCAACATGCTGTAAGAATAACGAAATTGCTGATTATTTTACAGTGACCCGTGAAGAAGGACTCTTCTTCCCAAAATGCATTGAGCACGAATAACATCTCCTCAAAAGAAGGACTGTTTTCTTTGTTAAACAAGTACAAAATCTGTACTGTCATTCTTTAAATGTTGTCAAACAATATTATATGGATTCAGTTTATTTTTGTTTTCATAAAAAAATAATTTTGAAAAAGGGGCATATTATCCATTGTAATAAACAATAAGTGTAAAGGCTTTTTTACACATTTCAATTGTGAGATATTGTTGTTAATTGTTTTGTTCAGGAATGCTGAACTGACTTTTCAGCTGTGCGGCCAGGTTTCAAGTGACAGAGTACACTTGCCATATTAATTATCATGTTACGAGGGCGGCAGCCTCATTCCTGTCCAGCGCGCTAAACTTTCATAAACGCAGTAAAAATTAGACAAGCTAGCTACAGGTTCTACTACACAATAGTTGATTCATTATCATATACAAAGGGTGTGCGCAACACACTTCACTTACAGTAAACCTTTTGCCAGGCCTGAAATTCCCTTTTTAGTACATATAAGTCACTCCTAAGGTAGTCCTTAAGCAGCCCATAGGGTAGGGTGCATTGTATCTAAGCGGTACAGTGTGTTTTTAAGTTTTACATGTCCTGGTAGTGAAAAACTCCCAAATTCGTTTTTCAATAACTTTTGTTTGGGAACAGGTAGAAATAGCATGTTTGGAGACTATAAAATTGTAATTTAAAATCCTCTGTAATGGTAAAGTTGGATTTTAAGGCGCAATTCTGAAAATGCCACTTCTAGAAAGTTTATGAGTTTTGAGTAGCGGATGCACACCTTCCCTTGTCTTCTTATTTTAATTGTTGCTGAAACTGCCAATGTATCTGCGTGCAAGCAGTACTGTGAATCGTCCCATCACAGTGTTTAATCAAGATGCAGGAAAACGAGGTACCGCTATTGAGCGAACCCAACTGCTGCACAGCTTAAAGGAGAAAATTCTCAGACCAACTTTTCAGTACGCTGAATGTTCACACTAAACCAAGTGATCCAAATTAAACCAACAATTAGTCATGTTCATCCATAATCTGTGTATTTGTTTGCAATCAATCAGGAGACAAATAGATTCCACTGGATACTTTATTCGCATTTTCAAAACGCTTTCAGTAGCCAATCCAAGCTTAACATGAGCGTGTGCAATCAGTCATTTTTCATAATCAGACTTTAAATGTCACCCAATGCCTTTCGAACCTCTCTGGTTCTTCGTCAGGGGTCGCTGTAAAACATTAAAAAGATGCGCTTAGCTGACCACTCTAAAATATAACCAACCCGATACTTAAAGGAATTCGTTCTCCTCTAAATCGGGTAGTCACATGAGCACATTCAGCACACCTGTGGGAGTGGTTTAAAAGTGGGGAGGGAGCGAGTCTTGAGTTTGATCTGCTTTGGAGCACGGGAGTAGACGTGAAAAGATCGTAACGTCCGTTCAGGCTTTTACAAGGTAAATAGGGGTCAAGTTGATTTCGCTGATAGATTAGGGCCTCTAGTTCAGTTGCGAAAGGGCAAGGGAGAGTTCATGGGGTATTACAGTTCTTTGGGTACGAATTAGATGTAGGATTCACTATTATATTTTGTATAATTTTGTTTTTTTGATAGGTTTCACATTGTTCAGTTGGCGGGAGTACAGCGAGGGTGGTGTAGGGAGGTGATTTGTTTGGGGTATGGTTCCTAGTTTCCTTTAAGTATCGGGTTGGTTATATTTTAGAGTGGTCAGCTAAGCGCATCTTTTTAATGTTTTACAGCGACCCCTGACGAAGAACCAGAGAGGTTCGAAATGCATTGGGTGACATTCAAAGTCTGATAATGAAAAATGACTGATTGCACACGCTCATGTTAAGCTTGGATTGGCTACTGAAAGCGTTTTGAAAATGCGAATAAAGTATCCAGTGGTATCTATTTGTCTCCTGATTGATTGCAAACAAATACACAGATTATGGATGAACATGACTAATTGTTGGTTTAATTTGGATCACTTGGTTTAGTGTGAACATTCAGCGTACTGAAAAGTTGGTCTGAGAATTTTCTCCTTTAAACTGTGCAGCAATTGGGTCCGCTCAATAGCGGTACCTCGTTTTCCTGCATCTTGATTAAACACTGTGATGGGACGATTCACAGTACTGCTTGCACGCAGATACATTGGCAGTTTCAGCAACAATTAAAATAAGAAGACAAGGGAAGGTGTGCATCCGCTACTCAAAACTCATATGCTTGTGCAATTTATCGTCCAACAAGCGTTTGCACCCCACAGGTTTCAGAGAATGAAAAGAAAAATTGAATCACGACAATGAGCATCACTCTGGAGACAATGGAATGTCTATAACAATCAGAGATAACTGGATAAATAATACAGGATTTTTTCTTGGACTGGAAAGGATGGTGGACTCGATCACTCTATGATTATTATTATTTTTTGGGACAATTATAAATGATTATATTATTGTTCTTATTATTTTTTAGGCAATGTTATGTTGTATAAGCACGTTTTTTTTAATACACTTCACATTTAGGCTTAACACTGTTGAAAGCATGTAGAGTCATTTAGTTTGCTGTTTCACGATTATTGGTGGACCAAGTTTGGTCAATGTACAGCAGGGGCAAAGCATTGTGGGTTATGTAGTAATGTTTGTTTTCGCATAGAATTCGTTCTCCTCTAAATCGGGTAGTCACATGAGCACATTCAGCACACCTGTGGGAGTGATTTAAAAGTGGGGAGGGAGCGAGTCTTGAGTTTGATCTGCTTTGGAGCACGGGAGTAGACATGAAAAGATCGTAACGTCCGTTCAGGCTTTTACAAGGTAAATAGGGGTCAAGTTGATTTCGCTGATAGATTAGGGCCTCTAGTTCAGTTGCGAAAGGGCAAGGGAGAGTTCATGGGGTATTACAGTTCTTTGGGTACGAATTAGATGTAGGATTCACTATTATATTTTGTATAATTTTGTTTTTCGGTAGGTTTCACATTGTTCAGTTGGCGGGATTACAGCAAGGGTGGTGTAGGGAGGTGATTTGTTTGGGGTATGGTTCCTAGTTTCCTTTAAGTATCGGGTTGGTTATATTTTAGAGTGGTCAGCTAAGCGCATCTTTTTAATGTTTTACAGCGACCCCTGACGAAGAACCAGAGAGGTTCGAAATGCATTGGGTGACATTTAAAGTCTGATAATGAAAAATGACTGATTGCACACGCTCATGTTAAGCTTGGATTGGCTACTGAAAGCGTTTTGAAAATGCGAATAAAGTATCCAGTGGTATCTATTTGTCTCCTGATTGATTGCAAACAAATACACAGATTATGGATGAACATGACTAATTGTTGGTTTAATTTGGATCACTTGGTTTAGTGTGAACATTCAGCGTACTGAAAAGTTGGTCTGAGAATTTTCTCCTTTAAGCTGTGCAGCAGTTGGGTCCGCTCAATAGCGGTACCTCGTTTTCCTACTTCTAGAAAGTTGGCATGTTCTTGTTCCAACCATTTGGTGCCTGCAGCCTATATCCTGGGTAACATGATTAGGTAGTGTTGGCAGCTGGACTTTGTGTAGTCCTCCCAGACAGAGACACAAAGGGGAACTAGGTGTTGGTACGATGGCCTCCCTTCCTGGACTAGAGGGGCGGAGTTGTTCACAGCCCTACTTACATGTCAAAGGAGCTGCCTCAGTGCACTCACAAAGGATGTGATATTAGCCATTTGTCACCCTAGACATCCTGAGACCAGGGCAGGTAGGAAGGAAACTCCAGAACCATCTGTGGGGGGAAAGATCCAGCAGTTTCTTCCACTTCAAAGCTGGCACTGGGAATAAAAATAGGACCCTCAGACCCACTCTTCAGTGCACTTCTGAACCTGCAGATACAGAAGAAGGACTTCTCTGCAGCCAGATGACTGCCTGCTGCTTGAGGCCTGCCCTGCTCTCTGAGAAGGAAGACTAGACCTGCTCCCTTCATCCCAGGTAGAGTGACTCCAAGGATCAGCTGGCTGACCTCCTGTTCTGAGCTGCAGAGACACAAGCTCCAGAGGTCTTCAAACAACTGCTCAACTGACTTGTTGCCACTGAACATGCCTGGACTTGCCTGAGCCCTGCTGGAGTGTGTCCCTGATCCCCAACAGGCACATCGCCAGGTCGGGCCCTTAGTTGGCTTCAGAGTGCATTCCCTGAGGAAAAAGGAGAAAAACAGAAGTTCTGAGCTCTTCCTGACCGCGAACAGGCTTGTTTACACCGAGATCTTGCCGCTCACACCAATCGCCAATGCGAAGCTCCGGAGAGCCAGACGCTTGGCACTACAGTGACCGCCTGCGATGACCGGCAATGCAAGGTCTGCAATTCTTGTTACAGCATCAACAGCCTGCAGTGACTGCCAATGCGAAGCTTCAGCAACGATCGTCCACAATGCCCAACAGGAGCTCCGCACTACAGCGATGACCATCCGCAATGCCCAGCCTACTCTTCACACCACAGAGATCACTATTTGCGATGCTTTTCCTGTTCCTCGAGACCGCCTCCATCGCAAACTGGACTCTGAGCCGGACTTTGAGAAGGTAACTTTTTCAGCTGAACTAACCTGTATCCAGCCAGGGCTCCATCATTGTGGATGCGGCAAATTGTGCCTTACCCCCGGGTCTGGCACAACCGGATAACTGAGAGCGGCGCTTTGTGCTCTTAGGCGCAGAATTTATCTAAAATCTTTTAAATTGCATATCTCTGATTCTACTAATTGGATGTTGTCTTCAACTGTGGATACTAGATTGCAGGGATTCTACATAATCACTTAAAAATTAAACATAGAAGTGCAGCTAGGGCAACTAAACTCCCTTCTTTTCTATGGTCATGTGCAGCCCTAACATGATAAACTGATGAGCAGGATTTTAAAAACTCTAGATATTGCTATGTTTTGTAACATAGCAAACAAGTGAAAAAGGATTAATCAGTAGGATGAGTTAAATGAGTGATGGGTGAGAAGGATATAAAACGATCCCGAGCCACACGGTCCAATTCATATAAAGAGCGATGGTAAAAAATGCGGCACGCTGCAAGTCTGCTTTTTCTTTTTTTTTTTTACACATGTTTTCAATTAAATGATTAAAAGAAGAAACACGGTTCTCAGGACGGCGCAATTGCTTTTGCCAGACAGGAAAATATCGGTTTCAATATACTAGAAACAATTTAAAGAGATTTTATTCTCGTAAACAATTTTCTCATGCAAACTGCACAATAAATGAAACTGTACAGTTTGTGAAATGACAAATGCAGAGATTCAAATTCCAAAGCACGTTGCATGACAGATGTAATAAAATGTAAATCATGGCCATTTAACAACCCGTTTGCTTTCTTGGCTGAACACAGGTGAAACTATCACGAATGTGTTCTACCCTCATGATGAAGTGCTTTAATTGCTTTCATTTTTCTTACACTTAGAATATATCATTGTTTTTACAGGTGCAATAGCTTTCCATTTTTCCAGACACAAGTCTGAACTTTAATTATATAAATAAGGTTCACAGAAACATTTCTTATATACTGTTTTGACAATGAATAATTTATCCATCTAGGTTTAACAAAACCATAAGATTACAATGAAAATACATTTACAACGTTCTCCACTGAATTAATTGTTTCTACCTTTCTGGGAATTGGTATGCTAGACAATTTGCAGTACACTGTTATTGTTGGTCGCTTACCTTAATAGGCATTAGCTCCAAAAATGAAAGAAAACAATTTGTATGGAAATAAATCTGTAAATCAGAGCAGAAAGTAACTCAGTTGAAACCCCATTTTGTTTGCGCCCGAACATTAACACAATTTGTAATCGACTTGCAAATATTATAAACCTCTTTGTTCACAGGGAGGTTTTGTATGTACAATACGTTATGCTTCTTTGACCAATGCTAAGAATAAAGGATCTTTCACATTGAATCTTGTCCCCATACGAAAGCGATGGCACTAAGATGTTGGTAAATAAATAATATCACAGAAAGTAACACAACCTGTGAAAACCTATTGATGTTGTACTCAAGTGGTCTACAGCTTGATATTTACACAGTCAAAGCCACCTGGAAGCTAAAGGTTGCTATTGATCCTGCTATCTTGCTATTGTACACACTAGAAAGACAAATCCAGCGTAGTTTACAACTCATCTATTTCAAATATTGCATTTTGAACACGAGTGCAGAACCAGAATAGATAATGGCACATTTTGTGGACTCAATATCATACAAATGATTGGATATTGAGAAAGTGTACCTACAATCATTTTTATCTCAACCCAACTACATCATGGAATGTTAGTCATCAAGGTATGCACAGTAAATAACATCTTAAGTTGCAATCAACTATGAGCCAGCATCACATTGAAGGCATCTTTAAACATTCAAGCATTGGGTACTGGCATAATCTACACAACCATTCACGCGTACACACACACACACATTATTATTATTACATTGCTTCCAAGTTAGTGCATTTTCCTGCACAAGAAAGGTATCAAAATTCTGCTACTAAAAGATGACAGTGCTTACACGAGAATTAAGTACAAGATAGCTTGCAAATACAAGACACTGACAAAAGTAAGGTTTTTTGAGTTGCCAGAAGTGTTTCTGCTTCTTTCAGCAGAAGGACGTTTCATTTTAGTAAACACTATCACCTGTGAGCAAGACGGTAAAAAACATCAAGTACAGTAACGCTGACAAGCTACTCTACATTTCATATTAGCCCTGCAGTGTACAATATCTGATTACTAACTTTGTATTAGTCTAACATAATTCATGTCACCTTCAGAATAATCTTCCATTTTTGACAATGGCCCCCATTTTTAAAAAATATAAATCGTGTCTACATTAAATCCAGCTTAAAATGTAGTTTGGATGCATGTGAAATACAACAAACGTGTGAAACATGTCAGTCCAAATGGTATATCTGTATACCAAATGCAAAATTACATTAAAAAAGGTAGCAAGTAAAAAGAACATCAGACAACACAAATCAAACATACTCTTCCAATATTTTCCTTTCATAATGTGCAAAGTAATAAAAGGCAAAACGATTAAAAGCAAATTGACTGTTACCGCCATTTTGTCTTGCTTAGTGCTTCATGACCTTGTAAAGTGTCAAAAGAAACCATGCAGACCTTTGGTATAAATGTCACAAAAACAATCAAGCAGAGAATTAAAAATTCAACTCCTGTTTTCCTTTAAAACAATAATAACTAATTACAAAGGAAATAATCCACAGTATACACAAAATTTACAGAACATAACTAGCAAATCATTTGTTTAAGATCTGATGAATAAGTCTTTTCAGGCCGACGAAGAAAAGTTACTCTTTTCCTACCTTCGTAATGTTAAATATTGAAATGTAAATTTAGTGCTGCTTTCTTCAACAAAATCTACTTTTAACAATGACTCTTTCTTGGCGGAGACTTGTCTTTTCTCAATTCTCTGTTAGTAAGTCCATTCCTAAGAACTGATGAAATTTGTATGTTCTAATCAACTCCCAGAAGACTGTGACTGGGAAGATGGGGAACCCATTGTGATCTGCGAAAGGACTGGTTCTGTGCTCTGGTCTGCCAGCTGAGTGAGAACTGACGTCGCTACTGCTTCTGCCATTAAAGTCGAACTGACTCCATTTGAAGTGCTGACAGAACTGTGCTGAATAGCTTCTGTAAGTGGGCTGCTGGGCATGGAAATATCTTCTGAACTGTCATCCTTTTCAGAAGCTGAAAAATACAATACCAATTGATCTGTTACAGGGAATATACCAGAGTTCTCTTTGATAACACTTAACTGCCGGAAACCAATCCTTGTCTTTTGCCACCGGCATTTCCTAAATGGTTATTTAGTTCATGAAACCAAAATCTACCACCCTGTTTCTAAATTCATGTACAGTAAATTTACTTTAAAAAGTGAAGATGATTCAGTTGGCAAGGCATCATGCTGTAAGTTATCTGATGTTTGTTTCTGAGAATTACCTGCACAGCCTCTGGTGTGCAGGAAATAAGATGATAAAACAATACAACTGCCAGAAAAGGTGGTAGGAAAGTAAAGTGTATAAGTGTGTGCAAAAAGTTAATGAGCTTTGATTGCAATATTTCTAGTGGATAAACTATCTCCCTCCAGACTTAACACCTCCAGAATATCCCTCCAGGCGCCAGACTTATCTGAAAAACCTCACCTCCTCCCCCCCAGCAATAGCTTTTGAGTGTTGCCAGGCGGCTTCAGTAACAACTCAGCTCATCACATGAGCAGAAAAGGAAGGGTCTTAGGCACCAACTAGCGTGCTGGCATTAGTTTCTGGTACTTTTTCCGAGCCCCACGGAAGCATCCAGTAAAAACCAAGATAGCATCGATAGCAGCAAAAAATATAAAATGTTTACAAATCTGGGTATCTTATGCATAGAAGTAAAGTATTGGCGAGGGGAGAGGAGGGCACTGAGGAATCTGTGGGAAGATTACGTATACACCAGAAACACTAGAAATATTTGTTGGTAAGTTACTTTTTCTTCTCATACATCTTTCCACAGATTCCCCTCCTTATGAATGAGTCCCAAAGAAGAACTCATCACTGTGTGTCTGAGCTGTGAGAAAGTAATGCTTGTCAAAAGTATGCAGGAACGCCCAAATGACAAAACAAGATGTCAGCCACCGGATTTGGAGTCCTGTGGAAGCAGCTGTGGCCCTAGTGGTGTGGTAACGAATGACCTCTGCAGAATCTTTTTTGGGTACGTCATACCAGACCTTGACCCAGATGCTGACCAAATGAGAACTGGTGTGCTTGGTCATCTACTAGTCCTTTATTACTGCTGCGAAGTCTACATATAGCTGATCAACCACTCTATCAAATGAGTGCAATTGATATAACAGTACACATCACATATGGGATCCAGCCTATATAACCACTCCTCTTCTTTAGTGAGATGAGAAGGAGGAAAGAAGGATGGAAGAGAAACATGCAGGCCCACAAGAAAGATAGACACCACTTTGGGTAGGAAGGATGGGTAGGTACGAATGACCAACTTATGCTGATATAAATATGTGAAAGGTGGATAAACTAAGTGAGCTTAAGTTCCCTGATGCTACGATTTGAAGTTACTGCTAGCAACACTAATGTCTTCAAAGGGAGAAGAACTTTGCATTGGTTAGAATGTGGATGCCTCCAGTCATACCACCCTGAATGTGAACAATTTTGTCTGATCTTGGAAGCTCGCTGATTTGGACCTGGTTAGTACTTGAATGGGAGAACCCACACTGAAATCACACTGAGTGCCCTGAGGCCATATCATCAACTCTATAAAATATTTGAAGCTTATGGTACGGACGTACATCAGAAAGTACTGAGTAACCAAGACTAATCTATACAGGCACGAAAAATCATCGAAAATGCACTAGACCTGCAGGTCTAGTAACCTACAAAATCTCCTGGACCAAACTTAAATGCACTTGACCTCTAATGGTGAGCAAATGTGACATGTTAACAAGATTTAAAAGCATTTTTATTGCTCATTTACTTTGTGAGCAATAAAGATGCCTTTAAATCTTGCTATCTTGTCACATTTCCCCTGTTTTCAGAGGCAGAGGTCAAGTGTCAGTTTATATTCCTACTCGCCAGTAAGGGCGAGTAGGACCTAAAATAGCTCGTCCTGAATTAATCTGACTCGCAAATGCGAGCGGTCGAGTGAATTTTTCGAGCCCAAATAGCTTAGTTTCTGTATAGGAATAAGAGTTATCCCTACTTACTCCATATCAAAAACTGCGTATCACATGGCTAATTCATGGGTTCATCACAATACCAGTAAATGTTTGAAGGTTGTACATTAAAGAAAACAATGAAGAGGTACAATGAGCGGGGGAGTGTCTCTGCATTGGTACTTGGGCCTCCCACACGAGTGAGGCACCGTTTTTATCGGGAGAACCGGGGGAACTCTGGGTGGTAGGAAATTTGCGTCAGCCCGGTGATGCCACAACTTTCCCACACAAAAATGTGTGAAAAAGGTGATTTTTTTCAGCTAAATTTGTTTGAGGTTTGCAGGGCATTCTGGGTAAGAAAACGTTGGGGGATCCACGCAAGCCATACCTCCCTGGAATCCCCCGGGTGTCTAGTTTTCAGAAATGTGTGGGTTTGGTAGGTTCCCCTAGGTGGCCGCCGAGCACCGAGCCAAAAACCCAGGTGACCCCCCCTTGCAAAACTAGGTCGTTTTGAGGTAGGCAATTTTCATGTCGCCTCAATACGTTTTGGGCCCGTGCCTGTCGCGGGTACTTGGGCCTCCCACACGAGTGAGGCACCGTTTTTATCGGGAGACCCGGGGGAACGCTGGGTGGTAGGAAAATTGTGTCAGCCTGGTGATGCCACAACTTTCCCACACGAAAATGTGTGAAAAAGGTGATTTTTTCAGCTAAATGTGAGGTTTGTAGGGCATTCTGGGTAAGGAAACGTTGGGGCATCCACGCAATCCATACCTCTCTGGAATCCCCCGGGTGTCTAGTTTTCAGAAATGTGTGGATTTGGTAGGTTTCCCTAGATGGCCACCAAGCCCGGGGCCAAATACTCATGGGACCCCCTTTGCAAAACCAGGTTGTTTTGTGATAGGTAATTTTGATGTCTCCTCAATCAGTTTTGGGCCCTTGCCTGATGCGGGCACTAGGCCTATCCACGCAAGTGAGGTACCATTTTTCTCTGAAGACTTTGGGGAATGCAGGGTGGGTGGAATTTTGTGGACCTACGCAGATTCCAGAACTTTCCACCACAGAAATGTGAGGAAAATGTGTTATTTTAGACACATTTTTAGGTTTGCAATGGATTCTGGGTAACAGAACCTGGTGAGAGCCAGTGAAGTCACCCCATCCAGGATTACCCTCGGTGTCTAGATTTAAAAAATGTACAGGTTTGCCTACGTGCCAACTGCGCTAGGGCCCAAAATCCACAGGTATGCACATTGCTAAAAAAGATTCGGAGCCCAGTGGGCTTTCTGCCACCCTGGGGGGGAAATCGGGGAAGGGGGTTTCATCCTGATATGCCCCTAAAGGGGCAGAAAGACTGTGGCTATTTTTTGTGGGGGTGGGGGCATTGGTATGACCATTTTGGGCAGCCCCCACCCCCACGCATAAAAAAAGCCTGCGTACTCGCTGGCACCTAGTGGGGTTTCTGCCCCCCCAAGGGGCAGATCAGGGGCCACTGCCACCATCTGCCCTCCCGGGGGGGGGGCAGAAAGACTGGAATTTCTCTGGGGGTGGGGTGGGGTATTGTCATGCCCATTTTGGGGAGCCCCTACCCCTACCCTAATAAAACAAAAAAATCCATGGTTTCTAGTGGGCATTCTGCACCCGAGGGGGGTCCAGATTGGGGGCTACAGCTCCCATCTGCCTCCTGGGGGGCAGAAAGACTGCCATTTTTGTGGGGGGGGGAGGGTGGGGGCATTGGGGTGCCTGTTTCAGGCCGCCCACACCCTACAAACAATTGCGCAAAAAAAATCCCTGGTGTTTAGTGGGCTTTCTGTCCCCCCCGAAGGGGCAGATTAGGGGCCAATGCCCCATCTGCCCCCCGGGGGGGCAGAAAGACTGTAATAATTGGGGGGTGGGGTAGGGGCATGGGCCTGCCCGTTTTGGGCAGCCCCCACCCCTATTTATATATTTTTTTTAATTCCCTGGTGTCTAGTGGTCTTTTTGTCCCCCCCGGGGGGGGTGGGGGGGGGCAGAAAGGCTGTAATGGTGGCGGGTGGGTGGGGGCATTTGCATGCCTGTTTTGGGCAGCCCCCACCCTAAAAAAAATGAAAACACATCCCTGGTGTATAGTGGGCTTTCTGCCCCCCCGAAGGGGCAGAAAAACTGTGATAATTGGGGGATGGGGTGGGGGCATGGGCCTGCCCGTTTTGGGCAGCCCCCACCCCTTTTTTAAAAGAAAAAAAATTTCCCTGGTGTCTAGTGGGCTACTGCCCCCCGGGGGGGGGCAAAAAGACTAAATTATGGCAAAATAATTTGGGGGAGTAAAGGCCCTTGCCCAAGGGGCAGCTCCCCCCTCCTTGGTGTCTAGTGGGTGGATCCCTGCTTGGGGATCGCCCTCCTGTGGCGATCCCCAAGCAGGGATCCACTGGGTACCATTGGAAAGGGGAGATTCTCCCCTTTCCAACGATACCTCTCCCGTCTTTCTACGTGCTCAGGGGGCTGAGATAGCCCTCTGAGCACGTACAAAGTGAAACTGAAATGAGCCTCTTGGCTCATTTCAGTTTCATTTTCAGTGTAATGACGTCGGCGCGACGTGCGCGCCGATCGTCATTACCCTGAAAGCAGGGGGGGTGGGCCTCGGGAGCTGGGGAAGCTCTTCCCCAGCTCCCGAGGCTATTTTGAGTAAAAGGGATTCCTCGGGGAAGGCCTCATGATGAGCTGGACTCGTCATGGGCACAGCGCGACTGTGCTCCATGGCGAGTCCAGCTCGTCATGGGCATGGGAGGGGTTAAAAGTATCCCCAAAACAAATGTTGAAAATGTAATTGTAAGTAAGAACGGTTTATTTTAGGTCAGATTTGCAAAACCATGCCATTGTTTGACAAAAGAATGTAGTGATATAGTCACTGTGAATTAAAGGACTGAATGTTGTAGATGAACAAGCTACTTACATTCAGTAACACTCTTTCTGGTAGATACACTATCCAGCTGCAGATCCCTCACCTTTAGAATAACACCAGGAGCCATTGCTCCAGTGCTATGGAAGTGGCACTGTTGGACTTCATGATATGTCTGGCGTCGCACCGGAAGGCATGGCGCAGAGTCCCACACTGACGACATTTTTGTCTTTCCCTCTTCTGTGCCCTCAGACGTGGATCAATCATGACAAACTAGAAGCAACAGTGTGCCGAACCTCATTTGAGACATTTGTTACTGATACAGGAGTCTACTCCACAGAATGGGGAGGAAGATGGATACTGAGTAATCTGTTGTTGGGTAGAGTATCCACCAAATAAGGCATTACTGAAGGTAAGTAACTTGTTTATTTGATACAGGACTATGGGAACACACTCTACGTAGGAGTCCCCCTCCTAAATAGACTACAGACAATACAAAACTCACCGGTAAGACTCATCCTTGATCTCCCAAGACGGACCCACATTACACCCCACCTCAAGAAGCTACACTGGCTCCAGATCCAAAATAGAATCCAGTTCAAGATGCTAACCCATGCATACAAAGTCCAGCACAACCATGGGACAGCATACATCAACAAAGGCATGGCCTTCCACCAACCGACCAGACACCTACGATCCACCTCCCTCTTCTTCGTAGACACTCCCCAGATATGCTGAGGCTACAGCGGAGGACGCTCCTTCTCACACCTGGCAGCCAAAGCTTGGAACAACCTTCCCCTGCACCTCAGGACCTCCTCATCGCTCCAGCGAATCTGGAAAGGACTCAAGACCTGGCTATTCGAATGCCGCTCAATCTCTATGCATAAAGCTGAAGGTTGCGCAGGTTAATGTGCAGCGCCCTCTCCTGTTGCTACAACAGAATATCATCTTAAGGAGCCAGTCTGATCAGGAGACCGATGCTTATGCTTAACAGGCCGGGATACCAAAATCTCTGTGCCTAATCTGGAGCCACAAGAATGACCTGGGTCCAGTCATTACTGAGCTTCTTGAGAGTTCTTGGCAGGAGTTGTATTTGCGGGAAGGAGTACCGGAGGCCAAAGCTCCAATCGAGACGAAGAACATTTTCGAACTGTTGCTGCCTTGGAAACATCAGCGTGCAAAATTGCAGACATTGGACATTCTTGGCGGTGGTGAAAAAATCTAGCCAAGGCTCTCCCTACTGTTGAAAGAGACCTTGCACCAACTTTGGATGGAGACTCCATTAGTGATCTGCTATGCATTGTTGGCAGAGTTCATACACCCTGGTGTTCAGAGAACCCGCCAGGTGTTGAACCACCAGGGAAATGCCCTTGCGTTTCAGTCATGGCTAGAGACGCAGCGCCTCTTGACAAAGAGCCCACCCTGACCTGTTTGTTGCAGTTCCACATGGCGGTGGTATTGTTTGTGAACACCTGCACCAAACTTCCCTTGATCGAAGAAAGAGAGGATTTCAATGCTACGTGGAAGCCCAAAGCTCCAATAGGTTGATGTGCAGCCCGGACTCGGCCAGAGACCACAGTCCTCTGATCTCCATCTCTATTGGATGGCCACCCCAGTGATGTATTTGTCACTAGTTAGTTCTGGTAGGGGAAAGAAGAGAGGTCTGCCACTGACCCAATCGCAGTTTGTCAGACACCACTGCAATTTTCAGGACCTCCTCATTGCTCCAGCTAATCAGGAAAGGACTCAAGACTTGGCTATTCGAATGAACAGGACACCTTGAGACCCTCACGGCTGATTTGCTGCACTTTATAAATCCGTGATTGATATATTGATTTTGACCTCTAGTGCAGATTCCTTACCGTAGAATTGATGCCCAAGCAATGCCTTCCAGGAGGTGAGTCTGGGAAGCTGATTCAAACCAGGAAGTCCTGCAGGGCCGAACAGGCGAAGCACCCGTCATGACAGACCTGACTGTCCAGGCAGTAGTGGTTGGTAAAGGTGTGAAGAGATGCCCAAGTTGCAGCCTGACAGATGTCCAGGACAGGCTAACACAGTGGTTGCATCCTTGGCCCTGGTGGAATGAGCAAACAAGCCCTCAGAGGGTTGCTTCTTGGCGAATGCATAGAAGATCTTTATACAGATTACTATCCATCTTGAGATGGTCTGTTTCTGCACAGCCTTCCCTTTCTTGGCTCCTACGTACCTCACTAAGAGTTGATCCTCCACCAGGAATTCTTTTGTGCAATCAAGATAGAATGACAGTGTTCTTTTTGGGTTCAGATGATAGAGTCTCTCCTCTTTTGAAGGGTGAGGCAAAGAAAGTAAGCAGTTTGACGTTCTGGCCTACATGGAAAAGAGTCACAACCTTTGGGAGGATGGAAGCACGCATCCAGAGTACCAGCTTGTCCAGATAAAAGGTGGTGTAGGAAGAGTGTACAGAAAACCTGTAATTCGCTGACCCTCCAGGGCGATCTAACGGCCACTAGAAAAGCAGTACCGACTTGGTGGACAGACACATGGCTACCAGAACAGCATCGCAATCATCAGAAGTAACGTCGAAAGCTGTCAACTGTTGCCGCTCAATCTCTATGCACAATAGTGGAAGGTTGCGCAGGTTAATGTGCAGCGCCCTCCCCTGTTGCTACAACAAAATATCCTCTTAAAGAGCCAGTCTGACCAGGGGACCGATGCTTATGCTTAACAGGCCGGGATACCAGAATCTCTGGTACACATGCATCAAGCAAAGAAATAGCGAGTCGGTATTTGCGAAAAATAAGGAATCGCAAATAAAGACTCGCTATTCCCTATGCATGATGCAGATTGTGGAAAAATACCGATTCGGTAAATATCGCTAACCGCGTTAGCGAAAAAGCACCCAAAACTCGCTATTAGCTGAAAACACTCAATTAGCGATCTCGCAAATAGCAAGATCGCTATTAGCGAGATGGCTATTAGCGAGATCGCAAATTGAGAGATCGCTAATTGCGAGAGTCGCATTGGGAACAGCCTGATGACATCAGAACCAGGAAGTAACTCTTCCCATGGTGCATTCTGTGTTCAGAGGAAGCCAGAGCAGGAAGCTGAGTGC
Source organism: Triturus cristatus (assembly GCF_964204655.1). NCBI lineage: Eukaryota > Metazoa > Chordata > Amphibia > Caudata > Salamandridae > Triturus > Triturus cristatus. The sequence continues at coordinate 847,498,858 of NC_140583.1, read as the reverse complement.
CTGTAAGGAGCTGTGCAGAGGACTATTGAGCATCCAGACCACTGCAAACCAGGGAAATGGCAAATACAGCAGCTGAGGAGGGTGCAGGTGCCAGAAAACGAAAACTGAAGTTCAGTGAGAGGGAACTTGAGTACCTTATTGAGGATGTGGTGAAGAGCCATGACAAGCTCTTCGGGAAGCTCTCCCTTAAAGTCCCAGAGGCAGAGAAGAGACGCCTCTGGAACAAGATAAAGTCAAGGGTCAATGCTGTGGGAGTGACACACCGCAGTATTGACGATCTAAAGAAACGCTGGTACGATTTGCGCAGCCGTGCCAAGGAGCGAATTGCCCAGAGGCTGAGGGAGGCTAGGAGCACCGGAGGAGGTCCATCGACAGTCCCGGACAACACAGCCCTGGAGGACCTGGTGGAGGGCACAATCCTGCCTGAAGCTGCTGCGGGGGTCACGCAGTTGGATACATCCGGCGCAGCCTGCAGTACTGAAGGTAAGAGGCACTATGATATACCCATCAATGTACATTATAATAGCGCTCATACAGTAATAAGAAGGCGGGAAGCTGTAACCAACCCCAGTCCACAGTCCATATACAGTTACTGATGCATCCTGGGAGTTGTAGTCCCATGAACCAATTAGTGAGTCCCATATCGGTTAGTGTGACCATTGTGCCCAATATGCATCACAGACAGGGAATACAGAGAGTGAGAACGTAAGAGCAGACATAAGCACCATGTAGATAAACATTATCGAATGAAATGTTAATCCTGCACTGTTTCACACCACAGGTGCAGAGGAAGGAGACAGTGAAGGGAGCGAATGCAGGGAGAGCGCCCAGTCCACCGCAGAGCCTGCCAGAGCAAGACCAGACACACCTCCCAGCACATTCCATGCACCCACACGACGCAGGGCTACAGTCCCTCCCATGCAGCCAATGGAGAGCACGCCTGAACCTGAAAGGGCAACTGCAGAAGGGCCGCCGCGAGTGAGGTCCACCACCACCACCCTGCAGACACCCGTCCCGACGATGCACAGACGCAGGGCAAGGGGCCACACAACTGCGCAGGAGCCATCCACTCCAAATGTCTGGGGACCCGTGGAGCTGCAGATGACAAGGGTGCAGCGCCTGCAGGCACGCCACATGGGATCCATCAGTATGCAAATGGGCAAATTGAACAAGAACCTTGCAACCATGGCAGAGCGCATGAGTGACCTCACTCAAGCAGTTGTGGAGGGCAACAGGGACACCAATGCCACATTGCTCGAGTTCGTGCGTGTGATGCAGGAGGGGCAGAATACCGACCGGAGGAGGCATCACCAATTCATGGGGCGCCTGGCTGGATTGACACGCTCCAACCACTGAGCAACGCCACTGCACTGCTGTCACGTCGGTCGGTGGCAATGCAGATCGACATAGGGCATTGTTGTGGGGACGTGGCCAGGGCCCTTGGCCAAGTCACAACTGCTGTAGAGCAGATCCAGGCTGGTGTAGGTGGGCTCAGCAATGCTAATAAACATAGGGATCCACCCGTTGGTTGAGTATGTCAAGAGACTCCCACAAGAGGATTATATGTATCCCACAGCCGTGGAGAATACAAATCAGTTGTTTAAATACCCCTCACACACCAAAAGGGCCCTTGGTGTCATGCTTCATCATAGGGGTCTTCCCACCCCTCTACGGGACGGGGCGTGCTACGACCTACGTCTACGCGGGAGCACTGTTATAAATGAGACGACTATGTGTGATGCGAGGGTGTGAGAGGAAGGGTCAGGAGTGGATGGAAACGTGAATTAAAAGAATACCTGGCTCTTTGGTCTAAAGAAGTTTATTATACCGTTTGAGCTGGTATTAGTAAAGGAGGAGGAAGTATGCCTCAATGAGGTGTGGCTCCTGATGGTACCGACATGTTTCGAAGCTTCCCCAAGCTTCTTCTTCAGGACCTTAAGGATCCCTTCCTAAAACTCACAGTGATGTGTTCAAATGAAAAGAGTGAATAAATCAATGTAGGAAGAAAATAACCTCCTATGGTTAATAATGCCTAGATAGGTCTTATATGGTCCATTAACTTGCTGTAAAGAGAAAATTGCCTCATGAGCTCGAAACCGGGTGGTGGGATTGCCCACTCGGCTATGAATCCCTGGAATAATATCCCGCCAAATCAACCACCCCGGTCGGCTCCGTACGGGGAGGCAATTTTCTCTTTACAGCAAGTTAATGGACCATATAAGACCTATCTAGGCATTATTAACCATAGGAGGTTATTTTCTTCCTACATTGATTTATTCACTCTTTTCATTTGAACACATCACTGTGAGTTTTAGGAAGGGATCCTTAAGGTCCTGAAGAAGAAGCTTGGGGAAGCTTCGAAACATGTCGGCACCATCAGGAGGAACAGCTCATTGAGGCATACTTCCTCCTCCCCCCACCATTTTACTAATACCAGCTCAAACGGTATAATAAACTTCTTTAGACCAAAGAGCCAGGTATTCTTTTAATTCACGTTTCCATCCACTCCTGACCCTTCCTCTCACACCCTCGCATCACACATAGTCGTCTCATTTATAACAGTGCTCCCGCGTAGACGTAGGTCGTAGCACGCCCCGTCCCGTAGAGGGGCGGGAAGACCCCTATGATGAAGCATGACACCAAGGGCCCTTTTGGTGTGTGAGGGGTATTTAAACAACTGATTTGTATTCTCCACGGCTGTGGGATACATATAATCCTCTTGTGGGAGTATTTTGACATACTCAACCTACGGGTGGATCCCTATGTTTATTAGCATCTGACCGGGAGGAAGTATCCACCTCCACCACTCGGACGAGTGGTACCTCTCTACTCCCTATTTTGTTTTTGTTTGGGCTCAGCAATGCCACTGGAGAAGAGGGGAGTGAGGGGGCATCCAGCGTGAGCAGCATGTCTGCGCCAGTCAGCACTGGCAGAAGGTGTAGTGCACGCCGTTCAACACCTCCGATTCCACCAATGGGTGAGGATGGCGTTGCAGGAGATAGGCGCCTCGGTGTGCGTGGGAGGAAGCGCTGAGCAGTCACATCTCTCCGGACAATTGCCCATGGTGGCGTAACCATGGTCAGGACATACAGAGGGACTGCCAATGGAGTACAATAACTCAATCTGCATAGTGCCCCGGTACATGACGGGAATGTATCCTTCGGCTACATGTATGTTTAGACTCACAAGAGTCCATGTGCAAGTGTCAGTAAAACTTGCCATGTGATTGATGATCATTTCTGTCTCATGATTACGTACATTAGAGGATATGTTGGGTGATGTGGGCACGTATCAACTGCCCCTCCGCATAGCTTGCAGGATGCGGGTGTGGTGGGTGTACAGGGGGCTGATTGTCCGCAGTGCCGTGGTCATCTATGGGTATGCGTATCCTGGGAGCTACGATGGGCTACAGTGCACATGCTGCCACTATCCGACAGCAGGTCACCGGATGGTCCAGCATCGCATCACCAGGTTAGTGCAGGATGTGGAGCCTACTCTTGACCTATCCAAATGTCCTTTCAATCACATTACCTGTCCTGGTGGGTGGTGCGTTGTACCGCAACTACAGTTGGGCGCCTGGGTTCAACAATGGAGACATGAAATAGTACGTCACCGCGCATGCACTGTCACCTACAGGGTAGTGTGGAATGTGTATGTGTCAGGTTAGCATTGCCTTTACAGTATGCTTTAGTGTGCATGGGTATATTGTCTGACCTAGCAGGTGTCCCTCGCCATGTCCCCCCCTGAGCAGGCATGTGTGAATGCCAATGTATCGGAAGATGTGTGGATCATTGATGCTCCAAGGAGATTGCGCTGCGATGTCCGACAAGATGTCATCCACATTGCACATTGGTTGGACGTTGATGGAGTGATAACAAGTCCGGTTACGGAAGCTCTCCTCATTGCCTGATGGTGGACATATGGGTCGTGTGTGCTATCCAGCCATTCACATCGCAATAGGGAACTGTGCAATCCTATATGAATGGAGTCTGGGTGGATTCCAATCCATTTGGGTTTTGGGGAGGCTGCTGTGGTCGTGGGTCTGAGTCATCATGGCAGCCAAGGAGGTCATCTGAACACGTGAGTGGGAGCCTAGTGATACCCCTCCCACTACTGCCACTACCCCCTGGACACCTTTGGATGCAAGTAGGTGCAAGCAACATTGCACCTGGACACGGGGATGGTGTTCATGGGTCCTCTGTGTTTGGCGCAGCATTGTTGTTTCCAATTAGGCTATGTGGTTGAGTTGTATCGCAGCGTTGCTCAAGTACTACTCATATATGTCCTCTTGGGTGTGTCACATCTGACTGATGCGCAGACAGAAGGCCATCTCCTGGACTCTCCTCCTGCCCTGGCCTGCTGCATGGGTCCTCATCCTCCTATCACACAAGTAGAGTGTCGCCTTTGTGAGCGTCCTCTATGGACTAATTGGTTAGTTGCAATGACCCTCACCAGCTCCATGTATTGTATTCCAATTATTTTTTGAAAAAATTATTTACCACCTGCTTATGTTTCTCCTTATTCTGCTCTTGCTAAATAGCGATTTTTGAGAAAATCGCTATTAGCGATTTTTGATGCATCCATTTGCAGGTAGATTCTGCGATTCCTTATTTGCTCCCGCTAATCTGGGTGCCGCTGATTCCGAATCGCTATATCTGGGATCCCGGTATTTGCGAGTCGGTAATTTTGCGATTTTCCTTTTTTTCCTTGATGCATGGGGATTCGCTTGCATGCGCTCGCAAATAGCTATTTTGCTATTTTTGCGAGCTGCTTTTGGCTTGATGCATGTGCCAGTCTGTGCCTAATCTGGAGCCACAAGAATGACCTGAGTCCAGTCATTACTGATCTTCTTGAGAGTTCTTGGCAGGAGTGGTATTTACGGGAAGGAGTACCGGAGGCCAAAGCTCCAATTGAGACGAAAAGCATTTTCGAACTGTAGCTGCCTTGGAAACGTCAGCGTGCAAAATTGCAGACATTGGACATTCTTGGTGGTGGTGAAAAAATCTAGCCAAGGCTCTCCCTACTGTTGAAAGAGACCTTGCACCACCTTTGGATGGAGACTCCATTAGTGATCTGCTATGCATTGTCGGCTGAGTTCATACACCCTGGCGTTCAGAGAGCCCGCCAGGTGTTGAACCACCAGGGAAATGCCCTTGCGTTTCAGTCATGTCAAGAGAAGCAGCGCCTCTTGACAAAGGGCCCACCCTGACCTGTTTGTTGCAGTACCACATGGCGGTGGTATTGTTTGTGAACACCTGCAACAAACTTCCCTTGATCGAAGAAAGAGAGGCTTTCAATGCCATGTGGAAGCCCAAAGCTCCAACAGGTTGATGTGCAGCCCAGACTCTACCAGAGACCAAAGTCCTCTGATATCCATCTCTACTAGATGGCCACCCTAGCCAATGAGTGATGCATTTGTCCCTACAGTTACTGAGAGGAGATCATGTGTGACCTCAGTACGTTGATAGTGACCCCCAGCAAGTGCAGGCGGTTCACTGGACCCTTGAGGTGGGAGACGACTGCTTTTGGAAAGCCCACCTTCAACTGTCAATCGTCAAGGTAGGGGAAGACTGGAACCATTGCCATCATCTGTGTGAACACCCGAGGGGTGCTGGTAAGGCCGAAGGAGTGCACGGCAGCCTGAAAGTGCTCTTGACCCACTGTGAACTGCAAGTAACGTCTGAGGGCAGGCAGGACGGGGATGTGGAAATATGTGTCCTGTAAATCCAACGCAACCATCCAGTCTCCTGGGTCCAGGACAGATAGTGCAGACAGTACTTAAGCCAGTGTGAGCATTCAGAATTTCTCCTTCTTCAGGAACAGATTGAGAGGACAAAGGTCTAGGATAGGAGTACGGCCTCTGTCCTTTTTGGGCATCTGAGGTTAGTGGGAATAGCAACCATGACCTACTTCTAATGCCCACACCCTCTTGATGGTTCCTTGGCCAAGAGAACCAGCACTTCCTGAAGGATCAACAAGAGCTGGACCTCCATCTGCCTGTCGTAAATGTCAGGCAGGGATGATTATAAAGGAGATGAAGTAGCAACATTGGACAATCTGTGAAACCCAACAGTCTGATGTTACTGCCCTTATGTGGTTTAGGTGATGATTTACTTTGCCCCCCACTGGAGGCAGATGATGGTAGGAGGGTAAACTAAAGGGGGTTGGAGGCTGCGGGAGGCTGAAATGGCCCGATCTCTGGTTACCTGTCCCACGTGGTTTCTGGGACCCTCGTCTTCAGCTAAGAAAAGGCTGGGAAACCTGTTGGCCGTGGTGCTGGGAGGGTATGAACGTGGCTGGAAACCCCTTCTGTGACCAAGAAAGTGGCGGAAGGCTGATTGGGGTTGGCAAAGGTCTATGGAGAAGCCCAAGGACCTGGCCGTACTCTGCTATCCTAGCACTCTAGTGACGATTCCGCCTTCTCTGCAAAAATATGAGAGCCATCAAAGGGCATGTCCATAACGAGGCTTGGACATCCCCTGAAATGCCAGTGGTTCTCAGCCAGGCGTGGTGCTGAAGGGCCAACGACTATGACATTGCTCTAACCAACAAGTCTGTTGTGTCCAGTCCACATTGTATGGTGAACTTTTCTGCATCACTCCTGTCAGCAATAGCTTAGGAGATTATGGCTCAGGCCTCCTCCAAGACCATAGGGAGCACCTGCACAAACGAATATCATTGGGGAGAGGAGTTAACCTAACGGCTAGGGCGTTCAACCTCGAACCTGGGGAGCTAGGTTCGAGTCTCGCCAATGACGCTGAACATCCTATGATTCTGGGCAAATCACTTAACCTCCCCGTGCCTAACAAAAATGAATGTGTCCTCATGTAATGCAACTGGTGCTATGTAAAGCTCTCTGATACCTGATTTGGGTCAAGTTTGCGCTATATACAACTCTTAAAAAAAATATCGGATGGGATTGTCGGCCCACAAGACATGTGGTATTAAATGACCGCAGTGCAAGGCCGGCAGAAGAAAACATCCTCTTCTATCCAAGGTTGTGGATTCCCTATCCGGTGGATTAGTAGTGAATGAACCAGGGTTGACCCTAGAGGTGGAGGCTTGAACCACCAAGCTCTCCGGGGTGGGTAAAAATGCTTGGATCCCCAGGAACTGGATGAGGGTGGCGGCCAATTGGCTTGGTCTAGGCCCAGAGTAGGACATTGGTAATGGCTTCATTAAAGGGGAGAACGGGTTCAGATGGGGAAGACTCCAGGTTGTCAAGACATTTCAAGGCTTCAGTCACCCAACGCACCACAATAGCGAAAGAGGCACCGTCCTCCGTAGCCACGGTAGGGGGTGAAGCCAATCCAGTGTCTGGTGCGGCATCTAATCCACTGGCATCACCCAGTTACTCATACCAGTTGTCCTCAGTATTGTCTAGGGGTCCTAAGACCACTCCCATTCATCTCGCTCTCCATGCCTGTCAAATGTAAAAGGCCCTGGCTCCGACTTGGAGAATCCTGGTCAAGACACACGATATTGCACTGACGTATCATGGTCCTGCTACACTTCTAAACAACGAAGTTCGGATAGTTCAAGGGAATGGCTTCTGCGTTATGCTTAGGTTTACTTAGGTTCCAGCTACAACAAAATAATGTGTAGCTTTCTCTTGTAGCATGGAAGAATTACTATAATTGCTATGATTGGCTGGGTCCATATTTTGGCCTGTATATGATTAGCCCCGGTTATACATTTGGAAATCACTTATAAGTACGCGCCTCTACCTGTTTGACTGTATTCTTGTCTGGGACATCGGAAACAATGGAAGAACAACATGCAACTACAATAGCCTTGAAGAAGTCCTGTGGACGAAACGCGTGTCAACTGCCTCTAACATCAAATTGTCCACACTACGACTTATATGAAATAATAAATGAAGAGACTACACTGAATCATCAAACTAACCAACTTGTCTTCTGATCAAGGAATTTTTGGAGACATACGTGTGTGCTCTGGTACTAGTGCTCAAATGTATCCCCGACTGTTTCACACACTAGGGTTAACTACTCCCTGGGTGGCTGGGTGTTAGCACTGCATGAGCCGATCCAAAAAAGGGGGACTATGGGCTTTTTAAGGTCCAGCATACATGCCCAAACAATAGCAGTATCAAGACGGGTACGCAGTTCCTCAGCGGGTCAATGTGAAAAGGGGAGGGAGAGTGTAACCCCAGGAGTAAATAGGCAGTCCTATAGTGAAAGAAGTGAAAGGGGAATCACTCCTTTCGGAATTAGGGTGCTCACACACCCAGCCAGCTGGGTGTCATGCTTCATCATTGGGCTTGCTCCTCATCAGGTTGGCGCTGCAATACCTGACTGGCACCCAATGAGGGGCTCTTTGGCGGAGATCTTTTTTCCTTGCCGTTAGGTGCTGACGGTGTAAGGGGCCTAAAAGAAAGGTGCAAATGTGGTGAATGTGTTGGATTTAAAACAGGTAAGGAAGTCCAAATTGGCAATTTTATTGTGGCTGGCTTCCAACCTGATTAAAACTATCAGAGTGGCGACTACCTGACTCTATGTTCAGGATGTTGCGCTCTGCTTTAAGTGGTCAACATGCTTCATGCCTTGCTGCCGGTCTGATCAAGCGGCAATTCTTCAGGGCCAAATCATATATCTTAAATCTACACACCGTGGTATGTGGGTTAACTAACCTAAAATTACCACGAAGAAAATCTAAAGGGAAAGGATTACCTAAAGATGTGATGGACGACCTATAAAGAACAAATAACATGATTAAGCAATTTTATAGTGACTTTTCCTGTTAGGAACAACTCTCTCTCAATACAGCACTGCATGAGCACCACAGTTGGACCACCTATAATTTTTTCCTTTACTGATCACTAGCACTGGTATAGGTAACATTTGTACACTGATACGCTTTTTACAACTAGTTATACACTGCTGATGGATGTGCAGACACTTGGCATAGCCACTATTACTGTTGCCCTCAGTATTGTCTATGAGACCTAGGACCCCTACCATTTATCTCACTCTCCAGGCCTGCCAAATGTAAAAGGCACTGGCTCCGGCCTGGAGGGCATGGTCCTGGTTGGCGCCAGAACTGCGTTCTATGCCCATACAGCTTGGTGTCGGAGTTGGGAATGACAATGGGGATGGTGTTGCCATGGTAGCGTCAGTATCGGAGCAGGTGTCAAAGAATGTCTCGGGTCTCGCAAACCACTCTACCCCAGATCAAACACCTGATCCATGGAGCCTGACTGCGCTTAGGGAGAACCCACCAGTGAGGATCCAGTGGGAGCCCTCCTGAACCCACAAGGCCCAAGGGCACTCCAGCTGGGTCGGCCCGTCCAAATATAAAGTTCCTGGCTTCATAAAATTCTTTCAGCTGGGCGGGTCGCTCTCGCTCCAGGAAAGTCAGAAAAGTGTGCAGCAGACCTTGTCTCCAGCTCCACCAGAGTGCGTGGCCTGGAGTGCCAACCCTCCTGCTCCTCGCCCGATGACTTAGACAGGTGCGACGAAGTCGAAGATCTCTTTGGCTTCTTGGATTTCTTCTTACGGTCTGACTTACCCTACGACTTCGAATGAGACGATGACCAATGGGTGGGGCTCAGCAAGCGTTCCCAGGAACTTCCTCGCAACCAAGATCTTGAGTGTGCGCAGTTGTCCGATGCTGGGCAGCGAGGAGCTTGAGTGAACTCTACCTCAGGACCTTCCGGTGAATGGCGCTGCAGTCCTCCAAGGTCTTGGAGACGTGGCCCCTTTCTTAGCATCACAGACAAATCAAATGTGGGTCTATCACAAACTTCTGACTGAGACAGACACTACATGGTTTGAACCAGTAGGTTTCTTTGGGGATATCGTGTCACATCAGGAAAGAAATCTCTCAAAAAAGGTTTGACAAAAAGTTGACACAAAAACTGTAAAACAGCAACTGAGGGTAGCTCTAGGGTAGCTATCTGGTGCGGAAAGTAAAGTACTGACATCAGTACACCGGGGTGGCACCTATATAGGCACTGTGCTAGTTATTTCTAATGCTGACTACGCCACCTACCGGTGCGTAGGGGTGCTGCTTGAAAACTTATGGATCCTGTCTGAAGTCTAGGGAATATTTTAAGGTAAATAATCTGTGGCTAGAAGTCTCTATCAGAAGTCCATGTTGCAGCCTAACAGTGGTCAATCTACGACAGGAATGCCCTGTGCCAATACCATCAAGGCAGCTTTGTCTCGGGTGTTGTGAGGCCATTGGCTCTCAGGGCGTACCTTCTTGACCAGGCTATAGCATGACTTATGCATAGGAAGATCCACCTGGGCACAGTCAATTTCTGAACTTGGCAGAGACCACTAATAGCTAGTCATCTACACAGTATTCCACAGTGTGTGTTCTATACAGAAAGTAATGGCTCTCCCTCAGAGAAGCTGGAGGAGTCTCTGCTCCTCTTTCGAATAACGTGGTGGACAGAAAAAGAACAGAGGGTCATGGACTGACCCATGTGGAAGGGCAATACGACCTGTGGCAGAAAGGAAGCCCGGGTTCACAGCTCCAATTTGTCAGGAAAGAAACTAATATATGGACAATGCACTGACAGTGCCTGCAGTCTATGGACACAGCACACAAAAGTAATGACATGAAAATAGTCGTGATGATGCAGAGACATAAGAACAAGTGTGCATGGGCTAGAACACCGTGCCCATCAGAAACATGGGGAAACAGCGTTTACAAAGCTGTTTACACAACGGGCTTCCATTACAACACGGTTGTTACAACGACCGCATTGTTTCTACGCGCTCCATTACAACGCAAGTCGTTTCAACGACTTGCTGTAGGGGGCGCGCTAACCTAAAGAAGAGTATAATTTACTATTACAACACCTTCCCTACTGTTGCGCACACTCAAGTTGGAATAGTAAATTATACTATTCCTAAGTCCAGCGCACCCCCTACAGCAAGTCGTTGAAACAACTTGCGATGTTATGGAGAGTGTAGAAACAACGCGGTCGTTGTAACGACCGCGTTGTAATGCGTTGTGAAAGCATTTGTTGTAGAGGGCCATATTCGAAACATGAGGATTTAGTCAAAGTACAAATGCGAAAAGGCTGAGAGGGCTAAAGATAAAACAGACAAGAGAACATCTGATAATTCGACCTGCAGGTGATTTAAGCTGATGGTCCCTACACAAAGCCACAAATCTCTCCCAATTCCTCAACTAGATGAATTTAGTTGAGGGGTGCCTAGAACAAGAATCACATCCACTACTTCACAGGCAAGTTGAAACCACTCACTTCTATCTAATCAATCTCTGTGCAAGTAGGTGTCGATTCAGATGCAGGACCCTATCTGGTGCTGAGACAGGAAGTCTTTATGGAGAGGCAGAAGGAAAGGGGGTCAAATGCTCAGGATCAACACGTTGAGGAACCATGCTCTCCTTGCTTAATCTGGGGCAATCAAAACAACATGGGCCCAGTTTGTAACATCTTCCAAAGAACTGAGGGTAGGAGAGGCAGCAGTGGAAATGCATACAGAAGCCCAGTGCTCCACCACAGGCAGAATTAGTCCCCTAGGGACGCTTTTTGTTGGGAACTCCAATGTGCAGTAATCCATTCTCCTGCATTCTCGCCAGTGGCAAATAGTGGTACACTCTACTGGGCAAAGAGGCTTTAAGCCACCGGGGTGAAGATGCTATTTGTGCTCTGCCAACTGATGTCTGCTGAGCTTGTCCATCCTGGTGATCAGTGACTCTGGCAGATGATTGGCTATCTTGGCTACCAGGGAGAAACCATGATGATCCAGCGATCTCCACAAATGCAGTGCTTCCTGGCATACGATCCAAGACTCCACTCTACCCTGTTTGTTACAGTATTGCAGGCCAGTCATGTTGCCTCTCTGAACTGCACAGACCTTCCCTTTATGGATTGGAGAAAAGAATTCAGGGCAGTCGGATAGGATGAACCTCTAGGAGGTTTATTTGCAGCCTACATTCTACCGACGCAGAAGCGCCAATGATTTCCACCTCTCCCAGGTGATTGTCCCAACACAACTACTGTGATCTCAGGATGAGGTATGGAGAATTGTCTGCCTCATGACAACTTGGTGCACACTTGCCACTAACAGAGATTCTGGGGCTGCTTCCTTCCAGATGCATATGTTGTCCGACAGACTGTCCCTATGTCACGCCTACTGGAATTGGAAGTTGCATTGCCAGCGAGTACAAGGGACCAGGAGGATATGTAACACCAGCTATATAAGATGACTCAGAACCAACCAATGTCAGTATGTAGCATTGAGCCTGAAACATTAGGATAATTTCCTGAATGCCCTAGGCGACTTGTGGGCGTGGAAAGGCTTTGAATGTCACTATGGCCAGGATTGCTGGTATGAAGTGAATTTTCTCCGTCGGTGTCAGATAGAACTTCAGTTTGCTGATGGAAAACCCCACTGATAAAAGTAGGCTGATCATCATTGAGAAATGGCTTGCGAATAACTGCAGCAAGCACATCTTGAGCAGCCAGTTGTTGAATAAATGTATGGGAATACAAGTATTCACGTCCACAAAAGGTCGGCTGCAACCACCGCCATCACCTTTGTAAATACTAAAAAATGAAGCTAAAGGCTAAATAGGAAAATTGGAAATGCCCCACCATGAACCGACGCTAGTGTCTGTGGGACTGCAGGGCAAGCACATGAAAGTACATGTCCTACAACTGCAAGCATACCAGCCATTCCCTAAGGCTCAGGGCAGAAAGATCCTGGGCCCGAGTGAACAGTTTGAATTTGTCCTTCCGTAGAAAGGCTTTCAAGGGCCAAAGATTCATATTCAAACTAGGCCCGCTGTCCTTCTTGGGGGGACAGTGAATAGCAGGAGTAACAACCGTTGCTCATTTCTGAGCCCGGAAATCTGTGTATACAGAATACAAGGGAAGGGGATAAAATGAAAGACAGGGCATATCCTTTTTTAACAATCTGCAGAACCCATGATCTGAGCTGATTGATTTCTAGCAGGGTAAGAAAAGTGAATCTTTCCTCATACCAGCTGTTCATGGTACTACAAGGGGAGATCAAAGTGGCGTAGAAGCGGATGCAGTAGATGTGCTATGAAGGGTTTAGTCTGCGTAAGAATCTCTATGTCACACAAAGTTTAACTCAGCTTAGCTGATTCATGTGTGCAAATGGGAAGGAAGATGTCCTGCACTTTCTAAGAACAAATTAAACGTGTAACGAGTATTTGCATAAATGCCATCAAGATTTTTCAAAGAAAGTTAGATATGCAGTCTTGACCTTCTCAGTTAAAAGGGTACAAACATTACCTGGAAGAACGGGGCATTCTGAAATGTATGAGCCTGTTTAACACTGATAAAGGCAGAAGCTTCTGATAGGAAGTATGGAACACTGAACCGACATGGGACAAGAGGAAAAGATGAACATCTGATTCACATGGCGAAATAGCCAACTCATCGGAGATTGTAGGCAGCCAGAACAAACACATCAAAGTCTACCAATTTGGTCAATCAGCATTATTATCAACTTATTAGCTATAAGCGGTGTATCACCGGACATCTGTGAGAGTTGACACAGTAGTACATATCGCTGCATGTGACCCAAATTGTTGCCGTTCTGCAGTACTGGATTTTTGAAAGCGAGGGAGGGGGGTCTCAAGCATTTGGTTCTAATGGGACTTAAGAAACTTTATCTGTATTGTCTTGTTAATGGCAGTCTATTCTTTAAATTTGTGCAAAGGGTATCCAGGAACTGCATACCCTTAATTGTTAGGCTTTACCTTGGAGCACGCATGCTGGACCTACAAGCACTCCTGGTCTCTCCCCTTCTTGTGATAGATTACAAGGATAGACCACCTTGGGAGTTCTGCCTTGTAGAAAATAAAGTAACAGCAAGCTTGCACAAGATGCACTGTTGTCTATCCTGCGTAAGCAAACAGGAGTAAAGAATAAGCTGACTCTCTTCGCTCCAGAGAAGAAACTTGTTTCCCACCAATAACCCCAGTTCTTCAGCGCTGATATGTTTAATAAATTCACATGCTGGAATCATTCCCCACCATCAGGCTGGGAATCCCCTGTAACTTTAAACAGCATTAAACAGTGTAGTCACATCCACCTCATCTGAAACAACCCAAACCTTTAGCCAACAGGGCGAAAGAGCTGAGCTCTCCATTCCCCCTAGAGGCCACTATAGCTCAGATTTAATAGCATAAGTGTGAAGGACACACATAAAAGGTAGTGAGCTTCTTACTGGGAAGGAAGGAGGGTAGCAGGTTAATCTACGAGAGCAACTAATGTTGGTGACCTGGAGTTACAGGTAACTAATTTCTCCTCCAGTACTGGATCTTTAATACATTCACATTCTTAAATCAGAAGAGCAAGTAGCACATTGAATGTGAACAAAGCTAGAAGCAGACTCATCTTCATCGAAGCAGGTTGCCCGCTCGATCCATTACTGCCACACCACAAGCAATAGTGCATGGTGAAAGAGTGTCAGATTTTCCATGCAACTGAATGGCAAATACCCAGAAGAGCTGCTCTGCGTGGCGTGCAGCTATCGTTGCCATGTTTTTTGTGAAATGTGCTCTCACTTTGCCTTGAGTTGGGCTCTAAGTTTTACTGTGATAGAAGGTGATGCAGGCTGACAGCCAATGGTCAATGCCCTTATTAGTTAGCAGGCAACACCTACTTGGGGAGGGGAGGTGGGGGGTCAATCAAGGCAAATAATGGGCAGAAATATGAATGCCTTTAATCTTCTCCATATAGAACCTGATTCATCTGTACACATTCAATGAATGTAAGAATCTTCCTGCTGACATGGGTAAGTTTGGAAAAGAGCAGCTGAAAATGACATGTAAGTTTAGGTAAAAATCGGAGGGGACCTTGGTTATGAACCAAGGGTTGGTGTGCAAGGTGGCATAAGGCCTGATTTATTATTTGACTGATGGTTCGTCGTCCTGCCAAGCAGATGCTCATTTCTTATACACTGACAGGAACCGCTGTCACGGCGGTTCCTGCAAATGCATTTTGCTGTTTAGTGCTGGCGCAATGCTCCACCAACCAGTTTTCTTTCTTGATTTTCAAAAACGAAATCCCAAACAGGATTTTCTTTATGAATATTAAAAATGCAATGCTCCCCTAACCAAGAGAGTCATCTACCATGGCAGGGAGAGCATTATTAGCATTTTACTGTCCCTCAACGCCAGTCTTTGCCTGGCGGTGACACAGTAAAAAAGAAATGGCTATATGTACGGCCATCCTGATTAAGTGGGCAGACATATAGGCATTTCTCCGACAGCCCTAATTCTGTCGGCCCATTGGAAAGGATTGGCTATGGCAGTGAAGGAGTAGTCACCGCCGTAGCCAAACCTATGGTCTGCCCATATTTAAATTGGGCGGGCGGACCTTTATGTTGGCAGTATGAATACTCCGTTGCAGAAGAATATCCTTACCGCCAACATATAATTCAGACCCTTAGTCTTTTGTAAAGCAAAGGTATTGTTCTTTTATGGTGACAGCTTGAACTCTCCTTCCTGGAGTGAAAGCTAGCAGTAACAGTTTTCCAAGACAGGAATTTTAGATGTGTCCTTAGGATCTTTCGAAGGGAGGCAGAATCAGCTGACTACATACTGTATTCAACTCTCATGGTACTGTAGGGGTAATACCCAGTGAAAAAGCCAAATAAAGGCCCTATGTGAAGAGTTTCATGATTCTTTGGTAGAATAATTATGAAGATTGCATGTCCTCCTAAATCTCAATATTGAGGCCAAGTGAAATCTGATGGAGTATTTAAGACGTTCTGGCGAGATGCAGCAAGGTGCAGGTAAGTATGTCAGTATATGGTAGGACTGCATCATGATGGGACCTCTAGCACACACAAGTGCTTCCACTTAGCAATGCAAGTCCATGTTCTAGCTGGAGCTTGTGCTTGTGCCTGTATTTGCCTGCAGTCTGCACGAATGTCTAGATGGAAGAACTCACAGTAATCTTGAACCAACCTGTCGGGTTGGATGCGTTCAGGTTGTACTGGAGGACCTGTCCATTGTTTGTGAGAGAAACTCGGAATGGTTCTTTAACTATATCCGTGGATATTGTGGCAGTCTCAACAAACAGCTGTACCAGACTTAGTATGGCCTTGATGTGGCAATCAGTATCAGTGGGCAGTGGTTTGCCATGGCCCTCCTCAGAACTTTGGAAAGGAGGGGAACTTGAAAAGCTGTAAGTGAAGATGCATACAAACGCTGAGGCCCTAGGTCCCCTGCTGGTAGTACCTGCTAATGTACTACAGGCATTTCTTGTTCTACAGGGTGGCAAGTATGTCTACATTTGGATGACCAAATTTTCATTAGGCCTACTGCTGCTGATCCCGGTGAACCTCCTACTCCAGACAATTATAAAAATGCCCAAGTGAGTGCACCTGTCTGGTCGTTTTGAACTCCTAGAAGGTGTTCCACAAAAATTTCCACCCTGTTCACTAATGCACAGTTCTACTGCATCTGCGACTCCTCTTACAAGGAATGAGACCTTGCGCCTCCCTCTCTCATTTAGCCATGTAATACATGAGGCCTACGTGTGCCACTGTCTCATAACAAGGTATGCAGCTTTATGGCAAGCTGAAGGGGTAAGTCACTCGGGACCTGGAAGGGAGTATTCTGTAGGAAATAAGAAACCTAAGAAGGAATACTATTTAATACTGTTTCGCCATCAGTGAAGTTTACTCACACATCCACAGTGAATGTTTCTAAAGCTGCCTGGTAGATGTCCAGCACCGGAACACGACTGGCCCAGGCTGTAGCGGTATCTGTAGCGCTGATGGACATTGAAGGACCTCCATTTTAGCCAAAGCATGGAACACTTTTTTTTTACAAACAACTTTTTATTAAATTTTAGAAGGGTCGCACTTGGCGCAATACACAGCTGTATTGCCTACAACCATATAGGCCGGCAGCCATTAGACATAAACACCATAGGGCGAGGGCCCAGGACATCAGAGGGGCATGTCATATCCCAAGTGCAGAGGTACATGCAGTCTCAACCATGGACACCCTCCCCGGCAGTTCTATGTCTACTTATATCGTTACAGCAGAAGGACAAGCATTAGCGCTTGCCGGTGCGTCAGGAAGCAATGGCAGATGAGAAGGCTCCAGCCGCGCCCCGTGCAGGCCCCCTTGCTCGTACAATGCATAGTTCTGGGAGGGCAGCGGGAGGACCCGACTGTGGCATACTGCCACCAAAACTACGCCTAGTGCCATGTCGTCCCAGTCTCAGCCGCGCACAACCGGGCCAGGCAGCATGTCCCCTCAGGTGCCCCCACTCCCGAGGACCGCCCCCGGAGAGACACCCCACCCCGCACTCATGCCTCCCCAATCACCCAGCAAGGACATCCACAGCAAAGACTAACTCCATCCTCGCCAGGCTGATCATGGCAATGGAAGGACGCGCAGCCAGGCGCCCCAGCCATACCTCTATATCGCCGCGTGCGAACCCTTCAGAACAGTCCCTAAGTTGGAGACCAACTGAAAAGATAATAACAATAATGATAGAAAAGGGGATTAAATAACGTAAAAGAGAAGAGGAAAAGAAAAAGAAGTAGGAGGATGGGAAAAGGAACGGGAAGAGGGGGACGGGGGTAGGGCGAGGGGGGTCGACGGGGGGGGAAGGAGCGTCATCAATCAATCAATCAATCAGTGACACTTGTAAAGCGCGCTACATACCCGTAGGGTCTCAAGGCGCTGGGGGGGGGGGGGGGGGGAGGGGGGGGGTGCCGCTACTGCTCGAACAGCCGGGTCTTCAGCTTCTTCCTGAAGGAGAGGTGGTCTTGGGTCAGGCGCAGGTCGGTCGGGAGGGAGTTCCAGGTCTTGGCGGCCAGGTAGGAGAAGGACCTTCCTCCTGTAGTCGCTCTTCGGATGCGGGGGACGGCGGCGAGGGCGTGGTTGGCTGATCGGAGGTGGCGTTTGGGAGCGTGGAAGTTGACTCGGCTGTTGAGGTAGCTCGGGCCTTGGTCGTGTAGGGCTTTGTGTGCGTGGGTGAGGAGGCGGAAGGTGATTCTTTTGTTGACGGGGAGCCAGTGAAGGTCTCTCAGATGTCCGGAGATGTGGCTGGTTCGTGGGATGTCGAGGATGAGTCTGGCTGAGGCGTTCTGGATCCGCTGGAGTCTCTTCTGGAGCTTGGCGGTGGTACCGGCGTAGAGGGCGTTGCCGTAGTCCAGTCGGCTGGTGACGAGGGCCTGGGTGACGGTCTTCCTGGTCTCGGTGGGGATCCACCAGAAGATCTTCCGTAGCATGCGTAGGATGTTGAAGCACGCCGAGGAGACGTTGTTGACTTGCCTGGTCATGGAGAGGGAGGAGTCCAGGAGGAAGCCCAGGTTGCGTGCATGGTCTGTCGGTTTGGGTGCGGTGCCCAGGGCGGGAGGCCACCAGGAGTCGTCCCAGGCGGAGGGTGAGGAGCCCAGGATGAGGACCTCCGTCTTGTCCGAGTTCAGTTTCAGGCGGCTGGTCGTCATCCACTCGGCTACCTCTTTCATCCCTTCGTGCAGGTTGGATCTGGCGGCGGCGGGGTCGTTGGTCAGGGAGAGGATCAGTTGGGTGTCGTCGGCGTAGGAGATTATGCTGAGGTTGTGTTTGCGTACGATGGCCGCGAGGGGGCTCATGTAGACGTTGAAGAGGGTGGGGCTCAGAGATGATCCTTGAGGGACGCCGCAGGTGACTTCGGAGGCCTCTGACTTGTACGGTGGTAGGCGGACTCTCTGTGTTCTTCCGTCGAGGAAGGAGATGATCCAGTCCAGCGCCTTGTCCTGGATTCCGATGTTGCTGAGGCGCCGTACTAGGGTGCGGTGGCAGACCGTGTCGAATGCCGCAGAGAGGTCTAGGAGGATGAGGGCCGCTGTTTCTCCATTGTCCATCAGGGCTCGGATGTCATCACCACTATCCTCAGCCCATGGAGGCTGGGAGGGCCCAGCATTTCAAAGGTAGGGGCCTCCCCCCGCTCGGGGGATGTTAGGGGCTAACCCAGATCACCTATCATTCAGCGACCCCCAGAAACCCCCTGGGTCCGCAGGACACAGCGCATCGTCGAAGAGCCGCAGGGCTCGAAGTCGTGGTGGTTGCAATCGAGCATGTTCCAGGCGCCCTAGGTGGTCCACCAAAGGCCTCCAGAGTTTCTCGAAGTGAGTGTCGTGGAACTGAAGACGTGCCGTGAGCAGCTCCATCGCCACCACATGCCACAAGCGAGTGAACCATACGTTTATGGAGGGCGTCTCTGCCTTTTTCCAATAGAGGGCCACCGTCTGTTTGGCAGCACTTAGCATGTGGAGGCTCAGGCTCCGATCACGACCCGTCATGGCTCGTATGTTCGCTGGTCTGAGGCCCAGTACCACCACCAACGGGTCCGCAGGTAGGGGGTATCCCAGAACCCGTTTGATATGGCTTAAGACTTCCTTCCAAAAGATAGCCAGGAGGGGGCATGTCCACCAAATATGGATAAAGTCACCCAGTGCCTGCGTGCAGCGCCAACATAGGGGGGATGTCGTGGGGAACATTTTCTGAAGCCGGGCAGGGGTGTAGTACCATTGAGTCATCACCTTGTAGGCCGACTCCTGCTGAGGAATGCTGCGTAAAATTTTCGGGATGTCTCTCCAGAGCCTGCCCCACTGAGAGGGAGTAACACCTGAGCCGGGAACAGTCTGCCAACGCATTTGGTAAGGGTGGGGGTCCGAACGCTGCGACCGCTGAAACACCCCATAGATGCGGGAAATCAGTCCCTTATATGCCCCAAACGTACGAGCGAGCTGTTCGAACGGGGTGAAGGGTCGCGTGGCTGCCCGAGTCAAGGAGAAGCCCTGGATCCAGTGCTGAAGCTGGATATACTGGAACTTGTCGCTGTCCTTCAGCCCGAATTCTAGCTGGCATTGGGCAAAGGATTTTAGACTACCGCCCGCGAAGAGATTCCCAATTGTGCGACATCCAGTTTCCGTCCAATTCGCAAAGTAGGGCGGACGACACGCCGGGGGGAACTGCGGGTTCCGCGCAATCGGGGTGTGGGGGGACGGGAAGGTGGTAAGCCCCCGGCGAACTGACACCCTATCCCAGATCTCCAGGACCGTCTTAGTGGGTATGGCCATATAAGCGCTACGATGACGCGCCTCCCGGGGGAGCCAGGCATGATCCCACAATGGACGGCAAGTGACAGCCCGGTCCATGTGGAACCACACCTTTTCGCTCTCCCATGCCCCTCATTCCAGGACATACCGGAGATGTGACGCCCAGTAATACTCGAGAAGGTTCGGGCAGGCAAGGCCACCCCTATCGCGGGGAAGCATCAAGAGCTTATTAGAGAGGCGCGGCTTCTTCCCGCCCCAGACAAAGGCCACCAATTCGCGTTGCAGTCCCTGTATCTGATGTTCCGGAATCGGTAGCGTCTGGAAGAGGTAGAGGATCTTTGGCAAAATCGACATCTTTATCGTATTAAGTCGCCCGAGCCAGGAAAGCGGTAGGGCCTTCCACCCGCGCAGGTCCTGCTGGACCGAAAGCTTATATTCCTGCCAATTAGCCTGCGTCCAAGTGGCCAAATCTGGGGTCAAATTGAGGCCCAGATAGCGCACGGACTCAGCCGCCCATTGATACGGGACAGCCGCTTGGAGCGAATGCAGCTCCTCGGCCGGGATCGAGATATTGAGGGCCCAAGATTTCGTATGGTTGATTTTAAGCCCGGAAGTGCGCTCAAAGTCTTGGAGTAGCCGATGTAATGCTGGCAACGAACGCGACGGGTCAGATAAAGTGAGGAGAAGGTCATCTGCGAATAGAGCAATCTTATGTTCCACCCCTCGAAGCGATATACCCCGGACGTCGGGAGCCCGTCGCACCAGGATTGCAAGAGGTTCTATGAACAGCGCAAACAGCAGGGGCGACAGGGGGCAGCCCTGCCGTGTGCCCCTGCAAATAGGGAAGGCCTGCGTGAGCTGGCCATTCACGCGCACTCGAGCCACCGGCGAAATATAGGGGGCCATGATGCGCGCCACCATCTTCGGGCCCAGGCCCACCTTCTGCAAAACCGCCCGCAGGAACGACCAGTCCACACGGTCGAACGCTTTTTCGGCGTCAAGCGAGAGCAGGCAGGCAGGTATCCCCCAATGCTGGGCCTTCCCCACTATGTGCGCCACTCGACGCACATTGTCAGCCCCTTGCCGGTGCTGGATAAACCCCACCTGGTCCGGCTCAATGAGGTTGGGCATGTGAGCGCTAATCCTCTTGGCCAGAAGCTTAGTGTACAGTTTAAGATCCGTATTGAGCAGGGCAATGGGCCGATAGGAGGAGCAAAGGGTATGGTCCTTCCCGGGCTACGGTGTAAGGGCTATTTCGGCCATTGCCATGTCCAGTGAGGGCCCCGTCCGCTCGTAAAATGAGTTAAAGAGCCTGAGAAGATACGGCTGTAATTGCGGCCAAAAGGCGCGATAGAAGGTCACCGGCAGCCCATCCGGGCCCGGTGCCTTTCCCAGCGGAAGATCACCCAAAGCGCCAGCCATTTCCGCTGAGGTGATGGGAGCTTCCAGAAGCTCTGACTGGCTCGCATTCAACGGATCCCAAACACAGGCGCCCATGGTAGAAGAGATCAAATCCGCCCTCGGTGGGTCGGCGGTGTACAAGGTCGCGTAGAAGTCCTGAAACTCCTGCAACTTGTCCAATTCTGTGACAGCCCACGACCCGTTCGCCCTCCGCAGCTTCGCCACATGGGCCTTCGCTGCCCGTGTACGCAGGCGTCGTGCCAAGACCGTGCCCACCTTATCTCCCCCGGCGTAGTATCGCTGCTTAAGCGACAGCAGGGCCCGCTCCGCCTTGTTCGTCCGATGCGCCCGGAGTTGGCCGCGAAGGATCGCCAGGCGTCTTTTATGTGCCGCCAGCGGCCGTTCTTGGTCCATTTTTTCCAGCGTCTGGACCTCCCGCGTAAGCTTGGTCTCATAGAGCAGCGCCTCCCGCGCCCTTGCAGCAGCGATGGCAGTGAGAGTACCCCGTATGGTAGCCTTGAACGCATCCCACAGGAGGGGAAGAGGGGTCCCCGGGAGATCGTTCGCCTCAAAATACGCCAGGATAGCCGCCTGTATTTCCTCCTTGTCCACCGGGTCCCGGAGGACGTGATCAGGAAACCGCCACCTAAAGGAGCGCGGAGGACCCGTGCGGTGTTCGCGTAGACACAGTTCCACGTGGGCATGATCAGATATGGAGATGGTAGAGTGCGCCGCCGCAGCCACATCCCCTAACAGGGCGTGTGAGACCAGCAACATGTCTATACGAGAGTAGGAGCGATGTGCATGTGAATAGTACGTGTAATCGCGCCGACCCGACGAGAGGTATCGCCAGACATCAACCAGGGTTAAAGCCCCAAGGGCGTCTTTGACCGCCGCAGACATGGCCCCCACCCCGTGGAAAGCCCCTCCACAGCGATCGAGCTCCGCATCCCACACCAGGTTAAAATCACCACCCACTACGAGGTCCGTGCTCACCAGCTCAAGGTGTTCCCTGATCAGCCTGCGCAGAAAGGCATCTTGACCCTGATTAGGAGCATAGAAATTGCATAGGGTAAGCGCGCGATGGCCCCTCTTGACCTCAACCTGCAAGAAACGGCCTTCGCCATCCCTAACCCCTTTGGCAGCGCCCGGGGAAATCCCGGCCCTGCAGAGGATAGCTACCCCCGCCGTCTTGGTGGTGGCCGAGGCCCAGAACTGCCGAGGAAAGCGGGGGTGAGCCATGCGGGTGACATCTGCCCTAAGGAGGTGGGTCTCCTGGAGAAGAATTATGTCAGGGTTCTGGAGCAGTAGATACCGCCATATTTGGCGGCGCTTGTTGGGTGAGTTAAGCCCCTTTACGTTAAGGGAGAGAATTTTCCAGCAAGGATCCGACGTCATAGCTCCAAAGCCATAAGGGAAGCAGCACAGTCTCCTATCAACCAGGCGCTAGCCTGGCCCCCCCGCCTAAGGGGTACCCAGGGGAAGGGAGGAAAGGGGAAGGGATAGGGCCAAAGGAAACAGAACAAACCATAAAAACACATAGACGGCCAACATGGCCAACATGTCCTATTCCAGTCCAGGGAGTAGCCAGGCACTACGGCACAAGCTGTCCCGGAGATGTCACTCTCCCATGGATAGGCGTGGGGGTTCGTCATCGCCAGACCGGGAAACGAAATCGGAAAGGCCCGCTCCGGGCCGCCGCCTCCTCAGGAAAGATGAAGTTCCAGCAACAGGCAAAAGCTCGCAGCCAGCCACGTCGCCAGGAGCAGGCGAGCAAGATCGTCTTGGTGGGCTATAGTCGGATCCGGCAGAAGGTCCGCTCAACACCAAAGACCGGTTCCAACTTGGAGCGGTCCCACTATGGGGCCTCACTTGAGGGGAGATGCTTGTGAGCTTGACAGCGACGGGCCCCCTTCCAGGGACTTGATGTGCTGGATAATGTCCTGCTTATCCCGGGACGCCCTGCTGCCATCCGGAGAAGAAAGGCGTCGAGATCGTCGCACGGTGGACCACTGTGGCTTCAGCAGAGATCTGTGGACAACAGGTCGCCGCATGGGGCTAGCCGGCGGAGAGTCCGGAATTTGGAGCAGTTGGGCCGCCTCCCGATAGGAGCGCAACACCCGGCGCTTGGATTCCCATTGGAACATGATGGCGAAGGGATGTCCCCACTGGTAGCGAATATTAAGCTCCCTCAACTTGTCCGTGATGGGCCTGAAGTCCCTGCGGCGCCTGAGAGTCGTAGGAGCCAGGTCCTGAAACAGCTGAATGGACATGCCTTTGTAATGAATCGTGGGCTTATCTCTGGCAGCTTTGAGAATCGCCTCCTTCTCAACAAAGAAGTGGACCCGCGTCAGGATGTCCGGAAGAAGTCCAGGCCGTCCTGCTGGTCCCGAGACCCTGTGCGCTCGATCCAGCGCCGGCGGCGAGGCATCGTCGTCTCCGCGGATGTCGTGGAGCAACTCCGCCACAAAGGTCATGATGTCCGTGCCCTCCGCCCCAGATGGGACACCCCTAATGCGGATGTTGTTCCGGCGCCCCCTATTTTCCAAGTCCTCCTGTTTGATCTGGAGCTCGACGTGTTGTTCCTCTAGGGTCGCCAACCGCTGCCACAGGCGTTCCTGATCCTCTGTGCGAGCATCCAGGGTCTTCTCCATGTCATCCACTCTGCCATCCAGGTCCCCCACATCTTTTCGAAGGTCTTTAACGCAGGCCTGCACCTCAGTGCGAAGCGACCCAATCTCTGCCTTGAGCTCCTGCATAAACAGCGCCATGAAGGACTGGGTGACCGGCTCAGCGGATGTGCCCGCTCCCAACGGCATGGCGCCCGACTTGCCCCACAGGTCTATTACTGAGGTGTCTTTAGAGTCCGCCGGGGGCCCCTTCGCTGCTTTCGTGCGGGTCATGTCAGGGACAATGCTGGGTCGTTCCCCCCCAAGGTCCACGCAGTCACCACCGGCCTCAGGCCCGGCTGGGGAGCCCACCACACCTCAAGACGGCCCCCGGGTCAGGTCCGGCCTCGGCGGTATTCAGGGAGGCTGCAAGTACCCCCTGAGGAACACTCTCCGCAGCGGGCAACGTCGTCGTTCGGTGCTTCCCCCGGCTCTCCGAGGACTCACGCCCAGCGCTGATCGGTCTCCAGGGGTCGGACCGGTGGGGCAAAAGCGCGCGAATGCGCTCCGGGGCCCAGAACCCTCAACAGTCTCCACAAGCGAGGGCCGTAGTAGGGTACGGAGGGACAGGCCCACTCTCCACAGTTAAGGGCACCCGCAGGGATCTTCCGGGCTGGGCCCCACGCCAATCCAGGGCCCAAGAGTCACCACCAACCAGCCTCGGGGGCTCCTCTCTACATCCGCCGGTGCTCGCCGGGGGTCTCCCACCGCGCCGTCCACTCCGTGGGGCGCTCCCAGCCCTCCAGATGGCGGCCAGCTTCTCCGCCCGTCGAGGGCCGCAATGCAACTCCAGACGCGACTCGTAGCTTGAGGAATGGCCGTCACGCCCGCAATGCAGGTCACCGGCAAGTTCCTAGGCCAAGGCGCGGGAACGGACCGCACTCCACCCAGCGCCAGTCTACCACCTCCTGGTCTGGGGATGTAAGAAGGGGGAGACAGGCAACAGTTCACTGGGGCCAGACGCGCCCCGAGTGCGTCTCTCTTTCAATCGCCTCCCTCGTCCAGTCACCGCGTGGGTCGAGCCTCCCCCACTCAGTCTCTCGAGGTGGCAGCCGGCATCTCGCAGCCCCCAGCGCCACCCGCGCCCGCCAGGCCACCGCGTGTGATCTCCTCACCAGGCCGTCCCACACACCCCGCGTCGTTCGCCGTCGCCTTCGGGCCCCCGCCGCTGATCCGGACCCCAACAGTCTCACAGCTCCTCCGGGAGGTCCCGGCCTACCAGATCTGGGCGCTGTAGGGGTCGTCCGCTGCACCACACGTGGCTTCCCGGTGGCTCTCCGCTTCCGCACTCCGCGATCGGCTGGCGCCCCCAGGCACAGTCTCCTCGCCAGCCAGAGGCACGCTACGCCGGCCCGGGCCCGGCAGGTCCAAACCAGGGTCCCCGGGTACACAGGGCACAGTCAGCAGGGCATGCAGCGCCGCCACACAGCAGCAGCTCTACGTGTGCAGCGAGGCGCGATGCGTGTCGCCGGGTGCTCCCAGACCAGCCTCCGCGATCCGCTCCAAGTCGATGCCTCAGTGTGGCCCACCTCCGCTGCGGCACCGCCAGTCGTGCAGCCGGGGCTACGGGCCAGGGCCAGACGCGGACCACAAGATGGCGGCCGCGGCCGTCGCCACCCTCAAAGCCCGGTCTCTCCTGCTGTCGGGCCCGCGTGGTCAAGGGGCTGGCCCGCCTCGGTGCTGTCGCCGCTCCGCCACCCGTCCGCGTTGCTTCTCCGGTGTCTCTCTTCCCGGGGCAGCTAGGCGCAGTCACACCGCAGCGCGGCGAGTCAGGGCATCCAAGATGGCGGTCGCGCTCTCTCCCGCCGGTGCCTCGTCTCAAACGCCGCGTCGTCTCGCCTCTGCTCGAGCCAGGAACCTCCAAGTCGCCAGGCAGCTGCCCGAACACAGTGGCCAGCCGGTCCCCCCCAGCTAGATCGTCTCCACAGCCGCTGCCCTGCTGTAAAGGCTGTTTACATCGGCGGCGGCCCGGAGCCTCGACAATGCGCGTCTCACATCGTCCGCGGCGAGACCACGCCCCCCATGGAACACTTTTATATAGAGAACGAACCATAACTGGTGATTTAAACAAAGGGCTGATCGGACCGATAAAAAGCCTTGGCAAGGCCTAGCGAGGAAAAAGACAGGACAAATGAAGTACATCAGAAAGTTTCTCTTGCAATGGATCGTGCTGATGGTCTCTTACCAGGTCACAAACGTTGCTCAAAGTCCAGAATAGGTAGACTTTGCGGATGGACAGTAAGCAGCCAAGATGACATCCACTACTCCCTCAATTTCCACATATGGAGCTATAGGTTATGGAGATTTGCGTGTAGAACCCTGCCCTGTTGTTGGGATAGTAGGTCCTTCTGAAGAAGTAATCAGAGAAGGGGACAGATGCTCAGACATGGAGAACTAGACCCTCTGAGCACAATCCGGAACAATCAGGATGAGTTGAGCCCAGATCCTCCTGAACTTCTTATGAACTCATGGAAGCAACGGTAGAGGGAGGAAGGCAGAAAACATATCAGAGAAAACACTAGAACTATAGAGATAAAAAAGCTTGACAATAAGTATTCTCAGAGGTGGCAAAAACATATCAAAGGCACGCCCCCCTCTTTTTTTTTTAAACTTTATATTTCAGTTTACATTTTGCAAATACGAAATACAAATTGGCATCAAAACAGCGTATGTAGGCATATTGTTGACATTATTAATGGCACATAGCACAAAAGGTAGCATCGGGGGAGGAAGGTACAATGGGGAAATAAAATCATTCGCAAGCATATTACAGTGAGGAAGTAGCCCGGGCATGTCACTGACTTTCAATGTGGATATTACCGGGGTCGGTCCTCTCACTCCTCGTTGGGAGTAGGCCCACTGTCTATATCTAACCCACTCTCCTCGCTTTCAGTTGTATCCTGCGAGGAAGGCTCCCCCTCTGCCAGCCCAGAGGTACACATGTCCCGCCAAATTATTAGGTCTTCTTGCAGCTTCTCGTCCCTTCGGGTGAGTTTCATGTGGACCTCCTCGGCCAGGGACCATTCACGTACATCTTTAAGCCAGATGGGCACTTCTGGGGCCCACTGCCCCATCCAAGTTATAGCTACCCTGCGCCTAGCGAGCACCAGCATTAATTGTAGGAGCTTGTATGGGAGTTTCTTTTTCTTGGGCTTCCAGACTAATGCAAGCAAACAATTCAAGGGTTCAAGCGTCATCTGAAGGGCTGTGGCCGCAACAATCCTTCCCACTACTCCCACCCAAAACTGCCTGACCATTGGACAATCCCATACCAAGTGTAAAAAGCCAGTTGGCTCGGTGGTACATCTAGGGCATCTATCTCCCCTGTCACACGAGATGCGTTTCAGGGATACCGGGGTTAGGTAGGTGCGATGCAAGAAGTTAAAGTGCGTTAACTTAAACCTGGCACTACAGGAAACTGTGCGTGTGAGGGAGCCTATGCGTGCCCATTGTTTCTCTTCCAGCTGGACAGCGAGATCCTTCTCCCAGGCAGCCCGGGATGGCGGGACCGGGGAGGTAGAATCCTATTTCATAGCTTTTTAGAGGAGAGAAATCAATTTGCGACCTGTACCGCATGAAGGCACGCCCCCCCTCTTGACTTGTGGTCAGCAAGATGGTGTCTGCTGAGCTCAGCCACTCTGGCATTCACAAACCCTACTAGATGGCTGACAGGCAAGGAAATTCACTGAAGGTCCATCCAGCACAATCCAGCACAGCACATTGGACCCCCACCAACCTCTGTGTTAGAGAACCATAGGGCAGGTTTGCTGTGCATCAGAACTTGCATAGGGCAGCCCTTGATGGAAGGCAGAAAGGCCTCAAGAACCATCTGGACGGCATGCAGATCCAGGAGATTAATGAGGTGCCTCTTCTCCTGCGGAGAACAGAGGCCTTATATCTACTATTTTATCCAGGGGGGGCCTCTACAGCCCGAACCGATGCATCCATAACCACTCTAAGCTCTGGATGGGGTAGAGTGAACAGTTTGGAATACTTCCTGTCATTGAAGGTCTCGAGCAACCTTGTCTGACACACGGATGAGAGACACCACTAGTGCTGTGCCCATTGAAGGTGGAGATTCCACTGCAAAGCATGCATATGCCAATAGACCTGCTTGAGGCATCAGTAGGATACACAAAGCCAGGGCCAAATCCGAAACACTGTGATCATATACTGGATGTCTCAGACTCATGCGGTAGAGGTAAAGCTTTCAATGCTACAGAGTCTAGAGCAGCCCCTTATAAAGAGAATCATCTGCACTGATCAAAGGTGGCATTTTGGCTCGCTAATGGAGAACCCTACGGAAGACATGAGCTAGATGGAGGTCCATGAATGATTGTTACACGCCTGCCTTCAACAGCCTGTCATCGCAGTACCGTAATATATTCACTTCTGACCAGCAAAGATAATCCACGACCATCACTTTTCGAAATGCCCAAGGAGCTCAGGTGAGGATAAAGGACAGGACAGTGAACAGAAAGTGTTCCCTTTTCAATAACTAACTGAAGGAAACATCAAAGGGACTACAGAATGAGTACATGAAAATATGCGTACTGCAAGTCTGTGGACACCATAGAACACCCATCCCTCTCCCGTTTAGATTATAGTGACTGAATGATTATGAAAAACTGCAGTATAGCGGTGTTCACGATACGAAAAAGAATAAAGAGTACAACCTTCATTTCCCACACCCCTGTTAAGGGGATCTCTGGTCATCGCCTATCAGTTATTGTTTATGTCGCATAAAGTAAGTATATTGGGTTTGAACCGACGTGTTCTTATTATATCGAAGTTTAAAATATCATTAACTTAAATGCCATATTCTATTTTGGTGTTGTATTGTATAGTTTTATGTTTTTGTTTTATATGTGATTGTAAAATTACTTTAAAAAAAATATTCTTGTTATTTGTATTTTTGGGTAACGCTTATTCTAAGAATATATTAATTAATGTGTTAATTTGTTTTACATTTTTAAAGGTCTGCTATTTTCAAATATGTATTACATTTTGATTTCATGCTGTTGGATTTATTGGGGTGTTAGGTGGGTAGAGTGATTTATTAATTATATATTAATTCATGCTCATTTATAAATGTGTTCATTGTTTTATAAATCATCATTAGTATTTAATTATTTCATTTTGTTTTTGTATATTACATTTTAAGCTTGGGATGTGGAGTTTGTGTGAGCTTATTTCCTTTATTGGTTAAATATAATATTTATTTTAAAATTTGTTGATTAACATATTTGTATTGTCATTTATTTTTACAATTGTTTATTAACTTGTGTATTTAAGTATTGCATTTTAAGTTTGGGTTTTAGAGTTTACTCGTAGAATTTATTGGGTAGCACTACTTATGGTAATTATTAAATTGTAAGTAATTAATTGTATTTGTCAGTTTTTTTAAATAATACTTATTTTGTATGTACTGTTAAATTCTGTTATTTTTAATAGAATGTGCAATATTTTGTGGATTTTATTGTGTTTTATTTTTTTATTAATGTAATATTCTCTTCATGACAATTCTTTTTAATGTGCATGAGTATTTTATGGATAAATTGGAGGTATACTGTTTATTTTAATAATATCATTTCATGTATTTGTATTTTTTTATTGATTCACAGTATTTTAAAGAATCACTTTATTTTTCCCCAAAATAAATGTATTCAATTTGTTTCCTATTTTTTTTTAATGGGGGAATTATATTATTTGGGTGTAGCAAATATAATCCACCCGCTTACATGTGCTTTCACAAGTGATTGGTAGATTGGAGTTAGAATAGTAAATCAAACTCCACCTTCCCAAAGGTATGCACTTCCCCCATTGTTTGTTAGACAAGTAAATCTGACCTCTGTCCTCCAATGTATGGACTTTATCCAACGTTTTTTAGCCTGAATTTAGAATAGTAAGTTTGACACCCCCAATGTGTGCACTTGCCCCAATGTTTGTTAGACTGGAGTTAGGATAGTAAATCTGACCCCTTCCAATGCATACACTATCATCACGGTTAGCTAGACTTAAGTTGGAAAAGTAAATCTGCCCCCTTCAATGTGTGAACTTTCATCAATGTTTATTAGACTGAAGTAAGAAGAGTAATGGTTTGGTCATGAGTCTGGCGGTCCACGGAACGCCAGATGCGCGGGGCAGTCTTCCGTCATTGCACCCTCTCAACCGCCAGCCAGGGATCAGTGATCCCTGGCGGTGGCGCAGCGGTCTTGAGGCCACAATATGCTTGGTGGGATCGCTGCTGGAATGTTTGGGGTGCCACTTTATCCTTAGTATCTGCCACAATAGTAGTCAGATAAATTAGCAAGTTAGTAGTCAGATAAATTAGCAACTTAGCCAGTGGTGATATGCTGTTTCCCAGTTAATTGTCACTGTTTATTCAGTACTCCAACCGCCATCTCTAATGTTTTGCTCTTGGTCTTACTAAATCAACCCTCTAACTAATCAAATTTCACGGTCTCAAGTCTAACTGACTGCTTTAGAAAACATAGGGACTATCTTGACTTCTTTTGAATGTGCCTTTCTTTTAATTGCTCTTGACAATTCTGTGTGAACTGAAAAAGTAAACTACCACTTGTGTCTTCTATTTCCAAATTTACATCCACCTACTGATATATATTTATTAAATATTCATATTTTCTGTTGTTGCTTTTAAAGTTCAATTGAAAATATATTTATAATGTCTCTGAAATATGTTTATGATATGTAAATGAAATTGCGCTAACAATCTCTACCGGAGTAAAACACTGAATGCTGCTTTTGGATTATCTAAAAGGACTTTGACGCCCCGACCAATGTGCGTTAAACAAAGCACCTGATTTGAATGTGCCAAGCCTTTTCCAAACTTCATTTAGATTCATAAAACAGCTCCAAGTTATCAATAAAACTATAAAGTGCCTTTCCCATTTAAAGAGTAAATCAACCATACTAGAGTCACTGTCTAAACACACATAGACATGCAATGCACATCTTAAACAACTTAAAAATAAGGTTTATTAGTGTTCACAAGGGAACTTCACCACAACATTTTTTATTTAAGTCTTCTATCCAAGTATCCGTAGTTTTTCTTAATGATATACAATTTAAACTCTCTTTTGTATATTTTAATGATGCTGTTTTTGCAGACCATTATTCCTAAATATTTGTCTCTTTTAATGGAGAATTATAGCCCTGCTGAATTCGAGAATTCTGCAAATCTTTTTCTTGACACTTTGTATGAGAAAGGATTGCTTGTTTTCAAGAACATAGCGGTCATCTCTCTTGGCAGCCAGGCAATTACAGTCGAGGAGTTCACAAAAGGATTACACATTCTTGAATTTCCAAATAGTACAAAAGAGTTCTGCATGATACCTTGAAAAACATCCCATTCAAAGAAATTATGGTGTAGAACTGTTCATCAGTTTTGTCAGTGCCGGAGATAAATATTTAACTGGGGATTTCAGTTTCCTGCAAATAAGAACACATGTTGCCCTTCACCCAAGGTTTGGCCACCCTTGATCATTTCTATGCAAACTAATTTTCTAAGCCAGTTCAACGTAGCCATACTTTTTTTGTTTGCAAACTTAACACCAGTTCTTGTTGGCCACTCTCCTGATGGTTTCTTACAAGTAGAGATCGGCGAGCCAAAAGATTTACAGGGAGAGCCAAGCCAAGGGTCAGCTCTGGGTCTAAAAGCCTTTACACTATCCAAGCCTCAAACATATTCAGCATGCAAATCAAGCAAAAAACATCATGCAGGGATATGACAAGGTGTCTTCAAATTTTTTTAAAAGTGTATTTATTTAGCACTTGAAAGATTTTCACCTTAGTGCATCAAATTAAGAAGTATTTATTAAAAGAGTTTTAAACATGAACTGAGAAAGATTCCTTCTCCTGCCCTTATTAGCAAACCATTAGTGAACTAAGAAGCAAGTCAGGGGTAATGTGCACCCTATATGTGGCATAGATTTGTATTATAGCTGGAGCACTATTATAGGCTATTAAATTAAACACAAGAGATGTTTTTGTACAGCACATGTGGTTAACTCACATATTTGAAGGTGCTCTCATATGTTATAATGAACAAAAGGGATGCTCAGTGAAATACAATATTTACCTAGAACCACACAATTTGGTCAAACAGGAAATCCTGAATTGATCTGGGGTTTTCCAGTTTCACTGTGCAATTAAGCCACTAAATGGGTATCTCTGACATCAAAGGTTAATGTTTTGTCCTAAATTACTGGAGGATGAGATGAGAGTATAAGGACAGGCACAATCCACATTTTATTTCTGTCAGTTTTACGCATTGCAAACTTTGCCCAAGGACATAACAGCACTTCACAACAAACACAGACTTTAGTTTACACATTTTGTTTTTCAGCACAGGTAGATTTGCCAGCATTCATAGGATGCTGAGCCAAAATAGTATTCAAACCTGGTTCCCCATGTTACATGGTCGGCAGTTGTAGCCACTATGCCACATTGTCTCCAGTGAAAGCTCAGCTTATTTTGGGCTCGTGGTTCTAAGAGGACTTTGAGTTGAAGCAGGGCCGGACATCAAGCTTGATCCTGGCTCGAGCTTTCAGTTGCTCCCCACCTCTACTTTCAAGTGTTCCCATGGATGGTGACCTTTATTCCGCTTTTACTGCATTCCGCAATATTTAACTGTCTCTCTGTTTCTTATGGTCTTAGGAATTTGGTTCCTTTGGCGTTAGGTTTGGGATTTTGTTTGGTTTTCCATTACTTTCTCACTTCAGAAATCCAAGACTCTTTACCTTAGCTAGTTGCATAATTGTTTTAAATTGTTTGACTTGCAGTGAGTTTTGGGATTTCATCTGATTTACTGCTGGAGAGTGGCAAAATCAAGAAATATGCATAATATATATGTTTATAATCTTCAGGTGCAGCTTTTACAACAACAGACCCAACAGAAAAGGCTTACCAAAGTAAATCCTAAAAGAACAATTTACTGCAATTTCAAAGAAGCTACTTAACATTACATGTGTCCAAGCCATTTGTACTAATTCCCAATTCCATTCACAAATATGAAAGTGTGCCACTTAAAAGTAATTTTGTTTTGTTGGGAGCAGCCAGCTGGCACATGATGCTGAATCTAAGTGTGGGGAGCAGAGTGCTAGCCATACGTTATTTCGAAATGGTCCAATCCTCCTCTTCAGCCGACGCTGCACCTGGGGATCTCTAAATGCATGTGAGCTCAAGGGCAGCGAGTTCTTTTTTATTTTTTGATCGAATTTCATTTTTTGATCGAATGGGGTATGCTTGAGAGCTGGTGCTAGCTAAACACTGATCCCTTTGGGGCTCACATAACTGGCCAGTAATCTTGGGTGCTCTTCCAGCTCCTGCACCCAAGGTGAAGAACCTCAGCTTTTTGTTGGGTAAAAAGCTGTCCATGAAGCCTCAGGTTGTGAGGGTGGCCGCTGTTTTGCGGGCCTGAAACACTGCACAAAATCCTTTAGATACTTCTATTCTCAGTCCAAAGGACAGTCATCCAGACCTTTATTCTATCTAGACTTCATTATGGCAATGTTCTTTATTTGGGAACCGAAAAAGCCCCATAAGAAGGTTACAAGTGGTGCAGAATTTGGCAGCCAGATTACTCTACAGGCTTCCCAAGAATGCCTCGTCTTCTTTACTTCTCCCAGAGATACACTGGCTTAAGGTTGAGAAACGCATCCAATTCAATGCCCTGTGCTTTGTACCCAGAGCAAGCTCAGGTGTCAGCCCTCGGTATTTTCAGGAATTGGTGAGATCGTATCAGCCGGCCTGTCCACTATGCTCGAGTGACCTTTCCCTGTGTTTCACTCCCAGAGTTAAGCGTACTTGCCTGGGAGGTTGGCCCTTTGCTTACCAGGGCCACAAGCTTTGGAATGCCCTTCCAGAATATTTAAGAAGCTGCTCTTTGCTTACTACCTTTCGGAAACAGTTAAAGACCTGGTTGTTCTGAGTCAGCTTGTGATAGATATACCCTTACCTGTTTCTTAAAGCGCCGGGAAACCCTGTGTGGGTAGCTGAATGTTATACATGTCTTACTTATAATAAAAATAATAATTTGAGTGGATGTACAAAGATCCTCTCTCGTGACTCTTGAACAATTGATCTACCAATGAACAGCTCTCTAAATATTGTACCTGTACATTATCATGTTTTGGCTTGTGCCAATTAGTGTACAATAATGTATGTGTAGTTCTCTCTACTGTAACTCTATTTAGCAATTCCAGATTAAAGTACGGAACAAAAAAGAAAAGGTTAAACTAAAAAACAAATCTTAAAAAATAAAAAGCTTGATTTGAAACCTCTATAGGCACTACCTCCGGACATTAGGGACTTATTAATTGCCCCCAGTAGTCACGATATGGCAGATGGAATTATCAAATATAAATTGAAGATTTCAGCTACTGAAAGCAATCAAAATCTCCAAGTAAAACACCGGGAGAAAACGTGCAGAATCGGTGCCGAAACACTAATGTTATTCCCGAAAAACGTGCAAGCCTTTTTATTTCCCCACCCCCAAAAGTACTGTCACCCCAACCAAGTAATAATCATTCGGAGTCGAGGAAACAACAAGGGTTAACTTCCTTAAATACATAATGAGGGTCTGGATATCATATTGCACCGAATGGTATAAAACAAAATGACAGATGAAGAATTTGTAACAACAGTCGAGGAATTAGAGTGCAAACTGAAGGAAATTGTATTTCAGTAAACTGTGTGCATGCAGTTGAAAGAAAATTAATTAACGAATGCGCTGAGCAAAACAGCAACAGTACTAAGAAAAATGCACATTGAAAGAGGAATAATACTGTTGTGTTAAAAAATTAAGAACGAAAACATTGATTATTATTCTTCTCAAGATGCCTGAAAATGTTTTGAAATAGTTGCCTCCAAATGAAACCATCAATTAAAGTATACGATTAGAACGGGAAACGCAGGACCATTTCAGTATGATTAGCACCCTTTGATCACGATGTATCTAAAAATGTAATGGGGAGGACACTACAATTAGTTATATATGTATTGCAATATAAAAGGATTCGGTTTGTTGACTATAGAGCGCTGTTTATTAAACTATAAGTAATGGGAGCCCGACGTAGTCTCTAAACCACATTATGGTCTTCTGTCAGACGACAACCAGAACACCCTTGCCCCTGTACGCTGTCTTTGTTAATATAAATGCCAAACATATCCCTGACGTGGTGCTTTAGTCTGAGAAGCGATTTTTGACAATGTCAAAACGACTGCTTAACAAAGAGCTGAGATTTATAGACTCAAACAAGACAAAAACAGCTTTAGAAATAAATATATATATGTAGGACAGTGAATTGTTGAAACCCCGAACATTTGAAATAAAATATATTGCTCATTCTGATGAAATTGCTTACGACGACAGCAAGTA
This sequence comes from Triturus cristatus, assembly GCF_964204655.1. Classification (NCBI taxonomy): domain Eukaryota; kingdom Metazoa; phylum Chordata; class Amphibia; order Caudata; family Salamandridae; genus Triturus; species Triturus cristatus. The sequence goes on along the minus strand of NC_140583.1, from coordinate 847,463,339 downwards.
AAGATGGCGGCCATTAGGTTTTATCACAAGTACCTGAGGAATGGTTTGCATGCAACGCGAAATGTTTCCTGCGTCTCCTGAATTACTGACACTGGCAAATTGAAATGAAGTGGCTGCATATGGCAGAAACTATCTTCACATTTACAAACATCCTGAAATATCATTAAATCATAAAAACGAAGGCTGTGAGCTATATATTATAAATGTTGCCTAAAGCTTTTCCCGCTTTGTTATTTGTAAGAAAGTTGCGTATTGTGGACAAAATTGGCCATTTATTCTCCAGTAGCAGCTGCTTCTAACAATGCACTGCACAAATAATGGAAAAGAGTAAAGAAAACATAATTAACCATACAGAGACAACATACAGTAGTCTTCCAAAAGACTTATATTTTGTTTTATGCTAGAATGTCCAGCTTGAATGAACGATAACTCATCCTTTAATTCATTGTTTTCTTACAGGGAATTTACAAAATTTTGGATGCTATGCCAAATAAATTACACCTTTATAAACATTGCAAAAGCACATACATACATCTACAGGAAATAACATCTATGAAAATAAATACCTCGGGTAAAATTATGACACTGAATACACGAATCCGGCTAGTCTTCTGAGGTAAAATAAGCTTTCTTCAACTGCCATTTCTCAGCAGTAGAAGCTAAAAGTATTTGACTGAAAGACATCGAGTTCTATCCTTAGAATACATGTAATTTACCTTTTATGGAACATCCTTAGAACCAACATTAATTTTCGCCATCCTCTCACACAGAGTGCCAGGCCGCACCGTCGCCACACCGCCAAAGCTGTGGTCAGACCTCCTGCCAGATTAGGAGTTTTCTCCTGTCTGGCAGGATAGTTTTTGGCGTACCCAAGGCAGAGCTTCTAAAAACAGGCACTGCAATGGGAATGCCAAAACAATTCCTGCACGGCATGGACTAAAAAGTCCAAGCCCTGCAGGAACTAGGGCGCATGCACACAGAAGGGCAGATGGTGTTTCCCCCTGTGAGCATCTCCATGCAGAGATGGCACAGGGGTCCCTGCAGGGGCCCTCTGTTTCCCTTCCACCTTGGTGTTTATGGAGGAGGAACCTCCATGACACCACCAGGGGAGAAAAAACTCGTAATATGCTTGGCAGGACTACGGCGGTCCCGTCTACTATATTGCGGCCTCCTGACTGCCGCAACACCGCCAGGGAACAGCGGTTCCATGGAGGTTGCGGCGGGGCTGTGGTAGTCCCACCGCCTGACTCATAATCGGGCAGTTGTGAGACCGCCACCGCCGCAATCCGTGGACCACCAGATTCATAATCGGGGCAAGAGTGTACCTCCAAGAAACAGGCTCCAGGAACCTACACCTTCTTGAGCATGTTGATAACCTTGAAGGGCAGAAAATATTGCCTGCAACACCGGCACACTGATGTATACCTGTTGCTCTGACGCAGACCAAATGTCATATGCCCCAACAAAGAGGTGCCTTTAACAACAGTGACCTGAAGCTGCGAACATCTGAAGAAATGACCCACTGTTAGAGGGGTACTTCAAACAATGGAGGTCGTGGGCACAGTGAAGAATATCTGCACCCACACTGTGACACTGCCCAGATCCTAGAGGCACTGTTGCCTCGGCCACCACTGAAGAGCCTCATATGCCATCTGGCACCAACAGGATGCACGAGTCCGTCAAGCTTAGAAGGCGGAGGATTTGCAAAACTCCAGGATAATAGCCTGTTTCAGAAAAAATAGATTTGTATATTGAATACTTACAATCCTCCGATGAAGAGGAAAAGCCCTAATGCAGTTTGTGTCCAAGATGGCACCTATGAGGGTCAGCATTTAGGGATGAGGTGGGATTTCTGGACACTGATGCAGAAACCCAGGTCATGCAGAATGGCCATGGTAAACAGAACGTGGTTCATGAACAGTGCAGGGAACTTCCCCAGAAAGTCTTTCAAGTACCGAAAAACAGCTGGCTTGCTGAGGGGAGCCACCCCCATGGCTAGTACTTTGACAAAAACATGCTGAGCAGCGTTAGACCAAATGGCGGTATCACAAATTGGTAGTGCTAAGACCCACTTTGAATCACAGTGAACACATATGACACATTTGAGCAGATCTAATCTGCAGATGGAAATGTGTCTCCTGGTGATCAAGAGGCACCATCCGAACTCTCGCTTTGAGGTCCAGGAGCAATTGGCTCAGAGACAGTATTTTGAGCTTGTTCTGTTGAAAGAGGATAAAAAAGTAAATGGTTAAATTCATGTGCCCCTATTCTCCAATGGCACCACCATTTATGTCACCTTTGTCCAACAGGACAAAACACGCTGTGTCCAAAATCGGGAGGTGCATTTGAAAACACTTCCTTGCAGAACAATGGTGGTCTGGGGAATAAGAGAGGAAAAGGAAAGTAGCCCTTGCGGATTCGTTTGTTTGATTTAGGACTTTCCTTAAGGATATTAATGAGGTGAGATGGCCTGTTGAAGGGTCTCCTGAGCCTAAGAAGGGTTAGTGGAAGTGGTCAGAAGCTCCAGCTTCTTCTTTTTCAAAACTGGAATTGGCTCTGATGATGAGGAAGAGACAGCATCGGGGAAAAGCACTGCAGAAGCTCTGAAGGGTCTTGGGAGTTGTACTGTTTCACTAAGGAACAAGACTTCTCCTTTCTATGTGTTTTTGGGGGTGGGAGAATTCCTTGGGGAGTTACTCCTTGTGAAGGAACTTGAGGGGAGAGGAACTGCTTTGGATTAGCATTACCAGTCCGAGCCAAAAATTAAATAATTTGACCTCTTGCTCCCTGGACAAACAAGAGTCAAGGGATTGTGGTCTGATCACAGTTACCACATGAATATGTTGTGTGGACAGAGTTCAAACTCTGAAACCTTAAAATATGACATTTACCTTAATTCCTATCAAATCTGCTGATGGAGTTCAGTAATAAGACAACAGAAGAGACGTGGAACTGGGTCAATGAGGTGCAGATAAACAGAAACTGATGTCAGCACAGCGACACTAATTGTAGTTTGATGTCATCACATCCAGGTGGCGCTGGATAGCTATTGATCAAGGGGAAAAAAACAGGATCCAGTCTGAAGCCTGGAAAATATTCATAATAAGAATATCTGCAGAAAGAACTATCCATCAGAATTTGTGGGAATCCAGCTGCAATTGCTAGGCCACTTCCACATGTCTTTACAATTCTAAAGTAATGCTTGGAAGACACAGCTGCATATGGTACTAAATGTGTGGTCAAGGGCACTGAACACCCTAATTTCTGAATGTGGTATGAGAGAAAGGAAGTCTTCAGGTGGAATATTGGTAAAGAGGGGAAGAAATGAAGAAAAAAAAACAGGTAAATGTGAAACTTTCTTTTTATCGTAAGCAACCCTGTAGTTCCTCATTTAATGTCCACATCAGAGGCTCATACTACGTGATGTGGTAAGGAAGTATTTTGAAAGGAAAACTATGATAGTAATGTATCCAACTGACACATGCCTAGCTTATGACTTATGCGAGTAGGGTCCGAAAATATCCAACATGACCTGTCAAAAGGCCTTGTCCGAAGAATGGTTGGCAGCATAGTTTTAAACTCTGGCTTCAACTTTCTCAGAACGAAATAGGCTCCCACAATGAGGAAGAAAACAGCATCAAGAAAAGGCACCACTGAGTTTCCAAAAGTTCAAGGAGCAGGACTCTTTCCACGAGGAAGAAGATGACTTCTCTTTAATGTGTTTTTTCGAGAGGATCACTAGGGGAATCAATTTTTGTAAAGAGACCGCTAAAGAGATGCAAATGGTGTCTGCAACCCTTTCAGCACATACACATAAAAATGACACCTTTAGAAATCTATTCTGTGCAAGCGGAAACTTTCTCTTGCTCTGCCTTATGTGTACTGAAATTATGAAATTCTCCAAGGAAATGAGACATGGATTGCATTTTTTCTTGAAAAATAAGTCAAGGTGTCTTAGTCAAGGTGTCTTTAAAGGATTAAAGCTCTTTGGAAACTGAAGATTACTCACTATGATAGCCACTTTTCTTCTGCATGGCTGTTACCGGGCAATCCTTATGAGCCAGAAGAAGCTGTTTTAGCTGTGCAACTTCATTTCTTAGCAGTGTGACTTCATTCTAGAGGTAAGGAAAGAGCTGTTTAAGCATCACAATACACACAGTATAGAGCGGTAAGGACAAAGTACTGAGTCTTATATTTTGCAAATACTGCATCTGTTCACCTTATTCACAAACCTTTCATATTATTTTTATATTTGTTAACAAAAATTTGAAATGTACATTTTAAACTCCAACTACTTGGAAGAGAAAAGATCTCCTGAACAATTCAGAAAGTTACAAGGAATACAGCACCCCTTCCAAACAAAATAAAGAACCCTGAATCCAAAAAGGAGCTCCCAAATCACAGAGAAAAATCAAACCAAATTCAGATCATATAACTCGGAGGTAATCTGCAATACAATTTCACCATTTCTATGTTTGGTGAGGTTAAATTACTCATTACAACACATCCTACAGTGCAGATCGCAAATCTACAGTCTTAAAATATAACGAACTAAAATGTACTCTTCAATGGTAAACTATTTTAAGTCCTATAAGAAGTTTAAAGCTTAATCGTTGGTAAATCCCACTATTTGGACTGTGCTATAAAATGTAGATAGGTTACTGGGCTCCTGGCTTGAACTCCGGCAGTAGACATTAAAAAGAGAGACACAAATCAACTAATTACTATAAACAGATACCGCTCAGGTCACTAGCATAAAAAAGGTGATAAACAGTGTTTACTATAGAAAACAAAATAAGCAGAGGTTGTCCTATTAAGTCAGGGTGACCATAAATGAATGCTGTTTATCAGAGGTACTAGACCTCTTAAGGGAATCGATAAAAAATTATAATTTATACATCCCTATCAGTGAACACTTATGTTGAATTCAAAATGTACTATTCGGTATCACTATAGTGATAGAGATCACTGTAGTTTACCATTCACTGATCATAAAATATAAAGATCACCAATCCTCTCTCACATGAAATAATGGACTAATGTGATCATGACAGGATCTGACTAGCAATTCTCTCAGCAAAATACAGGATTCCCGTAGGCAGTTCGTGATCACTAACTCTTTGCGATCACCCTCAAAAATACATCAGCTAATTCACATTTGATGCCACCTAACGAATACCTTGATAAAGCATTAAAGAAAGAAGATATTGCATTTGTGGTTTAGTTTTTACAACAGTATTTTGATCTGAAAGACTTGACCTGTCTCTCAGTTTATGGTTAGGGTTTCCGAATACATGAAACTTGAATATTTCACAACCCAAAGATGCAAGAGATGACAGTTCAAAGGTTTAAGGAGAGGCACATGTTGTAAGGTGAAGGGAGACAAGATGTGCTGCTACCCTAAAAAATAAACTGAATAAGAGTCCATAAGGACTAAGTAAAAAAACTGCAGAGACTTAAAGACCCTTTGTCAAGCCCAGGATCTGGCTAATGCTCTGCCGACGTGGTGCTGGATGTCTGTACAGCTAGTCCACGAAAGAGAACCTCTGAAGTGTGTATCAGAGGTAATTCTTCGAGCACCAGGAGACTAATGCCACATCTGACAAACACTAGTGGGTACCATGGGTAGCAAGGTAGTGGCTCAGATAACAACCAAAGAGGGTTAATGTTACAGAAAAATGTACTCATCTGGAAGATTCAACGCTCTAGGAGACACACCTACACATGATAACAGATGTTTGGGAAATTCTCTTCTAATTCTAATTCCTAAGGGAAGACTTATTAGCAATATTAGCAATCTTGTCCACCTTTGCCCAGATCTTACAGCAGCAAACCAACAAATCATCATGGATCTTAAGGCTTAATTCAAAGCTCCAACTTCTAAGAAGCAGAAGCACCTTAGCAGGGTCCTTCTAGGTTTGTTGGCAAGCTTTTTCAAAAGTCAAAAGCAGGTCTGGAAATTATGCCACTGGGGTAGCTGAAGAGAACCCACTGCCATCGTGATAAGTGGTTCCTAAAAATTAAATCAGCAAGGCATATTTTCCTGCCTCAGAGAAGATGCATATGTAGCTGGGCAGAGTAGACCGGTCTCTTTGGTAGGAAACTGTTTACCCCAGGCCTGACAGCCATTAGAGACTGGGTGGGACCTAGAAGTTGGGGCCACACTGACCAAGTTCTTATCTGAGGGTGGTATCAATCATTTAACTTAGTTCAGCTTATATCGACAAAAACAGGTTTGCGATCATCTATCCGTGACCTCTTCATTCTGCCTCCTGCACCCATTACAATGTTAACCCTAAAAAGTCCATTCACATTCACAGAAATTATTGTGAACACTTCTATTCATTTAAAAGTTCCTGTAACCAGAGGTCGCTGAACTCAAATTGCATGGGGGACAAGAGGCAGCTCACCTGGATGCAGGTAGTGTGCTACAGTCGGACAACAGGCAGGAGCTGAAATATTGGGTCAAGGGACATGCCCCCACATTTATGCCAATTCACCTGAGTATTAGAGAAAACTAAGAGCATCCCCGGCAAGCATTAGACGTGCTGCTTGGTGGGGGTTCCTTAAATTAGGAACCCCTCAAACACAGCCAAGAAGCAAAACGGCAGAGGCACTTCAGGGACAAAAATGGGAAAGTCGTGGAATGAGGCAACAGAAACAAACAGCCATGGACGTTTGTTCCTGCAACAAATTTAATCTAATTCTAACTGTACCGAACCTGTAACATTACCATAAGCAGCATCCTAACTCGAACCTTCCCTTAGACATAATGCTAATCCAGGTCTCAGTCCTAAACCTATTCTTCTTATGCTAAACTCATTCCCAATTTTAAATCTAACTCTAATCTTTAAGATAACAATCACATGGCCATAGTAATAACTTTACAGTACCAAATAAAAACGCTTTCAATGCTAAGTGGAGTTGTGTAATGAAGTGTCGATCCGCTTGGAATTGTTGGAATCAATATATTTAATAGCTAGTACAGCAGGATCAGCGAGACAGCACAAACTGTTCAGCCGTTGTCTCTCTCTCTCTCTGGAATGAATGATCATCATCCGATGCATCATTCCATTCCATGACATAGAGAGTATTCCACAGTGTAGATCATAACACATCCCCTTCCCAATAAAACAGACGAAACATGTTAACAATAAACTCAATTCCATAAAAGCACAAAAAGGAGCAACCTCACAATGTGACAACCTGCAAGGAAAACACAACAACAAATAACAAAGCAAATAAATATAAGCACTGGTGCAACACATGGTCTTTCATTCTAGGCGCAACGTGGCACCCCGTTAGGAAAATGAACATAAGCACTGGTACAACACATAGTCTTTCATTTTAACAGGCACCCTCCTACACCTTGGAGAACAATGATTGGATTCCCCACTGTCAAGAATATTTTTTCCATCCGAACCATTTTCATCATGCAAAGAAGGTCCAGGAACCCCCACATTCTGGAAACAACCAGTATGTTTGACTAATCTAGACATACTCCACCAGCAGTCTGTGTTAACCTTCACCACATTCTTCCTGATGGCCACAATGGTAAAAGGACCCAGGAAACCAGATCTCCCTTTAAAGGTATGTTTAGGATTCTTCACAAGCACTTGGTCACCAACGCACCACTTTCTGTATTTCACATTCATCCTAGAATCGTAACTTGACTTATACTTGTTCTGATAATCAGAAACTCTGGTTCGTCTCGTGGCTGCAGACATACCACTACCAATACTTGGAGGCAGCCAACTAGGATTCAACTTTGAAAAAGCTTTCCTCCCTCTTAAATCTTCAAAAGGAGACCTTAGTGTAACAGCATTCGGTGTAGTGCGATGAACCCACCAGGTGTCCCTCAAAACAGTACCAAAGGGCATCTTCAATTCAAGAGCTCGTAGAGCACATCCTTTAACCACCCTATTCATCCTTTCAGCTAATCCATTGGCCTGAGGCGAATATAGAGCCGTCTTCTGATGAACAATGTTAAAATCCTTAAGAAAATTGCACATTTTGTGAGAAACGAACTGGACCTCATCATCAGTGACCAAAAACATTGGAACTCCTTCCGAAACAAAGACATCCTTAAGAAAGTCTATCACCGTTTTTGTGTTAGCCACTGACACACACTTGGTGATCACCCACTTGGAGGTATAATCCACAAGCAAAAGAACAAACCTTTCAAAAGAGGGTAACAGTTCAAACGGGCCTACTATATCCAAACCCAACTTCGTCCACACTCTATCAGGCACCTCGACAGGGGACAAGGGAGCATTGTTAGGAATGTGAGATTTATCATTGGAAGCACAAGACAAACAATCCTTAACCACACACTCGATCATACGATCCATACCAGGCCTCCAGTACTTCTCCCTCACCCGGGCTTTCGTTAAACTCCTACCCAAATGACCCTCATGAGCAAGGTTAATTATTCTGTCCCTGAAAACACTGGGAGGAATTACTCTATCACCTCTCATGAGGTGACGATCCTATCCTCGTCGCCAGTGTAATGAAGTGTAGATCCGCTTGGAATTGTTGGAATCAATATATTTAATAGCTAGTACAGCAGGATCAGCGAGACAGCACCAACTGTTCAGCCGTTGTCTCTATCTCTCTCTGGAATGAATGATCATCATCCGATGCATCATTCCATTCCATGACATAGAGAGTATTCCACAGTGTAGATCATAACACGTTTCTTCCTTATTACACAAAAAAACGTAATTTGCGCATCTCTAGTGATAGCGTGGCTGACTGCCGAGGTAGATGGCCGCCTGCCAGAGTGACTCAGAACCCTCATCGGCCCAATCCCCCACAATCCGCTTATTTATCCATCTCCCCCACCCTCTGGCAAGGGATTCGAAGGCCAGAGGCTGCAGGTATGCCAAAAATGCCTTTCTGAGATGCTAAGCGACTAAAAATGATCCCGCTGCGAAGTAAAGTCTAGTGTAGCGTGTGCCGCCGCAGCCTTGCGTGTGGCGGCACCAACAATCGAGACGAACGGAGCGCGACAATAGCGAGGGGGCCCCTGCTGACTACAAGCGGTTCTTTGGAGGGACCCTCCGAGTGGGCTGTGGCGCCGCTGGGCTCCTCGATGGTCCTGAAGCATTGGGATGCCAGCCTGGGCGCTCCCAGATGCTCATCAAACCATATGCAGACCTGAACAACTCCTCCACTAAGCTGATGAACTGATTGGCAGTGCAGGGGCCCCTGGTGAGTTAAGGGAGGTAACAGTTTTGATGCCCAATGGGGAACCAGCTGCACCCTGGGTCAGTAACAGTAGCTTACACTGTGACATCCACAGCCACCTCACAGCAGTCTATGTAGCGACCCCTGTGGATAACTGCATCTGCCTTTGGAGCACTTGAGCCCAGAGTGAGCTCTGGCGGCACGGAGGAGCCCGCAGTGCCCTGGAGGCAAGAGACCCGAGACTCGTGTATAGAGCTGCTGGCATTTTGAGACTCTGGGACACTTGACAAAATGACTGTCTCAAGCCATAACTGGCTCTGAGGGGCGACACTGGCCCCTATAAGTTTGCACTATAGCCTTATAGCCCGCCGTAGCGGGCTATACCAGCTATTAAAGGCCCGCTGCAGCGTTAAAGGCCCGAGCCGAAGGCGAGGGACTTTAACAAAAGCAGCGGGACTTTAATAGCGGTATAGCCCTCGTACGAAGGGCTATAAGGCTATTAGAACATTCTGCCACTAGAGGGCAGAACGTTCTAATAAATTAAACAAAGGCTTCTCGAAGCTCGAGGGGATTTAAAACCCCTTGAGCTTCGAGAGGCTTTTGTAAAACATTGGAATGTTGCTCTGCGGGCCTTTACCGGCCCGTAGAAGCATGGAGCACTCCAGTGTCTACAATGGAGTGCTCCACATTCCAATGTTCTAATGAACAATACAGCGTTTGTCCCCCTGCCCGTATAACCATTGACAAACACTGATCCGCAAGTGAGGTGGCAACGCAGACATTGAGGGCTAAGTAGTGAATCCCCACTCAGGCCGCGATCCTTCTTGGTGTGACTAACCCACAGCGCTGAGTCAAGCCACTGATTCATTGAAATGTCTGTGGTTGTGAGTCGTAAGCTCTCAATACAATCAGTTTTGGTTTGATTAATGTTCTTTGAAAACATGTCATTCACGTTATTTGATTTCATAATAAAGTGGTTCTTGTGTACTTCATTTTGGTTTCTGTAGTTTGATAATAAGCTGAAAGTTAAGGGACACTATTATGATTGGTTGTAAATCTAACCGCGATGGTGGGCGTTGTCTGTATGCCTTAGGAGAACGCCATGAGTACCGATAACATCTTGTTTTCTAAAGAAATATGCTTATGATCAGATCCTTTGAGATTATTGGCCATTTGTTGGCATATGAAATTCAATTACCATTTTAGTTACTTTAGTATGATCATTTTACGATCCAGGAATCTGATTGCCTATCATTTAGTGCATATTTGCCTTGGATTAAAATCATACGGACATGTCCGTGCTGTTTCTACCTCGTATTTGGTTTCATTTAATAAAGACCCCTTGCATCTTCTTTGTGTTGTAATGTGAATAATTTATGCGGTTGAGGTCCTCTACTATTGCTTGGAATGATCCGAGCTATGGGCTTTGTAATACTTGCATGTTCCTGCTCTCTCTGCATTGTGGCTCGCAGACTGCCTGGGCTCGTGGCCGGGCTGCGCCTTGTTCCCGAGCCCAGCATTCTGTGCTGGGCCGTTATTCAGAGGCGGTTTCCCCGGCTGCGCTGGTCAGGTTTTGCTCCAGCTCTAACTTAAAATAAAGGTGTCCAGATAACTGCGCAGACATCGGCAATTTGTCCATTATTTCATTTTGGCGACGATCGTTATCTACGGAGCAACCCGCCAGCAAGCGAACCCACGCCACGCAACAGAGGATCGACCCTTGCTTACCAGGACGTACCTACATCCACCAACTGTTAACACTGAGAATGTATGTGATGAGCACCCCCCCTGCGTTGATATCCCACCTCGACTGTGCACTGATGTTGAAATGTTCCCGATGTGGTGATTAGCAGAGACGGGCCCCTCTTAAAGCGACAAGGGCGCTTTGATCTCAAGGTAACATTGATGTTGATATCATTGAGTTCAATTGGCACTTCCCACAGGAAGCGCACACTTCCTTGCAGAGCAGTTTGTTGCAACGAGAAGAAAATTGCTTATACATTTAAACTGGCTACATTAACCATGGGTCCCACCTTCAGCCATTCTTAAAGTACTTAATTTTGTTAAAGCGGCAACAGAAATTCTGGGTCCCACTTATTAACACTGCAAGACTCACTTACGCTACGGTGGCACCACACCTCATTACTTCAGTGTGTGTCACATTTTACACAACTACAAGCAGTTGAGATCCTATATTAACGTTTCCGTGATACACACACCAAATCCACTCATCGTGTGCGCACCTCTACACTGTGATACACACACATTGGTCGTGTATTACTGTGCTTGCCTCATTTGTACAACCGGTGTACACACTGAAGTAGTCGAAGAGAAACCATATGAGAGTTTCACGCGTGTTTATTCAATCAGGGAGAGAACAGCTTGGACAACCACTTCCAGGCAGAACATAGAAATCCAACCGCCCGTCCAAGGTCGAACCTGGAACCCCAGATGACTCATAACATTCTGCAACGTGAACACTACACACACACCTCACCATTTATACGGTGTATCACAGTACCAGCTTACCACCATTCATATCGACTGCTAATTAATTATTTCAGACTTTCTGTATTTGGTATTGTTTCTTGTAATTTAAAATTAATATTTCTAATGCTATAGCTGCACCACCCCCATTTCTAATGTCTCCAGGTGAACCTTCCATGGAATGGGAGGATTGGTGTGATTGTTTTGAAAATTATCTGTGGCACTGGATGGTTCTATGTTTTCTTTAGTTCGGAAAAAGGCTTTGCTGTTGGGTGCGTTGGGGAAGGAGGCGCAACATTTTTAAGTACCTCCCTTCTTCAGCAGAGCAGGTTGATGATGTGTACAAAGATGCCATGATTAGATTGCGCATTAGATTTGCAAAACAAGAGAATGTAGTCATGCGCAGACACAAATTTTATACCCAACCCCAAAAGCCGAATTAAACTGTTGATGAATTTGTCTCAAGAATAAGAGAGGTGTCTACTAAATGTCAATTTGGTCCCATGCAGGACGATAAGATTAGGGATTGTTACGAAATGATTTCGGAGTCCTTTTGAAGATTGTAGAAGAAGGATTTATTCTGATTCAGCAACACCCACGACCAGACGCTCCCGCTGCGCACCAGGACCCCAGGCAACTGAATTAACGTTGTCGGAACCTGGAACGCATCGAGCAGCGTCCGATCACAGAACAACTTTCAAACAAAGCACAGCCTCGTGATACATCCTCGCGCTGCACTCCAGCGCGAGGATGAAGAACAACACATTACAACTTCTCCCTCTTCACCACAAAGAGAAACAACAACTTATGCAAATAAGGACAATTAAAATGTGACAAGAAATAATGGAAGTAGTAAAACAAGAGAAATGCAAAAACATTACATAACATGTGAAATCATGACAAGACATAATCATTCAATCTGGTAGGTAATTTCCTACTGCGAGTGCCTAATTCTGGTGGTAAAGAGTATGTGTCAGCATTAACCTCAACAGTGTCAGAAGTGGATGGACCAGACAAGTTGGAACTTGTACTTGAAGTACTTGATGTGGCATGCATAGTTGGAATGCAAGATGAGGAAGAATTAGCAAATTCAGATGTTGGAGTTTTTAACCAAAAAGACCAGTCACAATTCTCAAACTCCTTTTTGGTCAATTTAAGTAAGGAGCGAGCCTGTGATATAGAGAGGTGTACTAATGATCTTTTGTTCCACCATCCTTTGACACCAAGTAAGGCTGAGCCTTTGCTGACATGAGTAACCTGTACTGGCGGGGAAAATTTCGACAAACCCTTAGTTACTTTTTTAGGATTTTTGATGAGAACCCAATCACCAATTTTTAATTCAAGTGAATCAAATTTTCTCTTTGAATCAAACATTGACTTCATTAGATCTTGTTTTTTCAAAGCTTTGGCAGCCAATTCTTGATTTGCAACATTCCCCTTATTGTTCTTACTAAGTAACCAATTGGGACATAAGTTGGTGTGAACAGTCCTGTTTCTCAAAAGTGAAAACGGAGAAACACCTGTGGTACAATGTGGAGAAATGTTGTAAGACCACAACTTAGTTTCAAGAAAATCTCCTACATCTTGATGAGAAGAAATGGCCGCTTGAATGGCATCTTTAACCAACCTGTTCGCTCTTTCTACTAAACCATTTGAGGTCGGTGAATATAGAGCAACTTTAAAGTGTTTAACATCTCGTTCAGCCAAAAATGAACACAATTTCTCAGAAATAAAATGAGTGCCATTATCTGTAACAATGATCGAAGGTGAGCCTTCTAGCAAGAATATTTTTTTAAAAAACCTAACAGCATTAGTGGAATTTGCTGACTCACAGAACATATGGTAAACCCACTTGGAGTGATAGTCAATCAGCAAGATGAGATATCTTAGATCATGGGGAAGAACCTCATAAGGACCAGAGAAGTCTAGGCCGACTTTCTCCCAAGGTTTAGGATGTAAAGGCGCGTTCATGACTCTCCACTTTTTGTCAGATAATAGACACTTAGGGCACGAGTCAATATGAAACCTGACCTGCGATTCAAGGGATGGCCACCAATAGTGAGACTTAATGAGTTGTGCAGTCTTTGAGATCCCAAGATGACCATGATGTGCAAATTGAATAATATCATTTCTGAGACTGGAGGGGGGTACAAAAGAATCATGTCTCATTACTAAACAGTTAACCAATGATAATTCTGATGCAACCATGACAAATGCTCTCAACTCATTAGACAGATTCCTATTTTCCGGCCAACCCTTCACAATGTATTCGGTTACTAATTGCAAATTCTCATCTTGATTATGAGCTTCAAACCAGGACTGTTCAGAAATGCAGGGGCATAATTTGGTTGCATCAATAGCAGCAACAACACATTCAACATCCTCAATAGCTTCAACTTCTGAGGGGTCCTGAAACGCCATACGTGAGAGGCAATCCGCCCTGACATTTTTTCCCCCTGAAATGTGTTTAATAGAAAAATGAAACTCATGCAATTTTGACAGAAGTCTGACCAATCTGGCTGAAGCTTTTCCAAGCCCATTACCATTAAGCAATTGTATGAAACCCATTGGCCCAAGACAGCCCCCAAACCCGTGAGACTGGCATCAACCATTATGAAACATCTAGAGGAGTCATGAAAGGGATGTAAGGCCGGCGCTTCAATTATGATTGTTTTGACCTTGTCAAATGAAGACGAAATTTCTTCAGACCAAACAAACTTGGAGCCTTTTCGTAAAAGGGCACGTAAAGGTTCAACTGTTTGAGCATAACCTTTGACAAATCAGGCATAGTACTCTGCTAGGCCTAAGAAGGATCGAAGTGAATCTTTATCTTTAGGAGGGGTAGCATGACTAATGGCCTTGATGAGGGATACTTTGGGTTTAATCCCTTCTGGAGACAAGGTATGACCCAAATGGTATAACGATTGTGTGCCAAACTTGCACTTGTCAGCTCTGATGGTCATACCTGCCTCATCTAATTTGGATAAGACTGAAGATAACTTTGATAAATGTGACTCCCACCCATCTGAAAAAACCAAAATGTCATCTTGGTAGGCTTGGACTCCGGGCATGTTCTGAAAAATGTTGTCCATGATTTTTTGGAAAACACTGGCCGCGGAGGCCAGACCAAAGGGAAGCTTGAGGTATTTGAAAACCCCAAAAGGTGTGATAAATGTGGTGAAGTCTTGTGAATCCTTTGTTAATGGTACTTGGTGGTAGGCTGAGCGCAAGTCAATAATTGAAAAAAATTCCACACATAACCTGACCTCTCCAGATTTTTTACGTACGATGACGATGGGAGAAACCCACTCTGAAGAGTCAGAAGGTGCAATGACACCATCATTGCACAGGGAATTAAGAACTGACCTGAGTTCATCCTTCGCACTAAGAGGAACAGGACCCACCTTGTGAACAACAGGTTGAGCTTGTGGCTTGAGTTTGATTTGGCGTTGAAAACCCTTAACAGTTCCCAATTTATCTGAAAATAGATTGGGAAATTTGACCACAATCTTACTAATGTCATAAGTATGGGTGGTGAGACTTAAACAGTCAGTTATTGGATGTGGAACATTTCTAAAGCCAGCAGGCGAATAACCTTGTGGTGGTTTGCCAAGGGCAAATGGGTTTTCAGAACCTGGAATTAGATAAAGACCCATTTTTGCAAGGTCTTGCCAGCCAATGATGTTGCGTCCTTTGACTGCAAAATATACTTTTGTGAAAATGGACCTTGCTAAACATTCTAGCCTAGAATTAAAGTAGCCCAGCATGTCAATGTCAAACTCACCAAATGCTCTTGGGTTGACATCTGTTTGAAATAAGGATACTGATCCTTGCCATTTTTCTACAAACATAACATCTGACAATATAGTAATTGGGGATCCGGAATCAGCCATAATGGAAATCTCTATATCGCCAAAGAATGCTGTACCTAAAGGCCCTTTCACAAAATGTGTAGCAAAAATAAAATTACACTCAATTGAGACCACCATATCTTGGAAATTGTCTATACAATCATCGACAGTACCTGAGTATTCAATGCTATTGATACCAGTAGGTTTTTTAACAGATCTACATGAGGTCTGAAAATGACCTATTTTCTTACACAATACACATCTCTTCCCAATGGCAGGACACATGGGACTATTGCCCAGGTGTGATTTAGATCCGCATCTATAACAAGCAATATTAGTTTTCCTAAACCCTTGCTTAAAAGGTTTGTTAGCACTAACAGCATTAATAGAATTAGAAACATCTTGAAATGGCGTTTTAAAAGAGCTGGAAGATTGATCACTTTGGAGCACTCTGGAAGTAGTGATAGACCTTTCAATGCTCTTGGCAATGTCTATAGTTTCTTGAAGTGTAGGTTTTCTACAACTCAATAATCGTTCTTGAATTTTCTTTGAATGGCAAGCAAAGACAAATTGATCACGTATGTAAATGTCTGGGTTTGCTTCAAATTTACAAGTTGAAGCTAATACTCTCAATTGTGCGATATATTCCTCAACTGTCTCATCTTCATGTTGCTTTCTCCTAAAAAAATTGTGTCTTTCTAGCATTATGTTCGGTTCTTCGTCATAATGATTTGGAAGACGAGATAATGCCTCGTTGTAAGAATTCCAATGATCTGCATCACCAGCCGGAGTTGGAAATTTGGGTAAATTTTCAAATACGTGTTGTGCTGTAACACCTAGACACCCATACAAAATCGCAACTTTCCGTGCAGGAGAAAACTTAACAGCATCTATGGCGACAATATGGTTTTCAAATGCCTTTACCCACTGACGCCAGGGAATGCTTGGTTTTCCAGGATTCTGTAAAAACGGAGGAGGTTGCGCAAACTGTTGTGATGATGCCGTAGAAGAAAAAGTATCGTAATAATTTACCCAAAAAAGGTTAACACAGCCTTTAAATTTTGAGAAAAACACTTCTTTTATCTTTCTTTTCTCTCTTTTTTAAATGTCAACAGAGTAAAAATAAGAATAAGGAGTAAAGTAGTTTAATAGTGTTAGAGTATGAATATAAGGTGTGCAGGCTTAACAATAAAACTGATGCAAAAAGGTGTGCCAGTCACCGTTAAATCTCAGAGCCTGAGTGACTTGTCCTGGTAACAATTCCTTTAAATATAATGTTTAAGGTGTGCCTGTCACCGCAGAAGAGTGCAGGCTAGATCCTACCTTCATGTGCGTATAAATCCGTGTCTTCCCACTTCGAAAAAGTGTAAACACGCGTTGCTAGGCGACTGTAATCTCATGAAATGGCTGCTTGACGCATGCGCGGTGACATCGACGATCTTATTCGTGTAGCGGATCTACAGGAGCAGCGAAGGACAGCTGACGTCATGGGGCGTCCAGGAACAGCCAAATCAGGATAACTGACTGAAGGCAGAGGGGAGGAGTCAAACCCCAAACAATGCAGAGAGTCCGGACTCGGCAGGATCACACCAGCAAGGCAGGAACGACAATAGTAGGAGGTGGCAAGGTGAGTGCAGTATGGTTGGTGGGTGTTGAAGTGGATTCTTCTCCCGCTCGTAGCCAAATGTTACGAAATGATTTTTTGAGTCCTTTTGAAGATTGTAGAAGAAGGATTTATTCTGATTCAGCAACACCCACGACCAGATGCTCCCGCTGCGCACCAGGACCCCAGGCAACTGAATTAACGTTGTCGGAACCTGGAACGCATCGAGCAGCGTCCGATCACAGAACAACTTTCAAACAAAGCACAGCCTCGTGATACATCCTCGCGCTGCACTCCAGCGCGAGGATGAAGAACAACACATTACAGGGATCAACTGATAGTACAGTGTAACAGCAAGACGGCCCAAGAGAGGCTATGGGCAGCTAGCAATCCTACCTTAAAAAAGGCCATATCTATCGCCAAAGTGGGGGAGGAATCAGAGAAATGTATGAGGGATTTAAAAACTATTCAACAAGCTAGGCACTCAAAAGTAGCGTTGTTACAAGAGGAAGAGGTGAATGCCATAAGGGGTAAACAGGTTAGACAGGTTAAGGGAACGGCTTTTGTAGGAAAGACAAATCCATCTAAACATTACAACTCCACTCCCTCCTCCCACAAAAGTAGCGCCCGTATGTGCCATAGGTGTGGTAGCACTTTCCATTTAGTGGACTCAAAGAGTTGTTCTGTATTAGGCAAAGAGTGGCTTAAGTGCGGTAAAAAGGGACATTACGCCCGAATGTGTAAAACCACGAGCAAGAAAATTGCAGTGATAGATGAGGAAGATGAAAATGATGTCTCGGTTATGGCAGTCAAGGCCGATGAGGAAGCTCCCATGGATAAGGGGAGGGGTTTGACCCCCCAAAAGCTGATTTTGGTATCAATGGTCAAAGTTTGTCGTTAATGGTGGATACTGGCTCACTTTACACCACTATACCCAAGATGCTATATGACTCTTTCAGTCAAAATGCCAATTTGATACCGTCAGTTGTCATTTTGAAGGGCTACCAGGGTGCCAACATTGGCGTTTTGGGTTATTTTGAGGCACGCATTACCTTTGAGAGCAGATCCACCAATGAAAAAGTATATGTAGCACCTGAGGGCCCGGCCATTCTAGGGTGGCTTCACCAGAATGATCTCAATATCAGAGTAGACCCCAGGGCTGAACAACCTGTAATGTGCATAGATGATGATGTTGTACAAAATATTTTACAAACACATGCCAAAGTTTTTGACACTGTTTTGGGGGAGACTGTGGGCTTTCAACATCAAATAATACTTAAAAAATATGTGATTCCTATTAAACATGTTGCTAGGAGGATAGCTTTAGCGGCAAGACCTCAAGTCAAAGACATTATTAAGCAACTGCTTGAGGGGGACATCATAGAACCCGTGGAGGCGACGGAGTGGTTCTCTCCGGTGGTTATCACACAGAAACAAGATGGCTCCCTCGTTTTTGTGTGGACTTGAGGAGCCTGAACAAGGCTGTCGTCATGGTTAGTTTTCCACTCCGAAACATCAACGAGATTATGTTGAGCTTTGCAGGAGGCAAACTATTCTCCAAGCTGGACTTACACAGCACATACCATCAGGTTAGACTGCACCCCAACTCCAAGAAGTACACCTCTTTCATAACAACCAATGGTACATATCAATTTAAGAGACTTCCGTTTGGGCTGTGCTCTGCTGTCAGCGCTTTCCAACGCATCATGACGGAGATCCTGAAGGGCATTGATCGAATTGTGGTATTTCAGGATGACATTTTGATTTACGGCTTGAACGTGAAAGATCGCAACTTAATCCTGGACCAAGTTATCTCGTTTGTCTTCGGCTGGTCTGACACTACGAAAGAACAAGTGTGTTTTTGCTGTCGAAGAAGTCGATTACCTAGGTTATCGTGTCACCAAAGAGGGTATTCGTCCCAAACACGATCTCGTCAGTGCCATAGTGAATGTAAAAGTACCAGATGACAGAGACAAACTAAGATCTTTCATGGGCATGGTCGAATACTATGCCAAATTTGTCACAAATTTTGCGTATAAGGTGGAACCATTGAGGAAACTGTTGAAAAAGGGGAAAACGTTTCTGTGTGTTGTTGACCACCAAAAAGCCTTTGATGTGGTTAAGGAGGATATTGTCAATGCTGGCCTTCTGGTGGTTTTTCTTCCACACTTACCTACCCTACTGGCTGTGGACGCCAGTGCGGTGGGCATTGGTGCTGTACTAACCCAAAATCACGCTGGACAAGAACAGACAGTTGCCTTTGCTACTACTTGGTTATCGAGCGTGAGGCACTGACGGCTGCATGGGCCATTAGATATTTAAGGGTCATTTTGTGTGGGGTTGTTTTCATGCTTAGAACAGATCATAAGCCGTTGTTGAAAATTTTAGGCCCGAATGGCATAAAGAGCTGTTCCGGCAGACTTGCTCGTTTGGCTGTCAGTGTGCAAAATCTTGTATGCAAAGTTGAGTATGTGCCTGGGTGGCGCAACTGCTTGTCCCGACTGTCTGACGGGAAAGCAGTTTGGACTGACCTCTTCACGGAAAGTGTTGTTGCCAGGTTGGAGGACCTCACTGAAGACCTAGGTAGGGCCATTTCCAGAGAGAACTGGTTGGAAGGCATGCGCAATGATAAAATCCTGGCTGGTGTGGTTAGGATGGTAAGAGAAGGTGTATCTAGAGAGAGTACGGTGTCACCTAGTCTTAGACCCTTTGTATAGTTGCAGGACCATATCTCCACACTGGGTGACCACCTGGTGTTGAGGGGTGAGAAGTACATTCCTCCGGAAACATTGAGGACTCGGGTAATTGCGTTGGCCCACGAGGGCCACCTAGGCCAAACTTTAACTGCCAGACGACTCAATGATAGATTTTGGTGGCCAGGGATGGATGCTCAATTGAAGGTGTGGATAGAGAAATGTGAACCCTGTAAGGAGTCTGAAGAGCGGGTGCGTGTGGAGTTAGACAAACATGTTGTGGATGAGGATGGTGTTTAACAAAAGGTTTGTATGGACTTCATTAGTCCTTTTATTGAACTGCATGACAATGAGAAATTTGCATTGGTGCTGGTGGATTCTGCTTTTAGGTGGGTGGAGGTTGCTTTTATGAGGAACATTAATACGGAATCCACCATCAAAGTCCTCAGTGAGGTATTTCTTAGGGAAGGTGTACCAGAGTCTCTACTTTCGGATAATGGCACTCAACTTACATCAAAGGAGATGGAGCACTACTTTGAGAGTATTGTCTTAAAGCACTTACATACGTCATTGTACAATCCCCAGGGAAATGGGTTATGTGAGCGAGTCAAGACTAGTAAAAGGCACAATGCAGTTGGCTGTGACGGCCAAGTCTTCTGTGCAACATGAGATAAAAGAAATGTTATGGGCCTACTGCACCACAGTGCATCAAGGGATGGCAAAATCTCCTTTTGAACTGATGAGGGGTAGACTAGCTAGTACAAAGTTGGTTCCCACTTGGCTACTTAAGCGGTACTTAGATATTTCTCCCTCTGGGCATCTCCCTGACATCGTCAAGAGTAACAGACGTGTGTGTCCGGGTGACTTGGTAAAGGTCAAACCTGGTGGTGTACACTGAGGCTTTAACAAATTCAGAGGGCCTTTCCATGTAGAGTCTGTTGGTGAAAATTTTGTCAGCTACAGAATGGCCAAACATGGAACCTCAGAAGGGTAGCTTTATACCAGAAGAAAGACAAATCTGTATCGCAGGCAGTGCATCCTTCTGTGGATGCCCTCCCTCGTGGTGGTGATGCCAGGCCCGTTCGAAAAACACAGAGTACCTGCTTATCTGGAAGATTTTGTGTGATTTCTCCTGTTTTGTGCTCTTCTACAGGCAGGGAGTGGGGTCATGGTGTTCATTGCCTTATTGTTAAATTTGCATTATTTACTGTCTTAATTTCAATTGCCTTAATGCTAAACCTGCATATCTTACGGTCTTTATTGTAATTCTGCACTAGCTTCACTTTTCTGTTCTGTGTTTTTACTTATGCCTTTGCTGGGTAATCTCTACGCCTTTCCTTCCGTTGTTGTTGTAAGGAAGGGGGATGTGTAATACTTGCATGTCCCCGCTCTCTCTCCATTGTGGCTCGTGGAGTACCTGGGCTCGTGGACGGGCTGCGCGCTTTGTTCCCGAGCCCAGCATCCCGTGCTGGGCCCTTATTCAGAGGCGGTTTCCCCGGCTGCACTGGTCGGGTTTTGCTCCAGCTCCAACTTCAAATAAAAGTGTTCAGATAACTGGGCAGACATCGGCAATTTGTCCATTATTTCAGCCTGCAATCATTTTTGGAATTTGTAGGAATATTTTCACATTTATAAAAATTTGCCCTAAATACTCTCTCTTTTTATGGATTTTACTTTCCGAAACTCATACTTTTTTTTAGGAATATTTTGTTTTCTAATTTTGTGCAGTATTTGTAATTGATTATTAAAATTCCGAATGGGTACATGCTTTTAGGTAGTATTCCACGTGAGTCCTTTATTAGACTTTGAATACAGCATGTGATACTTATTCCCCTGGTCTGAGAATTGATTTTTGATAATAATAACTTCTAGGTACCGATGATGGGCAAATAATCCCCGATTCTAAACATACGGATATATGTTATTTTGAAATCCTAATGGAGCATTTCTGATCTGTCCTTAAAAGGAGGAATATCTATGTTTCTACTCACATTTTGAATATTGGAGTGATATGATAATAATCTTGTCATTTTCACCACTACGGTACACAAGAGGTATGTTTGAAATGTCCTCTATTATAACATTTGCTATTATATGAGATACTCTATGTATGCCCCCCTTTCTTCTCCAGGGGGAACTCAGCCATTGTGACTGGTTGGTATTATCATTTAGATTTTTTGTAAATTAACTCATATCATGTGTTGATATTGGTATGTTAATGCAATAGAATAGGGACTTTTTAATATTTGGAATTAAGGGTTTTGCCATTTTGCCATACTGTCAGTTGTTATTATTTGTGATTTATAATGTTTGAATGTTTTATATATATATATATATTATATATTTATAAATGTGTTCTGTCCATATGTGCCAGTTACGTATGTTGACCCTACGTATTTTATGTTGCTTACAGCCCTGACAAGTTCAATATATTGTACGTAACGCGTTGGCTGGATGTGTTTCATGTGCATGGATTACGTATGAAGATTATATAAGAAAGAAGATAAAAAGAAATAAAAAGGAAAATCTACTTAGATTGTCTGATTGACTTCTGTGAAGAGAACCTTTGCCCAGTGCACCATTCCATTTTGAATTCTATTATTCTTCTGCTGTGCAGTAGTACTGAACGACGGCGGGTAAAGGAATTGCAGTGCACAGGAATTTGACTTTATCAACAAGAAGTGAGATGCAGTAATCAAAGTCTGCCGTTGTGGTGTTTACATGCATCACAAAGCACGGCAGCCATTTTTAATTTAGTGGTATTACATGACAGATGGCCATATTAGAATAGTATATTAAAAAGTTAAAAAAAATAAAACTTGCAAACGGAAAAAAAGGAAGAGAAAGACCCATAACTACTCTGTAGCTCCCTGGCCTTCGTAAAAAAGACATAGTCCGCCAGAGAGAAAGGGAGTGCGGGGGGGCAACTGGAGAGAGCATTGGGGAGTGGGGGAGTAAAAAGAGAGTGCATGGGTGGGTGGAGGAAAAAGCGAGACATAGCAAGGAAATGCATGCACTTTCATGTACTGCTCAACAAGAAACAGATTAAATGAAGGCCCCCTGATGTATAAAGTAGAATGATACAGCTCATCCACTCATGCTCCTGGGTAGGACAAACACAAGCCATCGAATCAAGCGAGGGAAACCATTGAATCAAGCGAGGCAACTAAGACAGACAAAATAGCCACCCAGTCATAAGTGAGGGGCTGAACCAAAGCCCACATAATATATGTTATGTACTGGAGACAACAGGTCGGCCTACAGACAGTTAAAACTGTCTCTTGGCAAGACTTAAAACTGCCCTCCTTTTGAATAGAAATCTCGATTGTTTCAACCAATCACCCATTGTTTGTGAATATGCTTTGTTAGTAGAGCAGCACTGTATTTTTAAGCCTTGGCCATACATGAAGTAATATGGAAGCTCATGCTTCAACTAATACATCCTCAACACACATATGTGATCTTCTACGACAGACGGCTAGTCCAAAATTCAGACAGCAACTCTGCCAAAAAACATGCCTCAAAACTAAACTACTAAGCAGCTCACCTTTTTATGTTTGTGTTTTTTTTTTATCAAGTGCCCAAACGAATACAGCTTGCTCCATCCAGACATTCTGCCATGGTTTTCCTGTGAAAGTCTCTGTGGCGTCTCAGCAGTACACTGTAGAGTAGCCCTTTCACAGTATAAGTTAGTAACTAAAATGCTAGATATTTTGGGGGAATATATTATAGTAAACGCAACAGGGACAGGGGCTAATGAAAATAAATAACTGATACGAACTCTTGGATAACCCAAACCCAGCATTAATTGCACGACGCATGTCTCCACACTGTGCAACAGCCTTCACTAATCCAGTGAGTGCAGTCATGACCAAGGCCGGCGCTAGGCATGGGCAGTGTTCGCAGCTGCCCAGGGCCTCGCACTCAGCCCACCAGCATGGGGACCCGCACCAGTGCAACACACCACCAAACCTCTTGTGCCCCTGCCGATCCCGTGGAAGAAAGGTGTCTGTTTGCAATTGGGCTTACAGGAGGGGGTCCCCTCCCTGGGCCTCTCAGGGGTGGTGTGGGGAAGCCTAGGGGAGGGGGACACTTCCTCTTGTCCCAGTTGCAAGAGACAAGGAGCACCGTTTTAACTCTCAGTCCCCAAGCTATTCTCACACCTTCAGCCAGATAGGAGCTGTGAAAGAGGTGCTTGTAGGTGGCAGAGAGAGAGGGGAGATGCGGCCCAGGAGGAGTCTGCTGAAAGCAGCTTCTGGAGCCCTGAAGGTGTCACTTATGTAAATTAGAGGGGCCTCACACATTGCCCTTTGCGCAGGGCCCAAAAATCCTAGAACCGGCCCTGGTCATGACAGATAAGTGCTCATGCCCATTTTAAAACGCCAACAGTAGAACTTCCTGCAATTACTTTTATCCATCTTTTTCAGCTGTCAATGACGTGGTCGTAAGCAGGCTGCCTCCACTTGCAAGTGTTCCTCCCCCTCTTGTATTAACGTTTGGTATTTACAGAGTGATGTCAAGCTGACGACAACGGTCTTCTCACCTTTGTGTCGCTTACCAATAGATATGCAGATCATCTTTACTGCGTATTACGTCTGTTTACTGGGTGATATTTACAATGTATTCGGGAGCTACTGGTGGGATAATTAATCCAGCTATGAGGACAGGATAAGGAAAATGCTACTTACCAGTATGCATCTGTTCTTGGCATGTAGAGCTGCAAATTCACACACTGTGCATAGATCGCCATCTGGTGTTGGGCCCGGATGTTTGCACTTTGTTGTTGTCTTGGAAGAAGTCTTTGGAAGTTACGAGATAGGTGACTCCTCCTTTTGACAATAGTGCGCATGGGCATCGACTCCATCTTCAGATTATTTTTTCACCAAGAAGGGAAATGATAGAGTTTTGTGAGAAACAGAAATGGATGTCCATGTATGTTGTATCTAATTAAGATAATACTGGAACAGATAAAGGTAGCCGGTGGGTGGGCGTGTGTGATCTGCAGCTCTACATGCCAAGAACAGATGCATACTGGTAAGTAGCATTTTCCGTTCGAGGCATATGAGCTGCAGATCACATACTGTGCATAGATTTCATAGCAGTACTCCTCCTTTGCGACGACTACCAGTATCTGTTGCAGCCCACACAAGCTTGTTGTTTTGCCTGCACATCTTCACAATAGTGTTTTGTGAATGTGTGCGGTGTAGACCATGTAGCTGCTTTGCAGATGTCATCTAAGGGAATGTTCCCTAAAAATGCCATTGAAGCCCCTATTTTCCGGGTACAGTGGGCTTTAGGGGGAATAGACAGTGTATGTTTTGCTTTGTGATAGCACATTTGTATACATTTGACAATCCACCTTGCAATCCCAGACTTTGATATGGGATTGCCTTTGTGTGGTGGTGAGAAGGATACAAAAAGTTGCTTTGTTTTGCGAAAGGGTTTTGTTCTGTCAATATAGTAAAGGAGTGCTCTTCTTACGTCTAGTGTATGGAGAGCTCTTTCTGCTACTGTATGTGGTTGCGAGAAGAACACTGGCAACTCCACAATTTGGTTGAGATGGACAGGAGAAATAACTTTAGGAAGGAATTTAGGATTTGTCCTGAGAACCACTTTGTTATGATGGAGTTGTAAAAATCGTTCTTGAATAGTTAGTGCCTGTAGCTCACTGACTCTTCTAAGAGATGTAATGGCCACAAGGAAAGCGACTTTCCATGTAAGAAATTGTAGCTTGCATTTATGCAGAGGCTCGAATGGGGGACCCATTAATCTTGTGAGGACGATGTTTAGATTCCACACTGGGGAGGGTGGTACCCTGGGAGGAATTATTCTTTTGAGGCCTTCCATAAATGCTTTAATGGCAGGCACCTTGAACAATGATAGATGTTGTCTATTTTGTAGGTAAGCTGCGATGGCAGCGAGATGTAATCTAATTGATGTGTAGATTACATCTTTGAAGATGCAGCAGGTTAACATATGATGTGCTGAGTGGAGGCATCTAGAGGATTGATGTTGTTATTGTTACAGTATATAACAAATCTTTTCCACTTAGCTGCATAGCAGGCTCTAGTGGTTGGGCGCCTAGCTTCTTTGATAACGTTCATACAATCCGGTGGAAGATTGAGATTACCAAACTCTAGGACTTCAGGAGCCAGATCGCCAGGTTGACCTGTGCTGGATCTGGGTGTCTGATCTCTCCATGGTTCTGTGTTAAGAGCTGTGGGGAGAAGTGTAGTTTTTGGTGCAGGACTACTGATAGTTCCAGCAATGTTGTGTACCACGGTTGTCTGGCCCATGTTGGAGCATCTAGGATCAGTGTTAGTGACTGTTGTTGCAGCTTGAGCACCACTCATGGAATGAGTGGGAGCGGTGGAAAAGCGTACGCAAATCTGCCTGACCAATTCATCCATATCGCATTGGCTTTGGACAATGGGTGTGGTTATCTGGCGGCGAAGTTTGGGCATTTTGTGTTGTAATGTGTGGCGGAGAGATCTATCTCTGGCTGCCCCCACATTTGGAAAAACGGTTGAAGAACCTGTGGATGAAGTTCCCTGTGGGAGCCGGCCTCGTGGCGTGGTCCTGTTCCCCCTCGCTAAGCCGCACGAGGTCCCATGCACCTCGGGGCTCCTCCATTTTGGATTATACGTCACTCCACGTGACCACCTGCGTGACCCTGCTTCACCTGGCCTCTGTCCCAGCGAGGCCCGACATCGAGGCGCCAACCCCTGGCCCGGGGGATACCACGTGAACCCTTCCCACTCCCGGCGGAGGGCAGTATCGATGGGACCCCCAACCGTCTTTCCACACCTAGGTGCGATCACCTCACAGCTCTCTGGGGCCTGGCGCCTCTCCTGCTGGGCGTCTGGCCACTCCCCAACCGGCCTCTCCGCCCCCTCCGGGCGCAAGGGTCCGTACATCAAAGGGCTCCAGTCCTATATCTGGGGCAACCCAACAACAGGACAGTAGTTGTATCCCGGAGTCAAGAGCCCTGCTGATCGGATCGCGGCTGACCCTACGGAAGAAGACTCATCCTGAACCCACACTCTGAGCCCTACTGACGACGTCGCGGCTCCCTCGTGCTTGAAGACCTTCACGAACCTTTGGGGCCCTGCTGACGCTGTCGCGGCCTGACCTTGTCGAACCTCATAATCAGAGCCCAGCTGACCTCGTCGCGGCTCGACCGAAGCGGACCTACCACCGGAGCCCTGCTGACTGTGTCGCGGCTCGACCCAAGCGGAACTACCACCCGAGCCTTGCAGATGCCGTCGCGGCTCCCCACGTCCGAGCCGCCCCGCGGCCAGCACCCAAGGTCTGGCGCAGAGCCTCCCGTACCTGGTTGGTACTAAGACTGTCCCGCTACCCTATCCCTCTAACAGACATTGAGACTCTTACTGGATCCCTCGATCCCACTGTAAATATTGAAACGTGCTAACTCTGATAAAGAACGAAATCAAGCAACTGATATTGAGTCCTGTGTGGTGGTGTTACTGGGCCTAGTACGATTATAGGAGAAAGTCCTCCCCGAAGGGGGCTTCTCAGCGGCGCTCGGCTATAACTGTGCGGTAGGAAGGGTGTCGGACTAGTCTCCCCGACTCCCCGGTGGTCCTCCCTCCAACATTTGATGGCCAGCGACGGGATCCGAGCCAGACGCAATCGTACAGGCGAGTAACGCACCCACTACCTAACCAAACGGAAAAAGAAAAGGGAACCATGGAAGGACAAGAGGCAACCGTGGCCGCAACCTTCCAGCCGGAAAAGTTGGAAGAATACACCCATAAAGAACTGAAACAATTCTGCAAGGACAAAGGGATCCCAACCACAGGGTTGGGCACCAAGGAAGAAATGCAGAAAGCCCTGAAAGCCTGGACAGAACCCGAGACCACTCCGCCCCGAGCCGAAGGGACCTCGGCCCGGGACGGAAACCTGCCGACCCCAACCCCGACAGACGGGGGACGAACCGTCAAAGAAACCAGCCTTTCCCACGAAGAAATGCGAGAACGGGAGAGGGTCCGGACACACAAAATGGACCTCGCCCGACTACGGCTGGACGGTGAGCTCCTACTGGCGGAGAAGAAAATAGCCTTGGAACAACTACGGCTGCAAGAGGAAATCGAGGAAAAGAAGCGGCATCGGGAACTAGAGGAGAGACGGCTAACCCTCGAGCACGAGAGGAGCCTCAAGGAACTTGAACTAAAATCTAAAACGGGGGAGACCGGCACCCCCGGAGCCCGGGATGCTCTGCCACTGACCGAGCCAAAGGTTCACATCCCCAAGGATGTCGTCAAGGAGTACTATAAAAATGACGACATCCAGCAATGGTTCAGAGCATACGAAGTAGCCATGACCTCCCATCGGGTACCCCGGAAGGATTGGGGTGCCGGCCTATGGGGAAGGTTCCTCAGCGAGGGCCGGGATACCCTGCTGCAACTCCCCGACGCGGTGATGACTTCATACGACCACATGAAAGAAGCCCTACTCACACGCTACGGGCTATCAGCCGAGATGTACCGGCAGCGCTTCCGGGACTGCAAGAAGCTCCCCGGTACCACGTGGGTCGAATACGTGGACTTCTTCAGCCGAGCACTAGAAGGATGGATAAAAGGAAGCAAGGTCACCTCATACAATGAACTGTTCGACCTCATTGTCTGGGAGCACCTTGCCAACAACTGCTTTGTTGAACTAAGGCAACACCTCCTGGACAGTAAACTGACCGAGCCCCGGAAGCTCGCCGCCGAAGCAGACCGATGGGTCAACACCCGGGTCCCCCGGAACCCAGTGGGGGACTACCAACGGAGTACCACGGGACCCCCCCGCCAGCGAGGCGGAGGAGGGGGGTCCCACCGCAGTCGAGAATTCCCGGCCGGGCCGCCCAGAAGCCTGCCACGAGGCCAAGCCACCAACCACACGTCCCCGACCCTGGGCCGAAGGGGGGCCCCTATCGCACGGCCTGGACCACGACCAAAAGTGACCTGCTTCGGCTGCCAGCAGACCGGCCACTATGCGAGCGACCCGGCCTGCCCCGCGAACCGACGGAACGGCCCCTCCCCGGCAGATAGCCGCCGCCGCCCTGGGGGAAGGAGAAGACGAGGAGGAGAACCACGACGTCGGGTCCCCCGAGTGGGAACCAGCTGCCATGTCGCTTGTATGCCTGGGCTCCCGAGAAATGGTGCCCCGAGCTGCCATCCCAAGCAACACCCAGAAGTACCAACAATGGGTCACCATAAACGGACGACGGGCCGAGGCCCTCCGGGACACTGGGGCCAGTGTGACCGCCGTCCGCTGCCACCTAGTGACCCCCGAACAAATCCTGCCGCATGTCCTATGCCCTGTCCGGACCGCGGACTACACCGAGAGCATGTGCCGGATGGCCAGGATCCCCTTCGAGTGGGGAGGAATGTCCGGCACCCTAAAAGTAACTGTCCGCGACGACGCCCCAGTAGACTGCCTCCTGGGGAATGACCTGGAGAGCTCCCCCTGGGCCCAGGTGGAATGCCGAGAGCATCTGGGGATGCTAGGACTGCCCGAGTGGGCCTGCGCCACCACCCGGTCCATGACCGCCCAACCAGCCGCTGCCACGGCCCCCGACAAGCTGACGAGCCCCGAACTATCACCCTCCTCCGGCACGGAGGAACCTGCCGAGCAGACCGGGCCAGCCGAACCTTCTCCCGACGAGGCTGCCTCCCTCAGCGAGATCCCCGAGCTGGCCCAGTGGCGCCACGACGGGGGCCCCACCCGCGAACAATTCCAGCAAGAGCAGAAGGCCTGCCCGTCCCTCGAGGGGGCCCGACAGCAAGCGGCCGCCCAGGCTGGAGGGGACCCCACGGGAACCCACTGGGTCTATTGGGACAATGACTTATTGTACAGTGAGCAGAAAGTCACCGAACTGGGGACCGGCCGGGTGTTGGTGGTCCCCCTCCGATTTCGAGAGTTCCTCCTGAACCTGGCACATGACGTGCCCCTCGCCGGACACCTCGGGCGGGACAAGACCTACAGCCGCCTAGTGACCCATTTCTATTGGCCCCGAATGAGAAGAGACGTGGACCATCACTGCCGGTCCTGCCCGACCTGCCAAGCTAGCGGGAAGACTGGGGGTCGAGTGAAAGCCCCCCTGCAACCATTCCCAACCGTCAACACCCCGTTCGAACGAGTGGGGATCGACATCGTGGGGCCCCTCGACCCCCGAACCGCCCTGGGACACCGCTTCATCCTGGTACTAGTCGACCACGCCACCCGATACCCCGAGGCCATCCCACTCCGCACGGTGACAGCTCCAGTGGTGGGCCGGGCCCTGATGGGCATCTTCTCCAGGGTGGGGTTCCCCCGAGAAGTAGTGAGCGACAGGGGTACGAACTTTATTTCAAAGTACATGACATCCCTCTGGCAACAATGCCCCTTACCACCCCCAGGGGAACGGACTGGTCGAGCGGTTCAACAGGACCCTGAAGGGGATGATCAAGGGTCTGGAAGAGCTCCTGAGGAGGAGATGGGATGTCCTGCTGCCCTGCCTCCTGTTCGCCTATCGGGAGGTACCACAGAAATCCCTGGGCTTCAGCCCCTTCGAACTATTGTATGGGCACCCCGTCCGAGGGCCCCTCAGCCTGGTCAAAGAGAGCTGGGAGGCGCAAGTCCAAGGTGCCCCTCCCGACGTCTACCGGTACCTTCAGACCCTGCGGAACCAAACTCGGAAGTTCCGGGCCCTGGCAGAAGCCAACCTCGAAGCCAGCCAAGAAGACATGAAACGCTGGTACGACGAAAATGCCTCAACCATCGAGTTCGAGCCGGGCCAGCAAGTCTGGGTCATGTCACCCGTGGACCCCTGCGCCCTGCAGGACAAGTGGACCGGGCCCTTCAAGGTAGTTGAGAAGAAGAGCCCCGTCACGTACCTGGTCGACATGGAGTCCCCGAGGAACCCCCTCCGGGTCCTGCACGCCAACCGGCTCAAGCCCCACTTTGCCCGAACTGAACTGAGCCTGCTGCTGGCTACCGACGATGGGGGCGAAAGTGACTCCGAGCCCCTACCAGACCTCCTGGGGTCCTCAGGCCAAGACGGCTCCTTGGAGGGCGTCCACCTCTCCGCCACCCTGACACCAGAACAGCGCCATGACTGCCAGAAGCTGCTGCAACCCTTCGCTGCCCTCTTCTCCCTCACGCCCGGGGTGACCCCCGGTGCGTCCACGACGTGGACACTGGGGATAGCCCCCCTGTGCGACACCACGCCTACAGAGTACCTGACCGAGTCCGAGTCTGCATACAGACCGAGGTCGCCAAGATGCTCGCTCTCGGAGTCATCGAGCCTTCCGACAGCCCGTGGGCCAGCCCGGTAGTCTTGGTGCCGAAGGCCGCCGCCACCGGCACTGCCCCAGAACTCAGATTTTGTGTCGACTACCGGGGCCTGAACGCAGTCACGAAGACCGATGCCCACCCCTTGCCACGAGCCGACGAGCTGATCGATCGCTTGGGGGCCGCCCGCTACCTGAGCACCTTCGATCTCACCGCAGGGTACTGGCAGATCAAGCTCACTCCCGGCGCCCAGGAACGATCCGCCTTTTCCACCCCTGATGGGCACTACCACTTTCGGGTAATGCCCTTCGGGATGAAGAACGCCCCAGCGACCTTTCAGAGGCTAGTGAACAAGGTCCTGGCCGGACTAGAAGCCTTCAGCGCGGCCTACCTCGATGACATTGCGGTCTTCAGCGATCACTGGGCCGCGCACCTAGGACACCTCAGAGAAGTCCTGGCCGCTCTCCAAAGGGCCGGGCTCACTATTAAGGCCAGTAAATGCCAGATAGGTCAAGGATCGGTGACCTATCTGGGCCACCAGGTGGGGAGTGGCCAGGTGGCGCCCCTCCAGTTAAAGGTCGACGCCATCCAGGCGTGGGAGCCCCCCGCAACCCAGACCGCTGTTCGGGCCTTCCTAGGCCTCACAGGCTACTACCGACGATTCATCAAGGATTATGGCAGCATTGTAGGACCCCTTACGGAGCTCACTTCCAAGAAACAGCCCGAGGCGGTGCACTGGACGCCCCGCTGTCAGACCGCTTTTGAGACCCTCAAGGCGGCCATGTGCGCTGCCCCTGTGCTACAGGCCCCTGACTACAGCAAGGAATTTGTAGTCCAGACCGATGCCTCGGAGTACGGGGTAGGGGCAGTCCTCTCCCAGATGGACGCCAAGGGCCTCGACCGGCCTGTGGCCTTCATCAGCCGCCGACTGCTGCCGCGAGAACAGAGGTGGAGCACCATCGAGCGGGAGGCCTTCGCCGTGGTATGGGCCCTCAAGAAGCTCCGGCCCTACCTTTTCGGCACCCACTTCAGGGTCCAAACTGACCACCGGCCCTTGCGGTGGCTCATGCAAATGCGGGGCGAGAACCCCAAGCTGTTGCGTTGGTCCATCTTGCTGCAAGGGATGGACTTCACTGTGGAACATCGGCCCGGCAACGACCACGCCAATGCTGACGGCCTGTCCCGATTCTTCCGCCTCGGCGAGGAGAACCCCCAAGGAGATGGGTGACTCTCCCTGCCTTCAGCTGGGGGGGACGCATGTGGGAGATGGCCTCGTGGCGTGGTCCTGTTCCCCCTCGCTAAGCCGCACGAGGTCCCATGCACCTCGGGGCTCCTCCATTTTGGATTATACGTCACTCCACGTGACCACCTGCGTGACCCTGCTTCACCCGGCCTCTGTCCCAGCGAGGCCCGACATCGAGGCGCCAACCCCTGGCCCGGGGGATACCACGTGAACCCTTCCCACTCCCGGCGGAGGGCAGTATCGATGGGACCCCCAACCGTCTTTCCACACCTAGGTGCGATCACCTCACAGCTCTCTGGGGCCTGGCGCCTCTCCTGCTAGGCGTCTGGCCGCTCCCCAACCGGCCTCTCCGCCCCCTCCGGGCGCAAGGGTCCGTACATCAAAGGGCTCCAGTCCTATATCTGGGGCAACCCAACAACAGGACAGTAGTTGTATCCCGGAGTCAAGAGCCCTGCTGATCGGATCGCGGCTGACCCTACGGAAGAAGACTCATCCTGAACCCACACTCTGAGCCCTGCTGACGACGTCGCGGCTCCCCCGTGCTTGAAGACCTTCACGAACCTTTGGGGCCCTGCTGACGCTGTTGCGGCCTGACCTTGTCGAACCTCATAATCAGAGCCCAGCTGACCTCGTCGCGGCTCGACCGAAGCGGACCTACCACCGGAGCCCTGCTGACTGTGTCGCGGCTCGACCCAAGCGGAACTATCACCCGAGCCTTGCAGACGCCGTCGCGGCTCCCCACGTCCGAGCCGCCCCGCGGCCAGGACCCAAGGTCTGGCGTAGAGCCTCCCGTACCTGGTTGGTACTAAGACTGTCCCGCTACCCTATCCCTCTAACAGACATTGAGACTCTTACTGGATCCCTCGATCCCACTGTAAATATTGAAACGTGCTACCTCTGATAAAGAACGAAATCAAGCAACTGATATTGAGTCCTGTGTGGTGGTGTTACTGGGCCTAGTACGATTATAGGAGAAAGTCCTCCCTGAAGGGGGCTTCTCAGCGGCGCTCGGCTATAACTGTGCGGTAGGAAGGGTGCCGGACTAGTCTCCCCGACTCCCCGGTGGTCCTCCCTCCAACATTCCCACTCGGGATTCTGTTGTGTCTGCCGACTTAACCGATCAGCCGTGTGATTTTGTATTCCTGGGCTAAAAGGAATATGTTTTGAGGAATAGCCCACCTCCATATGCTCTGTGCTAGTTGAGAGAGCTGCAGAGAGTGCGTCACCCCCTGTTTTTGTAAATAGTACATTGCTGTCATATTGTCCGTGCGGACTAAGACAGCTTTCCCTGATATCTGTTTCTGGAATGATTTTAATGCCAGAAAGATTGCTAGTAACTCCAAATGGTTGAAGTGGAGTAGCCTTTGCTGACGTGTCCATGTGCCCTGTATGGTGTGATGAAGTAGATGAGCTCCCCCGCCGGTGAGCGATGCGTCTGCTGTTAGCACAATCTGTGGACCCTGCTCAAGGAACGGTCGCCCTTTGGAAAGGTTTTGGGGGTTCCACCACTGCAGAGAGCGATGTGTGCGGCCGTCCACCAACACCAGATCTGTCAGCTGACCTTGAGCTTGGTTCCACTGACGTGCTTAGCATTCCTGTAAGGGGCGCATCTGGAGTCTTGCGTGAGGTACTATGAATATGCAAGAGGCCATCATCCCTATGAGTTGCATGAACACTGGAGCTGGAAGTGAGTGTTGTGGCTGGAATCTTGTTATAAGGGCTTGCATGCTTGCTTTCCTGGCTGGACTGGGATACGCAAGGCTTTTTGAGGTGTTTGTTGCGGCACCCAGATATTGTTGGATGTGGGATGGTTGGAGGTGAGACTTTGTGAGGTTTATGGTAAACCCCAAGTCGTGAAGTAGTTGGATTGTGGCGTGTGTGTGATTTACACACTGGGTATGTGACTTGGCTTTTATGAGCCAATCGTCCAAATATGGGAAGACGTGAATTTGTTGTCTTCTTAAGTGGGCTGCTACCACTGCCAGACATTTTGTGAAGACCCTGTGTGCTGTGGTGACTCCGAATGGGAGAACCTTGAACTGGTAATGCTGACCATCCACCATAAACCGAAGATATTTCCTGTGAGCAGGGTGAATGGGAATGTGGAAGTAGGCGTCCTTGAGGTCTAATGTGGCAAGGAAGTCGCCCTGTTTGAGTAGAGGGAGGACCTGTTGAAGAGTGACCATATGGAAATGGTCTGATTGTATGTAGAGGTTTAATGGTCTGAGGTCCAAGTTGGGTCTCAGGGTTCCGTCCTTCTTTGGTATGAGGAAGTACAGGGAGTAAACCCCTGTGTATTGGTGATGAAGGGGAACGGGTTCTATTGCATGTTTTTCTAAGAGGGAAAGCACCTGGGGGAGTCGAAGTAAGCTCTAGGCAATAACCTGATTGGATGATTTGTCTCACCCACCTGTCCGTGGTAATGTTGTTCCAGACAGGTAGGAACTGTAGCAATCTTCCACCGACCAGAGTAGAGTGGTCCGGGGGAGTGGAGGGAAGTCATTGTTTAGGGGTGGAGGCGGTGCGAGTATTGGTAGTTTTGCCTCTACCCTTGTTGTTATTGCCCTCTAGCCTCCTCTGTAATAGCCTCTGTTAGATGAGGTCCGGGTGGGACTCTTGTAGGATGTGGAGGGGTTATCAGTGGTAAAACCTCTAAAGGCGCTGCTATAAGAGGAGCGACAAAAGGAACTTCTGGGAGCTTGCGATTGCAAAGCTCCCATTGATTTGGCAGTGTCGGTATCCTTCTTCATCTTCTCCAAAGATGAATCTACAGTAGGCCCAAATAGGTGTTTCTGGTCAAACGGTTGATTTAATATGGTAGTTTGAACCTCAGGTTTGAAGCCGGAAATGAGTAGCCAGGCATGTCTGCGTAAAAGGACACTGGTGTTAATAGTCCGGGATGCTATGTCTGCAGCGTCCAGAGCACAACGAATGGAGGTATTAGTTATGAGCTTGCCTTCCTGGATGAGATCATTGGCTTGTGTTTTATATTGGGCTGGAAGGTGTTGTAGTAGGGTCTCTACCTCGTCGTAGTGTGCCCTATCATATCTAGCAAGCAAAGCCTGTGTGTTGGTAATCCTCCATATGTTGGCTGCTTGGGACGCCGTTCTTTTACCAGATGCGTCCAGCAGTTTGACTCCTTATCAGGAGGTGGAGCATCTTCTGTGGTTTGGGAATTGGCCCTTTTCCTGGTATTGGAGACCACTAAGGAATCCAAGGGTACCTGCCCTTTAAAATAAAAAGGGTCAGCTGGGGCAGACTTGTACTTCTTTTCTATCCTGGGGTTAATGACTCTGGCCCTTACAGGATCCTTAAACACTTCAGGAGAATTTTAACATTGGGAGAATAGAAGTGGACCTTTGGGATGGTGCAAAAGTGTCCTTGAGGAAATCTTCCTCTACAGGGTCTGTGTGTAAGTTCACCCTGTGGTAATCTGCTGCTCTGTGTATGAGCCGAGTGAATCCGCTAGTGTCCTCCGGAGGGGATGGTCTAGATGTCATCCTGTGGTTTGTCTGGGACATCTGGTGTGTTATAATCCTTCCATGGGTCTTTTGGGGTACCAGGAGGACTAGGTTCCCCTAAAGGTTGATCATCCCCTTCGTTTTCAGAGGTGTCATCATCATCCTGTGGTGGAGGAGATGGTGAGGGCAGTGAATATGGGATAGGAGAGTGGTGTGGAGGAGGAGGTGGAGAAGGTATTCTTAAAGGAGGAGTTGCAATGACTCTCTTCTTTAAAGGAAGTGGAGCTGGTACAGGTTTGTCCATTTTTCTTTTCTTGGAAGGACTAAGTATAAGTTGACCTGTGTTGGGGTCTTTTTGAAGAGTTTTTTGGGTTGGATCAGGTCGAAAAAGCTCCTCCTCTGGAGTGTGTTGTTTCAGGGCCGATTTTTTCGGGTCCGACTATTTGTGTGGCAGAGGTTTTGAAGTCGTTTTGTGCTCCTTAGGTCTGGAATCAGGAGTTTTCCGGGTTCCGGTAGGGTCTTCGGCACCGGTTGTTTGTTCGGTTCCAATGGTTTTTTCGGATCCGTAGGTTGAGCGTCAGTGTTCTTCGGAACCGGATGTTTGGTCGGTTCCGAGGGTTTTTTGGGCTCCGAAGGCTGAGCGCCCGAGGTCTTTGGAACAGGGTGTTTACTTTGTTCCGCCGATTTTTTCGGAGCCGGGACGCCCGTACCAATGGATTTCGGCACCGAAGGCATCGATGTGGAGCTAGGAGTTGGTTCGGAGGAAGGCAGTAGTTTCTTTTTTGGTGCCGGGGATGGAGTTTCGGCACCAACAGCAGGCTGGCTCGATCCAGAGTGGCCTGAAGGCTTATGTATCGACTTCTTTGCCGAGCCCGAAGGCGGGGCGTGAGATGTTTTGTCCCAGTGTGCACCTAGGCCCGCAGGTGAAGGTGTGATCAAAGCCTTTTTGGGAAAGGGTCGACGTCAGTACTTACGACCCGCTGCCCCGGAGTGATGTCTTCGCCGTCGGAGTCGTCGGCGCTGATGGAGCACTCTTGGATCTGATCCTGCTCCGGTACGTTGATGCCTTCCTGGAAGATGTCATCCGGGATCGATGTCGATGATCGAGCCATGGTTCTTTGAGCTCGAATTGTCTTCTTGGAGCAGAAAGAGGCACAAGCTAGACAGTCTTTGTCCTCGTGCTCGGGTGAAAGGCAGAGGTTACACACCTTGTGAAGATCGGCGTGTGGAAACATGGATCCACATTTAGGACACTTTTTGAAGGGAGTCCTTTCCATGAGCCAAAGGCCTAATGGCGCAGGTAGGCCCTAAGGCCTGCGTCAACGACCGGAATTGAAGAGTTCAAGTTTAAAGAGATGCGCATCGAATGGGAACGCGATCAAAACAATACCGAAGATTGGGTGAAGGATTTTGCATCGAAAAGTAGATCGGTAACGACACCGAACTGGAGCACGATGAACACATCCGAGCCTGATGGCGGGAAAAAACAATCTGAAGATGGAGTCAATGCCCATGCGCACTATTTCCCAAAGGAGGAGTCACCTTTCTCGTAACTTCCAAAGACTTCTTCCAAGACAACAACAAAGTGCAAACATCCGCACCCGACACCAGATGGCGATCTATGCACAGTGTGTAATCTGCAGCTCATATGCCTCGAACATAATGTTACAAATCTAGGCGACTGAAGACAGGTTCCAATTTGGCAGAAGCATCTTTAGAGGTCTTTGAACAAAGAATTATCGTATTTGAACGGCCCTGGTCGTTAAAGGACGATGGCGTCCAATGTATGTGAGTAATTTACAGCTCACAAACAAATGCTAGCGATTTTATTCATGTGCTGCGTAAAGAAGTGGCTGCCTGTGGCCAAAGAGACTTCTTTGGACTTCCCTTCCAAGTTAATGTTTGGGGAGTACAAGAACTGCAGGCGGTTGTTCACAGTAGGTTGGCAACTACGACAATCCTTGTGAACCTTATCTTGGTTTAACTGAAATGGAGTCAGCTGGCAGGCATTCCTCTCTCCGCTGAGCTGTGTATTAACAAACATCCGAAGTGGCAACAAGCCCACTCGCTCAAACCTGTGCCCAGCGGAAGAAACATAGGGATTTCAGAGGAGGGTGAATGACAAATCCTTTCGCTGCATACAAGCCCGGGGGCATGACCTGCATCCTGTCAGGAAAGTCTGCTACACGGTTGCGATACCGAGTGAGATGAGACGAATCTCACTCATTGAACAGAGGCTCTGTCACACTGGTCCAAGTGGGGGAGATCCGTGGGGCACGACCTGCCCATACTATTTTAATTTAAGAAAAACAGTTCCCATACTTTTTGTGAAAAGATAACCATCCAGGGACGGTTAATACCGAGAGTAGAAATGCTTCAATTGAAGTGTAAGGCATAGACTCTCCTGTGCTGTAAAATCGAGGGAGGGGCAGACAGCTGCACAAGCCTTCTTTCCAGGGAGTCTGCTGCCTGAAAGAAATGTAAATATGCACTACGAGTTAATCTGGAAATGTAAAGATGCTTGGGATTTGGCTTTAGGTGTTGGAATCTCTTGGTGACACAGATATATTCTTTTTTGAGCGGTGCTGCAAGGGAGTTACCAGCTGAGCTGTAAAGTGTGTGCTTTTAAAGGACAGTTCTAAAAAAAAAAAAGCACTATGTACAGGATGGGTATTACTAAAATCTATATTTTTAAAGTACTTTATCTTAAATCTTTCTACGTATTTTGTAGTGGCCTACCTTAACTGTGTAAAATAAAACTTTAAAATAATGACTTACTGCTTGTGACAGCGCTTTTTGTCACAGACTGGGACTTCATACACTAGACATACACAAGTCACTATTCTCCAATGTACCAACCAGGATTCACTTCTAAGGCTTTCTAGTTACAGACACAGACCTCTGCAATGCATTTACTAATAAAGGCCTCATGATGTACAAATTCCCACTGATTAACTTACGTTGCATATATTTTTCATTTAAGCTGTGCCTTATTTCAAATGTAGTTACCTGAAGGTGGAAGACCAAAAAAAGTTACAGAATAATTTGTTTTTTTTAGCCACACCTTAGACCCCGCCCGTAACGCTCACTCACCCCACCACTAGCTGCGCACAGCATCACTGTTTCCATACTTTCTTTATAATGCACTTCGACCACTGCTCTGCCACAATATTGCACTCCATCAATCTGTACAGGTGGTGTTAAGAATCAGTCATAGGCCTTTCTTCAAAAAAGCACTTAAGAGATATAGAATTTTATAAAAACCTAAAACCGCCAAGTAGTGATTTGAAGGTGCAGCGAAGGAACAATTTACCGACAAACTGATTTACATTACTGCAGAAACAGAGGTGTACCTTGGTCAGTAACATTGGAGGGGGGCGTGAGCTTCAGATTTCTGAACAATCACGCTGTCATATAATGTTAAAATACAGTATACGGAAAGCAGGTTGCATGAGAGGGACTTAAGGGGCCGTGGAAAGGGAGAGGAATGCAGATTAATAGGAGTACTAAGTGAGAGAAACACAATATTTTGTGATATTTTGTGAAATAACCAACATTTTGAGAACTTTCAAAACAGAGAGGAGAGAGAGAGAGAGTGTCTGTGTTTTTGTCAGCGTGTGTCAGTGTGTGCATGCAAAAATTCTCAGAAAATTCCCACAGGTTTTTCACCATACCCGACTGAAAGCACCTGTATCTAACTATTCATCAGCGAACACATTTATTAGGGGGGTGTAACATACCTAGCCCCCCCTCCAAGCTACGTCTCTGTGCATTAGCACTTCTTTGCTCTATGGATCAATCTGTGTTTGATTTGGACATTAGTCCAAATCATACACAGATTGATCCATAGAGCAAAGAAGTGGATCTTTGTCAAAAGAAGCTGTCCAGTATTCCATCTCAATCTTACAAAAAGCTCTGAGGTAGCAGAGCTGGTTGAAGCATTGCAGTTCAGAATAGAAGGTGGGCG
This sequence comes from Triturus cristatus, assembly GCF_964204655.1. NCBI lineage: Eukaryota > Metazoa > Chordata > Amphibia > Caudata > Salamandridae > Triturus > Triturus cristatus. The sequence continues at coordinate 847,423,565 of NC_140583.1, read as the reverse complement.
TTGGGGAAGCAAGAGATAGCTTAAGTTAGGTTTGCCTTCCTTGAAGAATCTGTTATAGTGAGACACTAAAACTCAAAAAGAGAGGCTTCAGATGAAGCACAAACCTGTTTATAAACCACAGTCATTGATAAAAACATTCAGAGCAGAAACATGTTTATAAACCACTGTCACTGATCAAAACATTCAGAGACAAAGTGGTCAATATATGCAGCACCACAAGTAAGGGCCAACAACGACCCCTGTGTCTTCTGTCTATTAATTACAGTGGCACATGATACTTTGCTTTGAGATTTTTGCATTACAAAGGAGTCTATAACAACATTAGAAAATCTTTAAAAACCACCAGCTATATGTGCACACTACGCAGTGAACTATACAATTCTGGACTTTTATTTTCATCAACAGGGACACATACCAGAGATGGAATTTACTTCAGACACACAAGCTAGTGGCACAGTGTGACCAGAGCTGAGTTGAGAATTTACTAGACTTGCTAGACTGTAGCTAGACAATCAATATTCAACGCACTCTGCATTGCATTAATACAGTCAGGCAAAGAGGCCAGAAAACCAGTGGCAAGCATGCCTAAACCATCAAGCTTTCTGTAACTTAGAATACAGGGATACAAATAATCTGTTGTAATTCAAATTTGTAATGGTTTCACAAGGTACCATGTTGTTGGCAGGGCTGACCACCCTTACAATGTCATAATATTCAAGTAGCAGCTGAATTACCCCAAACCCGGTCCAGCAATTATCTATTAAAGCACTTGAATGTAGCACTGTTACTTTTTTAATCCATTAATAGTCCTTTAAACCAGACAGTCCTGTCAAAGTGGGTGAGAGGTAACAAGAGAGGCCAATGATATGTGAGACAGAGTGCAAAACACATACTTTCTATGCTTAAAACAGTCTAACATATGTCCATTGGACACATGCTAGCAGACACTACATCTCTTTACATTAAGCATGTGCTTTATAATAATCTCTGCAAAAAAACATATTTAGCAAAAACTGGAAAACACTGTTTTTGTCTATTTTGGGGGCTAGGCAGCTGAATAAAGACCGATGAGCACTGTGTTCATAAGGTTTGGAAAACACTGATAAACCACCACTGAAACCCACACAAAATAAAACTCTACAAACAGGACAGGGTAAAAGCATTATAACCATACATTTCCTTGGTCTCCAGCAATAGTGAGAACATCAGTATGACCAGTTATTAAACAAAATCATTTTATTTATTTAAATGATTATATAAGGTCAGCTAAAACATATGTTTCTCAGTACCTGCAATTTATTGCCACTCAATATACTGAAAGCGCTTTGTAAGAAAATTGAGACATTTTATACCTTAAATGTTTTACAATCCTCACTTGATCTTTAACATGTACTTTGCAAAGCTTTGGCTGATTTTCTCATAACAAGGTAAAGAAAATGCAGACTGATATTTTCGTGAAGACTACTGCCTTTCCTTCCTCACAACTATTCTATAGATAATTTCTACCCCTTGAAGTTGATTGTTGCTCTGTAGAGTAAAACCTTAAAAGAAAATCCCTGAATCTATCAGAACCTGTGTCTTTAGGTATATCTCCCACTTCTCTTTATAGTTAAAGAGCAGTAGAAAGAAATAGCATCATTCATCTTCAGATTGACGACTCAATAGACACATTCATTCACCATCCTAATTCTCTTGATCCTCTCTTTAATTGATGTGGAACTAGAATATATGTTTAGAGACAAAACACAAACTCTTCCGTGCCACATGGACAATGCTGGCTCATCAACACCTTACAATTTATAGAGCAGGAATTGATCTGGTGGTGGATGTCGACTCAACATAGTCTACAGAACACATTAACCTTTATTAAATACCCATAAGTTTTTAACTGCCTCCACATATGAGCAACTGAAGTCTTTTCTCAGATCACAACTTAAAGCTACAGTCATTAAAGGGTCTCCATGGTAAATATCCTTTGGAAGATCGAGTTAAGTACAACTTACACCAAGATTTCTGCATCAGATACCTGTTCCACCAAAGTAATATCAAATTTACAGCACTTTGCATTGATTGTTAAGCGCTTTATTGCAAAGGTAACATTTGGCAATCATATCTTTCAAGAGATTGGTAGGATCTTGTGTCCAGGCTGTGAAACTCTGTTCACATGAATATTTAGTCTATTCAGAATCAACCTGGAATTTTGCACATGCATTGAAACCTGGCTGTTTTACAAGTTGGCTCAGATTCAGGATGGAAATAATAATACATACTCCAAACTAGCGGTTTGGATTATGTGCGAGTTAGGGAGGGCTTTCCTAGACCCTGTACAGAAAAAACATATAACCCCTCTTTAGACTCTGTATACAAGAAGAAACTCCCCCTCCCAAAGAGCCTGAATAAACGCAGCAAACCCATCTTGCCTGTATATCAAACTGCAATTGGTGTAACATATGGATCTAGAATCAGTGGGTTAAAGCTTTCTTAGTGGGTGTTGGCCAAGTCATAATAAACTGCTAATTAATAGGAGTGACTGCAACTAAATTATGTTCATAATCCAAACATAACACCATTTTAATGAATGAAGTGTGTGTAATAAACCACACCTGTAATTGCACATTGAATGAGCTCAGGTCTTCTGCCTTCTTTTCTAATGACTGCACCCAGACTTTTCTTTTTTGCCTGCATCTTGAAGCAGCAGCGCGGTTTCGTTCTAAAAATTTCCTCCGTTTCTCATCAGGGTCATCACTTGCTGCTCTTCTTCTACGCCCTCCTGTATTTTGAGTATGTGGTGTTGGTTGTGCAGGTGAAGCCTTCAAAAAACAATGTAAAACATGGAAAAGTTTAAAACAACATTATATTAACATTACATTAAATGCAAAGAAAGGGCATATTTGAGAGTCACAATGGTATTTCACATTTTAAATAATATTACCAGAGATAGACGAACTATATGCTCCGACTAAGTAACTTTCAGCAATTCATCAGAAAGAAGGAAAACATATTTGCTTCAGAAAGATTATTCTTGATGGATTTAAAGCTAGAGCTCTGGAGCTAAACAATATGCAGTGTTCATTTGACACGGATTTCATTTTGGGTCAAAATTATTACAGTACAAAAAATGTTGTGGTCAGAATAGTGAGAAGCCAATTGAGTTATTTCAGTTTCAAATAGTTGAAGTTTAGCATTAAGGTAATAATCCTCCTTTCAATATAACTGTGCTACTAGAAACCATTATTAACTATATGCCTCTCTTACCCAGGTACTACATCAAGTAGCTCAGCCCCTTGAAGCATTGGTAGGTAGCTAGATCAAAGTAACGATGCAAACAGAATAGCACCCAATTATCCCCTCCCCCAAAAAGTACTCCAGGAATTCAAGAGATATGTGTGTCATAGATTCCAACACATCCAACTTCAACTTGTCAATAATTTGGGCATCTACACATGATGTATTCAGTTAAGAAGCTTACTGGGTTTCAGCTGGCTTGCTGTAGCTCAGTGGGAATCCCGGCCTTCAAACTAGGAAGGAAAACTTAGCCCTTGGCAGGAGGTGGCTGGCAGTATGTGAGAAGCTGACCTGGCACACCTCCTATAGTTTGGGCGGGGCTTAGGGTTGGCACTTGCAATGGCACGGAAGATTTAAAAGAGGCAGTTGCCTATCAACAGAGGGACCCCTGGCAAGGATACCTGAATAATGCGTGCTTTTCAGACTATATGTCACGGTAAGGTGCATTAAAGAAATCCTGTGTTCAAGTGAGAAAAGTTGTGTTCCCCTCTCCATGAGAGAAGGCGTAAAAAAGAAAACATGCTAGATTTAGATTTTGTCATGACTACAATTAAGAAAGCAGTGACAGCAGGAGGGGTAGGTTTAGTACTGAGAAAAGATGCATCATCCAATGCCACACATGCCAACAGATGTGCAGGAACAAAGGAGTCCAACACCAGCCAAGACTTGACATCTGAAAATAGAACAGATAGAAACAGGGAAAATCTAGCATGATGCATCAGTATTTCTTTTTTTTGTTCTTTGAGACGTCACCTAGGACCACCTTCTGGGTGGACCAAAAGTCAAAAAGGACATGTGAGAATGGAGGATGTGCTTGGGATTTTGGAGAACCTCAGACAGAAGCTTGAATTCAATGCTTAAGTAAATGGGAAAGAAGCCAAAGGTGTGCTCGTTCCCGAGTTGATAAATGAGCTCAAAAGAATTTTTGTCCCTTGAATCATGCACATGTTGTATATTTTGGAATTCTGAGCTTCCATTCGTTCTCAAGGCTGGATCAATGCTGTCCACTCTGGTAGACAGGATGATGTTTAATTCTGAAGACATTTCTCACCTTTATGCAGTGGACAGGAAAGTGCAAGGTGCTTTAAAGAAGTGTTACATGGGAATCAATTTGTCCATGAGGGTGGCTTATACACAGACCTGTGCAGCGTAAACTCCGTTTTAGGACTTTGAAGTCTTGTTATGTTGCCATGCATGAGGGTAAAGCCAGCTTGGGTTTGCTGGAGATTCTGAAAATATAAGCAAGAGCCATGTTGGATGTGTTTTACTGGACACTTTGGGCCTAGATGCAGGTTCATCTGTGTCATTAATGAAGATGTCATTCCTTGGAATGAAGCTATCTGAATTTCAACTGAATTAGTTGGTGTCCAAGACATTGATGGAGTGGAAACATGCTTTAACGGTTCAAGGGAGAAATATTTTTAAGCAACGACCAGATTGGAACAATAAAAACTTTCTAAGCAGTCATGTGATCCAAGATCATTGATCAGAAGAAATTTCTGGCACAGCAGATATCATATACGGCGAAGCACCCTCTATCCTGACTATGGTGGTTCAGTGTAATTGCCAACGAGAGGTTGTATCAAAGGCTTTGCACAGACATGGGATCTGCATTTAAAGGACATATAGGTGCTGGGAATATTGTACACAGACTACATCATAAAACATGATTCCACTATTCTAAATTTGGGGATTGGGTATATTCTTATAACTATGAGAGAGGTAAAGTTCAGCTTTAGAAGGGATTCAGTCACTACTGACGAAGGAGGCAATCCTACCTGTTTGTCTAATGACGACAAAACAGGGTTTGCATTCAATCCTATTTCTGGCAGACATTTTGTCTTGAGTCGAGCCTTTAATGTTGAACTACGGACGGTCAAGTCCAGAGATTTACTTCAAGATGCCCCCTGAAGATAATTTCCCTTATTCAACAAGGAGAGCTTTTAGCAACACTGTACGTGAGTATTTCAATTTGGAGTTCACACCATAAGTTCATGAGGTTTTTTTCTGGGGTGCCATTTCCAGTTCTGTGTATTACCATCTAGTATGAAGTCTGCACCAAGGGTCTTTACACAGATCATCGTAGTCTTACTGTGGGACACACCATAACAAAGTATTCATGCTACACCACTACTTACGACAACTGGGTGGTCCACTGTACATCCAGGAAAAACAGAAAGGACCAGGACAACAGTAGAAATTATTCATTCACATGGTATCCTCCTAAACAGGAAAATGTCACACCTCATGCCCTGCCTGGATCTGGATATCCACCGAGTCCAAATTTAAATAGAAGAAGGAGGTTATATCGCTGGGAAAGAAAGATTCAGATTCACCAACTGAGGGATGGTTGGAGGATTAGTCACACATGAAAGTGCATGTAGACCTTCTTTCTAGTTCTCTAGGCAAGTTTCTGACCAAACCTACTAGCACAAAACCTGCTATCATTATGGCGACATGCATCTCAGAAGTTCAAGAAAAAGAAGAAGTTAGAGGGCTACCACTGTTGGATAACTTTGCTCAGCAGGAGAATTCTGGGCGTCTGTTCTTAAATTCAAGGTTGCTCATTGGTTACAGGTTTTCTGTATGCTCCCCTACCCCTACCCCCAGTCCCTGAATCCCAATTTTGCTCTTAAATTATATGAGAGTGAACACTTCGGAAATAGTTATCAGTCGGGTGCACCCCAGAAGACAGTGTCTGATGAGGTGACCTTCTGCTCTGCAGCAAAAAAGCGTATTCATCTCTGATGTGCTAAGTTCCCATGAGACTAAATTCGGTCACTCACTATCCGTGAGGCCAGAAGAGCACATTTCAAAAGACAACAAAGCTAAATTAGGTTTTGTGACCTACTGCTAGACAGTGATATGTTCTATAGGACATCCTAGAATCACAGGGTTCGGTTTTCCGACCCCCTGGCATTAAGGACTCAGTTAATGTGCAGCTCACCAAAGATGCAGACCCACGGTGCAGAGGATGAGGTGAGGACGAAGATCTTGGCAGGAAGAGATGCTGGAGCTTCTTGTGGCCTGAAGACCTCGGGAGTACAGAGCCAACAAGCCTTGGCAATGGCGATTTGACGTGGGGTACAGGGGTTCTGTTCCAGCAGTTCCGACGAAGGATACTGTCCTCAAACTTGCTGAGAAAACAGGTCAGGCCTCAAGGGAGTTGCAGAACCATGTGCTGTGATGTTAAGCCTTACAGAGTCCGTGGGACGTCAGGAGCAGCAGACCGTTCAGCTTCCTTGCAGTGCCTGCAGATGTAGTGGAGTGACTCCTTCACGCCAAGGGTGATTCCTTCGGGTGTCTTTGATGCCCACAGGCCTGGAGAGGAACCTGGATGAAACACAGGCACATACGACAAAGATGATTTGCAGAACAGTGAGACCAGGAGCAGCAGGAGTCTTCCTTGGTGCAGTCTTGGTTCAAGGCAAAGTCCAAGGTGCCCAGACGATGGAAGTTGAAGTGGTTTCGGGTTTATATCTTGTCCCACGTGGAAGCTGCAGAGCCACCCACAGGTTAGCCCTTAAGTACCCTAGGGAAAAGGTTGGAAATGTTCAAGGGTCCCTCTCAGAGGAGTGGCTGGACAAAGGGAGGATACTCCCATGTCCATTTTCCAGTTTCACGCCAGAGCAGGCGCCAAGGGCTCCCTGAACTGACTCAAACTGGGGTATGCAAGGAGGGCACCACATGTGCCCTTCAAAGCAATCTAGTGGGGCTGGCAAGTGCACCCACTCCAGCCCAATACACTAAGTCCTCTCTGGAAGGTGTTCACACCTCCCTGTGGCAGGAAACTCATTGTTCTACCTTCCCCTGCTCGAGCTCAGCAGCAGGAGTGCAGAATCGTGTCTGGGGTCGGCAGCAGCACTAGATTGCTGGCAGACCCTGGAGGGCTGCTACCGGGAGTACTGGGGGCTTTCCGGAGGAGCCCGAGTGCATGGAATCATACTTCCAACACCGGTAACGGTGTTGGGGTATGATTCCAACATGTTTGATACCAAGCATGCCCAGGTTTGGCACAGCCAATATAAAGTCAGCCATCGCATAATAACGCAAGCCACTGTATGTATGAAAATGACTGACTGCACTTACAAAGCCTGGAGAATCGACTCCGGGGTTTGTAGGGGTTGCCTGTTCATGCAAGGCACCCTCACACTTGTAACCTAGCACCCTGCCTTCAGGATTGAAAGGCTTGTCTTAGGGGTGACTTATAGGTTTTAAGTGCGGTGAACGTAGTTATAAGGAAACTTACATCTGTAGTAAGTGGTGCTAGCATCAACTCACACAGGCTGCAATGGCAGGCATGTAGTCACAGTTTGAGTGGTCTCTCATGGGTGGCATAATCCATGCTGCAGCCCATCGGAGACCCTGGTGTACCCATACCCTGGGTACCTTAGTACCATATACTAGGGACTTAGAAGGGTACACCAGTAGCCAATTAGGAAGATGCCAAAGTACTTACCATAGTCAAATTTAGGGCGAGTGCACAGTGACTGGGGTCCTGATTAGCAGGATCCCAGTCAGACTAGTCATAAAGCAGAACAACACCAGCAAAAAGTGGGGGCAACCATGAAAGGAGATCCTACTTTCCTAAACAACTCACCCCCCCCACCAAACGAAAGGTGATGAGACTAGCCTTGCCCAGTTGAGCCTTCATTTTCTAAGTGGAAATATCTGGAGAGTCCATCTGTGTTGGCATGGTTACTCTCAGGTCTATGTTCCACAGTCCATCCCCTGTAGGGAAAGGGACCACCTCAAAACTTTGGGATTTTCACCCTTCATCTGTTTAAACCATAAGAGGGGCTTACGGTCTGTCTGAACAATGAAGTGAGTACCAAACAGGTATGGCCTCAACTTCTTAAAGGCCCAGACCACAGCAAAGGCCTCCCTCTCAATAGCTGACCAACATTTCTACCTGGGGGTCAGCCTTCTGCTTATAAAAGCTACTAGTTGGTCCTGGCCCTCTGAATTAAGTTGCGATAGAACAGCTCCTACCCCTATCTCAGAAGCATCTGTCTGGACAATGAAGGTTTTGGAGCAATCAGGAATTTGCAGAATGGCCTGCTTCAGGTCATCAAATACCTTCTGACAGCTAACAGTTCACTGAACCTTCTTAGGGATCCTTTTGGAAAAACGTTCTGACCTAAGTCTGGGTAATGGGAGCAACCCAGTCCATTATGGTCTGGATGTTGCTCTCCAATGGTTGAACTTGGCCTCTACTTACCAAGTGAGCCAAGTACACAACCTTGCTCTGCCCTGTCTGGCAATTTGTGGCCTTGATAATGAGGCCTGCCTTCTGCAGGGCCTCCAGAACATTCCTGAGGTGGACCAGGTGATCCTCCCAGGTGGAGCTAAATACAGCAATATCATCTAGGTATGTGCACTGTGTGCTTCCAGGTCTGTGAGAACTTTGTTCACCAACCTCTGAAATGTGGCAGGTGCATTCATCAAGCTAAAAGGCATTACAATAAATTGATAATGCCCACAAAGGGCTGAAAATGCTGTATTTGGCTTGGCATTCTCAGAGAGTCTGATTTGCCAGTAGCCAGCTGTCAGGTCAAATGTACTAAGATACTTGGCTGAGGCCAGAGTATCAATTAGCTCATCTGCCCTAGGAATTGGATGGGCATCAGTCCTAGTGAATGCACTGAGACCTCTGTAGTCCACACAAAACCTCATCTCTCTCTTAACATTTTGGGGGTGAGTTTTGGCACAAGGACTACTGGACTAGCCCAAGGGTTATCTGAAGGCTCAATGACCTCCAACTCCAGCATCTTTTGGACCTCAGTCCTGATGCTATCTCTGACATGGTAAGGCTGCCTGTAGATTTTATTCTTCACAGGCAGACTGTCACCTGTGTCCACTTCATGGGTACACCAGGTGGTTTGACTGGAAGTACGAGAAAACAAATGGATGATCTGATTAAGGACTTTCCTGCAATCAGCTTGCTGCTGGTCAGTGAGGCTGCCTGCCAAGGCTACTCCACCAACTGACCCATCAACAGGATCCTGAGAATGGAGATCAGGGAGAAGGTCACTCTGGCCCTCATCAGTGGCCATAAGCAAGCTCATGTCAGCCCGGTCAACGAAAGGCTTTAGGCGGTTCACATGAAGTATCCTGTGGGGACTTCTAGGAGTACCTAGGTCAACCAAGTAGGTGATCTCACATTTTTCTCAAGGATGGTGTGGCGGCCACTCCACTTCTCTTAGAGGGCTGCTGGGCCACAAGCTCCAACACTCACACTTTTTGTGTGTTCTAGAGTCATATTCCCTTTAAAGAAAGAGCACTGATTGGATACTGATTTATTGAATGTTATGTTTTGCATTGCTGAGGTCTGAGTTAATGGGCCACAGCACTTGCCTGAGTCAGAAATGAACTGTTCAATATTTCTACCTTGTGAGACAAGTGTTAAAAATAGTACTTCGTCCCAGTGGAAAGTTTTGACCCCAGGACAGCATTAACGAAAGATCAGGTTTGGGGCTTAATACGCTCCGATTGCCTTGAGACGCGCGGGTCCAGATTTCTCACCTCATCAATAAGTTATGAAGGGTCAGGTCAGCAATGCAAATCCAGTTCAAATTACCCAGTGCCAATGTTGGATAGAAAACAGGGTAAATAAATGTCTAAATGTCTAGATTAATAAATATCTATGTGCTATGTGGCGATTTAAAAAGAAAATCCATTAAAGTATGCAGAAATACAAGTGTATTGTTATTGAGAATATTGTTCAGAAATGGGATAATGCAGTAAACTGCAAGTATATTGGCTGTTCAAGACAGTCTTGGGCTCAGTCGTCCTGTGGGATGAAATGTTAGGGTACCACACACCTTAATTTGTAGCGCAACCAGGGCAAGGACTCAAAATATTAATTCTAGACTCAACCGCTAATGCTAGGAGAGAATCATATAGGGTGGGAAGATCTCAGTGCCACACTGTCCACAGTGATCTTAACATGGGTATCCATCTTAAAATCTTTCCAATTGGAAAAGGAAAGAACTGTGACCTTACAAAAGAGTGCACTTATTGAGCTCAAGGATCCTGTGTAAATAGTTCACATATGAATGCATCAACAAAAGCCCCAAAAATGTGCTAAGTGGTGGTTAAACTAAAAGAAGGCGCTGTCAAAGGTTTGGATCAACTTTCTAATTACAACAGTCATATCCAAAACTCACAGTTTACACCCGTGGCCTTTTTCCATCTCCCACGTCTTGTGAACCAGGGGTAATGTGAAGAAATAATTTTGATCATAAACAACCCTTTGCAAGTCAGTCCAAAGTTGATAATGCTACTGTGAGTAAGGACGCCACTCAGTAAACATAACCGAAGTAGCTGAGCCTGGAATCATAAATTACTAAGCAAGTAACACCAACACTATCCCTGTTAATTATAATAAGGTTTGCTGAGTCAGCAAAAGGATCATAACCTGTAACCATCCTCTCCAAGAAGCTGATTGTTCATTCCAGCTGACTATTGTTTGGCATCAAAACATGCTTTTCATTCTCTTCTATCCAGCAGTAGTAACCCCTCAAGGTAACAACCACAACAAAGGCTCACCAGCCCAAAACCAAGCCTCTGCACTTAATTGGGTATACCTGCGGCAATTTTAGTGATTTGGTATATGATTTTGGGCCTGCCATTTAATGGTAATGTGTCAAGACTTATTTTGTTGTGACCCTAGACTAGTAGACTTATTTTATTTTTTTATTTTATTGCTCCACAGTATCAAGAAAGAACGTTATAACAGAATTATTAAATACACTCATATGATCACAAAATGCCCCCCAAATACACATACCAATATTCCGTGTCCTTGCCCCCTTTGCCAAATCAAAGCTCAATTTTAGACTAAATAAATTATACATTTTGGCTCGCCACCGCTAAAACGAAGGGGGCTCAGGATGGAGCCAATAGGAAGCTATACACAATTGAGCGACAGTCATGGCAAAAAAAATCAAGAACCGATGTTTAAACAGAGGGGTCCCCTTTTCTACTTCTTGCCCAATCCCTAATAACATTATGGCAGGAGTAATATTAATCGGGATCCCAACAATCAAAGACAAAATGCTTTCAATGTCCATGAAAAACCTAGACAATTTACTACAGCTAAAAAAAATATGAAGTCTGTACGCATTATCCCCCCCCCACAGCGAAAACATTTGCCGTCGTACCCACTCCCCCACTTAAGCATACGTGCAGGAGTATAATACAAATTAAAAACAGTTTTTAAAAATTGTGCTTTCAAATTGGCAGATAGGAGAGTTTCCCTAGATCTAGCAATAGCATTCTCTATAGATATATTGTGTTCCCCCAAAACAATAGACCATTGAGCATTGTGTTTCTCCAAATCATCCATTCTAGAAGACAATAGTACTTTATAAAGCACCCTAATTTTCTCCTGCTGCCTTACAGCCAATACAAGTACATTTGGTGTCAATACCATATTTTTCCGAATGAAGAAATCATGAATTTGGAGAAATTAAAAAAATTTAGATTTAGGCAAATTGTATTGTCTCGCTAGATCTTCATACATCGGAAACAATCCCCTGGTTTCATAGAAATCCCTTATCTGCAAAATACCCTTATTCCTCCAACCGAGTGCCACCCTATCCCAAAAAATGGGGGGAAGAATCTTCAAGGCATTCGTGGCCGTATAATAAGTTAGCCCCCCCAGCAAAAATAGTTTACGTATTTTCCTCCAAACTTTGAAAGCAGCTTCCAGTACTTTAAAAAAGTAGCTGCCATCAATTTCCTTAAATAATCATTGTCTTGCTTCAGACCCCAACATCAGCTGAAATATCGAGGGAGCCTCTGCTGTATTACTAACGTCCTCACCTGTCAATAATACCCGCATCTTTAACAGAAAGCAAACATAATAGTAAAATGCTAAATCTGGTATTGCCCAGCCTCCTCTCTCGATTGGTAGTGTCATGAATCTAGTAGCCCGCCTGGGTTTGCCTGGAGCCCAGAGGAATTTAACACACAGGGATTGTAAATGTTGAAGTTAGGCCTGCGTCACTTCCAGGGGAATAGATCTAAATAAGTATAACACCTTAGGTAAAATATTCATTTTTATAATATTGCCTCTACCTACTAGTGTAAGATGTAGTCGTCCCCATCTCTCTAAAGACTCCCTAGTGCTGCGTAATGTAGCCGCCCAGTTAGCCTCAACCAATTCTAACATGGATGTTCTGATTTTAATACCCAAATATGTCACTTCTTTTACCGATCTAGCATCATTCAAAACAATATTACCGGTACATAGCATTTGTGTTTTGGCAACATTAAGTTTATAATCAGATACCTGACCGAATTCAGTTGCTAAACACTCAATCTCTTTAAGTGCAGACGATGGGTCAACCGAGGCAACAGCTATATCGTCCGCGTAAGCGAAAACAGAGTGTGGGATATCCTCTACCAGAAAAGGTTTAATCAAAGGACTATCGGCCAGCATGTCGACAAACGGATTTATATTAAGAGCAAACAGCAATGGCGAGCAAGGGCATCCTTTCCGAGTTCCTCTTGTAATTCTCACTGGCTCTGATACCCAACACATTGCAGCAATCTTAGCAACCAATGAGGTGTACAATACCTGTAAAGCAGTCATAAACCCCTTCCCAAAGCCCGCCCGGTACATCAATCTCCACAAATAATCCCACTCCACGCGGTCAAATGCTTTTTCAGCATCTAATAAAATTAACCCTAATTCCCGTTTCTCAGCATGGGCTATGTCAAAAAGCGTCACCACCTTATTCACGTGACTAACCGTCCCGCGAGCAGGTATAAACCCGTGCTGGTTTTCTGACACTAATGAACTAATAATCTTAGACAAACGATTAGCCAAGATTTTCGAATATATTTTACCGTCACAGTTCAGCAAAGAAATCGGACAGTACGATCCAGGCAGTTCCGAGGCTTTGCCCTTCTTACTAAAGACCACAATAGTGGCTTCCTCCCATGATTTGGGAGCATGCCCATCCTGTGTGGCCCTGAAAGTGAGCAACATTTCATCCTTCATCTGATTAAAAAATATCTTATAAATCTCACACGGGAGATTATCGGGTCCCGCGGCTTTCCCCATTGCCAATCTATTAACTGCCACTTCTAGCTCCTCCATAGTGATTAGACTATCCAATTGTTCCGCCTCACTTGGGTCTAGTTGTGGTATAACCCCCCCGAAAAATGTATTATTACCCCTATCCACCATTTCCTGATGTGTATACAGTTCCGTATAGAACTGGTGAAAAATTGCCCTTGGGGATCATAACACAATATGCCTGAGTTATCCTTTAGCGCCAAAATACGACGAGATGCTTTTTTCATGTGCAACCGTAATGCGAGGCACCTGCCAACTGCTTCCCCATACTCATGACATTGCCTTTTATAAACCAAATATTTTCTCGCATTTTCCATGTTCCACATCCCATTAATTTTAGCCCGGCATCTAGAAACTACATTGTCCAGATCCAAAATATTCCCTCGTTGTGCTATCCCCTGAGTTAGTTTTTCCTCTGCCACTCTTAAATCTTTTTTTGATGAAATAGACCAGTGCTGGGTACTTCGCCCCTGAAACATGCCTTAAAAGCATCCTATATAATTGCTATATGGGCAGATTGTCTATTATTATTTAAAAATTCCTTAATCCAGCTAGACATATGCTCTCTGAAGTCATCGTCTAAGCAGAGTTTTCGATCAAAAGAAAAAACTCTAGGTTTAAAATTAAGACCATTTGCCAAAACTTCTAAAACAAATGGGGCGTGGTCAGATGAAATCCTAGTAAATATTTGGGCCGAAGCCCCTACTAAAGAAGCAGTAGATTGAAATGAAAAAAATAGTCCAACCATACCAATTTTATATGGGGGTAGGAGTAGAACATATACCCCGGATCCGAAGGATATAAATTACCCCATACATCGGCCAAAAAATGATCATTCAAAAAGTTGTATAGGGCATTAAAGACCCGTGGTTTGCGCCCCTTATATCCTCGTGGTCCATCCTGCAACTCCTGAGTAGTTAAATTAATGTTTATATCCCCACATACTATCAACGGAGTTGGCCAGGATGCAATCTCTAAATTTAAATCCTCCAAAACTGCTACTTTGTCTAAATTAGACCCATAGATGGTACACACTGTATATTTACTGAACCCGAACACACACTAAGCTATAGCCCATCGATCTAGCTTATCAGCCAGGACATGACCGGATATCTGCACACTTGATTTTGCTAAGATCGCGACTGCACGGGTCATTGAAGATTGCTGAGAGGCCACAACGAGTGAAAACCCTAACTTTCTTAACATATAGCGTTTACTCCAGGGTATATGAGTCTACTGGAGGCATACCAAATCTGGCTGAATAATCCAAAGTTCAGCAGCTACCCTCTTCCTCTTTTTAAAATTGTTGAGGCCTGACACATTTAAAGAGCAAATTTGAATCCCTTGGGAAGCCATTATGCAACCAAAAAAAACCCCATGATAAATACCATGCACCAACTTCGAGGCTGTATCACGATTTTATTGAAGTTTTTTCTATTTGTTACTGTGGATTTCTTACCCGTTTTACCCCACCTAAGTGCCCCCCATAAACCCCATCCCCCCCAAGTGTTCCGCAACCCTCCACCCCCCTCCCTATAACGAGGCTTTAGGACCCATGGTCCTGTAGATGCCAAGCTTCCTTGCTTCCCCTGCCTTCGCTCGCAAACCCCTCCAGTCAGGGGAGAGGGAAAAACTCCCTCCCCCGAGATCAGACGGGAACACAAATACATATTCCTATATAAAGTATAAAGAGTAGAAGGAGTATAGCCTCCTATTGACATCAATAGTCCAGAGAAAAAGAAAAAATAACCTCACCCTTATACGTCTAATCAATTACAGAGGGGAAAAAAATAATCCCTAAATAGAGTTCAAAAACTCCTTGGCAGACCCTTCATTAGTAAAAAATCGAGTGCGCTCCTGAAAAATCACTTTTAACTTTGCCGGGTTCATCAAATATGCTTGAGCCCCTTTAACTTGAAATTGTGTGATAAGCTGCCGGAGCTGCCAATGATTCTCAACTGTATATCGACAGAAATGCGGTCTTACAAAGAATTCAAAATCTTTCCCAGCTCTTTTCTTGTCCTCCTCTCGAGCCAGATAACTATTGAATGAGATTAAAAAAGCTCTAGGTCTATCAACAACCTGACCTGCTCGAAGACGAATACTAAATGGAAACCTATGAGCTCGTTCAATCTCCCTGTCCCAGTCCCATCTAGTAAGCTCAGGGAAGGCATTTTTAAACAATTCAACTATAAACGTGCGCGAGTCTTGCCCTTCCTTTCCCTCCGGAATCTGCAATACTTGCAAATTATTCCTGCGTGCCCGGTTTTTAATGTCAGCCATTTTCCATTGTGTATCCTCCTGAATAGTATGGAGTGATTCAGTCACTGCCTTCTGTTGAACCAATGCATCCTCTAGGTTAGCAATTCGCGTTTCTGCTTCGTTAAATCTCAAAGTAAAGTCTGCGTGAGATTTAACAAGCCGGCGCACCGAGTTTTGTAACTCACGACACAGATTTTGGACCCGCTGACTCTCCTCTCGAGTTTCATCCCAGTAGGACATAATCGATTGATAAATTAATGACAAAGAAATGTCTTCGCCCAGGTGAGTACTTTGTGACTGTTCAGCAGACTGCTGCCGATTTTCAACTGCCTCCTTGTCAGCGACCAGCTCAAGTCTTTTCCCAACAGTGTGGGGACTACCCTCTACGAAATCACCGGCATCCTCCAAGCAAATACTACTGTGGTCGCTGCCACCGGCCACGTTTATCTGCTCAGAGTATTGCAATGCCATGTCCTCACAAGACGACATAGACTGCTCTGACAAGGAAAAGAAATCCCCTGATTCCACATCTTGAAGATGTATTTGATTATCTCCTTGAAGATTTACAGCCTGCAAGTTGACTAACTGGCTGCCACCAATTGCACCAGTCTGTACCTCCTGTTGTCATCCTTGTACCACCGGAGCCTTCAAAATCAATAAACTTTTGTTGTGAAACTGGATCACATCCATATGCCTGCGGTCTGACATTTCCTAAAACTTTCCTCACCCACCACCGGGTTTAGTGCTAAATTCGTAACTTCCATGTTCAGCTCGCCTGCATTGATAGTATGTGCTGAGTCAGAGCCTCCTTCAGACATATGCGGTGACTTTTTACCTTTCCGTTTATCTTTGGCTGCAGAGAAAATTGCCGGAATAATTTTGTTCCCAGCCATGTCACCTTTAGCTCTCACAGCATTAAAGTAACTTTTGGCATTCTTAGCCGGGTTACCCAGAGTTTTATCCCTCACCTCAGTATTGCCATCACCGTTTTCATCTTCTTGGGCTCGCGGTCTCCCACGCGTTCATTTCGGGGGCATTCCCGTCAGAGAGTCCACTCTTCTCCACACTCGGCGGACTGTCTCCAGGTGAGATCAATCACCGCGTTCCTTAGCCAGTATGCGCCGAGCATCCACCGGCTACGTCGGCACCTGTTTACCCCTGCCGCGAGTGCTACCAGAGACTCCAGCATCGGACGTTGGTAAACAAACAACTCGTAATCAGCCCATGAAAGATTCGGGAGTAGCCCAAAATATCGCTTAGAGGTGTTTTAGGGGGCAGCAGGAAATTTCTATAACCGCAAGCTATCTATCTCCATCTCCCTTCTACCAAACAGTATTGCGAGGTTGGGCAGGAGCGCCATCTTGCCTCTTAGACTAGTAGACTTTTAATGCATTTCCTTTTTGTAAGTTGTTTTATATGCCTCCACACTGAAGAAACAGTGTGATCCTTAGTGCAGCTTACTTCTGCCTGATTGTAAATGTGATTTGTTGCAGGATCACACGGCCATGGCAATATGACTAAGTGGGTTGGGGGGTCCAGGAAGAGGCAACAATGAAGTTCTCATTAGTGTTCTTTTAAAATAAAAATTAATCTTCGGAGATAGGCAGCAAGACATCTATAATGTTTATGTAACTAACGTGAACTCGCACTATATTGGCACTTAGAAATCACAACGCTTCAACTGGTGTGAAGCAGTAACTTGTTACAAGCCACCATAAGCTTCAGTAAACTTGCAAACCAATGATATCTAACTGCAATGACTTTTGGAGAACTGGGAGTAGGTTGTGTGTGTTTGTGCTACAAGTAAACCTTCATGAAGCTTGTTTCATTTGCTGATATCCACAAAATAGAGGTTGGGATTTTAAGAGTCTGAAGCAGAAAAACCTAACTTCTCCTTGAGCATCTTTGAGTCCTCTTTTTGAATTACTTCAAAGTGAGTAAAATAGGATGCAGGTGGGGATGCGAAGGAATTGGGGTGCCGAGGGAAAACCAACAGAAAAAGAAGCTTGTGTTGAACAAGTTACTTACCTTCAGTAACACTCTTTCTAGTACATACACTAACTGCAGATTCCTCCCCTTTTGAATATTTCCCAGGCATCAGACTAGATCCAGACACTTTCGAGCGGTAGCCTTGTGTGTTGTGTGGTGGGGTCTTGAGGCGCCACGTCAATTATCGTACCACTTCAGAAGTGATGCTCTGAACTAGATATATGTGCCACACACGTGCTGACGTCAGTTACTTTCTAGGCTATCTGTAAAGCCAGACGTACAGTGAATTGGCCAGGACCTGTGTGCAGATCTCTATACGCGGGCTTTTTTAGGTGGAAAAAAGTCCAATCACAGAATGAGGAGGATTGGTGAGGAATCTGCATTTCAATAGCGTATCTGTCAGAAAAAGATTACTGAAGATAAGTAACTTGTTCTTCTGAGGGCAGATTCCTCACCTTTTGAATAGATACCAAATCAGAACCCCCTAGGTGATAGGTCTGTGAACTGGCTCAAACCAAAAAGTCCTACGGGACTGAGTGGGCAAAATGCTCATTTTGACAAACCTGGCTATCACGACAGATGTCATTTGTGAATGTATTTTGTGACAGCCACGCAATAGCTGGCAAATATCCAGAACAAGCACTTTGTCTGCCAACAATGTGGGAACAGCCTAGGCTCAGGTGGAATGAGCCTGCAAACCATCCGGGAACTGCTTCTTGGACTAACTGTACCAGATTTTAATGCAGAGCAAGATCCACTGACAGATGGTCATTTTGTGCACTACCTCGTCTTTCTCTGCTCCAGCAAACCCCACAAAGAGGTGACTGTCCACACGATGGTACGATTGATGGAAACAGTAAGAGCCCTCTTAGGATCCAGTCTCTCCTCCTCCTTACAGGGGTGAGGTAAAGTGGAGAACGTGGGTAGGTTAATATTTTACATGATATGAAAAGGAGTCACCACTTGCAGAAGAAAAAACTGACTCACAAATTAAAATAAATACTTTACATTAAAAAAAAATCCACTCTCTGATGCCATGTGATCCTAAACAAGCCACTAATAAATTAACAATTTCTAATTACATTAGAAAAAATAATTAATTTCATCTAATACCTTACAAACTATACCAAAACAGTTTAAACCCCACACTTATAATAATACTGATGATTTATACTAAAAAAAATGACTATTTATCCAAATAAAAAAACTATGGGCATCATTAAGATGCCGGTCGGACTCTCGTCCAACCGGCACTGTAGAGGAAGCGGGACTGCCCGACAAGGAGTCGGCAGTCCCACTGCCTTCATGGCAGTCGCCAAGTGTACATTTTCTATTGTGGCTTGTGCTGCGGGCTGCAGCACAAGCCACAAAAGAAAATGTACACTTTAAAAACATCCCTGCACCATGTGGCAGACACCATAAGTGCCCCCTCCCCCCAGTCCCCATAGTGGAGGGCCAGGTGGGAAGGGGGCCCCCAAAGTCACTTTCCGCCTGCCTTTTCATGGCAGGCAAACCGCCATGAAAGGACAGTTGGAAAGGGACATTGTAATCCCTACTGCGGTGCCTGAGCAGGCGTCGCCACTATTGTAGGTATTACTGATCCTCCAGGAAGCCGTAGGACAGCGTCGGACTGTCTCTCTGCCTTCTGCCTTCGACTACACGTATTGTAATGCACCGGTCAGACCGAAGCAGCAGATGGTAGTCGGACCGCATCCGATGAGCCATCAGATGCAGTCCGACCACCATCAGAATGACCCCGTTTATAAATAACAATAATAAATATATTAAAAACATTATTTTCTTCAATATTAAGTCCCACAATATTTTTGCCATCACGATATAACGACTTATGATAATGTTGAATCAATCTTTGGGTAAAACACCTAAAGGATAGTTAGAGTAGGGTCGGCAGAACATATAAAGTAGAATCTCCCTATAAGGGCTCAATAAGGATTATCTTCAATTCACCGCTCTCAAACAAGGCAGAAGGCTGTAATAAAGTAGGGATTAATTTTGGATGAAGAAAGTGGGCTTGTTAGGATTCAGATAAGAGAGAGGTCTGCTCTCTGAAAAATGAGTTCTCCGCATGATGATCTGACCCCACACCTCACTGCCTGCACAGTAACCATGTTTCACCATGCCGCTCAAGAAATATGACATCTGCCCTCCCCCATTCAAGTCACTCATCCAGATGTAGGGGTGGACCGATGATACATTATTTTGCTTCTAGGTGGCCTAACACCATTGGGCGAGAGCTCGAGCCACAACAGATTGGAGTAAAAGTGGGTCAGGTGCAGATATGGAGGATGGTTCAAGTTCTTTTGACCACTTTGTGACTCCAATGCAGGCAGGCTAGGGGTGCAAAGTCTCTAGCAACAGCCTAGCATTATATTCACCAACTGCAATCATGCAGCTCGGTCCAAGTCATTCCCCAGTGTCTCCCAGTAGTTGCCATTTGGATTTGGGTTGAGATGTGGTTCTAACCAGTAAATCACTGTGGGGATTGCATCAATCGTTTGGCACAAACCATTTGAAGCCAAGCCTATTGAATTGACTACAGGTTTTCTCTGATTTTTCTCACACAAGTGCGGTGCAATCAGTAAATATTAAGTTAGACACTACTGCAAAAAGCTATGCAACCAGGACACAGTGAACATACTATGTCTTACTTTAAATTGCACTGATAGCAATCTACAGGGGGACTTTTCTGACACAATGAATGCAACACACATTATATTTTGTTTTCTACAGAACACTATATCTGTTCGATAAACCTCCATCAAATAAATGAATGCAATTCCACACATCAATTCCACACATTTTTAAAATCTAAAAACGAGTCTTTCCCTAGGTGTTGTCATACCGGCGTTTCAGTAGTGGAAGTAGCCGGCTGTTGTAACGGGAGTGGGTGAAGATCCTCCGGTTGCGTCCTTGACAAACTACTATGTTCCTTTGTAGTTTCTCCATTGGTTACCTGAGACTGCTGCTGGATCAAAGCTGCTTTTAATCTCTGTAAATGTAAAAGTATGAAGGATAAAATGTTGTCTGCAATTGCCATGCACCTAAAAGCTTTACTAGCTAATTCTTCAGAATAATGATTTTGAACAAAGAGAAATATAGCAATTTTTCATTGACTGGAACCAATTATAACATTAATCAAATCCTTAACCTAATGAACAGAAATAAACAAAAAAACACCAACATATGCAGTGTTTCTAGATGTATATGGTTTCCATAAAGAGAAATAAATATGTTTTTAAAGTTCCACCTACTTAGCCTCTGCCTATTAAAGTGGTGGTAAATTCACAATTGAGCATTCAAATGCTACCCACAACACATCTAAACATCTCACACTCCCCACACTCACAATTAAGTGGCACTTCTCCTTACATAAATTACATTCAACAGCCTAAAACAATGACCAAATATTTTATGGATACTTTTTTTTTGATCCCGCACGTTAAGTGTCGCAGGAGAGGCCCAAGCTCGGCACCGGCATCATGAAACCTATCCTATTGCAAGGCCACGAGAGGTCTATCACCCAGATCAAATACAACCGAGAAGGCGACCTCCTCTTCACTGTTGCAAAAGATCCGATAGTGAATGTCTGGTATTCTGTGAATGGAGAGCGACTTGGCACCTACAATGGGCATACTGGAGCAGTCTGGTGTGTGGACTCTGACTGGGACACCAGGCATGTCCTCACTGGCTCCGCCGATAACTCCTGCAGACTCTTCTACTGTGAAACAGGGAAGCAGCTGGCACTGGTAAATACCAACTCTGCAGTTCGTACCTGTGGCTTCGACTTTGGGGGAAACATCATTATGTTCTCCACAGATAAGCAGATGGGGTATCAGTGCTTTATCTACTTCTTTGACCTGCGGGATCCCAGTCAAATAGAGGACAACGAACCATACATGAAGATCCCTTGCAATGACTCCAAGATCACCAGTGCTGTGTGGGGCCCTCTTGGGGAGTGTGTCATCGCTGGGCATGAGAATGGGGAACTGAACCAGTTCAGTGCTAAGTCTGGTGAGATTGTTGGCAACATTAAGGAGCACCACAAACAGATCAATGACATCCAGACCTCCCGCGACCAGACCATGTTTGTTACAGCCTCCAAGGACAACACAGCAAAGCTTTTTGATGCCACTTCTTTAGAACACTTGAAGACCTTCCGCACAGAGCGTCCAGTCAATTCGGCTGCCCTGTCACCAATCTATGACCATGTGATTTTAGGTGGTGGTCAAGAAGCCATGGATGTAACCACAACTTCCACCAGGATTGGAAAGTTTGAGGCAAGATTTTTCCATTTGGTGTTTGAAGAGGAGTTTGGTAGAGTCAAGGGACATTTCGGGCCAATTAACAGTGCTGAATTTCACCCGGATGGAAAGAGTTACAGCAGTGGCGGTGAAGACGGCTATGTTCGGATCCATAATTTTGACTCTCAGTACTTGGAGTTTGAGTTTGAAGCATGATGGCTTGATTTATGTATTTCTTATTCCTCTTTTCTAAACCTGACTTATCACTGCGCTATTATTACCCTATTTATCCTCCAAGGTGTGAAATGAGCATTCTCTGTAATATACTTGGGAGCAGGCGACTGCCAGTGAAGCTGTTGTTTGCACTGGAAACAAAACTGTACAGTAAACCTGATTTTCAGCTGTCCCACCAATGGAAAGAACTTTTATGAACCTAAAAATGTAATGTTTTTTCAGCTGCCTTAATTGTCTTGTGGGGCGTCAGGCAACAGTTATATCCAATGAGCATGGGAGGGAATGTGAAATTAACTAATCCTACTTAAATAAAGTAAGAATTGGTTATCTGTCAGTGACCACAGGTTGGTGTAAAGGAACGCTAAGTTGTAATCCAGATATTTGCCAACAGTTAAATTGAATTGAAAGCTGACTGGAATCATTCACAACTGATGTGTTTTTTGTTTGAACTCGACTGTGCTCACTGACTGTAGCTACCCCAAACTGACTATTGGTGTTGGAAAAGTCCACATTCTTCACCACAGTCACTGAGCGTTGGTGGGAGAGTTGAAATACGTTTAACATCGGATAAATGTGGCTAAAATGAAGACCATGAATATTTGTAATTCATAAAGATCTAAAATATAAAAAAAAAATATATTTTATGGATACAGCTATGCTCATCACCGTCTACATTTTGTGTACATCATTATGCTAAAAAATATACACTGATAATCCCAAGGCATCCGGAGTAAAAACAATACTTCCCCAGTGTAAACAGGCCACTTTTCCCCTCACTCAGGTTCTCGATGTAGGAAGCTGGCTCTGTATATACTATACCAAAATAAGGTATAGTGTGCACAGAGTCCAGTGGAACCCCAAAGATAGGCAGAGGTAAAAGTAGATAGCACCTCACTCTCTATTTGTGGTAGTGGGGGCGAGCAGTAAGGCTTTATCAGAGGCTAGTGTTAAGCATTTGTTGTACACACTCAATCAGCAAATGATGTCACATACTCAAAGACTGAACTCAGACCAATTTTGTTTGAATAAAAATATTGTTAAGTTATTTTATTTCTAGAACCAAGCCAAGCCAGGAACAGGTAAATGAAATAAATGCTTTGCAAAATATTATGCAGAGTTTACAAGTGAAAACAAGTTCAAATGCAGTTGTTGAAATACTGGTAAGTGAAGTTAACGGTTACCAGGTAAGTACTCGGTCACTGGGGTTGAGTTTCTGGGGTTAGAACAAGGGTTCCCCCAGGGTCAAGGATGCACTCTCAAAACACCCTCAGCGACACAAGGGCGGCCGGGTGCAGAGTGCTGAGGCACAATGTTAGCCAATGGGAGTAGGGGGCCTCCGGTTGGAGGCTACTGACGAGCAGGCTACTGGGTTGTGGGAGCAACGCTCCTGGTGTTAGGCTCAGGGCAAAGGGGGATCCTGTTTAGGACAAAAAGTGCGCCCTCAGCGGCACAGGGGTAGCTGGTTGCAGGGTGCTGGTTTGGCCTCGGGTGCCCTGTTGTTTTCAATGGGGATTTTCGGTTTTGGTTTTCAGCTGCAGGCTCTGTCCAGGAAGACTTCTGGGAGGAACCAACAGCTGGGCAGGTAAGTTGGAAGGCTCGGGACGTAGGTGCACCTTGGGTTCCCTTCTCCAGGGCGCAGGGCGGCTGGATGCAGGGGTGTCTTTTGAGGTCGGATTTCACCTTACCGGGCCACTCGCGGTTTGGGGGGGGTCTCCGTGCAGAGGCTGCAGGCAACGTCGGGGAGTCCTGGAGGGGTCAACCCACGGTGGACCCGGACTCTGGAGCACTGAGGGACCTCCCTGGGACCGGTGGGCCACTCAAACTTGGGCCGTAGAATGTCTTGGGAGATTTCTTTTCAACAGAGCTGCTGTTCACAGGAGAGTTGGTCTTTGTTGAAGGCAGTTAGTCCTCCCAGGGTTCTGGAGGCCGCTGGCTGCAGGACAAGGTGCCTTTTGGGCGCAGGATCTCTGGAAACTGCAGACGGGCCGGTAGGGCTGGGGCCAAGTCAGTTGTTCTCTGCAGTCTCCTCTGCTGGGCGTCTTCTTTCATCCTTTTTCTTCTTAGGTTGCGGGAATCTGTCTTCTTGGTCAGGGCTTTCCCCTAAATACTGTATTTAGGGGGCGTTTTAGGGGTCTTGAGGTCAGTAGCCAATGGGCCACAGATGGCTCTTCCTGGCCTGGGGGAGGTGTGAACACCTCCGCCCAGGAAAGGCTTTATTTTTGGGATCAGGGAGCAAAGGCCTCCACTCCAGGGGTCCAGAAACATGTCTTGTGGTGGCAGGTTGGTGTGTACCAGTCAGGGAACCCACCAGAGGCTGGTCGTTTTTCAGGGTGCATCTCTAAGATGCCCTCTGATTGCATTTTTCATTAAATCCCACACTGGCGTCAGTGTGGGTTTTATGTGATGAGAAGTTTGATACTAAACTTCCCAGTTTTCAGTAAAGCCATTATGGTGCTGTGGAGTTCGTAATGACAAGCTTCCAGCACCATTTACTCTTAATGGCATTACTGCACTTACAATGTCTAAGAATTGTCTTAGACACTGTAGGGGTACAGGGCTCATGCACCTGTACCCTCACCACTGGTATAGTGCACCCAGCTAGAGGGGTGGCTGGCCTATGCCAGGACAGTGGGTTGTAGGCATGGTACACAGGGATGTGTGCCATGTCTACTCTTCACTTTGTTCTGCACCAAAACACGCAACCTGCAATGGCAGTGTGTGTGTGTAAAAGTACAGAGCCTCTAAGGGTGGCACATAAGTGCTGCAGCCCTTAGAGGCCTTCCCTGGCCACAGGGCCCTTGGTACCTATGGTATATTTTACAAGGGACTGACATGTGGCCAGAGCGGTGCCAATTGGGGGTACAAGGTACAGTTTTGGGCAAGAACACAGGCCCTTGGAACCTGATTGGCAGGGACCCAGGGCACATAAAGCCAAAGTGCATAGTAGTCTGGCAAAAAGTGTGTGTGGGGGTTACTGCAACAGAATCCCAGCTTCCTACACTCGACTTATGCAAAAAAATCTAGCATGAACTGTAATTAACTCCCATATTTCTACCAATACCCAAATTAGGATTGGAACCCCCACTGGTTTTTCTTGCTAATAAAATATTCATCTAGACCCAGACTGGCCATATAAACAATTTCATTACTGCCTCCAACTTGGAGTAAATTAGTTGAATGTGCTTGTCAGCCACCGGGATTTCCATATGATTTTTGCCTTTATGCCTGAGTACTTGCCTTATGTATGGATTTTGAAACTTTACGCTTTTTTAATTGTTTACAAAAGAATCACAACTTCACATGATTTTAATATTTCACTTTCTCTCTTGTAGCACTTTACTCATAGTACTTATGTTTTCTTACAATTCTATCTCTTGATGTATAACTAAAAACATAATATATATATATATATATACAAATGGAGAATATAATACAAAGTAATTGGAAAAATTAAAGGCCACCGTCTGGTGCAAGCAGGATAACACTGGACTCTTGAGAGCATTAGTAGGGCTCCCGGATCCATGCCAGACAATGTCCTCGTTTTTCTCTTAGAT
Source organism: Triturus cristatus (assembly GCF_964204655.1). NCBI lineage: Eukaryota > Metazoa > Chordata > Amphibia > Caudata > Salamandridae > Triturus > Triturus cristatus. The sequence continues at coordinate 847,397,889 of NC_140583.1, read as the reverse complement.
CAGGGAACAGATGTACATATCATTAACGCAACTGATGAGCTGGGATCAGGGCAAAATAGGCCGACTGAATCCTTTGTAGGAGACACTCTCTTTCTCCTACCGGCGTTTGTGACAAGATGGTTGCAGTGGGTACTGTGAGTCACGAGGAAGAAGAAAATGATTCAGAACCAGGTTAAACGGCCCCAATAAAACAATAGGAAGGCAGAACAAAGAGTTCTACAGAACTCTACAGGATGTGCTGTGGCTGGTGACGCTACCACTGACCTGTGTAAGTTGCCTATACAGTGACAGATCTGATAGGCATGCCCAAAACTGCAAACCATACACTAGCGAGGAACTAAACTTGTGAAGTAGAAGACGGCAGATGCCAACATGTGCCTGTCCCAAGTGAGTTACTGCAGCTACAAGATGTGAGTCTGTCCTAGTTTCCCACTGGAAGTAGAGGGGACTATTGGGTGAAACATGGAGTGGTTTTCTCGGTGGGGATTAAAAAACCTGAAGGGACCAGAGGGTGGTCAAATGGGGGCACCTGGTTGCAGAACAGTTCAGCATGACACATCCTGGAAGCATACTCAATACTAGGAAATGGGGGGTGGGGGGAGGGGTGTTATGTTATGTTATGTTAGTTGCATTTTAATGCGCACAGCTGCTCCAGCGAAGGAGCGTCCTGGCGCAGGGAAAGGTAAACACAACACAACACTAGGTCCAGTAACAAAAAGCAAACAATAAAAGCTAGAAACAATTAAAACAGGAAGGTTTTCAGGGCCCTGCGGAAAGACATTAGGTCATTCGAAAGGCGGATTTCCAAGGGGAGCGCATTCCAGAGGGTTGCGGCTTTCACGCGGAAGGAGCGACCCCCCATCCGACTAAGTCTGAAACGGGGGACGACCACCAAGGACTGTCCAAGGGATCGTAGTGAGCGGGTAGGGACATAGGGAGAGATCAGTGTATTGAGTATTCCGGGTGCCAACTCTCTCAGAATTTTAAAAACCAGGCAGAGAGCCTTGAATTGGATACGCTTGCATATCGGGAGCCAGTGCAAGGACCGCAGGGTGTTAGAGGTAGGGCAGGTTCGAGGCAGACCAACCACCGCCCTAGCCGCCGCATTCTGGACTCGTTGTAAGCGAAGAATCTCGGCTTGGTTCGCTCCTAGTAGGAGAGAACTGGCGTAATCCAACCGCGAGATGATCATTGCTTGAATGACCAGCTGTCTTGTAGGAGCATCGAAGAATCGCAGCAGGGGTCTTAGCCCGCGTAGTACTCCAAAACAGCAGGCCGCCACTCTGGGGCACATCGTGGCTTCTGATATGTGATCTAAAGAGCTTCACCAAAACAGAAAATGTGTTGCTATAGAAGTCAAAAATACATTCATGCTCATCCACTTCATGTTTGATCAGGCAAACCCCTATACCTTGAATAATATAAGCAAGAAACATTATAACCAAGTTACATCTTCTCACCCTTTCAGGGCCATCAAAAGTGATTTTAGACCCCCTTAATGTTATGTTATTTGGAGTTTTACAACACTACTGTCCCCCAAGAGAGAGTGTCTGGCTGGCGGAAGAACTAGCAGAAGACCGGATTAAAATAGCCAGGTTTTCAGCCACTTTCTGAACATCTGAAAATCTGATTCGTAGTAGGCAAGTACAAGAAGAAGGGGTCTCCAGACCTAGAGCAGAAAGTTTGAGGGATGATCACCAAATGTTGGGCTGAAGATCTCTGAAGTTGCAACAGCTGAAAGAATGAGAGCCTCTTGATTGGACCGGATGGGTCAGTATTGTGCAGGGCTGAATTAGCAAAGCACAGAAGGGCACATTTGTGCATGGATAGCCAATGAAAGTACCCAAGTTATTGGATACAGAGGTACAGGTGGCAAGATTAGGTATAAAAAGGGCTGTTACATTCCGCACAATTTGAAATGTTTGCCTTAGGTACGCAGGAATACCCACATAAATGGCATTTCCATAGTCAAGTTAGCTGGTGACCAATGCCAGAATTACTATTTTACTTGTATCAAGAGGAAGCCAAGTGAAAGTCTTGCTTAGCTTCTTTAGGGGACCAAAACAGGAAGAAACAGAGGTAATTGGATCTGCCATTCCAATGTTTTGTTCAAGTATGATGCCCAGATGTTTAACAGAGTTGGTGGGCTGAAGTGTGTCGTCAAACTCTTTAGGACACTAACCTACAGACCAATCCAAGCAGAATCACTTCAGTTTTATTGCTATTAAGCTTAAAGCAATTTGTTTCAACCAACTGGCGACACAGAAAATACAGGAACTGAAGTTAGCTTGAGTGTTTAGGGAATTGTTTGAGATGGATTTGATTAGCAGGGTGTCCTTGCATAGGAAGCAATTTCACATTTAAAGGATCTGATAATCCCACCGAGCAAGGCCTCGGTTAGAATGGGCGGGGCTAAAGGATGAGCCTTGGAAGATGCCACACCCAATCTGCGTGGTCGAAGAATAGAAAGCAGGAAGCATGACTGTTTGGAATCTCAGAGAGAGAAAGGATCTAAACCAGTTCAAAGTATCCAGGCAAATGCCAGAATTATGCGGGCATTTGAGAAAGATAGCATGCCAGAGGGTGTCAAAACCTGTGGAAAGTTCAGGAACGATCAGGGTGGCAGAGGTGCCATGATCCAGGATGAGGAGCTTCCTGAAGCAACAGCAAACAAATACATGAGTACGTATCATGGCTGAATGCATCAGTCCAACCACACATGGCCTGCTGTTCTAGTCAGGTTCTAGCAGAAGCCCATTTTCCAGGAAGGCAGCACATTTTCAGAGATCCTGCAAAATTCTGCCCATGTCAGGGTGTGCTGGCATTACCTGGAAGGAATGGGGAAAAGCACTTGTTTGTACACTTACCAGCCAACACTTAACAAGGCAACAACTGAGCCACACAACACTAAAACAATAATAACAAAACACAACAGACAACACAACAGAAGAAAACAAGCCAACAAAGCAATTGTATTGAGTGGTTGAACTGGATTAGTTTGTGCTCTTTATTACGTTGTGTTTTTTGAGGCATGTTGACGTTGTGATGTGCTGTTGTTTTGCTGTGTTATGGTTTTGTGCTGTTATATTACCGCTTTGTGTCTACATTTTTAAAAGTCATGATAAATCAGGCTCTCAGTGTTGGAAGAAGTGCCATGAGTTTGTCAACTTTTTGGGTATTTAAGGAGGAGGACCACGGGCAACATGGGCTGCACATTCTTCTTTACATGAAGGTGTAATTCAGTTTGGCAAAAGGGATATGAATCATTCATTACAATCATAATGTGCGCATCCTGTGCCATGATGGCAGCCAACTATAGAGTAATACAGATCTCCTCATATTGGTGGAAGCTCTTTGCATACTGTGGGCACCCATGACCTCAAGATACCCACTACAAGCATATGGCTGATTTGTGACATAATGATGGTACTTCTTGAAAGGATGTTGTCATCCATGGCTTTTACATGCACACCACAAACACAATGCTGGCCATGAAATAATGGTGGTAATTCTTGATGTCTTAGTACTGGTGACACTCACACAATGATAGTGCCCACTTCTGACTAGTGTCTGTAGTGGCATAACGGTGGTAATTTTCATATCCTGCGGGTACTATGGGCACAATGGTACCCAGCCCTGAAGCAAAGCTTATACTTGCATACTATTGGAATCTAAAAGTATACTCCAATTACACTGGTCAAACCACTCAGCAGTTTTGTTTACTTTATCGGTACCCGCTACCTCTGGCAATAAGATCATACCAGCCAGAAGGTATAAACGGCACCAACGGACCTGTCTAGACACTACCGAATATAATACCCTACTGGATAACAGTAGACCTCCCATGTCCAGTGACCCAGAGGTGGCATCAGCGGAATATCTCTCTCGGATTGGCTCAACGTCCATACTTTAGTGCCCTTAAAATCAGGGAAAGCAAGCAGAGCTACCCCTACTGAGCCCTGGTTTTCAGAACGGATGTGGAGACACTCCTATGACATCAGTGAGAAAGGAATGTATAGAGAGCTGATTGCAGAGTAAAAGAATTGATGCACAAGTCAAAAACCAACTACTTCTCGGATAAAATAAAAGCTGCTAATAAAAGTACCAAAGAACTATTTGCCGTGGTTCAGAAACGTAGTCGTACCCCAGAGACTAGAAATACTGTTGTGAATCAAACCTTTTGCAATACTCTACCTTCTTTTTTCTGTAAAAAGGTATGCAGCATTTATGATGCATTTGCCTTGAATTACTCTAGGGAAATGAGTAGCAGTTCAGTAGACCTAAAGTGTCCATCAGTAGCTAATTCGGCTCGGTTTTTGAACTTTCCGTCCATCTCTAATGACCTGGTTCATAAGCTCCTCTGTACAACCAAAACTAGTTCACCGGCGGATCCCTGCCCCCCCAGAATAGCCCACGCAGCTTTGGATCCTATTGCACAGCAACTAACGGATATTTTTAATCTTATCCTTAAGACAGGAATATTTCCAAAACTCTGGAAAAAGGCTTCCTTCCTGCCTGTGTTAAAAAACACCTAACTTGGATGCTTCGAACTCTTGTAATTACCGCCCGATTTCCCGGTTGCCCTGCCAGCAAAAATTTGTGAAAAATGTATGAATCAAGAACAACTTTTATTAATACCAACCACATTCTGGATCTTACACAGGACGAGTTCAGGAGTGAGCACAGCACTGAGCTTGCCCTGATTACTACGATGGAGGAGATCAGGCGTGCGGTTGATAATGGAGGAAATGCAGCTCTGATTGTACTGAACCTATCTGCGTCTTTCGATATGGTAGACCATGGCCTATTGGTAAGTCGTCTCCAAGAAATCGGCATAGGTGGTGTAGCTCTTTCTCTTGTTCAATCTTTTCTGACCGAGTGTGAGCAAATTGTGGAACTAGATAGCTATGCATCGCATACTTTTCAACTCCCTTGTGGGGTTCCACAGGGATCGTCACTGAGCCCCTCCATTTTCAACCTATACATTATTCCGCTGGCCAAGTTCATTAAAACATTTGGGTTTACTATGGTGTCCTATGCAGAGGACATGCAAATTATTGTCTCTATAAAAAACTATTTTCAGGAGACAGCCTTCAAGTTTCAAATCTGTAAGCAACAGGTAAGTAAGTGGATGATGGAGAACTGCCTTAAGTTAAATTCAAACAAAACTGAGGTTTTGCTCTCCGGCAGTAACTCTTCTTTCTGGTCTCCTAATTGGTGGCCTCAGGAACTCAGCCCGCTCCCTATTCCAGATACAAAGGCATAAAACCTAGAAGTTATATGTTTATAGCCCTGTCCTTTACACACCAGGTAAAAGCCATCACATCATCCACATTTCTTACATTAAAAATTTCTGATAAAAATCTTTCCTTTTATACCTCTGGACCAACAAAAGACAGTTGTCTCAGCGCTCATTTAATCTAGGTTAGACTATTGTAATGCCCTTTTCGTTGGTCTTCAGAAGGGCCTTCTTAATAAACTACAGGATCTCCAGAATACAGCTGTTTGTCTACTATTGGCTTGGCAGTTCGGGCTGGACTGTTCTCATGAGGCACAGGGTCAGACTGATTTGCATATGGCCATGTCTGAACCAGGGTGGCAGAGTGGGCTAAAGAACGGTGATGGATTAAACCCAGATCAGTTGACTGGGGGTGAGTGTTTGCAATGTTCAACACTCCGTCCATCATTTCCTTTGGTTTTTGCTTTGTTCGCCATAAGTTGGCTGGGTTTGCTCAGACGTGAGTCCCTTGCTCACTTTGCCACTGGATTCAAGCAAGCCTGGCTGAAGACGGCTAAAATGCCAGAAACCGGTCCTAGGAAGCTTGTTTCCGGTCCAGGGAAGACATGGCTTGGCAGTTCGGGCTGGACTGTTCTCATGAGGCACAGGGTCAGACTGATTTGCATATGGCCATGTCTGAACCGGGTGGCAGAGTGGGCTAAAGAACGGTGATGGATTAAACCCAGATCAGTTGACTGGGGGTGAGTGTTTGCAATGTTCAACATTCTGTCCATCATTTCCTTTGGTTTTTGCTTTGTTCGCCATAAGTTGGCAGGGTATGCTCAGACGTGAGTCCCTTGCTCACTTTGCCACTGGATTCAAGCAAGCCTGGCTGAAGACGGCTGAAATGCCAGAAACCTGTCCTAGGAAGCTTGTTTCCGGTCCAGGGAAGACATGGCTTGGCAGTTAGGGCTGGACTGTTCTCATGAGGCACAGGGTCAGACTGATTTGCATACGGCCATGTCTGAACCGGGGTGGCAGAGTGGGCTAAAGAACGGTGATGGATTAAACCCAGATCAGTTGACTGGGGGTGAGTGTTTGCAATGTTCAACACTCCGTCCATCATTTACTTTGGTTTTTGCTTTGTTCGCCATAAGTTGGCAGGGTATGCTCAGACGCGAGTCCCTTGCTCACTTTGCCACTGGATTCAAGCAAGCCTGGCTGAAGACGGCTGAAATGCCAGAAACCGGTCCTAGGAAGCTTGTTTCCGGTCCAGGGAAGACATGGCTTGGCAGTTCGGGCTGGACTGTTCTCATGAGGCACAGGGTCAGACTGATTTGCATATGGCCATGTCTGAACCGGGGTGGCAGAGTGGGCTAAAGAACGGTGATGGATTAAACCCAGATCAGTTGACTGGGGGTGAGTGTTTGCAATGTTCAACACTCCGTCCATCATTTCCTTTGGTTTTTACTATTGGGGATCCCCAGACACTCTTCAGCTAAACAAGCACTCAAATTCCAACACTTGCCTGCTGCGGCGAAGCAGATTGACTTCAAGGCCCTTTGTACTGCCTTTAAGACTCTTTACAATCACGGACCGGAATATCTAAAAGACAAGTCCCATCAGAAATCTCCGATCCTCATCTCAAAAGCTGGTGAAGGTCCCCAGATTCCAGTTTTCAAACAGGGGGGAGGGTTGGGGGGGGAAGCCTTGTTAATGTTACTGCCAGACTATGGAACTGTGTTCCTACCAATCTAAAGAACTCTCTAGATTTGCTTTCCTTTAGGAAAGGCCTTAAGACCTGGCCATTCACCCGTTAGTTCTTTTTCTATAAATACAAGGTTTGAGTATGACTGTGACTTGGGTATGACCATAGGTTTTTTTTCCATCTTTCATCTAGCGCCTAGACACCTTTGGGTATTAGTTTGTGCTCTATAAATAAAATAAATAAATATATTCTTAGCTTTTTAACAACATTACCACCTGTGCCATATCATAGAAGATTGGTGCGACCTGTCTGTATCCATCCATACATTCACATATTCAACCGTTCACTCATGCACATACCCATCAATTACCAATGCACTCAGCTATTCACTGACCGATGCTACTAACTCATTCATCCAAGTGTTTACGATGTGGCGAGTGCAAGGTAATTGGTTTAATTTATTTATTCATTTTATATACACTATCCCGTTGCATGTCGACTTCCACCCCCCACCACCCACCCCTCTCCCCATCCTCTGCCCCGCACCACAGCACAAATCTGCATGGGCTGCCACTCCAACACATCACTTTAAAGATTTTTATAAATAATTAAAACTTTTTTTTTTTACTTTAGGTAGGAATTGTTTTTAATTTACACTTCAGAAAAATAACTGTAATTTAAAATGTTCAAAAAAATCACATTTTAAATTAAAATTAATGTAATATTGCTGTAGCATTGTTTTCTTTTGTACTAAATTTAAAATAAATACATAACAAAGTTATATTTATAATTAACATGACATATTTGTATTAATTTTTTCAAGTTTAATAAACTTTTTTACTTCTCCCTATAGTTTAATTAGAGAGTGCTCTGCCTTTGGGAGGGTCTGGGGAGAGAGAGGGCGGCTCCCCAGCTAAAGCGGAGGAGAAAGAAAGGAAAAATAAAATGATAATAACTTGATGTTATTATCATTTTATTTGTTCCTGCTGCAGCAGCATGAGGGTGGTGCTGCTCTGCTCACAGGGCAGGGGAGGATTGGTGGGCACACCAAAGTGCGAATGACGCTTTGGCTGGCCGTCTTGGGCCGGCCAAACAGTCATGCTCACTTAGCATGTTCTCCACCCAGGCTGAATTACAGCCTGGGTGGAGGACATGCCCAGGCCCCCGTCCCCGTCTGAGTGCCGAACTACGGCGCTCAGACCAATCACAATGCTGAGAAGAGAATTATAATAATAGTACTATTTAGCCGTTATTGTGTGGTAGTAACCACCAAAGTCTGATGAAGGAGGCCTAAGCTCTAAAGTAGTTGTCTGGGGACTCATACACAAAAGGAGTTCTGATCTGAATTAAACAAATTAAAAATCGTAATCTCTATACGGTTTCTCCTATGCAGGCAAATGTGATTAACGTAGAAAACAGTTGAGCCCAGCATAGTTCAAGGCCTGTTTTTTGTCGGTTGTTTAATAAACAATGGCTTGCTTTGATTTTACCCTCAAGGAAATAGAGTGAACAATGGTTTATTTGCTGGCACTGTGCATCTTGCATTTTATCCATTACGTCTTTGTCCATCAATCTATGAGCATACCTTGACGTTGAATGAGAGGTCCTGGATTCTCTGGGCATCGTGTATCTAGAGGCAGAGCGCTCCGATGTAGACCGGGAACAAGAGTGCCAAAGACACAAGATCAGGTCTGCTGCCCGATGAGGCAGGAGAAAGCTCCTTTGCTCTGCTGGAGCTGGCCGACCCTGAGGGCATTCGCCTCACTTTTGATAGCTCCGTTCTAAGTCACATTCTCTCTGTAACCCTAAACCTTCTGTGGAGCAGCCCTAAGCATATTTTACACTTTTCAGTGGATTGTGAGAGCATGGAGACCAATGAGGCAGATATAGTCCTCATCTTTCCAGGACTTTTTGTCTCAACAAGGGAATCCATCATGGAAAGCTGACAAAGAGGCTCAGAGCTAGAATGAGGTGGGTTGAAACCTCAAGGAACAAAAGGGGGAAAGTATCGTCCCATAGGAAAACAAAGTGTTAAAATAACAGACATACAAAGATGCCAAATGAGATAAAACAATCTCACAAAAAAGATGTTTTCAATCATAAGTAGGTCTTGGAAAAGGAAGATGTTTTTGCTCATCTTCCTCTGTGAGATGGAAGAGCAAATTTTCTAATTGACCATGCACTGCTTGATGGGTAAACTGGCAGATTCTGGAGTTCTTACACGTGTTGTAGTATGCTGCTCAGCCTGGATGACTGTGTGAGAGAATGTTGGGTGTGTGGAATGTTGGAGTGCGTGAGTCAGTTGGTGGACAGGCTGAGCAGCATAGAGGCTGCTCCTGGTGGGGCTCATTCTTTGTACAACTTACTACTTAAATAAACCTACATGAAAACTACCTTGGCTGGACTACACATCTTATTATTACATCTGGCGGTGATTTGGAAAAGAACCTGCCTGCGCCACTGATATCATCAAGTCTGAAGTAACTGTTGAAGTTGAAGAGGCTGTAGAAACTGGCAGCCCACAATCAAGATAAAGGATTTTCTCTCAAACCAAATGCTAAGCACCTAAGGGTAACTGGCACCTCTGAGCCCCACCAGTGACCCTGCTATCGGTCGCCCCAACTCAAGCGTGCCAATCCTTATCGTCTGCTTCAATTGTGCGAGATCTGCAGTGAATTGGTGGTCTCTATTGTCTCCACCCTGTTACCTGCCACTATTCTACAACAACATTTCAACGCTTCCTGCCCTGCTTTGCACTGTTGAGGTGCCACTGCCAAGCGCTTCTTTATGTGTACCTTTGCGCCAGAGTGACTCGCCACTGCTGTACTGCGTCCCACCGGCTGTTTTACCGCTTCGACTTATCATTACCCCATAGTCAATAAAGTAAATCGGAACACGCAGACAATCCGTGCTTTTGTTTGCTGGGGACAAATGGATGCCAGTATTTGGAACGTAGACTGTAAGTACTTTATTAGTTTTCCTATTTGCGCATTTTCCTTCGTGTGTGCGCCTTCCCGTGGCAGCTGAACCGCTACCACACACATTTAAAATACGTCTCGAGCACACACAGAGCTCGCGCAGCCTTACTTTCCTTCTGCTGCATGGTGACTCCTCCCTTCGCTTCACTGTGATGTCTGCGGCTTGCTTCTTGTTGCTCGGCGTGTTTGGTGCACGGTGACGCCAGGAGCCATACGGCACGGCGTCACCAGTGCGTGCTGTCATCTTGTGTTTGGCGCATACCAATCACTCAAATGCACTCATTACGCTCTCTGCCATCCATGTGCAGGGCTTCCCAATAACGTTTTTTGAAGTTATCTACGTAAAGGGCGATGCCTCCCTTTCCTGATTGGTTTCTCTTCCTGGTGGATAATTTTGGTTCAAGAAGGTCACCGCGAGGTTCCTCTTTCGTGCCTGCATCAGTTTTCTTCTTCCTACGTGCCGCCATCGTCTAATATCTTGTGCACTGCTTCCAAAGACATCGGTGCGGATGTTTCTCTTTCTTCACCACAGGTTCAGTTTTCGCGCAAACCTTCTGTGACTGTACAATCAGCTTACTTGCCTTGTGTTCGGGTGAGTCGTCTTTCATCTGGCTGTGCCTTCTTGTACTTTAACTTTGCCCGCTACGCTATGTGGTTTCAACTCAGCATTAACCTGCAATCTACATAAACTTTTAAGGGAAGTCTCTTTACATCCTTTTCAAGAGTTAATTCGTGGATTGACTTGCTTCGCCATTCTCCCCAATGTGTTTTCAGACCACTACCTTACCTCTGCAAGGGCTGGTGTGCTGAGCAGTCTACATTTACATGGCTGTTGTTATTACATACTTGCTCTGCACATTGTTTGTTATTGCTGTGATGCTTGTGTGCTATGTTTTTCATTGTTGTTGTTCAGAAATGTTTATCATTTATGATAGTATGCAGGGCCTTCATGATTATTTATCTGCTGTCCTGCATGTGGCACACTGCCTTTTGGGGCAAGTCAGTGGGCCCCATTCTGATTTTCTGTTACTTCAATACCCCTCTGCTGTTGCTACATGTCGCGCTACTGTGTGGTGCTTACCACATCTGCTGTTAGTGCATGTTTCCTTGTTTCGTGTGGTGCCGTCTACACCTTCCATCCCAACCTACCTTGGGGTAAGTTCTACTGTTTACACACATGACATTGTGTCATGTGGTGCGTTTCCACATCTTCTTTTACGTTGCATAGCGTCATGTGGTGTGTTTCCACATCTGCTTTTACGTTTCATAGTGTCATATGGCGCGTTTCCACATCTTCTTTTACGTTGCATAGCATCATGTGGTGTGTTCCGACATCTGCTTTTACGTTTCATAGTGTTGTGGTGCGTTTCCACGTCTGCTTTTACGTCGCTTAAGTGTCATGTCTTGCGTTACCACATCTGCTGTTTCTACATATTGCATTGTACTTATTACTTATGCTGTTTCTACATATTGCATTGTACCATGTGGTATCCTCCACCACACCTAGTTCTACTGTTTCTACATATTGCATTCTACCGTGTGGTATCTTCCACCACACCTAGTTCTACTGTTTCTACATATTGCTTTCTACCGTGTGGTATTCTTCCACCACACCTAGTTCTGCTGTTTCTACATATTGCATTGTACCGTGTGGTATTTTCTACCACACCTAGTTGTGCTGTTCCTACATATTGCATTTTACCATGTGCTATTTTCCGCCATATCCAATGTTGTTTTTCCTACACTTTGCATTCCTCGTGTGGTGCTTAACCACACCTTCCACCCCAACCTGCTCTGGGGGAAGTTCTATGGTGTAGCTCACCTCTCCATTTACACCCCTTTCCTACCTCTGTGAGCTCAACACCTTTTTATTTGCTGTGTTCTGGGGACTTTTCCCAATGATACTGCGTGAACGACAGCCATCATTTCGCTTTTTCTGTCTGCGGCTGTCTTCCACACGTTTACTGTTCTCTTTACTGCATTGCTGGTACTCTTGTACTTTCTTCGTGTTTGCCTGGCCAGCTTGCATGATCCTAGGACCTGGGTTGGTTTGTTGCTTGTGGTGTGGGAGTGTGTGTGTTGTGTTTTTGGGAGAAAGGGAGATGGTGTATGAGTGAGTCTTTCATGCTTCCCGTCTTTCCTGTTACTCCCTACCCACTTATTCCTTTTCCATCTGTATTTCCTACTTTTCCACCTTCAATTTTTATGCCATGTTTCAGTATTCATTTTTCATGCCATGTTTCCAGATGCTTTCGCCTCATTTGTTTCTTTCAACTTTGATTATGCCTCCTAAGAGTTCCTTCCTATTGTAAAGGAGGGAGATGTTGTAGTATTCTGCTCAGCCTGGATGACTGTGTGTCAAAGTGTTGGCGTGTGGAATGTTGGAGTGCTTGAGTCAGTTGTTGGACGGGCTGAGCAGCATAGAGGCTGCTCCTGGTGGGGCTCATTCTTTGTACAACTTACTACTTAAATAAACCTACATGAAAACTACCTTGCCTGGACTACACATCTTATTATTACAACATGTGTCTGTATGTCATCAATTTCCTTCAGTTTTCATTTTAAAAATAGTAAAGACGGGTATAAAATGTACTGCTTGATAGATTTGTCTGGCGGAAACTTTTTTTTTTTTAAATTAAAAAAAAAAAATAACCAGAAAATGTTGCTCCTTACAGATATGTTTTAATGTTACATTTTTTAAGTGCATCAAGTGCTGTAAAAATGGCTCACGTGCCCCGCACGTGCAGAGGTATTCCTCAACTGTGCAGAGGTATTTTACTGTTCATGTATATCAGAGAGAGTTCCGAGACAGAGAACACATGCATGTAGTTGGGCTGGCTGCTGTGTGTGTCTGAATTTTGGAGAGCACTTTTTGAGGCAGGTAGGCCTTGTAAATAGGCCCAAGGAAAACTAAAATTACACTGATGTTTAATTTTAACACGTGTGTGATCATGAAACTACGCCATTACATCAGTTACATCAGTTATGTAATTCTGTCACCATTCATAGTACAAAAAATACATAGCGCAGGAACGTGAACATCTAGAATGCAAGTGGCTGTTGTGTTTTTCACACTATTGTTTAGCATGCAATGGATCTTCACATCAAAAATTAATGTGAGGACTCATTTTGTGCTATATTTTTGCGCTAAATGACAGATTTGTATATCACAGAATTATGTGCAATTTTCCGCAAACTTCACTTAATTACTTGAAAGCAAATTATGCAAAATGTACACACCCCTACTTGTAAGGAGCCATCACCACTGTCAATAGATGACCGAGACTTTGCTTGCCGTTCTTTTATAGCAGATACAGAAATGAAGTCTTTGTTCTGTCTGAGAAGGTGAAGACTCGAGTTTAATGATATGACTAGATGGTCAACATATAGGTTTGACTTGAGATACAAGTCTAGGATGGAGTGGCTCGAAGTTTTATTCTCTGTTGCTGTTTGTTGGGTCTGGTGGATATGGCACTATGGTCAGATATCCAGTTTTTGCCAATTGAGTAGCGATTATGGCAAGGCATGAACATAAGTCTTGAGAAGTTGAATGTCATTTACAGAAGAGACCCACTGCGAAGTGTTGCTTACTGTCCTCACAATGGTAACAAAAGATGCACAGATCTTTTATAAGGTGGCTCAATTCAGTAATTGAACATTATGGCGGGCAAAAATTGATTGCTGAAGTTTATTACATGCAGAAAGGTTATAAGGATGTTGCCTCTGTTCTGTCCAATAGTTTACTGTTAGCAAGGAGAACCAGCCTGGTACCTTGTCATCAAGGCAATGCACGTCTTCAGAGTTTTTAAGAATGTTCTAGGGTCAACTGCTATCAACATTAACTACATTTCTTCCTCAGTTTGCATAACATGTTTCAAGATGTTTACATCTGCCATCCAAATGCAGAATGCATGTCTGAATCCTGAATGAATTATGCAATGGCAGCGAGCCACTGAAAAATCCACTTTACCATTTCGGCTGTGGAAGTGCTTGCTGGAGGACATATTCTCTATACTTTCTGATCCTCCACCCTTGGCAAGATCGATGCCTGGATGAGGGAGACCTTCCTTAAACTCAATAATGACAGAACCGAGCTGATCTTTTGTTTGGACCAAAGAAAGAATTAACTTAACAATACTTCCTATCTACTGCATTAGCGGCCAAAGCCATACCCCTGATACCAACGTGCAAAATCTACCTCTCCTGTTTGATGCCAACACGACATTTTGTTTTGCGGTTAATTCCATGATGAACAGTTGCTATCGTTACCTGGTCCAAACTGAGACCAACATTCCTGCCTCTGTCCTACCCGTTAGAGGAGTCGTCATTAACATCAGGCTGGACAAGTGACACTTCCTCAATTTAGCCTTCACTTCTTTGCACAGTGGGTGGCTTCAGAGGGTGCAGAAAAGCAAAGTGCATTTAATAATGGTCCTTAAGACAAGAGTTGAAGTCTCGTTGGCTATATACTCCTTTCATTAACTGCCGGTCCAGGGCAGGATTACCTTCCAATTGGCATGTTGAATGTTGAAATGCAAGAACAACCTGGCCCCTGAATAGCTCTCCAACTGCATCTGTGCCTCAAAGTCTGCTCATCCCCTTCCATAGCCCAGCACAAAATCTCCTTGATGTTGTCACAGTTAACTTAATATCTAAAGGTGGTTGGGCTTTTTCTGTCCCAAGTCCGTCACTTTGAAACTCCCGCCGTGTCCACCTTAGACAGGTGTCTAGGTATGTTCCCATTGGAGAGCTCTAGAAATGCAATTTTTTTTGTTTCCAGGTATAGGAGCAGAGGGACCCCCTTAGAGGTAGTGAGCGCCCTAAAATGTCACTGTTGCTGAACAGTCACAGAAAACATAAGAGTTGACGGACGACTGCACATTGAGTCTGAAGACTTCACTTTACGATACTGACAGTGCATATGCTGTATGGAGGACTCTTCTCGGTGCGTTCTGGTTATGCTGCCATGAGAGACGGTGCGGCACCAGTGGGTTGGGAACGGCCATGTCCAAAGCTAGCAGTGTTTAAGCATGGGAAGCAAACTTATCTCGACCATTTCAAATTACAAATCTTTTGACGTCTTCTCTGTTTTAGGACAGAGGCAAAGGTTGTTGCTAAAGCCAGTTCACATTCAGCTTTGTTGGTGTTGCTCGTATTGTCTCAGGTATGACTGAAATATCATCATACTACAGAGATACACATGTCGCAGTTTATTGAAAAAACAAAACAATAACAATGGTTTCTCTCTATTCTGGAATATTCCTGACAGCAGAACGTCACCAACACTATTTAACTGATATGAAGCCGGGGCTCAGGTTATGTGCAGGGCTGGCACGGCCTAACGGGGACTACAAGGGGCAGGCTGGATGTTCCTTCACATTCTCCAAAGGAGCACAACTAACCGCCGATTCAAAATAAATATGAAAGGTGGCTAATGATATGAGCGGCGTGCCGAGCTCCAGTAGGACAGTATAGTTTTAAGCCTTCGAAAGAGACCCTTTTCAAAATGTAGGTGAGAAAAACACTACCTAGTTTATTCTAATAGTCCAACACATCAAAATATACTTTACTGATAAACAAAAACATATGCAATCTTAATATTAAAAGACTCTGCAGGGTGTGCACTTGATTTTAGATAACACTACAAGATACTTCATTTAAATCAATATGCTGACAAAAACGGGTATTTAGACTCATGTGACTGCCTGAAACTAGTTCACATTTGCCTGAATAATTCGTATTGAGCATAATGTACCTTTGAAACCAGATCCTCGCCACATCTGGCAATATCCGCTATGAATAAATGGTTTCATCAGCATCTCACAGATATACGAAAATATTCTCAAGAAACTATTTATGAAAAAGTCAGGTTCATATTTCATATCTGCCACAAAAGCGCATCAGAGTAATAACCCTTCTTCTCATGGGTGTTATGCTACCATCTGCTACTCTATTACTTATCTTTATTTTGCAACTAATTAACAGCATAATCTTCTAAATTCAGCAAGTTAATTATCATTATTGTGATCTTTGCAGCATCATCAGTCCTCATGAAGCCTTGTCTTTCCACCCCCAGAGAACGGAGAGAGATGGAGGCGGCTGGAAGCGCGCCTGTTTCTTCTGCGCGCGCTCATTAGGTGTTTGCTGATGAGCTCGGCACGCGCAGAGACAGGTCAGAGGAAATCTGCTGAACACCAGATAACACGCAGGGATTAACCACCTTAATGCGGGCCCCTGAATGCGTGACAATATGCCCTCTGTAAACTCCCCACAGAAGACCCCTGCAGCAAGCCGACTAACAGCCCGCTGTGTGAGGGATGTCACAAAAGCCTCATAAGCAGAGCTCCACGGCTCTCGAATTAGGCTTCCTGAACACATCTAGCTATGGGTTTTATTTTTTTCTTCGATAACAGCTGAGAGGGAAAAGTATTTATCATTACTAATACTCTTAGTGAGCCAATTAGCGATGCATTTTAGGCACAGGCACACGCGCGCGCGCACGCCTCGCCCAACACTCACCAAGATAAGTACCTACTTGAATGAAAATGTAAGCTATCTCACTAAGAGGGAATGGTTAATGCCTGGTTCAATAGCAAAGCATGCATTCACATGAAAATAACTTTGACTAATGCACGTTCCTGATGAACAGCGGCTGCACTGAATACAACTTACATATTTTAGGTGTCACAGTCTTCATTTTGAGATATACTGTACTTACTTTCAAGGTCCAAAAACTATATTACTGACTCAACAAGTTCTGTTTTTGTACATACATATAAAATAACAAATTAACTGAAAAAAAACTAAGTTATCAGTAGCAGTCAGAGTTACAATGAGTGGAGACTACAGAATTAAAACAAAATTAAGTGCTACAATACTGAAATATAGTAGTTAAGATTTTTTCAGAACAAAAACACATCTTAGTGCTCTAGAAAAACCCTAACTTCCCACCCATTGGAAACATTTTCAATTATTTAACTTTTTTTTTTAAATGGAACAACAATGATGCACGAAGTAGAGGTAGAACCTGCACAATGTGGTGTTTCCCAGTTTAAACATACACTTGTTAAGTGGTGCACATAAGCAATAGTGAATATGAACATACTGTATGCCTGATGAAGCAAATGAGCGAGTCCAAGGGAAAGATTTTCTCCTTTATTCGCAAGCTGGATTCCACCGAGGTAGCTCCACACCAACATAACGCCTTTGTATTGTCTGGTGATAAAGATTGTGGTGGCACATGCTAACTCAATTAATCCCTATTCACAAACTTGTGCACAACCTTTCATAAGACTGATATAAGTATGGCTTGGATAAATTAGTGATGCCTGGGATATCCCAGTCCGGATTAAAATTACAAGAGGAGCGAAGGGATGCTCTGGAAGAATGACAGGATCCACGTCTTTCTTGATTTACCCTGGATGACATAGCAAAGAATATTATATATATATATATATATATATATATATATATATATATATATATATATATATATATATATATATATATATATATATATATATATATATATATATATATATATACACGGTCGCCAGTAGGTAGTTATAGTTAGGACCCTGTTTCCATAGGAAAACCGCAACATTCTATTTTGAATAACTTTGGCGCCGGTTGACGAATCCTCGCGAATTTTTCAAAATAGGTGGGGCGCTACGCTCCGCTCCTACCCTGAAAGTCTCGGGGGGATTCGTCAAGCGGGGGCTGAGATAAAAGGGGGGTCCCAAAACGCGTTTTTCCCATGCATTTTTCCATAGGACCTTTAGACACAGCTACAGCCCGAACGGCTGAACAGAATTACTTGAAATTTGGCAGAGAGGTAGTCCTCAGGTCAAGGAAGTGCCTTTTGTAGGTTTGGTGTAAATCTGTTCAGTAGATTCAGAGAAAATAGCCTTTAAATCAATATATATATCTGAGCCAGCTTACGGTGCGCTTACGGTGCGCTTACCGTACGCGTACGGTGGCGTGCGCGAGCGCGATTCTGATTGGCTGTTAGATCTTCGTAAAC
This sequence comes from Triturus cristatus, assembly GCF_964204655.1. NCBI lineage: Eukaryota > Metazoa > Chordata > Amphibia > Caudata > Salamandridae > Triturus > Triturus cristatus. The sequence continues at coordinate 847,379,962 of NC_140583.1, read as the reverse complement.
ATTCGAATCGGTCGAAACCAGGAAGTGGCGGCCGCCATTTCGTGTGTTTCACTCAGAAAAAAAGGGTGATATCTTGAAAAGGGGGCAAGGGAGAGAGTTACAGACCCCCTAACATTTGTAAAGGGGTCAAAGAAGGACAGAAAAGTACAAAGAAAACATTTATTGATTTTAAAAAAAATCGCGGGGTACGCGTACGGTAAGCTCAACGTACGCGTACGGTAGAAAAAAAAAGAAAAAAAAAGAAATGAAATTCAGATTTAAGAGTTTAGATATTAGGGGGCTCTAAAAAGAGCCGTTGTGTTTATGAAGTGATTTGATTTTTTAGTGGTACCTACAAGTAAGTACCGATGCAGAGTCTAAGGTTCAAGAGGAAGACTCTGTTCCCTTCATCATTGAAGTGCACACCATCTCCTCTATAAATGTCTTGCATGTCGTAACGCAAGTTGTTGTGGTAAATGGAACCCATACCATAGTCTCTGAGGAAAGCAGAAACAGATTTGTTGACGTGCTTTCTTGCTTTGTCAATCTGCGGACAAAAATGATTGGACCAGTTCCATTTTTGCCTTTGGCATATGTTAGAAAAGACAAAGGCAGTTTTAGGGAAAAGTGAAAACAGTTGTGCAAAGGTGTCCTTCATAAGCATTTCCAGACCTACCCCAGTCAAAGTGCCTAGGTCATTGCCACCACAGTGCACTATTATGAGGTCAGGGTGTTGGATTTGCATGAAGGATTTCACCAATGGCATCAATTGGTGCCACTTTAACCCTCTCTGACCAATCCATTTAATGTCTACATTTGGCAAAGCAAGGTCTCTCACCATATCTGTTTTCTCTGCATACTTTTCACTCCAGAAGACATAGCTGTGCCCTACAATCCACACTGTGAACATCTTCAAAGGAGAAATGGATGCACTCAGGAGGTGAAATTCAGTAGAATGGTAAAAAGAAATGAAAGACTGTTTGGAAATGGAGGCATACATATTTTTTTTTATAAAAAAAAGAACTGATTGGCTGTTTCATACCATTCTAGAATAAAAACTAGGCTGTATGTGTAAATTAATAGAAGCATGTTTTGTATTGGTACAGAAAAATGTGTTACCAAAGAACAGTACTATGGATTTGCTGTTAGGTTTGAAAAGTCAAGCACTCTTGCTCTGTGGAATTGAAACATTGTTTGGTGAACTTCTGACCTAACTCCACACAGCAGTGTTCCATGAGCTGTTGCTATGGTAGCAGGCAGAAGTCAAGTTGGGGGAAGGGTACTAGGCAGAAGTCAAGTTGGGGGAAGGGTACTTTTGGAAAAGGGTTGGTTTTCAACCAATAGAAATGTGTGATTACATTTGAAAAAAAGGGGGAAGCACTGAGATTTGAAATTAACATGTATATGTGTGGAAGAAGAGAGGGAAAGTTTGCCATTATCTGGTTCTGCTGAGAGGAGAGAGGTGTAAAGAACAGAGATCCTGGCTCTGATAATCTGCTGTTTGAGTGCCACATTTCTTTCACAACTAACTAATTTTAAAGGTGAGTTTAGAGTTTGAGAGGGGATGTATATGGTAAATTAAGAAATGAATAATAGAAATGGAATTCCTTTTGTTGAAGTTGTGTTTATCATTTTCTGTTTTGGGAGAAATTTAAATGTGAGGAACATGTAAAATAATATGGACTATGTTTTCACGATAAATTAAGGTGTACTGGTAAAAATAAGGAATACTTTAAGGGTTTGAGGTTGCACTCAGTAATGCAAATACATACAGCATCAGTAAGGCTGGTTGCCCTTGCTGGAGTGTAGGCAGTCACCCAGGTTACAAATGGTGCTGGTTTGAAAAAGCAGTTTGGACATGTGCTGTTTTCAGAATCTGAAAAGTGGATTCAAGATGTGTCAGTCTGTAAAAGTGTTTATCACTTGCCAAAAAAAAGAAAAGTAAGTGTGCTTTCAAATTGGCAAAGAAATTTCGTTTTGTGACTAATGTGAAAACATGACTCTGTGTGCAAAGAGGAATTACAGGCAGAGATTTATTGCGTATTGCTCTGGTGATTTCACAGTTGCATTAGATGGAAAGGGGGAGCCATTTTTTTTGTGTAGATGCAGACTCTTAGCACACACCCAGCTGCTTATCCTCTGGTATCATGCACAGTATTCACAACCGAGTGGGGTTTGAGGTTTCAGTCAGTAATGCAAATACATTCAGCATCACTAAGGCTGGTTGCCCTTGCTGGAGTGTAGTCAGTCACCCAGGTTACATATGGTGCTGGTCTGAAAAAGCAGTTTGGACATGTGCTTTTTTAAGAATCTAAAAAGTGGATTCAAAATGTGTCAGTCTGTAAAAGTGTTTATCACTTGCCAAAAAAAAGAGTAGTAAGTGTGCTTTCAAGTTGGCAAAGAAATTTTGTTTTGTGACTAATATGAAAACATGACTCTGTGTGCAAAGAGGAATTACAGGCAGAGATTTATTGCGTATTGCTCTGGTGATTTCACAGTTGCATTAGATGGAAAGGGTGAGCCATTTTTTTTGTGTAGAAGCAGACTCTTAGCACACACCCAGCTGCTTATCCTGTGGAATCATGCACAGTATTCACAACCGAGTGGGGTTTGAGGTTTCAGTCAGTAATGCAAATACATTCAGCATCACTAAGGCTGGTTGCCCTTGCTGGAGTGTAGTGAGTCACCCAGGTTACATATGGTGCTGGTCTGAAAAAGCAGTTTGGACATGTGCTTTTTTAAGAATCTGAAAAGTGGATTCAAAATGTGTCAGTCTGTAAAAGTACTTATCACTTGCCAAAAAAAAGACTAGTAAGTGTGCTTTCAAATTGGCAAAGAAATTTCGTTTTGTGACTAATGTGAAAACATGACTCTGTGTGCAAAGAGGAATTACAGGCAGAGATTTATTGCGTATTGCTCTGGTGATTTCACAGTTGCATTAGATGGAAAGGGGGAGCCATTTTTTTGTGCAGAAGCAGACTCTTAGCACACACCCAGCTGCTTATCCTGTGGAATCATGCACAGTATTCACAACCGAGTGGGGTTTGAGGTTTCAGTCAGTAATGCAAATACATTCAGCATCACTAAGGCTGGTTGCCCTTGCTGGAGTGTAGTCAGTCACCCAGGTTACACATGGTGCTGGTCTGAAAAAGCAGTTTGGACATGTGCTTTTTTAAGAATCTGAAAAGTGGATTCAAAATGTGTCAGTCTGTAAAAGTGTTTATCACTTGCCAAAAAAAAGAAAAGTAAGTGTGCTTTCAAATTGGCAAAGAAATTTCGTTTTGTGACTAATGTGAAAACATGACTCTGTGTGCAAATAGGAATTACAGGCAGAGATTTATTGCGTATTGCTCTGGAGATTTCACATTTGCATTAGATGGAAAGGGTGAGCCATTTTTTTTGTGTAGAAGCAGACTCTTAGCACACACCCAGCTGCTTATCCTCTGGAATCATGCATAGTATTCACAACCGAGTGGGGTTTGAGGTTTCAGTCAGTAATGCAAATACATTCAGCATCACTAAGGCTGGTTGCCCTTGCTGGAGTGTAGTCAGTCACCCAGGTTACACATGGTGCTGGTCTGAAAAAGCAGTTTGGACATGTGCTTTTTTAAGAATCTGAAAAGTGGATTCAAAATGTGTCAGTCTGTAAAAGTGTTTATCACTTGCCAAAAAAAAGAAAAGTAAGTGTGCTTTCAAATTGGCAAAGAAATTTCGTTTTGTGACTAATGTGAAAACATGACTCTGTGTGCAAATAGGAATTACAGGCAGAGATTTATTGCGTATTGCTCTGGAGATTTCACATTTGCATTAGATGGAAAGGGTGAGCCATTTTTTTTGTGTAGAAGCAGACTCTTAGCACACACCCAGCTGCTTATCCTCTGGAATCATGCATAGTATTCACAACCGAGTGGGGTTTGAGGTTTCAGTCAGTAATGCAAATACATTCAGCATCACTAAGGCTGGTTTCCCTTGCTGGAGTGTAGTCAGTCACCCAGGTTACACATGGTGCTGGTCTGAAAAAGCAGTTTGGACATGTGCTTTTTTAAGAATCTAAAAAGTGGATTCAAAATGTGTCAGTCTGTAAAAGTGTTTATCACTTGCCAAAAAAAAGAGTAGTAAGTGTGCTTTCAAATTGGCAAAGAAATTTCGTTTTGTGACTAATATGAAAACATGACTCTGTGTGCAAAGAGGAATTACAGGCAGAGATTTATTGCGTATTGCTCTGGTGATTTCACAGTTGCATTAGATGGAAAGGGGGAGCCATTTTTATGTGCAGAAGCAGACTCATACCACACACCCAGCTGCTTATCCTGTGGAATCATGCACAGTATTCACAACCGAGTGGGGTTTGAGGTTTCAGTCAGTAATGCAAATACATTCAGCATCACTAAGGCTGGTTGCCCTTGCTGGAGTGTAGTGAGTCACCCAGGTTACACATGGTGCTGGTCTGAAAAAGCAGTTTGGACATGTGCTTTTTTAAGAATCTGAAAAGTGGATTCAAAATGTGTCAGTCTGTAAAAGTACTTATCACTTGTCAAAAAAAATACTAGTAAGTGTTATTTCAAATTGGCAAAGAAATTTCGTTTTGTGACTAATGTGAAAACATGACTCTGTGTGCAAAGAGGAATTACAGGCAGAGATTTATTGCGTATTGCTCTGGTGTTTTCACAGTTGCATTGGATGGAAAGGGGGAGCCATTTTTTTTGTGTAGAAGCAGACTCTTAGCACACACCCAGCTGCTTATCCTCTGGAATCATACACAGTATTCACAACCGAGTGGGGTTTGAGGTTTCAGTCAGTTATGCAAATACATACAGCATCAGTAAGGCTGGTTGCCCTTGCTGGAGTGTAGGCAGTCACTCAGGTTACACATGGTGCTGGTCTGAAAAAGCAGTTTGGACATGTGCTGTTTTCAGAATCTGAAAAGTGGATTCAAGATGTGTCAGTCTGTAAAAGTGTTTATCACTTGCCAAAAAAAAGAAAAGTAAGTGTGCTTTCAAATTGGCAAAGAAATTTCGTTTTGTGACTAATATGAAAACATGACTCTGTGTGCAAAGAGGAATTACAGGCAGAGATTTATTGCGTATTGCTCTGGAGATTTCACATTTGCATTAGATGGAAAGGGTGAGCCATTTTTTTTGTGTAGAAGCAGACTCTTAGCACACACCCAGCTGCTTATCCTCTGGAATCATGCATAGTATTCACAACCGAGTGGGGTTTGAGGTTTCAGTCAGTAATGCAAATACATTCAGCATCACTAAGGCTGGTTGCCCTTGCTGGAGTGTAGTCAGTCACCCAGGTTACACATGGTGCTGGTCTGAAAAAGCAGTTTGGACATGTGCTTTTTTAAGAATCTGAAAAGTGGATTCAAAATGTGTCAGTCTGTAAAAGTACTTATCACTTGCCAAAAAAAAGAGTAGAAAGTATGCTTTGCAATTGGCAAAGAAATTTCGTTTTCTGTCTAATTTCAAAGCATGACTTTGTGTGCACACAGGAATTATTTTTAGATATTTAATTTGTGAAGGTGTTATTGTGATTTTCATTTATAGGAAAGGGGTTTATAGTATTTTAAGATTTCTAAAGAACATAAAAAATGTAGTAATATATTTAAATAAAATAAAGGAATTTTTTTTTTAGTTTTTTTCAGGTATTGCTGAAGAGCAGTGAACAAAATTTAAGATGCCTACAAAATCCAGACTAAAGAAAGACCACAAAAAAAACCTATATTTGAAGACAACTGGAGGACCTAAGTTAGTTGGAGATGCTCATGTTGGGAAAAAGAAAAAATCTTCTGGTAAGCAGACAAAAGATTTTTTAAAGAACATATTCAAAAAAAGGAAAAATGTACAAAATGTCTGTACTGGAAAGAATGTTTTCAATAGAAAAGGACAGGAAAAAATTGAGAATTTAGTTAATGCAAATATACCTTCTGTAAATATAAAGATTAACTTAAACAGAAAAACAGCGTTTAAAGAGATACGTAGAAAAATGTTTCAGAGAAGAGTTATGTCCAATTTGATAAAGGATGTGAAGAAATATAAGCAAAAGGCAAAATTTTACAAGAGAAAAAAAGAAATTGAAGCCATTGCAGCAAAGGCATTAGAATTAAAAAGGAAACTATTCATTTTAATTTTGAATAGGATGCGTACATTAGATAAAATGGTTAATGTACTGAAATCACAAAGCAAAAGGAAAAGAGTAGTGAACAGAACAAACTTTTGTAAAGTGTTTTTAGGAAAATCGATGCATAGTTCAAGTAGTGAACCTTTTTTTAATGAAGAGAGCTATTTTCAAAGTAATAGTTTGCTGCATGCAGTTGACACCAGAGGTCGTGCTTACGAAGTGAAAAATGGTTGCATAATGGAGAAGGAGATAATGGTTCCAAGAGATGAGGTACAAGTGATGGCGGATGAGGCTATGGGGAGACGTCCTAAAGCCCCAGTGTACACTTGGAATTGTAGTAGTATTTGCACTGTGAGTCAGGAATCTATTGATAAATTTTGTGAGTTTCTAAGAGAATATAGTAAAAAAAGTGTAAAACAGAAGATTAAGGTGCTTCAAAGTCTAGATCCATGCAGAGTGAGAGAGAATACTGGTTTGCAGGGTCATTCTCTGGCTTGTCTATCTAGAAAAGTGTGTAATAGTGTTTTCCATCATTTTAGGATGCTGGCTGTTCATCATACTGAAATGAGAAAGTTTGTGAGACGGTTGTATTTTGCTAAAAGTCCAGCACTAAAGTTAGATGAATTGAATAGGGCTCTGTTCCGTGGGTCAGTATCAGATGTAGAGAAGGTTGTTGAGGAAATTCAGTTTTGTTACTTTGGTCCTGAACAAAACAGTGCAGAAAAGGACACAGTAAATGAGGAAGAAGTGGAAGAGAATGTAGAACCATTTGTAAGTAAGACATTTAATGATCACATAACAAAATTTGAAAAAATCTCTAATGAAAGACCAAATATTACTTGTATTTGTTGCCGCAGAACTCATTATAGAAAACAAACCAGGTATGTTGATCTCTATAGAAAAAGTGAAAATGAAGATAATTATAAGTGGAAGGATTTTGCCACATATATATTTCTTGAAAATTGTTTTGAATTGGGTGAAGTTCAGCGTATTTGTAAATACTGTTACAACAAATTAGAAGAAAATAGAATGCCGACCAGAGCTGTACATAATAATTTAGAATTGGATGTTATTCCTGCCGAACTTTCTGAATTAAATACTTATGAGTCTATACTTATTCAATGTGTTCATCCGTTCCAGACCATAGTACGTATGGAGCCCAAAACTGGTAAATTACCTCCTTCAGATTTACTGAGAGGTTTAAAAGGTAGAGTGGTGTATTTGCCCTTGGATTTGAAAAAAAATATGGAAACTATTGATGCAGATACTTTGGAAACTGAACCATTAGTTATTCTGGTTAATGGTGTACCTACAAAGAATAAGAAGATTTGGCAGGAGCTGGTAGATGTACGGAAAGTACAAAGAGCAAATTTGTATTTGAAAAGGAATAACAAATGGTATGAATCAATTTATATAGAAGAAGAAGAAGAAGAAGAAGATTTACAAGAAGAAACAGAAACACCAACTGGACAAATTGAAAAAGTGGACAAGTCAAAGGAAGAAGAAATTTATGAACATTTTAGCATACATCCTCTTCATTCAAAAGAAGTTATGGGAGACAATATTGATCTGTTTCAGATGAAGAAAGCAAAAGGAACTCCCGTGAGTGTATGGGAGGAGAGCTTGGAAGCTCGATGTTTTCCCCAGCTGTTTCCTAAAGGAAAAGGAGGACGATACGATGAACGTCCAGAACAGATTCCAGCTTCTGAGTATCGGACTACAAGACTATATGCTGAAGATCCCAGATTTCGACAAAGTATTCCTTATTTGTTCCATCTTTTATTTGAAAGCGACTTGTCTGCACTGTCTTATGCAGTAAATCACATTTTAAAAAGTGGAGTACATTTACAAAATGTGTCTGCTAAGGATTTTATGGAGAAAGTGCAGCACCGAGATGATCATTTGGAAACACAACTGATCAATCTGATGGCTTGTCAGCGTGGGACAAATGAATATTGGTACCGACGCCATGGTGAATTAAAATGCATGTTACGGAATTTAGGAACACCAACATGGTTCCTTACCCTAAGCTGTGCTGAGTACGCTTGGGATGATTTACTGGATTTTCTACGAGAGGCAAATTCAAACATTAAAAACATCGAATACAAGACAGCAGGAGAACTGTGCTCATTGGATCCGGTTAATGTTTGCAGATATTTCAATCATAGATTTGAGGCTATGATGTCCTTCATCTGCAATAAAAAAAATCCACCTCTAGGAGAAGTAGTGGATTTCTTTTGGAGAAAAGAGTACCAGGCAAGAGGTGCTCCTCATATTCATATGCTGTTGTGGATCAAGGATGCCCCAAAGTTTGGAACAGATGCTGGTGAAGCAGTGTTATCTTACATTGAAGAATATGCAACATGTGCTATACCAAAAAGCACAGAAGAGAAAAAGTTAAAGGAGCAAGTTTTACGTTTCCAAAGTCATCGGTGTGGAAAATACTGTCGACGGACATACAAGAGCAAAGATAAATACTACACTAAATGTCGATTTGGATTTCCTAGACCTGTTCTTTCAAATGGAAGAGTAAACAGTTTTATGTCATCTGTGAGACATACTATCACAAGAAAATCACCTAAGAATACCTACAACCTAAAAAGAAAAGAAGAATCAAAAAATATAAATGACTACAACCCAGTCATTTTATCCATGTGGAATGCTAACATGGATATACAGTATGTAGCTGACAATTCCATTGCTGTTGCTCGATATGTAACGTCTTACATTACTAAATCAGAAAAAACTGAATTGAAAGAAATGTGGGAAGAGATTTCTCACGAGAAGACTGTCAGTAAGAAGCTGTACAGTTTCAGTTTAAAGATGTTATCGCATCGAGAAATTGGATCCTACGAATGTTCAGATAGGTTATCTTCTGCAAGTCTCTACTCGAAATCAAGAAGAATAATTTGGGCAAGTTTAGGCCTTGCAGCAATGAGAAATCGGGTACTGAAATCTGTTGGAGAAATTGAATATTTGGCCGAGAATGACCCAGAAAGTACAGATATTTTGAAATCAAACATGTTGGACACATATTATCCCAAGAGAAGTCATCATCTGGAGAACATGTGTCTCTATGAAGTGCTGCAGAACTACATTTATTCACGGAAAGCCGCAGAAGACATCAACAATGGAAAATATAAAGTCATTGGTGAGGAAGGATGTTTGGTGAAGCAAACAAAAGGAAGTTTGATAAATCACAGGAAGCTGAGTTGCGACACTACTGACAAAAAGGAATTTTACTACTTGGCTCTTTTACAGCTGTTTAAACCATGGCGTACAGAGGATGAACTACTGGGAGAATTTCAAAGCTATGAAGATTCTTTTAATGCTTGCAAAGACAGCATACAATGCAGTACATTCTCAACTTATCTGCAAATGTTAAATGAAGAAATTGAACAGGAAACTACAATTGCAGCAGAAGTAGCTAGAGACAGTTCTCAGGACAGCCAAAGTTCAGGAACACTCAGTCAAGATCCCCTAGGACAACCAATCGTTGAAAATGAAGCATCAATAGCCATGAATGAAGTGGAAACGGCTATGAATCAAGCTCAAGAAGAATTTATAGACTTACAAAATTTGGAAAGACAACTGAATGAAGAGCAGCAACAAATTTATGAAGAGATCAGAAGCAAAATTGATCACGGATTTCAACATGAAAAAAAAGAGTGCTCATGCACATCATTTCATCCAATCAGGATGTATGTAAGTGGACAAGCTGGAACTGGAAAAAGTTTCTTAATAAAAGTCATCAGAAGCTACCTACAGCAAAAAACGGATTCTACTTTGTCTTGTGTGGTTACTGCTCCAACTGGGTTAGCAGCCTATAACATAAAAGGAATCACCTTACATCGTTTGCTAATGTTACCAGTGGAGCATGAGAACAAAATACAATACAACAAGCTAACTGGAGAAGCATGCTTGGAAGTTTCAAGAGTATTGAAGAAGATGCAAGTTCTCATTATTGATGAGGTGAGCATGGTATCAAACTTAATGCTTGCCTTTGTGCATTTAAGAATGCAGCAAATTCTAAGGACAGACTATGACGTGTTATTTGGTGGAAAACATGTCATAGTTTTTGGGGATCTTCTACAGCTTACTCCAGTTAAAGGACAACCAGTGTTTAATACTGTGACACATGAAGACACAAAGAAGTCATTGGGAAGCATTGGTAATGCAAATATTTGGTCCTTCTTTGAGTACAAGGAACTTACTACTAATATGAGGCAAGCAAACGATGAAGAATATGGAAGTATTCTGAAAGATATCAGGATTGGACTACTCACTGAAGCAGGCACAAAAGCATTACAGAGTCGGTTGCTACATAATTTATTTCCAAAGGAAGAAATAGTTGCAGAGAAGATATACAAGAACATTGCAGAAAAGAAAAGTGTCATCTGCTTAATGCCAACTCTACGTGAATGCTCAATATTCAATGAGGAGCTTTTGAAATTGGAAAAGGAAGATATCAAGAAATTGGAAGCAGTGGACAAAATTGAGGATGGAAGAATTACTATCACATTAACAGGCACACTGAAAAATAAATTGGATTCACTAGAGAAGAACATTTCCAAAACAGCTGGATTAGAAAAAAATCTATATGTTTGCATGAACTGTAGAGTATTTTTAAGGAGAAATTTGGATGTTGAAAAAGGTTTAGTTAATGGAGCTATGGGAAGAGTTGTGGGTTTTATTAATTATCAGAAAAAAGATGGAATTGAATGTTTAAAAATAAAATTTGATCAGATAGAAGAAGTTAAAGACATTTGTCGTTGTTCAGTTCGTTTAATGCTTGTGAAAGACTTATATGTACGTAGGAAGCAGTTTCCGTTTTCTCTAGCATATGCTGTAACTATTCACAAGTCTCAAGGATTGACTGTAGATTGTGCATTTGTGAACATTGGTTCAACTGTGTTCAAAGAAGGTATGGCATATGTTGCTTTGTCACGAGTGAAAACATTATCAGGTTTATTCATGATAGACTTTGATGACTCAAAAGTTAGTGCTGATACAAATTGTGTAAAGGAGTATAATAGATTAAGAAGAAGCTATGCTCCTCATTTAGGTCAGTATCCTGTGTTGGAGAAACGTGTAGTTTCTCGTAAAAGGAGAAATGAGAATGTCTGTAATGAAGATGTAGAGAGGAGGAAAAAAAAAGAGGAGTGATGTAATTGCAAGCAAAAAGAAAAAGGAAAATGAAGAACAGGTTGTAGGATGTAATTTTGAAAATAGCTCTGGTGTCAACTGCTACGCTAATGTAGTGCTGAATGTTGCATTTTATCTGGAAAGTGTGCAAGAGCAGATAATAGTAAATCAGGGAAAAAGATTCTGTTCTGAGTTGAGTCTCCTTTTTCAAAAGCTGAGTAATGATAAAACTCAAATAGAAAGTGCTACTGAAATTAGAAAACTTTTAGATGTATGTTCAGGACGAACACAGTTTTCTCAAAATGTACAGCAAGACGCACAGGAATTCTTGATGTTTTTTCTTCAGGTACTGGAAGAAGAAGGGGTTCCCATTGAAAATTTATTTGGTCTCTCTTATAAATGGGAACATAGTTGTGAAAACTGTTACAATATATGTGGCTCTAATGTTGATTCTGAAAGGTTTATTTATTTAACATTGCCAGAAAGTAAAACAGTCACTTTTGCTAAATTAGTTAAAGATGCTAATCATAGCATGGAATGCAGTGAGTGTCAATCTGATATGTTTTCAACGTTAATTTTAAAGGAATACGGACAATATGTAATTTTAATGATGCAACGCTGTAAAGCTGATGGTTCAAAATTAGATACTTTAATAAAGAAGTTTACAGGACAGCAATTATCAATTTCAGGAAAAACTTTTGTAACAGTTGCAATAATTTTCCATGAAGGACCTACTGTAACTTCTGGACATTACACAGTTTATCTTAAATGTGAAAAAGGCTGGACACTGTGTAATGATTCCCAATTGATTTTTAAGCAACGTTTGCCTTTTGATTTAGCAAATTCCTATCTAATCTTCCTGAAACCTAAATTTTAGAGAGATTTGGCAACATCTGTACAAAACAATTTTACCATTTTATTGGATTACCATTGGAATTTTCAAAAAAAATGATTTTACACATTATCATTTGGCTAATGGAAAGGTAACCAATTGTAATCTGGACTTTTTCAATTTTTAATGAAACTTTGGAAAACCAAAAATTTAGACAAAATCGGTAACATCTGCACAATTTAAATTTTGGAATGTTATTGGATTGCCATTGGAAATTTATTCAAAAAAGATTTTTAAAATTACTATTTGGCCATGCGGAAAGGTAAACAATTCTATTGTGGACTTATTTAATTATTAATTAATCTTTCGGAAACCAAAATGTTACAGACAATCTGTGAGATCTGTACAATTTAAACTTTAGATTTTTATTGGATTACCATTGGAAATTTAATCATAAAAGAATTTTAAAATTACTATTTGGCCTAAAGGAAATGGAACCAGATGTATTGTGGAGTTATTTGAGATATATTTTTGTGATTATACTTCTGAAACAAAAATGTCAGACGGTATTTTAAAGAAATAAGTATTGATATTAGATGATATTTTTTAAGAATATTATGCATTTCTATAAAGTTATGTTTATGCAAAAAGAGATTGTGGGCTTTTTTAAAACAATCTTTGAGATTGTTAATTTTTTTTTTGTCCGCTGTTAAATGATGAATGCAATTGCTTTCACAATTTATAGTGAAATGCAATATATTCTGAAAACAGCAAAAAAAAGGCAAAACATTTTTGGGGAAAATATGTAAATATGTGTACTGTATTATAAAATGTTTTATTAAATATTAATACTTTTTTCTTTTTTTTCAGATTGAGAAAGAAAATTTTCGAAAACTAGAACCATTTTTAAAGCAATTAAAATTAAATTTAAATTAATAAATATTTTTTTGAGTGGGTATGGTAAGTCAAAAATTTCATGGTCCCTTTTTTCCACTTCTCCACAATCACATTTTCAGTTTTTCATTGTAGTCTCTCAAGGACCTTGTAATGTGATAATTGATTTTTAGTGGTTTTTAAAAAAAAAAAAAAACAAATTACGCGTACCGTACGGTAAAAAAAAAAATCACAAAAAGTTTTAAAAACATATATAAAAATAGTTGAAAGGTAAGGTTGGCTCTTACAAGAGCCGTTGTGTTCATGCAGGGACAGAGGAAAGAAAGAATGGGAATATTAGTCGGTACGACAAATGTGCTGATCTATTTTATTGTTCACTAGGGAAACACTGGTCTCCCTATGACAAATTAGATCATGACAAGTGGCGCACCGTATTTCAACCCTCACAAACCGATGGTTTGTTTCCAGAGGAGAAGAAAAAGGAGATGCTCCCACCACAGATGAAGGGCTCACCTGACCTGCCGAAGATGGACTCGGCCCTGCAGATGATGGACCAGGCTGAGCTGCTGTGGATGTGCTTGGTTGACTTACTGAAGGGTTACCTTCAGTATGTCGAGCATGTGTCCTTCTGTGTACATCTTTAAGGTGTCTCAACATGGTGTGATTCCCGAAGGAATACTTCTTGTTGGGATTCCCTCTTGAAAGTACACGGCCACACAGCTTACAAGTCACTAAGGGTGCATTTACCTTTTTCTTGCCCTCTGGAAAAGTAAAATACTCCCATAGGAAAGAGGTCTTTTGTTTCCTCCTTCTCTGCCTCAAGGTAGTGCTGCTAGCCTCACTCTCAGCAGAAGAGTGCTGTTCTGCCATCGTATCACAAAGACAACCCAGCTCCTTCTCCTAAGAGATCACAAGCAGAAATGAGGGGAATGGGTGTGGTGTAGGAGAGTTCTAGAACTGAAAGTAGTTTCAACCAATCAAAAGTTGTGTTTCATGATCACATAACCCACCGTGCGCGTACGTTACGCTTACGGTGCGCTTACGGCAAAAGTACGCATGCGCGTAAAAAAGACACGCGCTCGCGCGCATGCGCATAACAGTCACTCCCCAACACTTCCGCGTAACGTGTGTAGCGTACACGCCTACGCGCCCCACGCGCAGTACGCGCGGCTACGCAAATTGCGTAACTATACGCAAACAGAGTAGATAAATTACGGACATTGCGTAAACCGTACGCTTACCGTACGCGCACTACAAAAAAAAAAAAAAAAAAAAAAATATATATTTTCAAAGTTATACTAATATATCTTACCTGTTTGGTAAAAAAAAAAAAGAGAAAACTTGAAATATTGCAGATTTTTTAGAAAAAAAACATAGTGTTTTAAGAGAATAAAAAGTTTTTAAAAAACGTGTTTTTTTAAAAAAAAAAACACATTTAATATAAGAATTTATAATAAAAAAATCATAAAAAATCAATAAAGAAAAATATGGGAATCACATATGTTATAGCTAAGAATTAGCATTTAAAAAACCATACAAATTCACTGAAAAAACCATGGGTTTCACACACGTTATAGTTAGAAATTAGCATTTAAAAAACCTTGCAAATTCACTGAAAAAACCATAGGTTTCACACATGTTATAGTTAGGAATTAGCATTTAAAAAACCTTGCAAATTCAGTGAAAAAACCATAGGTTTCACACACGTTATAGTTAGGAATTAGCATTTAAAAAACCTTGCAAATTCAGTGAAAAAACCATAGGTTTCACACACGTTATAGTTAGCTGGACATTTCACTCGTAAAAAACCAATGAAATTTCCCCGTTATAGTTAGTTAAGCTAACTATAACTCGCGCGCCCGCAATGCACTGCTGATGACGTCACATATTACATCACTCATGACATGGTCAGTGACATCACTCATGACATCACTGATGACATCTCAAATGACATCACTGATGACATCACTGATGACATCATCCATGTGATAGAGTGGCAGACCTCCTCTTACCCTAATATAACCTTTGATACACACATTCAAAAATAGAGACTGAAATTTTCAAAAAAATGGACATACCAATACCAATTACAACAACCTCTTCAATAATTCTAAGATCCACATAAACATCCACTTATTCTCCAACAGTCCTGTACAGTCACTCATTTGTGTACTCACACATCATATGTACTCATACACCTATACATCCTGTAACACAATGCCTCTCATCCATAGAGTTACTCACACACATAGTTACTCATGCTAATAAAGAATCAAGCATACATTTATTCGCATATACAGTTATACATACACCACCACACTTACTTCTACGGAAACTTACACATACTTAGTCTTTTAAACAATCACTTATAGAAACACATACTTATTCATACAGGAACTCTTTCAATCTCTCACTCTCACATACACTCACTTATATACACCAATAGTCACATATACTAGTTTAAAACATATGTAGTTACTCATAAAGACACTATTGAGACAGCCATTCACTCACTAACACACCCATACACACACTCTTCCACCCATACAGTCCTGCACATATGCTGTCTTCAACACATACAAACAGTGAGTCACTCATTCATGCACTTATGCACTACGTAATACCCCCCACTGAACCATACAGACACTCAGACACTCATACTGATACTCAAAAAACCAACTAATAACCTATATAGACACTCATGTTGCTGCTCACCAACCCATGCAGCCACTTATACACAAAGTGAGAGACTGATACAGGTATTTACACATTTAAACATTACTCACTTAGCCATGTATTCAATAAGATACACTTAATCAGTCAGTAATACAATCAATATTTCAAAAACAAATCATCCATTTAGACACTTATATACTCATTTATTCTTCCATCGACCTTGAGATATATAAAACATATTTAATTTTCAGAAAAACACACATTCACTGGATGATTTCATCAGTGATGTCATCAGTGATGTCATTTGAGATGTCATCAGTGATGTCATGAGTGATGTCACTGACCATGTCATGAGTGATGTAATATGTGACGTCATCAGCAGTGCATTGCGGGCGCGCGAGTTATAGTTAGCTCAACTAACTATAACGGGGAAATTTCATTGGTTTTTTACGAGTGAAATGTCCAGCTAACTATAACGTGTGTGAAACCTATGGTTTTTTCACTGAATTTGCAAGGTTTTTTAAATGCTAATTCCTAACTATAACGTGTGTGAAACCTATGTTTTTTTCACTGAATATATATATATATATATATATATTATCTACTGGCGGTCGCCAGTAGATAGTTATAGTTAGGACCCTGTTTCCATAGGAAATCCGCAACATTCTATTTGGAATAACTTTGGCGCCGGTCGACGAATCCTCGCGAAATTTTCAAAATAGGTGGGGCGCTACGCTCCGCTCCTACCCTGAAAGTCTCGGGGGGATTCGTCAAGCGGGGGCTGAGAAAAAAGGGGGGTCCCAAAACGCGTTTTTCCCATGCATTTTTCCATAGGACCTTTAGACACAGCTACAGCCCGAACGGCGGAACAGAGCTACTTGAAATTTGGCAGAGAGGTAGTCCTCAGGTCAAGGAAGTGCCTTTTGTAGGTCTGGTGTAAATCTGTTCAGTAGATCCTGAGAAAATAGCATTTAAATCAATATATATATCTGAGCCAGCTTACGGTGCGCTTACCGTGCGCTTACGGTAAGCTTACCGTACGCGTACGGTGACGTGCGCGAGCGCGATTCTGATTGGCTGTTAGATCTTAGTAAACATTCGAATCGGTCGAAACCAGGAAGCGGCGGCCGCCATTTTCTCCCTCGCACTCTGAGGGGGGGATGAAAAACAAAGGCAAAAAACATGTAAAGGGGCTGTTTGGACAGCTCCTAACCACCTAGCCTTGATGATGGTGTCCCCAAAGAACCCCCAAGGCCAAAAAGTCAATTTTTTTGGGGGGAAAAATCGCCGATTACGCTTACCGTACGCGTACGGTAAAAACAATTTAAAAAAAAAAACATCCATACTCTCTCCCCCCCGTGTGCAAATGGTGCCGGAAGGGCACCTTTTGTGCATGGCATATGTCGCATCAAAAACTTTTTAAAGATTACCTTTCACAACGAAGCGCATAATATGTGCTCCATGTGCGCACGGTGCGCGAAGCGCATCGTGCGTACATGGCCCATCCAGCGTAACGTGGGCACGCGGTGCGCGTAGCGCACCGCTTGCCCACCGTGCGTGCACGGCACTAACTGCGTAAAGTGGGCGCGCGGTGCGCGAAGCGCACCGTGCGCGCACGGAACAAACTGCGTTAAGTGGGCGCGCACGCCACGAATGGCGTAAAGTAACTTAGCATTTAAAAAAACGTACAAATTCACTGAAAAAAACATAGGTTTCACACTTGTTATATTTAGCTGGACATTTTACTGATAAAAAACCAATGAAATTCCCCCGTTATAGTTAGTGCAGGCAACTATAACTCACGCGACTGCAATCCTCTGCTGATGACATATGTGTCTTTATGAAAAAAAAATATTTGTAATATATGTATAGCTAAAATTTAATGGAAGAAGACATGGGCAAATAAGTGTCTAAATACAGTATTAGCATCAGCAGAGGATTGCGGTCGCGTGAGTTATAGTTGCCTGCACTAACTATAACGGGGGAATTTCATTGGTTTTTTACGAGTGAAATGTCCAGCTAACTATAACATGTGTGAAACCTATGGTTTTTTCAGTGAATTTGCAAGGTTTTTTAAATGCTAATTCCTAACTATAACGTGTGTGAAACCTATGGTTTTTTCAGTGAATATATATATATATATATATATATTTCCTACCCAGATGCTCATCGAGATCTGCTTCCACCAGAGAAGTACAAAAACACTGGTGGGCAGAGTTTGTCTGCCTCTTAACTACTCTCATGTTCACTGATTCTCTAGCATAGTTATATTGACTTTTGATATTCGATTCAGCAGGATCCGGTGCTTTGGTTTGTTTGAAGCTATCTGGTGATCCATTTGTGCTGGTTTTCTTTTGCTGATCTCAGGTACCTTGATATCTTACAAGGCAGAGTTTGTGATGGACTGTCCAAACATGCTTGGTCTTATGACTGGGGGTGTAGCATTGGCTAAAAGAGGGGATAATGCTCTTTCGTCCCTTAAGTACATAGGATGTACACAGTGCTACATAGACTGGTGTTTGAATGTTAGTTTTAATAAATAAAAAGATTAAAACCGTAAGAAAGAGAAGACATGCCGAACAGGAGCATGAATTGGCGCCATTCTTTTTGCATTTATACATGGCTGATGAGCAAGAAGCAAAGGCGGGAGCAAAAAGGCTTCCCTCAAAATTTTGAAAAATATAGCATTCATGTCCTATTAGGATAAAAAAAACTTGGATCAACACCAACTGCCGTCAAATGAAAATAGTGGTCATCGAAAAGCTGTGAAAGGCACTGCATTAAAATTACCCCTCAAACAGTAGGTGTGTGGAACAGGAAACCACTGATGTCCTAACATCGTAGTTCTGAACAAAAGCTAAATAGTTAATCAAGATAGTTACATTCGGATTGTGAATGACTGTAGGGTAAATTGAGGCCCTTTGCTATACGCAAACACAAGATTGTGAATTTATTAATGAAATAACTCAAACGTTTGGATCTGAACATCGCAGTCTTTCAACAGGACTTTAGTTTAATAAATATAGAAAAAAGCAATTCCAATAGTCACGTACTGTTCGACAGTAAGGTTCTCAAATTTGTAATGAGACTACAAAGTGCTCCACAGAAGAGAATGCTGGTCTGCTGCAATCCACGGATTTAGAATTGACAGTAGTGGAATTGGGTTGGTTTCATGCGGACTAGTGGCACTGCATGGAAGCTCACATTGCTTATGTGAAGTACTGGTTGTGGTACTTTAGAAATACCCTCATTTTATGCAGGGGCGGATAGCAACTTAAAAAATTGGGGGGAGCGGCACAGCACGCTGTAAAACTCAACAATATCTTGCCTTTCTCTTCTCCCGAAGACAACAAGCAGGTTTACCTCCTGCATGTGAATCCAGCCAATGAGCAGCTCCATTGGTTGGAGAAGGCTAACACAGCGCTCATTTTGAGGCTGGTGGCATGTACCTGCAATTCCTCGGCTGTTTTATAGCACTGGGATTGCAGGCTCTGAAGTGAGCATGATAGATTCGCTTACGGGGTGACACTCCTCCGCCTTAACGGAGAAGCGCTGCTGATTTTATGTCTATGGACAAACCGTGGTTATGCATTGCTTATTGTTTGCCAAACATGGGTCATCAAGGTTAAAAGTATAAGAAACGGTTTAATGCCAAGAGACTCAATCAACATGGGCTAAATAAATGCTGCCTTCATTGATGTAAACTTTTACTTGCTATTGAACAAACACTGGACTAGAGCAGTAAAGGTAGATATGTGAAGCAGGAAGGCATTAGACCATGAAGGGTCTTGACACTTCTGACTCAGGCCATTACAGAACTTTGGTCTTACTGTCCAACAACATGTTGAAAAAAATGGACAATAACTGAACTTCAAAGAGATTTGGAATCATTAATCCAACAGTCAGTGGTCCCGGGATGACCTCTGTGTATGTGAAGTAAGTCTTTGGGCCATCTTGATGGTTTCCCCCCAGAGACAGGTATATTGTATGGAATCTAGGCTTTAAAATGATCAGACCTTTATGTTAGCACCCAAATTGGTGCAGCTGCTGCCTTTCTCGTCTATGTTTTAGTTATGATACGTTACTGATACTTGTGTAGTGCTGCACAGTTATTATTATGCCGTGCTAAACCGTTTGGTTCAAATACCTTCACACATGGTTCTCAAGCCCTGAGTCTGTTTCTGTGTTCTGGTGAAGGTTATTTATCCATGGTTGGTGCTGTCGCAAGCTAGTGACACCCAGCATCACTGAATATCAAAGCTGTGCTATAGGTATACTCGCCATTCTGTTTAAAGTGTTCTGCTGGAGAACATCTTATCTAGTTGAGTTGTTGAGTGAAAAACAACTTTTGAGTACCAATTTCTGTACTTTGCAGTTGTGCACAACCAAGTGCAGCTCGGGGACGTGTGCACAGTTGCTTGTGTTAATATTGTGTGCGGTCTAGTGAGCTTGTTAATACTGAACAACCATGGGCGGGCGAAAGTATTTGCTCATCTCAGAACAGAATGATATATACAAATAAAGCATGCATAAATAAGGAAGACATGGATACCCCTCCAAGACTTTAGTCTCTTATAGGAAATGTTGGCAAGCCATGGATCATCAGACAAGAAAGTGTCTGAAGAGGAATGGTGTGATGCAAGGATAATGCCAGGAGAAGTGCACACCTCAACTAGGCTGTGGTTAATTTAGTTCAATTAAGTTCTCAATTAAGTGCTCAGTAAAGTGCTTCCTCTTCTGCCAAATTAAACCCAAAAGACAGTCATTAATTCATCGTTTCCTCTGGCCCTTGCTATGAGAACCAAATTTAACCTGGCATGCCTAGTTGCTTAATTCAAACACTGCCGGTGGTTCACAAAGTAGCTGGAGGACTTATTAGGGACCTTAGCTATTGTAACCTTATTTAAGATCGTCAAAAGAAGCTACATTTGCTTTCGCCACCAATCTGTTTTCAAGGTTCTCTGTCTCACTGTTCCGGATTGCTCCCAGGTTTGGATGCTGATCTTTCTTTCTCCTATCTGGCCAGTAATCTTTTGAATTCATTAATTTTGAATGTCAGGGCAAGTTCCGATTATATGCTGTTCACAGAGGACTAAATACCAGGATTTTTATCATTAACTTTTGCTTAACTTCTATTTCTGTTGCAATAGACAAGTAGGATAGCCCTAGGCTCCATAGGCCATGATACCATGTAACAAGTGCAAGATGACCGTAACTTTAAGGGTTAATGCAAAAACACTGGATTAAGAGAAAAGTAGCATAAGAAGAATTATATATTCTATTATTAGCTATGTAAAAGTGGATAGGACATTAGTTGTCAAAAGGGAGGAAAGGCAGACCACAAACAAATGAACAATGTGTGGTCCAGAGTATAGACTTCAGCACTACACAAGGAAATTAGACCCAGAAAGGAGAGGCCATGATGAAGAATCAAAGGGAAGATGATTTAATGGCGGTGTGGGATGAAGGGGTTATGGAGGAGAGTGGGGGCAGGGTGAGGTGAACAATGGTTTCACAAAGAAGCATTTTTCTTTAATTCTTATAGGAAGTTTGATTAACATTAAATACAATTTAATAGAAAAACAGTATATCAATTGACTATTTGCTGCCGTGTATGGTTACCCAAGACTTTTGGCTTGGTGTAGCACTTAAGATGCCACACGTTAAAAGTACCATATAGAATAATTTATTCATAAGCCAGTGTTTCAGTCACAAGTAGTATATACTGTGCCTCTATGGTTGGCAACATTCTGTTTTGCAGTTTTTAAAATGGCACAAGCTGCACTTGTTGTAATGGGGAAATAGAAAAGTTGTCTATGATCATAGACACCATCTTACAACTCAAAAGTAGATTTTATGATGTTGGTAATGTAGGCCAATGAAGATCCCAGAGCGGAAACTCTGCAGGCACATGATCCATATGCCACCACACATCATATGAGAATCTCTGGAACAATTCATAATTCTGCCTCTATAAAAAACAAAGTGGTATTCTGGCAAAACAGTTATCTCTTCTGCTACCGTAAATAAAGGATGTGGGCTCTGCACATGCTGCAAACATATTACAGATTTTTGTTGTGGATGTGGTGAGAAAGCAGGTACATGAAAAATACACAGAGCAGGCACAAGTAAAACAAATTACTTACCTGTACACTGTGGTTCTCCAGTATTGTTATCTTTCATAGATTGACATGCTTCGATCTTCCCCATCGTCATGGTGGGAGTTTCGCAGTAGTTAAAAAAGAAGTACAATAGAAGTACATAGAAACCATCCAAAAGGAGAGACAAACTTTGTCAGTCGTCAGCCTCCTTATGTAGGTCCAAACTTCAGCCAATCACAGACCAGCCCTAGATCTCAGCGCCCCACTCAGAGCCATCAGACCCCAGATTTCGCTCACGTCGTGTGCTAAGGTAAGAAATAACATGAGATCAGAAGTGGCAAGACTAGGCGGGGAGGAGGGAGGGCCGCATGTGAATCTATGAAAGCTATCAATACTGGAGAACCACAGTGTACAGGTAAGCAACTTGTTTTTTCACCGGTATTGAATCTTTCATAGATTCACATGCTTGTATCAGAATAGTTAGCAGTGTAGTTCCATTAGCTTGCGGGTAGGCGAAAACCTTCCTATGCCATAACCGAGACATATTGACATATACTAATACATATGAATCATTAAATCGATAAAATCATAAAATATACAATAGACTGTAAAAACTAAATAAACACAGTCAGTAGAATTAAAAGATATGAAAAAGACTGTACCTTAAGCAAACAGATGTCTCAGGACTGCCTGACCCACAGCAGCATCCTCTTTCCATTCCGAGTCTAAGCAGTAATGCTTAGTAAATGAAGGCAAGTTGGACCATGTTGCCGCTCTACAAATGTCTGGAAGTGATACACTTCGGGCTGGACTGTACTCATGAGGCACAGGGTCAAGACTGATTTGCATATGGCTGGGTTCAAACTGGAACGGCATGGTGAGCAAAAAAACGATGGATTTAGGCCCAGATCTCTGTACTGGGGTGAATGTATGACATTGTTCTGCATTCTGTCCATCACTGTTGTTTTTGCATTTGTCACCCCGAGTGGGAAGGGTATGCCCAGACATGGGTCCCGTGCTCTCCATGCCACTGGAATCAAGCTATCCTGGCTGAAGAGGGGTGAAACCCCGAAACCGGTCCTAGGATGCTTGTTTCCAGTCCAGGGAGGACCTGGCTTGGCATTCGGGCTGGACTGTACCCATGAGGCACAGGGTCAAGACTGATTTGCATATGGATGGGTTCAAACTGGAAAGGCATGGTGAGCAAAACAACGATTGATTTAGGCCTAGATCTCTGTACTGGGGTGAATGTATGACATTGTTCTGCATTCTGTCCATCACTGTTGTTTTTGCATTTGTCACCCCGAGTGGGAAGGGTATGCCCAGACGTGGGTCCCGTGCTCTCCATGCCACTGGAATCAAGCTATCCTGGCTGAAGAAGGGTGAAACCCCGAAACCGGTCCTAGGATGCTTGTTTCCAGTCCAGGGTGGACCTGGCTTGGCAATTCGGGCTGGACTGTACCCATGAGGCACAGGGTCAAGAGTGATTTGCATATGGCTGGGTTCAAACTGGAACGACATGGTGAGCAAAAAAAAAATTGATTTAGGCACAGATCTCTGTACTGGGGTGAATGTATGACATTGTGCTGCATTCTGTCCATCACTGTTGTTTTTGCATTTGGAAGTGGTACACCGGCAAACAATGCTGTAGAGGCTGCTATCTTCCTCATGGAGTGTGCAGACACCTTCGCAGGTAAAGGCGTGCCAGCCTTGGTGTTGCAGAACACAATCGCAGAGGAAATCCAATGTGTGATACTGTTTCTTGAAAGGGCTTGACCCTTTCTTGGTGATGTAAATAACACAAATAACTGATCCGATTTTCTGAAAGCCTTTGTCCAGCGCATGTAGAACTTGATGCATCTCTTTACATCCAAAGAGTGCAATGCTCTTTCCGCACTGGTTGAAGGATTCCCAAAGTACGTAGAAAGCACAACTGGTTCGTTCAAGTGAAATGAATTTGGAACTTTAGGAATAAATTAAGGACTTGTTCTCCATAAAAGTTTATCCTGTCTGATTTGAAGGAAGGGCTCAGCAATCGTGAAAGCTTGAATCTCGCTGATTCTCCTAGCCGACGTGAGGGCTACGAGAAGAGCCGTCTTCCAAGAAACATATTTAAAATCAGCCTTATTTATGGGCTTTCATCAATTGAGCCAAAACTGTATTCAATTCCCAAGGGACTGCAGGGCCCTTTAAGGGTGGGAAAACCCAGAAGAGTCTTTTCATGAACTCCTTAACGATTCTTGTAGACCACAAAAAAAATTCACCTGGTTTTTTATGAAACCTGAAAATTGCCGCCAGGTGTACCTTTATTGATGAGTGAGCTAATTTTGAATTGACTAGATGAAGTAAGTAAGGCAGGATCTGCTCTGGAGTTGATAGGAAAGGATATAATTCCTTACTCTCGCACCAATGACAGAACCTCTTCCATTTTGCAACATAAGACCAATTAGTGGATGGAGCTCTGGCCTGCTGGAGAATGGACCTGCAATCCGGAGAGATGTTTAAATCTGCAAATTCATAGTCGTGAGGTTCCAAGCAGACAAACTTAGGGACCTTATTTGCGGATGAACAATTTGACCGTTGTTCATTGAGAGTAGAGCGGAGGAAAGAGAATGTGTGGAGATATCGAACACCAAAACTGCCTTGGCTATGCCGAAGCTACGAGAATGATATGACATGGCTCTCTCCTCATCTTGTTCAACACTCTTGGGATGAGGGGAAATGGTGGGAACACATAGGCAGATTTCCCCGTCCATTGCATCTGCAGAGCATTCACCCAAGAATTCCTCTGAGGCACCTCCTGGTAAACTTTTCGCATTTCTTGTAGTTTTCTGTCGCTAACAAATCCAGTTTTGGAGTGCCCTACAATCTGAAGACCCGCTTCAGCTGGACCACGTTCAATTCCCATTCGTGACATTGGGAGTTGGTTCTGCTTAGAGAATCTGCCCAATCATTGTCCACGCCCGGAACATGCTCTATCTACAATGTTATGTGGTGATGAATTAGCCACCTCCGAAGTTCCTGGGCTTGTTCTGATAGTGTGAGAGACCTGGTGCCTCCTTGTTTGGCAAGAAAGGCTTGCAGCCCCAGAAACACTGCCTTTCGTTCTAAAAGGTTGGTGTGAACGTGCTTCTTGAAGGGACCATTTTCCGTGTATTTGCAGCTCTTGAAGATCCGCCACCCAACCGTCCATTGAGTTTCGTACCTCCAACATTTCTTACAATCAACAATCAGCTAGATGTAAGCCTGCATGACGAGGAAAACTTCAATCTTGAGGAATCCCGAAGTTTTATTCGTCCTGCAGGCTTACGTCTAGCTGATTGCGGATTGTAAGAAATGTTGGAGGTACGAAACTGCTGCTGTTGTTGTCCTCCATATTGTGATCTGTAGCCTTGCTGACCATATGGCTGATATCTGTAAGACTGGTAAGACGGTGTTTGCTGGAATTGACCTCTACCTCTACCACCTCGAAAGGACTGGAATCGCCTTTGTTGCAGTGTCCCAAGGAATGTGCAGTCTAAGTATCCATTTTAATGCCCTGTAGCTCTTCGTCTACGTGCTTTCCGAAAAGATTTTCTCCATCGAATGGCATATCCAGCACCTTAGATTGCACCTCAGGGCGAAAAGACGTTACCCTCAACCAGCCCTGCCTGTGAAGGACTGCGGCACCTGCCATTTGCCTGAAGGCGATAGAAGATAAATCCATTGCGGAGTCAATCACCTCCGAAGACGCTCTGGCACCCTCCTGCAAGAGGTCCTTTGCTTCCTTCTTTTTATCCTCCGGGAAGAATTCGAGAAGAGGAGCCAGATCTGACTATAACTGGCGGTCACACCTTCCTAAAATTGCTAAGGCATTAGAGGCCTTGATAGCAGTAGCTGCCATAGTCACAAAATGTTTGCCTATACTGTCCAGGCATGTGCCTTCCCTGTCCGGAGGCAGAGCACAAGGAGTTTGGGGATTCCTAGAACGCCTCTGGGCAGCCTGCATTATAACGGAATCCGGGCGAGGATGACCAATTAAAGATGCTGGTGTGGAATAAGGTGCCTTGTATTTCTCCTCCATCCTTGGTAACACAGCTGGAACAGAGGCTTGATTCTTCATTATCTTTAAACCCTCACTCCAAATAAAATCAACAATCGGGATGGATCGAACCGATTTCTTTGATGCATCCTTAAAATGGTAAAGGAAATATTCGGTTTGCACCACAGGTAGAGGCAAATCAAACCTCTTGGAGGCTCTCTCAAGAACTTCATGGAAGCCCCCGATGGCTACTGGAGGAGAAGTCGCAGGTGAAGGTGATGGAGAAGATGGAACCACGTAATCATCCCATTATTGGCCAAGAAGATCCGTGTCTTGTGTGAGCTCGCCTTCCTCGGGTTGATCGTCTGCGTCACTCTCGATGTAAATCATCTTGAATCATAATACAAAGAGGAGCCTGTTTCTCGACCTCCGCAACAGTCCGCGGAATAACCACAGGAGGAGGCAGAGCCACCTGAATACTCGGACCGCCGGGCGTCAAAGGAACTGGAGCGTGAGAGTCCGGAAATCTTTTATAGTGATCATTTTTTTTTTTTTTTGTTTTTTGAAACCGTTTATTACAAAACTCAAAAAATATACAAAGATGGGCCTACAATCTTCCGGACGGCCGCTAGCAGACAAAAGGAGCATATGATACACATTGTAGAGCGTGTGTTGCGGCTGAGGAAGATGCACAGGAGTTAGCAGCGTTGATAGCCACACCATCCGGACCCCACTGTATGGTTTCATTTTGAACTGAAAGAACAACCAGAAAAACAAACCCACAAGGCAATCCACAATCAGAAATAGCAGCATGTGCTCCCCTGAGAGGGGGACCCTACCAGTCCATAGGAGTATCAAGAAGGGGAAGAGATCAGGACTAGGGCTGGGTAAACTCAATGCCCGGAACAAGGAAGATGGGTCGGCTAAGGGGATGGGGCAGGCGACGGATCGGGCAATAACGGCGGAGCACAGATTCCCCCGCGGTAGGCGTTCCAGGGACCCCATACTTTCACCCATGTCCCAGGCTTACCTCTCGCCACATACACCACCTTTTCCCGAAACATGCACCAATCCATATGTTCCTTCCAGGCCGAGACAGTCGGGGACCTCTGGGATCCCCACAGTTGAGCAATATCACGCTTGGCCACCATATATCCCAGAGTCACCCACCACGT
Organism: Triturus cristatus; assembly: GCF_964204655.1. Taxonomy (NCBI): domain Eukaryota; kingdom Metazoa; phylum Chordata; class Amphibia; order Caudata; family Salamandridae; genus Triturus; species Triturus cristatus. The sequence goes on along the minus strand of NC_140583.1, from coordinate 847,353,016 downwards.
CTGTGGCGCCGAGTAGTCGGTAGGTTCCCACACATTCAACAGGCATCTCCTCGCTTCGGGTAGCAGCACCACATGCGTAACCACACGCAGGACCTCATGCACACCACGCCAGAATCGCTCCACCTCCGGGCATTCCCACAATATATGCAGAAAGGTCCCCAAAGCGCCACACCCACGCTTACACAACCCGTCCACAGCATAGCCCATACGCAGGAGCCTTGGCCCCGTCATGTAGACTCTGTGGAGTATCTTGAGCTGGACGAAGCGAAGGCGGGCCGGTATGGCCACCTCTTTCGGGGAGGCCACCGCAGAGGTCCAGTCCTCGTCGTCCAGCTCCAGTCCATCGGCAACCCAAGCCTCACGAAGGGCAGTCAGCAATCCCGAGCGGTCATTGATCAGTTTTTTGTAGATCAGTGAGATCGTGCTGTCCGGAACGTGTCCATCCAGCACTCTATCCTCCAGGGGGGAATACTCCGGGATGGATGCAACGTCCGGGAAGACGGAGCCCAGTGCATGACGAATCTGCAAATACCGAAAGTACTCCCTGTCAGGCAACTGGAATTCCGTCTGCAGCATCTCGAACGTTTTAAATCCTCCCCTCGTCCAGAGATCCCCCACTTTGCTGATGCCTATCATGTCCCACTTCTCGAAGCCCTTCGAGGTCCACAGGGAGCCCAACTGCTCGGACGCGTATAGTGGTGATGCCCGGGTCAGACGGTCCTTCCACCCCATCGCCACATTAGCCGCGTGCCACACTCGCACCATGACACGCGTGGGGCCGGTCAGCCGAGCGTCGGGCGCGCTGGAGTAGAGCGCTCGATTATAGTCCCCACCCGGGAGTAGCATCTTATCCATTTCGAATGCCGGGTTTAAGGCGGGCCCGTACAGGCCGTGATTAATCGCAGCCAGCTGGGAGGCCCAATAGTACCGTTTGATATCCGGGAGGGCAATCCCTCCGTCATACCATGGGAGCGTCAGCTTCGCCAGGGCGATACGCGGCCTCCCGTCCCAGAACAGGCGGCGCTGCAAACTCTCCACCTCACGGAAGTAGCGCGCTGGGACGAGGTCCATAGTATTCTGCAAAGCGTACAGGAAACGCGGCAGAGACATCATCTTAAACAATGCCGCCCGGCCGAGCGGCGAAAGCGGCAAGCGCCGCCAGCGCGTGACATCTTCCTTCAGGCGCTGGAGGGGGGGAAGCAAGTTCCGATCATACCGGGCCTCCGGGCCCAGAGTAATGAAGACACCCAGGTACCGAAATCCCTGCGGGGCGACCTGGATCGGACAGCCCCGCGGGAGAATAGGAGCCTCCCCAGAGAGAACATACACGCACGATTTAGCCCAGTTGATGACAAGGCCGGAGTTACGACCAAATGAATGCAAAACATCAACCAGTACTATCAGTGATTTACGTGGGGAAGCTAGGTACAAGAGGATGTCATCAGCGTATAGGGATACGCGGTCCTCATACTCGGGGGTCCAACGGAGACCACGGATGGAAGGCTCCCACCGCAGCCACTCCGCCAGGGGCTCCAAGGCAAGCGCAAAAAGGAGCGGCGATAAGGGGCAGCCCTGCCGCGTGCCCCGGCCCAGCTCGAACGGAGCCGATACTCTACCGTTCACCACCACCTGCGCCAATGGGCCCGAATACAGCAATTTGACCCAACTGATGAACCCTGCGCCAAAGCCAAACTTCGCAAGCATCGCCCAGATGTATGGCCATTCAAGCGTGTCAAACGCCATGGTGGCGTCCAAGGACGCCAAAATGGCCGGCTCCCGTATGTACTGAACACGTGCGAGCACCCCATGCAAACGCCGCAAGTTAAGGGCCGTGTTACGATGGGGAATAAAGCCGGACTGATCCTGGTGAACCAGGTCGCCCACCACGCCGACCAGCCGATTGGCCAGGACCTTGGCGAGAATTTTGGGCTCCGCGTTCAGTAGCGAAATGGGCCGATAGGATGTAACCCGGTCCCGAGGTCTCCCCTCCTTGTGGATAACCACGATTGTAGCCAGACGCTGGTCCAGCGGGAGGGAGCCCACCGAGTGAGCCTCCAGGAACATCGAACGGAGATGTGGTGCCAGCGTATCCGGTCGCAACTTGTACAACTCGATGGGGAGACCATTAGGACCCATGGCCTTGCCGGAAGCGACCGAACGTATGGCGAGGGCGATTTCGTCGGAGGTTGGAGCGGCATCCAACGACACTCTGTCCTCCTCCGAAAGGGAAGGCAGCGCGATATCCCTGAGCAGGGCACGGGAATCCTCTTCAGAGCGGGAAGACACCGGGGAATACACCCCACGGAAATAATCCGCGAAGCAGGAGACAATTTCTTCCGGCTCAGTAACACACACACCGTCCGTTTTCTCAATCAGCGGGACTACACGACTCGCTCTCTCCTTTTTGTCCAGCCACGCAATCAATTTACCAGCCTTATCACCCACATCATACAGTCTCCCCTGTTGCTCTCTACTGAGGCCCCTGGCCGCCTCCGTGACGAGGGCCCTATAGGCCGCTTGCTTGAGTTGGAGAACATGTAATACGGCATCCGTCACCCCACATTCTAGATTACCCTCCAACTCGGCTATCTCAGCTTCCACCCGGGTCACCTCCTCCCGCTCGCGCCTCCGGGTGTGGGAAATAAGGGACAGGGCCTCTCCTCGTAGTACTGTCTTGAATGCCTCCCACAGTGAGACAGCCGAAGGCACGGACCCCACATTCTCGTCAAAATAGCGCTGGAGGGATTTAATCAATTCAGCGCGAATGGTGGGGTCGCGCAGGTACCAGGGATTGATCGGGACCACCCTACCCTCACCCCTCGGAAAAAGATCCAGGTGTAACAGGAGCGGGGAATGGTCCGAGATACCCCGTGGCAAATGGCGCACCTCTCCCACCCTCCCAACATAGGCCGCCGGGACCAGGACATAATCTAGTCGTGAGAGACTACCATGGGCCCCCGAATGGAAGGTATAAGGTAGCTGCGTGGGATGTTTTAAACGCCAGCAATCCACCAATCCCAAAGGGTCCAATAGGCCAGATAGCCACGCTTGGGCCCGGGGGAGGTCCCTAGGGGGGTGACGATCCACAGTCCCGGAAACCACCGCATTGAAATCCCCCCCCACCACCAGAATCCCCCCCGGAAGGCCAAGGAGGAGGCGCCCCAGGTCCGCAAAGGTAGTCGACTGCAGCCCCGGCGGGACGTATACTGACACAAAAACGACCACTTTGCCCTCCATCCTTCCCACCAAGACCGTGTAACGTCCCCTGTCGTCATGGAGCACCTCATCAATCTCCAACGGGAGCGAGTTCTTAATCATGATGCCCACACCCCTTGAGCCAGACGTGAAGCCCGAATGGGCCACTAGGCGATAGCCACGCCGATTCATGGCGCAGAAGGAGTTGCCAATGAGGTGTGTCTCCTGCAGGAAAACTACATCAGGCGAGATTCGCTTCAAGAACTGCAGGACCACACCACGTTTAATCCTGTCCCCCAGTCCATTCACGTTGCAGGACAACAGAGTTAGTTCCCTACCCCCCATCATAGACAGAAGCCACCATTTGTCCCCCCGAGAGCACTATAGAGCTAACACAATGATACTTTTGCCTTGTGGTAAAAACGAACAACACCCCCCCATCCCTGCCCACCCGCCCCAACAAAACTCCCCCCTCCCTGCACCCCTGCATGAGCCCGAACAGCCCCCCCAACGTGCAGTGTGCCTGTCGCCCCATATATATAGTAAAAACTAGCTAAACCCCCTAGAGGAGGAAGGAGAACCCCCAGTAGACCCCACACAACCTCCATAGGAGGGGAAATTATACAGACAGACGCTTAATCGAGAGTGGCATAATTTTTGTCCAGAGTGAAGCCCAATATTACCCCCTCAGTCCCGATCCAGTGTGCCGTCTCCCCCCGCCGCCCCCTCGATCACGATCCCCAGACAGAGTGTCCAGCCAGTCTCCGGCCGCTTCGGGACGATCAAAAAAGTGCGTGCGACCCTCTACCTCCACTCGCAGCTTGGCTGGGAAGAGCATAGCGTATTTAAGGTTCAGGTCCCGAAGACGGCGCTTGACGCCTAGGAAGCTCAGTCTCTGCTTCTGGACCGCTGGGGTGAAATCAGGGTAAAAGTTCACCTCCATATTGTCAAGCTTAACCGGCCCATGCAGTCTGGAGGCTTGCAGGATAGCGTCTCTGTCCCGAAAGTTGAAAATCCGGGCAATGAGAGGTCGCGGAGGGGCTCCGACCTTCGGCCTTCCCCCGGGAACCCTGTGGGCCCGCTCCACCGCGAAGAATTTACTCAGCCCCCGTGGCTGGAGATGGGTAGCGATCAGGTCCTCCACAAATAGGTCCGCCGCCGCTTCCTCCCGTCCCTCGGGCACCCCGATGATGCGGATGTTGTTCCTCCGGGCCCGACTCTCGGAGTCCTCCAGGCGCCGATCCATAAGCGCGCTCGCCTGACTAAGCCGGCGCACCTCTGTTTGTAGTGCCGCCACCTCAGTAGTAAGGCCCGATGCGGTGTGGGCCAAAGAATCAACTCGGTCGTTGGTCTTGGAAAGATCGGCCCTCACCAGGCCAACATCCACGAGGACCGAGTCGATCTTCTGTGCCAGTGTGTCGAACCGCTGGCCCACCGAGGCCTTCATCTCGGCAATGGCGCCCATGACATCCCGCAGAGTCAGATCCGTGGGCAGGTCCGGGGCATCAGGAGGGCCCTCAGGGGATTTGTGCGGTCCGCCGGGAGATCCCTTCTGGAGGGTATAGCGGTCCATACTGTTGGCCTGATGGGTGGTGCCACGCCGGGTCGACTTGGTCTTTGCCCGGTCTCCATCTTGTTTCGTGGCCATGGCCACCAGTCCCCCGGTCGCACCAGCCACGTCGTGAAGGGCAGGCAATCAGGGCCACAAGCTCCGGGGGGGGCCACCCCAGATCGGCGGGGTGGGTCACAGCCGGCGGGCAGGCCGAGTCTCCCAGCGAGACCACACCAACACAAAGAGCCCCGCGACCCAACCCTGCAGAGACGGCAAGGGGGTGCGAAAGCGAAAGCGAAAGTGCGGGGTACGCGACTCGCCAGGCCCGGCCCGCCGCTGTTGTTCACTTTGTCACTGGGTCACCCCTCAGCGCAAATCCGGGGTCTGGCGAGGAGAAGGCCGCAGACTTCAGTCAGTGCTCACTCCGGTGTCCGAGGTCCGATTTGACAACGGGAAACGGGTGCCACCTCAGCTCAGGCTCACCAACACATTCCCCTCATCCGAGACAGGATAAATTCAGGATAGTCGTAGGAGGTTGCGGAGGTCCTCGGGAGCCTCGCACCTACGCGGCCATCTTGGTTGCGCGCTAGGCTCCTCCCTTTTTTATAGTGATCATTAACCATATGTCTCAGGTCCGTGACAAGAGAGACTGGGACCAGCATGGAATCCCTCCAAACCTCCTGATGCCTTCATAAGCTTTAAAAGGGTAGTGCTCTTGAAAAGAGTCGTAACGTTGAGCTTGAGAGCGCCCTGAAAATGAATAGACCCCGTCCAAATATTCAGATTGTGCTTGTCCTTCCTCATTGATGTCCTGGCATTTGACTCTGAGCTGAGAGGGACTATAGGCGGGACCAAAAAGACTGTCATCACCCGATTCCTCTGTATCCAGAAGGTGAGAAGGAAGTAATGGTGAGACCTTGGGTAACAGTGAAAATCCTGGTGACTTTGGTACCAGCTGTTTATGATCTGACAGGAGACGCAGGATAGTCGCTGATACTAGTGGAGGGGGTGATTTGAAGACGACCGTAGACCGTGCGCCCATCGACGGGGCCGTCTACGTCCTAGTCGACGATGTTCCAGTCGACGAAGTCATAGACGCGATCGTCGACGTAGAGACCATCGTCGACATCGACGCCGTCGTCGATGCCGTCGACGAAGAAATAATCGGCACTGTTCTCGTCGACGATGCCGTCGCCACGATCGTCGACGAAGCGGACGTCGCCACAGAAGTTGGGGGTTTAGATGAAGATCTCGATGACGGGTCCGTCAACAGTGCCTTCTTCTTCGACGAAGCCTGTGTGAGAGGAGTGACAGGCAGAGAGGCAGCAGAAGACTTCTTCAGGCTCGGTTCTTTAGGCTTAAAGGCTGTTTTTACTGCAGTGGTGGATTTCTCTGCCTTTAATTTCTTCACATCAGCCTTTAATGAGGTAGGACCTTCATTTTTACGCTTCTTCTCAGCCGAAGAAGGCCCAGGACTCTCTTTAATATCAGGTCCTGATTCTAATAGCCTGGCCTCTCCATCTTTTAAGGTTTTTGCAGAAAAGGTTCTGCAGTATTTACAGTCTTTGGCCTTATGCTTAGGATAAAGTCAATAAAGGCAATCCTTATGTGGATCTTCAGAAAAGAGCCTTTTTCAACAGGGCCTGAACAGCCTCTGAAAGAACAGTACCTTGAGGTGAATTCAAACAAGGTCAAAAGTTCACCACTGGACTGACTGGGGAGCTGAGGTCTAGGGCTGGTCTGTGATTGCCCGAAGTTTGGACCTACATAAGGAGGCTGACAACTGACAAAGTTTGTCTCTCCTTTTGGATGGTTTCTATGTACTTCTATGGTACTTCTTTTCTAACTACCGCGAGACTTGCACCATGACGACGTGGCAGATACAAGCATGTGAATCTATGAAAGATTATATACTGGAGAAGTAGATTCATTTTTGAAACACTTATCCTCCCTATCCATGATCTGGAGTGATATGTCTGTCTGTCCAAATCTATTAGTAAGCCATTTACTTTGTATAGTTATCAACATCTTTGTAATACAACACAAGACTATCCTTAATATCTGCCCATGGCTCTGCACCATAACTAAAGCAAACTCAGAGTTCTGAGCGGGTTACGTTGGCACCATACCAAAAAGGTGCAGAACTTGTGTAGATTGGAAGGACAATGGGAATTATGGCATGAGCCACCATCATTGCCCAGATGGGAGAAAGGCTTTTTCATGTATTCAGGCAGGCTGACAAAAGTCATTTTTGCAACTCCAGCAAGGCACGGACAAGCCCCAATGTTGATTTGCAACTCTATGGGCGAGGCTGCCAGAGGTTAAGACGATTCGTCCCACAGAGTCCAGAATCTTAGACTGTAAGTCTCGTGGGGAAATCGAGATGGTTTTTATGTTCAACTTGGCAAAGCAAACGGACTACTACATTCTATGGGAAGAGAGTGCAACAACACAAATTTTGGGTCACAAGGCTCACACTTGTGTCATCATCTGATCTGCCTGTGGATTACTGAGCAGCGCCTCATTAGAAGGCAAAAAAGGCTCTGAAACTGCAGAGAAAGGTTTCAAGATTTATGATAAAATGCCCGATTTGGCTTTAGCGGTGGACAAAGTTAATTTCAACATTTCTACTTCTTTTTTGTACCACCGTAGAGAGTAAAGCAATGTTTTCTGAGAAGGCCCATAGCGGTAAGAAATGTCCCTTTCTGCAGATGTTTTCAGACCACCTGTTTGTTGTAAGTCCATGCAGCATCCATATTCAAAGAGGAGAAGAAGTTGTCAGTTTATGGGTGATTATCTGCTTTACGGGCACAGTCTTTATCAGGCATGGTATGAGCATTGGAATCTGATCCAAAAAGCTTTTCCATACGGTCAAATCTTGAATTCCCATAGAAAGGTTGCCCCAAAGTTTGGTTATCAAAATAGGCCTGAAAGCTTTCTTTGGCCATTCGGAAGAGGTCAGCTGACTTCAAAGGTTTTAAAGCGGTGCAAAACTTGGCTCCTGGGTGGTGCCGGTGAGAGCACTGGCTTCATTGAAAGTTGCACCAAATGTCCAAGCTAGGTGGGTAGAGTCTGGCAGCGTCAAGTTCAGAGATGCTGTAGCTTCTACAACCGCAGGAGCAAGCCCGCCCTTGGGGAGAGGTCCAGAGGGTAACAGCATCATCCTGAAGCTATTCTGTATGGTCTGCAAAAGGTTTTGAACTGTGCAGCTTAGGCTCCTGGAGTTAGGAATTCCAGCTTCATCTTTTCCCAACCTCTGAATTGGCTCCAGGAATGAGACCAGCGACAGTGAATGGTGTCAGGATTTTGAATACAGCAAACACAAGGAGATGATGGACGGACTGCTGAAACTTTTCAGACACGTGCCCCCATTCACAGATCTGGTTTAAATCCATCATCATTCTTTAGCTCACTTCCCCACTTCAGTTCAGACACTGCTATATGCAAATCAGTCTTGGCCCTGTGCCTCATGGGAACAGTCCAGCCCAAACTGCCAAGCCATGTCTTCCCTGGACTGGAACCAAGCATCCTGGGACCGGTTGCGGAGTAACACCCCTCATCAGCCAGGCTAGCTTGAATTCTGTAGCTGGTGAGCAAGGGACTCATGTCTGGGCATACCCTGCCAACTTAGGGCGAACAAAGCAAACACAAGGAAATGATGGATGGAGCGGTGAAACTTTTTAGACACTTACCTCCAGTCACAGATCTTGAATACACCAGAGAACGAGAGAGACCGTTTTCTCAAGAAAGAAGAGGCTTTCTCCTTCCTAACGTGTTTTTTGTGCTCTTTACTGGAATACCTCTTGAGAAATTGTTCTCTGTTGGGAAAGATACATGAAGGGAAAGGGGACCGCTCTGGAATATCCCTGCAGACCTTGGCCAAAAATAATCCAGCTTCCTGCTCTCAAATGGACTTCAGATGCATCACTGTATAAGAGGTGCAAGCTGAGGTGTCGTTTTCAGATCCCTGACATCACATGTAGATGTCATGTGGACGTGTCAAAGACATTTCTTAAAGAGTCTGCATCACGGTTTAAGCCTCAAAACTTTAGAAGATGTTTGATCTAGTCGGTGTCGAAAGATGTGGAATTTTATCACTGTACTACAAAGAAGAGATCCGGACTTGCACCAAAAAGGCATGAAAAAACAGAAACTGACACCAGCGTAACAGTTGGTGCCTCATTTGTCCTGATGTTTTCACATCCTGGAAATACAGAACTGTGGCTGAAGGGGCCACCTGACAAATGTTGAAGAGCTATTGCTGATCAAAATGTTCAAGGACTCAGTGTGGTGCCTGAGGGGTATTCATATAGTGAGTAATCAACAGAAAGAAGTATCTATAAGAACTGTGAAAATCTATGCAGGGTGTCAAGCAAAAATAATTTAATAGCTATACTGGCAGTTTTAGATCTATCTAAAACTCCAAACCTATACTTATAACCTGCATTTTTATATGTTACAAATCAGACAGAAGGAAGTGTGCTTCTTGCTTGACCACAAAATTAGTCCTCTCTTGGAAAAGAAGAAGTAAAACATTTTTTTTAAATATGCAATTCCTTTTAGGCTACATACGCGAAAGGTAATCATTTTAATTCTACTCTTCACATTGATCAAGAACACTGTATACCATTTGGGTGCATTTTAACCCAATTTTATGTGAAAACGAAATGTAAGCCATATGTGCCTTCTCTGGGTCAATCTCCTTTGAGTCTGGAAGGAGAGTAGGAGAACACAACAGCACACAGCAAGTTCAGTCTCCCCGCAGACCCTTAGTAAAATATATAGAACCACAAGACACCACAACCCACAGTGTTCTGAAAACTCTTCTTTGGTCTGCTGTAAATTCTCTTCATTTCATGTCCATGTGCCACATCCTCAGCATTCCTATCGATTCTTACTCTCCTACCATGAATCTTGTATGGTATAGTAGATTTAGTATGTTCACCGCATGTAGGAAGGATAGTGTACTCTACAATACTCAAAAATATTCAGTGTCCACATCATCTTCGCTTATGATTGTATTGCAGATTTCAAGGCTAAAGCCCTAAATGTCAAAACATTATGTCCTTTATCTGATTCTTAAAAAACACAGGTTTTTGATTCTATGTATAGTTAAGATTTGAGTATTTTACCTGCCTCCCTCCACTCCCCAAATCTTTGGAGCTCACTCTGCTTCCCCAACACTTTATTCTTTAATTTTGAGAGAAATGACGTTGATGCCAACAGCATCCACATTTCTAGATGCTTTGGCCAGGCTCATTTAACACCCTGTTAGCATTCCATACTGCTTAAGATTTTCATGTGTCTCTGCCCACAGCTGGTGCCAACAGATTTTATTGTTAGGAGTCCTGAGGAAGTGGGTATAGCCATTGTACTGAGCATGTCGATAAATTTTATTTTTTTCTTCCCATTAGCATCTTAGAACTAGCAAGGATTCCTAGCCCACAATCACTGCGTCAACCTCTTCCACGGCTCCTCAGATTCCTCAGGATAACAAACTCCTTGGTAAATCTAATGGCAAGTTTTGCAAAGCAATGAAAGCGACAGCAGTACTTAGGAAGTCAGCTAATTGCTTAATACGGAAAATGATGACAAAAGCTTTTGAAAAGAGTGAATTAAGCAACTGATCGGCGTATCTGAAACAAGGAAAAATTATCACTATCTAGGCACTATTGATACAAAGGCGCATAATTTACATAAACAAAACTGCAGTCATATTTACCATTTTAGCTTCTGACTGTATAGGTGGTGGTGAAGAAGGACCTGGAATGCCAGGGACATTAGGCACCACGGTGACAGGTCTAACAACCTGAAAAGTAAAAATAACAAAAATGGCCATAAAGCATCCATTATATTGAGCAAACAGGTTATAGGTACTGCATAATATATTAGAGACTGTTCAGTAAGTTACGAAAGCCTCTTCTATCACAGAGGAAGATGTAATCCATATGAAATGCTCAATATATGCGTACGAGCATACGTAGCAAATGAAAGTGTGTTCTTTGTACATTCACAGTATTCACTTTTTATCCTCGTTGTTTGCATTTTCTATTGTAAGTCCACTAAAATGTTTGTAGTTTAAATCTCTCCCAAATAGAAATTTGCATAGTGAGATCGTTCAGTCAGATAAACAGTCTATAATATGAGATCAGCTGAACTATTCTTACATGGCATTATTAGAACTAAAACTTCTTTGTCAGCAGGACCCCGAATACGGCACAAACAATTGATAGAAAGACACACAGATTTGCATGTACAGTACTATTCTTTCATGTACTGTCTTCACAAAAAGTACATTTATCCGGCAAACCAAGAGACAGGGACGTCTACAAAACAATTGCCACTGAATCTCACAGTACACTATACAACCAAGGACAAGATGTACTTAGAACTGGTCACAATTTACGACCAGTATTTTTGTGACCAGTGTGATAATTTGTGAACTGACCTAGGTACTAATAGGTCGGTTTGCAAATTACTGATACCTAGTGGGTCACAATACATGGATATTAATGAGGTAGGTTGCAAATTGAGACCCACTATGAATCACGGCCATCACAGGCATGGTGGCCTGATAAAGTCAGCAGGCCACCATGTCTGTGATTACTTTTATATAAAGCAATTGTGGGGTCATGGCTGAGCCAAGATAGCAATTGCATTCTAGTAACACTTCCAGACCTACTCCGACATCCATCACCTTCATTCAGCCAAAGGCATCAATTTCATGCCAAGACCTCTCCAGTGTACACCCCGGCCTCTGACGGGCCCCTGAAGACTGAGACAGAGTGGTGACACCTCTGAGTGGCAGAAGAGGGAGCTGCACTGCCACTAATGCTGTGGTAAAATGGCGACCGCTCACTAAGAAAACAGAGGCCTAGTCTGCGCTGCCCCAGAACTCTGTTGCTTGTGTGGCTTCGGGCCACGTCGGAGATATGACGCAGATCCACCCAGGCACAACCGCACGCAGTGGACACGCGAGGAGCTGCCAGAAGTGCATCACGATGAAAGAACTCACCCACCAGGACCCGCAGCACTGCAGCATCCCAGGCGGGAGGAAGGATCATTGAACCTCACACAGACCACCCATTTGAGGTGAGGTTCTTAGGGGGATGCCGATAAAATGAGCACAGGTGTAGCTGAAGGGCAGCCCAAGGAACATACACTAAATCCACCTCCACGGAAGTCACCCGGGAGCCAACACCCTCGCATTGCCCATGACAAGTCCTGGCAATGGGTTTACGTTGGGGGAGGCGGACGTCATGATTTACTATTGGGCCTCACAGTTCCAGGTTATTAACGACTCACTCAACAGGATCTGGAGCAATTCAGTAGACCAGCTAGAACTGGTCACACCAGGTTTAGATAACATAATAAAAATGCTATACAGTCGCCCCATCCCTAATTACATCGCGGAGGTCATGAGGATACTATTCTGAATATGGGGAGCCACAAATAGATTCACAGGGTAGGATAACACCACATACAGATTCACAGGGTGGGATAAGACATTAACACAACAAGCCCCCCATGGCACGGCAGCTGTCGAGTCATACAGCTTGGCTGAAACACTTTGGGAGATTGGGATCACCGCCCTGGGGGCTGTCTGGGGCTGACCACACATTAAATCATTTCAAGACCTGCAACTTCAATTCAAACTAACACGTACCCAAGTCCACAAATACTTACAGCTCCAACACGCTTTAATGGGTTATCAGGCAGAGGTCAACAGCTTCCCAGAATTTTGCTTGATGTAGGCCAAGTTATTAAAGGGCCATCTGAACTGCGGTGGGATCTGCCTGAGCTACAGATCACTAATCTGCAATGCTCCCAACACACAAGTGAACCTTTGACTGAAATGGGAAGGATGGGTAGGGGCCCTAGAAGCGACAGAATGGAGAGATGTGTGCATGGCTCCCCAAGACATCACCATCTCCTCCTGTCTTTGACTGATTCAGTTCCCCTACCTTCACTTGACTTATCTTATTCTACAGCGTCTTTGGCACGCTGGCATGCTCACCAAACCCAGGTGTGCGCAGTGTCTCCATCTAGGGCCAGACCTCTTCCACATGGTATGGCAATGCACCAGCATTTGCAAATATTTACAACAGATTGTCAAAGCCCTCAATAAAGAGTTGGGAAGATCCATTGAGCAGTCACCCAAGATAGCTTTACTAGGTCTTCTAGAAGGTTTGGGAGATACCCGAGGGGACCACAGGCTTTTAGGCATGGCAAAGATTGTACCTATAGAGGACACTGTACACAAATGGAAATCTTTTTACCCGCCCACATTATCTGAGTGGAAAGCAGCAACGGACTGCAGTGCGAGGCAAGAGGAATCTATATACAAGGCCAGAGGATTATGTACCAAGAAATATAAAAAGATCTGGGGTTGATGGTGGGGATACTATGGTCTAACTAATTCATTGGATGATATATTCTGATACGTGGAGGGTCTTGAGAATGTCTGTGTCACAGTGAGACTAATGCAATTTCAACATGTTATGTCATAATTAGGCTGTTTGGTTTTAGGTTTAAACCTATAATAACTGATAAAACCCACCAAAAGGGAAATAGCCCTCACCAGTGTAAGCATATACACCCTGAAAAAACACCTGCATAACCACAAACTAAATGCCATTCAAAGAAAGGAAAAGGAGAGTGAAAGAGTCATTTTTTCTTCGTGAAGGGCCCAATACAATGTAACTTTGTTATACAAGGTAGCAGCAAGAAAGACTGAGCCAACATTATTCTGCTTGAGTTTTGTGGTTTAGGGATGTCACTAAAATTCTGTTTCTTCTTCCTTTTGCTTTTTTTCAGTTTTGTGGTCTTTGGTCTAAATATACAGGGTTTAGAAGCTTGTTTTAGGTCTTGTTTAATTATTTTATTAACTGTAGAGAATCAGGAAATATCAAAATCATGTTTTATATTTTGGATGTGTTTGATTCTTTCATTGATAGGTAAAATGGCTGGTTTCAGAAGAATCTTTCCCAATGTGTGCCATCACATTTACCCACAGAGAATGGGTAAACACCCTTGATATATCAGCCCCCAGTTTCTAGTGAGTCAGTATTGATAGTAGGTGAATGGCAAACACCTCAGGCTTTAAACATTCAATGCAAGGTACAGTGATAAGTATATGTGAAAAGAGTGCTATCACCAAGCATCTGGGATAGTGGTAAAAACATGACAGGATGGAACATGGAACGCAGTGTCACTTGGAATGCTGCTGCAAAAAGGTTCTTTCCAAGCTCAACAAAGATTCGAGTGATATTGTTTGTATTTGCAGGGATTCAGCTACGTATATGAAAAAGTTGTGTGACGACCTGTCAAAATCGATACCGGAGCTGAAGTGCTTCCCTGTAAGAGATCCTTGCCCCTTGCTTGATGGTATGCTGAAAGGATCTTTACAATCTTCAGAGTTAATGAAGAATGCTATTGACTATTTAGTCCATTCTGGGGCACTGTTTTGTTATGCGCTGGAACTAAAACACAAATATTTCACATATTGTGCTTTCTGTGGCATCAAAGAAAGGAGTCTTCCCAACAGTGTCACTTAGCTGATGGTTTTCAGCCCAAGGGGCTACGAATTCTAGATTATCCATGTGGTAACGGTTTACAGAATTTTTGCTGAGTTAGGATGCCAAAGGCAAGAAATGTGAGGATCTTTGGTTGCATATTGATAGTGATGTGAAGAAAAGTATACTCTACCGCATTCTTAGATTTTTACCGGAAAACATAACTGCTGTAGTGGACATAATAAAAAAACTAGAGTCTGAAAACACCCTTGTCTGCCAAGAGTTCAGGATAATTAATGTAGATGTCAAACATCTCCTTACGAGTAGGCTGGGCGACACCTTTTGTGACTTTGCACTGCCACATGTTCCATGTTAGAGTGCTTGCCACTTGGTAAACAAAGCAATGTTGAAGAGCAATTCAGGAACTTTTAATTTACAATGTATGAGAAATGGCTTGTAATGATGCATAGAATTTTCTCTGCAGTTTCAAAAGTACTGCTTCATTTTTGACCTCTTTAATAACTGAGAGTATAAGCGCCCAGTTCAAAGCAAATGTTTCAGAACCTGCCCAGAGAATCACAATCTTCAAGTGGACCAGTATTGGCATGGAAAGCTATGTCAGTGGCCAGAGTTAGCAAATTGTGTACTGGCTGTTTTGGTGTTGCCCGTCTCAAGTGCCAATGTTGAGAGAGCTTTTTCACCGAACAAAGTTTACATGGGAAAGAAAAAGCGAGCGCATATGATCAAATACTCACTGAAGAAGTATTGTATGATGTACTACAATAGGTTTGATTTGCAAAAAATTATTTGGACCTCATAATCATTGTATGCACAATACCATGCATTATCAGTGTAGAAAGCAAGCAATAATAAAAGCAAAATGTACCATAAACACTGGAAAAACACTGTTTCTGTTGTTTTTTATGGCACAAAAATGTGTAACCAATGATAACCACTGTTTTTTAAGGTATTGAAAGCACTTGAAAACACTGAAAAACCCCATCAGAATTTACCAAAAATAGAAACTGAATACAGGAAAGCCTAGTCATAATATATGCTCAACATTCAAGTTCCTGTTTGCAAATCGCTTCCTACCTCCCTTGTGGAAATGGTAAAAGATTAATGTTTTGCTACCGGAATTCGGTCACAAATTCAGTTCTGTATTTGGAAGGGACGGCCTACACTTGTCCCTTTCAAATACTGAATCGGTATTGGGTCACAACTCAAACTGCGATTTAGTAACTCATTACCGAATCCCAATTTGTGGTTTGTACATAGGAAAATGCAATTTTGCGATCGCAGAATCGGGCCATTTGCAACCACAAAAATCCTGCAAACATCTGGCCCCAAGTTTTTTAGGTGTGCTAAGCCAGCAGAACTCTTGATTTTAAACAACAACTTGATAGGTAGAAGCGTTACAGAGTTGGTCTCCAAAATAATGCGTGAAAAAACATAAATGCATCAAGACCAACTTGCATAAGAAATTAATAAACACCTTTGTATGCCTTTCTTGCTTTGTGATTATGTAATTTAATAAATACATAGCAAGATCCATATTTCACCAAGAACCTAAAATACAAATACAGGCAATTCAAAACATATGTAACACAAGCAATATATTGAGTATTTATAAAAGTGCAGTTCTTAAGCACTGACAAATAAGCTTAGCAGTGTATAGTTCAGTGTAAAGTTCAGTGTAAAGTTCAGAAATTAAGCTCGCCTAATTCTCAGTGCCAGAATTGACAAATGACTATCCACATGCAAAAACACATACCTGGAACAGCGGGAATAAGAAAAACAGGACAATCTATATATTATTTTTTTTTGTAAATCTATTTTTTATTGTTTTAAACAAGAACATTCCTTGGCATTTGACACAATAGGTAAGCAGAGAGTTGTAAACATATGTGGGGGATCATCCCGCATCAGGATCAATAACTACTACTTCATGACATGCATTCAGACTAATTTGTGGTCACTGTCCACAGCGGAGCCAGCTACAGTCTCTTTGACAGTCCCGGTGCAGTCACATCGGAAGTAACGGTAGTGACCGTACCTCAGCTAGGCTCCGTGTCTGTGCGCGGGTGCCTCCCGCCCCATTCAGGTAGTGAAGAACAGGCAAAATACCCGCAAGTCCCAAAGATTATACATAACAAAACCTTAACAATGGCAGCATAGACTGTACATACAGGCTCAATACCCCCCCAGCTGTCAGTAACCCCCCGAAAACAGGACAATCTATATTGATTGTAACGGAGGGCCTTCAAAACAGGTTTAGCATAGGTATGGCATAAACTGTTATAGAACCCACAAAATAGGCATTGCAAATGGGTTTTAGAGAGAATCAACATAAGGGCTGGGTGAGCCCCCTACCACTACAGCCTCCTACCTCTATTTAGATCAATTGGTCATACTGACTTTCATTTGTAATGTAGGCAACCTCCTAGATATCCCAAAGAATATTTGATACCTATTTAACACCAAATCAACAAGAAGTTCAATGAGTCTCTCAACTTAGATGAGAGCAACTAAAATGGCTGTTTTTCCAAGTTCTAAGTTTACTTTAACTAGTGAATATGGCATTAAAAGTGTTATGGGAAAACTGGCAAAAAACAACATCTAGATCTCACTGGTTTACCAGAAATACTGATCTAAGACCTTGAAAGATAACATTAGCAAAATTCATCGTGAAAACAAGAAATGGTTAATGAAGGAACAAACAAAAAATTATCATAAAAAGGTAATAAGGGAATTTGCTTCATTAATTCCCAATAACGACAACCAGCTTACGGTCATGTTTTTTTCCTAAGTCCTTTTATGGCATTATGGTTATTTCCCAAAGCCTCAGGATGCAGCGTCTATATTAATTAAAGGGAAGTTTAGAAGGACAGGATCTTGCACCTGAGGGAGAACAAGGGGGTAGAGAGATTCCTTTTACATATGTTGCCTGGTGCACTCTGCCTGCTTTGCTTAACAGATTCATGTTCAGGAAAACAGAGGAAAGTATTATAGAGAAGCAATTCAGAAAGAAATTCTGAGAAGCTTGGTATTTGCTAATCTTGTATGTGAACAATAGAAACGCAGAGTACGTTTCGAAGCAGTAATCAATCCAAGGACAAGCCTACGTGGAGAAGTTCACTGCTTGATGAAGTTTACACTCATGAGCAGTTTTTTCAGTCAACTAGTGGGCCGCTGAAAAGGCCAAAAAGATGGTCTGGATGGAAATTTTAACAGGTGAATTGCGAAGATGAGGTAAGTGGGAGCTGATATGCCTACACAAGCAGAGGACTGCTATAGTATTGTCTGTGTCAACATTCAATCTCCTTTGGCAAGGATATAGGGAAAGCACAGAAAGTCAAAAAATGGATTGAGCTGCAAGAAGTTGGACTGCAAGAAGTTGGACTTTTCTGCCCGAGACCAAAGGTGATGAATATTTAGAATACTCATGTTAGTCCCCCAGTCAAACCCCATAAAGTATGCAGTAACACTGGTATCTGGATTCTGTGAACTGAACAAAACTCCTTCAGACTGCTTTTTCGACATGGTTACCAAAATAAGCTCCACTGAGTGGAGTCTGAAACAAGACTCAGCATGGTTTGAGGAATTGTCTAATGATCTCACTAGGGAGACATATGAATTGTGTTCCCAAATAGGAATGGATCGACATGAATAGACAGAGCCATCATAGTAGAAAACTTGATTGACATAAATATGCAGGCCTCGAAGTAGCTAGCGTAGCACCGGCTTTTCATCAATCTGATTTTTTAAAAGGGGGAGGAAAAGGCTTTCTGGTGGATGAATCGGGAAGAACCCTTGTAATATCTACGCTTTGAGACACACAGGCGGTGGGCCGGCCTTGTTTATTTACAAGCCTCAACAGTAAAGAATACTAACCTATGTATATATACATATATATACACATATATATACATATATATACATACATACATATACATACATATGTATATACATATATATATATATATATTTATTTAATCACAGTTGAAAGGACATTATTACTATTTTCACTCAAGAAACAGTAACATTTGACAGTATTTTTATTCAAAATAACTTTCTTATTCACCCTCTACCTAGATCACCTAACTGCGGGTGTGCGAGGTACGGTGGCATTACAGACACTATCCTCTTTAACATCCTTTTATATACCTCCCTGATCTTTGTCCAGAAACTCTATCCAGCCCTTTGTATACATAACCCAAAGACTAAGCGCAGGCCTGGCTTTGGCCCAGGTCGCTGCACTCATATGGATGGAACCCACAGTGCATGACTAAATTCCTTATGCAGAACCTGGCCTGATGGCAAGCCCTGTATCCGCTTGCATGTTTCTGTAGTTACTTGTGTAGTTGCCATATTGGCTCTCGTCCTTGTAGAACTGCTTTATGGGCTTTGAGGATCCACACTGGGCCCAAGCATTAACCTGTATTTGGCAGCATGTAAGATGTTACACCACACCCGGCCATAAAGGTGCGACAGGAATTGTGGTGTAGCATTTGATTTTTGATCTTCGAGCTGGCCTCCAACTCGGGGCAGTACCAGGACCTCTGAATACTCTTTCTAATGTTCCATAACCAGGTGTTCATTATGTGGAAATTAAGGGGAGGCAGATGAAGGAGCGAGGTGAACGTGGGGAGAGTAAAACCAGCACCTTCTGCATTATTTCACTCTTACCACGTTTGAATTACGTCTTGATTATTTCTATATTCACAAATGCATCTACGCATTCACCTTTGATCTAGTACGCCTACATCTTACCTGCCTCACTTTTCTCAGCGGTTATACAGCTATGAGGTACTTTGGCACTCTGGCATTGGAAAAGCACATTAATTCATATTGATTGCATGCCCCCTCATTACCCTGTAATATCTTGCATTGTAAATATTTGAATTGTACTGATATTCTGCTCTTCTAGAAAATCTCTCTCATTTTTGCGAATTCTGAGTAAGTACTCTAGTGCTGGATAGAACTAGGGCCAAGATCAGTAATGGGTTTGCAAAGCATCTAGGCGTGGGGCATATTTATCCCCAACCCTCCCTGTAGTCACAGTTGTCTCATCCCAAAAGTAAGATGCTCTGCACTTAAGTGTTTGGGTAAATTCAAAGTCTGGGAGGTGTTTAAGTGGAGGGGGCAGAGCCTGGGGGACGGGTCAAGTGGAGGAAGCAGGTGTCTCTCATTTTGCTAAGAGAGCAGCGGGTAGTAAGAGCGATAGGGGACTTTGAGGAATCTGTCAGGAAATAAGTTGGGGACAATGTCCCAGGGAGATGTAAGAAATGTTAAACCCACAGATGGCAAAATCAGGCTGTTGCCGCAGAGGGTCACCACGAGAACTAATATAAAACCTACTACACAGTTCCCCGCCAATCAGTCCACATATCAGTCTACCACACGGCAACTCAATCAACTCAACCGATCCACACTGTCCAGATCCTACAACCCGTCCAGCAGTCATCAATGAAGTTACGTACAGTCAAAGGGAAGAGCCTGGTTCCGACAATCCAAAGAAAAATTTACCAGATGTTTACAAGAAGCCTTGAGACTGAAGTCCCAACCAACTTTCAACATATAGAAGGGCCTTCTCAAGAAGTTTGCAGTGGAGGCACGGGATAAATCAACAGTAATAACAAACTTCTTCAAAGCACACAGGCTGGAAATGCCGCACAAGAAGCAATACTGGTAGCTCAATCGAAATGAGTGGGTCATGCTTTAGATAAAATACCTCCCCCCAAAGTGGACACATGCAATTAATTCTACTGAAAAGTGTGAAGAGGCCGGCAGCAGGCTGCAACAGATTTAACAAGCATATGCAATGCACTACTGAAAGTATGAGCTATTGGTGTTGCATTATTATTTGCAACGCCAATAGATCTTACTTTCAGTAATGCGAGACCTAGTGCATTGCAAATGCTTGCGCAGTGAGCCAGGAACCAGCATTGTATTACTCAGTGCAGTACCGCAAGCTGCTTCTAGAGGTCCCTAGTGAGCAAGGCATCAGCACTGCATGTCTCAGTGCAGTACCGCAAGCTGCTCCTAGAGGTCCCTAGTGAGCAAGGCACCAGCACTGCATGTCTACAAAGTTGGAGCTATTGGCATTCTAAATGGCAATGTTTTTTACCTAGCCATGTTGCAGGGTACAGTACCATATGTGACCAAAAGGGGACCTCTTTTGGTCACATACGCTCCTGCACCCTGCAGAAGATATGGTAAATCCACCCTACCCATAATGCATTGCATGCAAGACAGTACTACAAGTACATTGAAATAGCTATGTCCATATATACAATTAGTAGCTTTGAAATGTGACAAAAGAATTATTACATTAATTTTGGATTAGGTTGTACTCTGTGTGGAGCTGATGAAGGGAAATGTGTAGACGGTGTCACATAAATGTGAGATGTTCTAGTGAGTGAAGTAACCACTGCGAGCCTAGCTTAGGACCAAGTGTGTGTCCTGCCTGAAGCCATTTAAGAAAATAGTCCCTTGAGGCTGTAATGAAAACCTAAGGAGTAACAACACATGTAACAGGGGGTGTCCTCAAGAGAGGTTACAAGACGAGACAGGGCGGTATTACAGAGGGACTACTAAGCCTATTGACCAATGAAAAGCCACAATTTACAAAGGACTGGGACAGGAGACAATTAAAAAGATGGGTGGAAAAGTGGGCGGTGCTTTATGCCCATATCATGAATACAGCATTCTCGAAGAGACACCGCAAGCGCTGCCTAGGCAAGACCTAAAAACTGGGCCCAGAAAGGCATATACAATTCCAATCAGGCATAGTAGGAACTCCTTAAGATACAAGACACCCAAGTCCATTAATTACCGAACCCAGTACAGAATAATCTGTTTATCATTGCAGACTGCCTGGTCCACTCTTGAATAGAAATACCCATGCCTAGGAGGACCCTTCCACCAAAGAGATGACAACGTTTGGAAATCTCCTGTGGGAAAAGGAAAAGAAAAACAAAAGGAAAAGAAAGAGATAGCTGGGACTTGATAGGGACAAGTTGGCGGCGGCCATTTGAGTCCGGCCATACGCGGCCCTTCATCCGCCGACCTGGTGCAGATTACGAAGAGTGTAGCCTGCAACATGAGCTCTCCCCTCTTGCTGTGAGAGCATGACATGACCGGTCTGCCTGCACCATAAACCTAATGTGTGTTGTTCACTTTGGCTTAGGTATTGACTGAAGCTGCTGCTCAGCACCGCTCAGCTGTTCGAGGAGAAACTACCGGAGTTACGGTATTCCACGCCTGGCATACAGCAGCAACAACAATGCCACCAAAAACCGTTGGAGCCCCTAAAGCCTGAGGCGGGATTGCATCTGGAGGCAGCGTGGGCCGTTGAAGGCTCAGCACATGAAGGCCTGCAGCAGGAGCCCAAGCATCCACAAGGAGATGGAGAGAGCAAGGACGGTCCTGCGCGTACAGATGCCCCCGGAGCAGTGGCAAGCATTTTCAGGAAATGTGTTACGATATCAGGTGGTGCAATGACACTGCAGCAGAACAAGATCTCTACAGAACGGATGGTATAGATAGCAGCTCGCTCCCTGTGAGTTGGAATGTTGGCACAGACCTGGAAAGGCGACTTGGTGAAACAATCCCACCAAGACTTTGCGGCTTCCCCGTAATAAGGCTAGTAGCAACTCTCCCTCCCCACCAGCGGAGGGCTCTCCAAAATCCAGCAGTACTGTGAAAGAGGTTAGTGATATAGGGGTAGGAGGGCCTTAGGGAGGCTAATGGAGGGACAGGACATTATAAACCAATCGACAGTTAAAGTAGATCTCTCCAGGAAGCATGTGGCTGGGCGGAAGGGTATTGGTGGACTGAGAGGTAAAGTTGGGGCTTCTCGGAAACCCGGAGGTAATTAGGGCCTAAATAAAAGGATGAATGAAAAAGAAGGGCGTCCTCAATGGGACACAACTGTAGAAACGGAGTCAATGGAGCACTTCTTCTCCTTATCAGAGCAATCAAACTGGTCAGGGGGCGACACAGACTCGCTTGATGATGATCCTAAAAGGGGGTGGGGGAAAGTAAAAAGAGTGTTTCGCGGGCACTGTAAGTGAAGAAAGTGATGTGGGTGACACGTTACCTATAAATTCAGGGGATAAAGGCTCTTGGCTACAGTCAAGAACAAGCATTTGCAATGCAATCGGTCTCGCCTTTGGGACCTTATATGTATTTAGCTATGCAGCACATTAGCCTGGGTGCGGAAACATCTACGGTTCTTTAACAGGAGGGAAAGTAAGCACTAAACTGCGTGACACGCCAGGTATAGGAACACATGGAGAGAAATATTGCCTTTCAGTGGGAAATGGTATAGTCAGTCGGAAGCTCTGTTTTTAATATTAAATCAGGGCCTTCGGTGGTCATGTCACTGAAAATACAAGATTTGAAAAAAATATTATTGTCTATGGGTGCTTGTGGAAGACTATGTCTATGGACTGGAATCTAGAGAATGCTAAAGTGATTCTGGTATTTTACTGACCTCTGCTGGTTGTTTTCCATCAAGAAAGTTAAATAGAGGCAGTTGCCAGAAAAATATAAAAAAGTAAGTCCCTCAGCAGAAAGCAATTCTGTTATTTTACTGACCTCTGCTGGTCGTTTTCTATCAAGACAGTTAAATAGAGGCAGTTGAACAGAAAAAAAGTCCCAAAGCGGAAGCAGACAAGTCCCAGGGCTGATCTCCAGAGCCCACAAAGTACATACACAAATAAGTATATACTAAAGTATATATAAGAGGTCTTGAATGCTCGACCTAAAAATAGGGCATGACAGCCTCTTATCTTTGGGTCGATTAACTAGATAAGTAAAACGTGTGAAGAGGAAAAGTAGGACGCTAAGTAATGCATATTACTGGTAAATATCCAGGTACTATCTATCTTGTTTTAACGTCGAACATTTTACAAGCGTTTAAGCAAATTGTGTTTTATGCAGCTGTCCACTGCTTTTGCATGTCTGATTTATTCTTTAGAATTATACATAACAATATACACAAACGACAGAAACACTAAAGATGTCAGAAATTCCGCACTTACAAACTTTTTTTTCTGTAGCAGCCTGCTAGGAGGTTCAATGGTTGATACCGAGTTTGCTTTTAGTCTATTAACATTTTTTCATTTAGCGAAATGCAGTAGTGAATGCTCAGAGTTCAGACTTCAGGAATAACAAGAACAAAGCGATCCGTAATCCTTTCAGACAGCAGAATAAAAATCACACTTTGTTTCCTGTTATTATGAATGTCCTTAAGTAAGTAGTCTTTACCATCCAGTGGAAACTGAAGTAAGTGCAGAGTGAAGCAGAAACCGTAACATTCATGAACTCTCAGCCAAACTTTTCTTATACTAATTTCCTGGATCTTTTTTCCAGAACATCTGAAGACCTGTTGTCTATTATGATCCCCAGGCAGGTCAGGTCAACGATTACCCCCCAGATAGCTGCCCCTTGTAGAAATCACAGCGAAAGGGTCTCCAAGAAGGAGAGGATGGGTGAGTGTCATAACCTCTTTTATAGGGAAATGGTGATTTTTAGGAAGACAAAAGGTTTTTTCTTACTGGAAATGGATGCACATTAAAGAGTAAATGTCTGCTTGGGCCATAGTGATAAGGGTTTTATGAAAGGAAGCCTGTGGAGTCTCCTAAACATAGCCGCCTTCTATTCTCCATTCAACATTCAGCCAAACCAGAACAAAATAATATGTACTGCTCTCAAACCAAGTAAATACATTCACGGTAAGAAGTTTGAAGCTCCCTAATGGTGCTTCTTTTATTTCAAGACTGATTGGCCTCTAATTCTCAGCCCCATGGTAGCCTAGCGCCCAGTGAGTGGCGGGACTGGGAGGGGCTTTTCAAAGTAGTGAATCTAGAGCATTGTGGAACCAGTGCCACACCCCCTCTTGCTCCCTCCCTTAAACGGGTAGTATATGCTGTGGTTGTTTTGACTGAAAAGTCCCAAAGGCGGTCACTGGAAATAAGGGGAGCCTGGGACTAAGAACTGCAGAATCACCACTATGTAAACTTGTAACTTTATCCTCCTCAAAAATTACGGCTTTCCCCATCATAGTATATAGGAAATTTCAACAGAAAAGACTGGACTAAAGTGAGGCTGAGAAAAGTAAAAAGACCTAAGTAAGCAAACAGCATAAGAAAACAAGGCCTGTGAGACCGCTCGGCTGAGCAGCACAATACTATGGAATGCACCGCGAAGGGTATATTTCTCACAGTATGTGTGAGGGTGGCCCTTGTAACATACCTTTCTAGCCCCCTTATTGTGGTGCAATGTGCATGGATATTCCAAGCATGGGGCTTCACATGTAAGATGCAACTATGAAAATTAAACAATCCATCCCGATTTTCCATCCATATTGCCCGTGTTTAGGGCACCATATGTAACAACATGCTGGTTGAAAAAGTCCATTTCCCTGGTTCTGCTGAGATATAAACGAAACCGGAGACCTAGTTTAGAGGTTGTTTTCCATCTCCTCAGGCGAGGAAGCGGAGGTGCACAAATAAAAAGACTTGAACTTAATCTCCTCATTTAGGTGGCAATCAATAAATAACTGCTGACCAATTGTCAGTACCCGAGGAGTCAGTGAGCCACGTCTCCGTTACAAACAATGCATCAAAACATTCATCACATAATAGGTTGTGTATGTTATTAGCATGCTTTGGAAGGGAGCGGGCATTCATCAACGCTGCCGTAAGAGGAGGGTACCGCTCAGAATGATGTAAGGAGGCTTGCTCATAACACTTAGTGCTAAAATTACAGGAGGTGCATTTGTTTCCTAGAGGGCCCAGAGTGTCAAAGCTAAAAGGGTATACGCCTAGGAGCAGTTGCAAGGTCATAGAGTTGCATAAAACTATAGGAGAGACGGTGCATACCATTTGGGCTGGCTCCGACATAGTGGCTGGTGCTGGATGTTTCTTGGACGCTGACGGGCGCAGATGGGCTTGCATTTGGTGTGCCGTCGTCCCGTCCGTGCATCGACTCTGTTTAAATGCATGTGGAAGAGTTGGTAAGCTAGAGCGTGCACTCTCAAAATGGCCGCTCTAGCTGTCTCAAGAGGAACAAGCATTTGCAATGCAATAGGTCTCGCATTTGTGAAAGTCAGAGCTTTGATGTTGAAAATGATAATGTTTTTTGCTTTTGTTGTATGCAGTGGTCCCAGCTAAACGAGGATTGAGCTGAAAACAACGAAAAAGCAAAATTTAAATACAACCAGAAAAAATTCACGTTGAATGTTGGTTTTGAACATGCCTTGTTTTTGGGCAAATTATTTAATCTCCCTGTGCCAAATTGTAAGCTGAATAGTACTTTGTATGGGCCGAAAATATGGTGCAGACTAGGCAAGATAAGGAAATTACATATTAGAAATCGAAACCGCCACTTCTGAACAGCCAGTAGGGCTGGAGATGTGAGCTATGCAGCATCTTAAAAGTGTAGGGATGAAGCCAATTGTATACTAGTGAAATATTAATTAAAAAACAGCATTTGTTGTGTCGGCGGATGAAATAGCGACCGCGATCCGCTCCCTTCGCTCGGGCAAGGCTATGGGTCCCAACGGTCTGCCCATTGAGCTATATAAATTGCGCCCTGACAAGCTTGCGCCCTTCCTCAGTCGCATGTTCCGTGAGTCTCTGGCGGCGGGTTCCCTCCCGGCCGACCAGCGTTTGGCCACGATAGTCGTTATCCCCAAGGAGGACAAGCTGCGAGACCGCTGTACTTCTTACCGGCCTATTTCACTGCTAAATGCGGAGCCTAAGGTCCTGGCGAAAGTCCTTGCCAATCGTCTGTTGAGCGTCGTGTGCGATCTTATTCATCCGGACCAATGCGGATTCATCCCGCATCGTAACACCGCTCTTAACTTGCGGCGTCTTCACGGCGCCCTTGCCAGGGCGGAGCTCCTCTCCGAACCGGCCGTGCTGGTTTCTCTGGATGCCACGATGGCTTTTGACACCATCGAGTGGCCATTCCTCTGGGCTGTCTTGGCTAAGTTTGGCTTTGGGGAAGGATTTATTGGCTGGGTGAAGCTTCTTTACACGGGACCCATGGCTCAGGTGGTGGTGAATGGGCGGGTCTCTCGGCCCTTTGCCCTCGGCAGGGGCACGAGGCAGGGATGCCCGTTGTCCCCTTTGCTCTTTGCTCTCGCCCTGGAGCCACTCGCGGCTTGGCTCCGCTGGGAGCCCTCGCTTAGAGGGATCCGGTGGGCCCCGGGCTTTGAGGATCGGGTTTCGCTGTATGCGGACGATATTCTCCTGTATCTCACCTCACCGCGGCAGTCGCTCAACGTCCTCTTTGACGTTTTGACTTCCTTTGGGAATAATTCGGGCCTCACGATCAATTGGTCTAAATCCTGCGTCTATCCGATCTCCGGTGGTCCTCCTCTCCTGCCGCCTCGGCTTCCGATCCAGGTATCTCTGAGCGGCTTTAAGTACCTGGGGATATACGTTTCGCTGGACCCGGTGGCTCGCTATGAGCAGAATCTCCTGCGTCCGCTTCGGCGATTGCGGGAGGACACGGCCCGGTGGTGCAGGCTGCCCCTGTCCCCGCTGGGTCGGGCCGCGCTGTTCAAAATGATGTCCCTTCCCAGGTTCCTCTATGCACTCCAGAATTCCTTCGACGTCATCCCAGTGGCCTACTTTCGGGAGGTGGAGAGCCTGCAGAGGAGATTGGTGTGGGACGGGCGGGCGCGTATTGCTCTTGCTAAGCTTACTCTCCCCTGGTACGACGGGGGCATCGCGCTTCCCGACATTCGCAGGTATTATTGGGCCGCGCAGCTTTCGGCCATCAACCATGCCACGTATGCGCCTGGCCTGAATCCGGCGTATGAGATGGACAAGTTCCTGCTTCCCGGCGGGGACTATAACAGGGCGCTTTACTCCCGCTCGGCTGGCCGGACCCTTACGGGTCCTACTAAGATTGCGGTGCGGACCTGGAGGGCTGCCACTGCGGCCACGGGCTGGAGTGAGCGACTGACATGTGCTACTCCTTTGTTTGCCTCCGATCGCCTGGGGAGCCTCTGGACTACGAAGGGGTTTGACCAGTGGGATACGATTGGTATCAGCAAAGTGGGAGACCTGTGGCATAAGGGCGCGGTTAAGACTTTCGCGGCTCTTCAGGCCGAATATGAGCTTACGGACAGGGAGTTCTTCCGCTATGCCCAAGTTCGACACGCCCTGCTTTCAGTCTTTGGAGAGGGGACCAAGATCCCGGTTTCTTCGCCCCTCGAGGACCGCATACTTGACGGACATGTCCCTGACAGTACTATTTCTTTAATTTATAAGAAACTGATTAATCATCGGGCTGACCTCTTGGTGCGCCTTCGGGAGGCTTGGACGGGGGATGGGGTGGAATTGGACGACGAGGACTGGCAGTCTGCACTGTCGTCCCCCAAGGAGGTCGCCATTCCGGCCCGTCTCCGGTTGGTACAGCTTAAGATTCTTCACCGGGTGTATGTGACGGGTCCTCGCTTAGTCTCGATGGGATATTCCGATGATGGGCTCTGTAAGCGGGGTTGTGGGCTCAGCGCCACCTTTCTCCATATCCTGTGGGAGTGCCGCGAGGTGGCAGACTACTGGCGCCGGGTACATACGGTTATGGGACAGGTCACTGGGGTTGTGCTGCTGCCGGAGGTGCTTCGCTGTGTCCTGAATGTGTGGGAGCCCAATGATTATAGCGCAGCTCAGACTCGGTGGGCGGCCCTGGGGAACATGATTGCCAAGAGAGATATAGCGCAGCTTTGGGGTGCCCAGCGGCCGCCCACCGTGTCAGTATGGAAGGAGAATATGGACTGGTGTATGTTCAGGGAGAAGACTGTGTATGTTGCCCGTGGTAAGCCGGGGGCATGGGGCAGAATCTGGGGGCAATGGAATGCATATCGCGGGGGTATCTGTACGCCCCCCCTGGTGGACACCGATATCGCCATGTCCCCCTGACCCTTGACGGTTCCGGGCACCTTTTGGAATGACTACATATGGACGTTCGTTTCCCTTGGCCCCCCCCCCCGTCCCCAGCCTCCCGGTACTCCTTCCTTTCGCGTGCTGCTTAATGGTCTAAACTGGAGTTCCCCGGAGGAAGCCTGACCTGCACTGTTTGTCTTTATGCCTCGCCTTTTGTTTTTCTTTTAGTTTTTTGTGTTTGTTGGACTTAAGTCTCCTGTTCCTTTAGAACTATCCGGAGTCACTACGGGGCCGAGCCCCGGGAACCGACTGCAGCTTTGATAAATGTATATTTTATTCTGTACTTAGCGGCCGGCCCTGGTGGTTGTAGGCCCGTGCTTGTAATCGAATTATTGTTCAATAAAAACTTTAAAAAAAAAAAAAAAAAAAAAAAACAGCATTTGTGCCTGTTGGGTAGGGCTGGGGATGTCGCAGGCAACTATAAGGCTGGAACAGAATAAACTGAGGTGTAACAGAGCAGCGGATGTTGGAACTTTAGAACTGATTAGAATTTTAGTGCTGGCTTAAGATGCTGTTGATTTGGGCAATTTATTTAATCTCCCTGTGCTCACCATAATTAAATGTGTCCTTGTGGAACGTAACTGGTTCTTATTTAAAGCGCTCCGATACCTTGTGTGCAAGTTTACGGGATATAAAACTGCATTAAAAAAATAGATGTAGGGCAAACATGCGTGTGCAATTCCTAAGTCCGTTTTCAAACCCCCTACTAGAGGTCTCTCGCTGCGTGAGCAGTGCTATGCACTGCAACGCTAGGCGCGAGACCTAAAAACCTCTCAAGAGAAGCTGGAGAAAAGGCCTATGTGGAGGCTGGTCTCAAATGGGACTATTCTGCCAAGTCCAGGTTAGAAGTAAGTTTAATAACATCTCAGGACGGAGCAGGCGATTCACCCACACTTCATGTCATTTATCAGGGGATTATGTCACATGGGCAGATAGCCGTCGGGGTCAGCCGACAGAAAACTGCAAGGCGCGATTCAGAAAGTGAAAAAAACATGCTTGGAGTTTTCCGAAAGAATGGGCACATAGGAGAGAAGGGCGGTTGCTTTGGAGACGGAGGTTATGGCCAATAACATGTCAATGGCGGCACAAGTCACAGTTAATGGACACACAATGAAAGCTGGAGGAATTTGAAAATAGATTGAGACCCAACAATCTCAGAGTTTTGGGCATGACAGAAGACTTGTAAGGCAGTGACAAGATCATACAAAATTCAACTATTAAAGGATGCCTTCCCCCAGATGACAGGGTGGAACTGGAAGACGGAGATTCAGAGAGCCCATAGGTTTCCACTCATAGAAAACCAACCTACACAAGATGCTGGGAGACCTTGGCCCATCCTGATCTTTTTGAGCACAATCTCCTGAGGCGGGCTGTTTTCGAAAAGGCGCAACCAGACTCTAGGCATACTGCCGGCGGGTGTACTTTCTTTGTGAGGCTGGACTTCTGCTGCGTCACAATAGAAAGGCGATGGAGGCTGTGGCAGATAATTAAACTCTTCCAGGATAAGGGGGTGCAAGCATTTTTGTTAAATCCAGCGGGATTGAAATTAGTCACGCAGGGCAAAACATCTATCTTTCATTCAGAAATGACGGCTAAGGAATTTCTAGATAATATATCTTGAAAATATTGCCTTTATATCTTAAAGTTTTGAATTCAACTCTTCTTTCTATTTGTTAGTTGGGTTTGCTGGATAGTCTAGAGAGTTGTGCACAAATTGTTTTCGCAGGCAACCTCAATAAAGGGGACTTTGATTTAAACTTGATCGGAGTAGGATGAAGGGGACACACCATCAATAGACCATGGTTGGTCTATTTGCATCATGTGGGTGGTTGAGGCGGATTGGGGGGGGGGGGCAGGGCGGGAAGAGGGCAGACGGGAATAGGGGAAAGGTCTCAGACGAGGCAGGGGGCAGGATGGGGTGGAAACAGGAGCTTAAGAATTTGTTACAGCAGAGTTGTAAGTGTATAGCTGATTACTTGTGATTCTATGGTGTGGTGGGCCTATACCATGTAATTGCAATGGTGCTTATAACTGCAGGAATATGTTGAATATAGAATGGCTGATATCAGGCTATATATTTGCTCTATCAATATCTGTGGGTTAAGAAATCGAGTTAAAAGGCCTAGAGTGGCATTAGGTCTTAGGTCAATTAGGTGTTATATCATCTGAATTCAGGAGACCCATGTTGCTTTAGAAAAAGAGTAATGTTCTAGGGGAACTAGGATACGTACTCCTTGGATACACTACTCAAGGTGCATCTACTACGCAATATTAGCTAGCAAGAAGAGCTGTTTGGTAACTTGTAAGCTTTGAGATAAGGTTGGCAGATGGGTCATCATTGAGTGCCTGCTGGGGAGTGAAAAATTCACACTCAGCTCAGTATATGAGTCCAACATGGATGAGGCAGCTGTAATGGACTATCTAGATATAGGGCCTTCCTATTAGCCAGCACCCCATATCATGTGTGGTGACCTTAACATTTGTTTAGATGTAAGTTGGGGCTTGGGGCAACATCAGCCGTTTATGGTCAGAAAGCCATTGGTGTATGGAGCAGCTCAGCAGCTGATAAATCATGGGCTGATAGACGTCTGGGACAAAGTAAAAACTCAGACCCCAGGTACACGTTCTTCTCTTCCCCCCTACCCATCGCCTAGATTACTTCCTGCTATCAGCAGCCCTTGGAGGCCAAGTGGGGATAGAGAGATATCCAAGGGTACTATCTGACCATAACTCACTGGTCTTTGAGAACTCTGTAGAGGGTCTATCTAAATTAAGCCCGATCTGGAATTAGATAGAAGGTTAATTCTCGAGGCAGACTACATCAATCACATGCGTAAGTGGCTACCAAAGATTTTGGTAATAAACCGAGGTAGTGCTACAGGCAACATGGTATGGGACTCATTAAAGGCAGGAGTCAGAGGGGAAACCATGAGCTATAGCATTCACAGGCAGAAGCTGAGGCATAGTCAGATTCAGAGATATGAGGAACTTTCGATGTTTGAAACACAACAAATTAAGCCGATTATGGAGAGAGGGGAACGATAAGGAGGAATAAAATAGGATCGCTGTGCTTAAAGCTTAGAAAAATCACCATTATAGTAAAGAAGTGGCCACAAAATTTCAATCTCAGAGATCAGAATGCTACAAGTATGGGTAAAATACTTGGAGGGGGGGGCGGGGGGGGGGGGGAGAGGGACTTCAACCACTCCAACTGGATATACTGGGGCAGAAGCACGATACACCGGAGGAAATCATTAGGACTTTTGAGGAGTTTGATGAAGAGCTATGCAAAGAAGACATATCTCCTTCAATAGAGTCCCACACAAAATTTCAAGGCACGGTAGAAAGGGGAGCTCTAAAAGAGGAAGGTCGGGCCTCACTCTAGCTTCCAAACACTATCAAGAAGGTAACTGAGTCTGTAAGATCTTTGTCACAGTGTAAGGCCATGGAACCAGACAAAATACAGCTGGAGTCCTATAGGCCTTTTCTCACAGAGTTAAGGCAAGATAGGACCTTAACCTTTCTGGGGGTGCAGCTGGAAAGATAGTCTCCTTCCTCCTGGGAAGACACTAACATCGTATAAATAGTGGTGCCAAAATATATGCGAAAATATTGGCAATGCACTTAGGGAAGGTAATTGGCAACTTGGTATTGCCCCAGCAACATGGCTTCAGCCCTGGTTGTGGTACTGTAGATCACTTACGAAGGGCTACCACTTTATTTTATATAGCTGAGGCCAGGAAAACACCTATGGGCCTAATCTTATTGGGTGCAGAGAAAAGGCCTTTGACCAGGTCTTTTGGAATTACTTACGGGAGGTTTTGAAGCAGAAAAAACTCAGTCAAGGTTTTATTAAGGCTATTAGGGCTTTGTATCGGGCTCCCAGCACTAGAGTGCAGAAAATGGACAAACAGTCAGATAGGATCCTAATAACTAGGGGTGCAAGGCAGGGCTGCCTGTGCTCACTGATTCTCTTTATATCGACCCTTTAATTGTCCGGTTAGAGACTAACCCAATATTTACGCCGATTTCTGTAGAAAATATCTATTATATAACTGTAGCTTATGTGTATGGCATTGCTATGGTAACTCCAGATCTTGCAAAACCTTGACAGCAATCGAGAGGGAGGCCAAAAGTTTTGGAGCAAGAGCGTGTTATCATTTTAAGGAATTGAAAACCCAGTTAGTATGTACCGGGGATATCGATCTGAGGAACCAATGCATGGCAGATAGTGCAACGTATTTGGGGATCATGACAACATCTAAGGTAGATTACATGGTTGATCTGAATCTAATGCCAATGTTATGTAAGACAAAATCAGATTTAAATAGAATTAACAATCTACATCTCGAAGTAAAGGGGAGGAGCCAAGATGGCGACCGGAGCAGACGCTTGAGCGCCCGGCTCCGTCGGTCCGTGGCCTCGGACTACTATCCTGATGCTCATCCTTGCCGATTCTCGAGGTGCACCGTGTGCGAAGACGCGCTGACCGCGCTGCTGCTTTCCCGGAGTCTCAACCCGCCCGGATGCCCGAGTTCTGGGTGCTTTTGTCCTCGGCACTGAAACCCTGCGCCCTTACGGCCTTTGCCGGCCTCCTGGAAGCTCCGCAGTTACCGGACCAGCTAGCGCTAACCTGAGCCCCGCGGTCCCGATCTCGCCTCGCACCATGGATCGTTGCCGGATGAGCCCGGGGAGAGACGGCCGGACACCTTCTGCACCCTGTGCCTGACGGGCTGGAGCTGTGGGGTGGGCCCCGGTGCGGTGAGTCTCCTGCCCCGCTCTGAGGACCGGGCTGCGGGGGGCTGCTGCCCCCTTTGCCTATTGCCTAGCCAGCGGCGAGGGGGACCGGCGAGAAGATAAGCGACTGTCGGCCTTTCCTGTTGCGGCGTAGACCTGAGGGGAATTGACCCCTTGCCACGACCCCCCCCCCTGGCCATTGCACCGTATAGCGGCAAATCATGGCGTTGAGTGCCTGCTCGCGGCTGGGGGGTGATACTCCGGTCTCGCCCGCTGCCCACTTCGCCCTCCCTCTTCCGGACACCAGCTCCACAGTGCCGTCCCGGATTGCTGCCGATGTTGGGGCCCAGCTTCCGCTGACATGCGGCTCCGTTCTGGCTGTCCTGCGGGACTTTCAACTACAGATGTGCGCTGGCCTGCAGGCGCTGAGTGAGAGGTTTGACCCCATACTGACGGCTGTGGGCCGTGAGCGCACTGTTTGTCATCCACAGGGCGTGGGTCTCCCGGTGCTCTTGTCCTCTTGCGGGGACGCAGCGGCGGTGTATGATTGTGCTACACTGGTGCCTTCATCTAGCGCTCCCGGCGCCCAGGGTCCACCGCTCTCCACCTCAACTGCGGATACTTTGTCCCCCTGGTCATGGCTGCCTGCTTCATTGTTCCCTGCCTCACCGCGTCCGCGAGGCTATCCTGCTGAGCGATACCTAACGGCTTCGAGGGACCGTCCGCGGTGGCCCACTGCTGCCTTTTTCTGGAACTCCTGTACCTTACTTGCCAGGTTTGGATTTTATGTGGTGCAACGAGGGACCCCAATCGGTGGTCGGCGGCCATTTCGTGATCCTACTTCACCATCCTCTCACAAGCGGCCATCTTGTCTTTGTCTGCTCGGGACACGGGGCCTTCACGCAGGAGCTGGTTTAATCCCAAGCCCGCGATCGGGCCAGGGCTAGACTGACTTCTATCGCTATGGTTTATGGACGGGCTGGCCTGGGACTGGGACTGTATGTATGTTTTGCGCGCACTCGTCGCGACTTGTATCCCTTGCTTAAACGGTGGTGCCATGGTATCTTTGCATGCCGTTTTTTGGCGTAGAGGGCTTCCAGTGTGTGGGGGCCATAACTGGCTGATGGTTCGGGGCGCTCTGGTGTCCAGTGGGCTCCTCCCCACCTTCTTTTCTGCTTTCTTCCCTTCTTTACTCTGTTCCTACTTTCTCTCTTCTCTATATTTCGGGTTCATTGGGCGACAGGCACTATGCTGGGGGGGGGGGTAGGCCGTAGCCTCCGCATTGGTGTAGGGTGGGGGGGTAATACTCTGTTCTCAATTAGTTCTATGGGCCTTTCTTCTCTTATGTCTCTGTGCTCTACTTTCTTCGATTCGGGGTCCGGGTGTGGGGTGGATCGAGTGGGGGCGGCTCTGGAGGGGCGCGTACTTGCTCATGTGACTATCCTGATATATCTCTGCACCGCCTCACTGATTGAGATTTTACTCCCATTGTTGTTCTTACTGATGTTGCTGCTCGCCCGTGTGGTGAAGCTATCTTGCGGACTCGAATCTACTTTGCTCTTATCCTTCATTGACTTTTTTCCCTGATAAAATTATCAAAAAAACTTAAAATTAACCTTCACCTCTCCTTCCCCGGGTTTCAAAGATATCTCCAATATGTAACTCATAACCCGTTGTTAATCCTGACCGTTGATGCACGGGGGCTGTAATGTGGGTATCAGTGCTTTACTGTATCGTGGCCGGCCTGACGGTTGTAGGCCCGTATTTGTTCTTTTAAGATGCACGAATAAAGGTTTTTAAAAAAAAAAAAAAAAAAAAACAATCTACATCTCTCTTTGATGGGGGAATGTAATGTATTATACTGCCGAGAAGTGTATATGAGTTTAGAGCTATCCCTCTGGAAGTTAATAAACACTGGCTCTCTAGGTACAAACGTGTTTGCTCCAGCATCTTGTGGCAGTTTAAAAAGTTAGGAAGGCCTCTAAATACATGATGCTTCCCAGGAGCAGGAGTGGGTTCGCAGCGCCCAGTTTAACACTTTATTATTGGTCTTGCATGCGGCAACATAATGATCACCGGATGCTCTCTGTGAGTACTAGAGGACCCGCCGAAACACCAATTTAGATTAGGGGACCTTTTCTGTGATTAACAGTTACATTCTGCAGAAAAATATATCCTAACTAGGGAGGACTTTTTAAAATATCTGCGGATCAGAGATTTTATCTGTAAATTGGATAAGAACCAAGGGCCTACTCCGATGGCGGGCAGATCGCCACCAACAGGCCATCGGGGACGGTCTGCCCGTCATCTAGTGTATCAGTCAG
The DNA here is from genome assembly GCF_964204655.1 of Triturus cristatus. NCBI lineage: Eukaryota > Metazoa > Chordata > Amphibia > Caudata > Salamandridae > Triturus > Triturus cristatus. The sequence continues at coordinate 847,317,723 of NC_140583.1, read as the reverse complement.
ACAGTCGGATTAGAATTCCGGCAGTCGGAGCGATTTGGGCAGAGGAAATTATCGCAGTCTCCAAAAGGGACAAAGAGCACGTCGGTCGAAGCCTAATCTCTACAATAGGGACGGTGTCTGCAGAGGGAACGCCGTAGGGAGCAGGATGTCCCTTTCCCTCAGCCTTTACATGGCGGTTCCGAAGCATGTAAAGGCAGACGGAAAGGGACTTTGGGGGCACCAAGCAGGGCCCCTCTCCCCTGTGGGCCACTGGAAGTGGCTTGGGGGCACATGTGGTACCCCCCCAAACATCCATGCACATGGTGCCTAGCACACGGTGCATGGATGTTTGATAACTGCCCTTTTCCACTGTGGATTGTGCTGCAGCACTTTTCTAGGAATTATTCTTTTATTTTCATTTTAAGCATTTCAAAGGCCCGTCTTTGAAGTCACCCCCATTTCAAAGGCACAACTGGGTATAAGTACTGGGGCTCTGACCCCACCAAATCAGGACACTTAATAGTCTCTACCCCTGATCCTGTACCCGGTCCATTGGAAGTGGACCCAGATATTTGCACTAGGGATACTGACGCATCTCCAGTCTACGGGTAGCATAAACTCTGCCACAGGAGTGGAATCGGGGGACCGCTCTCAGAACCAACGCATCACCTAGAAAGCCTGACGTATCGGAACTGTGCACTGCAGCCACTTTTTGTGGTGTCTTCACTGTGTTACTTTGTGTTGAACAAATACTTTACACACTGCCTCTTTAGATAAGTCTGACTGGTCTGTGCCAAGCTACCAGAGGGTGAGCACAGGTCATCTTTTAGTGTGCATCTGACATTCCCCGAATAGGACCGTGGTTCCTGCTTGAACAGGGTGCATACCTCTGCCAACCAGAAACCCAATTTCAAACATATACATGTTGAGAGTTGTTTCTTGGTCTGTATCAAATCTATCTAAAGTGAAAGTTTACTTAAGAGACTTTAGGGGGTGAGATTTAGGCATCTCAGGGAGTAAACAAAAAAGGAAGTATTATTCTCTGTTGTAAATCTTTGACTACAGGTTAAATTTCAGAACACAGCGGCACTGATGGCAAGTGGTTTTATGTAGGCTATAAAATAAATGAAGTTCAAATTTGCATTGTTAATGTTTATGGTCCTATGCAGCATATGCTAGTTTCTGGAAAGAACTTGGTCATCATTTGATGAATATTATATATGATATCCTCATTGTCAGAGATTCTAACCAAATGTTTTAACTTTTATGGACAGAAATTCTTATGTTCAAAATACTCTTAACATGATGCAAAGATTATTAAGGAAAATTCTATCAAAGATCTGTAGTAGACATTTTGGGCTTGATTACGATGTCGGTCGGAAACTAAACCACCCGACTCCTTGTTGGATTCGGTTCCGTCCCACTAGCGGTCGGCAGTTCCACCAGACTGATTATATGACTCCCATTGGCGTCAATGGGAGACCTATAAAATTCTATCAAATATCGGTAGTACACATTTGGGGCCTGATTACGATGTCGGTCGGAAACTAAACCGGTAGACTCCTTGTCGGATTCGGTTCCGACCCACTAGCAGTTGGCGGTTCCGCCCAACCGTTTATAGGACTCCCATTGACTTCAATGGGGAAAATGGGTGTCTGCGGAAAACCTTGCACCCTGTTGCGGTCACCCAATGGTGCCTGCCACACTGTGAATGGTTTTACAGGGGGGTCCCTTGGGTACCCTCTCGACTCCAAACCAGAGGCCTCAGGATGAAGGGGGGCTGCTAGGGGCCCCAAAGTCAGTTTCCGACAGCCTTTTTGTGTCAGACAGACCAAGTTGGAAAGGCAGTCAGAGTCCGACATCGTAATCGGTTGGTCGGAAACGCTGACCATAGAGCTGTATGAATCGGCTCTGACCGACTCGGATTCTCCGAGTGCCGGTCAGAACCAAATCAGAATGGCCAAACGGTTTTCCTTCCGACTGCGACCCGGTGGTGGGTCTGCGAACAGGATTACACCAGAAATTCACGGAGCGCAGAACGGCCAAAGAAGCTGTCTCTCCGGACCTGACTGTCAAGGCAGTAGTGCTTGGTAAATGTGTGCAGCGAGGCCCACGTAGCAGCCTGACAAATATCCTGCAAGGGGACGCCGCGTCCCAAGGCAGTAGTGGCTGCAGTTGCCCTGGTTGAATGGGCACGCAGTCCCACAGGAGGCTTTGATGCACAGAACGACCCACCGGGAGATGGTCTGTTTGTGCACTGCCCGACCTCTTTTGGCGCCCACGTAGTCAACAAAGAGCTGATCATCCACCCGGAACTGCTGTGTACGCTTCAGATAGAATGCGAGCACACGTTTTGGGTCCAGACAGTCCCTGGAAGGATGCGGAGGTGGAAAAAAAGGTGGGCAAAGTGATGGTCTGCCCGATGTGGAAGGGCGTGACAACCTTTGGCAAGAAAGAAGGACGTGTCCTCAGAACCACCTTGTCCGGACGAACAGAAAGGAAAGGAGGTTTGGAAGAAAGAGCCTGGAGCTCACTCACTCTCCTGGTAGAGGTGATCGCTACCAGGAAAGCCGTCTTGAGAGTAAGAAGACGTAAGGGACAGTTATGAAGGGGCTCAAAGGGAGCGCACATCAGAAAAGGCAAGACAAGATTCAAGTTCCACTGAGGCATTATGAAGGGCACAGGTGAGAACTATGCGTAATGCCCTTAAGAAAACGGTTAACAACCGGGGGACTTAAAAAGAGAAGGCTGATCTGGAAGCCGTAGAAAAGCAGAGACAGCCGAAAGATAACCTTTAACCTCTTCAATGCCCGTGACGAGCTGGTCTCGTCATGGGCCGCGGTTGCGCTGTGCCCATGACGAGACCAGCTCGTCATAAACCCCGCCCGCTAATACAACGGCCGGCACAGGGCGGGGAAAGGGGCGGGCACTGAAGGGGCTAAGAGTGCCCAGAGCAGAGCCCTGCTGGGCCAAAGAGACAAGGAACAGAAGAACCTCAGAAAGAGGGGCAGAAAGGGGATCCACAGTCTTAGCTGTGCACCATGCCACAAATCTGTTCCACCTACAGGCGTACACTGTTTTAGTGGAGGGACGCCTGGCTGCCAGGACGACATCACAGACTTCGGGAGGAAGATCGAAAGGTGTCAACTGTCGCCGCTCAATCTCCAAGCATGGAGGTGGAGGCTGGACAGGTTCGGGTGGAGGACCGTCCCCTGCTGCTGCGACAGAAGATCCTCCCGAAGAGGCAGGCGGATCGGGGGATCGATGCTCATACTGAGTAGCTTGGGATACCATACTCTTCGAGCCCAGTCCGGAGCCACAAGAATAACCTGGGCCCGGTCGCGCCTTATTTTCTTCAGCACTCTGGGCAGAAGTGGTATAGGCAGAAAGGCGTACAACAGACCGCAGCTCCACTCGAGACGAAAAGCGTCTCCGAGTGAGTGCCGCCTTGGAAATTCCAGCGCGCAGAACTGATGACACTGCGCATTCTCTTCGGTGGCGAATAGATCTAATCAAGGCTGTCCCCATCGCAGAAAGAGACCTTGCGCTACGTCCAAGTTCAGACGCCCCTCGTGATCCACCATGCACCAGCGGCTGAGTTCGTCCGCCCTGGCGTTCAGAGAACCTGCCAGGTGTTGAACCACCAAGGTAATGCCTTGATGTCCCAGCCACGTCCAGAGGCGCAGAGCCTCCTGACATAGGGTCCAGGACCCGACCCCGCCCTGTTTGTTGCAATACCACATGGCTGTGGTGTTGTGCGTGAACACCTGCACTACACTTCCCCGGACAGAGGGAAGGAATGCCTTCAGGGCAAGCCGGATCACCCGCAGCTCCAGAAGGTTGATATGGAGCCGGGACTCCGCCAGAGACCAGAGGCCTCTGATCTCCGCCTCTCCCATGTGACCTCCCCGACCCAGGAGGAATGCGTCAGTCACTACTGTGTGCTCCGGCTGGGGAAGGGAGAGGGAACTGCCATTGACCCAATCGCGATTCGTGAGCCACCACTGCAATTGCCGTACAGTACCCTCCGAGATCTGGACATGATCGGACAGGTTGCCGGGATGCTGCGCCCACTGGAACTTCAGGCCCACTGCAGAGCTCGCATATGCCACTGGGCATGCGGCACCAGCAGGATACAGGAGGCCATCAGGGCCAGAAGCCGGAGGGTCATCCTGACTGAAACCCGGGATAGAGGCTGAAAAAGCGGAACCATAGCCTGAATATCCCGGACTCGCTGTTCGGGAGGATAAACCCAAAATAGCGTCGAATCCAGAACCGCTCCGATGAAAGGGAGCTTCTGAGAGGGACTCAGGTGCGACTTCGGCACATTGACGGAGAACCCCAACAGATGCAGGAGGTCGGCCGTAGTCTGGAGGTGGGAGACAACTGCCTCGGGCGAGCCCGCCTTCAACAGCCAGTCGTCGAGGTAGGGGAAGACTGACACCTCTGACCTGCGCAGATGAGCTGCGGCCATCACCTTCGTGAACACCCGAGGGGCGCTGGTAAGGCCGAAGGGGAGCACGGCAAACTGAAAACGCTCCTGGCCTACCGTGAACCGCAGGTAACGCCGGTGGGCCGGCAGGACGGGAATGTGAAAATAAACGTCCTCCAAGTCCAACGCTACCATCCACTCTCCAGGGTCCAGGGCAGACAGGACCCGAGCCAGAGTCAGCATCTTGAACTTCTCCTTCCGCAGGCCCCCCTTGTCCTACTTGGGGACCAGAAAGTAGTGGGAATAGCAACCACTCCCTACTTCCTGATCGGGAACGTACTCAATGGCCCCCTTGGCCAGGAGGGCCGTGACTTCCTGATGGAGAAGAGACAAATGATCCCCCGACATGTGGTGGTACTGAGGTGGCATGGCTGGAGGGGAGGACAGAAAGGGGAGCGAGTAACCTTGGCAGATTATCTGCAGCACCCACTTGTCTGACGTAATCTCATGCCAGTGGTGGAGGTAGAGGTGAACCCTGCCACCCACTGGCGTGGGGTGCCCCCTGAAGCTCGGATTAGGAAGGTTTAGTGGTGGAAGCAGCGAGGGTGGAAGTGGACTGCCCCACACACTGGTTACCAGACCTGCCCCTGCGGAACCCACGTCCGCGGCCTCGCTGAGGCTCGTTCTGCACAGGCTTGCTGGAAGAGCGCACCTGGGTACCCCTGCCCTGGCCACGAAAGGAACAAAACCCCGTAGAGGCAGGGTTTTTCGAGGAAAGACCCAAAGATTTGGCCGTGGCACGAGAGTCTTTAAAGCGCTCCAGGGCATTGTCAGCCTTATCACCAAAGAGGCGGGAGCCATCGAAGGACATGTCCATGAGCGAGCGCTGGACATCGGGCGAGAAGCCAGTGGAACACAACCAGGCGTGGCGCCGCAACGCCACCGTCCTGGAAATCGCCCTGCCCAACAAGTCAGCGGTGTCCAAACCACACCTGATGGCTAACTTCACCGCATCCTTGCCCTCCGCAATCGCTTGGGAAAGGACAGCCTGGACCTCCTCAGAGCACTGAGGCAGAACCTCCACCACAGAATCTCACTGCGTGGGAGTAACAGCCCAATAAGCAGGCGGTATTAACCGACCTCAACCCCAAACTGGATGAGGAGAACAACCTCTTGCCATATTGGTCCAGTCTCTTAGAGTCCTTATCTGGCGGAGCCAAGGGAAAGGCACTCTGCGATGTCAAGGCCTGAATGACCAGGCTCTCAGGCGTGTGGTGAGTGGTCAAGAAGGCGGAATCACCAGGTGCCGGGCGATGACACCTAGCGACGTTCTTATCCACCGGCGCCCCCGAGGCCGGCCGCAACCAAGTACCCAAGAGGACTTCGGTAAGGGCCTCATTGAAAGGGATCAGCGGCTCCGACGAGGTAGACGCCGTCTGGAGCACCTCCGTAAGGAGGTTGGTCTTAAGGGCCACCGTAGGGAGGTCGAGGTGGAGAGTTTCCGCGGTTCGACACAGCACCATAGTGTAGGAAGCTCCCTCCTCCATAGTAGGCGAAGGCGAGGAAAACCCCGGGTCAGAAGACACATCACGTTCACCCGCTTCTTGAAGGACATCCACCCAATCCTGCTTGGAGTCACACGCACAAGGAGGTCCTCGGAGCCGTCCCAGTCCTCATCCGGCTCCGGGGTAGAAGGAGCCGGTCGCGGCGGCAGGACCGGAGCCGGAGAGGGGTCCAGCGGCACCAGGAGCGGCGCCAGCAGGGGCCGAACCGGAGCCGCATCCCAATGAGGATCCCAGGTCGGAACAAAATGGTCCGAGAACCGAGGCAGGGGCCTGATAAACGGCACCCAGTGCGGCGCCTGTGGCGGCGCTGGGGGCGGAGCCAGGGGCGTTACACCTTGTGGCGCCGGAGCCGCGGGCGCTGGATCCAGTAGCGCCGGAGGCGGTGCCGCCGGGTCAACAGGATCTGGACACGGGGCCGCGAGGCCGGCAGGTGCGACGGTGGGATCCCGAGGCCTAAACAGGCAGTCCAAGGCAGCAAGAAACTCTTACCGCTGTACGGGAGTCGCCGACGGACCCGGGTATAGCGGGTAGGCCGCGGGACTCCCAGGCTCCAGAGGAGCCGCAGGGGCGGAGTGCCTGTCCCCCACGTCCGCCTCCGGGGAGCGACAGGGGGACGTCGGAAAGCGAACACACTTCTTCGACTTCTTCTTATGGCGTCCGTCGCTTACCGGAATCTGAAGGTGAAGACTTAGAGTCCGAGGAGCAACGGCTGCGGTCCCGTGAACGGCCCCTAGACCCGGAGCAGCGGTGAGAGGAGTGCAGGACCCCCAGCAACTTTCGGCGCCGCTCCCGTAATGCCTTCGGGGCCATGGCACGACAGTCCTGACAATCCCGGGAGTCGTGGTCGTTCTCCAGGCAGTAGAGGCAGACATCATGGGGGTCCGCCACCGACATATTACGGTGGCACGACCCATAAGACTTAAAGCCGGGCATCCCTACGTGCACCAGGTGACAAGAGAAGGAGACAAAAAAGCCTAAAAAAAACTGGTCAAAAAATGACCGAGGTACGTGCTCAATCCGGATCTGCGCTTTCGGCGCGGAAAAAGAAAGAACTGACGGCAGCGCGCATGGGTGGCGCCTAAGTAGCCTCCGTGACGTCATCCCGGCGCGCACAACGCCAGTGATGGGCGCAGAGCCGCATGGTGCCACCTACTGGCGCGTAGGAGTACTGCTAAGCAGAAAACTTTCCGGATCCAGACTGACGCCTGGGGAATATTCTAAGGTAAGGAATCTATCACGAACGTGTCTCTTTCAGATACACCTTTTTCTCTCCTGCTTATGGTTCACAGTCCTAAAGAGATTATAATTTTGATAGTAAGAACTGAAGTCAACATTTACTTAACTCAGAAATTCATTTAATTCTATCATTTCTGAACATGCTCATTTTATTTCAGATTTTGAATCTGGTAACTGGAGGATTGGAGGATTAATAGTGCTATTTTGAAAGTTGCATTATTTCCTCATTTGACGGGTTTGGAAATGAATTTGTTACAAGGAAGATGATTTGTTTTTCCCAATCACATGGGAAGCTATTATAGCAGCTTCTAGGGATTATATTATTAACTTTGTCTCATGGAAAAAGAAAATAAATGCAAGAGAGTCTCTACTGCTCTTAAAGAACATAATAGTCCTGGAACTCCAATAGTATATATTTAAAAGCAAAGCTTAATTGAAACTGGGTTTCACAAGACGATTGGGTCAAGCATTTTGAATCTCTATATGCCATTGACGAAAACATGTGCCCATCTTCAAATTATCAATGCATAAAATAACTGGTTACAAGTTTGGGAATATTAATTTAAGATTTATTGACTATAAATTAATAATTGTGAGCATTTGGTATTAAGTCTCAGCGATGTATTGATTTTCTTTTTCATTTCTAGCAATGGATTATTTGTTGTAAGTATAATTTGTTATTGTTTGTTTATTTAGTTTAATAAAACTTTTTAAATAAAAAAAACAGCATTCTTAACTCTAGGGCAGTACTTTTGCACTTGGAATTAAACCATGATTACAAGTAATCCCATATTCATCACCTACAGAAATGGGAAGATCAGAAACATGTGTTACTGGGCAGATTATTGCATGTCATTCATGAATTTTAAATCTCTTCTAGGGACATATTCGGCTCGACTAGACCTGGCAGATATGCCCCCGAAAGACTGGAAGAGTAAGTTACTTACCTTCTGGAAACCTTTTTAAGATAGTTTGACAGACAAGGTACTCCTTCGCAAACGAGTCAGAGTACCCTGTCCGCCAAACCCTCTGTCCACCCACCTTAATTAGAGAAGGCATTATTTACTTTCTGTCGACTTAGCCCCCATTAACTCAATCGCAGAAAACTTTCTCTGACGGGCTGATGGTGTAAGGGCCATTGGAAGGAAGGACATAATACCACCTGCCCTATTTAGGGTGGACAATGTAATGCCCTTTTTCCTGTCCGTCACTGCCAGGAAAACCCGGGAGGTGAGGGACAGAAAAAAAATTCCCTCCCCCACACCCTGGGAGAAAACATCATGGGTGGGAGAGGGGACCATTAGCTTTTTGAAACAAACTCTCACTTTGGGACCTTGTCTCAGAACATCAAAAACATTTTAAAAGTCTGATAAACGGCCGTTCACCAAACTTCTTGTACATTGAAAGGAACCACCCCGATGGTGGTTCTTTTCATTGTACAGAGATGACCACTGAGTCAGTGGTCATCTCTCATCGAAGAGGCAGATGTAATGTTTTCTGCCTCCCTGGCAGAATCCCAGTCATCAGACTAGATGCAGAGACTTTCAAGCAATAGTCCCTGCACCACGCTAGGTGGCGCCATGTAGCTTTGTGGTGACCTCGCACAGAGGCAGACATAATGTCTTCTGCTGCACTGGCAGATTTCCGGCCATCAGACTAGGTGCAAAGATTTTCAAGCAATAGTACCTGTGGTCCACTAGGCGGAGCCGTGTGGCTTTGTGGCGACATCACATAGCCACGGAAATGGAGCCACATATAGGAACCACCCCCACTCATCGTCAGTTTCTATACTGTCTTTCTTCCATGCCCACAGGTGCAGATCTACTTAGACAAAGTGCGTATGACAGTGTGCCAAAAAGCAGTTTGACACCTTTTTGAAAAGTCTAGATGTCTAATTCACAGAACGTTGAGGAATCTGAAGTTAGACGGAGTATCCACCAAAAAGAGCATTATCATAGGCAAGTACATTGTTTTTTGATGGATTTATCTAAATGCAGATTCCTTAGCTTTAGAATGGATACACAAGCAGTACCTCCCGAAAGCTGAAGGGTCTGTGGAGTGGAGTCCAACCAAAAAATATGTATATATCCTGCAGACCCGAGCATGCAAAATTACCCTCTTTGCGTACTTGGCTGTCAAAGCAGAAGTGTTTAGTGAATTTGTGCACTGACACTGATGTCACAGCTTGAAAGATGTCCAACAGAGGAACTCCCTCAGCTAATTTAGTTGTAGCATAAGCCATGGTGCCTTAGGCCTTCTGGGGTTTCTTTCAGGTTAGAGTGTAACAGACCTTTATAATGAGGATGTTCGGCCTCGACAGAGTTCTCTTCGGTACTGCCTTTCCCTTTTTTGGCATTTGCAAACCCTCCAAAGATCTGATCACTGACATTATTCTTAGTGTATTCAATAAGAAGTTTAAGGCTCATTTTGGTTCCAGCCGGTGAAGTAGATACTCCTCTTTCGAGGAATGTGGTGGAGAGAAATATGTTGATAGGGTGATGGATTGCCTTATGGAGAAAGGGAATACCAATGTAGAAAGGTAATACTACTTTAGACAGAAAGGAAGTATACATCTTCAGCATCAACGTTTTGGGAAAAGTGATGTAGGGTGGTTGTATTGACAGTTCCTGCAGTTCACTCACGCAGAAGGGATCCAAATGAGAAAAGCCATCTTGATGGTTAATAGCCTCAAGGACAGCTGTGCAGAGGCTTGAATGGAGTGCATATGAGAAATTATAGATCAAAGTTAAGGTCCCATTGTAGCATTAGAAACATTTTTACTGAAACATATGCATTAGACATTTCAGGAACAATATCACAATAGATGATCTGAAGAGGTAAGGCTTTTCTGGCAAACACAGAAAGACCAAAACAGCTGACATGCAGCTTTGAACTATACCCACTGCAAGGGCTTGAGGGCTAACGATACAATAAACAAAAACACATCAGAAAGTGTGGCCTGAAGAGGATCAAGCAAGGTACCTACACCAGGTCACAAATCTCTCCCTGTGTCTCAAATAGCCAAATTAGTTTGACCAGTATGAACAAAGGTGCGAGAATTGTAATCACTATCTGAATAAATGGTGTTCAAGTGTCATCGCTCAGTCTCCATGTATGGTAGTGTATGTTGAGCAACAGAAGGGAAGGGGGAAAGCGCAGCGAAGGGTCGACAAAGAGTGAGGAGACTGCGAGGAAACCACAGAACAGCTGAGCTACTGAGTTGTAGTGAACGTTGGGCGTGTGAGGTGATGGGGGGTTAATGAAGGTGGCGGAGGGGGCAGAAGATGCAGAAGAGGTGCAAGGGTGCGTGGAGGAGAGGTGGAGAGTGTGGGAGCACGATGCTGAAGCCCTAAGCAGAGTGCATTCACACGCGCACTGCAGAGCCTCCGAGTCTGCCTTGGTTGCCACTTTTTCACCCGCTTCCCTCGCTTGCTTGCCCTGATGCCTGCTTGCTCCCACCTGACCCCAAAATTGAGTCACAGCTAGCTGTCACAGCACAGATGCCTCTCGTTGGAGCTTCTGAGGCCACCCCAACCCTCGCTCAGCCCGAGCCCTTGCCCCTGAATTGGTAGTGACAGAGTGTGCCCGGGACTAGGTTCCGAGAGTAGCACGGGGAGTAGATTGGGTGACCGAATCGGTGCGAAGGTGGCCGGTTTAGGGTCAGGTGCAGCCTGCACCACCACCACAACCATGCACCAGGCTAGTCGGGGTCCACCAGTCTCACCCCTGCCGCCTGCACTCACACACTTGGGGGGTGTCTTGCAGACGATCTTCAGGACGCAGGCACAGCAAGAAGAGAAACTGAAGGTATACTACCTCAGAACACAACAACTCTACTGATCTCTTCAAGTGAGTCTTCAGCAACCACCTCACTGGTAGTGAGTCAGCGCCAGCAGCACCAGGAGGAGGTATTAGGAACCAGCAATGCCCAGCTGAGTGATCACCAAACTAGCTCAAGTCGGCAAAAGGGAGCTGGACACAGGGCATGTGACACTGTGAAGTTGCACAACATTAGGACACAATAGATCAGAATCCGGCATTAAGTCCTCAATCCTAAAACTAACATCGAACCTAAGTCCAACCACAACCAGCAGTGGTCAGTATCAAGCAAGTTGATACAGACACATAATGGTGGTAAGCCGAATCATAAAAAATAAAGTGCAGACCCCAAGGACTTTGATGCGCAACCGGACTTGACCTACCCCCATTCACCACAGTTAGGGTAAGATGAAGACTCCCATGAGGAATCTAATGATGAGGTAGGCCCCTCTAGGCTCTCTTCTGCTCTCCGCCTTACCCCTCCCATGAGACAGCCGCTCAGGCAGAAGATATTTCGGACATTCTGGACCAGGATGAGTTGGTACATCCACGGTCCGCAGACTGGTGTAGAAAATTATGTGGCAAAACGGCTAAGGAGGACCCTACAAAAGGAGGCGCGTGCTCGCCCTGAATGCCATGCCCCTCCCTTGCCGGCAAGATGGCCTTTACACCTGTGTTAGACTTCAGAATGGCTACTTTCCTCCAGAAATATATTTGCGATCCCATAAAACGGATTGACAGATCGTGGAAGTCCTGTCAGGACAAGCTACTAGACGTGATCGATCCCCTCACAAAAACTTTGGCGCTAGCAGAGGAGGACAAGACTTCTGGGACAGCCGAGAATCCCTGTCAGGTTAGGCACAGAGGACAGTTGTTTTCCTGGGGAACGCTAACTCCGCTCTATCTACAGAGCAACGCCGGTCCCTGTTAATAAAAATCAACCACAAACTGGGGAATTTGGCGACCACAGAGGCAGGTGCAGTGACGCAAGGAGGGCTATTTGGAGAGCACTTCATAAAAGAATTGGGCAAGTTTGTTGCTACGTTTACCTCTTTGCATAAGGTACAGGCCTCAATCAAGAAAACTTTTCACCCTCAAATTTTGTGGGGGGCGGCCATGGCAGAGGGGGCTAGCTGTTTCTACACTCACGACCTCCCCCCCCCAACCCCAACCCCCCACCCCCAGACCCAAAGCTTCTACAAAGGGCAGGACCAGTCTCGCTCCTGGGAATCTTTCCCCACTAGAAGAGGATTCAGGGCCCGCAACCATGGAGGCGCCTCCAGGGGGGAAGTCCAGTCAACCCAGTCAGGTAAGAGTACTCCATTCCTCAAAGCTAAAAGTGAGGGGTCGTTTAGCTCTATTTTTACACAACTGGGAAGCTCTTACCTCCGATGCATGGTTTCTACAAATCGTCCAAGGTTTGCACATAGAATTCTACGGTTCGTACTCTCAGACACCACTTGCACGCCCTTTGGTTTTTTTAGACACCCAAGCAGACTTGATAGATCAGGAAGTGGCAGATCTGCTCAGTGAGGAAGCAATTTTCCTTACTTACCTTTACCCATGGGAAATCCTCAGCAATCTCTTTTTAGTGGAGTACGGGACGGGGGGCAAAGACCTGTGATCAATCACAAGAAATTCAATGGGTGTCTAGTGTATTGCCACTTCAAGATGGAGGGCGACACCTTTTGCGTGACCTTTTGAGACCAGATGACTGGATGGTACGCTTGGATCTCAAGGACGCCTATCTAAACGATCCCCATCTCTTCCCCCTCACTGCAGATTTCTGCAATTTAAATGGTGGGATCAGATTTACAAATTCAATACCCTACCGTTCGGCCTCTCTTCGGCCCCTTGGTGTTTTACCAAGCTATTGAAACCGGCCATACAGTACCTCAGGGCCCAAGGCTTTCACATGATCATCTACCTGGACGTTCTCCTGCTGATGGATCACAGTCCAGACACCCTGACGCTCCAACTACAAATGAGCATTCACCTCCTGGAAGGGTTAGGATTTATTATCAACTGTAAAAAGTAACTTCTAACTCCATCCAAGCAGACCTCTTTTCTGGGTTTCGTGTCAATTCCGAGGAAAAAAAACGCTGAGTCTTCCAGCTTGAAAGATTCCCAAAATCCGGAGGGAGCTGTGGAAGACATTGGCAACTGAGACAGATCGAGAGGGTGGTAGGTCTTCTATCGTCCTTGATTCGAGCTATCTTTCCGGACCTGTTACAATACAGGGCCCTTCAGTGACTCAAAGCCTCCCATCTCCAAGGGGCATCCAATACTCAGAACAGATTCCTCCGACGGAAGAGGTCAAGGATGCAATGCGGTGGTGGTTGGCGCACATGGAGGCCTGGAACGGCCAGGCCATTTTCGGCTCAGATTCAGATATGGTCATCAATCCAAAGTGAGCAAATCCGGATGGGAAGCTCGCTGCAGGGACTCTTACAGGTGGAAAATGGTCCGCAGAGGAGCAGGCACTGCATATCAATTGCCTGGCGCTCATGGCGGGCCAATTTGCGGTCCAGCGTTGGACCAAACACAAAGTGTCTTGTTGTGTCCTGCTCAAGATGGACAATCGCTCGCAGTTTGCTACACCAATCATCTGGGCGGCTCCAAATCAAAGCCCCTGGCAGATCTAGCCAAGGACTTTTGTGCCTTTTACCTGTCCAATAATGTGTCAGAGATGGCGGAGTATCTACCAGGCGCAGCCAACAGAGTATTGCATTGGTGCTCGAGAGAATGGTAAGACTCGGGACGGTGGCAACTAGACCTTGAAGGTCGTCAAAAGGTTGGAGGAACGATGGGTCCCATTCACAGTCTACCTTTTTTGCGTCCAGATTGGATTACCAGGTCACGAGGTACTTCATTTGGAAGCCAGACCCGTTAGCGGAGGCGACAGATGCCTTCCTCCAAGATTGGTCTGTGGAACAGGGGTACGCATTTCCCCCCTTCATGATGATCATGCGCCTCGCGACTCCGGTGAGACACCAACGAGAGTACATTGTGCTGATCACTCCGCTTTGGAGAGCCCAAGTGTGGTTTCCAGTTCTTCTGGAACTTTCTTGATATTCTCTAATCCTTCTACCCCCACGCTCCAGATCTCCTTCGGGATCCTCTGGGCAATTGTCACCCGCTCATTCAGCAATCTGCAACAGAGAATACTGCTCATGGCGTGGTGGATTACAGGGAACGCTGGAGAATCCCAGGCCTTTCACAAGCAGCTGAAACTATGCTGGCCACAACCAGGGCAGCGGGAACCACAAGAAGATATAAATCTGCTTGGTCCTAGTGGGTGCGTTGGAGTCTTCAAATCGGTGAAGATCCCTTGGAGTACGAGGTTGTCCCCATATTGAATGTTTTGGCTTCTATATGATCTCGGGGCCTAGCATACCGAACAATCACCTCATATCATTCACCGATCTCAGCAGGCCATATGCTGATTCAAGGAGTGAACGTTGGAGAACATCCTCTGGTGTGCAAACTGATGAGGGGGATTCAGCTGGCTCTTCCCCCGGAACCACGTTATTCATCCTTGTGGGATGTTAACAAGGTGCTCCACCTCTTTAAGTCTTGGCAGCATAATGACTTTCTGTCACGCAAAGAATTGTCCAAATAATTGGCAATGCTGTTATGCTCACTCTCCTGTTGCAAGGTTTCTGATCTCAGGGCCCTTCACAATACCAGGACGAGTTTTTACCGCTCAGGGAGTTACCTTTAAAATCTTGCGGAGAACAAAATCTAATTCCAGTGTGATATTAGGTAAGTCACCCAAGCTGTGCATAGCACAATGTTAGAAGGCATACGAAGCTATGACAGAAGACGTTTTCCCTCCCGGGGAGCGGAAGCTATTGGTCGCCTTAAAGAAACCTTTCAAAGCCGTCTCTCCCCCCCCACCATTGCCCAATGGATCCGTTGGGTCGTGCAAGAGGTAGGCATTGATGTGTCGTAATTTGGAGCTCGCTCAGTGATAGGGGTTATGGCCTCTAAAACCTTTACTCTAGGGGCTCGTCTACAGGATATTCTTCAGACTCTATGTTCAAACGGTTTTATTTTAAACTGGTGATTGATAAGGCATCTTTGGTGGTTGATAAGTTTGCACGAGTATAATCCTCACCTCTGGTCCTGACATAGAATGAAAACTTTCCTAGCAATAGTAATGGAAAGTTTCAATTCTATTAAGGACACGGAGGTGAGGATTAATCCCGCCCAGGTTTCTGTAAACTTCCCACCTGGAATGGTTCATTCATGGAAATATGGACACAGTAGAGGCGATGGACCCTTGGAGTGGCAACTAATTTCGAGTGGATATGAGGGGGGGGGGTCGATAACCACTTGGCTTTCATGTGCTTCTCTCATTTCACAATGGAGAGCGAGAGACAAATAAATCAGTTGCACTCTCTCAGCGACAATAGTTACACACAATAGCAGCTGATAATCTCAAGAGATGAGAAGGAAAGGGAATAGGGTCCCACTATATACGAGGATATTCGCTCGGTGTTCTGTGGTTGGGTGTTTCTTTGATGAAAGTGTGACCAATACCTACTCACAGGAACCGCATGACCCTTGACATCTGGAATTAGAGGAAAACTCCTCTGGCTAGAAGACCGGTGAGAGCGCTAGGCCTCATGAGTGTGCATGGTGTGCATGCAAATAGAAGCAGAGACACACATAATAAAGCCCTGACGAAGGCCCCAGACCCGATTGGGCTCTTGGAGTGGGCCGAAACATGTTGGCACAAGGGGTATAATTGAACAATTATATTCAACAAAACCCCAAATCACTTTCGATTTTATCCATACCCCAGGTACCCCAAAAATAAAGAAAAATCTTTGGGTATACCTGTAGGTATTTTTAACGATGCTTGTCCAGTTGGACTTTATCTATGATCTTCCATTTCATCTATGGTTGAGTCAGCCCTGATGGTATCATCTTACCACGGTGTGGATAGGCGCCAATGATGAAGCATGTCATGATAAGTGAGTGATGCATCTAATCTAATATCTTTAAATATTGCAGAGCTTGTGAGCGAATATCCTCAAATATAGTGGGACTTTATTCCCTTTCCTTCTCATCTCTTGAGATTATCAGTTGCTATTGTGTGTAATTTTTTATTCTTGCGGCAAACTTTGGATTTTGACTTATCAATGACTTAGAGATTAAGCGGGGGGTCAGCCTTGTGACCTTGAGCGAGATCGGCGACGCAAGTTTGATCGGAGTGGGAGGCTCGCTTTGACAGGGACCTCTTCTTATGTCCAGCAAGGTACAGCTTCGATTCTGCTC
Source organism: Triturus cristatus (assembly GCF_964204655.1). Lineage (NCBI taxonomy): Eukaryota > Metazoa > Chordata > Amphibia > Caudata > Salamandridae > Triturus > Triturus cristatus. The sequence continues at coordinate 847,301,406 of NC_140583.1, read as the reverse complement.
TCTGATCGTCTTCGAGTGCCGAGGCATCATAGACACATGTTATGGGTGTCCATGGCAGACATCTGCTTCCTGAAGTAGCAGCACGGCTTGAACCCTGTCATTATTGGGGAAACATTTCTTTTCAAGCACACTGTAGAAATGTTTTGAAATCATCAGAAGAATGACAAGTCGGGAGTGGAACTCTGCATCTGTGTTGAACTGTACGGAAAGAAAGGAACAGGCATCAATGCACATCGTTGGTGCCTATATGCGGTCACTTCTAGGGCAGTGTGAGGTCACCACAGGGCCACACAGAACAAGCTAGATGTGTGTTGAGAGCAACTGCTTGAAAATCTCCATATCCAGTAAGACGCTTAATATCCTTCAGAAACTGCCTGCCTCAAAGTCACAGAAAGAACACACAAACTAACCTGCACCATGTCTTAGTCAGCATAGAACACATATTCAGGAGAACCAGTTACCCACTGAAGAAAGGAATCCTGTTTCTGTTATGCAGTGCAGTTAACCTTCTAGCTGGTTCAAATGCAGAGATCTGCCAGACTGCAAATCTATACATGTTTGTGGTGAAGCTTTTCATAGAAACCAGTCTGCTGCAGGTGTATTTTTCTTCTCACTTCTTCCATCACACAACTATCACCATATTTTAAGTAAACACAAAGCTTTCACCATACTAGGGACCAAGGCAATCTCTTGCAAGCATGCCCATAAACACATTTCAGAGGGCAGAAAGTGCAGGCTCCACACATATGTGCATGCAGACCTTTATTGCACACACTAGAAGCTCAAGCTGAATGCATGGGCCAATTGGAACACTCACCTCACATAGACAAGCCTGTAAAAGAATCACTGCAACAGCAAGGTCGCACACTCCATCTATCCCAATCGGCATACTGATGTACACAGGGCACAATACCTCTCATCACACCAAGAGCTTGTCCTGCAACATTGCAAACAGAATGGACAGGCACCACCATAAATGTAACTAACAATGAGCAAGTGCTCTTACTCATAACCACTGTAAGAACATGCACGTTAAACACATATGTTAAAAGTTGTGCATCACTGTTTACTTTCTAAATAGCTGGCCCCTTTACTTTGATCGGTGTTAAGCTTGGTTGTTTCGCCTGAAAAAATTGTCTTCAAAAATTGTGATTGTCTCTAAATGTTTTGTCTGTTGAAGGACACAGGACTGTGTCCCACTCTATTCTGCTTTTTGTAAATCCAATTTATCACGGTTAATAATAAATCCACATGTCCGGCTGGACATTTTCAATTAATATAGTACTGATTCTGGTCTATATTTATTGTTCTTACACCAGTAAGTAATTTTGAAGGACCAATTGTTTTTCGTAATAGTAAGTACCCTAGGTCCTTCTTACCTGACGGGTTCCCCCTTGTTTATAATTAAAATACCTCTGGCAGGTATGGCAAACCTGATGCTAATATAGCTTTTCCAGCCCATGAAGCATCCGCTTGTCTTTTAACAGTCAAGGAAAGTAGTGGACGAATCCTTGTGTCTGCATAAAGCATCCAATATTATAAATAATAACAATGATTTATCTATGAAGTCCCAGATCGGAACAGCAGTCTCTACCGGATTCTTTCAGTTAAGGAGGATTAGGAAAATTGGCAGATTCCTCACTAGAGAAGCACTGGTGCAGGTTGTCCTGGCTCTGGTCATCTCCCACCTAGACGACGCAAACTCTTTATATCTCGGGTTACCTGCGTATTTAGTTAGGAAACTACAGATGGTGCAGAACCAGGCTGCCAGACTGATCTTCCATCAGCCAAGATGGCAACATGCCATCCCCCTTTTGCGGCAGCTCCACTGGCTCCCAATACCGCAACGCTGCGCCTTTAAAACTGGGTGCCTCATTTTCAAATCCCTACAGAATGTGGGCCCAAAATTAGTCTCTAATCTTATTAGGAGACATGTACCCACGGGTAATCTGAGATCTGCCCACATGAATTTACAGGTCATTCCTCCTTATAAACGGAAGAGACTAGGCGGCAGCAGGTTCACAGTGTTGGCTCCACACTTCTAGAATGGTCTTCCCTATGAAATCAGATCCTGCATAGACTTACCTGTATTCAGGAGACGTTTTAAAACATGGCTCTTTGTCCAGGCTTCCAAATAGATCTATCAGGGCTCAACTACTCCTACACTAGCGCCAAGAAACCAAGTGGTGTACGTGCGCTGAATTTTTTTTTTAACATAACAATATTATGCAAGATATGTAGACTTCAGCAATAACAGGAGCACAAAATCTGTTCAGATGCATGTATTTTGTAAACACCTTTCAGGAGTCTGAGTTGGAATTCTATAAATGCATCATTCACAAGATCTCTTCTAGCAAGACAACACATTACATTTAAGGTTGTCTTGCATGTCTGACTCGAGCAAGTAACCCTTTTTTGAATAGGGCAGCCATCAATTATTTCAGGTCAAGTGCAAGGACCTACATTGACTCATTAAATAAAAGAAATATTCAAGAAAATCGCCCTCTTCCTCCTCAAAGAGTGTCCTCAGGAGTGAAAAGAGTCAGCTACCTTGTTTGAAGATAATGGGTAGCCTTCAGCCCAACAGGGAGTGAGGAGTATGGTTCAGGTGCACCAAATTAAGAGCCAGTCTTTTTCCATGCACATTATGAGGCAACAGAAATACCTTTACTTACTAATTCTTTTTATGAATCTAAGGAATACTGATGAAACATCTTTCAGACCAACATGAAGAGGAGTCGGTACAGAATGCCAGAACGGTTGGTCCATGACACTCAGGGGCTTATTACATTGGCAGTTGGACATGCGTCAGACCACCAGCGAAGCGGGATTGAGACCGCCTGTCAAGGAGTCGGCAGTCCCACCCACCATATTTTGATCAGATTGCTTTGTTGGTGGTCAGAAACTGCCTTTTTCTACTGCGGCTTGTGCTACGGCCCGGAAAAGGGCAGCAGCACAAACTGCAGTAGAAAAAGTCATTTTTCAAACATCCATGCATGGATCTTTGGGGAGGACACCACATGTGCCCCCCTAGCAATTTAGCTCCCATAGGGAATGAGGGCTTTGCTTGGGGCCCCCAAAGTCCCGTTCTGACAGCCTTTTCATTGGGGTGGAATTGACGTCTGAGCAGGCACCGACTCCATTCAGGATCACGATTTGTCCCGCCAACCCGTCAGGCTCAGTAGATCCTGACAGAGGCGGTAGTCCGTCCCCCGGTAGACAAGGGTCCAGCCGCCTGCATGCTAATGTGGCGGTCGGCCTGCAGGGCTCTCTGCCGGTGGGACCGGTGGCAGTCCCACCAACATTTTAATGTGCCCCTTACAGTGAATCCTCAACAGCTTGTGATACTGGGTTGGAAAAGTCTGAGGAGCAGGGGAAAAGAGAAGGCTTTTGCTATTCCAAGCTCTTAAGATGGACAATTGAGCAGCAGGGAACAAAAGTAATGGCATCGCTCTCTTGAAGGATTTCTTTTTAAAACCTATACAGCAGATGAGGGGAATTGGTAGATCTGAGGGTGAAAAAAGGAACTCCCTACACTTTAAGTGCTCAGACATTAACCTTTTTTGTGATTATTAAAACCTGGAACTGGACTATCCTTGCTCCTTGAACATGATTGGGTGTGTTCTTCAATCTTTGAGTGTATGTTAACCTCAATGAGGGCGGGTTGGTTATGATGGAATTTATATAACACAAACCAATGTTAAGAGGGTACTATAGAACTACATGAACTATGTGCTGGTTGCAGATGTTCAAATATCAATTTTATCATCAGCCATTTGGTTATACTTTCGCTGGAGGATTGAGCATTTACCATTGTAGGAGCACAGTTAGTATGTCAAGGGGTATCTGAGATTTAGTGAACTGTATGGCAATATAGTCTGCAAAAAGTGACCGATGTAACAGTGTGAACAGTTCCGAATGCCAGGAGGAAGATGGAGAAAAAGATGGTCATAAATTCTTTCCTGGTTGTTAGAGAAGATGTGAAGTGAAGAGAGCGTTCCAGGGTGTCGTGGGAAAGAGAAAGAAGTCTTGTTTCATGGTTCTCAGAAAAACATATGACCCCCCCCCCCCCCCCCCCCTCCAAACTATTAGGGCTCCACAGTCCTTTGGAATTAAATAATACACTGGTGCAGATGATGCCATCGATGTCACAATGTAGCACTCATAATTGATGACTGCAGTGCTATTGTCCAAACAAACCTCTCCTTTGTCTGACAATTCAAAATGTTTATTTTGCCATTTAAAATGGTATGCTGTTTCAAACATTAAATTAATGAAGGTTACAGGTATCTCGAAAGATGGCAATGGGATTTGATAAAAGGGGTGCCATAATTTAATTATGGCGGTTCTATTAAAATAGAGTTGCCAACCGATAAATATTAAGCTTGAAAATTATGCTTTTACAAACAAAACAATACAAGGGAAAGTTCTAAATAGTTATGCCTAAGTTTTTTTTTTTTTATGTGAATAAGTGCACGTAATAAACTTACTGGAGCTGAAGCAGCAACATGTACATTAGGTTTTGTGATTGAAGCAGGAATGGCAACTGGCATGGTTTGTCCATTAGGAAGATGTAACAGCACAGGAAAAGTACCACGGACTGGTCTAAGGATAGAAGAAACAGATGTATTAGATACATACCTCAGACCAAATAAATGATCCTATACAATTAGTAATAAACATTATATTGCTTAAAGACAGATATCGTATTCTACAAGACCTGCATCATCATTTCAGTTCATGACTTTTTTTGCAGTTTCCTCTCATGGCATTCTGCTGTATTTCAGAGACTTCCGAGTGCTACGCATACAATCCTGTAAACGTGTGATGCCCACATAGTTGGAAACAACATAGTTAGTATAGACTTGATAGCTCTTTGGCTAAGTAATTGACTGGCAATTATTTAACAGAAGTTTAATCGATTATCAAAAACGAAGGTCGTTAGAAATCTAGTTGTGGAGGATGACTTCAGTTATTACGTAAAGTTGGTTATGAATGCGCACAACTGGATCATGATTGTTAAAAGCGGGCAAAATTTCAGCTCCAATGTGAAATAAATGGAAAAGGCTCACCCGAAGAGCGATCTAGGGGAAAAAACCCTTAAATATGCTTAAAGGCAAACTAAAAACATTGTGGGTTTCATCTTCAAACAAAGAAAAATTGCTAGAGTTCGGGTGGCCCGCTCCACCCAAACAGATAAACAAGCTGGAGAGGTCATTACTCAGTCAGAAGGGATAAACCACGGAGTCTGTTCTGTTGACTCATGTCATTTAGAACTGCTGAAACAACCTTCTGTTCAGCAATTCTGATTAGAAGCCATCAGCTAATCAGAACAGGTGTTCATAGTTGGACCCTGAGTCCATTGACAAGTGTCTCTAAATCTACTGAATAGCCTTAACATGTTAGACTACTCAGGGAATGACAGTACGGGTGACAGGAGTACACTGAGATACCACCAGCCTCTTGCAGCCATAAAGATCATTGAATAATGTATGAAATGGCTTAAATAAAATCAAAAAAATTGACCTGCTGCACACAACCTTTTTTTTAAGATAAAGAAAGTATATCCCTACCATCCACACAGAAACTTGCACTTGTAAAAATCCTGTAAGCTTAACAATGTCTCAGTAACTTTGCACTGATATACACAAATGCATATCATGTCTACTTACCAAGTATAAACATAACTAGTTTCTACTATAAAACAAACAAACAAGGTATTTGTACAAACTGAGAAGGCTTGTTTGCCATCCTCCTTTATCTAACCAAGAACTTGTTGGGTAGATTATGGTTATTAACTTTCAAAAGCAGAGATTTTCCAATTACCACTTTTTGGTTTAAGATACATTGAAGAGAGCAGAAGGACCCATACATATCTCAACTGGCATAATGTTTGCATAGTTGAGAACTTACAAAACACTAGACTATGCCCACAAGAGGAAGAAGCCTCTTAACTGCGAGTGAATGAACACGAAAGTCTGAAACAATGGGCAATGTTGATTGGTCAGATCATTTCTTGGGTCCATTTAACTTCCTCTCTTCAAATGAACATCAATCTAGATGCCCCAGCATCTACAGTCTCATCAGCTCTTCAAGATAACTCGACAAAACAGGGAGTGTCAAGACTTTCCAACCTATACTGCCTAAAAAAACAAAATATCAGAAATCTAAGCTATCAGCCCAATTCTTCTTTGAAAAGAAAACAACCAAGTAAAGAAAAGCCCTCAGAATGGTTCTGTTGTCTAAATCGCTCTATGGTGAACCTTAAAAAACATTCATATCGATAGAAATACAAGTAATCTTCTTTGAAACAATAGTGTGCTAGCAGCCCTAAAAAGCTGTTCATATTGTAAGACAACTAATCCTTCCCCTAATACTATGCTCAATAGTAACCAAATAGTAACTCCTATTAAAACTGCAAACCAACTCTCCCACACCCAGCTACCCAAGGTCCAGGCAAACCTTGAATCAATACAGAAAGTTATGGTTAGTTGATCAGTTTTCAGAGAATTCACCCATCAGGGCTCCATAAAACAAATTCAAAGCTTAGGCCACCTATTGACTTAACAGACCAAGTCCTTCCCACTGGTATCAAAAGACTTTGGTTGTTCTTTGAGGTCTTTATAGCTCAGCTTAATAGCCCAATGATCAACTATTAGTCATTGGCTACTTGAAAATAGATAAGGTTTCTCCTACAAAATCTAATCATAGATGACTCTACATCACCTCAAATAAAACTCTTCAAACCAGAATTCCTACTGATTCTTCCTCTTAAGGGCATCACACCTCTACAGACTTGATTAACGTACATAACATACTGGATATTTTCGCATCCATTACTGGATATGCAAAATACCTGGGCTTCATGTACAACAATCAAAACCTTCATGTTCAAATCAATTCCTTTGCAAAAAGGGGTGCAGTCCTAAATCAAGAAATCAAACATTTCCTTCCCGATGAAGAATTCGAAAAATGATCCAATCTTGGATTTTACAAAAATGGACTATGGCAATTCCTTGCACACTATAATTCAAAAGGCACACCTTGCAACTCTTTAGAAAAGTTTGGGCAAACTGATCACTAGCAACAGAAAGCACAACCACATTTCTCCTAAGAGGATCACACTGAAGTGGCTCTGGGTTGAGGCCGGGGTACACTCAAGTTGGCTAGCATAATCCACAAACCTCTCCACTACTGGACACTAAATTACCCAAATTGTGGTCTTCTCAGATGTACAGATGCAACTGGGAATACACAAATCTGATTTCTTGTTTTCCTGGCACTCTTTCCCTGGGGGTGCTATCAGAATTCACCCTTCTTATGAAGACTCCAAAAGTGATATCAAAAGCCTACTGTTCCTTCATCCATTTGCCAGTCCTCAGAAAGTGAGAAGATTTGTTGGTATACATTCTTCATCGCTTTTTGCTGCACACCAACTGTAGCAGTGTTGGACCTAGCCCTAACCAACTGCGAGTCACACTATACATATATGTTATCCTATTCTATAGCAACGTTGGATGTGTCGGCTGGATGAAAGGGGAGGATTGACTTCTATTACAACACCACTATTATGAGCAATATTGTGGTACATCCCATCCTCACTCCCTCCAGACTCTTGGAGAGAGATAGAAAAGCAATAACTTACAAGAGAGCTGGAAACCTTATTAACATCCACAGAATGAATAGAACTTGAATCAACTGCCAATGTTCGTAAACAGAATGTGATTAATTTGGATATTTACATCACAAAGAGATTTAAAAATACAAGGATATAAAGGACGATGTGAAAACAAATTATTTAGTATTATAAAATAAGCATTTGCTTGTGAAGTGTCCATGGTGAAATGCATACAGAACTTGTATAACATAATAAGTACATGGTGCTGTCTCTGAGAAACCTTACATGAGCACAGGGCACCTAAAGCTACAAATAGAGCCTTTGCTCTCACCACCAAGAACTGGAAACTTTGAAGGAGGGAGAAATCCACCCTAAAAGCATTGCTATCGCAGAATATCAAATGAGCAACTTATGCATTGAGGGTGCAATTGCCAAACGTATAAGAGGACCTACTCTCATTAGCCCCTTTAAGGTATAGCTTAATAAAAGGCCTTAAATCCAAGGTATTGAATCCAATTTGTGGTGAGGGATGGAGGACAGAACAAAGAAAGAAGCACAAATCCACTGACTGTCATAAACAAGCATTTGCAATGCAATAGGTCTCGCAGTTGTGAGAGTTTGAGCTATTGGCATTGTAAATGGCAATGGCTTTTATTTACGTGTTGGTTTTTAGAACATAAATAAAAGGCATTGTCATTTACAATGCCAATAGCTTAAACTCTCGCAATTGCGAGACCTATTGCATTGCAAATGCTTGTTATAGCTTACAATCATTCGCCTAGCGCTTGCTGTCCTGATTGGAGGCTGCGCAGCACTCGGCTTGTCACCGCTCCGTGGGTTGGTCGATGCTATTGTAATGAAGTTGTTTTACCCTGCCGTTTGATTGGCTAATGGAGGATAGTTTGTCCGCCTTTTCGTGCTGTCGGTTACTATCTCTTTGCGTTCTGAATGGCTGGCCTGATCTACATGCTTCTATTAGCTGTCAGATCGTTTCTTCCTGTCTTTCAATTGGTTGTTCAGTACGGTGCTTCTACCACAGAAGAAATCTGTTTTCGGGTTAAAAGATGCATTTACTCTGAAGGTTAGTGGGGGCTGGTGTGAGGAGATGTAGCTTAACGGCCACTCGGTCAGAATTGCTGACGTTTGAGCTGGGGAATCTGACTCGAGACCCTCCTTTAGATCAAAATCCGTTGATTCTGGGAAAACACTCTCTTCCTGCCTTAAGCAAGCAACAAAAAGACGCGCGACCGCGAGACGCGCTCTGTGGTGGGGGAGGGGGAGGAGCATTGAAACCGAGCAGGCAAGACTGGGGCGCAAAAGTGAAAGCAGGCTGGCTGGCGAGTGGTGTGCGATGTGCCCGCACCATGACGAGAGAGGAAAGCCATATGGCGCCTCTGCTTGTCATTGTGCACGTAACCGCACGCCCGTCGCCAGTGCACGCGCCAGTGGGCTGAAGCGCTTCCCCAAACGGATTGCATGGCGGCACGATGCACGTGATTGTGCGCGTGCTCGCCATGCAATCCACTTTTGGGAGCACTTTGAAATGCCCCTTTTACTAGAGTCTTGCATAGCGATTGCGTAAACGCAATAGCTAGGCGAGACCTAAAAAGCAAATTGACTCTAAGAAGGAGCAATGTGGTCTTCAATGGATTATTTGCCCTTTACAAATAGTAGTTGTCAAGAGGTTGATGCTTGGTCGCATTGTTGAGAGAGTAACTAGAGAGCTGCAACTTTCTGTGACCAAAATAATGTCCAATAACAGGTGTGGCTTCAAAAGTCTAACAAACAAATGTAACATAGTGAGCAAAACCACTCTGGCACAGTGCTTCATAGTGAATAATATGCAACAGAGTTTCTATAGGCTGCTAGGTATGGCCAGCAGGCCATCCTGAGGCGGAAGCCGGGAGAGACGCACTGCTAATTTTAAAACTTTGAGTGTATTTGTTGTGATTTTAAAACAATACTTACCTTCACTCTCCCCTGGGCTCCCCCGCGTAGCGGTTTTGAACGCTGCAGCGGGATACTTTCTCGTGTTGCCGCCATCCCCCGGGACGCACAGGCCACGCCCACTAACATCAGGCCACGCCCCCATCCCTATCTCCTATTTAACATGTGCATCTATCGGAAGCGCAGCGGACGAGCGCAGTGGGCGCGCCGTTTGCGCGCCGAAGGTGCGCCTAAGGCAAGCCCGTCTGCGCCCGTCCGCGACCAGACCGCGGCCGGGGCCAGGCATGCTGTTGGTGAGGGTGCTTATAAGGGTAGGGTTGTGTGGTCGGGGGAAGACTTGTGGGATCTCAACACCGCGACTGACTGCTGCGCTCATAGGCCAGACCTTTGGACTACCGCCCTCCCTCAGGCATGTGGGGCTTGTGGGATACCATTGGGAGCGTTGGACGCTGTGAGGGTTGAGGGGTATTCTAAACCCAAGCCACCGATCAGCAGAGGTCTCAGAGCTGGCCTTCTGAACTGTAGATCTCTAGTTAAGCATGCAGATGATATCTGGCTGCTACTGGAAGGGCATGAGTGGGATGCTCTGTTTCTAACAGAAACTTGGCTCAATGAGGACAATATGACCGCCATCGCGCTGGCAGTACCCTCGGGGTATAAAATCTGTTTTTCTAACCGGACAGGCGCCAGAAGAGGTGGGGGTGTGGCTGTTATATTTAAAGAGCAGCTTACACTAACATCCTCCGCCCCTACCCCGATTCAGGGACTGGAGGGACTACACTTTTGCTTTCAGGTGGGACCTCAGCTATCCCTAGCGGGATTAGTTATATACCGCCCTTCCGGTGGGGAGGATCCCGACCTGTTAACTCTGATGGATACTATTGTTCAGAGCTCCCTCCTTTATCCTCAATTCCTCGTTGTCGGGGATTTTAACATCCATATGGATAAGGAGGATTGCGTCCCTGCAGAGATATTGAGGTCCACATTATATGCAGCCAATCTGAGACTTATCAATGAGGGCCCCACGCACAGAGCGGGCCATACGCTTGATTTAATTTTCTCCAATATTAATAATGTGGCGGCAGAGGCGCCATTACCGTTAGTCTGGTCAGACTATTCACTGATTCCATTTAATTTAAATATAGCGGCTGACAGACCTGCGACAAGCAAGTGCTCCTTTGTGAAGAGACAATGGAAGAAGCTAGTCCCTGCTACCATGGGCCCAGCTCTGGCTCAGAATATACCTACTCTTACCTCGAATGCCAACATAGATGCACAGCTACTTAATGACTGGGTCGGGAATATGGTGTCATCCATTGCTCCGGCAACACGCGCAATATCTAAGCGGGATTCCCCTTCCGCTCCCTGGTTCTCTCAGGACCTTAGAGTAGAGAAGGCAGCTTGTAAGAGGCTGGAGAGGCTTTGGAGGGTAAATTTCGGGCCCCTAGAAAAAGCCCGATATAAGGAAACTTCCAAAAAACTGCAGAAGGCCGTTAGAAAGGCAAAAAAACAGTTCTATGCAGAATCAATTCAGCAGGCAGAACATTCGAGCACAGAAATCTTTAAGGTGGTACAGTCTTTTTTCAAACCTAGGTGTGTTGAGAGGGAGATTCCCCCGTCGACCACTCTGTGCGATAGCATCTCAGATTTCTTTGACTATAAAATCAAACAAGTCTATGAGTCCTTCGGGCCGGAGAAGAAAACGGTGAAAACGGATCTGGTTGTCAAAGTGGTGGAGGGTGAAATTTTGGCAGAATTCCAGCCGATTACCTTGAGCGAGGTTATGCAAGAACTAACTCGCTGTAAGTCAGGATCACCCGACGACCCCTGTCCACCTAAACTCTGGAGCACCATAGCTGACTTTGTAGCCCCCATAATACAGCAGATTTGGAATATGTCCATCTCTTCCGGGGTGTTCCCGATGATATGGAAACATGCTACTCTCCTCCCGCTAAAGAAAAAACCAAATGGGGATCCCAAGGACCTTAGCAATCTTCGTCCTATTTCTCTGCTGGCAGCACCGGGCAAAATGTTTGAGAAAGTAATCCAGCGCCAGCTGAGTAAATTTATTGAAGAAAATAGGATATTGCATGAGACGCAATCAGGCTTTAGACCCGGCTTCAGCACTGAGACAGCACTAATTGAAGTGGCAGAGTCAGTGAGGTGGTCGATGGATTCAGGAAACTCAGCAATGCTGGTGCTCCTGGATCTGTCGGCCGCTTTTGATACAGTCGACCATGCTAGACTGTTGTTGCGACTGGCTGAGATAGGCATCCTGGACCAGGCACTCGGATGGATACAGTCATATCTGACTCAGAGAACACAGAAGGTGGCGCTGGGGACCGTTTCTTCAACACCCAAGGTCCTCAGCTGTGGCGTCCCTCAGGGGTCGGCACTCAGTCCACTATTATTTAATATCTACCTGGCTCCACTTTTCACGTTGATTGCCAATTGGGGGGTCAAGGCAATCTCATATGCCGACGACACCCAACTGGTGTTTCCGTATTCGGAGGTGTCGGAGGCGTCCTTTTCGAGTTTCAAGGGCTGCCTCCAAGATGTTGCATGCTGGATGAACACAAACAAATTAAAACTTAACACTAACAAGACGGAAGTGATCTTTTTTGGCAAAGGCCCCCCTCCACCCCCAGAGCTTTGGTGGCCGGCGGAGATGGGACAGGCCCCTTCGCCTAGCCAAATGGCAAAAAATCTGGGGGTGCGGTAGGATGACAGTCTGTCCTTTGCCTCGCACATCCAGCAAGTAGTTGGTTGCTGTCTGAGTAAGCGGAGGAATCTCCGCAAGATTCTGCGACTTCTACCAGAGAGCTGCCGAAAAACAGTAATCCATGCCACAGTGACATCTAGACTGGATTACGCAAACGGCCTTTATCTGGGCTTACCAAAATATCTAATTCAGCGGTTGCAACTGGTCCAAAAATGCGGCTGCGAGGCTGTTAATGCGGATTCCTTTCAAGCATTCGGTCTCTCCGCACCTTCTTTCACTTCACTGGTTACCAGTAGCCAGCAGAATCAAATTCAAGGCACTCACGCTGGCCTTTAGATCTCTGTATGGCACCTGCCCAAATTATCTGAAAACACGGCTGCAGAGATACATCCAGGCTCGTTCTCTCCGCTCCAACTGCCGTGTTCAGCTTGTAGTTCCACGAGTAAAAAGGGCTCGGCTGGGAGGACGAAGTTTCTCGGACAATGTGGTGGCACTCTGGAACACCCTGCCCCCAGCGCTTCAGCAGGCCCCCTCCGAGCTCTGTTTTAAGCGGATGATGAAGACCTGGCTTTTCACCCAACCGCGTTAGGCGCTATCACTCTAGTCCTCGTGGTCAAATCTGTTCTTTTAGCGCCGGGACACCTCCTTGTGAGGTAGCTGTTCACGCTCTATAAAATGCCGTATTATTATTATTATTATTATTACTTGAATTCCCTACTTTCAAAGTTATGAGACATGCCAAAACACTTCCTCTTACAAACAGGTAAGTGGATCATTGTCATTTGCTAATGTGAATTGGTAAAACCTTGGCCACATACTCTTACATAGGCTGCACTAGTTGTGTGGTGGAAGGGTGTTGCTAATAGTTTTTACACTGTAGTCAAAATAAAGACATCAGTATTTGGTTTTCAGCTCAAAGGGTCTCATTACGATGACGGACGGACTACTGTCTGTCTGCCATCATCCCGGGGATGGGGATTGCCCGCATATGAGGCAGCGGTCCCACATATGGAATTATGGTGCGACCGTCACCATGGCGGTCGCATCTGCTATATTTAACATTGCGGCGGGTGCTGCTAGTGCTCTTTCCCCTGGCACAGGGATTAAGGGGGGCCGGCTGCGGGCCCCCAAATCCGTTTTCCGCCTGCCGTTTCGTGGCGGGTTGTCCGCCGCGAAACGACTGGCGGAAAAGGGATATCATAATCCCGATGGCGGTGCCTGACAAGCACCGCCACCATGCTGGCCGATGCGGCAGCTTCGACAGGTGGTCTGAAAATGACCGTCAGTGGGAACCGTGGCAGTCGGTCTTTCCGACCGCCAAGATTCCACCCGCCATAGTAATCTGGCTGGCGAGTTGAAAACCGCAGTACGATGGCGGAGGGCCTGTCACCGACAGGCTGTCAGCGGCGGGCCTTCCACCATCGTAATCAGGCCCAAAGTGTCAATAAAGATGTTTTTTTAATATGGTGTCATTTTACTATGACATTGTATTATAAAATGAGACTCAGCAATACATGCTGGCGAGATAAAAGTGAAAGAGGTTCAGAGGTGCTATACTTATGTTGGGGTAGGAAGAAGCAGAACTATGTACTGTACTATTTAAGCTGTCCAAAATAACCCCTGTATTCATGTCAAGGCAGAAAAATGAGATGTATTTGTTTTAGATGTTTTTTGATGGATTAAAAAGTTACAACTCATATTTCCTTTTGATTAAAGTTCCCATTGCTACTATGGAGGGAGGCCATTGGTTGAAATCTTCAAGAGGTTAAACATGATTTTGCTTAAAATATAAAAGAATTGCTAGTCAGCTAGAATTGCTTTGGACTCTTTGATGCCTAAGAAAGTGTGGGGATCAGGGATCCATACTTTTTTTTATATACCTGCTACGTGGCTTCTCAGCTGTTACAAGTGGTACCATGATTTATAGCCAATGCTCCACTTCCTACTACAGTGATAGTGATTACAATAATCTCCATGTGACTGTTAGCAGATTCAAAGCAGATTCAGGTTGTCCTGAAATAGAAAGATACATCTGAGAAGATTTTAACAGCGGTGTAGAAGATGGCATACTTGGTGGAGGTTCTGATGAGTAGCTAATTATTTGAGGGGTGGTTGCAGGCACATAAAATGAAAGTATGTTAAAAGGTGCTAGTAAGGAAGTAAATATTTGTGATGCGAAATAACAGATGATAGAAAGACTATTTTTCCCTGTATGCTAACACAGATGCTTCAGTAAGGGAGGCTGAAAGGAAATCTTGAAGCAATCTGAGAACAATCTGAATAAGAAGCATGGTGAGTGGATGTAAACACAAGAGGAAGTTAAAGATAGCTTAGAGGTGTGCAAGATGTTCAAATTCATGTTGACTTCCCTTTTACTTTATACCAGGTTTAGACTAAAACATTCTAATATTATAGACAGTTTATCTACAGAAATTATTTACGGTGCTAGAGGCTCCAATATCCAGAGGCTACTCTAAAACGGAAGAACTAAGCACATTTCTGGGTCAGATGGAACACAGAAGTTGGTGGAGCAAGTAACATTCCTACCTTGGCTGTTAACACCATACATTTGACACATATGATGTGCTTAGAAAAAGAAAGAATAGTAAGCTTTATTGAATCAGGCAGATGCCACATATCTAATGTCTTCTCAGTGTAATATGCTGTTCACTGGTACCAGCAAGTTAATTAAGAGAATTAACTTGTCCTTAAGTTAACCCCATTGTTTGTGCAAAGGTAATTCAGTCACCAGGAAAACCTTCAGCAAGAGACTGAACCCAACACATCAGCATGACTCCAAATGCCAGGCCCAGCTCAGCGGGAAGTGATATCCGTGTAGCAAGAAACAGTGATCTTAATTTATCCCCCTTTTGTACATAACCCAGTCATAAAGTGCAACATCATTACCGGGTTCTCAACACTGCGCACAAGCTGTGGACACTTGATGGTACTGCAGAAGCCACTTCAACAACCACATGGTCAATAATAAAAAGGTCCTCCTTTTTAATCTTGGAAAATGAGTCTGCTCTTTAACAGGTTTAACCTGCACAGGTCTTCTCAGAGATGTTCTACCCTCAGCCAGTGAAAAAGTGTAACATTGTTTTTCCAACTTCTGCACAAGCTGTGGACACGTGATGGCACTGTAGAAGTCTCTCTAACAACTACATGCTCAATAATGTGGTAAATAAACTGCCACCTTTTTAATCTTTGAAAACGAGTCTTACCCTGATGAAGTTTATTCTGCACAGATCTTCATAGGGATACTCTACCGTCACTTGGTCACAGAATCTTCCACTACAAAACTTCCCTAACCAAGAGTCTCAAAGTGCCACTTCCTATTTCACACGTATCCATTGGCATTTTTCCAAATAGAGGAACAAAGCTGTTCACATCTCTGTAACTTTGAAGTAATACTGTAGCTAGAACTTATCATCCATTATGCATCCTAGTTGGACATAGACACTGGTTAATTTCCTCAGCGAGCTTAGGGCCTAATTTAAATGTTATAGACAAAAAATGGGGAAACATAGTGTCCCTAGGAACCTAGGTAAATATACAATAAATTGAACAGTGTTTCCCTCAGGGGAAGCTAATAGTCTACGCTTCCTAGGCAACAATAATGAAGTGGTCAAGTACAAAATCAAAGTTTGAAAAATACCAACTATTTAATCGTAATACACATACTTACATGCACATATACGTGCAGGCATTAAGCATATATATTTATACACTGTTGGCATATCAACTGGAATATGTACATCTGTAGAAGTCTCTCTAACAACTACATGCTCAATAATGTGGTAAATAAACTGCCACCTTTTTAATCTTTGAAAACGAGTCTTCCCCTGATGAAGTTTATTCTGCACAGATCTTCATAGGGATACTCTACCGTCACTTGGTCACAGAATCTTCCACTACAAAACTTCCCTAACCAAGAGTCTCAAAGTGCCACTTCCTATTTCACGCGTATCCATTGGCATTTTTCCAAATAGAGGAACAAAGCTGTTCACATCTCTGTAACTTTGAAGTAATACTGTAGCTAGAACTTATCATCCATTATGCATCCTAGTTGGACATAGACACTGGTTAATTTCCTCAGCGAGCTTAGGGCCTAATTTAAATGTTATAGACAAAAAATGGGGAAACATAGTGTCCCTAGGAACCTAGGTAAATATACAATAAATTGAACAGTGTTTCCCTCAGGGGAAGCTAATAGTCTACGCTTCCTAGGCAACAATAATGAAGTGGTCAAGTACAAAATCAAAGTTTGAAAAATACCAACTATTTAATCGTAATACACATACTTACATGCACATATACGTGCAGGCATTAAGCATATATATTTATACACTGTTGGCATATCAACTGGAATATGTACATCTGTACAAAAGACACATACAGTAGCTGCTCCAAGTGAACAGCACAGTGCTAGTGATAAGTTAAACATTGTGCCATCTTTGCACAGTCTTAAATTACCCAACAAAATAATGACTTAAAAAACATTAGTCTTTGGCAGAACCTGGACTCAAAAAGACCATATAGGATCATCATTAGCAAAACATCCATTAAAAGTCAACATAGATACACGTCGATGTTTCGACCCCTATATGAACACTTGTCTCAGAGTTTATCATGACCATACTAGTAGACACCTATGAATGTCAAATAGCAGAAAATCAATAACCTTTGATAGACATTTACAAATACGTTTTTGGTTAGATAATACATAAACTGAAACATTCTTACGACACAAAGAAGTTCAAGTATATAGAGATCAACTTCATGATATTTAGATATAGTTATGTGGATCTCAAAACAACAGGTACATATACAAATGTTTATCTTGACAAACCAAATTACAAAGGTGCTTCAGGTATATGGAAGAAAATTCCCATAAGTAAATGCAGTGTCCAAATAGAGGAAAGACTAAATCATTCACCTCTGGTGGTGTTCCTGCCAAATCTATTTAGCATTTATGTAGATTATCAAAAACATTAATGCCACATAACGGGAATAGTAGGAGTCTTCCCAGAGTATCGAAAAAGGTCCTAAAGGGAACAAACCAAAGTTCAAGGGATGGTTTAAATAGAGTAAAGGAAGCGACTCGAAATGCTCAAAAACGGCAAGAAAGGGCTCACCCAACAACCAATATAACCAATAAAAGGTTTCTTGAGAGCCGGGAAAAACAGATAGTCCATTTGGGCAATTAGCCATTTAAATTTCGAAAAGACTTGGACCGAGCGGCAAGATTAAAAAAATTGAAGTCAAAACAATTGAATTGGCATGAAAAGTGTCCAGATGATAGTACAGCATTTAAAGTACACTTGATATATGCATTATCTAGTTAAACAACATTGAACAATTATAGCATACATTCACCAATGAGGAAAATGTAGAATAATTAGAACAATTAAAAAAAGTATGTGTTTATCAGAAAAGTGCAGCCTGTCACTAATTCTCCAGTGTATTCACTCCATTGGATATGGAGTCCATAGGGTCAACCCATTTAAGTTCCTTTTTCATACATATATGTATTGTGTTTCCTCCTCTGGAATCTGATGTTATCTGTTCAATCACCTGCCAATGGATGTCCTCTGTGGTGTGCAATAACAGCTGTAAATGTTCCACTAATGGTGCTCCTGTAACATTACACCTGACGCGACTCCTATGTTGTAAAACACAATGCTCGAATTTCTGAGTGGTAAGTCCTATATAAATCATATCGCAGGGACACCAAATAGCGTAAACCACATTATGAGAGTTGCAATTAGTCATGGATCACAAATCCATCTCAGTATCACCATGTGCAAACAGTTTGGTTCCTTTACAATATTTGCAAGCTGTACAGTTGCTACACTTATAGCGTCCCAATGTAGAGGGTAGATCCCACTGCGTTGTGAGAGTAGGTTTGGGTAAGGCTGCCCTTACTACTAGATCTTTAATGTTGGACCCTTTACTGAATGAGAACACGTTTTCTTAATTGTGTCATTAGGGGTTTAACTAAGTCCCAGTGCTCATGGACAATCACTTTAACCTCATTACTGGCCATACTGAATGTATTAACACATAACAGGAGGTCAGCAGATTCATCTCTAAAACAGGGCACCAGGAGTTCCTCCCCAGGATTGTACCACGACCGTTTAAAGGCCTGGTTTACAAGTCTTTTGGACAACCTCTTTCCAACAATCTTGTTATCAAAGTATCTTATTCACTGATATAGTCATCTTTTTTATGCGGTTCCGTCTAATTCTAAGAAATTGCCCAAATGGAAACGGTCTCTCAAATTTCTTGGATGGTGATTATGATACTGAAGAAAAGAACTTCTCTCAGTGTGCTTTCTAAATAGTGATGTGTACAATTTGCTATTTTCTGACTGGATCTTACGATGTAGGAAGGCAATCTCTTGTGGATCATGAAACATAGTGAATTGAACATCATTAGAATGTGTGTTACTCACAAGGGGAATTCAATACGTTTTCTACAAAGTCCCCTCCAGATCATGAAGCCATCATCGATGTATCTAGTCCATACAAAGATGTTGTAATGGTGAAAATGAGCTGCTCCTCATAGCCGGCCATGAAGTGATTCGCTAGATTAGGCACAAATCCAGGCCCCATTGCCTCACCTTTAGTTTGGAAGTAGAAGTTGTTCCCAAATTGAAAATTATTTTTACTTACAGCTACCTCTGTGAGATCCAATATGGGTGGGGAGCTGAGAGGGATGTGTCCTACAGTCTAGGGTCTCCTTTAACACCCAAAAGGGCCCACTGCTGGGGAATGTGGGTATAGGGGGATTGTATGTCCATAGTAACTAGGAACTTCTTCGATCTGTAAACATCCATCCCTTCGATGGCATTAATAAAGTCCATGCTGTCCGTAATGTAAGCCCTAGTCTCCAAAACTGGTGGTCTGATGAAAAAAATCAACATATTTACAGAGAGACTCCAGGATGGAACCACAGCCAGAGGCTATAGGTCGACCTGGGGAATTCTGAAGATTCTTATGTACCATGGGAAGGTGTATAGAATAGGAATACGTGGGTGAGGCCCGTTCAAGAAGTCAAATTCATGTTGACTTAAAAATAATTTCTGGTGGTACTAAGTATTAGGGTTTGGATGTCTTTCATAGGATTGCTGTCAATTTACTGGTAGCATTCTCTATCAGATAGTTGTCTATGGATCTTCTCGCAGTAGTCGATTGTGTTCAGGATAACAATCCCTCTCCTCTTGTCAGCAGTTTTTACTACAATGCCTGCATTGTTTCTTAGGGATTTCAAGGCCAAGCATTCATGCTTTAAGATATTGTAAAGGACATATTTCTGTTTGTTACTAAGTCCATCTGTGTCTCGTAAGCCCATTTTCTCAAACGTCAATAATTCCACTGGTAGTGAATGTGAGGGGTATTGAATGTAGAGGGAAGTCTTAGGCCTGTGACATGGAGTTTACCTTGGTACGAATTCTTATTAATAAAAACGACTTAGTCTCAGTCTTCTGAAATATTTGTGCATTTCAATTTTAATCTCGAAGAAATCGGGTTTATTTGTAGGTAGAAATGAAAGACCCCAGGCTTAGGACAGCTATCTCTGATGGAGGTAATGTATGTTTTGAGAGGTTGAATATGGGGGCCATGACCGAGTTCTCAGCAATGGGAGTCGTCTCTGCAGCAGTTCCATGACGCCAGATCTTGCTAATGCATCAGAAAGGATCACCAGCATGGGAGTTATTTCAAAATTTGGCGGACGCCATCTCCACCAGGGCGCCGCCGCCCTGGCGAAGAAATAGGCCGCAAGTTAAAAATTATTAGACCCATCATCTCCACCACCCCTCTTTCTAATTTAGGTCTAACCTTTTTCACTTCCTTTTCTCTCTAGCCCATTGAAAATGGACTCTCCAACCAAAATACATACACCACTAATTGTACTTGTAACTCAATTCTGTAATCACTGAAGGAATTCTTGTTCTGGGTCTCGAGCTAAGTATTAATACAACATATCTGCAATTCAATTCAGTTTGTCACTTTATTCAGAAGGTTTTTCCTTCCATAAAAGTACATGGATATGTAACAGTCAACATTTCATCCAGTTATGAACATAAGTACATTGTCAAATTATTATATATTTAATAAAAACTTATCTGTACATAACACTATACATTAAAAAGCGCAGAATAAAAATACAAAATAGCAGCGGATTGTTAAAATAATAAAGTGCCACGTGCCCTCACAGCAGGTCTTAAAAATGTGCCTACGTGTAAACAAGTTTTACTGTCAGACAGTTGGAAAATTGATGAAAAAATGGCTGCTCTCTGCCTGATGTTGCAATATCTCCTTTTTTTTTATTTTTATAAAATTTTTATTGAACAATAATTCGGTTACAAGCACGGGCCTACAACCACCAGGGCCGGCCGCTAGGTACAGAATGAAATATACATTTATCAAGGCTGCAGTCAAGTCCCGGGGCGCAGCCCCGTAGTGGCTCCGGATAGTTCTAAAGGAACAGGAGACTTAAGTCCAACAGACACAAAAACTAAAAGAAAAACAAAAGGCGAGGCATAAGGGCAAACAGTGCGGGTCAGGCTTCCTCCGGGGAACTCCAGTGCAGACCATTAAGCAGCCGGCAAAAGGAAGGAGTACCGGGAGGCTGGGGACGGGGGGGGGGGGGGGTCAAGGGAGATGAACGTCCATATGTAGTTATTCCAAAAGGTGCCAGGAACCATCAAGGGTCAGGGGGACATGGCGATATCGGTGTCCACCAGGGGGGGCGTACAGATACCCCCGCGATACGCATTCCATTGCCCCCAGATTCTACCCCATGCCCCCGGCTTACCACGGGCCACATACACAGTCTTCTCCCTGAACATACACCAGTCCATATTCTCCTTCCATACTGACACGGTGGGCGGCCGTTGGGCGCCCCAAAGCTGCGCTATATCTCTCTTGGCAATCATGTTACCCAGGGCCGCCCACCGAGTCTGAGCCGCGCTGTAATCATTGGGCTCCCACACATTCAGGACACAGCGACGCACCTCCGGCAGCAGCACAACCCCAGTGACCTGTCCCATAACCGTATGGACCCGGCGCCAGTAGTCCGCCACCTCGCGGCACTCCCACAGGATATGGAGAAAGGTGGCGCTGAGCCCACAACCCCGCTTACAGAGCCCGTCGTCGGAAAATCCCATCGAGACCAAGCGAGGACCCGTCACATACACCCGGTGAAGAATCTTAAGCTGTACCAACCGGAGACGGGCTGGAATGGCGACCTCCTTGGGGGACGACAGTGCAGACTGCCAGTCCTCGTCGTCCAATTCCACCCCATCCCCCGTCCAAGCCTCCCGGAGGCGCACAAAGAGGTCAGCCCGATGATTAATCAGTTTTTTATAAGTTAAAGAAATAGTACTGTCAGGGACATGTCCGTCAAGTATGCGGTCCTCGAGGGGCGAGGAAACCGGGATCTTGGTCCCCTCCCCAAAGACCGAGAGCAGGGCGTGTCGAACCTGGGCATAGCGGAAGAACTCCCTGTCCGTAAGCTCGTATTCGGCCTGGAGCACCGCGAAAGTCTTAACCGTGCCCTTATGCCACAGGTCTCCCACTTTGCTGATACCAATCGTATCCCACTGGTCAAACCCCTTTGTAGTCCAGAGGCTGCCCAGGCGGTCGGAGGCAAACAAAGGAGTAGCACATGTTAGTCGCTCACTCCAGCCCGTGGCCGCAGTGGCAGCCCTCCAAGTCCGCACCGCAATCTTAGTAGGACCCGTAAGGGTCCGGCCAGCCGAGCGGGAGTAAAGTGCCCTGTTATAGTTCCCGCCGGGAAGCAGGAACTTGTCCATCTCATACGCCGGATTCAAGCCAGGCGCATACGTGGCATGGTTAATGGCCGATAGCTGCGAGGCCCAATAGTACCTGCGAATGTCAGGAAGCGCGATGCCCCCGTCGTACCAGGGGAGAGTAAGCTTAGCAAGAGCAATACGCGCCCGCCCGTCCCACACCAGTCTCCTCTGCAGGCTCTCCACCTCCCGAAAGTAGGCCACTGGGATAACGTCGAAGGAGTTCTGGAGTGCATAGAGGAACCTGGGAAGGGACATCATTTTGAACAGCGCAGCCCGACCCAGCGGGGACAGGGGCA
Organism: Triturus cristatus; assembly: GCF_964204655.1. NCBI lineage: Eukaryota > Metazoa > Chordata > Amphibia > Caudata > Salamandridae > Triturus > Triturus cristatus. The sequence continues at coordinate 847,279,000 of NC_140583.1, read as the reverse complement.
GCCTGCACCACCGGGCCGTGTCCTCTCGCAATCGCCGGAGTGGACGCAGGAGATTCTGCTCATAGCGAGCCACCGGGTCCAGCGAAACGTATATCCCCAGGTACTTAAAGCCGCTCAGAGATATTTGGATCGGAAGCCGAGGCGGCAGGAGAGGAGGACCACCAGAGATAGGATAGACGCAGGATTTAGACCAATTGATCGTGAGACCCAAATTGTTCCCAAAGGAAGTCAGAACGTCAAAGAGGACGTTGAGCGACTGCCGCGGTGAGGTGAGATACAGGAGAATATCGTCCGCATACAGCGAGACCCGATCTTCGAAGCCCGGGGCCCACCGGATCCCTCTAAGCGAGGGCTCCCAGCGGAGCCAAGCAGCGAGTGGCTCCAGGGCGAGAGCAAAGAGCAAAGGGGACAACGGGCACCCCTGCCTCGTGCCCCTGCCGAGGGCAAAGGGCCGAGAGACCCGCCCATTCACCACCACCTGAGCCATGGGTCCCGTGTAAAGAAGCTTCACCCAGCCAATAAATCCTTCCCCAAAGCCAAATTTAGCCAAGACAGCCCAGAGGAATGGCCACTCGATGGTGTCAAAAGCCATCGTGGCATCCAAAGAAACCAGCACGGCCGGTTCGGAGAGGAGCTCCGCCCTGGCCAGGGCGCCGTGAAGACGCCGCAAGTTAAGAGCGGTGTTGCGGTGCGGGATGAAGCCGCATTGGTCCGGATGAATAAGATCGCACACGACGCTCAACAAACGATTGGCAAGGACTTTCGCCAGGATTTTAGGCTCTGCATTTAGCAGTGAAATAGGCCGGTAAGAAGTACAGCGGTCTCGCGGCTTGCCGTCCTTGGGGATCACGACTATCGTGGCCAAACGCTGGTCAGCCGGAAGGGAACCCGCCGCAAGAGACTCACGGAACATGCGACTGAGGAAGGGCGCAAGCTTATCAGGGCGCAATTTATATAGCTCAATGGGCAGACCGTTGGGACCCATAGCCTTGCCCGAGCGAAGGGAGCGGATCGCGGTCGCTATTTCATCCGCCGACAAGGGGGCGTCCAGCCGCTCACGGTCCTCAACGGACAGGCCGGGCAAGGCAATATCCCTCAGTAGAAGGCGAGAGTCGTCCTCATCTCTGTCAGTCACTGGGGAGTACACAGCCCGGAGGTGGTCGGCGAAACATTCCACAATCTCATCCGGCTCAGTCACACACACACCATCCGCAGCACGCAACTCCGGGACCACACGATTCACTCTCTCCTTTTTGTCCAGCCACGCAATCAACTTTCCCGCCTTGTCCCCGGCGTCGTACAGTCGACCCTGCTGCTCCCTATACATAGTTTTGGCCGCGTCAGTGACCAGGGACCTATATTCAAACTGTTTCAGGCTAAGGGCATGGAGCCCGTCCGGAGTGACATTCGCCTCCAAGGCCGACTCCAGCCCCGAGATGTCAGTCTCCAGCCTCACCACTGCCTCACTCTTGACCTTCTTAGCCACCACTATCTGGGAGAGGGCGTGTCCGCGGATCACGGTTTTAAAGGCTTCCCACAGGGACATTGCAGACGACACCGACCCCTCGTTATCAAGGAAGTATTGGTCAATAGCCTTAACCAGGCTGTCGCGAGTCGTAGGGTCTCGCAGGTACCATGGGTTAATGGGAGCGATCCGCCCTGCAGACCGCGACCCGGCGTCAAAAAGAAGCCACAGCGGAGAATGGTCGGAGATACCCCGCGCCAGGTGCCTGACCTCTCTAATCCGACCAGTCTGCGCCGCGGGCATAAGGAAGTAGTCTAACCTAGAGAGACTCCCATGCGCCCCCGAGTGAAAGGTGAACTGACATTGGGTCGGATGCATTAATCTCCAGCTATCCACCAGGCCGAAGGTCTCCAACATCCCACCCAGCCATGCCTGGGCAGCGGGGAGGGTCCTTGGTGGGTGACGATCCAGTTCACCCGAAACCACAGAATTAAAGTCCCCGCCCATGAGCAGGAGGCTGTCCGGAAGGTCAAGCAGCATTCGACCCAAGTCAGTGAAGGTGGAGTTCTGGAGGCCCGGGGGGACGTAGACTGAAACCAGGGTAAGGGGCTGCCCCTCCCACCTCCCAATCAAACACACATAGCGCCCTCTGTCATCCGAGACTATCTTAGTGATCTCCACCGGAAGGGAGGTTCGCAGGAGAATGCCCACCCCCCTGGAACCAGTTGTGAAACCAGAATGGGCTACGAGGCGATATCCCCCCCTGTTCATTGCATGACAAACATTACCAACCAGATGCGTCTCCTGGAGAAACACCACATCAGGAGTCAAACGACGCAAATATTGCAGCACTACACCCCGCTTGATACGGTCCCCCAACCCATTGACGTTCCATGACATAAGCCTCAACCCGTCCCCCCCCATCCCCTCCAATAGATCAAGGGTCCCCCAGCCTGCAGCACAGTTCCCAGATGTGGACAAAAATCAATACCTCGCCCTGTAAACAAAGAACACACAACAAAACAACCCCTCCTCCCCCCCAACCCCACCCCAAGTCCAACTCCCCCCACCCTGCACCCCTGCGGGCCAAAAAACCCCCCCAACTTGCAGTGTGCCTGTCGCCCCACTAACCCCATTCTACGAAAAGACCCCGGAGGAGGAAAGGGACCCGTCCCCGCCCGCCCCCCTCACAGGTCCTGGTGAAACACAATATACAAAAGAAGTAAGACCCAACTGAACAATGCAAAACGGCAAAATCAAGGACCAAAAGTCATTCTAAAGGGGACCCGTCACCTGCGGTGCCCGCAGAGGGGCAATATCTCCTTTTAAAAAGTGGAATCAAAAATAACCTTGTATACAATTCATAAAATTTACAGAACAATAAAAAATGTATCATGGTTTGGCCTGACTTATTATTACACTGGCAAGGAATAGCAGCAAGATTCAGTTGGTACCCAAAAGGAAAACACAGTAAATATTTAACTGTGTCCGGTCTAAACCCATCTCCCACATGGCTGCTCTAAATAGACGTGTGATGACTGTGAGGTACTCTGGGACAGATATGCGGTTATCTGCGGTTTCCCTGCTACACTTCTAAAACAACTTTCTCGTGCTTGATCATAAAAAGCTGAACCTACTTCCTTTTTATTAAAAGTAGGGCATAAATCTCTCTTTATAAAAGCTCTCTCCATACCAATTTTTCCAAATTCCGATTTAATATATGGCAACCACGGAATTCGGAGGCCATTATCGCAGGAGATGCAGTCATTTATTATATCTCTTGTAAGTAACGCCTGCTCATTACTCCAAATGGATAACCAAAGTACTAATGGCCTCACTCTGATAAAATTGGTAATATATAACAAAGGTAACTCTTTATGGCAGATAATATGGGGGGAAGAAAATGGTGCAGCCAGCAGTCGCCTGCAGAACCTATTTTCCTCTGATTGTATGGTTTCGCAGTTTGCGCCCCCCCAGATTGCAGAACCGTAGGTGGCAATTGAGACACATTGGGATTTATAGATTTGCAGCATAGCTTTCAACTGCCCCACCACGAGGTTGAGGAAGAGAGAATAGTGAACAAATTGCCTTTGAAAATAACATGAAAATAACATGCTAAGATGTGCAATATCAGGTGTCCCAAGCTCCAGAGGCCGAAAATATGACTCCTAAATATGGGAAACTCTTAACACTTGTTGGGGAGTTATTTTCTACTTGCATAGTAGACAACTGAATGCAGTGTGGCCAGCATGCCATAATATGAGATTTTGCTAAATTAGTACGGTGATCTAGATTAAACATAAAATCAATAAATGCTGACACTAAAAGACGCATTGCCTTGTGGGTCCACAACATTAGAACGGAGTCATATGCATATAAGAGTGTAGGTAGGGATTTTCCTTTAACAGATGGAACAGCACTGGTTATGAGAGCTAAAGCTGGATGGAGATCATTGATGTATAATATGAACAGGAGCGGGGCTAACACACACCCATGTCAAAATCCACTGCCAATCTCAATACCCTTAATTCCCATTGTCATTTTTTCTAACTTGTGGTTAACTACTGGGGGGCTTTGTGGCTAACTACTGGGGGGCTCTTACCGTGGTTCGCTGGGGAATCTTTTTTCCTTTCTGATTTTGCCCCGTTCCACCGCGGCTGTGTGCCGTTTGCATGGACGGCGTTTCCTAACCAGCCAAGCACGCGTCCTACAGCATTTCCGGGTTTTTCTCATTTAAACCCATGCCGTGGCAGGCACGCAGCGGCCCAAGATAGGTCAGTTGTGAAGCTGTTATACGCTATCTTATTGAATGACTAACTGATTTTACAACCTTTTAACATTTATCTTTTAATTTTGTGGCTAACTACTGGGGGGCTCTTACCCTGGCTTGCTGGGGAAACTTTTTTCATTTCTGGGTTTGCCCTGTTCCGCCGCAGCTGTGTGCCGTTTGCGTGGAGGGTGTTTCGTAACCAGCCAAGCAAGAGTCCTATGGCATTTCCGGGTTTTTCTCATTTACACCTATGCTGCGGCGGGCACGCACTGCGGGATCGCCAAAGGCGCGCATAAGGCAAGCCGGTCTGCGCCCATCTGCGTCCGGCCGGGGCCAGGGGTCAGAACCCCTGCTTGCACTTGCTTGCAGCCTTGACTCACTTACTCCCTGCAAGATCTTAGGAGTTTTAAACATACCCTGAAGCGCCAGGTTTTTTTCTCATTGTCTATTTGATAATATCTTACCTACATATTTCCAGCCTGTCCCCCACCCTTCTCTTGGAGGAGAAACTCCCCACGTTTCCAGAGTTGTCAATTCTGGCTTAAATCCAACCAAGTTTTTCGCTGTTTTAGTCTCAACTGTCGCTTCCTTCCCAAACACCAGCTGCACCTATTTCACTTCCTAGTCGATATGGATCCAGATGCGTTTTTTTTCAACCGAGACCTGGCTCCACGATGGGTCTATACCTTATGTGATTGCGGCACTACGACAGAATTTTGCTCTATTAGGTATACATAGACCTCTGAAAACTGGTGGAGGAAGTGCTATTATTTTTTTTTAAAACCTATAAATGCAAAATTGAGGCACTCACAATCCCCTACGGTGAAACCCTCCTTTTCTCCATCCCACTTTCCCCCAATTTTACCTTTTCTGGTGCCCTCATTTACTGCCCCCCTGGTCTGCCTAACAACTGGGGCTCCCTGTTGACCAAATCACTTGCCCCTCTCGTTCTTTGTGCGGCAAATTTTTCTGTGCTTGGGGATTTGAATTTTCATTTTGACGACCCTTGTAATAAACCTGCTCGAAATCTTTTGGATGACCTGTTGACCCTTAATCTGTCACTTATTAATTCCTCTCCTACCCATGTAGCTGGTCGCCTTTTAGATCCTATTTTTTCAAATCTTCCCACTGTGTTTACTGCTCCTCCCATTCAGCTAGGCTGGTCTGACCACCTTGCCATTCCTTTCTTTATTGAGTTCTTTTCGGCTCATTTACCTAGCTCCTCCACTTTGCCAAAGAAAACTCAGAACTGGTCCTTTCTTGATATGAAGGCACTTAATGAGCTGCTTCGGCAGACTGCTCCTTCTATTTCATCTCAACTGGATTCGGACCAGTTACTTGTTGACCAATGGATATCTGAGGCTATCGATTGCATTCTTCCCCTTTCTACCAAATCCCAATCTAGAGTGCTCCCCCCTGCTCCGTGGTTTACGGACACCCTTAGAGCTGGAAAAAACACAATGTAAAGCTTTGGAGAGACTGTGGAGAAAGCATTACGTGCCAGAGGCTAAAGCCACTTATCTGGAGGCACAAAAAAAATACCATGCTCTTTGCAGATCTGCCCGTGCCTCCTTCTTCGCGGATAAAATTATGTCCGCTCAAAATGGTCAGAAAACCCTATTTAAAGTTGTGTCAGAACTTTCTGCATCTAATACATTTTTGCCATCCCCTTCCCCTTCACTACAACATTGTAAGGAACTTGTGCAGTTCTTTCACAATAGAGTTGTGTCCATTCATCGTGAGCTTGAATTGGATTCCTCTTCTCAGGACAACTTTATCTGTCCCACTACTCTACTCTCTGACTTGGTTCCGACTGTTCCCCTTGAATTTGCAATGGACGAATCCTGTCAAATTAAGGCCTGGCTCCCAATTGATTTAGTTTCTTTAAGAAATCGCCTTGGAAACATCAAGTCTGGCTCCCCACTTGATCATCTCCCTCTTTCCAAGCTTAGATGCCTGGATGAGCCTGCCCTTAAGGTGATTGTGCAACTTTTCAATTCCTCTCTAAATCTGGGCCAGCTACCGTGCAGTTGGAAGCACGCTCTGGTGCTTCCACTGTTGAAAAAGACTGGTTAGATCCCCTTTGCTGGTCTAATTACAGGCATATATCTCTTCTCTTTTCCACCTTTTCCTAAATATTAGAAAAAACATTAATTTTCAACTTTCTGCACATGTGACAAAACATAAGCTATTTCATCTGTCTCAGTCTGGATTTCGTCCCAGTCACAGTACCGAATCAGCTCTGCTGGGGGTCAATGAAGACCTTAGACAGCAGCTTGATCATGGAGGCACAGCAGAGCTCATCCTTTTAAATTTGAGCGCGCTTTTGATACGGTCTCCCATTCTATTTTGGTGGAGCGTCTTAAGAGCGCTGGCATTGCAGGTGTAGCCTTGTAGTGGCTGATCTCTTTCTTGGAGGACCGCTCCTTTCAGGTCTTCTCCCACACCGCAAAATCGAACCCCGTTGCCTTGACATCTGGTGTTCCACAGGGTTCGATCCTGAGTCTTCTGCTTTTTTAATCTTTACGTTCGCCCTTTGAGTGACATTGCTGAAAAATCTGGGTTGACTTTTTTCTCATACTCGGATGATACGCAGATTATATTTTCTTTATCATCTGTTCAACACCTTGATCCTTCCGTACTTAAACCTTGGCTTGCGTAACATCTTCTTGTGGATGTCAAGCAATGCTTTAAGGCTGAATGGCTCTAAAACGGAGCTGCTCTGGGGAGCCAACCACTGGCCTGTATCTTTGGGACCGTTACCAACCCGGTTCCTAAGGTCAAGAACCTGGAGTTTTCTATCGATAACAAGCTTTCTTTCACTGCTCAGGTCTCTGGAGTCACATCGGCCTGCTTTGCGGTCCTCAAGTGGTTAAAGAAAATTCTCTGGCTATTTCCACCTGCTGCTCAGAGGACTGTCCTGCAGGCTTTGGTGATCTCCAGACTCGATTACGGTAACGTATTGTATCTGGATGCGGATAATACCTCCGTTCGTCGTCTCCAACTCATCCAG